>NC_087282.1:11588665-13048427 GCF_015220805.1 Pogoniulus pusillus
GATGCAACATGAGGTCTCTCGTTGGGTCTCCCTCCTGCTGCACCTCCCCGCAGCACCCCAAAGGGCTTCAGCATGGGAAGGGTCAAACCCACCCTGATGAACTGAACTGGGTGTTGGCACAGGAGGTTTCTCACACCCTTGCATCATCAGGTGGGAGGTGTGTGGTCAGCCTGGGGCTACCATGACCAGCTCAGCTGCTCTACCCCACCAGACCCCCTTTCCCCCTTCCCTTTCTCACCCCATCTCAGCAGTTCCCTCTGCAGCCTTCTACCTTCCCAGATGTCCTTAGCAGAAAGTTCTCCTGAGAAGATGGATCCCCCTTGGCTGCCAAGGAGAGGCTCATTGCAAGGACTGAAGATTCTCCACAGAGCTGGTCCAGAGGTGTCCTGTACACTGCATAAAGATCTCCTTCCTGGCTGTCTTCCTTTGAGTTCCTTCTTCTGAGCTACACCAAGCTGGTGGTTGGATTCTGACAATGCTTTTGTCCACCTCTGAAGGAGAAGGTGGTGGGGGGAGGGAAAGGCAAAACAAGCAAACAATAATAAAAAAAACCACCCCAAAACCAAAGTATTTATTTGAAAAGTTTATTTTAGAGATAAGGAGAAAAAAGAAGAAAAAGCACAACAACAACAACAACAACAACAACAATAATAATAATAATAATTAATAATAACCTATTTATTTTAAGGCAGCCTCCTCTGTTTGGTTTTCTCCTCTTGCAAAGCTCTCAGCTGCTCCTGAAGAACTGCTGAGGTGACAGAAGGGATTCCACAGGTGGCTTCAGGAGCCCCACTTAGAGCAACTAATCAATAAAAGTATCTATGGATTTTGAGTGGGGTCTCCTTCTGCTCTTCATTGGTGGAACCACAGAATGCATTGGGTTGGAAGGGATCTTCTCCAACCCCTAGGTGAGGGGTTGACCTGCTGGAAAGCAGCTCCATGAAGAAAGACCTGGGAGTGCTGGTGGGCAAAAAATTCAATGTGAGCAGCAATGTGGCTGAGAGGGTCAATGGTCTCCTCAGGGGCATCCAGAAGAGTGTGGCCAGCAGATTAAGGGAGGTTCTCTGCCTCTCCACTCTACCCTGCTGAGGCCACAGCTGGAGTGCTGGGTCCAGTTCTGGGTTCTCCAGTTCGAGAGAGACAAGAGACTGCTGGAGAGAGGCTCCAAAGATGCTGAGGGGCCTGGAGCATCTCTGTGAGGAGCAAAGGCAGAGAGCTCTGGGGCTGCTGAGCAGGCTGAGAGGGGATCTGAGCAATGCTCAGCAGCAGCTAAAGGACCTGTGAGGGGCAAGAGGATGGGGCCAGGCTCTTTTCAGTGGTGCCCAGTGATAGGACAAGGGTCAGCAGGCACAAACTGGAACCCAGGAAGTTCCAGCTGAACAGGAGGAGAAAATTCTTTGCTGTGAGGGTGCTGGAGCCCTGGAGCAGGCTGCCCAGAGAGGATGTGGAGTCTCCTTCTCTGGAGAGCTTCCAGCCCCAGGTGGACATTGTGATCCTGGGCAAGTTGCTGTCAGTGCCCCTGCTTGAGCAGGGGGTTAGACTGGCTGATCTCCAGAGGTCACTTCCAACCCACACCTTTCTGGGATTTTGGGATTGATGATGGCCAGGCTATGGCTCAGCCTCCTGTTTCAGCCGTGGGGTGCAGTGTGGCTGGGCTCCTGCTAGCCTGGGCTGAGTGTTGGGGGATCCCTTTTAGCTCCATGAAGTCTCTCCTGTCCTGATGCTGAAGAAGGACCTCAGAAATGTCTGTGTGTGCTCTCCCAGATCCCTGAGGAAAGGTCCACTCCTGTAGCCAAAGAGGAAGCAACTGAGGTAGGAAATCCCTGAGACCTTGGGGACTTCAGTCCCTGCAAGACATTCTCTTCAGCATCTCTGGAACCTCCACTGGGTTCTTTCCAGTAGCTCCCTGCCTCTTATGAACTGGAAAGCACAGAAGTGGATCCTGTACTCCTGATGTGGCCTGACATGGGCAGAGTAAAGAGGGAGGAGAACCTCCTTTGATCTGCTGGCCACAGGAGACAGTTGGCCTCCTGGCCATGAGGTCACACTGCTGCCTCCTGGTTTCAGGATTCCCACCCCTGTGGAATTGCAGTCTCCTTGTCTTCAGAGCCAGCAGTCAGGCCAAGCTCACATCCCTCTTGGGGTGTCCAGGTGTGACCCTGGAAGATTTGAGCTAGAAGAGAGGAGGTTTAGACTGGAGATCAGGATGAAATTCTTTACAGTGAGGGCGGTGAGACTCTGAAACAGGTTGCCCAAAGAGGTTTTAGGTGCTCCCTCCCTGGAGGTGGTCAAGGCTGGGTTGGACAAGGCTTTGAGCAACCTGGTCTAGTGGAAGGTGTCCCTGTCCATGGCAGGGGAGCTGGATCTCGATGACCTTTAAGATCTCTTCCAAACCAAAGCATTCCATGATTCTATGACCCAACCTTCTGCCTGGGCTGGAAACCCACCAGCAGCCACCTATCCCTCACCAGCTTGGTAGAAGTGGCTGGTGTGCTCCAGGAGAGCAGGGGGGAGGTGTTGGCAGCGGAGAGGTTGGCTGTCTAGACAGTGGAAAGAAACAAGCCCTCTTAAGGACTCATTCATCTCTTCCTAAGATGCCTAAATAGGTCAGATGACTCATGCCCTGAACGCTCTTCCCTGACTACCAAGGAGCTCTCCACAGCTCTCCAGGCAGGAGACATCTGAAGGTAGCAGCTCTGAAGCTGCAGTGGGTCAGCAGGGGAATTCAGCTGACCCCGAGGAGCCAAAGTGCTGCTTCATCAGTGACTTCATCAGTGACGGTGGTGAGGAGAGGAAGGGACAGTGAAATGCTGGCTGGATTTTAACTCCTGGTGAAGATGGAGAGTGCAGAGACCTGGGTAGGACCAACTGGAAGGTCTAAGCCAGGTCCCTGTTGCCACTGTAGGATGTAGGGACCACGGAGCAGGAGGGATTTGCAGAGTAGCCTCTCCACAACCATAAAGGTGTCCTTGCCTGGTTGTAGTCATCCTCTGTGTCAGGCTGAAGGCAGCTTATTTGCTCTGCAGCCCTCTGACCATTGCTCTGGTCTGCAGAAGCTAATGGTGCTCTGGCCCAGGCAGACAGGAGAGCAGTCTGCTGTTGTCCCCCATGTCCTGCTGCCAGAGCTGCTCAAGGATATCTGGGAAATGGAATGAGGAGACACTGAGAGCCCTGGGGCTGCTCAGCCTGCAGAAGGGGGGATCTTCCCAATGCTCAGCAAAACCTTAAGGGTGGGGGGCAAGAAGATGGGGACAGGCTCTACTCAGTGGTGCCAAGTGACAGGATAAAGGGCAAGAGGCACAAACTGGCCCCCAAGGTGATGGTGATGTGCCATGGTCCTTTTGCTTAGGAGCATTGGGCACCACCTGCACCCTGATCCCACAGCCTCCTGCTTTGGTCCTGCAAAACATCACGGGGTTGGCTTCCAAATCAGGATGCAGCTCACAGCAGACTCCTGCTCCTTGCTGCTGCATTTGGAGGCTGACTGAGTCATGCTCATAAGCTTTTTCTGCCAGACACCAGGGCTTCAGCTTTGCTGAAGTAGTGGAACCAGCATGGAGCTTCTCCAGTCAGCCCAGGAGATGAAGGTTCAACCTCCAGTGCCCCAGCCTGGAGACCAGCATCAGACTGGACACTCCAGACACACATCAGGAAACAGCAGAGAGGATCTGAAACTGTGGATGAGGCACAAAAGCAGGAGTGACAAAAGGTTCACCTGCTGTTTTTAGTCCAGTTAGTGACATGCTCTTTCCTCTGGACATCTCACTCCTGCCCTAAACCTTGTCCTTAGCAGCTACTGAGCACTGGTGCACCAAGTTGTGGGGCTGGTGATCCTCCTGGGGTTACCACTGTAATCCTCCTGCAGCATTTCAGCCTCTGGCTCTGCAGGCTTGCTCAGCCCAGAGGAGATGTGGCTGAGGGGAGACTTTCTGCCTCTCTCCAGTCCCTGAAAGGAGGTTGGAGCCAGGTGGGGGTTGGTCTCCTCTCCCTAGGAACAGGCGACAGGACAAGAGGAAATGCCCTCAAGTTGCACCAGGGGAGCCTGAGGCTGGGCATGGGGGAAAACGACTTTTTAAGCTCCTAGAGTCCAACCATTAACCCACCAATTCCAGGTCACCCCTAAGCCGTGTCCCTCAGCACCACATCTCCATGGCTTTGAAACCTCTGCCCTCCTCCCCTTGCAGGTGCCTGAAGCTGATGAGGTTGAGAGCATTTCTTCTGGCCAGCTGCAGAGTGAAAGCATCCTGCTGCACTGCAAACCCAAACTCCAGCTTCTCCTGGGCAGCTGCTGAAGGCTTTCTGCTTTTCCTCTCCCCACTTGCCTTGCCCCTTGGTGTTCTCCAGGAGGACACGTGTGTGGAACAGTAGGATCTGCTCTTCTGCTGGGCAATTATCATCTGCAGAAACGACTAATCAATCCAGGGCAGCCACCACCACCCCACCCCCCCTGTCTATTTATGCTTTTCTCATTGAAACCAGAGCCAAAGTGCCCCTTTTTGCCTTTTTGTTCCACGGGAAAATGCTGGTTTCTTCCAGCTTCCCAACGGATCTGAATGTGACATCATGTCCTTCGTGGTCCCCACTGCTGCTGCCACCACCACCAGAGTGGAGGTGCCCCCCTGTTGCTGGCAGCCAGCAGGCAGGGCAGTGAGACCCTGTCACCAGCCCTGCCAGTGGGAGTGGAGACATGCCAGCAGTGGCTTGGGTGGCACCTAGAGAACATCACAGGCAGGTCAACAGGTGTCCAGGAGTGTAAGCAAGCATGGGGATGCTTCCTCCTAAAGGTGGTCCACCAGAGGATTCAACTTCAGCAGAACCTAGACTTAAACTGCAGGTGTGGGCTACAGCTTGGTGTAAGGTCTAGAGGGGTTCAGAGCACAGGGCTGGTGAGGAGCAGCTGATGGAATCAGAGCTGTTCAGCCTGCAGGAAAGGAGGCTCAGGATAGACCTGCTGGTTCTTTACAGCTTCCTGAAAGCAGGTAGGAGCCAGGTGGGGGTTGGTCTCTTCTCCCAAGGAACAAGTGATACAGGACAAGAGAAAATGGCCTTGAGTTGCACCAGGGGAGTTTGAGGCTGGCTGTGGGCAAAAATGACTTTAAAGCTCATAATGTTGAACCTAAGCATCACCAGGTCACCACCAAACCCTCTCCCTCAGCACCACATCTTCATGGCTTTGAAACCCCTCCAGAGATGGAGACTCCACTACTGCCCTGAGAAGACTGGGCCAGCCTTTGACAACCCTGAAGGGTAAGAAAGTGCTCCTCATGTCCAACCTAAACCTCCCCTGGGGCAACTTGAGGCCAATTCCTCTTGCCCTATCGCTTGTTCCTTGGGAGAAGAGACCAACCTCTGGTCTCCAACCTGGCTCCAGCCTGGTCTCTAACCTGGCTTCAACCTACTTTCAACATCCTGAACAGCAGAGAGGACTCTCCCACCCTGTAAACTGTGCTCCTCACCTTTTCTTCTCAGCTTGCTCACACCATTGCTGCTCCTGGAAGCTCTGCATGACCCCAACAGAATCGCAGCATCACAGAATGTCTTAGATTGGGAAAGCCCTTCAAGAGCACAGAGTTCAATCATGAGTTTCACACTGACAAGTCCCTGACTAAACCAAATCCCTCAGCACAACATCTAATTGCTATGAATCGCTGTGGGTGGAAAGGACCACCAGGATCATCCAGTCCAACCTTCATCTCAGCATCCTTCATCACTAGACCATAGTCTCAAGTGCCACATCCACTGTTTGTAAGCACCTACAGGGATGGTGACTCCACCATCTCCCTGGGCAGCCCATTCCAGTGCCTGACCACCTGCTCAGGAAAGAACTTCCTCCCAGCATCCAACCTAAATCTCCCCTGATGCAACTTGAGGCCATTTCCTCTTGTCCTATCCTTAGTAACTGGGGAGAAGAGACCAGCTCCAGGCTCACTACAGCCTCCTTTTAGGTATCACAGTATCACAGTATCATCAGAGTTGGAAGAGACCTCACAGATCATCAAGTCCAACCCTTTACCACAGAGCTCAAGGCTAGACCATGGCACCAAGTGCCACGTCCAACCTTGCCTTGAACAGCTCCAGGGACGGCGACTCCACCACCTCCCCGGGCAGCCCATTCCAGTGTCCAATGACTCTCTCAGTAAAGAACTTTCTCCTCACCTCAAGCCTAAATCTCCCCTGGCACAGCCTGAGGCTGTGTCCTCTCGTTCTGGCGCTGGCCACAACCACCCCTCAGGTAGTTGCAGACAGCAATAAGGTCTCCCCTGAGCCTCCTCCTCTCCAGGCTAAGGAGTGCTGTAGAGGGCAATAAGGTCCCCTCTCAGCTTCCTCTCCTCCAGACTAAACCCCCCCAGCTCCCTCAGCCGCTCCTCACAGGCCATGTTTGCCTGACCTCTCCCCAGCCTCGTTGCCCTTCTCTGCACCCACTCCAGCACCTCAGTGTCCCTCCTCTACTGTGGGGACCAAAACTGGGCACAGCACTGCAGGTGTGTTACGAGGAGTGCTGAGAGCACAAAGGAAGCCAAGAAGGAGAGGGAGCTGCAAGAGCAGCAGAGCTGTTTTGTAACACCCTCCCGGGGGGGGCAGATCGCAGCACACGTGGAGCAGAACCTCCGAGGAGACAACGGCAGGCACGGAGGTGACCAAATGAATTTGACACCAGGCAAATTCTCACCGGGGGCTGAGGAGACGAAGTAATTGAAACTAAATGAAGGAAGCTGACACCTGGCTGGGATCAGTTATCTATAGCTTCCCTGCCCTGAAATCACCGCCCCCGCCGCAGCCGCCGGGGCGAACCCAAGGAGATCCACGCCAAAAATAGGCCACTCCAGCAGGGATCTGGAGGCCCCTTTTCTTTTGGATGGCAGCTGGCAGAAGGGTGAATGGGCTGGGGCACAGCAGTGCCCATCTTCTCCCTTTCCCACCACACACCGCGGCCCAGAGTCCTCGTCCTTGAGCAGGCGCTTGGGTCGCACCTCCACCTGAGTGGGGTTTGCCTCCAGCCTCCTGGAGCAATCCAGGTACCCTGGGTGGAACCAGGATGGGTCACACCTTCCACCTGAGTGGGGTTTCCTTCCAGCCTCCTGGAGCAATCCAGGCACCTTGGGTGGAAGCAAGGTGGGTCACACCTCCCCCTGAGTGGGGTTTCCTTCCAGCCTCCTGGAGCAGTCCAGGCACCCTGGGTGGAACCAAGATGGGTCACACCTCCCCCTGAGTGGGGTTTCCCTCCAGCCTCCTGGAGCAATCCAGGCACCCTGGCTAGAACCATGATGTTGGTGCCTGCAGCCCACTGGGCTTTGGGTGATTAGAGTAAATGGAAGGTATCATAGATTCAGAGACTGGTTAGGGTTGGGAGGGACCTTTTGAGCACCTTTCAAGGTTCACTGATCCCCCCAAAGTCAGTAGGAACATCTGCAACTGGAGCAGGTGAGTCAGAGCTCCAGAGCAGGTGAGTCAGAGCTCCAAAGCTCCAAACAAATTGCTGACCTGCAATGGTTCCAGGGATGTGGCATCTCCCACCTCTCTGGGCAACCTGGTCCCAACTTTAGATGCCTGAAAGTCCTCTGTGGGGATCATCTCCCCCTTCAGGGTGAAGATCCTATAACCATGAGCCAGCAGTGTGACCCTGTGGCCAAAGAGGCCAATGGTCCCCCAGGGTGTGAAGAAAAGTGTCACCAGCAAGTCCAGGGAAATTCTCCTCCCCCTCTACTCTGCCCTGGAGGGGCCACAGCTGGAGTAATGGGTCCAGTTATGGGCTCCTCAGTTCCAGAGAGACAGGAAACTACTGGAAGGAGGCCAGTGGAGGCTGGGAAGGTGCTGAGAGCCTGGAGCATCTCTGTGAAGAGAAGAATCTGAGACACCTGGGGCTGTTTATCCTGGAGAAATGTAACATCAATGCTCAGCTAAAGGTAAAGAGCAGGTGGCAAGAGGATGGGGCCAGACCAATGCTTTAATGGCCACAGTGGTGTTAGGTCAATAGTTGGACTTGGTGATCTTGGAGGTCTTTTCCAACCAAAACAATTCTGTGATTCTCTGATTCTTCTCAGTGGTGCCCAGGGACAGGACAAGGGGCAGTGGGCACAAACTGGAACCCAGGAGGTTCCACCTGACCATGAGGAGAGACTTCTTTGCAGTTAGGGTGCTGAAGCAAGAAAGAGAAGCAAGATAGAAAAGCTCTCCCTCCCCCTCCAAAAGCCACCACTGGGATCCCTTCACGAGGACACAGCCAACACAGGGCTCTGCCCTCTGCCCTCTACAGGGCAGGTCATGGAGACGTGGTCCTCCTGGTATTGATCAGGGCTTTTCTTGGGCTGGCATATGGCAGCAGGTTTCAAAGGCTGAGCAGCTCCAAAAGAATTAAGTGGGGGCAAAGAGTGGAACGTCCCTGATTGAACTCCTGACCTGCAGGGGTCAGAGAGCTCTGGAGATAAAGCTGGTGGTGGAATGGCCTCAACAGTGCCCCAAATAAACAAGGGAGCATTAAAAATCAGTGCCTGGGGGGAAGCCCACCCTGTGCTGGAGGGAATCATGAAGTCACAGAGTAGTTTGGGTGGGAAGGGACATTTACAGGGCATCTAGTCCAACCCCCAGGGTAGCTGGCAAGAACATCTTCAACCAGAGCAGGTTGCCAGGAGTCCTGCCTGATGTGCTGGAGAACAATCAAGGCACTTGTGCATGCCTGGGGATGAGTCTGGGGGGGGGGGTGTCTTACCTGCAGAGCACAACTGGGGATGTCACCAGGCAGTATTCTGAGGGGTTTGGACTTTTTCTCATGTGTTAATGACCTTCCTCTGGTTGGCTCCTGATAGGATGGATCACCCCAGGTGTGGCGTGTGGCAGGGCTGAGTGTGCAGCCCAACACAGGTGGTGCAGGGAGGATCCTGTCACCATGGACTTCCCTCAGAACACATCCACCATGGGCACCAAAACATGCCCACCATGGGCACCCCTACCATGCTGAGATCCTGTGACTCACCACCCACCCTTTGACGCAGGACTGGAAGCCATCCCCCATCGCTCCTGGGCTCGTGGTCGTCCCTGGACTTACAGCAGTGAGCCACCCCCGTGTGCATGTTGGCACCAAACAGTCGTCCAGGAGAACTGGGCTGCCAACATCTGACAGCTATAAATAGCCCAAAGCTGGTAGGAGGCAGGAAAACACCTTTGAAGTCCCCTCAGACCTGCTGGAGCTGAAGAGACACGAGGGGACAAGGCATACATGTTTGGCTAAAAATATCCCGAGCTGTGCCTGCTGGGTGGGATGGGTGAGGGAGGCTGGAGGGGGTGTGAGCTGCCACATAGAGCAGGCAAGGAGCCATTGGGGTGGGCAAATAGCCACTGGCTTGGGCATGTACCCATTGAAGTGGGCAAGGAGCTATTAGGATGGGCGCATAGCCATTGGGGTGAGCAAGGAGCCATTGGGGTGGGCACATAGACATTGGGGTGGGCAAGTAGCTACTGGGGTTCAGTGTGTACCCATTGGGGTGGGCAAGTAGCCACTGGGGTTAGACATCTACCCATTGGGGTGGGCAAGGAGCCATTGGGGTGAGTAAGGAGGCATTGGGTAGGCAAGGAGCTACTGGGGTGGGCACATAGCCCTTGGGGTGAGCAAGGAGCCACTGGGGTGGGCAAGGAGCCATGGGACCGACTGGTCCCGTTGCAAGCTCAGCTGGTGGCATACTGTACAAGCTGGAAGGAGCTGGGGAAGGTTTGACTTGAGAGCAAGAGGTGGCTGCTGAAGGAACCTCACCATGCCCAAGGTGGGGTGCAATCCTGACCCCTTTTCTCACCCCATGTGGGGCTTGGCTACAGTTCAGGGCTCAGCTTCACTGTCTCCCCTTGCCACAAGAAGGTGCCTTGAAGACAACACCAAGTGACTTTTAGGCTTCATTTCGCCCTCACTATCTAAACCTTCCTCCCCATCAATCCACCCTCCTCTTCCTCCTCTTGTTGTCCTGGAAACCAGAGGCCAGGACACCTCTGCCCTGGATGACAGCCCCTCAACAAAGGAGTCTTTCATGGCCCTGGTGGGATGGGGTCGTCCCCATCACCTCTTTCTCTCTGCTTGCTGTGGACAATGTGGGGCAGCGAGTGCTAGGGGTGACCCCAAGCCTCCAGGGATGCCCAGTGCTGACCAGTCTTAGTGGGTCTTGGCTTCTTCTTCCCCCTTGTTGCCTTTTCCCTTTGACATTTGGCAGGTCAGGGGACAAGGCTCATGGGCTCCTCTTGGTGATGGGGTGAAGAGGGGGGCAAAGGCTCATTCTTGCCACTGTTGCAGGGTTGAGAGCAGGTCAGGCGTCCTCTAAACCCTGCACACAGCCTGGTGGGTCTCCAAGTGTCATTCAGCGTGAAGGAAGTTGTCCATCAAAACTGATGGGGGGAGGGAGGGGTGCGGACTGTGGGAATACCTTTGCAGGCCAGTAGAGGGGAGCTGAGCAGCGGAACAGCAAAGCAAAGTCCTGATGCTGCTGCTTTTCCTCTTTCCATCTTCTCCCACCAGTTAGCTGCACTTAACCCAGGACCACCAGACCCAAGTGGTGCCAACCTGGAAGCAATCTTGCTGCAGGAGGACTTGAGTAAAGCTCAGGGACTGGGAAGTGACTGCAGGGCAAAATCTGCCCTGCAGATGAGGGTTGGCTCACCAACCACCGCTTAAACCAGCTGCAAGGCTACATCCAAGCCCCAGACATGCAGCATGGACAGGCACATTGTTTTGGAGGTGCCTATGATGCCCCAGTCAGGCCACAGCTGGAGTATTGGATCCAGTTTTGGCTCCTAAGTTCAGGAAAGACAGGGAACTACTGGGGAGAGCCAAGTGGAGGAGGCTCTGAAGGTGATGAGAGCAGCAGGGTAAAGCAGCTGTTTCAGGGTTGCAGGTGCTCCCTCCAGTGCTAGGGATGGAACATCTTCTGCCCTCCATTCTTGGGTCCAAATCCTTTCCAGCCTCTTGAAGTACACTGCTTAGCCATACTCATGAGCATCTAACTCATCATCTCCTGCAGGACTCTTGTCCATGTTCTGCAGCACTGCAGCCCCAAGCCAAGCCAAGCCAAGCCCTCTGCAGCCCCACCACAGGGGACCAGATCCAAGGGAGAAAAGTTTGACACTGAGCATGCT
This sequence comes from Pogoniulus pusillus, assembly GCF_015220805.1. NCBI lineage: Eukaryota > Metazoa > Chordata > Aves > Piciformes > Lybiidae > Pogoniulus > Pogoniulus pusillus. The sequence continues at coordinate 11,599,778 of NC_087282.1, forward strand.
GAGAGCCTGGCCCACGTTGCCCAGAGAGGTGGCAGATGCCCCATGCCTGGCACCATTGCAGGTCAGGTTGACTGGGCCTCTGAGCAACCTGCTCTAGTTGCAGATGTCCCTGCTAGACTGGATGACCTTTGAAGGTCTCTTCCCACCCTAACCATTCCATGACTCTTGATCCTCCCTGCTGCTCCGACCAGCAGCGGACAGGGGCAAATGCCAGTGTGTCACTGCTGTGACCTCGGCAGGTGACACAGAATGATAGAGCTGCTTCAGCTGGAAGAGACCTTCCTGGTGTCCCACAGGATGCTCTTGGATGCCTTCCTCCCACCACCAGCACCTTTGCCCTCTCCCGTGCTGCCCCCAGCTCAGCTTTGTGATCCTTGTGTGCACAGAGTGGCTTCCCCTCGGGTGGTCATTGCTGGGAAGCTGGTGGCAGAGGAAGGAGCCATGGTGGCTGCCGGCAGGGAGTGCTCCTGAGGTCCACCCTCCAGCTCCTTCCTGCCTTGCTGGGCTCTGCTTTCCTGCAGCTGGGTCCAAGATCTTCTTGGCCTCAGCTTCTGGTGCCTAAAAATAACTCCTCAGTGTAGGTCTGGGGAAGAGCTTCTGGGCTGGAGTTCAGCCCTGGAAGAGAATTGTAATGAAGAAGAGGCAGTTGGTGCTCCCCTGGATAAGCTGACCCACGCTGGGCTGAGGCTTGGAGCTCCTGGGTTGGGCTGCTTCAGCCTTTGAGAGCAAATCATAGAACAGTTTTGGTTGGAAGAGATCTTTCAGACCATGGACTCCAATCATTAACCCACTGCCAGGGCACCACCAAACCTTGTCCCTCAGCACCTCATCTCCACAGCTTTGAAACCCCTCCAGGGATGGGGACTCCGCTGCCTTGGGCAGACCTTGACAACTCTCAAGAGGAAGAAATTGTTTCTCATGGCCAACCTAAACATCCCCTGGGGCAACTTGAGGCCATTTCCTCTTCTGTCACTTTTTCTTTGGGAGAAGAGACCAACCCCACCTGGCTCCAACCTCCTTTCTTGGAGCTGTAGAGAGCCAGAAGGTCTCCCCTCAGCCTCCTTTTCTGCATGCTGAACAACCCCAGCTCCCTCAGCTGCTCCTCGCCTTCTCTGTTCTCCAGACCCTTCACCAGCTTTGTTGCCCTTCTCTGGACCCTCTCCACCCCCTCAATGTCCTTCTTGGAGTGAGGGCCCCAAAAGTGACCCCAGGATTTGCAGTGTGGCCTCAGCAGTGCCCAGCACAGGTGAACCATGCACTGCCCTGTCCTGCTGCCCACCCTCTCTTTCTGCTGCCTGACTCACACCCACTGCATGCTCACAGAAAACGCTGGATGGGATCAGAGCTGCCTCGCTCCCTGCAGGCTGACCCTGTCCAGCTGCCCCCTCTCAGGTGGGCTGCTCTTCCAGGTCCATGTCCCAGAGCCCTGGCCTGTCCCCTCCACCTCTTGACAGCCCAGACCTTGATCTCCAGCTGGCTGCTTCCTGTTTGTGGAGCTCATGGGGAGCTTCTCGCTCCCTCGCTTGCTCTTTCCCCTCTTGGCTGGGAGCAGGAGGGAGTTGATGTCCTGGGAAAAACAAAACTTGAAAGCCAAGCTGGGCTCTTCATTGTCAAGAGGAGATTTCTTCTTCTTTGATGCATTTCCTCTGGGCCCTTTCCTCTCCACTCAGAGGCAGGTTAAAAATACCCTTCCGCTGACATCACCCCACTGCCCTCCTTCAGATGAGAGCTGCTGCTGGTCTCCACGGGCTTTGCATTCCTCTGACAGCCATGAGAAACATCCCTGGAATGAGGACCAGGGCAGCCCAGGGCAGCTGGAGGGGACTGGGAAGGACCAGCTGGGCAGGCGGGACTCAGGCTTCTTATGGGGGGTGTGGATGGGGCTTGGTGGTGCTGCCCTTTGCATGGGGCATTGGAGGGGGAGAGGAGAGGGGAAGGCTTTGGTCTTGTTGGCTCCTCAGCAGGTGAGGGCAGCTCGAGAAAATGCAGCTTTTCTCCCAGCCCAAGCAGTGGTTCTCATAGAGCCAGTAAGCTTGGAAAAGGCCTCTGAGATTCGCAGACTCATGGAATGGTTGGAGTTGGAAGGGCCCTTGAGGATCATCCAGTTCCAACCCCCTGCCATAGGCAGGGACACCTGCCACTAGATCAGGTTGCTCAGGGCCTCAATCTTAAGTCCAACCTTCCCATGGATGAAGAGGATGCAGAACCATGTGCTGCCCTGCTGCTGCTTGTGCCCGTTGGCCTGTCCCTGCTGGAGAGAGCCATGGCTGCTCAGGAGCCAGTCAGTCCACACAGATGCCACGGGGCAAGCAGATCCTCAGGAGCAATGTGCACATTTTGTCCCTCCTGTCACTGAATCATCATAGAATCATAGAATCAACCAGGTTGGAAGAGACCTCCAAGCTCATCCAGTCCAACCTAGCACCCAGCCCTAGCCAGTCAACCAGATCATGGCACTAAGTGCCTCATCCAGGCTTTGCTTGAACACCTCCAGGGACAGTGCCTCCACCACCTCCCTGGGCAGCCCATTCCAATGCCAATCACTCTGTCTGGGAAGAACTTCCTCCTAACATCCAGGCTAGACCTACCCCAGCACAACTTGAGACTGTGTCCCCTTGTTTCTGAAAGACTTAGATCTGAGCACCAAAGCCACTCATAACACTTGTCACCATTCCAGTTTTCCACTTTTGTCTCTGTCCAAGCCCCATCAGCTGTCACCACAGGTCTCCAGGGGAGATGTTAGCCTACCCAAGTGAACTGGCCACAGGCATCTCAGAGCTGGAGGCCATGTAAGATTAGCACCTCGCTGTCTCACATGGATCCAGCCCAGGGTCTCCTTCCCATGTCCCCAGCCTCATAGATTCATAGATCCACTGAACAGTTTGTGTTGGAAGGGACCTTGAAGATCATCTGGTTCCAAGCCTGCTGGCACTGGCAGGGACAGCCTGCACCGGATCAGGTTGCTCAATGCTTCGTCCAGCTCCCTGCACTCATTCCTGGTGCTCTCTGCTGCTTCTGAGAGCACCCAGCATCTTCTCCACACATCTACCCAGTGCTGGAGAGACCTCAGCTCTCACCCCTTGTGCAAAGGCTGAAGCTGCTGGCAGCAGCTGAGTGACTTGGGAGAGATGGGAGGAGATGAACATGAGGGCTGCCTGACAACCCAAACCCTCTGCTGCGCCCCGGCTGCAGCTCCACGGGACACAAGCTGGAGCTGTTCCCTCTCTGGAGCCCACTGGGGATGGGGCTGAGGCTCAAAGGTGAGGCTCAAGGGTCCATTTCTCCCAAGGTTGCCACACACATGCTGAGAGGTCCCAGGGCTCCTGGAGGAGGGGTGATGACCAGCAGTCCCAGATGTTTGTACAGCTGTGGTTTCCTGCTGCTTGCTTTGCGCTGGGTGGCTCTGAGCATCCATCAAGTATTTGGTGTGGAGCAAAAGGTTCATGGAACCATGGCTCGGGCTGCAGGCTTGGATGAGGACTAAGGAAGTAGCTGGCCTGTCTCTGATGGCTGAAGCTGCTGAGAAAGGGTTTCTCCTCCAGCTCTTGCCCTTTTCCCATCCTGTTGGAAGCTTTTGGGAAGCTTTTGACTATTTTGGACCTGCTGACTCAAGCAAAAGTCCATTTCCTTCTGCCAATCACCTTCAGAGTGAGTTCCAGGAGGGAAAAGCTGTCCTAAGAGGGATGTGTCTGTGGAAAAGCAGGACCTTTCAACTGCTTCCAGAAAAGCTTCTAATGAGGGGAGATCTGGAGGAGTGGAGCAGCTCCAGTTCAAGCAAGCCACCAGTTGCAGATGAAAGCAGACTGCCTGGGAAACTCCTGCCTGGCACCAGCCACAGTAGGTCCCTAGAAACAGTCCCACTAAACCTCTTCTCCACAGCCAGGCTGATGGTCCAGTGCCTCCCTGGCCCACTCTCTGATCTCACTGCTCCACCTCTCCAGATGTGTCATCTTGGCTGAAAAAGAGGCATCTTGCCCCACTCAATTTTCTTCCTGATATCTCCTCTGAGACCACCTCACTGCTCACCACCTCCATCCCTCCACCTTTCCCATGGGCAGATATCAACCTCCCTCAGCCCTCCCTGGCCGACCTCAACCTTTCCTGTGCTGCCTGTCTCCTTGCCATGGTGCTTGCCAGGTGGTCCATCAGGTACTCCTGGGCTATGAGGCAGCCCTTCTTCTGTCCATGATGCTCCTGAGGTGCATTGATGAGGTGCAACCACATCCCAAAATACCAACAGATGTGACCTGTGCAATTCCCAAGGGGAGACACAGTCTGCCACAAGCAGATCCTGGCAAAGCTGGCAGCCTGTGGCTTAGACAGATCCACCCTGATATGGGTCAAAAACTGGCTGGAGGGCTGGGCCCAGAGAGTGGTGGTGAATGGTGCCACATCCAGTTGGCAGCTGTCACTGGTGGTGTGCCCCAGGGATCAGTGCTGGGCCCAGTCCTCTTCAATATCTTTAGTGATGATCTGGGCCAGGGGATTGAGTCCAGCATCAGTAAGTTTGCAGATGACACCAAGCTAGGAGCAGGTGTGGAGCTGTTGGAAGGTAGGAGAGCCCTGAAGAGACCTTGACAGGCTGGATAGGTGGGCAGAGGCCAATGGGATGAGACTGACCTTGAGTGCTGTGTCCAGTTCTGGGCTCCTCAATTCGAGAGAGGTGTTGAGGTGCTGGAAGGTGTCCAGAGAAGGGCAACAAAGCAGCACAGCCCTGTGAGGAGAGGCTGAGGGAGCTGGGGGTGTGCAGCCTGCAGAAGAGGAGGCTCAGGGCAGAGCTCATTGCTGGCTGCAGCTACCTGAAGGGAGGCTGTAGCCAGGTGGGGTTGGGCTCTGCTGCCAGGCAGGCAGCAACAGAACAAGGGGACACAGCCTCAAGTTGTGGCAGGGAAGGTCTAGGCTGGATGTTAGGATGTTGTCAGAGAGAGTGATTGGCATTGGAATGGGCTGCCCAGGGAGGTGGTGGAGTTGCCATCCCTGGAGGTGTTGAAGCCAAGCCTGGCTGAGGCACTTAGTGCCATAGTCTGGTTGATTGGCCAGGGCTGGGTGCTAGGTTGGACTGGCTGAGCTTGGAGGTCTCTTCCAACCTGGTTGATCCTATCCTATCCTATCCTATCCTATCCTATCCTATCCTATCCTATCCTATCCTATCCTATCCTATCCTATCCTATCCTATCCTATCCTATCCTATCCTATCCTATCCTATCCTATCCTATCCTATCCTATGCTATCCTATCCTGTCCTATTTACGTCCAGGTGGGATGTCAGCTGCCCACAGAAGCTTGAGAGCACCTAGGCAGGAAGATCCGAAGCCCTCTGCCAAAGGAGGCACGTTCACCTCCAGGAGCTCTGAGGAGAGGGTGGGCTTTGGTGCAGCTCCTCTCCCAGAGGGGGGGAGCAGGGGGGTGGGGGGACAGAGGTTTCCAGCCGGCAGTGACAAATGGGACAATTGCGCCCTCTTGTGGCGCAAGCTGCAATTGCGGCGAAGCTGGGAACGGCAATTAACCGGGAGGCTGCTCCCGGGTCGGCATCTGCGCCGCCACCTCCGCCGGGGAGCTCCGTGTCCTATTTGCTTGGGCAAGGAGGTGGCGAGGAGGCATCACCCAGGCCTGAACAGGCTGTCCCGAGATGTGGTTCGAGCTCCATCCATGGAGACATTCGAGGGCAGGCTCGATGGGGAGCAACCTGACCTGCTTGGAGATGGCCCTGCTGACTGCACGGGGATCGGAGAAGGTGAAACTACGGAGAGAGACTGAGAGCCCTGGGGCTGTTTGCCCTGCAGGAGAGAAGACTGCGAGGGGATCCGACCGATGGCTATGAACACCTGAGGGGTGGGTGCCAGGTGGCTGGGGCCAATCTCTTTTCGGCGGCCAGCGGCAATAAGACAAGGAGCAGTGGAACCAAAGTGGAGCACAGAAGGTTTCACCTCAACATGAGGAGGAACTTCTTTGCAGTGAGGGTGATGGAGCACTGGAACAGGCTATGGAGTCTCCTTCTCTGGAGACTTTGGAAACTTGCCTGGGTGCATTCCTGTGGGAACTACCCTGGGTGATCCTGCTTTGGCAGGGGGCTTTGACTTGATGATCTCTGGAAGCCTCTTCCAGTCTCTAACATTCTGTGAGTCTGTGATTTTGTGACCTTTGAGGGTCCTTTCGCACTTGATGCATTCTGTGATGTTAACAAGATGCACCTCCTGACCTGTCCCACTGCCAGAGAAACCTCTGAACAACCTGTGTAGGCTGTGACCTCGGCAAGCCTCAGGACCTTCCTCTTGCTTCCTTTCTTCACAGGAGCTGTTGGCTGATCCTCAGCAGCATGGGCAGCAGGTGGAGGGAAGGGATCCTGCCCCTCTGCTCTGCTGAGACACCCCCCACACTCACCCCCAGCAGTGCTGGGGCAGCTCTGGAGTCCTCAGCACGGCAGAGATATGGAGCTGCTGGAGCAGGGCCAGAGAAGGCTACAGCCAGTCTGGGAGAGTTGTTCAGCCTAGAGAAGAAAAGGCTCCAGGAACACCTTCTGGTGGCCTTTCAGGCAAGCAGCAACAGAACAAGGGGACACAGTCTCAAGTTGTGCCAGGGGAGGTCTAGGCTGGATGTTAGGAGGAAGCTGTTGGCAGAGAGAGTGATTGGCATTGGAATGGGCTGCCCAGGGAGGTGGTGGAGTCTCTGTTGCTGGAGGTGTTGAAGCCAAGGCTGGCTGGGGCACTTAGTGCCATGGTCTGGTTGACTGGCCAGGGCTGGGTGCTAGGTTGGGCTGGGTGAGCTTGGAGGTCTCTTCCAACCTGGATGATTCTATGAGTCTATGATTCAGGACTCCAAGGGGCCAGAAGAAATCCGGGGACAGACTTTTGAGGTGATGGTTTGAACTCAAAGAAGGAGATTCACACTGGAGAGAAGGAAGAAATGTTTGACACTGAGGGAGCAGAAAGCCTGGCCCAGGCTGCCCACATCACCTGAACATCTGAGCTACCTTTGGTGGGCTGCTCCATGCCTCAGGACAGCTGAAGTGGTGCTAAACTCTTCCTTCTCTCCCCAGACCAGGACCCACAGGAGGCCCCTGGGGAAGTCCAACAGCAGCTGGTGAGCCTTCAGACGCACCCAGGGATGGGTTCATTTTTAAAGCAAAGAGCAAACCCTGTGTTTTCTCCCAGGCAGTGTTGCTGCTGGTGGCCTGAGTGCCAAGGTTGTCACCCCAGCAGTGACAGGCATCCCGCGGGGGACAGGCGCAGGAGGAGCAGCAAAGCAGAACCCCGGCGCTGTCAGGGCACGGTGGAAGGTGGCATGCCTCATGCATCACACTCCAGCATGTCACCACTCTCATTGAGATAAATGGGGAGGTGGCCCCAGGAGAACTGGGGAGTCACTTCCACTTAGCAGCTTGAAGGAACTGGCCCGAGACGGGTCAGCAGAAGACAAATCGCTCCGTGGTGGTCACGGCTCAGCTCCTCTTGGAAGGCAGAACTGGGACCACCTCCTAACCAGGCTGTGCTGGCAGAGCAGGCTCTTGTCATAGAATCATAGAATCATAGAATCAACCAGGTTGGAAGAGACCTCCAAGATCATCCAGTCCAACCTAGCACCCAGCCCTAGCCAGTCAACCAGACCATGGCACTAAGTGCCTCATCCAGGCTTTTCTTGAACACCTCCAGGGACGGTGCCTCCACCACCTCCCTGGGCAGCCCATTCCAATGCCAATCACTCTCTCTGGGAAGAACTTCCTCCTAATATCCAGCCTAGACCTACCCTGGCACAACTTGAGACCGAGTCTTGGGGTGTCCTTGAAAGCAGAGACATGGGTTTAGGCAGCCCTCAGAGCAGCAAAGGCTGTGTGAGCTGTGTGCTTGAAGGCAGTGCCATGGGTCACAAGGGTGGGATGGAGATGTGTTGTGAACAGGAGGTCACACCTGTGTGAGCTGTGTGCTTGGAGGCAGTGCCAGGGGTCTCAAGGGTGGGATGGAGATGTGTTGTGAACAAGTCACACCTGTGTGAGCTGTGTGCTTGGAGGCAGTGCCATGGGTCACAAGGGTGGGATGGAGATGTGTTGTGAAGAGGTCACACCTGTGTGAGCTGTGTGCTTGGAGGCAGTGCCATGGGTCACAAGGGTGGGATGGAGATGTGTTGTGAAGAGGTCACACCTGTGTGAGCTGTGTGCTTGGAGGCAGTGCCATGGGTCACAAGGGTAGGATGGAGATGTGTTGTGAAGAGGTCACACCTGTGTGAGCTGTGTGCTTGGAGGCAGTGCCATGGTTCACAAGGGTGGGATGGAGATGTGTTGTGAACAGGGCACACCTGTGTGAGCTGTGTGCTTGGAGGCAGTGCCATGGGTCACAAGGGTGGGATGGAGATGTGTTGTGAACAGGAGGTCACACCTGTGTGAGCTGTGACATAGCAGAGCCCCTTTGGAAAGGTTTGTTAAGGGCATGGCAGGTAGAGTATGGTCTGGCTCTGCCCAGTGCTCTAGAAAGACCCTCTGGATGTGCCCTCTGGGCACTTCATGGAGCTCTCAGGCTTCAAGATAGGGGAAGTATCTCAAGTTTTGATGCAGCAGCATAATGACCAGGACAGACCAGGGGAAGATGCTGGTCAGAGTGAAAGGTCCTGGTATGAGGTGCTCCAGGGGGCTTGCTTCTCAGAGGACATGTCAAGGCATGGAGAGAACACAGCAAAGAAGAATGGAGCTTTGCATTGAAATCAAACTGCCCAGGGAGATGTTGGGCCACAGGACAATTCCCAGGGGAAGCTCTGGAGATCCCATGGGAGCACTGGAAATCACAGAAGCACCTGGTTGAAAAGACCTTAAGATCATTGAGTCCAACCATACCCTAACCTCTTCCTATACACAACTCTGCTCCTCATCCACATATCTGTTAAACACCTGCAGGGAGGAGAACATCCACAGAGGTGCAAAGGGCTCCCAGCTCCACCTCCCTTCCCACAAAGGGACATCAGGACATTGTTTGTGGTGGTTGCTGCTCCTTTCTGCTCCTTCTGTCTTTGCTCTGCACTGAGTCCATCTAAGGTGGCGAAGCTACGTTCAGCCTGGCCTCTTGACTCTGAAAACTGGAGTCTTAGGGCTCCAAGTGTCACTGCTGCCTTAGGAGAAGCTGGGGGTTCTAGGAAAGCTCTTAGATGATGTGAGCTGGTCCTGTGCAGCCCTGTGTTCCTCTAGAAGGATTGGAAGAAGTTCTCATCTCGCTTGGGAAGCAAAATCTGCTCAGCAGAGCAGAAACCTTGAAGTGACACTGTGAGTTGAGAGCAGCAGCAGCAGCAGCAGCAGAGCCCCCAGGCACCCCGAGTCTCCTATGAGGTTATTGATTGTAGAACAACACTTGTAGGTTGTGTTAACATCCTTCAGAAGGAGGACAACCCTTGTTTACTTGTGGTGTTAACACTGGAGGACTCCAGGGCCTTCCCACACACGTTCATTTGCATCTTTCTTCCAATGAAAAGTCATCAAATATTCATAGCATGAAGAAAAGAGGGGAAAGAAGGAGGCCTTGGGCTGCTCCTCTGAGGGGCTGAGCTGCAGAAGTGGCAGAGCAAGGCAGGCTGGAGGGTAGAAGATGCACAAAGATTTTAACCTGGTCCCCTGGACCTCCTGATGCTGACTGCAGGCAAAACTCACCCAGCATCCTGCAGCGTCTGCTCCTCTACTGCTCTGTGGGTCTGCTCAAGCAGGCAAGGTGATGCTGGCCAAAGGTCCCCCTCTCTGACATCATGTTGGAGGAAACACCTCAGAGTGGCTCTTTGGAGGCCTTCTGGTCTCTGATGATTTCTCCACCTCTTCTCTTATCCTGTCTTCTAGCCTGCAGCCTCCAGGCCATACCCATCAGCAGGAAGGTCTGGAGAGCTCTGCGGAGTGAAGCTCTTCCCCGTGCCAAAATGCAGGGCTCTGGCTGGCCACGCAGTGAGGGACCACTCACTTTTTTTGTCTCCTTGGTGAGGAGCAGAAGCAGCCTGGCCTCCAGGAGCTGTAGCCACGGGCTGCTCAGGATGTATAGCCAGCCACCAAGGGCATCTATATTTAATGAGGACAGTTAAAGGATGTTGAGACGTGCTGTCCCCACGGACACGTCGATGACTTCTTTGTTGATCATTGTTTTCCCCCTTTTCCTGTTGCCACTAATCACCAACTCTCTGCTCCTTAATGGCACCTTTGGGGAGCTCTGGGGTTGGCTCAGTTAGTTCTTCATTTGTTCCAGACTGGTGCAAAGTCCCCCTCCCTCCCTGCTGCTCTCACGGGTCCATCCACACAGGAGTCTTCTCCAAGGCAGTGATTCCAGGTTGTGGGGGGCTGACAGAAGTAGGGTTGTGTCCAGGTCTGGGCTCCCCAGTTTGAGGCAGACAGGGAACTATTGGAGAGAAATTAGGGGAGGCTCCAAAGATGCTAAAAGGCCTGGAACATCTCTGTAAAGAGCAAAGTCTGAGAGACCTGAGGCTGTTCAGCTTGGAGAAGAGCAGCCTGAGAGGGGATCTGATTAACTTTCAGCATGAACTAAAGGACATGTGGGGGGCGAAAGAATGGGGTCAGACTCCTCTCATTAGTGGCTAGGGACAGGGCAAGGGGCAATGGGCACAAACTGGAACCCAGAAGGCTCCATCTGGACAGGAGGAGAAACTTCTTTGGTGTGAGGGTGCTGGAGGCCTGGAGCAGGCTGCCCAGAGAGGTTGTGGAGTCTCCTTCTCTGGAGAGCTTCCAATCCCACCTGGACATTGTATTTCTGGGCAAGCTGCTGTGGGTGCCCCTGCTTGAGCAGGGAGGTTGGACTGGATGATCTCCAGAGGTGCCTTCCAACTCCACCATGCTGGGATTCTGTGTCTCTGTGTGGATCCTTTCTCTCCCTGGATGACAGCTGAGGGAAGCTGACGCAGTGAGCAGAGATGAAGAGGAAGGGAGATCCCCTGCACTGGAAGGTGGCTACAGAAATCCAAGGCCCTTCCCCTGGACACCTGGACTAGGAGGTGAGCACTATGGAGATCTATCTGAGAATCCAGGTGATGGCTCCAAAGCATGGGCAGAAGTTTAAAGCTGATACTTGATGCCTATAAGATGGCACTAGAAGTGCTAAGCACTGCTGATGCAGCAGAACTGCTCCCTTGGCCTCCCCTCCCCTGCTCTGCAGCTGGGCTACCCAGCTGCTGCTTGCTCCAAGGGATAGGATGTCCCCTAGCCTTGCCCTCCTGGAGTTTGAGGCTGTAGCACCTGCCTCCTCCTCCTCCTGCCTCCCACAGCTGAAGGCAGAAGGTTTCATCTCCAAGATAATCTTTCTTTCTACACATAGAATCAACCAGGTTGGAAGAGACCTCCAAGCTCATCCAGCCCAACCTAGCACCCAGCCCTGGCCAATCAACCAGACCATGGCACTAAGTGCCCCAGCCAGCCTTGGCTTCAACACCTCCAGGCACAGCAACTCCACCACCTCCCTGGGCAGCCCATTCCAATGCCAATCACTCTCTCTGACAACAACTTCCTCCTCACATCCAGCCTAGACGTCCCCTGGCACAACTTGAGACTGTGTCCCCTTGTTCTATTGCTGCTTGCCTGACAGAAGAGACCAACCCCACCTGGCCACAGCCTCCCTTCAGGTAGTTGTAAACATCATGGGGGTTGGGCTCTTGGCATCTCTTGCCAGGTCCCTTCTCCATTTTTAGTGGCCAGGCATTGGAACAGGCTGCCCAGGAAGGTGCTGGAGTCACCAGCCCTGGAGGTGTTCAAGAAATGTGTGGCCATAGCCCCTTGGCACATGGTTTAATGGCCATGGTGGTATTAAGTTGAAGATTGCACTTGACAACCTATCAGGTCTTTTCCAACCCAAACAACTCCATGATCCTGTAAGATGGAGCTGCTGATTCCAGGGGGACCCAGAGGAGGATCTGGCTTCCCCAGCGCACACCAGCATGGCCAAACAAACCCACTCCCAACCCAGGAACACACATCCATGCCTGCACTCCCCTACTCCCCCACCTCTGGAGGAGAAAAGAGCAGAGAAGCCATCCCTGACTGCCACAATGTAGAGTCTTGAAGCTTTTCTGTGGGCAGGAGCAGCTGGAGGACCTCCTGAGCACCATGCCAAGCTTCTGGGCCAGGCTCAGCTGGGTTTCCAGGCAGCACCAGGGGCAGGTTGTAGCTTCTACTAGTCGTAGAGAGACACAGAGTCTAACCTGCATCTTGGCACCTCATGCTCATTGATTCCAGAGCGGGCTTAGGTGCCAGGAGAAGAGCGAGGAGAGAGCCCAAGCCCCTGACCTTGCTGCTGCACCACCACCACCCAGGCTGCAGCTATTTCAGGCACTGCTTCTCTTCCCAGATGTAGGCTGAGTGCTGGGAAAAAGAGTGGCCCAACAGTCTGGATCCAAGGCTGGGACTGGAAAGACCTGGATGAGCAGAGAATAGATGGAGAGCAAGGCTGAGAGAATCTCTCTGGAGATGAGCTTCCTTCTGGCACTGAAGTGAGAAGACTTTTCCAAGCAAATGTACCTCTGGGCACCCAAATTCCTGTTTAAATTCACACCTTCCTTCTGGAAGTCTTAGGAGGCCTCAGGTGTTATCCTTCTGCTGATGAGCCTCAGCAGACCTCTCACACTTTGCCCTTCTATAGGTGAGTCTCAGAAGACCTCAGAACCTGTCCTGCTGTAGGTGAGTCTCAGGAGACCTCACACTTTGCCCTTCTATAGGTAAGTCTCAGGAGACCTTGGAACTTGTTCTGCTGTGGGTGAGTCTCAGAAGACCTCACACTTTGCCTGTCTATAGGTGAGTCTCAGGAGACCTCAGAACATGTCCTGCTGTAGGTGAGTCTCAGAGGACCTCACACTTTGCTCTTCTATAGGTGAGTCTCAGGAGACCTCACACTTTGCCCTTCCATAGGTGAGTCTCAGGAGACCTTGGAACTTGTCCTGCTGTGGGTGAGTCTCAGGAGACCTCACACTTTGCCTGTCTATAGGTGAGTCTCAGGAGACCTTGGACCTTGTCCTGCTGTGGGTGAGTCTCAGGAGACCTCACACTTTGCCTGTCTATAGGTGAGTCTCAGGAGACCTTGGACCTTGTCCTGCTGTGGGTGAGTCTCAGGAGACCCCACATCTTATCCCTTTTTAGGTGAGTCTCAGGAGACCCCAGACCTTGTTGCCACGTAGCTGGAGCTCAGGATGCCCTAACAGAGACAGGGAGCAGCTACAAATGTCCCTTCCCACAACTTCCAGCTGCAAACACTGATCTATCCATGCCTCGGACAGCAAGCCAACCCCCTCTGCTCCAAACCCCTGCCTTTCTCCCACCTCAGCTGCTTGGTTTGGGGCTCTGGGTTGTGTTTGGAGCCTTTTTGGTTGGGTTGGTGGTGTGGGTGTCTTTGGAGAGCCCATTTATTAGGGAAGCCCTTGAATTTTTCCGTTTTGGAAGGACCCCAAATGGGCTTCCCGGCAAAAGCGAGGAGGCGGCGCTGGGCATTAAGCTCTGAGTGATCCTGGAAGCTCAGACCTGATGTCTCTGCAGGCAGCAATAAACTTTGCAGCACGATATTGTAACCTCAACTCTTCCTCCTCTAATGGCTTTTTCCCCCCCTGCCATTAGCATCACTGCAGAACTTTGCCGTTCAGAAGAAAGGGTCTTGGGAGTTGAGGTTGAGGTGCAGCTGCTCCTTCAGCCTCCTTGGGTTGGGAATGGAGCTTTTAGGGCAACCTTCCCCCACCCCCACCCACCCACCCCAGACAAGCAGGTCAGGGCTTAGAGGCTCCTTGTCTTTATCCTTTGAAGGCTGTGATGGCCTCGTGATTATCCTTGGAGGTGTTTAAATGGTCTGTAGACCTGGTGCTTGGGGACATGGTTTAGTGGTGACCTTCTAGCACTGAAGTCTGGATGATCTTGAAGGTCTTTTCCAACCAAAGATACTTTTGGGAGCAGAGAAAGGAGATGGAGAAGTCCTGATAGGATCATGAATGATAGAATGGCTTGAGTTGAAAGGGGCCTTAAAGAGATTTCAGCTCAAATACACACCAGGAACTGGGGTGGGAGGTGAAGGGTCCTCTCCTAGGGGAGACACAACCAATCCATGTTCATGGCTCAGGCTCAGGGTGCCATGAGATTGCCACAGAGTCACAGAATGGCTTGAGCTGGCCATAAAGATCATCCTGACCTTAAGGAGCATTTAGTTCCACCCCCCCTGCCATGAGCAGCAGCAGCTCCCACTAGAACAAGCTGCTCAAAGCCTAATCCAGTTTGGACTTAAACACTTTCAGAGGTTGGGAGCCCACAGCTTCTCTGGTCAACCTATCCCAGTGCTGACCAACCTCAGAGTAAAGAACTTCTGCCTAATGTCCAGTCTAAATCTACCCTGTTCTAGTCCTGTCTTTCACTGCCACGATGGTCACACGAGGAGCAAGACCTCTCACCCTGGAGCAGGTTGGCAACATGACTCAAACACCCAGGTCGGTGGGATTTGAACACAGAAGAGCCAGGCTGTGTAGTGGCATCTGCCACCATGCCACAGGAATCACAGGATGTTAGGGATGGAAGGGCCCCAAGGAGATCATGGAGCCAGAGCAAGGACCAGACAATCTAGCACAGATCACAGAGGAATACATCCAGACAGGCCTTGGAAGTCTCCAGGGAGTGTCCTTGGTCTTGCCCCCAAGATGTTTTCCTCTGGGCAGTGGGAGCACCTCAGATCCTCAAAACAGGGGCTGGGGGAGAGAAGGAAAGAGGTCCACAAGCTACTTGAAGGATCCCAGGATGTAAGGGTTGGAAGTGACCTCTGGAGATCTTTGAGTCCAACCTCACTGCCAGAGCAGGACCAGAGAGTCTAGTGCAGGTCACACAGGAATGCATCCAGATGGGTCTTAAATGTCTCCAGACAAGGAGACTCCACAACCTCTCTGGGGAGCCTGTTCCAGGACTGAGGATCATGGATGAGCTCTCTGGATCCTGGGGGTCTTAAGGGTTGGGTGTGTGACAGCCAACACCTCCTGGCTTCTGTGGGCAGCTGTTGCAGGCCAGGGACAAGTTTGGACCTGGAGACAATTGTGGTGGGTTGGTGTAGGCTCAGGAGTGCTAAAAGATGCAGCTCAGCTGATGGTAGCAGGTTGTGCTGGGCTGACCACAGCTCCCCTGTCAAAGTGCAGTGCACCAAGAAGGAGAACAACATCTAGAAGCTGTCTGGCAAGGTGGTAGAGTCACCACCCCTACAAGTGTTCAAAGAATGTGTAGACACAGCACCTTGGGCTGCGTTGTGGTGGTGCTGGGTTGTTGGATGCACTCGATGATCTTAGAGGTCTTTGCCAACCTTAATGATCCTGGAGATGTTCATGGTGGGTGGAGGTGGGTGAGGCCATCAGCAAGCTGCTCTGGTGGGAGGTGGCAGGGGATTGCAACTGGATCATCTTTAAGATCCCTTCCAACCCATTCCATGAAGAGAAGAGCAATTGGCTGAGCCGTGGGACCTCTCTCAGCAGCACTGGGGGAAAGGCTGAAGGCATGGGCTGGGAAATCAGTTTCTACCCAGAGAAGTGTGGAAGCATTCCCAGAGAAGAGTCAGCTCAATTCCCTGACTTGGTTTCCTGCTGCTCTACCCCCGGTGGCTGAGAAAACAAGGGAGCAAAACGCTGGGGCTCTGGAGAGCCCTTCATCAGCTCTGCTGGCTCCTGCCTGTCCATTAGAAGCACTTGGGCTTGGCGTGGGGGAAGAGGCAGCAGCAGAACCGAGCACAGATTGATGTCTGCAGGAAGGAGACTTCTTTGCCACTCAGCAGCTTGAGCAACCCCTCTGTGAAGCAACCTCGCCTGGGAGGAAGGTGGGGCTGGTTGTGCTCCTCTCTAATTGCCGAGACAGGAGGAGCCTAGGCGGCTGCAGCAGGGCACAGGGGTGCTTTGGGACCGCAGCCCTCCTATAGACTCATAGAGTCAACCAGGTGGGAAGAGACCTCCAAGCTCAGCCAGTCCAACCTAGCACCCAGCCCTGGCCAACCAACCAGACCATGGCACTAAGTGCCCCAGCCAGGCTTTCCTTCAATACCTTCAGGCACAGCCACTCCACCACCTCCCTGGGCAGCCCATTCCAATGCCAATCACTCTCTCTGCCAACAACTTCCTCCTGACATCCAGCCCAGACCTGCCCTGGCACAACTTGAGGCTGTGTCCCCTTGTTCTATTGCTGTGTGCACATTGGCACCCCTGACCTAGTAGGAATGGAGAGTTTGAGGGCCATTGGGCACCACTGAAGCCTAGGAACCTTCTCCAGCACATTCCAGCTCTTGGTTCTTTTTCTTCTTGAACAGATTTGAGATGGGACACCAGAAGCAGAGTTTTCTGTCTACCAAAAAATTACTCTAAAAGCACCAAGAAAAGGCCAAATTTACCCCTGGAACTCACTTCCAAGCCCAAGTGACTTGTTGAAGATTGTGGAATACTTGCAGAGCCTTCTTCTGAAGGCCAGCAAGCTAAACATCACAAAGAAACATTCACGTAGGGTCACTAAAGACATCAGGACTGCCATCAGGGTCTTTGGGTCAGGAATTGAGGTGTATCCTGGCTCCTCTGCTTGTGCAGGATCTGCCCCTAAGGTTCTTAAGTGTCTCCTCCTGGTGTCTGGTGTCTGGAGCAGAGGAACACAAGCTCAAGGAGAAAAGAAAGACTCAGAGATGCCTCAAAGCTCTTGACTCCACCAAGATAGAGAGCTTCTCTTCTTCCTCCTGGTGGCTTTAGATGATGCAGTGTGACCATCTAAACTAATCAAGAACTGCCAGCTCTACCCAAGTCATGCACAACTCCACCTCATGGAATCATCATAGCTAGGTTGGAAGAGACCTCTAAGCTCATCCAGTCCAACCTAGCACCCAGCCCTGGCCAATCAACCAGACCATGGCACTAAGTGCCTCATCCAGGCTTGGCTTCAACACCTGCAGGGATGGTGACCGCACCATCTCCCTGGGCAGCCCATTCCAATGTCAGTCACTCTCTCTGGCAACAACATGTCTCTTTCCAGGTTCCTCTGGGCTAAAGCAAAACCTTCTCTGGAAGACTTTGGGTTCCAGCTGTTCACCAAAGCTGGAGATTCAGGATTAAGGAAGATTGTCCCTGGGACCATTGTCTCAGAGGAGAAACCTTCGGACACCCAACAGTGAGGTCTTACAGCCCCTCAGCAGTGGCACAGATGGGGTCTCCACTTCAGGTGCCATGGTCTGCAGTGGGCCATGGACAGCAGACCCAAGGAATGTCTTAGGAAGGTTGAAGATGATGGTCCTCCATGCCACACCTCTGGTCCCCCATGCCGTACCCTTGGATTGATGTAATAGTGAAGCTTGGCAAACCAAAGCAGAACCCAAGTGGATTGCACCAATGGCTCCCTGGGCTTGAAGGGAACCCAGCAAGGGAGAAGGCTGTGGTGAAAGAGGGCATGGGCTGAGACCCTCAGGCACACAGCACTAAGTGTCTGGGTCCATCTTGAGCAAAGCAGGTGATACCAAAAAGACCTGAGCAAAACAGGACGCTCTGGTGTTACATCAATGTGAACATCACCATCAGGAGCCACTCTGCTCCTCCCCTGGGGTCCATTGCTCTTCTAAAGCACTCATAGGGAGGACCTGCTTGGTCATCCCCTCAAATTTAAGACCTCTTCATCCATCCCCACCCAAACAGAAATAGTTCTGGGGAGCTGTAGAAGCTGGAAGTGATCTACTTGAGATCATGCTCCTGCTGAGCTGTACCCTTCATCCTGCTGTCCTCATCATCTGGTGGTCTCATAGGGGTTGGAGTTGTTGGAGTTGCACACACTCTGGAATGTTTTGTAGGCTGCAGAAGCAGAGAACCAGATGTGGGAAGCAGATGTCTGGTCTCTCTCATGGCCAGCTGGGCTTTCCTGAGGCTAGATCCTCCTGGGACACCTGGTGAGCTCCAGCTGTCTGTAGCAGTTGGAATCAGACCTTTTGGCTCAGTTTTTAGACCCCTGTCTGCAGTGGGGCTGGAGAGGGTCCGTGCCAGATGAGGCAAGTGTGAGGATGCTTTGGGAAAAGCAAGGGAAGGCAAAGGAAGGAGAGGAGAGAGGAGGCAAAGAAAGCCCAGCTGGCAGCAAGGCACCGAGTGGTCTCCATGCAGAGATGAGGGAACACCCCTCACTGTGGGGCAGTCCCAGCATCACTTGGACCAGCTCCAGTGCTTAGAGGTTTCTTGGACCTAAGAGTTGTTCTAAACGAGCTCCAGAGGTCTTCTGAAGGCCTGAACCCCACCTAGACTTCATCTAGCATGGGAAGAGCTCCAATGAAGAGGCTTGGCAAGGTAGATGCTCACCTGGAGCCTGCTCTGAATCTCTCCTTGAGCTGTATTCAGCATCATCAGGTGACATGAGAAGATGATGAGGTCCTCTGTGCCTGAAGGCAGTGGAGAATAGGTGTTGGTAGAAGATAGGTGGGTGTTAGAGGGAAGCAATGGAGCTTGGTGAGAAGAAGAGTTTTGAGCTCAGGGAGATGTGAATTTCCTTCTGGGGACAACTAATTCTGGAACACGTTTTGGAAAGCCAGCAGGTTCCACTCACCCAGAACCTGGTTGCTTTGCCCAGGAGGGGACCTCCAACCCCACCTGAGTCTCCCTCTTTCACCCCTCAGGTTGCATTATCTTCCATTTCCAAACCCAGCCTGGAGAACAGGCACTTTGCCTCCCCCGGGCAGAGGCTTGGCACACAAAGCCCTCTGCGTGGGGCAATGCCAGCTCTTCTCCTCACCACAAAGCCCTCCTCTGCACTCCTGGGGCCCAGCTCACTCTGCTCTCTGAGCCTCTTGGGCACCAGGTTCATTAGTGCACATTAGGCAGGTTCCAGAGCTCCCAGCTTGAGATGAGGAGCTGTGGGCTCTGGGGACCCTGTTCCAGTTTCTCTCCAGCTTTCTCCTTCTGTGCATCTCCTGCCCCAAGCCTCAGGTTCCCAATCTGTGCAAGGCAGGAGCTGTTTAACCTCCGTGCTCCTGAATGCTGCTTAAATCCCAGCATCCCAGCACGGTGGGGGTTGGAAGGGAACTCTGGAGGTCATCCAGTCCAACCTCCCTGCTCAAGCAGGGGCACCCACAGCAGCTTGCCCAGGAAGACAATGGCCACCTGGGTTTGGAAACTCTGGAGAAGGAGACTCCACAACCTCTCTGTGCAGCCTGCTCATGGGCTCCAGCACCCTCACAACAAAGAAGCTTCTCCTGTTCAGGTGGAGCCTCCTGGATTCCACTGTGTGCCTATTGACTCTTGTTCTGTCACTGGGCACCACAGAGAAGTATCTTTTGCTGAGCACTGAGCAGATCCCCTCTCTTCTGCAGGCTCAGCCTCTTCAGCAGCCCCAGGTCTCAGCCTTTGCTCCTCACAGAGATGCTCCAGGCCCCTCAGCATCTTTTCAGCCTCCCCTGGACTTTCCCCAGTAGTTCCCTGTCTCTCTTGCACTGGGGAGCCCAGATTGGACACAGTACTCCAGATGTGGCCACAGTCTTCTTCATCTTCTTCACATCTTCTTCACCCCAGGGGACCACTGACTTTTCTGGCCAAAGGGGCACTTTACTGGCTTGTGGGGAACTTGTCCACCAGTACTCTCAGGTGCTTCTTTGCAGAGCTGCTTTCCAGCTGGTCAGGCCCTCACCTGTCCACATGTCCACTAGGAACTGACCCCCAGTAGCACAAAGTGCAAGAGCCTGGAGATGAGGAGAAACCCCTTTGGTGTGAGGGTGCTGGAGCCCTGAAGCAGCTGCCCAGGGAGGTTGTGGAGTCTCCTTCTCTGAAGAGCTTCCAAACCCAACTGGCCACCGTGATGCTGAGCAAGCTGCTGTGGGTGCCCCTGCATGAGCAGGGAGGGTTGACTGGATGATCTCCAGAGGTCCCTTCCAACCCCCCCTGCTCTGAGATTCTGGGATTCTGTGCTGACCTGGCTTCTCAGAAGCATCTCTTGGCAGTCCAGGAGCACCAGAACTAATCCAGAGAGGTAAAGCATGAGGAACACCAGGTCAGGTACCACTACTCTTCCAACCAGAGCTGCACTTTACAGCCAGGCATTGCCTTTCTTGGTCCACCAGGCATTTCTGCTGACCAGCTACCCCACCACTAGTCTCCCTGCCTGGAGAAGCTGGAATTTTATTTTGGGCTGATCCATTTTTCTTTTAATTCAGATCAATGCAGGTTAATTGAGAGCAGCTTTATTTTTACCTCGGCTGGTAGCTGCCTGCCAAGATCAATACCAGTCATTTCCACTTAAACCATTCTACCTTTACTGGAACTAGCAGAGCACCCAGCCTCTCCAAACAGGAGCATCTTAACAGACCAACCAAAGCCCCTAGATGTGGTTCCTCATCTTCTAATTGAACCTTTCACCAGTCTGGCTGCAGTGGCATCCTCGGTGAGCTGGGAGGAAACGGAGACATCTTCAACCTCAGCCCGGGGAGATGATGGATCCTGGTGTGAACCATTTCCACGCTAAAAATACCCAGCCAGGGACAACCATTCATTGATCTCCCGAGTTAATGGGGCCGCAGAGATCCCTCCAGCCACCTCTGCCACTAGATGGGGTGATGCGGCAGCGCTGCAGCCCCACAGCCAGGGTCCGACAGGTGGCTTCCCGTTCCATGGGCCAGAGGTACCCGAGGGGATTTCAGAGCGGTCAACCAGGTTGGAAGAGAGCTCCAAGCTCACCCAGCCCAACCTAGCACCCAGCCCTGGCCAACCAACCAGACCATGGCACTAACTGCCCCATCCAGGCTTGGCTTCAACACCTCTAGGCACAGCCACTCCACCACCTCCCTGGGCAGCCCATTCCAATGCCAATCACTCTCTCTGACAACAACTTCCTCCTAACATCCAGCCCAGACCTGCCCTGCCACAACTTGAGACTGTGTCCCCTTGTCCTGTTGCTGGTTGCCTGGGACAAGAGCCCAACCCCACCTGGCTACAGCCTCTCTTCAGGTAGTTGTAGACAGCAATGAGGTCTGCCCTGAGCCTCCTCTGCTGCAGGCTAAGCACACCCCCAGCTCCCTCAGCCTCTCCTCACAGGGCTGTGCTCCAGGCCACTTCCCAGCCTTGCTGCCCTTCTCCAAACACCTTCCAGCACCTCAACATCTCTCTTGAATCGAGGAGCCCAGAACTGGACACAGCACACAGATGTTTCCCTTCGTTACAAAACATGCAGTGCTTTCTTATCAAGAAGAAGATAGAGATAAAAAGAGACAAAATTCAGAGCTGAGACCACAGCTGAAATTCAGGGACTTTGCAATATCCTCTGCACCTGCTTGCATACATACAGCAGCTCTCATGCTGTGTGGGACCTGCACGTTGGTTTTGTTTGAGGTTGCCCTGTGTAGAGTCAGAAGCTGGACTCAACAATCCCCATGGGTCCCCTTGCAGCTCAGGAACTTCCATGAGTTCATAATTCTGTGTCCCCAGACTCTTCTGCCAGCAGGCTTCATAATGGTCATAAATGTCAGAGGATAATGGCTTTGGCCCACACTCCTTCAGCAGGACTGCTTGGAAGGGTCATTAAAAACTGTTGGTGTCCACCAGGGGTTCATGTGGATGTGTTTCTGTGTGATCTGCCCTAGGTGATCCTGCTTGGGCAGACTTGATGGTCTGCAGAGGTCCCTTCCAACCCCTACCATCCTGTGATTCTGTGGTTCTAAGGTGGGACACAGAGGCTCCAGCCCAGATCTGTGTTCTCTCTGGCTGTACCAGTCACAGTATCACAGTATCACAGTGTCATCAAGGTTGGAAGAGACCTCACAGATGATCAAGTCCAACCCTTTACCACCGAGCTCAAGGCTAGACCATGGCACCAAGTGCCACGTCCAATCCTGCCTTGAACAGCTCCAGGGACAGCGACTCCACCACCTCCCCAGGCAGCCCATTCCAGTAGCCACTCACTTTCAAGTCAAAAGGAATAGCAAAGTGTGGTTGTAAACATGCTGCATGTAATATCAAACTTGGTAATTAAAGTCAAGGTGAAGGACTCAAAGAAGCCAGATAGCAAATGGGGTTTTAATTGCTTTGGGATCTTCCCGAGGTGTAAAGGTTTTACCAGTCAGAGAGCAGCTGAGCAGGAGAGGAAGGTGGTGGAAAGGGAAAGGGTGGGAGAAAGTCTGGTGTGAAGTGGCAGGAGGGGTCTTGGAAAGCACCTTCTGTTCAGACCCATCAAACCCCAGTTTAGCCCTGCCCCTCCACAGGGTGCCGCGGTAATGGAGTCTCTCCCAGGGCAAAAGTTAACTCCAATTAGCGGGGTGGAAGTGAGGGTTCTCCATCCCCCGTCTGCCTGCAGAGCTGTGTCAGGTCCTGTTACGGAGATGGGCAGGGCAGCAGCTGGGAGCAGCCTCTGGACAATGAGGAGTGTCCTGGGAATCCTCCCTGCCTGAGGATGAAGAAGGTCCCCCCCCCCTGCTCCTCCTCCAGAGGGTCCAGACAAGGGCAGTGAAGCTGGTGAAGGGTCTGGAGAACAGGGCTGGTGAGGACCTGGGGGCGTTCAGCCTGGAGCAAAGGAAGCTGAGGGGAGACCTCATTGCCCTCTGCAGCTCCCTCAAAGGAGGTTGGAGTGAGTGGGGGTTGGTCTCTTCTCCCACAAAACAAATAACAGGACAAGAGATGATGGCCTCAAATTGCCCCAGGGGAGGTTTGCATCGAACATGAGGAACAGTTTCTTCCCCTTGAGGGTTGTCAAGGCTTGTCCCAGGCTGCCCAGAGGGTCCCCATCCGTGAAGGGGTTTCAAAGCTGTGGTGCTGAGGGCTGTGGCTTGGTGGTGACCTGGCAGTGCTGGATAAAGGGTTGAACTTCATGATCTGAAGAGCCCTGTGACAAGCCCACCAAGCCAAACAGCTCCACCTGGTTTTACAGGAGCTTGTGGAACATTCTGTTGGGACAGAGCACAACAAGGGGTGCTTCTCACCATGGTGTTCTTGCCTTTTCCTCCCTCAGCCCTCTGCAAAGCTGACACTTGACTTAGATTTTGGGTCCTTTTTATTGCTGGGGGCTTCTCTCCTTCACCTTGCACACCCTGAACAAGCCCTCCCCATCCCATATGTTCACCTGAACAGAGCTGGAAGCCATTCCTGAAACCCAAGTCAAGTTTAAAGGGAAGAAAAGGGGGGGGGGGGGGGGGGGGGGGGGGATGATTTGAGACTGCTAAAAAGCATTGACTTGGGGAGGCAGGGCGGGGAGCTGGGAGGCAGTGGGGGTCGGGGGTGCCTTAAAAATGGCTCTTAAAGAATCCTATAGTGGGAAATTTGGACACAGGTTAAAGCTGGGATGCAAATTTCTGCCACAGCAACCAACGTTTTGTGCAGAAATAGTGGGAAATGCACTTTTCATAGTGGGGGTGGTTCAGTTTCTTCTGAAGGAACCCAAGCCCAGCTGAACCCTGGGCAAAAAGGAGCAACTTCTCTTTTTCTGCCTAGATTGTGGTGGTGGTGGGGAAATGGGGTGAGAAGAAGGGAGGAATTCCACCCTTTGGATGAATCCAAAGTGATTTCCCCCTCCTTGTGACTCAGTGGGGGTTCCTCTGTTCCTCTTTGTACAGGTTGAGGCAGGAGCTGTGTTTGTTAATGAGCTGGGTGATGCCTCCCTGCCAGAGAGCCCTGATCCTCAGACATATTTCCACCAAACTCACCTCCCCACCAAAAAAAACCCTGATCCTCATCCATGTTCCCACCAAAACCCCCTGACCTCAGGCCACATTTCCACCAAAAACCCCTCCCCACCAAACACTCCTCTCCACTAAATCCCCTCTGTTTCCACCCAAAACCCCTCCCCAGTGACAAACCCTTCTCACCAACCCCCTCAGCCCCAGTCCTCAGCCACATTTCCTCCGAACTCCTCTCTCCACCAAAATCCACTGACCCTCAGCCATATTCCCACCAAGAACCCTGACCTCTAGCCACATTTCCATCTCCCCTCCCAAAAAACCCTCCTGATCCCCAGCCACGTTTCCACCCCCCAAAGCAAACCCCAAACCTGATCTCCAGCCACGTTTCCACCCCCCAAAGCAAACCCCAAACCTGATCTCCAGCCACGTTTCCACCTCCCCAATATAACCTCCAAACCTGATCTCCAGCCATGTTTCCACCCCCCAAAACAACCTCTAAACCTGATCTCCAGCCACACTTCCACGCCCCAAAGCAAACCCCAAACCTGATCTCCAGCCACATTTCCACCCCAAAAAACAACCCCCAAACCTGATCTCCAGCCACGTTTCCACCCCAAAAAACAACCTCTAAACCTGATCTCCAGCCACACTTCCACCTCCCCAATATAACCCCCAAACCTGATCTCCAGCCACATTTCCACCCCCCAAAACAACGCCCAAACCTGATCTCCAGCCACGTTTCCACCCCCCCATCTCCAGCCACATTTCCACTGAGGCTCCCTCCCCACCAAAGCCTCCTGATGCTCAGCCACGTTTCCAGCCCTCTCCTTCCCCACCCAGCCCCACATCTGCGTGTGCCCTGCGGCCAGCAGCAGCTGAGCCGGGGGATCGCGGCGCTGGCCCTGCCTGACAGCTGACGCCGGCTCCGGTGACCCCCCCCAGCGCATCCCGCCCCCAGCGCATCCCGCCCCGCGTCTGGCGCTGGCTGGGGCCGGGAGCGGCTCGCAGCCCACACCCAGCTCCCGGCCCCACCGCCTGCAGCAACCCTGCCCCGCCAAGGCTCTCCAGGCTCAGGCGGAGAGGGCTGCAAGCTGCTGGCTGTTGGGTTGGGGAATGGGAGGAGAGCTCTGCAAGGTGGTTCCTGGCAGGCAGGTAGGGACCCAGCCCCGAGCGAGGTGGCAGATGGGAGTCAGCGCAGGATCACGCAGCAGCACCCAACGCGCCCTGCTGCGGATGACCCTGCCATGGCAGGGCAGTGGGACTGGAGGGTCTCCAGAGGTCCCTCCCAACTCCCACCGTGCCGGGATTTGGGGATTTTGTGCCGGGTTGGGATTTAGTGAGAGGAACCCCAGGCAGAGCAGTGACCTGCTGGTGCTGAACCCCCTTCCTGCTTCTTCCATCATCTCATGGGGCAGTTTGTTGATCCTAGAATAGATTTGGTAGGAGGAGACCTTTCAGATCATGGAGTCTGATCATCTACCCAGCACTGCTAGGTCACCACCAAACTGTGTCCCTGAGCACCACATCTGCAAAGCTTTGGGATGGGGATTCCACCACTCTGCTTGGCAGCCTGGGCCAGGGCTGGACAACTGCTGGGTGGAGGAACAGGTTTGTCATTTGGGGCAGCAGCTCTGGAGTCCTCAGCACAGGATAGACAGGGACCTGTTGGAGCAGGGCCACAGCAATGATTGGAAGGCTGGAAGCCCTCTGCTATGAGGCCAGGATGGGAGAGCTGGGGTCATTCAGCCTGGAGAAGACTCCAGGGAGACTTTCTAGTGGCCTTGCAGAACTTTAAGGGGCTGTTGTGACAGGACAAGGGGGAATGGTTTGAACTTAAAGAAGGAGATTCAGACTGGAGAGAAGGGAGAAATGTTTGATACTGAGGGTGGTGAGAGCCTGGCCCAGGCTGCCCAGAGAGGTGTGAGATGCCCCATCCCTGAAACCATTGTAAGTCAGGGCTCTGAACAATCTGCTCTAGCTGCAGATGCCCCTTCTGACTGAATTTGGGGTGGACTGGATGACCTTCAAAGGTCTCTTCCCACCCTAACTAGCCTACGGTTCTAAAAGAGGGAAGCAGCAGCAGTGAATTCCTTGCTGCCAAGAGCTGGTGGCAGAGGAACTGGGTCTGGCTTTGGTGGGCAGTGCAAAGCCAAGATGATGCAGCCAAAATGATAAGGAGCTCCACAAGTCCACAAGCTCTGGAAAGCAGCTGGTTGTTTGCAGTAAGCCCCCAGCATGTGCTTGGAAAAGGCAGGACACAGCAGTGCCCAACAGACAGAACCCAGTGGCCAGAGAAGAGTAGGCTGAGAGGAGACCTCATTTCTCTCTCTGACTCCCTGCAAGGAGGTTGCAGTGAGGTGTGGTTTGGTCTCTTCTCTCTAGTTTCAGGTAATAGAATGAGAGGAAGTGGCCTGAAATTGTGCCAGGGGAGGGTTAGGTTGGAGATTGGGAACAATTTCTTTGCTGCAAGAGTGGTCAGGCATTGAAACAGGCTGCCCGGGGAGGTGGTGGAGTCACACACAGGAGAAACCTGTGGCCGTGGCACTTGGGGATGTGGCATAAGAGCCATGGTGGACTTGATGATCTTAGAGGGCTTTCCCAACCCAAACAGTTCAACAACTCTGTGATGCTCCAGCAGGAGCAGGATTGAGAGGTCGCTCTGGCTATTGGCCACATCTCCTCCGTGGATGCTTGGGATGCTGAGGACAGCAAGCTGCAGCACGTCACAGCGAGGAACCCCACCGCCTTCCAGCTGGAGAGCACCGGGACCGTGCCCGGGGCTGAGGAGGGGGAGGGAGGGTAGGGTAGGAGCAGGTCGCTGCTGCAGCATCTGCCCATCGCCTGCCAGCAGCGGCAGGGAGGGGGGCGGTGAGGAGAGCGCCAGCCGCCCCTGCCAACGCAGGCTGCTCGCCTCCCGGCCGGCAGCGCTGCGCTGCGCTGGCCGCGCCCCAGCCCCTGCTCCCGGGACGCGGATCGGGTGGCAGCGGCGGGCGGCTTCCCCGCTCCCTCTCTGTCCGTGCGGCCCTGCGGCGGAGATCGGGTTACGGGGCCTTCACAAAGCCCCAGCCATCCATTATTCAGCTGCTGCTGTCCGTGGGGTGTGTGGGGGGGTGTGTGTCGGCGTGCGGAGCCTGAGCTGAGCTGGCCCCTGGTGAGGTGAGCCTCAGCAAAGTGCTTGTGCAGGGGGGCGAGGCAGTAAACCACCCGCTGGGAATTGGCCAGGATGCCAGCAGCAGGCTGGCGGAAACCACCCGGAGATACCTGGCTCCAGCAGTGCTTTATATAGCATGAGAGGAACATGTCCCATGGATTCCCGTCAGCTGGCTGGGTGGGTGAGACCAGCAGCATCTCTGCGGGTGAGGGGAACCTCCCAACCAGGTCAGACCGTGGGAGGTGGGGCCGACCTCCCAGACCCATGGGTAGACGAGAGGCATGAAACCCATCAGTGGGAAGAACATCAGCGTTGGGAGGGATGAACCTCAGAGTAGAGAGAGGTCAGCCTCATTGCTGGGAGGACTCAGCACTGAGAGGGATGAAGCTCAGCACTGTATGAGGTGAAGCTCAGCACTGAGAGGGATGAAGCTCAGCACTGAATGAGGTGAAGCTCAGCACTGAGAGGGGTGAAGCTCAGCACTGAGAGGGGTAAAGCTCAGCACTGAATGAGGTGAAGCTCAGCACTGAGAGGGGTAAAGCTCAACACTGAGAGGGGTAAAGCTCAGCACTGAATGAGGTGAAGCTCAGCACTGAGAGGGTTGAAGCTCAACACCAAGGGGGATGAAGCTCAGCACTGAGAGGGGTGAAGCTCAGCACTGAATGAGGTGAAGCTCAGCACTGACAGGGGTGAAGCTCAGCACTGAGAGGGGTAAAGCTCAGCACTGAATGAGGTGAAGCTCAGCACTGAGAGGGTTGAAGCTCAACACCAAGAGGGATGAAGCTCAGCACTGAGAAAGGTGAAGCTCAGCACTGGCAGGGATAAAGCTCAACACTGTCAGGGGTGAAGCTCATCACTGGCAGGGGTAAAACTCAGCCAGTGTTGCATGAAGGGAATCCCACCTCTGACTGCATGGCAGGCAGCTGTCTATGGAATCATGGACTTGTCTGGCTTGGAGTGACCTTGCCTGAATGTCTAATTGTTCCTCTTCCCTGCCACAACTTCAGACTGTGTCCCTTTGTTCTCTTGCTGGGTGATAGGGAGAAGAGCCCAACCCCACCTGGCTACAGCCTCCCTGCAGGTAGTTGTAGACAGCAATGAGCTCTGCCCTGAGCCTCCTCTTCTGCACACCCCCAGCTCCCTCAGCCTCTCCTCACAGGGCTGTGTTCCAGGCCCCTCACCAGCTTTGTTGCCCTTCTCTGGACACCTTCCAGCACCTCAACATCTCTCTTGAATTGAGGAGCCCAGAACTGGACACAGCACTCAAGGTGTGGCCTGAGCAGTGCTGAGTACTGGAGAGAGGAGCAGTCTTTGGATCATGAAGTCCATGGAGAAATGCCCTCTTCTGACCAATCATTAACATTGTTGGGGTAGACCTTGAACTCAAGTTGTACCCCCAAGGATCTAACACAAAATGGGCTTCTTGATCTTCTGCCTTCCAGGAAGGGAACACTGGTGGGACTCACAGGGTCCCTCAGCGCTCAGCTGTCTTCTCCCATCCTCTGGGTCCTGCTCCTGGGTTCTGTCTCCTAGTGGATCTGGCAGAAGGTCTTAACTGTCTGATTCATGAAGCTGCTCAGATTCCCTGTGTTTTATTTCTCAATGGCCAAGCTGAACAGAGATGTCTTGGGTTTTTAAAAATAGTTAATATTTAAATATTAATTGAGCCATTAATTACCTCTGAGCCCCAGAACAAACCAGCCCTGCATAATTCATGAGAGGGCCTATGGTGAATGCCTCCAATAGCTGAGGAAGCAGCAGAACCAGGTGTTTTCAGAGCATTTGGTGAGAGGAGAGAAGGAGAAAGGAGGCAAGGGAAGGGCTGGAAGGAGAGGTGAAGTTGTTTGGTGGTGTCCTCCCAAAGCATTCTCAGCGTGGGTCCTCTCCATAGCATCCAGCATTTGGGGAAGGACTTCCCCCGTGGTTTGTAACAGGGAAACTGAGTCACAGGCAGATGGAGTCTCCTCAGGTCTCCTCCTTGAGTCTCTCAGGATGATGAGGACTGGGCCCAGTTTTGCCCAACGTCAATGACTGGGGTGAAGGGACAGTGTGGGCTCTCAGCCAGTGAGAGAGGTGAAGCTCAGCACTGGCAGGGGTAAAGCTCAGCACTGAGAGAGGTGAAGCTCACCACTGAGAGGGGTGAAGCTCAGCACTGGCAAGCTCAGCACTGGCAGGGGTAAAGCTCAGCACTGAGAGAGGTGAAGCTCAGCACTGAGAAAGGTGAAGCTCAGCACTGGCAAGCTCAGCACTGAGAGAGGTGAAGCTCAGCACTGAGAGGGGTGAAGCTCAGCACTGGCAAGCTCAGCACTGAGAGAGGTGAAGCTCAGCACTGAGAAAGGTGAAGCTCAGCACTGGCAAGCTCAGCACTGAGAGGGGTGAAGCTCAACACTGAGAGGGGTGAAGCTCAGCACTGGCAAGCTCAGCACTGAGAAAGGTGAAGCTCAGCACTGAGAGGGGTGAAGCTCAGCACTGGCAAGCTCAGCACTGAGAAAGGTGAAGCTCAGCACTGAGAGGGGTGAAGCTCAGCACTGAGAGGGGTGAAGCTCAGCACTGGCAAGCTCAGCACTGAGAAAGGTGAAGCTCAGCACTGGCAGGGATAAAGCTCAACACTGTCAGGGGTGAAGCTCATCACTGGCAGGGGTAAAACTCAGCCAGTGTTGCATAAAGGGAATCCCACCTCTGACTGCATGGCAGGCAGCTGTCTATGGAATCATGGACTTGTCTGGCTTGGAGTGACCTTGGCTGAATGTCTAATTGTTCCTCTCAACAAGTGACAAACTCAGTCACTTTCCTTCATCTTTTTGACATCTCATGAGTGCAGAGGGGAAGGAAATGTCCCCTTCTTCACCTTGAAGAGCATGGAGATTCACAGCTTGGAGTTCTGGAGAAGGGGGTGGGTGGGAATGATGATTGTCCACATCTCCTCTCGTTTCTAAACTGCCCCAAACCCCCTTCTGGAATCTGCATACCCAGCCCTCTGTGTTCCCAGTGCTTTCAATTTATCCTAATAGACGTTTAATGAATTCTTTATAAAGCCTGAGATGGGGAATTTGCAAATCAATGGTGCTGCTTTAGTGCTGCTGGGATCATCTTCATCTTGGACCGTGGCTCAGCGCCCTGCTGCCCATCGATTTCAGACCTCGGTCAGCGACAGCAGGTTTCAGCTTAAATACACACCAGGAGATGGGGTTAGGGGTAGGGGGGGGGTCCTCTGCTAGGTGAGGCAAACCCAAATCCATGCCCAGAGTGGCATGAGGTTGTCATAGAATCATAGAATGGCTCCAGCTGGCCATAAAGATCATCTTGACCTTAAAGTTCAACCCCACCTGCCACAGGCAAGGGGCACCTCCCATTAGAGCAGGTTGCTCAAAACCCCCAACCAACCTGATCTGAAACACTCCAGGGATGAGGTGTCTGCAGCTTCCCTGGGCAGCACAGCCCAGTGCCTCACCACCCTCGCAGTGAACAATTTCTTCTTCGTGTCCAACATAAGTCCCCCTGCTCTAGATTCAAACCTTTACAACCTTGTCCTAGCGCCACAAGCCCACTCTGGCTTTCCTTGTCATTCAAGGTCAAACTTGATGGGGCCCTGAGCAACCTGATCTAGTTGGAGCTGTCCCTGCTCATTGCAGGGGTGGTGTACAAGATGCCCTTCAGGGGTCCCTTCAAACCCAAGATATCCTGTGACTTCTGTATGCCCCTTTCAGACACCTAGATGTCTTTGCACAGCTCTCCTCTCACCCTGGGACTCCTGAAGCTCCTGCTTGCACCTGAGTCCACATCCCCCTGCTGCCCAGGGATGCTGTGGAGTCTTTCTCTGGAGAGATTCCAAACCCAGCTGGACACTGTGATCCTGAGCAAGCTGCTGTGGGTGCCCCTGCTTCGGCAGGGGATTGGACTGGCTGATCTCCAGAGGTCCCTTCCAAGCCCCACCATGCTGGGATGTGGGGATTCTGTGGTTCTTCCAGAGGTCATAGTGAAGCACCTTCCTGAGGGACCTGCTTCATTTTGCATCAATCAATGGAAGATTTACAGACTAAGAGCTAAGGTGGAGCTGTCTTAGCCCCTGGACTCAAGTCATGCTCACATGGACCCCCGTGTGGATATTGACTTGTTCCCAGTCAAGTGGAAGGGGTTGCATAAGCCCCAGAATAGCCTGAGGGCAGGATTTAGCTCTAACACGAGTGGTCTGAGCTTAAGGCCTTTCAGGAAGTGATGGGAATCCTGCTCAAGGCTTCCCCTGAGAGGCTGAAGCTTTCCATCTTGAGAAGAGAGCATTTTCTCCCTGTTTCCTGACAGACAGCAGGTACCAAAGCCCTGCCATCCATCCAGCCTCCCTTGCTCTTGGGGATCTCGCCTGTTTGGCTTAGCTGTGCTGCTCTTCCTTGACTTGAGAGGTCTAGGGCAGAAGACCTCAAGTCAGATCATGGCTGCAATCTCCCTTCTGCTCACCCTCTGCAATTTCTTCATTCCACCAAGCAGCCACCACCTGGAGAGTGGTGGCTCAGCTGCACCCCTCCTGCTAATGCATTGCCCAGGGTGCTAATTATGGCTCTCAGCAACTGGTGCACAGCAGGCCCAGCCCATCTTATGTCTGCTAGCCAAGGCCAGAGCTCACACAGGGCTTTGTGTGAACCCTCCCTGACCTGTAGGCAGCAGCTTTTCATCTCCCTTGGCCTGCTGCTGAGCCTTGAGGAGAGGGACTTGGAGGTGTTGGTGGATGAGAAGCTCAACATGAACCAGCAGTGTGCACTTGCAGCCCAGAAAGCCAAACAGAGCCTGGACTGCAGCAGGAGAAGTGTGGCCAGCAGGGTGAGGGAAGTGATCCTGCCCCTGTACTCTGTACTGGTGAGACCCTCACCTGCAGTACTGCATCCAGTTCTGGAGCTCCCACTACAAGAGGGATGTGGATGTGCTGGAGTGTGTCCAGAGAAGGGCCAGGAGGATGCTCAGAGGGCTGCAGCAGCTCTGCTGTGAGCACAGACTGAAAGAGTAGGGGCTGTGCAGTCTGGAGCAGAGGAGGTTCCCAGGTGACCTTCTTGTGACCTTCCAGTATCTGAAGGGGGCTACAAGAAAGCTGGGGAGGGACTTTTGAGGCTGTCATGGAGTGATAGGACTGGGGGGAATGGAGCAAAGCTACAAATGGTGAGATTCAGACTTGGATGTTAGGAGGAAGTTCTTCACCATGAGAGTGGTGAGACGCTGGAACA
The DNA here is from genome assembly GCF_015220805.1 of Pogoniulus pusillus. NCBI lineage: Eukaryota > Metazoa > Chordata > Aves > Piciformes > Lybiidae > Pogoniulus > Pogoniulus pusillus. Next base: position 11,631,702 of record NC_087282.1, read on the forward strand.
GGTTGCCCAGGGAGGTGGTGGAAGCTCCATCCCTGGAGGTGTTTAAGGCCAGGCTGGATGAGGCCCTAGACAGCCTGATCTAGAGTGAGGTGTCCCTGCCCATGGCACTGGGGGTTGGAACTAGATGGTCATAGTGGTCCCTTCCAGCCCTGACTGATTCTATGATTCTATGATCCTATGATTCCAGCTGTCTTCTTGGCTTGTGCAGCATTAAGTTAGTCCACAGAGTCCCATCCCAGAGACTTCTGCACCTCCTCGTGGGGACCTTTCTGCTCTTGAGTTGTGTTTGGAAACATAAGAGCTGCAAGTGCTGGACCTGATGGTCCAAGGGCTTATATGTGCCTGGTTAATGTTCTCCACCATCCCTTCACACCCTTTCCTTTCCAAACCTCTGGACCTGTTCTCTCACAAGCATCCTACATGGACACCCAAACATTTTGGAACTCAAAGGTCAGCTCTTTCCTCTCCTCTGCCCTTTCATCTCCTAAGTGCCCAGGGGGCACAGACTGGTTTAATCTGCTGCTTGCTAATCTCCCCAGTGACAGGGGCTAAGAAAAGGGACAATATAGGAAGGTCTGGGGGTCAGCTCATGGCCTGGAGGGCTCTTAACCCTTCCTTCTCCAGAGTCCTCCAAGTTCTGCCTGACAGAAGTCACAATAGCATCATAGAATCATAGAATGGTTTGGGTTGGAAGGGATCTCAAAGATCATCCAGTTCCAATCCCCTGCCATAGAACAGGTCAATCAAGACCTCATCCAGCCTGGCCTTGAACACCTCCAGGGAGGGAGCAGTCATAGCCTCCCTGGGCAACCTGTGCCAGTGACTCACCACCCTCACTGCAAAGAGCCCTTTCCTAACACCCAGTTTAACCCCCAACCTCTGCCAGGTTAAACCCATTCCTCCTCATCCTGTCATTGCAAGGCCTTGCCAAGAGTCCCTCCCGAGCCTCCTGTAGGTCCCATCAGACACTGTAAGGCCACTACAAGGTCTCCTCAAAGCCTTCTCCTCTCCAGGCTGCACAGCCCAAACTCTCTCAGCCTGTCCTCAGAGCAGAGCTGCTGCAGCCCTCTCAGCATCTTTGTGGCCCTCCTCTGGACTGGCTCCAACACTTCCATGTCCTTCTTGTGCTGGGGGCTCCAGAGCTGCACCCAGGACTGCAGGTGGGGTCTGAGGAGAGCAGAGCCAAGGGGCAGAATCCCCTCCCTTGCCCTGCTGCCCACACTGCTCTTGCTGCAGCCCAGCACAGGGCTGCTGTCTGGGCTGCACTCACACTGCAGGCTCCTGTTGGGTTTTCACCAACCCAGACCCCCAGGGCCTTTTCCTCAGGGCTGCTCTCAGCCATTCCCCTCCCAGCCTGGAGTTGTGCTTGGGATTGCACCGACTCAGGTGCAGGACCTTACACTTGGCCTTGTTGAATGCCATGAGGTTGGCCTGGGCACTCCTCTGCAGCCTGTCCAGGTCCCCCTGGGTGGATCCCTGCCCTCTAGCAAGTCAACTGTGCCACACAGCTTGGTGCCATCTGCAAACCTGCTGAGGGTGCACTGATTCCTCTGTCCATATCACTGACAAAGACGTTCAGCAGCACTGGTGCAGCACTGACCCCTGAGGGAGCCACTTGGCACTGCTCTCCAGGTGGACATTGTGCCCTTGACCACCCCTCTCTGTGTGCCACCATCCAGCCAGTTCCTCACCCAGCAGTGCTCCACCCATCCAGTCTGTGTTTTCCCAGTCTGGTGACCAGGATGCCATGTGGGACACAGTCAAATGCCTTACTCAGGTCCAGGTAGATGATGTCAGTTGCCCTTTCCTTGTCCACTGTTGCTGTGACTTCATCACAAAAAGCCACTGCATTGGTCAGACATGATCTGCCCTTGGTGCAGCCATTGCTGGTTACCACCAATCACCTCTGCTTTGTTTTCCACCTGCCTTAGCAGAGCCTTCAGGAGGATCTGCTCCATGATCTTAAAATAAAGGCCCAAGAAACCCTCCTGCTCAGATACTCCCCTCATCATCCCCTCCTCGCCAAAAAAGGCTCTCTGCTGTAGAGTTTGTTGGACACAATCCTCTTCTATGACTGCAGGAGACCTCAGATGATCTAAAGACGTTTTGACACCTTAATGCTCTTGGGTAGGAAGTTAGAAACCTGTGCCTGCTCTGTATCCAAGTCTAAGTACCTACCTGTGTCACTGGAGATGCCCATGGACAACCAGGGTGAGACTTCTGGGTGCCAAACAGGATGGGTTGAAAGTAACTTGCATGTGTGGTCGAAGCTCTGAGCCCCTCTCAGATGGTTTTCATCCAAATCAGGCCTTGGTTTGTCCTCCAAGCAAACCTAGGGCAGAGATGGTGCTCCTGTTCCAGGGTGTGAGGTGGGCACTCACCTCTGGGCTGTCCATCTAATGGCTTTGAGAATGATCCAGCATTCAGAAAAGCACTGAACACCAACCTGTGAGCAACCAAAGAACCAGGGGAGCACTGGGAGTGCTGGGGCCATCTAAACCCAGTAGCTGAAGAGGGCCTACAGGAGAGCTGGGGAGGGACTTTTTAGTAGGGTCTGTGGTAACAGGACAAGGGGCAATGGTCTGAAACCAGGGCAGGGTAGATTTAGGTTGGACATAAGGAGGAAGTGCTTCACTCTGAGGGTGGTGAGACACTGGAGCAGGTTGTCCAGAGAACTTGTGGACATCTCATGCCTGGAAGTGTTGAAGACCAGTCTGGATGAGGCTTTGAGCAGCCTGCTGTAGTGGCAGGTGTCCCTGCCCATGGCAGGCACAGGGTTTGGAATCAGATGATCTGTAAGGTCCCTTCCAACCCAAACCATTCTCTGGTGGTTCCATGTTTCTAAACCCAGCAACACTGGGTTAAAACAGGGGTGGGGTGTGTGTGTGGGGGGTCAGTGCAGTGTGGTCACTGCTACCTGGACTGCTTTGATCTCCTTCCCCAGGAGCTGTGGTGCCCAGGCTGTGACAGCACAGGCAGCTTTGTTCCCCTGAAAGGGAAAGAACCTGCCGAAGGGATAAACTTTCCCTGCTGGAGGTGCCCCACTGTGCTGGCCCCGGAGGAGCAGGGGACAAAAGCAAGCTGCTGGCACCAGATCGTCTTGCGAGGACACGGGGACAACCGCCTGGCAAGCTCGGCTGAGCTGCTGCCCAAGTGCCATTTCAGCTCCTTTGTCCTCAGAACAAAACCAGGCGACACCGCACAGCTGCTGTCACCCGCCGAGAGGTCAGGGCTGGAACTGCCTCTTTTTTCCCACCCATCGACGGTGGTGCTGATGCTGCACCTCCAGCGGCGTCTGCTCGGACCCTTCCACCTCCACAGTTGTCCATCCCAGCCCTTGACCTGCTTGGCACAGCATCAAGCTTGACTTTTTTCCACCTGTGAGAGGAGGGGCAGCAGTGCTTGAGGGGTGCTGGGACACATGCCTGGGACAGGAGTGACAGCACATGAGTGAGTCATGGAAGTGTTACTGACTGGTGGGTGAGAAACTCATTTATTCAGAGGAGCTTTTCTGCCTGCGGGTCTCCCAGAAGCAAAGTGATTCCCTCAAGTGGCTTTGACACTTGGAATTAGTCCATGATTTGTTTTGTGCTCATTTCCCTTCCCCACTCCAGGAGGGTTGGGATTCAAGATGCTGTTGTGAGGACAACTCAGATCTGCACCAACCTCCCCGAAGCAGCTCCTCTAGGCTTGGCTCTGCTGATGCCCCACTGGCATGATGTGGCATGGGGCACCATAGGCATCTCCATCCTCATTGTATGGTCACAGGCCAAGCTGTCCAGGTGAATAGAAACCAGTCTAGCCCAGGTAGCAAAGAAATCCCTATTTCAGGTGGTCTTGATGCTGGTGTGGGTTTGGTGGTGATGAGTGGTGTCCTGGAGTCCTGTACCCCTAAATTCCTCTCCTGCCCGGACTTCGGGGGGAAAGGGGAAAAGCCGCCTGGTTTCCCCCCCCCTCGCCTGCCCTGCAGCCGAGAAGGGGGCGGCGACTGCCCCGTGAGTTCCCGCGCTGGAGCCAGGCTGGGATTGGCCGTGCGCTTTCGCGCCTAAAGTGTGGTAACTCTGCCCTTTGTCTAGCGAAGGGTATAAATATTGGGGGTCTTCCCGCCTTTGGGGTTCCCGCTTTTGGATTTTGCCTGTGCCTGGACGAGTTCGCTCACTCTCCTGTGCCTGGACTGCAGAGAGATAAAGGACTTGCTTTGGTGTTAGGCACACCTTTGTCTGCCTAACGACCCTTAACGACCCTTAACGACTCCTGTAGCCGCTGGAGGAGGAAGACCGACTGCACGAGCCAGCCTGAGTGAGTTATTTGGCTTAGCTTAATTTAGTAAGAAACCGCTATTAATTAATAGCAGACTCCTTTTCCAAAAACTGACTTCCAAATATATATAGTCAGATTATTAATGGTATCCTCGTAGAATTCTCATGCAACTTAACCTGTTTATCAAACGAAATTAACCTTTGTATATATAGTTGTGGGGGCGGGTTTTGTAAAAATAAAAAATATCTATTTTTGATAAATTTTCTTCTCGGCCACGAATTATTACTGCCCTCCGCAACATTATGGCGCAGTGTATGCTGGGTAGTTCAATCATAGAATTTCTACAAGAAAAGGGATGCCTAATCACAGGTCTTGATTTAATTTGGGCTCAGAAAAATTGTAAAAATCCGGAGAAAATCCTGGAGAAATTAGCTGAGCGCTCAGACCCTGTGATTTCTGAGTCTCCAACGGAGCATTTCTCTGTTGTTCTGGGGTCAGTCGTGACCCAGACTCTGGCCGAATTTGAAAATTATGAAAAAAGAATTCAGGCCTTGGAAAAGGATTTATTAGCCGAAAAAGCTAAATGCCAAAGTATCTGGGAAAGCATGCTGGCGCAGACAAAGAGCCTGACCGCGGCACTGACTGCCCGGATGAAAGAAAGGCTTGTAACGCCTGCAGACACCACCTCTTCGGTCTCCGTGTCTGAATTTGAATGGAGTGATTCGCGGGAATCGGGGAGAAAGGCAGAGAATGCCCCGAGGGGCTCTTCGGGGGAGAGAAGTTCCCCGAAACCAGGCACAAAAGACTCTGCCAGAGACGCAGAGAATTCCTCTGCACATGCCTCTGCGCGGCAGAAAGCCTCAAAGCCACGCAGAAAGCGCAGGTCCCGACCGGACTCTCCCGTAGCTAGCGGAGAAGAGAGCTCCGGTGAGGAGGGCGCCGCGGTGCACAAGCACGTGTTGCCTGTGATCAGGAATGAGTCCGTGAAGGGCAGAAAAGGCGGTGCAGGGACCACCGTGATCAAAAAACAGTTTACAGATGCACAGCTCAGTGACTTACAAGTCAAATATGCGAGAGATCCTGGGGACTCAGTCGCTGACTATGTGTATCGAGTGTCCCGAGCCGGTGGGGACCGGGTCCTTCTAGACTCGCAGGAAGCTGCTGGAGACTGGGGGGACGATGTGTTCCTGACACGTGAACCCGAGGGGACACACAGCCTCACCGCTCGGATAGCTTACTGGGCAAGTAGTGTCCGTCCAGCCTACCGGGGGGAGCCGACGGAACTAAAGGTCACCAGCTCCTCTGAGCTCATCACTGCTCTCCGCAGACTTGCCTGTGTCCAGGCTATCTATGATAAGGGACATTACGATTGCCCGTTTTATGCCCCTGTGGACCCGGAGAGACTGCACCCTATTATGAAGGGTTTGCCAGCGACTCTGCAAATCCAACTAATGAAGAATGTTGAGAAAATTGAACGTGTGCTTGGAGAAAATGCAGAGAACGATGGTGCTAAAGAGCACGTAATGACTTGGGCTGAACTGTTAACTGACTTGAACGCCCACGGGCTGCAGTTTGGGTTTGGGTCTCCTGAAGGAAAAGGGGCTGGGGAGAGACAGTCTCGTGCTTCTCCCCCAGAAAATCCCAGGACTCTGCACAGGCAGGTCCGGCCAGTGCAGGACTGCCCCCGCAGGGGGACCGGTCCTTCAGGCTTCTCCCCGAGGGGAAGGGGCAGAGACCAACAGAGTGACTGGAGACCCAGAGAAAAGAACAGCTGGTATAGACAAGCCCTGACTTTAGGGGTACCAAAAACTGTTTTAAGGCAGCTGGCAGACTGGCAACTGAAGGATCTAGTGCGGTGCCTTCAGAAATCGGCTGCAAAATCCAGAGGCAGCCGCGAGAAGCTCAGGGCCAGCAAAAGCGGCTCGCCCAGCGGTGGCTCCCGTAGCGGCTCGCCCAGAAGCGGCAGCCCCCCCGCTGGGAACTGCAGCTCGTCCCCAGACAGAAAGGTTAACCCTTTCTCGTCTCCCATACGGGAGGCAAAACACTGAATTAGTGTAATGGTGGCTCGGCAGCTTTTAATGGTCAGCAGTCACGGGGAGAGCTACAGAAGCCCCCAGAATAAAGACCTGCTGCCTAGGTGAGCCACGTGGTCACTGACCACCTGCCCCAGTACAAAAGGCCAACCTATAGGGGTAGTGCCAATGGCATGGGGTAAACCCAGAGGCTTACATGCTTGGGAAGCCCTAGATGCAAATGGAAAAGGCCACCGGATCAGTACACGGTGGATCGTCCCCAACTATTAATTGCTAAGCCTGGCCTTTATAGGCCGAGGCAGATTTTGTCTCCTTACAGGTTAAGGTCGAGGCAGAGGACCAGTTCCTGACCACTTGACCAGCACCTGGGAAAAGGAGAACCAGCTACACGAGAGATGGAGTCATATCACCGGGGTGGCCAGTGGATGATGGCATCCGGACCCACGGACTGTGACCTCCAGCCATGGACTCAGAGCATCCAAGGCTCTGCCATGAACTTGGTTGCTCTACCAGGAACAGAGCAATCTTCAAATGGACTGTGTAGCTTTATTTAATACTGTTTGGGCTATTGTTAAGCCTTGTTAAGTATTGTTAAATATTGTTGGGGCGATTAATGTATTACCTATTGTTAATGTTGGAAAAGGCTAAGCCATATATATATATTAATAGGTTCCTAAATTGAAGGGGGATCACCTCTCACTCAGGTTCTAGACAAAGATGCTCATTACCACCGGGGTGGGATGTCCTGGAGTCCTGTACCCCTAAATTCCTCTCCTGCCCGGACTTCGGGGGGAAAGGGGAAAAGCCGCCTGGTTTCCCCCCCCCTCGCCTGCCCTGCAGCCGAGAAGGGGGCGGCGACTGCCCCGTGAGTTCCCGCGCTGGAGCCAGGCTGGGATTGGCCGTGCGCTTTCGCGCCTAAAGTGTGGTAACTCTGCCCTTTGTCTAGCGAAGGGTATAAATATTGGGGGTCTTCCCGCCTTTGGGGTTCCCGCTTTTGGATTTTGCCTGTGCCTGGACGAGTTCGCTCACTCTCCTGTGCCTGGACTGCAGAGAGATAAAGGACTTGCTTTGGTGTTAGGCACACCTTTGTCTGCCTAACGACCCTTAACGACCCTTAACGACTCCTGTAGCCGCTGGAGGAGGAAGACCGACTGCACGAGCCAGCCTGAGTGAGTTATTTGGCTTAGCTTAATTTAGTAAGAAACCGCTATTAATTAATAGCAGACTCCTTTTCCAAAAACTGACTTCCAAATATATATAGTCAGATTATTAATGGTATCCTCGTAGAATTCTCATGCAACTTAACCTGTTTATCAAACGAAATTAACCTTTGTATATATAGTTGTGGGGGCGGGTTTTGTAAAAATAAAAAATATCTATTTTTGATAAATTTTCTTCTCGGCCACGAATTATTACTGCCCTCCGCAACAAGTGGCTATGGCCAAGGGGATAAGGGAAGAGCATAAGGAAGAGATGTGGTGAGATGGCATTTGTCACCAGAGCCGTGGGGAAATGGGTCTCCACCTGCAGCTACTGTGGAAACAGCCTGTGCTTAGAATCATGGAATCATGGACTAGCTTAGGTAGGAAGGGACCTTCAAAGCTTGAGTCCAGCCAGGGACATCTGCAGCTAGAGCATGTGGCTCAGGGCCCCAGACAACCTGACCCAAAATGGTGCCAGGCATGGGGCATCTCCCACTTCTCTGGGCAACCTGGGCCAGGCTCTCACCACCCTCAGTGTCAAACATTTCTCCCTTCTCTCCAGTCTGAACCTCCCTCTTTAAGTTCAAACCATCTCCTCTTGTCCTGTCACAACAGGCCCTGCTCACAAGTCTGTCCCCAGCTTCCTTCTGCCTCCTTGAAAAGCCACAGTAAGCTGTCCCCAAACACTTTCCTGCCAATCACATCAGCTGGATGACCTCTTTCTGCTCGAGTTTTCACCTTGTGAACATCAAGGCACAGTAATCTCCATCGAAATTGGGGCGTTGTGCCCAAATCCTGCCCAAATCCAGCAGTGCTGGAGGATCTGGGAGTGCTCTGGAGCCAAGGCAGAGCTCAACAGCACAGCAAGATCGAAACAAGTCCAAGCAGAACCCTCTGCATGAGTCTTTGCCAACCCCAAACCGCTGCCAAGTCCTGGCTTGATGCTGGCGATGTCTTTTTCATTTCACAACAACTGCTCCAAATGAAGATGCTTGTTTCTGCTCCTCAAATATTCCCAGCAGCTGGAAAAAGTTCAGCTGAAGGTGATGAGCTTCAAAATTGCCTGTGTCAATCCCTTCTCATATCTCCTGAGGCTTCTTTTCCTTTGGTGTTCACCTCAAAACTGAAACCCAAGCAGTTCTCCTGTGGAAGAGAGAATCCACCTCCAGTCCAGAGGAGCACAAAAAGAGAGGCTGAAATATTTTGGGCATGAAAAGGACCTGGATGATGAGGCTAAAGAGCAACCAGAGCAGTAAATGATGCTCCTGGAAAGGTTGTCTCTCTTTTTTTCCTTCCCTCTGCTCTGGATGTGAGGTGCTGGCAGTAACCCAAGAGTGGAACTAGAGGGGAAATTAAAAGCAGGTCTTGGCTTCCACCAGATCATCACAAACAGGCATTTCTTGACTAATTAGAAACCCAAACACCAACAGTTTCAGCAGAGAGCTAAAAGGAGATGAGGCAATGCAAACTGTGGGTGAGAAGTCAGAACTCATTAATTGTTTAGGTTCTTGGTTTCCCAGGGAATGTGTTTCTTTGGAGGGAGCTGAGCCTTGCCCAAGTTTAATCACTAGCCTGCTGCTATGAAGGAGGAAACAGCAGTGGGGAATGTTTCATTTCCCACTTCCATCACTTACCTGGAGGCCTTGGCTGGCAATAATCAGCTTTTGGAGGGAGGATCAGGGACAGTTTGGTCATGCCTAATCCTGGGGATGGTTCCCTTAAACCAGGAGCCAAATCTGGAGTGTTGGCTGGGAGCTCTTGGAAGCAGCTTCACTCCTAGGAAGGGCAGAGGGGAAACCCTCCCTAGCGACCTTCCTGCTCTGTGTGGAGTTGTCAAACCCACCAGAAGGCTGACAGGGATGTCCTTGCATGGCAGGGATGCTCTTGGTGCCCCTGGGGTGTCCCAGAGCAAAGATCATAGAATCACTGAATCATTTTGGTTGGAAAAGACCTTTAAGATCATCCAGTCCAACCATTCTCTTACTCTATCATGTCCCCCAGCACCACAGCTCTGTGGCTTTTAAATAGCTCCAGGGATTGGAGGGGGGGAGGGGCAGGATTCAACCACCTCTCCCAGTCTTTGAGAACCCTTTCAGTGAGGACGTTTCTTCTAATGTCCATCCTAAACCTCCCCCAGTACAACCTGAGGTGCTCTGATGCCAGCCATCATCCCTGTTCCCATCTACTTTTTTTTTTGGCATCCAACCCACTCGAGGGGATCCTCCTCCTCCTCCTCCTCCTCTCCAACTTCTCCTCCCTTCCCCCACGGCCCCCTCCTCCCTCTGCCCGCAGCTCTGCAAGCCTCAGCTCCTCTGAGGGGTAATTGAAGCAGCACGTAGAGCATATGGCCAAGCAGGGATCCCTGCTGGTGCACCAGCTGTGAACTGGGTGCTGGGAGAGAGCAGGCGAGAGGCTCCCAGTCCAGACTGGCTGCCTCCCGCTTACTCAGAGGGCACCTCTTAAAGGGGTCTGGTTTTGGGGTCTTCCTGGCTACCTGGGTGCTGGAGGTGGGGTGGGGGTTGTGGCCAAGGCTTCATCCTTGGCATCCCTGCGTTGCTCTCAGGTCCCCCAGGTTGGTGTTTTACTTCTCTACCCACACTTTAGTTTAGTTTCTCTGCCCTCCCCCCACACTCCTGCCATGTCCCAGGGTGTCCCAGAGGGTGCTGTGGGGCACCTTTTGGGTGTGATGGGCACCTGACAGCAGCCAGCCAGGCTGCTTCATCGAGTCACAACCAAGTCATTTAGATTGGAAAAGAGCTTTAAGAAAACAGAGCCCAACCACACAAGGGATGGCAGAGATGGTGGCAGCTCCGTTGCTGCCTTCAAGAGCTGCATGAAGGAAGAGCAAGGTCTGTGTGAGTGTTGGCCTGGGGAAGTTTGAACTTTTCCCTGAATCCTCCTAAGAACTTGGATCATCCAGAAGAGAGACCAAATCTTTCCACACTCCTTGCCCTGTAACCAGATTTGGCTCTGGTGCCCCTTTCTCTCCCACCCTCTACCATTCCAACAGTACCTCTGGTGGAGGGGGTCGCTGTTCTTTTCACCTAGCCTCTGGTCAGGCCCAGGCTCCCCCAGGCAGAGGAGATGTCCTTCTTCCAGCTTGTGGCTCCCCTGCTTGGCCCCAGGATTGAAAACCAGGGAGGCTGTGCCCGCTGCTGGTTTGCTCATGTGGACTAACCTGGGAAGGGTGACCTGGTGGTTCAGCACCTCCACCTCTGCCTGGGCAGCACTCAGCCCCTGTACCTGAGTACACTTACCTCCCCAGCTGGTGGTGCCATGGCCCCATGGGCTGTGAGATAGAATCATAGAATCTGCCAGGCTGCAAGAGACCTCCAAGCTCAGTCCAACCTAGCACCCAGCCCTGGCCAACCCACCAGACCATGGCACTAAGTGCCCCAGCCAGGCTTGGCTTCAACACCTCCAAGGATGGTGACTCCACCACCTCCCTGGGCAGCCCATTCCAATGCCAATCACTCTCTCTGACAACAACTTCTCCCTAACATCCAGCCCAGACCTCCCCTGCCACAACTTCACACTGTGTCCCCTCGTTTTGTTGCTGGTTGCCTGGCAGAAGAGCCCAACCCCACCTGGCTACAGCCTCCCTTCAGGTAGCTGCAGGCAGCAATGAGGTCTGCCCTGAGCCTCCTCTTCTGCAGGCTGCACACCCCCAGCTCCCTCAGCCTCTCCTCACAGTGCTGTGCTCCAGGCCCCTCAGCAGCCTTGCTGCTCTTCTCTGGACACCTTCCAGCACCTCAACATCTCTCTTGAATTGAGGAGCCCAGAATTGGACACAGCACTCAAGGTGTGGCCTGAGCAGCACTGAGCACAGGGGAAGAATAGTGGCCCAAGACACCCAGGAAGCAGCCCTGGACCACCTGGCTCACACCATAACTGGGATTCCCTCCAAGGTGGAAACATCTGGGCTGAGACATCCCTGTTCTTCAGGCTCACATTCTCCATGGCCAGTCAACAGCTAAGGAGGTGAAATAGGCTCCTGTTCCTTCAGCACTCGCCAGGTTCATCTTCTAGGATGATCCCTCTGGGTGTAAGGACAATATCCCAGACACCCATGCTGGGTTCCCAGCTGGTTCCTCATGCAGGGGAGGGGGCAGGCAGAGATTCTTGAAAGGAAAGGGGCTTCATTTGGAGCAATTATTCTCAAACTGAGGAGGAGGAAGCCGTCACTCCAGCCTTCCCCTTTTTCATTCCCCCCCCCCCCTCCTCTTTCCTCCTTTTCCATTTGTTGTGTTTTCCACGCTCTGGCAGTGGCTGAATATCACACAAGTGCCCTGTCAGGAGAGATATTCAAGAAACACTTGACACCCAAGCTCAGGAATACATGGCCCGTGGCAAACATGAATTATTCACATGGAAATCAAGATAATTTTGCTTCTAACTCAGAAAACCAAGACTCTCCCTTTCCTTCCTTATTTTGCCTCTCTTCCTCTCCCCGTTTTCTTCTTGTTCTCTCTTTTTTCCCCTCTCTCATCAGTTCTTGTTTCTTCCTTCTTCCCCTCTCTCTCTTCTTGGAAACCTCCCTTTGCTGAATAAACCAAGGTGGGGACCAGAAGGAAGCTTCTTTGGATGAGATGTGTCCAGAGAAGGGCAACCAAGCTGGTGAAGGGTCGGGGGAACAGGTCTGGTTAGAAGCAGCTGAGGGACCTGGAGTTGATCAGCCTGGAGAAGACGAGGCTGAAGGGAGACCTTCTGGCTCTCCACAGCTCCCTTGAGAGAGGTTGGAGCCAAGCCTGTTCTCCAGAGCAACAAGTGACAGGACAAGAGCTGTCCTTAAGTTGCCCCAGGGGATCTTTAGGTTGGCCACGAGGAGCAATTTCTTTGCTGCAGGAGTGGTCAGGCACTGGAACAGGCTGCCCAGGGAGGTGGTGGAGTCCCCATCCCTGCAAGTGTTCAAGGAATGTGTGGACATGGCACTTGGGGACAGGGTTTAATGGCCATGGTGGTCTTAGGCTGGTGACTGGACTTGATGATCCTAGAAGGCTCTTCCAACCAAAATAAATCTGTTTGTCCCCTGTGGCTCCTCTGTCCCTTTGGCTCAAGCTTGTGAGGATCTCTGTGGCTGAGTTCCACATCATGGTCATGGGGGACTTGTTTGGGAGAGCAGGATGTTACAGCTGGCCTTTGGGATGCTTTTCCTACATCACTGGGCCTTTCCTCTGCTCCACTAAATGCACTGCCAGGAGGTGGCCAGGATGGGGTGAGCTTGCAGCAGGAGGGGTTTGAGAGATGCTGGGGTTGCATGAGCAGAGCTAGCTTCCCTCAGCCTGGGACTAAATGGGACACAGAAGTCCTGCTGCTCACTGAGAAGACCCAGAGGTGACTCTCAGGAAGGCTTTATAAATGGGATGCCCTGCCCAGAGCTGTGGGCAGTAGGGGAGGCACTGTCCTCTTTCCTCTCGTCATCTGGAAGGTCTCCCAGCTGCTCATGGACTTTTCTCCCACAGACTGGTGGAGCTTTGGCCTCTCTTCTGAATAGTGACTTGCTGCTGGGCAGTGGTGAGTTGTGGGTTGAGATTCTCCACCAATTCGTGGCACGAAAGAGAACCTGAAGAGTTTTGTCTCCAGAGAGTTTTGTCTCTGAAGAGTTTTGCCGTGGTGCTTTGGCTTACAGCATGCTTGAGCCCTCCAGAGGATGAGAGACTCTTCCAAAGGCCACTTTCCTGGGCTATTGCAGTCTCTGAGCTCCGCATACACGCCCAGTGAGGCTGTCCTCACCACTGTCTCTAGTGCTTTAGGAGCCAGGGGGCTGCACGATGGATCAGAGCAGAACCAATGCCATCAGCAGTCCACCAGGACCTGGCAGACCTTAAGAGCAGGTAGGACAGTGAGGATGCTTCCCATGGCTGCTTCCATCTGGTCAAAGCTGTTAGTTATTTTTATGGCTCCTCTTCATCCCTTCCCTAGTAACATCCCCCCTGGGTGGGAGAAGGCTCCAGCCAGCTCCATCCATCCTTTCCTCTCCCTTCCTGCTGGCAAGGCTGGAGTTTCCCAGCTCCTGGTGAATGGCCCGTGGTTAGTTGTGAGGTTGGGACTGGCTGTCAGCCAATCACAGCCCAGCAGCAGGGATCTAATAGCCCCGGCGCCAGCCATTTGAGGGGAAGGAGAATATAGGTCATCAGTGACATCATCTCTGGGAAAAAGGAGTGGTGGTGGGGGGGGGGAGAGGTAGAGAGGAGAGGGGGAAGCAATCGTTTAAATTTGGAGAGGAACTAACTGGAAATTTGGGCCATCAGGAGAATGATGGGGCCGAGAGGAAGAGCTGCAGATATTAATAGAGCAGGTTTCTGTAAGAGCTGGGGAGAGCAGCGAGGGATGGACAGCCACGGAGGAGGCTCCCTGTCGGCAGCAGCCTGTGTGCCGGAGCGGGCGGGCAGCTCCCGGGGGGCTGGAAGCATCAGCTTGGATTCCTGTGCGCCCACCCTGTGCAAAAGCTGCCTCTGCATCCCCAGAGTCCAGCAGCTTTCACTCCTCCTGCTCATCACTTGGTGGTCTTCCATCCCCACTTTGCCCCATCCCAGCCGGTTGCATCATAACCCCAGCTAGAGTGGCCACTGTCCTGAGGAACCCTCAGAGGCCCCAGAGGAGCTTGGTGTGGCTCCCACCTGCTCCTCTCTGCCCAGCTGCTGGTGTCACCCGAGTCTGGGTGCCTTCATCTGTGCCTGGCAGGGCTGAGTTCATGGTTAGACTTGGTGAGTGCCTGAAGAGGGCCTATGGGAAGGCTGAGGAGGGTCTTGGAGGTGGGAAGAGAGCTCCAAGCTCAGCCAGTCCAACCTAGCACCCAGCCCTGGCCAACCCACCAGACCATGGCACTAAGTGCCCCAGCCAGGCTTGGCTTCAACACCTCCAGCCACGGCCACTCCACCACCTCCCTGGGCAGCCCATTCCAGTGCAAATCACTCTCTCTGCCAACAACTTCCTCCTAACATCCAGCCTAGACCTCCCCTGGCACAGCCTGAGACTGTGTCCCCTTCTTCTTCTGTTGCTGGTTGCCTGGCAGAAGAGACCAACCCCACCTGGCTACAGCCTCCCTTTAGGTAGCTGCAGACAGCAATGAGGTCTGCCCTGAGCCTCCTCTTCTGCAGGCTGCACACCCCCAGCTCCCTCAGCCTCTCCTCACAGGGCCCTCACCAGCCTTGCTGTCCTTTTATGGACACCTTCCAGCACCTCAACATCTCTCTTGAATTGAGGAGCCCAGCACTGGACACAGAACTCAAGGTGTGGCCTGAGCAGTGCTGAGCACAGGGGCAGAAGAACCTCCCTCGTCCTGCTGGCCACATATCTACAAGTGACCACTGAATTTTGTCTCCCAACATCTGCCTTCTATTCCTGGACTTGGGCAGAGTTGGTATCACTACTGGGGCAGCCCAAACCCATGGAGTGTGGGTCCCTGTTGGTGTGCATGCAAGTGAAGGACAACTAACACCTATTTCTCCAGGAGAGAAATGCTGCCTTCTGAAGGTCTCAGGGCAGTTGTGGTGGCAGCTGCTCCTGGTGGATCTCAACATGCTCACAGTGAGCTCCCAATGACCCCCAAAATTGCAGTCACAGATTGTTTTGGAAGAGATCCTCGAAGGGCATCTTGTCCAAACCCCCTGGGTCAGGACAGGGGATTCTGCCCCTTTACTCTGCTCTGGTGAGACCCCCCCTGGGATACTGTGTCCAGTTCTGGTGTCCCTACGATAAGAAGGACACAGAACTGTTGGAGAGAGTCCAGAGGAGGGCCACAAAGATGGTTCAAGCACTGGAACCTCTGCTATGAGGATAGGCTGAGGCAGCTAGGGGAGTTCAGCCTAGAGAACACAAGACTCTGGGGGGACCTCAGAGCTGCCTTCCAGTACCTGAAAGGATCCCACAGGAAGGCTGGAGGGAGACCTTTCCTGAGAGTGCCTAGCGATAGGACAAGGGGGGATGGTGCTAAGCTGAGGGAGAGTAGGATTAGACTGCATTTTAGGGAGAAGTTCTTCGATGTGAGGGTAGTGAAGCTCTGGAACAGGTTTCCCAGGCAGGCTGTGGGTGCCTGATCCTCAGAGGTGTTTGAGGCCAGATTGGATGAGGCCCTGAGCAACCATGTCTAGTTGAGAAGCATGAGGGCGGTGGATCTCTGGAACAGGTTTCCCAGGCAGGCTGTGGGTGCCTGATCCTCAGAGGTGTTTAAGACCAGATTGGATGAAGCCCTGAGCAGCCATATCTAATTGAGAAGCATCCCAACCCATGTCAGGGGGAGGATTGGAGTAGATGACCTCTGAAGTCCCTTCCAACCCAACCCATTCTATGAATCTCTGAACAAAGCTGTGGGAAGAAGGGGAAGAGCCTGGAAAGCACCCCCAGACCCCAGGCTGAGCCAGCCGAGCTCGGGGAAGAGCCTGTGCTGCTGAGCAGCAAGTTACACAATAGGCAGGGCTCAGGTAGTCTCTCAGAGCTCCATCTGATACGCTGGAAGGGCTGCAGGAGCCTATCAGGCGAGGTCCCTTCCTCTGCTCAAGGCAGCCTATCAAATATTTAACGGGCTGCCATCGGCAATTACATTAGAGGAGGTAGTTAAACACCACCCCCCCCTACCCCGGGGCACCCCCCTGCCATGGAAATCAAACAAATTGGGCTCTTTTCACAATTGACACACACGATTTTACTTACTCTAAATAATTCAGCATCAAAAAAAGTCCAGCTCTGCTTTGCCCCATCTGGGTCTTCTTCTTCCCCCCCCTCCCCTTCCTCTCTTTCCTCTCTCTTTCGCTCTCCTGCTCCACGAAGCTCAACAGCTTTGGACCTCAGGGCTTCTAATGCAGTAGATGGGTGGATAGAGTGGTGGAATTCTGCTTGCCTGGCTTGAGCTGTTAAAAGATTCCCCCATTTTCCTAATGGATGGGAGGAAAAAAAAAAAAACCCAGTCCAACAAAAGAACAAACCCATCCCGTGCTCAGGAAACTGGTGAAGTTGTCCATTTAACACAGCCAGAGAGGTTCCAGCCAAGGGAATTTCCCCATCCCTCTGGAAGAAGGTTGGCATCTCCTGGGGTCGTAGCAATCTCCTGGAGAGGTTGGCTGAATGGTTGCCCTCTTTAATTAAAAGCTTTCTCTCCAAGATGATGCTCAGTGGGGTTTTAATAAGGGTTTTTACAAGCATTGGCCAGCACCAGGAGTCTTTTTCTTACACCTAAAGTGCTCAACGCTTTGCTCCTCAGGCTAAGGAAGAGCCTCAGATCAGCAGCAGCAGCAGCAGGAGGGTGCATCAGGAATGGTGTGGCCAGCAGGAGCAGGGAGGTCATTCTGCCCCTGTACTCTGCACTGGTTAGACCACACCTTGAGTACTGTGTTCAGTTCTGGGCCCCCCAGTTTAGGAGGGACATTGAGATGCTTGAGCGTGTCCAGAGAAGGGCGACGAGGCTGGTGAGAGGCCTTGAGCACAGCCCTACGAGGAGAGGCTGAGGGAGCTGGGATTGGTTAGCCTGGAGAAGAGGAGGCTCAGGGGAGACCTTATTGCTGTCTACAACTACCTGAGGGGTGGTTGTGGCCAGGAGGAGGTTGCTCTCTTCTCTCAGGTGGCCAGCACCAGAACGAGCGGACACAGCCTCAGGCTGTGCCAGGGGAGATTTAGGCTGGAGGTGAGGAGAAAGTTCTTCCCTGAGAGAGTCATTGGACACTGGAATGGGCTGCCCGGGGAGGTGGTGGAGTCACCGTCCCTGGAGCTGTTCAAGGCAAGGTTGGACATGGCACTTGGTGCCATGGTCTGGCCTTGAGCTCTGTGGTAAAGGATTGGACTTGATGATCTGTGAGGTCTCTTCCAACCCTGATGTTACTCTGATACTGTGGTGTTTCAGTGCCCCCTTTCCCCCAGGAAAAAAAAGCTTTTGGGAAGTGTGGTGTTTTGAGCTTTGACTTAATGTCATGGTTCCATGATACTGGAATGGGTTGAACAGGGAGGTTATGGGTGCCCCACTCCCTGGATGTCTTCAAGGCCAGGTTGGATGAGGCCTTCAGCAATCTGGTCTAGTGGAAGGTGTCTCTGTCCATAGCAGGGGGGTTGGAACTGGATGATCTTGAAGGTCCCTTCCAACCCAAACCACTCCAGATATCTGTGGTTCTTTGACTTTCCTAATTCCAGCAATCACAGAACCATAGAATAATTTTGGTTGGAAGAGACCTTTCAGATGATCAAGTTCAACCACGGACCCAGCACTGCCAGGTCATCAACAATCCATGTCCTCCAGCACCACATCTCTGCAGCTTTGAAACCCCTTCAGAGATGCAGACTCCACCACTGCCCTGGGCAGCCTGGGCCAGGCCTTGGCAACCCTCAAGATGAAGAAAATCATAGAATCACAGACTCATTTAGGTTGGAAAAGACATTTAAGCTCAAGAGGAGAGGCTGGGGGTGTTTAGCCTGGAGAAGAGGAGGCTCAGGGCTGACCTCATTGCTGTCTGCAGCTACCTGAAGGGAGGCTGTAGCCAGGTGGGGGTTGGTCTCTTGTGCCAGGCAAGCAGCAACAGAAGAAGGGGACACAGTCTCAAGTTGTTCCAAGGGAGGTCTAGGCTGGATGTGAGGAGGAAGTTGTTGTCAGAGAGAGTTCTTCACTCCTGAAGATCTGTCAAGCCATGTCCTCTCTGCTTCATGTTGTGCTGGAAGCTGTTGACTGCTGCTGGTGGGTTTAATTGGCAGCTCCAACACTCAGAGCCCAATAAAGCCCACAAAGGTGTCAAGGGCTCTGGTTCAGGCACATCTGGGGGAGAAATCAATCCCACTTAGGCAATAAAACCAGCTGGAGTCTGGAGGCAACTGCCTGAGGCACCAAACCACATGGTAGGCAGGACAAAGCTCTAAACCATCACCATGGAGTTCTGCTTTGAGAGCATGGGGATTAGGTGGAGCTGCAGGATTTGCTTGGTGAGAGGCATGAAACCAGGCCAAGAAATTAGGGATCAACCTGGAATCTCAGCATGGTGGGGGTTGGAAAGGACTTCTGGAGATAATCCAGTCCAAGCACAGTCACCCACAGCAGCTTGCTCAGGATCACTATGATCAAGTGGGTTTGGAAGCTCTCCAGAGAAGGAGACTCCACAACCTCTCTGGGCAGCCTGCTCCAGGCCTCCAGCACCCTCACACCAAAGAATTTTCTCCTCCTGTTCAGATGGAGCCTTCTGGGTTCCACTGTGTGACCATTGTCCCTTGTCCTGTCCCTGGACACCACTGTGAAGACCTCATGCCCCCCACAGGTCCTTTATCTCTTGCTGAGCATTGCTCAGACCCCCCCTCAGGCTGCTCCTCTCCAGGCTCAGCAGCCCCAGGGCTCTCAGCCTTTGCTCCTCACAGTGATGCTCCAGGCCCCTCATCTTCTTTGTAGCCTCTGCTGGACTCTCTGCAGTACTTCTCTGTCTCTCTTGAACTTGGGAGCCCAGAGCTGGAGCCAGGACTCCAGTTCTGGCCTCAGTAGATCAGAGTAGAAAAGGTCTTCATAGGAGAGACCTTGATTTTCTTTTGTCCTGATTGCAGTGAGATACCTCCTGCCTCACTGGAGTTACTGGTATGGATGGAAAAGAAATGAGGGCCTGGACTGTTGCGTTCAACCAGCAATAGAACGAGGGGACACAGTCTCAAGTTGTGCCATGGGAAGTATAGGCTGGATGTTAGGAAGAAGTTCTTCACAGAGAGAGTGATTGGCATTGGAATGGGCTGCCCAGGGAGGTGGTGGAGGCACTGTCCCTGGAGGTCTTCAAGCAAAGCCTGGCTGAGGCACTTAGTGCCATGGTCTGGTTGACTGGATAGGGCTGGGTGCTAGGTTGGACTGGATGAGCTTGGAGGTCTCTTCCAACCTGGCTGATTCTCTGATTCTATGATTCCTGGAGCAATCAGTAGCTGCAATGAGAGACCACAGTAAGCACTGAGAAACTTCTCCATGTTACCCAAGAAAGCCACATCTGAGGATTGGCAACCACCTAATGCTTGGTCTGTGCCTTGCAAATTAGCTATCAAGATTCAGAAGGACCAAGGGCCACAGAAACACCACCCACACTCCCTGATCCACCACCAAGCCCAGCTGTTAGCCTGCCACTGCCATGGCCATTAAACCCTGCCCCAAAGTGCCACGTCCACAAGTCTCTTGGATGCTTCCAGGGATAGAGACTCCACCATCTCCTGGGATAATCTACACTAATGCCTGAAAGTAAGCTGCTGGAGAACTTCCCTCCTTCTTTGGAGCTCTGAATGTTTTTGCACACTCTGTTTGTAGAAGGCATGGTTTTGCCTACCCAGAAGCCTGCACCAGGTGACCTTAGAAGAGAGTCTGAAGCCTGAGGTAGTGAGAACCTAGCCCAGGCTTCCCAGATAAATGGGAGGTGTCCCATTCCTGGGACCATTCCAGGTCAGGTTGTTTGGGGCTCTGAGCAACCTGCTCTAGTTACAGATGTCCCTGCTGACTGCAGGGGGGTTGGACCTAATGACCTTTAAAGGTCTCTTCCCACTCAAATCATCCTGTGACTCTGTGGACCACAGCAGATGTGGAGGTCACCTAACCTCATCCCTGCTGGGTTTGTGATTTGGGTCCCTGCTGGGACCAAATCACAAATCCATGGTAGAAGGACATCACAAACCCACCCATGGGATCGAGCTGGGAGGGGTTTCCTTCTGTCCTCATGGCATCCTACTCTAACCCTACTCAGGTGCCAATGCTGCAGTGCTGGCACCAGTGCTTGGGGGGTCCCAGCTCCAGTGTGTCCTGCTCTAGAAGCTCGCTGCCAGGATGAAGCAAATCCAGGGTGCTCGGGAGTGTGATGAGGAGACATCAAAGGGTGGAGGCTTGGCTCTTTGGAGAAGAGATCTTCTCAACACTGACATGCCAGGGGGTGAAAGGGAGGAAATGCCATTTGCTTCATCTGCTTCTTGTCTCATTCTCCTAGACAAACAGCCAAGACCAAGGGTGGTTGAGTTTTTTGGGCTGGACTGGGGCAGCTCTTCTGCTGCTCAGCCATCATTTCAGTGGTTCCAAGTATGGAGACAGAGATCAGAAGTGGCTTCGTGTGCTGGAAACCATACTTCTGTTCTCCCTGCTGAGCTCACCACTCTGGTGCTGTCCTCAGAGTCTGGATTAATGCACATCCTGAGCTTCCTGGAGGTGAAAATCATTCTGCTGAGCCCTCTAAGAGGAAGCTTTCAGCTGATGTCCCACTCACTCCAGCTGACTGCATGAGTGATGTGCTGAAGTCCAGCACCTGTGTCCAGGTCTGATCTCAGAGTTCCCAACCTCCTGGGCATGTCCTGGGTCAGAGCCTGGAGTCAGCTCCTTGTAGGTTTGCTTCTGTGGGCAGACAACTCCAGGGCTTGGAGCAGAGCTGCTCTCTCCAACCTTCCCTCTCCAAGCTGCTCTCTCTGACCTTTCTTCACCAAGCTGCTGAAACAAAGAGACAGAGGAGAAATGAAGTAGAGAGGTGTCCAGGAGGAGCCCAGCAGAAGAAATCTGAACAAGAGCTGTCAGGAGAGAATTAACCAACCCAGAGTGACAGATGATAGAGAAAACCTGGTCCTGGGCCCACTGCAGAGCACCCAAGAGGAACAATTCCCTGGTGCCCACGAGACTTCCTGGGAAGCTCCCTGGCAGCTGCTCTCCTCTGCCCATCTCCTGCTGCTGCAATCACTCGGCAAGCAGCAGAGAGGAGACCATGACTCAGATCTGTGCTGATGGAAAGCAGGGGAAGAGAGGAAGAGGCTTACCAGCTCCTGCCTGCTCTTCCCGGTGGGAACTCAGAGCATCAGCACTTTTCCTGCTGCTGGTAGCCTCTGACATGTGGAGGATGCTCTCCTAAATAGGAAGATGTGGACCATGGAGGGTGCTTTACTGAACAGGCATGTCTGGACCATGGTGGGTAGGGACTGCCCATAGACCCTCTCCCATTTCTAGGCCACCAGGGATTGGGCTTTCCTGGCAGCACCATGGTGCTGGTGGAGTTCTGGAGTGGTCTCTTTCCCCAAAACAGACCACTCCAGAGTCAGGATGAAGCTTACTGTGGCTTTTCCTGTTTCTCTCCTTCACAGGTCTGGTCCAGGGACTTTCTTACTGCAGACATGTCCCCATGGGATGGCTGTGCCTACACCTGGGCACATGTGGTGATGGCTGCTTTCAAAGTCTCCTGTCACTGGATCTGACCTTCCCCATCATGTCCAGGGCCCAAAGAAACAGCTTTTGAGGGACACTTCAACCTCTCTCAGCTCAGGCTGTGTTTAGGTCAGGATTTTCCTTCCCTTAGGACACATTTTGACCCTGTTTGATCCAAGTTGCCTAGCCAGATGATCATGAAGGGACATCTCAGATGATTCTGAGTGCAGATTCTGTTGAGAACAGTACAAGCAGGAAAGGGCCAAGGAAAACTGATCCTAACTCTGACTCCTAAACCACCTGCACCATCTCTAATCATTCTTCCACACCTTGCTGGGGCTGGATTTCCCTGTCCCCTTGAGAAGATATTTGCTCCTGACCATTGCCACCACCCTCTTACCTTCCATCAACCCCAAGCTCAATGCCCTCTGCTCCAGCAAAGCCCTCTCCAGCAGTCCCTCTGCTCTGGGCTCAGGGCTGGTGGGCTGCAAAGCCCCTCTAGATCCACCATGTGACCACCAAACTTCACCTCCACATCTTTTTGTTTCATTCTCTTTTCAGGGACAGGCTCTGGGTTTGGTGGCAGGTGGCTAGGGATGGGTCAGTGGTGGGGACAGAAGGACTGTCAGAAGAAGGCAGGCAGCAGTGCGATGGACAGGTGGTAGGCAGACAGGCACGGACACTGTAGGGGCAGGAGGATTTGGGTCATGCAACTAAGCAGCCAAAATACAAGATGGTAAAACTTCTTGTTCTCATGTTCTGATGGATCTGAGCCCACCTTTCCCCTTGGATGGAAGAGCAGGAGGATTAGGAGGCACCCCCCTTGCTCCCGGGCTTGAGGATGCTCCCATCCTCCCAGGGAAACCCAGCCCAGAGCTGCAGACAGGAATCGGGAAGAGACCTGGAAGTTGTCAAGAAAGGAGTCAGGCAGGGACTGGCAAGTGGTCGAGCAAAAGTCAAGCAGGGATCGAGTAGGAATTGAGCAGGGATCAGGCAAGGAGTCTAGCAGGGACTGGGCAGAGATTGGGCAAGAGCAGGACAGGGATGGGGCTGAGAGTTAGGCAGGGATCAGGCAGGGGTGAAGCAGGGAATGAGGCAAGAGATGGGGCAGAGATCAGTCAGGAATCAGTCAGGGACTGGGTAGGGATTGGGCAGGGATAGGGCAGGGATTTTTCAGGGAGTCGGGCAGGAATCGGACAGGAACTGTGCAGGGATCTGGCAAAGATCAATCAGGGGTCGGGCAGAGACCAGCCAGGGACCGGGCAGATGTCGGGCAGGAGTCAGACAAGAATCGGGCAAGGGCAGGGCAGAGACCTGGCAGGGATGGAGTAAATGTCGGGCACGGATCCGTCAGGAATTGGGTTGGGATAGGGCAGGGATTAGACAGAAACCTGGCAGATGCCAGGCAGGGCCAGACAGCGCGGGCAGAGCCGGGACGGGGGATGCAGACCACGACTCATTCCGGGATGTTCCGGGCCAAACGGGGGACAGCGGCGGGAAGAGACAGCCAAAGCTCCGTCATTATCCCGGGGCGGCCATGGGAAAGGCCAGGATCTCCCCCCCCGCCTCTCATCCCGGGATAACCACCGTGATAACAAGTGGGATAAAGCCGGCCAGCGGCGGAGCCCCCCCGGCACTGCGGAGGGCTGGGGCGGGAGGCGAGACCTGGGCTTTCTTTGGTGGGGGGATAGATGGAGTGAGGGATGCAGAACTGGGAGTGGGGCGGGAGCTGGAGTGGTACCACTGGGGTACTGAGGGTGCAATGGGGTCAGGGGGTACAATCGGGGTGCGCGGGGGGTGTAAAATCAGGATGGCAGGAGTACAAACGGAGATGGAGGGGATGCAACAGGGCGGGGGTGGGGTAGAAACGGGGTGAGGGAGTACAACTAGGGGCAGGGGGAGTCTGAGGGGTGTGCAACCGAGGAGAAGAGGTACAACTGGGGAGATACAACCAGAGTAGGGGGTACAAGTGAGGGAGGCAACGAGCCAGGGTGGGAGGAGACATAAGCAGAGAAGGGGATACAACCGGAGGAGGGGGGACACATAAGCGGAGGGGATGGGGTGGAGGGGTACAACCGGAGAAGTGGGGGTTGTGATCTCACTGCCCGGGGGGGGGTGTTGGGAGGGGGGACGGGGGCGGGCGGTGGGAGGTACCTGCCTGAAGCCATCCAATGAGCGTGGCGGGGGGCGGGGGGGGCCGGGCTATAATGCCATTGATGCCGGGTGGAGGAGCCAGACAATACCGCGCCCCCGGAGCCCGGGCTGCCCGGAGCGCCCCTGCCCCTGCCCCGCTCCTCTTCCTACCAACACCACCACCTCCGCCACCACCATGATGTCCATGAACAGCAAGCAGGCCTTCAGCATGCACCCCATCCTGCACGAACCCAAGTACCCCCACCTCCACACCAGCTCCGAAGCCATCCGCAGAGCCTGCCTGCCCGCACCCCAGGTAAGCTTCACTCCCCGACACTAAGCCCCCCAGAACCCCTTCTCTACCTGCGGAGCTTCCAGATTCCCCCGCCATGGGGATGGGTTTTGGGGGGTCCTGCACCTGCAGACCACCTTCAGCTCTCCGCAACTTCGTCTTCTGATGGTTTCCGTCGGGGGTCGGGTTTCTTTGGAGGTTTTGGCGAGGTTGGTGAGGTGAGGTGGGAGCTGTCCTGCTGCTGAGGGGCCTTGGAATGAGAAGAGGGTCTGGAGAGAGTCGGGAGCGGGCTGCGAGGGTTCATCGCGGGCTGCGTGCTGCACAACCCCACCCGTGAAAGCACAGGTTCTGCGGGACAGCCACGGGCTCCAGCCCCTCCTCTGGCTGCTCCCTCTTTCGGAGAGGCTCATCCTGGACGGAAGGATGGGTGCTTGAGGTCCGGCAACCCCAGTCCTGGTCTTTTTAGTTGGTTTGGGGGTCACCCCGGACGGAAGGATGTGTGCTCCAAGTCCAGAATCCCTACTTCTGCTCCTTTTATTTGTGGTGGTGGTGAGGGTTGAACCCGGGTCAAGCTGGCCTGGGCACTGCTGGAGGGAGACAGTGGGACCTCCCCCCCCCCCAAGTCATGCCAGTTTCCCTTTGATCCTCTCCCACTCGTCCCACTTGTTTTTTACTCCCATTTTGATCCGTGCTCCCCCTTCCCATTTCACATCCAGATCCAGGGTAACATCTTTGCTGGCTTCGACGAGACCTTGCTGCGAGGCGCTGAGGCTCTGGCAGCTGTGGACATCGTATCACAGAAAACCCACCCCTTCAAGCCAGATGCCACCTACCACACCATGAGCAGCGTCTCCTGCACTCCTACCTCGTCCTCTGTCCACCTGCACCACCCGTCTGTGCTGACCACCCACCATCCCCACCACCACCACCACCACCAACCCTCCCAAGGTCTGGATGGCGAGCTCCTGGACCACCTCAACTCTGCCCTTCCCCTCGGAGGGGTGCCAGGCCCAGATGTGGGCTCCACACCTTCTCACCCTCACTCCCACATGTCAGCCATCAACCACATGGGCCACCATTCCCAACCTATGAACATGTCCCACCCTCACGGCCTCACCTCCCACGCCGTCATCTCCGGCCCAGAGACGGAGACGGATCCCCGGGAGCTGGAATCCTTCGCCGAACGCTTCAAGCAGAGAAGGATCAAGTTGGGGGTGACCCAAGCGGACGTGGGTTCCGCCTTGGCCAACTTGAAGATCCCAGGAGTCGGCTGCCTTAGCCAAAGCACAATCTGCAGGTTCGAATCCCTCACCTTATCCCACAACAACATGGTAGCCCTCAAACCTATCTTAGAAGCCTGGCTGGAGGAAGCTGAGAGGGCCCAGAGGGAGAAAATGACCAAACCTGAGATCTACACGGGGGGGGACAAGAAACGCAAGCGCACCTCCATCGCCGCCCCCGAGAAGCGCTCGCTGGAGGCTTACTTCGCCGTCCAGCCGCGACCTTCCTCCGAGAAGATCGCCGCCATCGCCGAGAAGTTAGACTTGAAGAAGAACGTGGTGAGGGTTTGGTTTTGCAACCAGAGACAGAAGCAGAAAAGGATGAAATTTTCTGCCACCTACTAAAGGAGGAGTTGGGTTGCGTGCGTTGGGTTAGCACCTCCAACCCACCTCAACCACCTCGCTTTGGTCCTGCCCTTCCCCATCCCACCCTGCCCCCCCCCCCCAACCTAGCCCTCTACTTAGTCCCTCTGAGTTGGGCAGGGTTATTTTTTTTTTTTTTGGGGGGGGGGGGGGGAAGGTTCTTGGAGCTTTTGTTTTTGTTTTTCTGTGGTTCTTTGGAAAAAAAAAATTGGGAGGGGAAGAAAAAGGAAGGAGGAATTTACCTTCAAAAAAAGAAAGGAAAACTCACCCAAAGTGAACAATTCTGGTGCCTGCTCCTCACTGCCCCCCACCTACCCAGCCCCACGCCACCCTCCCATCTTGGGAGTGATGTTGTTAAGACTGGGACAAGACTTTTGTAGATAAAACTGGAGAGGAGAAGAAAAGAAATATATGATGGAAAAGAAAAAGAGGAACCAAAAGGCTCAAGAAGGAAGAGGGGAGTGTGTGTGGGGGAGGAATTTTGGGGAGTCCAGAGCATCAGCAGTGGAGGCTTTGTGACAACCCTTTGCCCCCTCCCCAGGGCATGGAGTGGAATTCGGGGCGGGGGGAGGGGTGTGGGGAGGGTGGGTGCCGTGGCACTTGGCTCTGTGGTGTCCTTCTCCTCTTTTGAGAAATTAAAGAAGCAAAAAAAGTGAAATAGGGGGAAAAAAAAACCCCAACCCCGAGCTGAAGCTCCCTCCCCCCCCCCTCCCGCTGCCCCCTGCACACACACACACACGCACTTGCATGGTTTTGTTTGCTGTCCCCTTGTGTCCCACCTCCCCTACTCCACCTCCCCCACCACCCCCAGCAAACCCATGGCAGTTTTGCAATAAGGTTTCTGTTTCTACCTCATCAGCTATGTTAAAACAAAAAAAGAAGGGAAAACATCCCAAAAAAAGGAGGGAAAGAATGAAAAAAAAAAAAAGAGGGAGGAGGGGGAAAAAAAGGTAGGGGACGGGGAGGAAGGCATCCAAAAAAAAAAAAAGGGAGGGAGGGAAGAGATTTGTGATAAAATAATTAAGAAGTCAAAAAGAAGGGAAAGAAAAAAAAAAGAGGGGAAAGAAAAAAAAAAGAGGGGAAAGAATTCCGAGAGTAAAATGCAAGGATAAAAATTGATTAGGAAAAAAAAAAGAAAGGGGAAAGAATCAAAGAACGAGGAGAAAAGAAGGGAAATAGGGAAGGAAAAAGAAAGTCACCCAAAAAATTCGGCCCGTTCCTGGAGCCCCGGGTTGGTTTCTGGGGTAGAAGGGGAACGGAGTTATTTTTGCTGGTGGGTGTGGGTCTGGTTTCACTCCTCCAAACCCCTGCGCTTCGACAATCAGCGGGTTTCGGGCTCAGCAAGCGGGGAGGGACCGGCCCGGGGTGGGGGAATGCTCGGGTTGGACCCTCCGTGGGGGCCCGTGGGGAACTCTGCACTTTCTAAGGCAAGAATAGTCTTTATTTTTGGTCATTTCTTCGGTTGTTTGGTATTCGGGTTTTATTATTCTGCTTTTTTCCCCCTCTTTCCCCCCTTCCTTTTTCTCTTTTTAGTGTATTTAACAGGGAAATTTGCCTCTTTCCCTTTTTTAAAAGTTTTTTTTTTTTTGGTTGCTGTTTTTCTTTCCCCCTTCTTTCCCCCTTTCCCTTCCTTTTCTCCCCTACTTGTTTTCCTTCGCGTTTTCTCTTCCCCCCCCCCGCCCCTTTATTTCCTTTACCCCTTCCCCACCTATTTTCCCCTACTTGTTTTCCTTCCCGTTTTCCCTTTTCCCCCTCTTCATTCCCTTTACCCCTTTCCCCTCCTTTTTTTTCCCTACTTGTTTTCCTTCCCATTTTCTCTTCCCACCCCCCTTTATTTCCTTTCCTCCTTTCCCCTCCTTTTCCCCCCTCTTTTTTCTTTCCCGTTTTCTCTTTTTTTCCCTTTATTTCCTTTCCCCTTTTCTCGACCCTTTTTTTTCCTTCTTCACTTTTTGCTTGTCCTTCCCCCCCTTTTTCTTCTTCTTTTTTTAAACTTCCTCCTCTTTTTTTTTTTTTTAGTTTGTTTTGTTGTTTTGATTTTGCTTTGTTTTGTTTCGTTTTTAAATTAAAGGCGATTTCGTTCCGCCGTGTGTGTGCTGAATGGAATTCGGTGTCCGTGTTCGCTGCAGCATCTCGAAATAAATCATGCACGTTTTACCTCACCCTCCTGCCTCCTGGAGTTACTGCACGGCTCCAGGGATTCCCCCCACCCCCCCCCCCGCCTCTCCCCACCAAACTCCTCTATTTTCCTCGGGAGCCCTTCTTTTCCCGTAGGAACCCCTCTTTTCTTGGGGATCCCCCTCCCCCCCCCCCCAAGCCCCCATTTTTTCCCGGTAACCTTCTCCTTTTACCGTGGTTCCCCTTTTCACCCCAGATCTTCACTTTCCACAGAAGCTTCCGTTTTCCACCGGGAAACTCTTTTCCCAGGGTTCTCCTTTTCCTCCCCAAACCCTCGATTTTCTTCCCAGGTACCTTCCTTTTTCCCGGGAATCCCTTTTTCCCTGGGAACCCCCTTTCCCCTCAAATCTCCATTTTCCCTGGGAACTTCCTTTTTACCCGGGAACTCGATTTTCCCGGGGACCTTCCTTTTCCCCCCCAAACTCTCCATTTTCCCCAAGAACCTTCCTTTTACCCCAGGAACCTCCTCTTCCCAGGGATTCCCCTCTTTCCCAGCGCATCTCCATTGGATCTCCAGGAGCGGTCCTTTCCTCCTTGGTGGGCAACGAAACGGAACTCAACGAAAAGCAACAGATCTTGGGGCCGAGCCGCTTCTCAGCACCCCGGGATAGAGCGGGGGGCTCCTTCCGGGCTTCCCCGGGCTCCAGCCTTGCCAGGGTCTCAAAAGGCGGCTGGACCACCGAGATAGGGGATGAGTTTTACCCCTTCGCCATCCAACACCAGCCCAAACTCCCTGTGCCCCGAAGCTCCACTTGTCGCTCCCGAACTTGGATTTGCTTAAGATCCCGGAGGATGCTCCCAGAGGTTAAATTCGTTGTGGGGATTTCGGGGGAGCTCATCCTGCATCTCCCACCCGGTGCTCCGCGAATGGCTTCAGGGAGCGATCAAGACCCGATTCCCCTAACTCCCCCACATCCCCTGGGGGTATCCCCACGGGTGTCGTTTTCTTCTTCCCTGGTCCTTACAGGGCTGCGACCTGAAATGGCTGAGGAAGGGACATTTGAGCTCCCGGCTCCATCAGCCCGGAGCTTTCCGCTCCCGCAGCGGCTCGCATCGAAATGACCCCAGAAACCAACTGGAGCTTCTGGACAGCTGAGATGTGGCAGTTCCTCGGGCTTGAGATCTTCGTCTTGGGAGGGCACTTGGGGAGATAAAAAGAGGGAGATTTTGCTTGTTTCAGGTTTTTTTTTCTCTTGATTTGCAATTTTAAAAGCTTGTTCTTCTTTTTTCCTTGTTTGCTTGGTTTGGATTTTGATTGTCTTGGGTTTTTTTTTGCTTGCTTTCTGCGTGATTTGGGGGTTTGCGTTTGTTTTGGTGTAGTTTTTTGCTTCTTTGGGAGCTTTTTGCTTTTCGTTTGGTTGTTTTTTTGTTTTGTTTTGGTTTGGTTTTTTTTTGGTTGGTTGTTTTTTCTCTCGCCTGTTTTGGTGGTTTCGGTGGTTTGGGTTTTTTTTTGGTTGGTTTTGTTTTAGGGCTTTGTTTGTTTTGCTTTTGGGGCTGTTTAGAGGGGGGTGTTATTTGTTTGTTTGTGTGCTTGCTTGCTTCTTTAAAGTATTTTTTGGTTTGGGGTTTGCTTGTTTGGGTTTTTATTGTTATTGGTGGGTTGTGGTTTTTTTTTTACTCTGTTTTGAAGGCTTTTTTCGGGGCTGGGGGGGAGGGGGGTTGGCCCTTTTAATTGTTGATTTGCTTTTTAAAACAACTTGTTCAGTGGAAAAAAAAATATATATATAAACCTCACATTCCTGTGATGGGATAGAGCAAGCCTCAAACCCTCCCATGTTAAAGGGAGTGGGGGGAAAACAATCCACCTGAAGCTACCCTAACCCCCCTGAAACCACATAAAACCCTCTGAAACCACAAAAAAAACCCAAACCAACCCAAAGCCAAATCAAACAAACAAAAAATGACTTAAAAAAGGAAAAATTATCCAACCCCCTTAATAACCACCCGGGAGGGAGAAGGACAAGCCCAGCGGTTGCATCCAAACCCTTTCCCAGTGCTAACTGGTCCGGTCCCACAGGCTCCAGAGAGGGAGTGGGGGGGTGTGTAGGGGGGTGTCCAGCCCCTGTGTCCCCCCTCAAGCCCACCCAGTTCTTTGTTCCTGCTTTTTCCATGAAGCCAAAAGCGCATTTTCATAACCAGACCTTGGCCAAGTGCTGCCGATGAAATTTTAATGAGGGCTGGATGCTGAGTGCTGCCCGGGGGGGCCTTGGAGAATCAGCTCCGCGCAGCATTAGCAGGGCCCCCTCCGCTCCGTCCCCCCCCTCCCCGCTTTTCCCCGGCTCTCCCTGGCAGACACAAACACAGCTCCCGTCTGCTGCTGCTCCTGAATCCTAGAACCCCACCAAAACCAGTCACAGCGCACCCCACACAGCACCTCCTGGGACCCTTTGCCTCGGAGATGGGAGCCTGAGCCCTGCTGGCGATATGGGGAGGGGAGCAGGGATCCTGCCTGGGGCTGCGGTCCGTGCCAGGGGCCGGTGCCAGGGGCCGGGGTCGGGGCCTGGGCTCAGCGGCCGGTGCCGGCGTCAGCGCCCAGGGCTGGGAGTGGGTGCCGGGGACTGGGGTAGGTGCTCGGAGCTGGGATCAGAGCCCTGAGCCAGAGTTCTGCCCGAGCTCGGTGCCTGGGGTCGGAGTCGGTGCCTGGGACTGGAGTCGGTGCCCAGGGCCGGGTTTCCGCCCCGGGAGTCATTGCCCAGGGCCAGGTTCAGAGCCCGGCACCCGGCTCGGTGCCCGGTGCCATGGACGGTGGCAGGCGGCAGCAGCTCGCAGGTGCCTCTCCTGTGCCCTCCCTCAAATGTGCCCCGGGTGTCGTTCGGTATTCAAGCGGGTTACAAGCGGCCGGGGGGCACTGGCCAAGCACAAAGCACTGGGCTCCGGGGCAGGGCTCCAGGGGTCCCACACAGGAAGGGGGCGAAACTCCGGCCCCCAAAAACCAGCTAGGGGAGGCTTGAGGGGGTCGGGTGGGATGGGACAGCTCTGGCCAGTGACCATCAGCTGCAGTGGCTGGGAAGGGCGGGCAGGGGGTGCAGGAGCAGTGACGAGACCTGGAGGACTCATCACACATGGGGACCCGGAAAGGGACTGTTCCTGTTCCTGACACTGACCTTCATTCTCCTCCTGTTCCTGCTCCTGCTCTTGAAACAGATTCTGACCTTGATATTGACCCTAGTCCTGGTCCTGATCCTGCTTCTACTGCTAACTTAGCAGGGATCTGAGCCTTGGCTGAGCTGCTTTTGGGGTCTTCAAGGCAGGGGTGCATAGCTGAGTGTAGATCATGGCCAGGGGAGAGGAACCAAGGACTCTACAGTGCAGCTCTCCTCTTTCTGTCATCACCTGCTGAAGCGAGGCAAATTAACAGTTCTCAGAGGTATCCTACTCACCCTAAAGCCCACGAAGCTGTTTAATGACCAGCTCAGGTGGAAACATCTTTAAATGGGGACACTAAAGCTTAGCAGAGCTTAGTCCAAGCCCTGGTGCTGCAGAGGACAGGAAAGCTGCCCACCACTTCTGGGCTGCTGAAGCTCTCAGACATTGGTTCTTGGAGCTGTGCCCAGTGAGCTCTGGGAGCTGGTGCATGACCCTGTAGCAATCGTCTCTCTTGCAGCAAAGCCTTCACCTCCAAGTTGGTCAGCTCTGTGCTACTGCCATTTTAATCTATTTTCCTTGCAATAGAACCCAAAACCCTTCAAGAATTTGGGTATCTGAGATCCTGGAGTGGACACAGAAATGATCCAGGTCAGCATGTCCATACCACCACCTGCCAAGGCATGCAAGGAGGTGTTTGCAGCTGTCCACGCTCTGAGGCTGGTAACTGCAGGCAAAAGGTGACCTGTCTGGAGACATCTTGGTGGAAGCACTGTCCCACCTCTGTGTTTTAGAGCAGAGTGGTTGAGGATGAGGTCACTTAGGGTGGGGTGTGGATGTGATGTTAGATCAGATCCCTCTCACCCTGCTTTTTGTCACAGACACAGGGACCAGCAATGGTTCCTGAGTTGCAGGGTGACAGCAAATGGTGGCAGCAAAGCTCCTGTGCCACACAGCCAGGGGGCTGAGCCAGGCTGATTGAGTTGGGGTTCTTCAGTCTGGAGAAAAGAAGGCTCCAGAGAGAATTTCTGGTGGCCTTACAGGACTTCAAGGGGACCTACAGGCAGTCTGATGACAGACTTTTGAGCAGGGCCTGTTGTGACAGGACAAGGGAGGGTGCTTTGAACTCAAAGAGGGAGATTTGGAATGCAGAGAAGGGAGAAGTTTTTGACTCTGAGCGTGGTGAGAGCCTGGCCCAGGTTGCCCAGAGAGGTGTGAGATGCCCCATCCCTGGAGCCACTGCAGGTCAGGTTGGTTGTGGCTCTGAGCAACCTGCTCTAGCTGCAGAGATCCCACTTTGGACTGGACCAGCTTTAGGGGTCCCTTCCAGTGCAAACCATTCTATGCTTCTATGACACATGGGCATCCTTGTTCAGATATTAGCAGCACGTCACAGTGTTGGGTCTGGAGGAGAGAAGATGCTCCATGTTCTTTAAGAGACTGCAGCCTTTGAAAGCTGTCCAGGTGCCGGGGCCCTGCTGATGGGCACTCTTCCATTATTCCATGTGTTTTAGCAGGGAGCAGAGCAGATGCATTTTTAAAGAGGCTGGTGCTTGAAGTCGGCTGTGATCCACTACAGGGGGAAAAAAGGAGGAGAGCAGTAATGAGAGGTTTGGTGGTGCTTGGGTGAGGAGGAGAAGAGCCAAGCTTGAGGGAGAACCCGGGATGACAGCTGGCAATTAGGTGTCTTTGGAAAGAGCTTGGGAGGTGGGAGCAGAGTGAGGCATGGCACAGCCCCCACTGCTGGAAGGCAGGACAGTTGTAGCCCACATGGAATGGTGGAAGTTAAAACTGCCTCCAAGGGGCCTCTGGAGGTCATCCAGTCCAACCCCACTGCCAAAGAAGGGTCAGCTACAGCTGCTTCACCAGGCTCACCATGTCCAGTTATGGTTAGATGCTCTCCAGAGAAGGAGACTCCACAACCTCTCTGGGCAGCCTGCTCCAGGCCTCCAGCACCCTCACAACAAAGAAGTTTCTCCTCTTGTTCTGGATTCTAGTTTATGCCCATTGCCTCTTGTCCTGTCACTGGGCATTGCTGAGAAGATCCCAGCCCCATCCTCTTGGACCCCACAAGTCCTTTAGCTCTTGCTGACCACTGCTCAGATCCCCTCTCAGGTTGACCTTCTGCAGGCTCAGCAGCCCCAGGGCTCTCAGCCTTTGCTCCTCACAGAGATGCTCCAGGCCCTTCAGCACCTTTATCTTCATCATCCTCTTCCCCAAGCCATCAGCTGCTCTTCACCAGTACCAAGGCTTCAGTCAGGCTATGGCTTTCCCTTCTGTGTTCTTTGGAGCCTTCTGCCAAACCCCTCCTCCATCTCTGGGAAGCTACTGGGATTTTGGTCAAGCAGAGGGTGCAGTAACATCTGAATTGCTCTGAGCAGACACAGCATTGCAGAGGGCAGAGGACATGCTTCAGGAAAGCCTGGGGAGAGCTTGTAGGGTGGGAGAAAGCCAAGCCAGACAACTGGTCTGCAGCTTGTCCCTCAGGTGCAGGTGAAAACCCCAGGATCTCAACTTTTGGTCACCTGAGTGTCACACTCTGCACTGCAGGAATCAGGCCACCTCCCACACAATCTGCTCAGAGGAAGCTGGGAGATTCAGAAAGCAAGAGGAAAAGCTTGGTGAGGACACTCACTCTTGAGGCATCACCTGGGCTACATCTCCAAGGACCAGCTTTTGAGTTTCCTCCTTTTGCTACCAGGAGTTTGGGTGCTCTTCACCATGAGCAGCTTTCACACTTGAGCCTGGTGTGCAAAAGCAGAGCTCCATGCTCCACACACTCATCCCTGTGACAATAAAGGAGCTTTTAACAAAGCCACGAGTGGGTTTGTTGTTGTTGTTGATTTTGGGTGGTTTTCTTTCTGGTTAAATAAGCATTTGCAGAACTTTAATCTTGTGCTTTTCCCATGCAGAGACCAAGAGCTTGGTCCCACCACCCCTCACCTGCAGTCTTGCTGGGAACAGGCCTTGGTTTGTAGCTGTATGTTCTGAGGAGGTGGAGTGGGATTTGGCTTGGGAGCGTTGGGTGAATTGGAGAGTAGGGAAGCTCACAGAGGGCTGGAGAAACTTTGGGATGCTGGAGATGGAGAGATCAGAGCTAAAATCTTTATTTCATCTGCAGCTTCTCCCCAGCATTTCCAGCAGCTGTAGGAAAAGAACTCTCTGAGAAATATGAACTCAGAGCCATGTTTTATTTAGAGCAGGCAAGGAAGGTTTTGCTTTCACAGAAGAAAAAAAACAGGTCCTTGTGTTGGTATAAACCCTCCCCAACCCTTTTGAGACCACCCAGCCACTACCTGTGACTCACAAGGACTTTGTTTGGCCGAGGCTGTTGTCAGCCCCTGGCACAAGGAGGTGAGTAGAAACTCAGTCTCGTTCATTACCAGCTCCAGCAATGAGCAAGGAATGGGTGATGAATGAGGCTGGGTTCCTACTGACTTCCCAACCTCCCTGCACATTGCTGCTGGGCAGTGTCATGTTTGTCTCTTCCATAAACCAGCACCCAGCTCAAGGAGGAAACCTCTGCTGGCCTTGCATGATGGAAGAGGATCTACCACACATGTTCAGCCACTCTGGATCTAACACTGAGTGCAGAGAGGTTGTGGAGCCTTCTTCTCTGCGGGGATTATGCCCTGGGCAACACACTTGAGGTGAAACTGTGGTAGATATTTCCCAGAGGTCCTTTCCAACCTGCTGCTTATCCATACTGGGATGATGTCCCTCAGGGTCCTAAGTGAGGGCAGCAGTAATGCCAAACTCATTCCCCAAGTTTAGGCATGTGCTGCTGACCCTAGACCAAGGATGTAGGGTTGGCTCAGAGTGCCATTGGTGGAGGTGGCTTTAAACTGAAAGGGGAGAGATTTACATTAGATGTGAAGTTTTTCACCATGAGGGTGGTGAGAGCCTGGCCCAGGTTGCCCAGAGAGGTGGGAGATGCCCCAACCCTGGCACCATTGCAGGTCAGGTTGTTTGTGGCTCTGAGCAACCTGCTCTAGTTGCAGATGTCCCTGCTGACACAAGGGGTTGGACTGGATGAGTTTTAAAGGTCCCTTCAAGCCAATCCAGTCTGGGATTCTCTGCTCAGTGGAGCACCAGGAGAAGCCTGCTTTTCTCATCACTTGCACTCACTTATAGCTCCTGATGGCTTCTTCAAGAAGCCAAGGCTGGAGGTCCATAGCCAGACACTGGGATCCTACTCTCAACCTGTTTCTAAGGGCCAGGCAGCACTGAGTACTGCAGTCTACAGTCTAGAAGTGACTGCACACCTTAGTGACAGGAAGAGAGACTCCTTGGGACTTGACTTTTGGTCATGTCTGGAATTCTTGCCTAGATATCAAGGTAGCTGTGACTGAGATCTGACCCAGGGCTCTAATCTTCCTGAGGAAAAGCAATTCCTCATGGGTGGACTGACTCCTTTTCCTTCCCTGCCTCACAGCAGAGCTGGGCTCCTCCACAAGCCATGGAGAATGCAGCTCAGCATCTCCATCAGCTTCCTCGCACATCCCTCCTCCTTGTCCTCCCCCTCCTGTCTGTCCACCTGCCTTCACACCAGAGGAGACAGCAGCACAAAGGTGAGGAGCAGAGGGGCTGCACTTGCCCATGAATTAGTCATGGCAGAGAAATGACCCCGTGTCCTGCTGCTCTGGTGGCTGCACTGCGCAGCTGTCACGGGCTGGGAACAGTTGTGGAGCAGAAGATTCCCATGGTTTTGGCTATGGAGCATCCAGAGCTGACCCAGCCTCACCCCTCCCTCCCAAACCCTCCCAGCTCTGGGCAACCTGGGCCAGCCTCTCAACACCCTCAGTGTCAAACATCTCCCTTCTCTCCAGAGTGACTCCCCCCTTTTTAGTTCAAACCATCACCCCTGGCCCTGTCGCAGCAAGCCATGCTCAGAAGGTTGCCTCCACCTCCATGGACCTGCACCAGCCTCAGGCACAATTATGAGTCTACTCCTGTGAAGTTCCAACCCTCAAGCCCTGGCCAAAGGCTGTTGACCTTCTGCCACCCCAAATCAATGCTGCAATCCAGCTGAGACCTGATGCTTTCCACTGCTCCTTGTCTGGAAGGGTTTTGTGGAGCAGCTGCCATGCTCTGCACCAGCAGCAGCTGTGTGAAGCTCTCTCCTTGCTGGGGGAAGGGGTTGATCCATGCCATGATGGCTGAGCATCTCCCTTGTGAACCACTGGCTGCTGTAAGATACCAACTGAGCCAGCCACATGCTTCATGATGTCAGTTGTGGTTCAGTGTTAATTATTGATGAGGAAACTTCATCATGTGCTGGTAAATGGGCTGCAGGATGGCTTGGTTGAATTAAGGAGACCTTCACGCTCCCTCTGTAGAGCCTTGCTGAGAGCCAAGGTTCAATTAAAGCTTTGGATGGTGGCCTCTGTCTAAGGTCTCTGAAGATTACAACCAGGGGAGCATGGAGATCAGCCTCATGGTTTCCAACAGCAGAGTTCCAGGTGAAGTGTTAACCAAGAAGACTCCAAAGCTGGGTCTGCAGAGAGCCTGAAACACCAGCTGTGCTTGCTCCTGAGCTTGGGCATTCCCCAAGCACATACCTCATGGCCACACAGACCTGTCCCTCTTGGCCACACAGACTTGTCCCTCATGCCACACAGACTTGTTCTTCATGGCCACACATATCTGTTCCTCATGGCCACACAGACCTGTCCCTCATGCCACATAGCCCTGTTCCTCATGGCCACACAGACCTGTCCCTCTTGGCCACACAGACCCGTCCTTCATGGCCAAATATGCTGGACTTTTCCACACCTGCTCAAATGCTCCCCAGGGAATGCTCCAGAAGCTGCTTGCAGGGCCTGGATCTCTGTTTGCTCATCAGTGGTGCTCTGCTCTGCCTGCTCACCCATGGGTCAGACCACGGCGCTCCATCTCCCTGCCTGGCAAGCAGCCAAAGCCACAAAGTCCACTCAAGGTGGCTGGGTGAGTGCACCTTGCATCGATCTGCTGCAAACTGAGCTCTGCACAAGTGCTCCCCTCACTCACTGGAGAGCCTGTGGAGATGCCAATGAAAGCAGCTGTGAACTCCATGGTGGGGTTGTCTTCTACACATCGTCATGGTGATCTGGCAGAGAGCAGCATGTCTGGATCTGCAGTCATGGACATGCCACTGATCGTGCTCCTGTGTCCTTGGCAAGAGAGGGTCTTCAAAAGGACCCAGTCTGGCTGGTGAGGCAGAAATAGCTCCCTGCTTGAGCTCATTTCCTCTTGTCCTGTCACCTGTTCCTTGGACTCCTCCTGGCTCCAGCCTCCTTTCAGTTCTACAGCTTCCAGCTCAGCTCCTACCCAGCTCAGCAGGTCCACTGTAGTACCCCCTAAGATGATGCAGGAACATCTCCACTGCTGTTGAGCCACCAGCAGGGCAGGGAGTTACTGGTGTCTGCTGAGCTCCAGCTCCTTGATCTGCTGACCTTCAACTGCTTCTCACCAAAGAAAGTAGGTGACGTGGTGGCATCACTCTGGGTCTGACTTACCACCTGGCACTTGAGATCTGTGGCTTGAGAAGGGCAGAGAGAGAGGGGAGGTCACCCTGTGAGGAGCAAAGGTGGAAGAGAAGCTGCTCATATGCCTTCTCCTAAGCATTGATGGCACATTTGGTGGCTGGGGATGGGAGGCTCCACACTCCTCTTGCTGGGCAAGGCTGGGGTCAAGAGGTCATAGAATCATAGACTGGTTTGGGTTGGAAGGGACCTTGAAGATCATCTAGTTCCAACTGCCCTGCCATGGGCAGGGACACCTTTCACTAGGCCAGACTGCTCAAAGCCTCATCCAATCCTCCACGGAGAGGGCATCCACAACCTCCCTGGGCAACCTGTTCCAGTGTCTCACCAAGTCACTTGTGTGTCATCAATCATGGCCACTATGGCTTTACCTTTTAGACAAAAGCCTGCTTCTGGCCATCTCTGCAAAGGTGAACACATGGAGGAGAGAGGACTTGGGCTGATTGATGGGGAGATGTTTCCTACTCCCAGTAGAGCCTCCACTCCTTCAAACTGAGCACCTGCAAAGCGAGCTCAGGCATGGAGAAGAAAAGAATCCACTTGAAGCAGCCCAGGAGGGAGTCAGGAGGAGTGATTGTGCACTTGGCAGGAGTGGGAAGGCAGCTTGCCTCCATGCCAAGCCTTGATGGCTTCATTGTGCTTTGTAAGGCTCTTAACTCCTGTGGGTTGGAGCCAATCTCTCTCCCAGGGCTGCAGAAGGGGGAAGGTGGCCTTCTGAAAAGCCACCCTAGATACCGAACTCAGTCAACCCCCTTCTGTTTGAATGCTGCTCTAAGTTATCATGGCAATAGGTGCTGGCTGCTCTTGGAGGGACCCAGGTGAAGCTAAACCACTCCCCAGTGCTCCCAGTCCTGCCACAAAGGTGTGGTCACTGCCTCCAGGTTGACTTCTTGTGAAAGCAGCCAGCAAAGGTTCCACACAGAGAGCTTGGAACCATGGAATCATAGAATCCTTTTGGTTGGACCTTTAAGATCATCAAGTCCAACCCTTAACCCTGGCATTGCCAAGTCACCACTAAACCACAGCCCGCAGCACCCTCAGCTTTGGAACCCTTCCAGGGATGGAGACTCCACCACTGCCCTGGGCAGCCTGGGCCAGGTTTTGACAACTCTGAAAGGCAAGAAATTGTTCCTCATGTCCAAACTAAACCATCCCTGGGGCAACTTGGCTCATCAGCTCTGAAACATTCCCTTGAAGAAGAGGAAATCTTCATGGATATGATGCCCAGGGAAGAGAGGTGGGCACGGGGAGTGGGAGTCCCTGGGTTTGTTTGCTGGATGGTGTCCCAGAGCAGAGAACTTACTGATCCCAGGCAGTCTGGGGGTGAAAACAGCCCCCTGAAATCAGCCTGCTATCCCCTCTCTTGTCCTCACTGCAGCTGCAGATGAGGACAGCCTCCCATAGATGTGTCTGCAGCATGTTCCACCGCTGGTCCCACCCACAGTGCCTGCATCTTCCCATTTCTTTGCCTTTGCTTTTTCTCTTTTCTTGCCATCCTTCTGGTTTTGATTTGGTTTAAAAATGTTTCTCTTTTTTATCTTCCCTTTTATAATTTAAACTTCTTTTTTTTCTTTCCTCTTTCCCCTCCTTTTTCCTCCCCTTTTTTTTTCTTTTTCCCTTTTCCCCCTTTTTTCACTTTTTTCTTCCCCCTCCTCTTTTTCTTATTTCTTTCTTCTTTTCATTTTTCTTCTTTCCCCCTTTTTTCCTTTTATTTTTCCCCCTTTCCCCTTCTTTTTTCCTTTTCTTCTTATTTCCCTCTTTTTCTCCTTTAATTTTCTTCCTTCCCCCCTCATCTTTTTTTCATTTTCTTCTTCTCCCCCTTTTTTTCTCCTTTTATTTTTTCCTTCTTTTCCCTCTCTTTTTTCCCCTTTTTTCCCCCACCTT
Organism: Pogoniulus pusillus; assembly: GCF_015220805.1. Classification (NCBI taxonomy): domain Eukaryota; kingdom Metazoa; phylum Chordata; class Aves; order Piciformes; family Lybiidae; genus Pogoniulus; species Pogoniulus pusillus. The sequence continues at coordinate 11,671,033 of NC_087282.1, forward strand.
TTTGTCTCCTTTTCTCTCTCTTTTTTCCCCTTTTCTTCTTCCCCCCCTTTTTTCCCCCTTTTGTTCTCCCCCCCTTTTTTCTCCTTTAAGTTTTTCTCCTTTCCCCCCTCCTTTTTCCCCCCTTCTTCTTTTCCCTCCTTTTTTCTCCTTTTATTTTTTCTCCTTTCCCCCCTTTCCACTCCCCCTTTCTTCCCCCTTTTATTTTTCTCCTTTTCCTCTTCTTTTTTTTTGCCTTTTCTTCTTCTCCCCCTTTTTTCTCCTTTCATTTTTTCTCCTTTTATTTTTCTCCTTTTTCCCTTCTTTTTTCCCCCTTTTCTTCCAATTTCCCCCTTTTTTCTCCTTGTAATTTTTCTCCTTCCTCCCCTCTTCTTCTATGGCTTTTCTTCTTTCCCCCCTTTTTTTCTTCCTTTATTTTTCTCTCCTTTTCCTCCTTTTTTTTTTTTACCTTTTATTAATTTTCTTCTTGTTTTCTCTCTTTCCCTTTATCCCTTTCCCTTCTTTTTTTTCCCCCTTTTTCTCTCTTTTCTCTCTCTTTTTTTCCCTCATTTTTTCCCTTTTTCATCTTTTTTCTTCTCTTCCCCCCACCCCCAGCCTCTCTTCTTCATCCATTATTTAGACTTTTCTGACTGTAACAGCAACATTCACCTTGTATACCTTGTGTGGGGTTTAAAATATAGATAAAAGCAGAAGGTTGGACTTGAAACAGGGATTCTGAGGGTTGCTGCTGACTTTGTCTGGAAGCTACAAGATCTGGAGCTATCTGTGCCCAGTGATGGTGTTGGTGCAGTTGGGGTTGGGTTGGTTTTTTTTTTTTTTTGGGGGGGGGGAGGTTATTTAATCCTCTGGTTGATATTCCTGCAAACTGCTTCAGTGTTTGATGTTTTCATCCAGCTTTTCAGCTTCTAAAAGTTCTGGGGCTTGGTTGGCTTCAGGACAAGGGAGTTGGAGTCATACAACTTCTTCTTCGAGGCTGCAGGTCTAAATCCTGACCAACCCCAGCAGTAAATCCCTGCTGGTCTCCCATCCAAAATGAGCTGGGGAGGAATGGGGCAGGTGGTCTCCATCCTGGATCCAGCAGCCTTTAATTGGCACCTCCGGTAGGAGATGCAACAAAGCCAAGGACTTCTCCTTTCAATTATAGATGCCCATGATTCTTTCATGTCTGCTTCCTTCAGCTGTTGAAGAAATTGGGGTTTGAGGAGCAAATGTTTGTGGAGAAACAAATTTCAAAGTCAGGATGAGAATGGTCCCAGGAAGCTGGCTGGACTGGAATGACCACAGGGCATCCAGGGCAGCCTGCCAGCTGGGAGGCAGAGGGGTGGCATGTGATAGACAAGAGCAGTTGCAAATATGCTCTGAGTCTGAGTGCTCAGATCATAGAATCACAGAATGGGTTGGGTTGGAATCATAGAATCACACAATGTCAGGGGCTGGAAGGGACCTTGAAGGCTCATCCAGTCCAACTGCTGTGCCAGAGCAGGATCACCTATACCAGATCACACAGGAACACATCCAGGCAGGGTTTGAATATCTCCACAGAGGGAGACTCCACAACTCCCCTGGGGAGCCTGTTCCAGTGTCCTGTCACCCTCACAGGGAAAAGATTCCTCCTCATGTTTCCATGGAACTTCCTGTGCCTCAGCTTCCACCCACTGCCCCTTGTCCTGTCACTGAGCATCACCCAGCAGAGCCTGGCTCCAGCCTCCTGGCACTCACCTTTACATATTGATAAACATTGATGAGGTCACCTCTCAGTCTCCTCCAAGCTAAAGAGCTCCAGCTCCCTCAGGCTCTTCTTGTAAGAGAGATGCTCCATTCTATTCCATTCCATTCCATTCCATTCCATTCCATTCCATTCCATTCCATTCCATTCCATTCCATTCCATTCCATTCCATTCCATTCCATTCATCATCTTTGTGGCTCTGCACTGGACTCTCTCAAGCAGTTCTATGTCCCTCTTGAACTGGGGGGCCCAAACCTGGACACAGTACTCCAGAAGGGAAGGGACCATCAACACCATCCAGTTCCAACCCCCCCTGCCACAGCCAGGGACACTTTCCACTAGCCCAGGTTTCTCAAGGCCTCATCCAACCTGGCCTTGAACACATCCAGGAGGGGGCATCCACAACCTGTTCCAGTGCCTCACCACCCTCATTGTAAAGAATTTCTTCTTGATCTCTGCTCTAAATCTCCCCTCCTCCAGCTCAAAGCCATCATCCTATGCAGGATGGATCTGAAGATCCAATGAGCCCAAGCACAAAGGAAGAACAAGGGAACTGTTGCCCAGACAGGGATGTTCCTTGAGCATAGGAAAGGAATCCAGCAGTGCTTTGGGTGGGAAGGGACCTTTAATGCTCCTCTAGTCCAACCCACTACAGTTAGCAGGGACATCTGCAACTGGAGCAATGACCAAGGTGCAGATCCTTTGTTAGCATCTCTATTTGGCTTGGGTAAGAAGCACCTCAAGACCATGCAGGGACATGCAGCTTAGGTACAAGTCTCAACCTGCTCTGTGCCAGCAGAGCACGGAACAGAGCCAGAGCCTATGGAGGCAGGTATTGTGCAGGTGTCTCCATAGCCCATCTGGCACTCACAAAAGAACTTTTCTTTCACCCTAGCCCAAGGGAAAACACATCTGCCACGCTGGGACTGGCTGTGGTATCCTTCCAGGCACTGTCCCAGCCAACCAGGATATGGAAGCAAAGAGAGAAAGAATGCACAGTGTTGATGGGTGACCATTGGCTGGAAGGGTGACCCTCAAATGACCATTGGGCACCTGGGCATCCTGTTCCAATCTCTGACCACTCCCTCAGGAAGGAAATTGTTCCTTATGTCCAATCTGAACCTCCCCTGGTGCAACTTGAGGCCATTATCACCTGGCACTAGAGAGAAGAGGCCAATCCTCACCTCCCTGCAACCTCCTGTCAGGGAGCTGGAGAGAGCAATGAGATCTCAGCTTTCTCTTCTCCAGATCACAACATTGCAGAGTGGTTTGGATTGGAAGGGACCTTTCAATGTCATTTGGTCCAATCTCCCTGCAGTCATCAGGGACATCTGCAACTGGAGCAGGCTGCTCAGTGCCCCCAGTGGGCTGCCCAGGGAGGTGGTGGAGTCATTGTCCCTGGAGGTGTTGAAGCAAAGCCTGGGTGAGGCACTTAGTGCCATGGTCTGGTTGATTGGCCAGGGCTGGGTGCTAGGTTGGACTGGCTGAGCTTGGAGGTCTCTTCCAACCTGGATGATTCTATGACTCTATGAATATCTGACCCAAAATGGTTCCAAGGATGAGGCATCTACCACCTTCCCAGGCAACCTGGGACAGAGTTTCACCATCCTCAGAGTCAAACATGTCTCTCTTCTCTCCACTCTGAATCTCCTTCTTTTAATTTAAGCCACTACCCCTTGTCCTATCACAAAAGGGCCTGCCCCAAAGCAGCTTTCTTCTGGCCCCTTGGAGTCCTGAAAGGCCACCAGAAGGTGTCCCTGAGGCTGAACAACTCCAGTTCTCTCAGCCTGGCCTCACAGCAGAGATGCTCTTGCTGATGGCTTTAAGGACTTGAAGACATCCTTCCCCCCTCCCCTGCCCCAAGCTCATGTCCTCTGAGTGCAACGATCCCTCAGAAGCCTGAGTTGTGTTTTCCTCCACCGGTCCTGTCCATTTTGCCTTTGGCAGGCATCGATTTTCCGCAATCCCCCAAAGCCCTCCCGAAGCAGCTGCCAAGACGACTCCCTCGTGGGTACCTTCTTTCATTCGGCGAACAAAAGAACCATCCGCCTGGTCCCCGGCGATCTTTGGCGGCAGGATGCCGAGCTCCCTCTCCTGGCTGCTGGCTCCGAAGAGAGCAGCTGAGAAGTCCAGCAGATGGGAACTGCAGGCTTCTGGCTGGCAGAGGATGAGCTCTGCCCAGCTCTTTTGCACCCTTCGAGGTTCCCCAACCCCGCATCCCTTGGGGATGCTTTTGGTGTTTGTGTGGTGTCCCCATCTATTGGCATGTCCACCCACCAGGGTGGTGACATTATTTTGGGGGGGGGTGTTGGTGTCCCCCACCCCTCCCTTGGTGACACTTTTGGGGAGGGCCAGCTGAACAGTCCTAGTTCAGGTGGGATGTTTTGGAGAGGAGTATCCATTGGTTCCGTGGTTATCTGAGCCTGCTTCTCCTCCTCACTGTCACACAACTGATGCCAGTGGGGGGAGAGGACCACAGAACCACAGAGCTTTAGAGGTTGGAAGGGACCTCCAGAGACCATCGAGTCCAACCCCCCCTGCCAAGGCAGGATCCCCTAGGGTAGTTCACATAGGAATGCATCCAGGTGGGTTTTGAAAGCCTTCAGAGAAGGAAACTCCACAGCCTCTCTGGGCAGCCTGTCCCAGGGCTCTGTCACCCTCATTGTAATGAAGTTTCTCCTCATGTTGAGGTGAAACCTTCTCTGTTCCAGTTTGTATCTGTTGGTTCTTGTCTTATTGCTGCTGACCACCAAAAAGAGCTTGGTCCCAGCCACTTGACACCCACTCCTCAGGTATTTATAGACATTGATGAGATCTCTTCTCAGTCTTCTTCTCCAGTCTAAACAGCCTCAGGTTTCTCAGTCTCTCTTCCTAGGGGAAGTGCTCAAGTCCCCAAATCATTCTCTTGGCTCTGTGCTGGATTGTTTCCAGCAGGCCCCTGTCTCTCTTAAACTGGGGAGCCCAAAACTGGCCACAGGATTCCAGGTGTGGTCATAGTACTGAAGACAGGCCACACCTTGAGTGCTGTGTCCTGTTCTGGGCTCCTCAACTCAAGAGAGATGTTGAGGTGCTGGAAGGTGTCCAGAGAAGGGCAGCAAGGCTGGGGAGGGGCCTGGAGCACAGCCCTGTGAGAAGAGGCTGAGGGAGCTGGGGGTGTGCAGCCTGCAGAAGAGGAGGCTCAGGGCAGAGCTCATTGCTGTCTGCAGCTCCCTGAAGGGAGGTTGTAGCCTGCTGGGGTTGGGCTCTTCTGCCAGGCAACCAGCAACAGAACAAGGGGACACAGCCTGAAGTTGTGGCAGGGGAGGTCTAGGCTGGATGTGAGGAGGAAGTTGTTGTCAGAGAGAGTGATTGGCATTGGAATGGGCTGCCCAGGGAGGTGGTGGAGTGGCTGTGCCTGGAGGTGTTGAAGCCAAGCCTGGCTGAGGCACTTAGTGCCATGGTCTGGTTGGTTGGCCAGGGCTGGGCGCTAGGTTAGACTGGATGAGCTTGGAGCTCTCTTCCAACCTGGTTGGTTCTATGATTCTTATGATTCTATCTCAGCAGAAAACACAGCCTTGTCTCTCACTGTCAGGTTATCCCACGTGGAGATGGTGGAAAAGAATGACTATGTGTTGCCTGCTGTTGTTTGCCAGGGCAGAGACATTCTCCTCTTCTCTCCAATGAGAATGAAATTGGTACTTGTTTGCTTCAGGAACTGACACAATAGAGAGTGACCATTAGCAGGTTGAGATGACAGGTCTGGATCATCCTAGTGTAGTCAGCAGAGCTCACAATGGTGTGGCCCTGATGGGTGCTGAGGGGCTCCTGGGTGGCTACAGAACCCCAGCACAGTGAGGCTTGGAAGGGACCTCTGCAGATCATCCAGTCCAACCTCCTGCTAAAGCAGGGCACCCACAGCAGCTTGCCCAGGATCACAATGGCCAGCTGGGCTTGGAAGCTCTCCAGAGAAGGGGACTCCACAACCTCCCTGGGCAGCCTGCTCCAGGCTTCCATCACACTCACACTGCAGAATTTTCTTCTTCTCTTCTCTTGGGTTCGAGTTTGTGCCCTTGTCCTGGTCAATGGACACCACTGAGCAGAGTCTGGCTCCATTCAAGAACAAGTAACCTTACCCTGGCATCTATTTAGCAAAGGTCCAGGCCAGGACTCTGGCCCAAATTGTCCCTAGCATGGAGAAAGGCTCCTGTCATGCACAAGCATAGGTGAGCCACTCCATCCATCTGTTCAGTCCCATCACTGACCATGAGTCTGGACATAGGCAGGGGCTGGGACACTGCTCTGCTGCCCCTCTCACACACACCACCACACCCATGAGCAGAGAACACCACAACCATGGAGAGCCTTAGGCGGACCTGTGACCACATGCTCATTTGAACAGATGTTTTATTTCCTTGGAGCAACTTCTCTGCTTCAACACTGTCCTCAAATAGGACCTAGAAGAATGAGGGAATGTACAGACAGAGATGATAAAGCTGGCCAGAGGTTCACAGAGGTCTCCAGTTTAGAGCAGTCAACTGTTGTCCTTCTCCCCTCAGTTCTGCTGACCACAAACCCTCCCACAGTTCTCCTGCAACCCTCCAAACTCCTCAACCCTTCTCTTTCCAGTGCAACACCTCACTTGTGGCCACCTGTTCCACTCTCTGTAGCCCACCTCAGGGGCTTTGGGTCAGAAAGGACCCTATGAGAGAAGCATGAGCTAGAGGATGTATGGGAGAGGGGCATCTGCTGACCCTGCAGCTGGGCTCAGGCATTACAGACCACTGCTCCACTATGTGCTCCACCTTCCAGACAGATCCAAGGTGGTGGATGCTGATGGCACAAGCAGCTACATCCTGCCAGTGGTGTCTTTGATGGCCAAATCTTGCTTGAGTGAAGCTTGTTCTGCCAAGAGGGGAAAAGAAGCAACTACATCCTGCCAGTGGTGTCTTTGATGGCCAAACCTTGCTTGAGTGAAGCTTGTTCTGCCAAGAGGGGAAAAGAAGCAACTACATCCTGCCAGTGGTGCCTTTGATAGCCAAACCTTGCTTGAGTGAAGCTTGTTCTGCCAAGAGGGGAATAGAAGCAACTACATCCTGCCAGTGGTGCCTTTGATGGCCAAACCTTGCTTGAGTGAAGCTTGTTCTGCCAAGAGGGGAATAGAAGCAGCAACATCCTGCCAGTGGTGTCTTTGATGGCCAAACCTTGCTTGAGTGAAGCTTGTTCTGCCAAGAGGGGAGTAGAAGCAACTACATCCTGCCAGTGGTGTCTTTGATGGCCAAACCTTGCTTGAGTGAAGCTTGTTCTGCCAAGAGGGAAAAAGGAGCTTCAGAGCACAGCGAGAGCAGCTCAAAGGAGGGAGAAGCTTCCCCTGTGAAAGGGAAAGGAAAGCTCAGCGGCAAGGTCACCTCCAGTGCCTCAGGCAATGCAGGGATGACAAAAGTTGAGCCGTGTTGCACGTCAGCAGACGACAAAAGCCATCCCTGGAGGGCAGGAAGACAAGGGGAGCGCAGAGCAGACAAGAAATGTCATGTAGGCAGAGCCAGGAGGATTGCTGCCGTTTAGAGGACAAGTTCCTGGGTGGCTACCATGGCCCAGCTGAAGCCCCCGGAGCCAGGTGTGCTCCAGAGCTGGCACTTTATTCTCCTGGCTCTGGCTGCTGGCCAACTGGCACCTGGGAACACGAATCATTGTGGGCATTTGGATCTTGGCTTCAGGTCTGTGACTTCTTTCTGCTCTGCCCACATCATCTGAGTCCTGTGGGGGTGGGTGGGGATTTGCAGGCAACCAAAGCACAAGGGTAGGGTCCTGGAGACCTGCTTCTAGGGAGGAACAAGCTCCTGCACCAGTGCAGGTGAAGGGTGACCTGGTGGAGAGCAACTCCACAGTGAAGGAGCTGGGAGGGCTGGTAGGCAGTTCACCATGAGCCAGCAATGTGTCCTCGTGGTCTAGAGGACCAGTGGTGGTCTGGGGTGCGTGAAGAGTGGGGGCAGCAGATCAAGGAGGGTTCTTCCCCCACCTCTGCTCTGCCCTAGTCAGGCCACAGCTGGAGTACTGGGTCCAATTCTGGGCTCCCTTGTTCAAGAGACAGGGAACTACTGAAGAGAGTCTGGTAGAGGCTCCAAAGGTGCTGAGGGGGCTGGAGCATCTCTGTGAGGAGCACAGGCTGTGAGACCTAGGGTTGCTTAGCCTGAAGAAGAGCAGCCTAAGGAGGGATCTAAGCAATGCCCAGCAAGATCTAAAGGACCTGTGAGGGACAGGAGGATGGGGCCAGACTCTTCTCAGTGGTGCCCAGAGACAGGACAAGGGGCAAGAGGCACAAAGTGGAACCCAGGAGGTTCCACCTGAAAAGGAGGAGAAACTTCTTTGGCGTGAGGGTGCTGGAGGCCTGGAGCAGGCTGCCCAGAGAGGTTGTGGAGTCTCCTTCTCTGGAGAGCTTCCAAACCCAGCTGGGCATTGTGACCCTGGGCAAGCTGCTGTGGGTGCCCCTGCCTGAGCAGGGTGAGGTTGGACTGGCTGATCTGCAGAGGTCCCTTCCAACCCCACCATGCTGGGATTTGGTGTGACTCTGTGACTTGTGATTGTCCCTTTCCACAGACCCAACAGTTTCTAAGACCAGAAGGATCAGGGCAGCAGCTGCTTGGTCAGTCCTAGGAGAAGTGGCCTTAAAGGAGATGCAGATGGCTCTGCTGTGAGCTAACAGCTGGGATGTGGGCAGGTTTTCCAGGGGCACAGTGGGCAGCCAACTGGAGGGTGTCTGGATCTGTGCTGCAAGTTTCAGCAGAGCAGAAAATTGGAGGTTGTTGAGTGCAAAGTGCTTGGCATGGACACAGGGACTGGGAATGCATCTAAGGGTGGCACTGGGGAGAGCATCAGGATGGTGCATCTGGAGTCAGAGTCCTGGACACATAAGATGGTCCTCATGGGTTTCTTTTTTGCTGGAAGACAGAGTCATCCAAGCTCTTCTCCAGAGCAGAGAAGAAAAAGCAGTCTTGGAGGTGTTGGTTCAGTGCTCTGAGGGCCAGTGGGAGGGGGGAGTGAGGAGAAGCCAAGGTGAAGCCTGCACAGTGCCAACGCATCCTGTCCCAGGGAAACTTCTTCCCTTTGAGGCTGTTGGAGCCCTGGAGCATAGAATGGAATCACAGAATTGGTTTGGTTGGAAAAGACTCCTGAGATGGAATCCAACCACCAGCCTAAGGCCACCATAGCCAGCAAACCATGTCCCAGAGTGCCATGTCCACACATCCCTTGAACACCTCCCTGGGCAGCCTGCTCCATGCTTGCCCACACTTGAAGATCCCTGCAGGTGCCAGCACAGCACAAATCTGTCTTTCAGCTCCAGCTAAAAGCAGAGTTCCAGTGCTGTATGGGCACCCTGGAGCTGGTACCCGCAGCAACCTCTCCTAGGGAGGCAGCTGCATTTCCCCTTTCTACCATCTGCACTTAAAAGCTTTTAAGAGAGCCATCCATCCCCTCTGCTGGCAACTCCACCTTCTTGGCCCCTTAAATCATCTCCAACCACCCAGCAACAGCCTCTTAAAAGCCTTTGCTCTCCTCCGGCTGCAGGAAACCTCAGTGCAGCTCCCTGCACTCGTGAGACACCAGCTCAGGGCCTTACTGGAGATTCATTACCAGGCAGGGGAGAGCTGGGCAGGGCTTGACAAGGGCCACACATTGGTAGGAGGAAGGAGTTTCTTGCTACGTCACTTGTAGACACTCAACTGGGCTGTGGATGTAGCCCAGATAGTGTTTTTTTGGGGTCATTTCACTTCAGGACATGGTTTAGTGGTCATGGTGGTGTTGGACTTGGTGATCTTAGGTGTCCTTCCCAACCTTAATGCTTTTGTGGTGTTGGGTTGATGGTTGGACTTGATGGTCCCAGAAGTCCTTCCCAACCTTAATGATTCTCTGGTGTTGGGTTGATGGTTGGACTTGATGGTCCCAGAAGTCCTTCCCAACCTCAATGATTCTCTGGTGTTGGGTTAATGGTTGGACTTGATGGTCTCAGAAGTCCTTCCCAACCTCAATGATTCTCTGGTGTTGGGTTGATGTTTGAACTTGATGACCTCAGAAGTCCTTCCCAACCTCAATGATTCTCTGGTGTTGGGTTGATGGTTGGACTTGATGGTCCCAGAAGTCCTTCCCAACCTTGATGATTCTATTCTTCACACACCAAGTGTGAAGTCTGCAGGGTTCCAAGACACCCTGTCCAGGAGAAACTTCTTTGGTGTGAGGGTGCTGGAGTCCTGGCACAGGCTGCTCACAGAGAGGTTGTGGAGTCTTCTCTGGAGAGCTTCCAAACCCAGCTGGACATTGTGATGCTGGGCAAGCTGCTGTGGGTGACCTTGTTTGGACTGAATGACCTCCAGAGGTCCCTTCCAACCCCCACCACGCTGGGATTCAGCGATGCTGTGCTCAGCTGCTCAGCACATCCCTTGCAGGGGAGTTCCACCCTTCAGCTGCTCACTCACTACTGCATTGAGGAGAAGGTTGCTGCTATCCCTGCAGGCTTTGAGCCAGCAGCCAGCCCTGGAGCCAGCCTGCCCTGCCTGCACAGGAGGGCAGCTGCAGGCTTTGATCTGGGTGGGTTTTAATGTTTTACTGTGTTCCTGCTGGCTTGCTTTCTGGATTCTCAGGACAAAGCTCTGTGGCTGCTGCCTTGCTGGGGAGCTGAGATGCCTGTGCAGGGCAACAAGTGACCCTTGGAGCAGGGCTGTGGGGATGGCTCAGCTGTGCAGTCATATTCTGCCTCAGGGTCAGGGCTCCACTGAGATTTCCCAGCCTGGAGGCTCCCCTCCATGTCTGGAGATCCAGAGGAGCCTGTTTCCATCCTGCTTCCACAGCTCCTCTTGGGCAAATCTTTGTCACCAGGAGGAAAGCTGGTGTAGTTGTGGAGTGGAGTGTGGAAACTGCCCAGCTTGGGCTGGAAAAGAGGGAGGAGGAGCCCTGAAGGAGAGGAGCAAGAGGATGCTTCTGCCAAGAGCACTAAATCATCCCTAACAGGGAGTGAGAACCTCCCGTGAAGACTCTGGGGACCCCCTAATAGAATCATAGAATATAATCAATGGTTTTGGTTTGAAAAGACCTTTAAGATCATCAAGTCCAACGACTCTACCAAGGCTGGTGCTAAAACACATCCCTCAGCACCACATCTCTGCAGTTTTGAAATGCCTCCAGGGATGGGGATCTGGGGATTGAGGGCAGCCTCTTGCACTGTTTGAAAACCCTTTCAGCAAGGAGGCTTCTTCTATGTCCAACCTAAATCTCCCCTGGAGCAACCTGGCTAAAGCCACTCTGGCAACATCTATGGGGACAGCCTGGAGCCCTCACCAACCCTGGAGCTCCCAGCAGTAGCAGGTGACATGGTTGGTGTCATGGCTGGTGATAGTCATCATGATGTTGGGGACATTGTAGGGGTTATCAGGGCGGGACACCATCATCCCCCTGGAGTGCCACACACCCCTCTGAGCTCTCCTATCATGGACTCAGAAGGCTTTTCCTGCCCATCCCTGGTCTTTCCTTGGCCTTTCCTGCCCTAAGCACAGCACCATGGACTCAGAAGGCTTTTCCTGCCCATCCCTGGTCTTTCCTTGGCCTTTCCTGCCCTAAGCACAGCATCATGGACTCAGAAGGCTTTTCCTGCCCATCCCTGGTCTTTCCTTGGTCTTTCCTGCCCTAAGCACAGCACCATGGACTCAGGCATCCCTGATCTTTCCTACCCCCCAGCTTGTTCCTGGAGCAGGACAAGGAGCCCTTTTCCTTCTTGTCCCGCTGCAGAAAGGGCTGAGAGCAGGTCCAGCTCCGCTGGAAGCCATCTGCTCACTGCTGAAAGTTCTCCAGGCTCTGCCAGGGCTCCTCCCTCTGCCGCTTCATTTATCTGCAGGATCAGTCGTCGCCGTATCGATTTTCCCTCTCCTCTCTCTGTTTGCTTTCTGAATTATGCAGCGGTGCAGTTTTTCCTCCTCCTCCTCCTCTTCCTCCTTCTCCTCCTCACGCCAAGCAAGCGAATTGCAGAGGATCAATTGAGCGCTGCTATAGTTTAGTCAGGAATCCCCAGTAGGGGCCAGGAGAGGGAAAGGAAGAAGGGGAGCTAATGAAGACGGGGGTCGATCAATCCAATCGTGGTGCAAAGGAGAGAAAGGGGAAAGAAGAGAGGAAGAGGGCTGAATAATCAGCCCTTGTTCCTCCTGCAGCTCCTCAGATCCCCCCCGCCTCAATCGATGCCCAGCTCTGACACTCAGCGCTGCAGAAACAAACAGCAGAAAGTCCCCCTGAACTCTACCCAAACTGCAGAGCAGGAGACCAGCCAGTGGTGGCCCAGTGAAGAGGAGGGGAGGGCTCAGACTTCTTCTTTTTTCTTATTCCCCTTTCCCTTTTTAATTTTTCTTCGTTTTCTTTTTCTCCTTTTCTTTTTTATTCCCCCTTTCTTTCTCTTTCTCTCTTTCTCTTTCTCTCTTTCTCTTGTTCACTTTCCCCCTTTTTCTTTTTAGCTTTATTTTTCTCTTTCTTTCCTTTTTTTCCTCTTTTTCTTTTGTTTTCCTTTTGCTTTTTAGCTTTCTTTTTCTTTCCTTTTCATTCTTCTTTTCCTTCTCCTTCTCCTTTCATTTTCCTTTTCCTTCTTCATTTCCTGCTCCTTCTCCTTTTCATTTTCCTTTCCTTTTTCCTTCTTCCTTTTTCATTTTCCTTCTTCATTTCCTTCTCCTTTTCCTTTCCCTTTTTCATTTTCCTTCTGAATTTCCTTTTTCTTTCCCTTTTCCATGTTTCTTCTTCATTTCCTTCTCCTCTCATTTTCCTTTTCTTTTCCCTTTTTCCTTTATTATTTTCCTTCTCCTTTTCCTTTCCTTTTTCCATGTTCCTTCTTCATTTCCTTCTCCTCCTTTTCCTTTTCTTTTTCCTTTTTCCTTTATAATTTTCCTTCTCCTTCTCCTTTTCCTTTCCCTTTTCCATGTTCCTTCTTGATTTCCTTCTCCTCATTTTCCTTTTCTTTTTCTCTTTTCCTTTATCATTTTCCTTCTCCTTCTCCTTTTCCTTTCCCTTTTCCATGTTCCTTCTTTATTTCCTTCTCCTCCTTTTCCTTTTCTTTTTCCTTTTTCCTTTATCATTTTCCTTCTCCTTTTCCTTCTTCTTCTCCTTTGCCTTTTCCTTCTCCTCTCCTTTTCCTTTCTTCCTTCTCCTTTGCCTTTTCCTTCTCTTCTCCTTTTCCTTTCTTCCTTCTCCTTTGCCTTTTCCTTCTCTTCTCCTTTTCCTTTCTTCCTTATCTTTCTCCTTTCCTTTTACTTTCTTCCTTTTCCTTTGCCTTCTCTTTCCCCTCTTCTCCTCCCCCTCTTCCTCCTATTTATCTTTTTTTTATCCTTATCTTGGTTTTCACCTTTCTTCTTCTTCCTTCTTTCTTTCTCCTTCTCCTCCTACTCCTTTTCCTTCTCCTTCTTCCTCCCTTCTCACAGCCCACGGTGGCAGGAGGCAGTGGCTGAGCCGGGATGTAAGCAGCACGAACAGGGCTTTCAGTCCTCCTGTTGTTGCAATCATTTTGCCAGTAGCAATGATCTGGAGGCAGGAGCTTTGCTGCTCTGCTGGTGACGTGGAGGGGGGGACAGAGAGCTGCTGGGTTTGTCCCAGTAGATGGCACGGCAATCTAGGAGGAGATGGTCACATCCATATCGTTGTGCCCAGGGCAGTGGTGCAGTCCCCATCCCTGGAGGGGTTTGAAAGCTGTGGAGATGCAGTGCTGAGGGCCATGGTTTAGTGGAGACCTGGCAGTTAAGGGTTCATGGTTGGATTTGATGAGCTTAAAGGTCTCTTTCAGCCAAAACCAATCTATGAGTCTGGGACTGAGCCTGCCCCTTTCATGGGGACAGGGCATTTCCTTGGACATCTGCCACACTTAGCTGGTGCTGTCCCTGCTGGGCATGACTCTCAGCATTTATGATCAGGTCATCACCTGGTTGGAAAAGACCTTAAGATCAACTCCAACCATAACCTAACATCTCTCTACATCCAGCTGTTAGACCTAAGCTCCTCATCCAACTGTCTTTGAAAGCCCTGCATAGTGATGATCCCATCACTGCCTTGGGCAGCCTGAGCCAATGCCTGATGACCCTTTTGGTGAAGAAATTGTTGCTCATGTCCGATCAAAACCTCCCCTGGTGCAACTTGAGGCTGTTTTCTCTCATCCTATCACATGCTGCCTGGAAGAAGAGGCTGACCCCTACCTGTTTCCAACTTCCTTCCAGGGAGTTGTAGAGAACAAGATTCATAGAGTCATTGAGTACCAGGTTGGAAGGGACCTCAAGGACCATCTAGTCCAATCTTTAAGATGATCCTAACTTCTTACGTGGCTTCAACAAGGTTTTCCAAGTCAACCTTCCTTCTTGGCTTATTACCCAAACCCTCCACTATGAGAAAGTCATCTCCAACCCATCCTGGCGACCTTCATCACTGGATTAGGGATGCCTGGAAGTTGTCTTCACTGGATAAGGGATAGCTGAAGAAGGGATGTTGATCCTGGAGCAACAATGGATGTAGCTCCTTCCTCATCTCCTCCCAGAAGTTATTCCACATTTTCTGCTAATAAAGGCACAGGGAAAGAGGAGAGGAGAGGAGAGGAGAGGAGAGGAGAGGAGAGGAGAGGAGAGGAGAGGAGAGGAGAGGAGAAGAGAGAGAGAGAGAGGAGAAGAAGAGCAAAGCTGCTCTAAATTATTCATGGCCAATATCATTATTGTGTCATAACAGCAAGCGTGTGATGGGAAGGAGTGAGGGTGGCAGGGGCTGGGGTAGCTCAGTCCAGGCTGCACAATAGCGAGAGCTAATTAATTATTGATGGGCACTAATTGGCGACAGGGTTTCAGGACAGCTCGGGCTTTGTTGGGATCATTTGTATTCCTGCTTTGGAAATGGACCCCCCCCCCCTGCTCCCCACCACACACACACAAACCCAACGTTTTCCTCTGCAAGTCTTCTCTTTCCTCCTACTACTTCTCCTCCAACTTTCCCTCCTCCATCTTTCCCCCCTTCTCTTTCTCCCTCCTCCACTTTCAACTTCTTCTCTCTCCTCTTCCTCCTTCTCCCTTCTCCTCATTCTCCTACCTCCACCTCATTCACTTTCTTCTGCCTCTTCATCATTCCCATTCTCCCTTCTCCTCCACCTTCTCCTCCACCTGATCCTCCTCCTTCTCCTTTCTCCTCCTCCTCCTTTCTCCTCCTCCCTTCTCCTCCTCCTTTTTCCTCCCTCCTCCTCCACCTTCTCCTTCTCTTCCCTCCTTCTCCTCTTCCTTATTCCTTCTCCTCCCTTCTCCTCCACCTTCTCCTCTTCCTCCCTTTTCCTCCTTCCTCCTCCACCTTCTCCTCCTCCCTCCTTCTCCTTGTCCTTCTCTCTCCTATTCCTTCTTTCTCCTCCTCCTTTCATCCCCTCTCTCTCTCTCCCTCCTCATCCTCCCAATCCCCCTCTGTGGGTACAAACCACCACCATCTGACTCTCTCCTGACTCTCCATACACTGCCAACACCTCTCTGCAACGAGGCTAATCCTGCAGAGCTGCTTTTTGAGGCAGCAACCAAGCCTTGTCCTCATGGACTCTCCTCTCTCCATCTGCCTCTGGCCCCATCTCTTAGGCTGGATATGAGGAACAATTTCCTCCCATTGACAGCTGTCAAGGCCTGGCCCAGGCTGGCCAGGGCAGTGATGGAGTCTCCATCCCTGGAGGGGTTTCAAAACTGTTGAGATGTGGTGCTGAGGAACGTGGTTTGGTGGTGGATTTGGCACTGTTGGCTTAACAGTTGGACCTGATCTTGGAGATCTTCCCCAGTTTTATGACTCTACAATTCTATGGATTAACTTAATCATCACAAAGTCTGCTCTGCCACAACTCCAGCTCTTCTCAGTGCCTCCAATGGATCCACCTCTGCCTCTCCCCTTACATCTTATGAGGTTGCCACCACCCTCATTCCTCTTCCTGTGGCATATTCTGAGCCAAGAACTCCTCCAAAACATCACCTTTTCAACCACTATGACCTTCCAGGATGTCCCACCAAGGCTCTTGATCTACCTGAGGTCCTTTCATCCTCTGACACCTCAATGAGAAACAGGTTGAGCTGCCTGGACCCAGTAGCTGCTTCCAGCCTCTCTTCAGGATGCCTCACTCAGACTCAAGCTCTACCCAAGATCTTTTCACTCTCTGCTACCTCAGTAAGATACAGGTTGAGCTGCCTGAAACCAGTAGGTGCTCCCAGCAGAAGGAGTGTCAAAGGCAGAGATGCCTCCTGTGATGCTTTATGCTCTGCTAAACAGCTTTATCCAGGCTTTTGACATTCCAACCATGCTGTTAGCAGAGGAGAACACCCAAGTGAACATCCCCAGGATTAGATCCCATAAGCCAGAGACCTGGTGAAGGAGCTAACCTGAGCTCATGCCTTTCTGTAGCCCTCTAAGCTGCTGGTTTTTGATAGCTCTGATTAAAATGTTAAGGCAAGAGTGGCATGCATGGTCTGAGCTGACTTCCAGCTGGGAGGTGAGGCATGGGGAGAGCTCTTGGCTGAAGATATCTCTCAAGGTGCTTTGAAATAGGGCAGGTGGCACAAAGTGAGGTGGTGACTGGATCAATCAGTGGGCTTTGGGGTGGGCTGTGATGAATGTGTCCACTGGCACTAGGCTGCCCAGTTAGAGAGAGACTGGGAATTAATGGAGAGACTCGAGTGGAGGCTACCAAGGTGCTGTGGGGCCTGGGGCTGCTGAGCCTGCAGAAGAGCAGCCTGAGAGGGGATCTGAGCAGTGCTCAGCAAGAGATAAAGGACTTCTGGGATCCAAGAGGATGGGGCTGGGATCTCCTCAGCAACGCCCAGTGACAGGACAACAGGCAGTGGGCACAAACTGGAACCCAGAAGGTTCCATCTGAACAAGAGGAGAAAGTTCTTTGTTGTGTGGGTGCTGGAGGCCTGGAGCAGGCTGCCCAGAGAGGTTGTGGAGTCTCCTTCTCTGGAGAGCTTCCAAACTCACCTGGCCATTGTGATCCTGGGCAAGCTGCTGTGGGGACCCAGCTTTAGCAGGGACATTGGACTGGATTAAAGCCTGGATGAGGCTCTTAGTGCCATGGTCTTGTTGACTGGATAGGGCTGGGTGCTAGGTTGGACTGGATGAGCTTGCAGGTCTCTTCCAAGCTGGTTGATTCTATGGATGATCTCCAGAGGTCCCTTCTAACTCCCACCACACTGAGGTTAAGAGATCCTGTGAAGGCATTTCCAGAAGAAAGGAGTAGGTGGCTGTTGGTGAAAAGCCATCCCCACATGTGCTCCAGGCACATTTCAGTGCTTAGTGGAGCAGTAACAGTCTCAAACGTGTTCAAACTGCTGGAGTCCAGGTCTCCATGTAACCCTGCACCTCAGAAGCACAAAAGGGAGCAGAAAAGCAGCAGGTCCCCCCATGAGAGGCTCCAATGGCAGGAGGGAATGGGAGGAAGAGCAAACAGACTCAGGTGGAGGAGGGAGGACCGAGGAGCTCATTTTGGCCATTGAAAAGATTCTGTTTAATAAAAAATTGATGACCCTTTAGTCTCAGAGATAGGTTGGTTCATCTTCAAAATGAATCCCATCACTCTACTTTTCATCTCACTTCACTCCTCTCTGATAATCAATCAGGCCTTTTCTCTGTCTCCCACACATCGTGGGAGCCACCAGAGACTTGCTTGTGGCCCCTTTTGAAGCAAATGGAAGCAGAAGGGAAGAGTTAGTCCTGAAAACTCAATCAAGCAAACACACCAAACTTTGTCTTTTGCTCCTACATGTTTCCTGCTCCTGCTGATGCTGAATGAGGTTTTCTGTCCCTCATCTCCTACATCTCCTGCTCACAAGAAACAGTGGGCAGTGGGTGATAGAAGATTAAGCAATAGTCACCATGAGGCTCCTCAGAGAAGCTGGCTCATCACTCACCACCTGAATGCTCATAGCTGACCCTGGTTCAAGCAGTAGTTTGGAGTAAAGACCTCATGAAATTCCTTCCTGTTCCTCCTGTGAAATAAAGCCAGAAAGCCTCTGTGCACATCAGTGGTGGTGAGGTGGTGGCCTGGCTGCCCTATGGGCTGAGAGCAGCCTTCACAAGGACAGTTGTTGGACAGTGTGACCATGATGGTAGCTTTTTGGGTGGAGGATTTGGCCTAAGGAAATGGAGAAGGAGAAGAAAAAAGAGGCTGGTGTTGGGTCTGGTGGAGATGGGATGTGATGTTGGGTCTGGGGTGTGGTTGGGCAGGGTGGAGATGGGATGTGATGTTGGGTCTGGGATGTGGTTGGGCAGGGTGGAGATGGGATGTGATGTTGGGTCTGGGGAAAGAGCAACAGCCAGACACAAGATCCAGCAGGTTGGATCCTGCAAAACAAAGTAGACCTCTGGAAGGAAAGATGCAACAAAGTGAGGTGGTTGCAGTGTGGAGGACAAAGAGAGGAAAGGAGGAGAAGTCATGGGAGGGGGGAGACAGAATAAAGCAGCTATTTCCAACTGACCCAAGATGAGATGGGCTTTGGGCTCAGCTGGCATGATGACATCACTGGAGATGCCTTAAAAGTCACTTTCCATGTTCTATAAAATATAGATATAGAGCAGGCTCCACACTTCACCTGGCACAGCTTCTGCTTCACCTCCCAACCTCTGCCTCCCTTCCCAGTGGCATCTCTTTGCCTGCAGGTTTGGAAGCAGGTCCCATCACCAGTGTTTGAAGGTCAGTAGAGTGGTGATGACCTCCAGAACCAGTTCAGTCAGTTTCACAAGGCCCCACTCTGTTCAAGGCATGTCAGAGGAGGGAGGTCAACATCTCTACAGTCATCTGCAGAGATGGCATCTCAGTGGGTGACGGTTGGGTCACAGAATGGTGAGGCTTGGAAGTAACCACTGGAGATTACCTAACCCAGGCTTCCTGGCTGGTGCACTTCATCTCACACAACAGACACAATGCCCAGGGACATTGACATTCCTCATGCCACAGTCTTCATTCCAGCTCTATCCCTAAGCTAGAATCCTAGAATCAGTCAGAGCTGGAAAGAACCACAAGGGTCATCCAGTTCCAACCCTCCTGCCATGGGCAAGGACACCCTACCCTACATCAGCCTGGCCAGAGCCTCAGCCAGACTGGCCTTAAGCATCTCCAGGCATGGGGCCTCAACCACCTCTTTGGGCAACCCATTCCATGCTCCCAGCATGGAAACCTTGCCCCAGCTCCAGAATCCCCCAGGAGAAATCCCCTTTTTCCTGACAACAATGCACGTTCAGGATGCATTTAGCAGGGTGGGTGGTGATGGTGGGTAGGGAGGGGGAGACTCTTTTCCCCCCTCCCCTTCTCTTAATCCCCCTTGAGCCTGGCGACCGCGGGCGAGCGCAGACAAAACCAGGAGGGGAGAAGAAAGGGCGAGCAGTGGGGAGAGTGTGGGCTTCCTCCAGCCAGCCTCTGCCAAGCCCGTGATGGAGCCTCATTCCCATAATCATTTTGACAGGGTGTGCAATGGATGAAGGAGCGGGGAGGGAGGAGAGAGGGGGATATACAAGGGTGAGGTTTAGGATGGGGGGTTGGAAGGCACCGAGCACCCGCCCGGGTGAGGCGGGCGGTCCCAGTGCTCCCAGTATGCTGATTAGAGATGACAAGCACA
The DNA here is from genome assembly GCF_015220805.1 of Pogoniulus pusillus. Classification (NCBI taxonomy): domain Eukaryota; kingdom Metazoa; phylum Chordata; class Aves; order Piciformes; family Lybiidae; genus Pogoniulus; species Pogoniulus pusillus. The sequence goes on from NC_087282.1 coordinate 11,690,354, forward strand.
CCTGCCGTCTCCCCGGCCCCTGCAATTAAAGCTTCTTTGAGGTCCCAGGAAGTGACCGAGCTCCAAAAGCCCCTCGCAGCCACCTCCTTAGCATATTTCCAGTGTCATTAGTGGAGCAGCAGAGGCAAAGCACATCGGCGGAGGGCTCTGACATGACCCGTGCTCCCTTCCCACTCAGGGAGGGGATGCAAAGTGACTTTTAAAGAGGACTCTCAGGCTTCTTCTGTGGTTTTTTTTTTTTCCTCTTTCTTTTTTTCCTTTATTTTTTTTCCCCTTTTAAATTTGATTTCCAAGCCCTTCTCACTGCTCCCTCCCTCCCTTCTTCCAGCTCTTGGAAATGTTCCATCTTCGCTGGGGTCGGCAGGGGGAAGGGAGTTGGAATTCATTAGAAGGCAAGAAAAGGACTTTGCTAAAACTGGGCAGCTTCTGGGAGGAAAAGAGTTCTGGCTTCCAGTTTGCATGCTTCCTGCTCTTTCCTCCATCCTCTTCCTCTCCTCATCCTTCTTTTCCTCTCCCACACTCTGCTCTTGATGTTCTCCCCTTGAGCATCCTTTGTCTGACCGGTTGTAGGCACCACGAGTGGTGGGGACCAGATGATGACTGCCTGGTGCACAGTGTGGAGACCTGGTGGGAGGTAGGAGCCAGCTTGCCCTTGTAGCCAGCCACACAGGGCTCATCCATCCAACCATTCTCCAAGGCCAGCCCAGCCCTGCAGCTCCTCTCCAAGAGAGAAGTCCTCAGAGCCAGACCCCCTTTTCCTCTGACATGAGAGATGGGCAGGTCTGTGCCATGCCTGCCCACGACTGTCCCATGGGTTCACATGTCTCTGCAGGTCTGAGGGAGGTTTTTTGAGCTTCTTGTGTCCACATGAGCTGGGAGGTCCCCAGAAGGTGTTTGCCATTGTTGCCTGATGTTCAGAAGACTTCTGGGAGAGGCAGGCTGCATCCCTAGAAATTCCTGTCCTCATCACAAACATAACCCTTACCCCATCCCCATTCTCACTTCTTGCACCTCCCAAGCTTGCTCTAGAGACAGGAACCCCTCACTGGCCTTCAGACTCAGCACTTTCTGCCATGCTGTGGAGAGGAGGCTGAGGGAGAGGCTCCTTCCCCTTTGCTCCACAAATCCTCCTCACCAGCTGAGCCTTGCTGAACGCTTTCCCTCCTCCTCTCCTAAAGCAGCACTACCTGCAGCATCCCTGTCCCGTGCAGGCACCTGGACCTTCTCTTTGGCCAAGAAAAACCTTGATCCACCATGACCTTGCCTCAAGCAGTGCAGGATGGGGCTGTGCAGAAGCAGCACCAAGCTGTGAAGGCAACCCATCACCAGGCAGCACATGGTGGGCAGGTGAGTGTGACTGCTGAGCTGAACAATCCTGACAAGGATAAATAATGCAGGTGAAGCTCTCCTGAGCTTCAGGATTGTTAGACTTCAGGGCTGTTAGACTCAATGGAGAAGCCTGGCCCTTGACAGCAGAACAAAAGGGTCCCCGAGGGACCGCTGCTGATTCCTTTGTGAGCAGCAGGGATTAGCAAAGCCGTGTTTGGAAGGCACAGAGAGATGTTTCAGCTCCAGAGGCTGTGAGAGATTCCGGTGCGTGGTGCTGTAGAGCTGGGGCTGAAGCTATCTCCACCTTGCGCAGCCCAAGAGGCAGCACAGATGAAAGAGCTTCAAGAGCAGAGCCCCAGGGTTGCTCCACCCAAGGACACTTCTTCAGCTGGTGGCACACAATGTGGAGCAGCATCCAAGCCATTTCCATCTCAGCGGGCCCCAGCCCTCTGATGGTTAACATCAAACCATGCACGTGTGCTGGTGATCTTGGTGCATGTGCGCTGCTGTGGCGTGCCCCCAGTGCCACTAATTCCTCAGCCTGAATTAAGATCAAGAGTGTCTGGGGGAAATTATTTTGGTCCTGGCTCTGCCTCAAACCCCCTTTGAGGCAGAGTTCTGCTTTCAGGTGACGCCACTTGTCCTTCTGGAGCCTTTCACCTGCAAAAGTGAAGCTAGGTTTCAGTGATGGGGTGGCATATGATATGTGAGGATAGCCTCTGTCCCTTGTCTTGATTTGGTCGAGGTTAAGGAGCTTTTGCAGAGGGGCCTGGGCAGGCTGGACCAATGAGCTGAAGTCAGTTCAACAAGGCCAAATGCTGGGTCCTGCACTTGGGGCACAACAACCTCACAAACACTCTAGGCTTTGGGCAGAGCAACTGGAAACTGCCCAGCAGAAAAGGACCTGGGAATGATGCTCAGCAGCAGCTGAAGATGAGCCAGTGTGTTCCCAGGTGGTCAAGAAGACTACCAGCATCCTGGCTTGGACCATAAATGGTGTGGCCAGCAGGACCAGGGCAGGAATTTCCCCCCTATACTGGATGCTAGTGAGACCACATCTCAAATCCCAGGTTCAGTTTTGGGCCCCTCTCCCCAAGACAGACATAGAGGGGCTGGAGCAGATCCATCACCCAGGTGTGGATTGGCCTCTTCTCCGTATTGTGAGGTGATAGGAAGTGAGGAAATGGTCTGAAATTGTGGCAGGAGAGGTCTGGGTTGGAAATTAGGAGCAATTCCTTTCCTGCAGGAGTGGTCAGGCTTTGGAACAGGCTGCCCAGGGAGGTGGTGGAGTCACCATAGAATCATAGAATCAACCAGGTTGGAAGAGACCTCCAAGCTCATCCAGTCCAACCTATCCCCCAGCCCTATCCAGTCAACTAGACCATAGCACTAAGTGCCTTATCCAGTGCCTGGAGGTGCACAAGAAACCTGTGGCCATGGCACTTTGGGACATGGTTTAACGGCCACGATGGCATTGGAGACACAATTTAATGGCCACGGTGGTGTTGGGTTGAAGGTTGGACTTGATGATCTTAGAATCTTTTCCAACAAAACCAACTCTGTGATTCTAAGAAGCAGTGAAAAATAGACAGCTGGACTCATGACCTGGGAGGGCTCTTTCACCCCTTAGGATTCTAGGAGGAGACGAGGAGAGGATTGAGGAAAGCAAAGAGGAGCGAACACTGCCGGAGGAGCGAAGCAGAACCTCGGGACAGGCTCCAAGCTCGCCTCGCCACTCCAAGTCCCCCCCGGGGGACAGGTATCCAGGCTGCGGGGGCGGCGAGCGGCGCTGCGAGGTAATGCTTCAATCGATGTGTTTACGGATGGCGACACGGGAGTGACACGCAGCGGAGGAGGCTCATGAAAAAGTAAACAGCCACTAAGCGCTCTGCTCCGCGGGACGGCGGCGGGAGCAAAGGCAGCCCAGCAGGCTCCGCTCGGCGGGACATTAACCCTTCCCTTCCCGCCTGGGACCCCGCCCAACAGATGCTGGCTCTTGAGGTGCTCCGCCGCTCCCCCGCCGCTTGTGGGAGGGGAGATCCTCACCCTCTTGAGATATGGTCTTGAAAGATCCTTACTCTAGAGGTCTCCATCCTCCCGAGGTGCTCCCTCAGCACCACCGCTTGTGGGAGCTGAGATCCTCACCTTCTTGAGATACCATCCTGAAAGATCCTCACCCTAGGAGGTCTTCATCCTCCTGAGGTGCTTCTTCAGCATCTCCATCACTTGTGGGAGCTGAGATCCTCACCCTAGGAGGTCTTCATCCTCCCGAGGTGCTCCCTCAGCATCACCACTTGTGGGAGGTGATATGCTCACCCTCTTCAGATATGGTCTTGAAAGATCCTCACCCTAGGAAGTCTTCATCCTCCTGAAGTGCTTGCTCTTGAGGTGTTCCACAGCCCACCCACCACTTGTGGGAGGTGAGATCCTCACCCTCTTGAGATATGGTCTTGAAAGATCTTCACCCTAGGAGGTCTTCATCCTCCTGGGGTGCTCCCTCAGCATCACCACTTGTGGGAGGTGATATCCTCATCCTCTTGAGATATGGCCTTGAAAGATCCTCACCCTAGGAGGTCTTCATCCTCCTGAGGTGCTTGCTCTTGAGGTGCTCCCTCAGCTCCTCCATCACTTGTGGGAGGCAGGCCCTCATTTAGCATAGAGTTGAGAGATGTGACTTATGGGGAAGTGTGGGGACAAGGTGCTCACAGCCTGGGTAAGCAGGAGAAAGGCTCCAGCTCCAGGAAGGGAAAGCAGCACCCAGAAGGGAAGGCAGCCCCAGAAGGGAGGGTGTTCTAGTTTCAGAGTCTGTTCCATCATTTTCTCAACAAGCAGACCAGCAGGCTGGCTTCACACACACCTCCAAGACAATCATATTTTGTCCCAGGTTGTCCTTGTTTCCCATTCCCAGGCAAGCTGAAGCACTGGCATGAGGAATTTGAATCTTGCCCCAAATCTATTTGGAAGAAGGCCCAGATCCAAGCATGGGTTGGCATGCCCATATGGATGAGATCTTGGCTGCATGATGCCCTTGACATACAGATTATTGCCCGCATCTGATCTCACTGAGGGGTTGATGTCGTGGCCATAGGTTTCCCAGCTCACTGCATGGCATCCTTTGACTCTATCCCACCTGTAGATATGATGGAGGAGCCTGGAAACAAAGAGAGGCACTGATGAACCACTGAGAAACAGCTAAAGTCCCCCCACACCCTGCCCTAAAGCCTCTAAGTGAGGCCCTTTTGGGGAGGATCCCCTTAATGTGGGGGGGATTACACCAACAGCTCTCTTCTGTGGCAAGGCTTTGCTTGAGATGTTGGACAAGGAAATCAATCAGCCTCAATCCAGCCCTGAGGAGCAGGTGGATGCTTCTTCCCTGGGAAACTGAGGCACAGAGGGATTTCAGTGGCTTTAACAGAAAGGAAGAGAGGATAAAGCAAATAATCCCAGAGCAAACCAGCTGCAGAGAGTGGAGTTGGAATGCAAACCTCCTGAGTGCCAACCACCAGCTTGAAGGAGTTTCTGAGTCCCCTCCCTCCCTGCCCAGTTATGCCCCAGCTGTGGAGGCTCAGCCATGTGCTGAGCACAGGGTCCAGCTTCTCCATCCTTTGGTGAGATGGGATGAGTCCTCCTGGAAAGGACAGACAGACAGGAGAGCTGGACTCCCGTTCTGCCCAGGGAAGGGGAAAGGGGGTGTGGAGAAGCCAAGGCTGGACCCTCAGGACCAAGAGCTCATCCATATTTCAAACACCAGTTAGACAAACAAAACAAGAACCAGAGAGGCAAGCAAGGAGCCCGTTTGTCATATCAAAAGGGGTTTCAGTGGTACCTTCCCTGCCCTCCTGTCCCCTTGAAGTTTGTAGCTGGAGTTTGGGGGGGGGGGTGGGGGGGGGGGGTGGGGGAGAAGGGACAACATCCTCTCCAGCCGAATGGCTCCTTGCCATCGCTGGAGATGGTCTGTGTGTAATTAACCTCCAAGCCAATCCCCCAGTGGTGGCTGCCAGGCAGATCAAAGAACTCACACATCTTTGTCTGAAACCAGCAGCCAAGGGGAGCTGGGAGGGAAGCAGAGGAGGGGTGGGAGCAGGCGCGTGTGTGCTCCTAATTGATAAAAAGGGAAGGGAGGCTTCCTCCGAGAGATCTCCAGCCCCATCAACATGCAGCAGGAGGAGAAGAAGAAGGGGGAAAAAAAAAAAGATAAGAAAAAAGATTTCTTTTCCTTTCCACACCAAGATCCAACTGCTTTCAACAGAAGAGGTGGTCAGCGTGACAGGGGGCACCTCAGCCAGCAGTCAGGGCTGGAAGGAGAGGGCATTGCTAGCAGTGACATTGGCAGGATGGTGTCTTGCAGCTTTGTCCAGGGTAAGGAGGGTGGAGGAGCTTTTTGAGGTTTGTATGGGCATGCTTTGAAAGGTGAGGACCTGCAGGAGCACTTAGAGGATCATAGAAGTTTTTGGGTTGGAAAAGCTCTCTAAGGTCATCCAGTGCAAGCATCAACCGTGGCCCTTAAACACTGTCCCAAAGTGCCATGTCCACGTGTTTCCAGAACACCTCCAGGGAGGGGGACGCTGCCACCTCCCTGGGCAGCCTCTTCCAATGCCTTGAGAGGATGGGGCCAGCCATAGAAGGCATGGGGTTGGAAAGGGCTCTTGAAGGGCATCTCATCCAACTCTGCTGCAGTGAGTCTCATCTTCACGTGTCTCATGCTCTTAAACTCCTTCCCTGCAAGAGTGGTCAGTCATTGGAGCAGGCTGCCCAGAGAGGTGTTCAAGAAGCCAGTGGACATGGCACTTTGGGACATGGTTTAATGGCCATGGTGCTGTTGGGTTGATGGTTGGACTCCAGGATCTTGGAGGTCTTTTCCAACTGAAACAATTTCAAGTAAACAGAAGGGTGAAACCCAGCACAGTCTACACCTAACCCCTGTGTTCTTCTGGCAGGGGGCTTGGGCAAGTTTTTGGCCACCTTACTGCAGTTTTTGGAGCCTGGCCCAGACAAGTGACAAGGCCACTCATGAGTTCCTGGCTGAAGCTCAAACTACTGGCCTTGAAAGAGGGAACCACTAGATATGGCAGATGCCAGTGTCAGAAGATGGCAGAGGATGAAGAGTGACATGAAGGCCAGATGGATTTTACAGGTGGTTGACAGTAGAAATTATTGAACTTCACAGAGAGGTGGAAGGAAGTATTGGGAGACCTTCCTGGTCTGTCAGGACACGAACCCAAACTTCTTGTTCTGACCACAGCACATGTCCCTAGGCTACTTCTGCAGTGAGGAGGGAGGAAGTCACCTTCACTGCTTGCAGGACTATCAGATGGGCCAGTGTGAGCATCCTGGTGTCACCAGGCACCTTCCCAACAGACTCCGTCACTAAGACTACAGGACATGGGTCTGTCCTAGAGCCTCACTGGCAAAGTAAGGCACCTGGGTCTAAGAATCCCTTTGCAAGTGATGGAGAGGGTCAGAGGTGCTGCCCAAAGCTGGTTCCCTCATCCTGACTCTGAAGAGAGAAAGAAGGAAGGATACCCACTAAAGGGAATGTTGTTCTTGCAGGATTTTGTGGCAATGGATGGACTTCCCAGGAGCTGCACCACACACCATGAAGTCTCAACAGGTTGCTCCACAGCAGAGTCCAACAGTTTGTGTTTGGCTGCAGCAGCCCAGCTGTAAAGAACTTCATCTTCCTTGATCCACAGGATTTGGTGAGGTTGGTCCTCTCTTGACAGCATGTTGAAGACTATGTCCACACCAGTGGATGACTTGCTTCAGGCCACTGAAAGACAGCTCATGGACAGCCTGATCTAGCAGCTGCTCCTGCTGAATGCAAGAAGGTGAGCCTGAAAGGTCTCTTCCAATCCAAACCATTCCATGATTCTATGAAGAAGGAGAAGCCAGTTCCTCCCTTTGGTTAGCTGTGGTTTCCAGGGCTGGATTCTCCTTGTGGAATCCTCTCATTTTTGCTTTTAACTGAAGAGGAGATTAAGGAAGCAAGTTCGCCTCCCCCAGCTGCTCAGCAACGTTTGCTTGCTGACTGGTGGGGAAGGATTGCATTGTCCACCTCTGAGCAAGCATTTCAGTTCTCAGCTGCCCTCCTGGGAACAGGCTCCACCTGACAATCATGGGATCCCAGACTGGTTTGGATTTAAGGAAACTCATCCAGTCTAACCCTCTGCAGTCAGCAGGGACATCTGCAACTAGAGCAGGTTGCTCAGAGCCACAAACAACCTGACCCAAAATGGTGCCAGGCGTGGGGCACCTCACAGCTCTCTGGGCAACCTGGGCCAGGCTCTCACCACCTTTAAACAGCATCATTCTTTGTAACATCAATTTCCATATCACTTAGTTCTTATGAACTTCAGCAGAGCTGAATTTTGCTCTGTGGAGGACAGGGTCAAGAGCTGAGTAGGCTGCAGATCATTATGGCAGGTAAGAGGCTGGGGTTGGTTTTGTTGCTTTTCTTTCCCAGAAACAGCTTTTTGTGCCCTAAGCTAGCACATTCCAGAGTTCCTTCCTGTTTGCACCAGGGAGTTGTTCTGGCTCTTCATTTGATCTCATCTCATCTTTGCCCCTGAAGAAGACTCAAGCTACCCAAACATCTCATTGCTGCAGTCAAAGGTTTCTCTTCCTCAGGCTGCATTCACATGACATCTCTTCCAACCAGCCCAAGTGCCACCTCCCTCACCTAGCCTGAGGGCTCAGCACCCACCCCTGCAGCCATGCCTCAGATCTTGTTCTAGCAAGACTTCAGGTGAAAGAGGAGCTTTGCTCCCACCGTTCTGTAGCAGCCCCCTAAATCCTGCCACCAATGCAACCCTCTGTTTCCTCAGCTCCTGCCTGGAGGGAGATGAGAGATGCTCCAAGGAAACAAGTCAATCCTCAAGAGGAAGAACTACTGAAGCCAAATTCCCCATGGGTTTAGCACCTGCAGTGGGATTCTCTGATGTCTGGAGTGGTGTGAAGCCAAACTAGGAGGTGTCCCACACCCAGGGCTCCCTGAGCAACTTTCCTCTCCTGGGTGCATTCTCCAGTGTGTCATTATGGCTGAGGAGGTGCTGTGGACTGGGTGTCTCTCAAGCTGGGAGGTGAGCTTTGGTGTTACATCTGATTGCTTTATTTCATCCTAACTTCTTAACCACAGCTATCAACCGCAGCTAAGTGTGGTTAAAGCTGGCCAAGGAGTTCAAGTGCCCCTGGGTGGAGGAAGCACACATCTGGGTGAGTGCAAACAGCTGCTTGTTTCTTTGCCATTAAAAGTGAATGTTTAATTTATTTGGGCTGGAAACTTAACAATGATCTCCATTTCAGGCTAGTCCAAACCCAAATGGAGCCAAGTGGGCATGAGCAACCTGCTCTAGTTGGAGATGTTTCTGATCACTGTGCAGGGGTTGGGCAAGATGACCTTTGAGACTTCATTCCAAGCTGATGCCTTCTGTAATTCCAGGGATTTTTTTTGGCTCAGTCCATGAATATAAGAGATCTTCATCACAAAGAAGCTCAAGGCATGCTCCTCTCCTTGCTTCCAGTGCAAGCAGGGATGGACAGCAGCACACAAAGCTCCCGTCTAAGCTCTAGTAGTTGGACTCTCATCACCAAGTCCCAGCATGGTGGAGTTGCAAGTGACCTTCTGGAGATCACCCAGATCAGTCCTCCTGCTAAAGCAGGGGCACTCACAGCAGCTTACCCTGGATCACAATATCCAGATGGGTTGGAATTTCCCCATAGAAGGAGACTTCATAACCTTTGTGGGCAACCTACATCAGGCCTCCAGCACCCTCAAAGTATGAGGGCAGTGAAAAGACACTTGTGTGAGGGTGTTTGCAGGTACCACCTTGCACACACCTGGATAGATCACAGCTGATGTTCATCCCTACCACATAGCGTGGATACTACAAGGTCAAGGTGGGTCTAGCCAGGTTCATGGTGCTGAGATGTTGCTTGTGGCAACCTCATGAGAAATTAGTGCTCAACTGTGAAGCTGGATGGGCTTTTTTGCATTGGAACAGGCTGCCCAGGAAGGTGGAGCCACCAACCCTGGAGGTATTTAACAGAGGTGTGGATGTGATGCTGAGGAATGTGAGGTTTAGAGGTAGTGGCAGGACTATGAGCTCTAGTTGAGCACTTGGACTTGATCTCAAAGGTCTCTTCCAAACTCAACAGTTCCACAGCTCTGGTGAGAAAATAAGAGGTGCAGCCAGATTTTGGTGGCAGTCTCTGTTGGGCTGACTCTTGTGCTGACACAGAGTAACATGGCTGATGTGTAGGGTGTGAGCATACCAGGAGAGCACTCTCTGTCATGGGTAGTGGTGGTGGGGTGTAGCCCTTCCACCGGGGAGGAAGGAATCACTCTCAAAATCAATAGCTCTTCTTCACCAGCAGGAGAGCGATCTGAGCAGGCAGGAGTGGTTCCCTCGCAGCTGGTTGACCTTGGTAATCCATTATTGATGCTTGAGTTGCAGGGCTGGCACTCTCAGAGGTCATGTTGGTACAAGAGCACATCAATTGCTTCCAAGCACTTCACCCAGCAGCACCTTTGCCGCAGCCAGGGGAGTTAATGTAGTGCTTCCTTTTAGGTTTCCCTTTGTCAGGGTCTCCAAGGAGTCTGATATGGGGGAGAAGAGACCAAACCCTACCTGGCTCCATCCTCCTTTCAGGGAGTTGTAAAGAGCAGACTGCCTCCCCTCAGCCTCCTCTTCTCCAGACTAAACAACCTCAGGCCCCTGGGTTGCTCTTCACCAGACCTGTTCTCCAGACTCTTTACCTCGTTCATTGCTCTTCTCTAGACCTGCTCCAGCCTCTAGTATCAGGTAATAGGACAGGAGGAAATGATGTGAATTGTTCCTACTCTCCAATTAGGTTGGAGAGTAGGAACAATTCCTTTCTTACAAGAATGATCAGGCATTGGAACAGGCTGCCCAGGGAGGTGGTGGAGTCACCATCCCTGGAGGTGTTCAAGAAGCCTGTGGACATAGCACAATGGCCATGGTGGTGTTAGATCAACAGTTGGACTCTCTTAGAATTGTTTGGGCTGGAAATGACCTCTATGGTTCAAACGACTCACATGAGTGTCTCTCTTGCCCCTGTGCCATGTCATGAGGTCACCTCCTGCAGATGTTAATGACCCCCAGGGTGAGGGAGAGCTTTCTGGTGTCTAGCCCACGCTGCTCCTCATTCAGTCCCCGTGCACGCCCCAGGCTTCGCCCTTGTCACCGAGTTCATTTTGAATCCAAAGGCTGCCACACAGTGCACTTGACCTCTGCCCTGGAGGGGAGACACTGGGGATGAAGGCAGAACTCACTCTTTATTCCTCTCTAATTCGAGTTGTTCCTGAGCTCTCACTGACAAATCCCCACTTACGCCATGGAAACCAACTTGCCTGCTCAGGCTGGGGCTCTCCACAGGGCTGGTTCCTCCTCCTGCCACAGATGGGCCAGTTCCTGCCCGTGGTTTGTTTTCCCATTCTGCATGAGAATGCCTAACATTGCTCTGTCCTCATGGAAGTGTGGCCAGCAGAGGGAGGGAGGTTCTTCTCCCCCTCTGCTCTGCCCTCGTCAGGTCACAGCTGGAGTCCTGGGTCTACCTATGGGCTCCCCAGATCAAGGGAGCTACTGCAGAGAGTCCACTGGAGGCTATAGAGATGCTGAGGGGCCTGCAGCATCTCTGTGAGGAGCAAAGGCTGACAGCCCTGGGGCTGCTGAGCCTGGAGGAGAGCAGTCTGAGAGGGGATCTTAGCAATGCTCAGCAAGAGCTAAAGAGCCTGTAAGGGGCAAGAGAATGGGCTCAAACTCTTGTCAGTGACCCACAGACAGGTCGAGGGGCAACAGGAACACAGTGGAACCCAGGAGGCTCCATCTGGAGATGAGGAGAAGCTTTGGTGTGAGGGTGCTGAGGGCCTGGAGCAGGCAACCCAGAGAGGTTGTGAGGTCTCCTTCTCTGCAGAGCTTCCAATCCCATCTTGCCCAGGATGGCAAGCTGCTGTGTGTGACCCTGCTTTAGCAGAGGGGTTGGACTGGATAATCTCCAGGGTGCTGGGACTCTGTGAACCCAGCAGCTGCAGGTTGGGTTTTCTGCCCCTGCCACCTTGATTGTAGAAGATAAGTCTGGCAGAGGCTGTCCTGCACATGTGGTGCATTTCACCACTCAGCACATTACTCCTCGGTTTTGGGGGCATCTCCTGCTTCTGTTCATCTGTTGAGGATGTCTATCCAACATAGGATGAACTCTGGGCTGCAAAGATGGTGTGAAGGTCATCAAGCTTTCAAAACAGACACCCTTCTGCACAAGGAATCCTTCTAGCCAAACCATGAGGAGATCTGAGAAGTGGTCCAGCAAATAATCCATCACACATGTTGTTTTCCCAACAGTCCTGACTCCTCCTGCTTGAAATGCCACATTAAAGGTGGTGAGCCACTGGAATGGGTCATGCTGGGTGGTCATGGATGTCCCCACCCCAGAGGTGTTTAAGACCAAGTTGGATGAGGCCTTGAACAACCTGTTCTAATGGAAGGTGTCCCTGCCCATGGCAGGGGGTTTAAGGGCTCTTCCAAAACAAAGCTCTTTCTGAACCCCCCCAGACCCTGCTTTCAAATGAACAGCAACTACTATGGAGTCCACCCACTGATCCCATAATGGACTCTTTAAAACACACATAGTTGAGTCACTAACCTGCTTTCAGAGATCTCAGCTGAGAGGTCAGCCTTGGCTCATCTTTTTCCAAGTCTCCAGTGTTCCTTCAGACACTCATCTGCTCCAGGCCATTCTTGTGTTACTAGCTGGACTTCACAGCTCCATTTTAGCTGCTTGTGTTGAATGAAGTTGCATGAGTAGACTAAGACCTACCTGTGCCAAGAGCACCTCAAACACTGAGTGCTCAGATGATGCCAAGATCAAAGAGCACCTACCAAAGGCAGAAGGAGGAAGAATCATAGAATTGTTTTACTTGGAAAAGACTTCCAGGATCAAGTCCAACCACTGTTTGACACCACCAGGGCCATTAAACCACATCCCAAAGTGCCATCCCCTCACATTCCTCCAACACCTCAAGAGAAGTGATTTACCACTTCAAGAGAAGTGACTTGAGAGGAGCTCAGCCCACGGCATGGAGACCACAAGCAGCTCAGTGAACACAGTAACAGTACAACCACTGTCACAGCTCCTGAGGAGGCATCCAAGGCAGTGAAGAGTTTGGAGATGGTCTGTAAGAGGTCCAGGAGAGATCTGGTATGTGGGCATTCATGGAGATCTTCCCCACTCTGCTGTCTGCACACCAGAAGAAGGGCTGGGTAGAAACACCATAGAATCGTTTGGGCTGAAAGAGACTTTGAAGATCATCAAGTTCCAAGCACCCCTGCCATGGGAAGGGGCACCTTCCACTAGCCCAGCTTGCTCAAGGCTCTCCCAAACATCAACCCACACCTTCCCAGTGAGCACACACAGGTGACATTAAAATGATCATTGATGTCCTAGCCTAGCTAGCCGGGGGGCCACCAGGCCCCCCGGCCTTTAGATCACCTCCACCATTCACCCAGTGCACACCACAGGGACTCACCAGTGATGTCAGGAGGAGGATCCCTCTGCCCAGTTGGGCAAGCTTGGAGCTTGCCTCTCCTGAGGCTCATTATAAAGGGGAGTGGGCAGGGAGAGCAAAGTGGTCACACCTGGGGTGGGAGGAGACTGCAACAGCACCCAGGTGCTCTGAGTTTGGTGGAAAAAGGGGAGGTGGTGCTGAAAGGAGGGAGGTGGAGAGGAAAAGAGGAAGACTGGGAAAATAAAGGAGATGGAGAAGAAAGGAGATGGAGAGGGAAAGAAGAAGATTGAGAGGAAAGGAAGGAGATGGAAAGATAAGGAGGAAGATGGAGGGAAAGTAGAAGATTGAGAGGAAAGGAAGGAGATGGGAAGAAAAGGAAGGAGATAGGAAGAAAAGGAGGAAGATGGAGGGAAAGTAGAAGATTGAGAGGAAAGGAAGGAGATGGGAAGAAAAGGAAGGAGATGGGAAGAAAAGGAAGGAGATGGGGGGAAAGTAGAAGATTGAGAGGAAAGGAAGGAGATGGGAAGAAAAGGAAGGAGATAGGAAGAAAAGGAGGAAGATGGAGGAAAATAGGAGATGGAGAAGAAAGAAGGAAAATGGGAGGTGAAGCACATAGGGTGGAAAAGGGGAGGTGGTGCTGAAAGGAGGGAGGTGGAGAGGAAAAGAGGAAGATTGGGAAAGTAAAGGAGATGGAGAAGAAAGGAGATGGAGAGGAAAGGAGGAAGATGGGGGGAAAGAAGAAGATTGAGAGGAAAGGAAGGAGATGGAAAGAAAGGGAGGAAGATGGGGGAAATAGATGGAGAGGAAAGGAAGGAGATGGGAGAGAAGTGGGATAAAAGGAAACCAGTAAAAATGAGAATTGGGCTGCAGTGTTTTCACTGAAGCAGCCTTTTCATGACCAACCCTTTGCCATTTCTGCTTGGAGCAGTAACTCCACACCTTCACTGGCTTGGCTATGTTGGCTGAAGAAGAGCAAGTCACACCTGTCTAAGAGGGGAAAATGGGGAAATAAAGAGGAAAACTAAGAAATAAAAATGAAAGAGAAAAGCAAATACAAATCATAACTATATATACACATAGACACACACAGAGTGTGAGGTCTTTCAGCAAGTTCTCCATGGGCCAGCATTGTGCCCTCACAGCCAAGAGGGCCAGTGGTGTCCTGGGCTGCATCAAAAAAAGTGTGGCCAGAAGGTCTAGGGAAGTTCTTCTTCCTCTCTACTCTGCCCTGCTGAGACCACAGCTGCAGTACTTTGTCCAGTCTGGGGCTGCCCAGTTCCAGAGAGACAGGGATCTGTTGGAAAGAGTCCAATGGAGAGCCACAAGAATGATTTGGGGTCTTGAGCATCTTCCCTGTGAGAGACTGAGAGCCCTGGGGCTGTTTAGTCTGGAGAGGAGAAGACTGAGAGGAGATCTGACTGATGTTTGTAAACACCTGAGGGGTGGGTGTCAAATGGATGAGGCAAATCTCTCTTCTGTGGTGTGCAGTAATAAGACAAGGAGCAACAGCTACAAACTTGAACATAGATGGTTTCATCTCAACATGAGGAGAAACTTCTTTACAGTGAGGGTGACAGAGCACTGGAACAGGCTGCCCAGAGAGGTCGTTGATTCTCCTTCTCCATAGACTTCCCAAACCCACCTGGAGGCATTTCTGTGTGGACTACCCTGGGTGATCCTGCTTTGGCAGGGGGGGGGTTGGACTCCATGATCTCTGGAGGTCCCTTCCAACCTCTAACATTCAGTGATTCTGACGAAGAGCCTCATGCACTCCCTCTTATTTTTCCATCATCTACATGGGACAACCCAAGGGAGACTCTGCTGGAGCCAAAACGCTTAACCCTCTGAAAGACCAGTCCCTACCATGCCTGGGAACCAGAGAAGAGCCTTCTGCAGCCACAAGCATTTATTCATCCTTTCTGTTTCTTGGTTTTTTTTCCTTCCTGTTGTGTTAACAGAGCATCTAATGTGACTAAATAGGACAACCTGCTCTCCCATCTCCATGAAAAATAAATGACCTGCTTTCTCTCCACTACCTTCCCCCTCCGCCTGGCACTTCTCCCACCAGGCTGCTCTTGGACCCATCCTCCCTTGGGCAGACCTCATGGAAGGACCTGGGGAACTCCCCCGGCCACACCACCTTGGTGGGCGCCATTGGCTTGAGGCAACAAAGTGTGGTAGAGGCAGGAGTTTGGGGGAGCCTGAAGAAGGTGGGGAGGAGGAGGCTGGGGCTGGGTGTGCATGTGGGGGTGGAATCTGGGCGCAGAGAGCAGCCAAGTGGCAGCTTACCCTGTTAAATATTAATCATCTCTGCTCCTGCAATTTCGGCGAGGCGGCTGGGCCCACCACTGCTGAATATTTCATCACCACCACTCACTTCCAGCGGCACTTCTCCCACTTCTCTTCCTCCCCTAGAACCTCCTCTCTTCCATCCCTCACCTCCAACTCCTTCCTCTACCACCACCAGCACCAACAATGATCATGAGGTCCATCTTCTAAGCTCTTCATCCTTAAGCGGTGAGCATCGGCTTTGCTCCATCCCCAGCTGGCTGGTGGTGGTGGCCATGTGGGGAGGAGAGCAGCGAGGTCATTCAGAGGAAGGAAGATCATCAACTCCACTGGGAGAAGAATATAAGTGTGCATCAACAAGTCCTCTACTAAATAATCCATGAGGCAGGCCCGGGCAGAAGTGCTGACTCTGGGCTGGGAGCTTTTTAAAGCGCGGCGTCTGCGTTTCCCCGCCGCTGGCTCGCTCTCCAGGCGTGCTCTGGGAGCGCAGGCAGACGTGCGAGGCTGAGCCCTGCTGGCCGTGAGCAATTTTCACCTCCAGCTCCTAATTGCAGCCTTCCCCTCCCTGCCTCTCTGGCTGCCGGTGGAGAATCATAGAATCATAGAATCAACCAGGTTGGAAGAGACCTCCAAGCTCATCCAGTCCAACCTAGCACCCAGCCCTAGCCAATCAACCAGACCATGGCACTAAGTGCCTCATCCAGGCTTTTCTTCAACACCTCCAGGGATAGCAACTCCACCACCTCCCTGGGCAGCCCATTCCAATGCCAATCACTCTCTCTGTGAAGAACTTCCTCCTAACATCCAGCCTAGACCTACCCTGGCACAACTTGAGACTGTGTCCCCTTGTTCTATTGCTGGTTGCCTGGGAGAAGAGGCCATCCCCCACCTGGCTACAATGTCCCTTCAGGTAGGTGTAGACAGTAATAAGATCAGAACCCACATGGTGAGTAGCACCTTGAGTGGCTTCAAGCTGGCAGGGCAGTGGTGGGAAGTGTGACTAGAGAAGGACCATGCAGGACATGCCAGGGTCTGCCTGAGAAACCAAAGCAAGACAAAGTGCTGGTGGCCTACTAGTGTTGAGAAAATAGTTGGACATGGTGAACTTAAGGCTATCTTCCAACCACAATGATTCCTTTCTACAAGCCAGACCTGATAGCTCAAGGTGTCCTCCCCAATCCTAGGTGTCTCTTATCAACACCAGCTGCAAAGTTCTTCCCCTTCCTGCTCCAAATGCTTCCATTCATCCTGTCCTTCTGGTCTAATCTTTCTCTTTTCTCCAAGCTTTACTCTTCTTCCTGTCCACCATGCAGTTGCTTTAAAGACTCAACCCAAACCAGTGATTAGAAAGTTGAGGTTGACCTTCAAATGTTGACTTTCAAACAATGACCTCCTCCCACTGCATCCAGGTTGAAATGCTTGTGTAGGGCCCTGGACTGGTTTGGGTGGGAAGGGACCTTTAAAGCTCACCTAGTCCCAACTCCCCTGCAGGCAGCAGGGACATCTGCAACTAGAGCAGGTTACTCAGTGTCCCATTGAACCAGGACACCTCTGCCCTCACTGAAGCAAAGCATTTCAACTTCATCTGTCACCCTCTATAATGAGTAGAGAGAACAAAGACTTGAAGCTCATGACCTGTGCCAGTCAAAAGCTGGGCATCTACAGCAGATAAGTGGTCAGGCACTGGAAGAGGCTGCCCAGGGTGGTGGTGGAGTCGCCATTCCTGGAGCTGTTCCATGTGTGGCCATGGCCCTTTGGGACACAGTTGAATGGCTATGGTGGTGTTGGTTTGAATGGAGCAAAGCTGGAGATGGGTAGGTTCAGGCTGGATGTGAGGAGGAAGTTCTTCACCATGAGAGTGGTGAGAGCCTGGACTGGATTGCCCAGGGAGGTGGTTGAGGCCCCATCCCTGGAGGTGTTTAAGGCCAGGCTGGATGGGGCTCTGGCCAGCCTGATGTAGGGTAGGGTGTCCCTGCCCATGGCAGGGGGGTTGGAACTGGCTGATCCTTGTGGTCCCTTCCAACCCTCACTATGATTCTAAGGTTGGACTTGATGAACTTGGTGGTGTCTTCCAATCCAAACAATTCCATGACTCTATGCCAAGTGATATGATTCCCATTGCCCTCCACTAGCCTGGAGCTTGGACTTAGGCATCTAATTTTCTGACATCCCATGTGAGGTGAGATAAACCACCCCCAGCCCTTGTCCAGGTGAAAAGAGGCAGGAAGGAGCCCACAATGATTCTATCTGAGATAAGTGAAAGGTTCTTTGCTTGTGTGTGGCCCAAGAGCAGCTGGAAAGAGTTAGTCACCATCTTACATGTATTGATGTCATCGGTGATGCTGCATGGCAGAGCTAACTGCTCACCTGGAGAAAGACATGCAGACACTGGCCAGTGTTGGCTGCTCTCTTCCAGCTGCAGAGATCCCAGACACTTTCACTCTTGGCATCTGTCAAGAATGAAAAGAAAAAAAGAACTCGAACCAGGTTTTGATCAATAGCTGAGGAAATGCCTCAAGCCAGTGGTGTGGTTGCTGTGTGAGGAGGTTTTCCATGCACATCTCATCAGGGGATGGAGATATTCTTCTAGTGTAATAAATAAAATGTGCTCTGGAGGTGTGGCTGGGAAATATTGAGCCAGATAACTTTATCTGACCCCAGAATCCCAGCAGAGAAAGGGTTAAAAGGGACCTCTGGAGATCATCCAGTCTAACTCCACTGTTGAAGTAGGGTCACCCACAGCAGCTTGCCCAGCATTACAATGTCCAGGAGGGTTTGGAAGCTCTCCAGAGAGAGGAGACTCCACAACCTTTCTGGGCAGCCTGCTTCAGGGCTCCAGCACCCTCACACCAAAGAAGTTTCTCCTCCTGGTCAGGCAGAACCTCATGGGGTCCACTTTCTGCCTGCTGCCCCTTGTCTTGTCCCTGGGCACCACTGAGAAGAGTCTAGCCCCATCTTCTTGTCTCCCATCCTTCGGCTCTTGCTGAGCATGGATCAGATCCCCTCTCAGGCTGCTCTTCTCCAGGCTCACCAGCCCCAAGGCTCTCAGCCTTTGCTCCCCACAGAGATGCTCCAGCATCTTTGTAGCCTTCACTGGACTCTTTCCAGCAGTTCCCTATCTCCTTGGACTGGGGAGCCCAGAACTCAACCCAGGACTCCAGCTGAGGCAGGATAGATGTGGAGGACAACCTCACTTGACCTGCTGGCCACACTCTTCTTCATTCACCCCAGGAGACCCTTGGCCTTCTCAGCTGTGAGGGCTCATGGCTGGCTGCTGGATTCATGCAGCTCATTTTCTTCCCCCCTCTTTCTGATGAAAAATTCAGAAGGTTTCCCCACCCTTTGCCTCAATTAAGCCTCTTGTTTGCCAGGATTATTGGTTACTCACTTTCATAAACATTTGATGAATTCCACACAAACATCTCCTGATGTATTAACAAGACCCAGGTTTTAATTACACAACGCTGGAGGAAGGAGGGCTGAGGGCTTCTCCAGCCATGTGAATTCTGCTGCCTCCTGTGTCTGCACATTACCACGGGAACGCTCCTCAGGGGCACATCCCAGCTCCGTCTGCAGCGGCCACACACCAGCCTTGACTCGCTGCAGGCACCAGCTGGTTGAACATCACTGAACTCTGCCTCTTCAAGGTCAGGCCAAGGGAGCTTAAGGCTGGACACGAGGAACAACTTCTCCACAGAAACCCCCTCCAGGGATGGGGACTCCACCACTGCGCTGGGCAGCCTGGGCCAGGCTTTGACTACCTTGAAGGGGAAGAAATTGTTCCTCATGTCCAACCTAAACTTCCCCTGGGACAACCTGAGGCCCAAGTCCAAACTAACACCTTTCTGCCAGATCACTTGGTTTTCATTTCTGTTGGATTCTGGACTGCTTCACTTCCTACCTATGGTGCAGAAATCCCTGGAAGTCCACTTGGAAATTAAATATTAACCTTGACCTAACACTTTGGGAGCATTATTTCTTCAACCTAACTGCTCTCCTCTACTGCTGGAGCAGCATGTTCCTCGTTACCCATTGACTCGTGACAGAACCATTGAATTGTTTGGGTTGGATAAGACCTTCAAGATCATTGAGTCCAACCTTCAACTCAGTACCACCATGGCCACTAAACCATGGCCCAAAGTGCCATGGGCACAGGTTTTGTCTACAACTACCTGAAAGGGCATTGTAGCCAGGTGGGGGGGTGGCCTCTTCTCCCAGGTAACCAGCAATAGAACAAGGGGACTCAGTCTCAAGTTGTGCCAGGGTAGGTATAGGCTGGATGTTAGGAGGAAGTTCTTCACAGAGAGAGTGATTGGCATTGGAATGGGCTGCCCAGGGAGGTGGTGGAGTTGCTATCCCTGGAGGTGTTGAAGAAAAGCCTGGATGAGGCACTTAGTGCCATGGTCTGGTTGACTGGCTAGGGCTGGGTGCTAGGTTGGACTGGATGAGCTTGGAGGTCTCTTCCAACCTGGTTGATTCTATGATTCTATGATTCTTGAACTCCTCCAGGGATGGGGACTCCATCACCTCCCTGGGCAGCTTGTTCCAATGTCTGCCCACTCTTACAGGAAAGAAATTGCTCCTAATCTCCAACCTACACCTCTTCTGGCACAATTTCAGGCCATTTCCTCTCCTTCTCTCACCTGATACTAGTGAGAAGAGACCAACCTCCAGGCTGACTCCAACCTCCTGTTAGTTGTACAGAGCCATGAGGCCACATCACGACACATTAGGACACACCAGGCTGGGCCAACCATGTTACCCCTCTTATTTCAAGCATTATTTTAAAGCTCCTGATTCTATTTGCTGTTCCTCTTATTCTGCAGGTTAGAACAGTATTTTTTTGGAGCATTATTTTAAGCAGCTTTGGAGGTTTTCTCTACAGATAGTGGCTAATGAGTGCTGAGCTCTCATCTCTTTCCATCCTCCAGACCTATTAAAGCATCAAACTCTTTCATTAAGCCTGTGAACGTTGCTGCCTTTTAAATGAGTGTATAAAGCTAATTACACAATTAGTCATTAATCATTGCAGCACTTACAGGTCTTCTTCTGGACATCAGTCTCTTCATAGATTCACAGAATGGTTTGGGTTGGAAGAAACCTTAAAGATCTTCTAATTCCAACCCCCCTGCCATGGGCAGGGGCACCTCCCACTAGACCAGGTGGCTCAAGGCCTTTTTCATGGTTTGTCACTATAGCAGATGGGTTGAAATCCATCCAAGCATCAAACCAAAGCAGCAAAAAGGTAACAGAACTTCAGAGACAAATGAAAAGAAGGAAGTTGTCCCAGCATTCCCATTCCACAGACAAGCAATTCTCCTTTCTGAGCAGAACAACTCCAAGCTACAAAATGCCTGAATTGCCTTCCAAAAGGAGACTGAAAGTTAGTCATGCTGGTGGTGACACCACTGCCTCTGCCATCATAAAGACACCCTTGCAGAGCCCCAGTGTGGTGGGGGTTGGAAGAGACCTCTGGAGATCATCCAGTCCACCCCCACTCCTAAAGCAGGGGCACCCACAGCAGCTTGCCCAGAATCACAATGCCCAGCTGGGTTTGGAAGCTCTGCAGAGAAAGAGACTCCACCACCTCCCTGGGCAGCCCATTCCAATGCCAATCACTCTCTCTGCCAACAACTTCCTCCTAACATCCAGCCTAGACCTCCCCTGGCACAGCTTGAGACTGTGTTCCCTTGTTCTGTTGCTGCTTGCCTGGCAGCAGAGCCCAACCCCACCTGGCTACAGCCTCCCTTCAGGTAGTTGTAGACAGCAATGAGGTCACCCCTGAGCTTCCTCTTCTGCAGACTAAACAGCCCCAGATCTCTCAGACAGAGCTCCCTCAGCCTCTCCTCACAGGGCTATGCTCCAGGCCCCTCATCAGCTTCCATCCAGGCATGAGCTGGGTTTTCCTTCCCCACTCCCTAAGCACATCCACCGGTGGTGGCCACTGACTGCAGACCCAGCCACAGCATTAATGTTCTCACTCCATTTACATCTAAGAGGCTTTAATAGGCAGAATCAAAGGCACTTCACCACCAGCACGTTTTTTAATACCTCATTCCACTCTTCTCCTCCTTCTTCTTCTCCTCCTCTATTTGTTTTGGTGTTCAGAATGTCAGGTTTTGGTGCTTGAAGCCAGGCTGAGCCACTAGGGAAGGACCATGCCTACAAACAGACGCCACTCACAGAGGGGCCGGGAGGTCTTTGCATCATTAGATGATGGTGAACTTTGAACTTGTGATTTGGAGGCTGTGTTTGGAGAAGGAGGAGGAGGAGGAAGAGGCAGCAGGGATGAGGCTGGGGTGGAGGGAGCTTGACGGGGCCTCTCTGGTGAATTGCTGGTCTACCCAGCACAGGAATGCTCAGGACTTCAAATCATCTGCAGTCACTTTGAAGCTCCTCTCTCTTAATCTCTCTCTCTTTCTCTCCCTCTTTTTTCCCCCCTCACATCGATGAATCATTCATGTCCTCTTTTCATTTTTTTTTCCCTTCTCCCTCAGAGCTTCCTTTAGAAGGGAAAAAAAAAAAAAAAAAAAAAAAAAAGAAGAAAAAGAAAGAGAAAAAGAAGGAAAAAAAATAAAGGAAGGGAGAAAAAAAAAAACCAACCCACCAACCACCAACAAACTCAACCCTTCCCCAAGCCCACACGGAGCCATGCTCACACACAGCCCTGCCCGGCTGATGTTCTCCTCGCTGCTCGTAGCTGATTATCCCTCGTGTCGAACAAATCACTTACACGATGCCTGCGCTGCGCTGCCTGCTCTCAGAGCAGAGCTGTGCTGGGGTGGATGGGGCTGGCTGGCTGGGTTCACATGTCCCTGCTCGGCAGAGCCACCGTGCGCTGTGACAATGCACTGCTAAGAGGACCTGTGTGGCTGGTTGGGTTCAGATGTCCCTGCTCAGCAGAGCCACCACATGCCATGGCAATGCACCACCAAGAGGACCTATGTGGCTGGTTGGGCTCAGATGTCCCTGCTTGGCAGAGCCACCACATGCCATGGCAATGCACCACCAAGAGGACCTATGTGGCTGGTTGGGCTCAGATGTCCCTGCTTGGCAGAGCCACCACATGCCATGGCAATGCACCACCAAGAGGACCTATGTGGCTAGTTGGGCTCAGATGTCCCTGCTCAGCAGAGTCACTGCACACCATGGCAATGCACTGCCAAGAGGACCTATGTGGCTGGTTGGGCTCAGATGTCCCTGCTCAGCAGAGTCACTGCACACCATGGCAATGCACCACCAAGAGGACCTATGTGGCTGGTTGGGCTCAGATGTCCCTGCTCAGCAGGGTCACTGCACACCATGGCAATGCACCGCCGAGAGGACCTATGTGGCTGGTTGGGTTCAGATGTCCCTGCTCAGCAGAGTCACTGCACACCATGGTAATGCACCACCAAGAGAACCTATGTGGCTGGTTGGGTTCAGATGTCCCTGCTCAGCAGAGTCACTGCACACCATGGCAATGCACCACCAAGAGGACCTATGTGGCTGGTTGGGCTCAGATGTCCCTGCTCAGCAGGGTCACTGCACACCATGGCAATGCACCGCCAAGAGGACCTATGTGGCTGGTTGGGCTCAGATGTGCCTGCTTGGCAGAGCCACCATGCACCGTGGCAACACAGCGTGAAGAGGACCTATGTGGCTGGTGGCAAGAGTTTGGCCCTGGTCTTGGTGCTGCCCAAGCAAAATTGCATTGGCTCATGTGCTCTGGGAGTGCTGGCTGGCAGCTGGGTGAAGATGAGCCAGCAGTGTGGCCAACAAGGCCACCAACATGCTGGACTGGAGCAGGCATGTTGTGGCCAGCAGGAGCAGGGAAGTGATTGTGACCCTGTTCTGGGTACTGGTGAGACCACACCTGGAATCCTGGGTTTAGTTTTGGGCCACTTGCTCCAAGAAGGACATTGAGGGGCTGGAGTGTGTCCAGAGAAGGTCAACAAAGCTGGTGAAGAGCCTGGAGAGCAGGTCTTGTTTAGAACCCTCACTGCCTGAAATCATCCAGGTGAAATGATCACCCTACAAGACATCTTCAGACCCCTATGTGCTGTCCATATCTCTCACAGTTCCCCACTGCTGCTCATGCCACAGTGCATTTGGCTCCTGGAGTGCACCTCAAGCCCTAAAAGCAAAAGGACACCCCACAGGGACCACCTTTACCTGGAAAGAAGAGACATTGAGGCATGAAGGTTGCTCAGTATCAACCAGCTGGCTGAGTGGGATAGGAAGAGATCTCTGGAGCCTGGCAGTGCACTTCCCATTGCTGTGAGGGTAGGATAGGAGCTTCACTGCATTTGGCAGGAAATTCCATGAGGATACCCAGGTCTCCTCAACTCCTGCAAGGCCTGGGGAGATTGATGGGGGGGTTAATGCCATTGGATTGGGGGTTTGGAGTGCTGGGGGCTCTGCATACCGCTCGTTTCCCCCCGACACCTGGACTTGGCAGCAATTAGGTCCTGATGCACTTAAGCATCCAACTAGCCTCAAGATTTCAGCCCCTGATGCTCTCCAAGCTCTGTAGATGTTTGCTTAATGAATCTCTGAAGGGGAAGAACATCATTTGCTGCCACCACAGCCCTCCCAGCTTCATCTCCCCAAGGGCTGCTTGGTGCAATCCCATCGCTAGACTTGAGCCTAGTCTGGGTTAAGTGGCTTATCCATCTTGACATGAAGACTCTCTGCATGAGTTGAGGCTTGAACTTGCATCCCCAGCTCTCAGCACACCTCTTGGGAGAGGCCAGAAGAGACCACACAGTTTATAGGTTCATAGAATGCTTTGGGTAGGAAGGGACTCCTGACCCTGGGGGTGTGCAAGAAAAGCCTGGATGAGGCACCTAATGCCATGGTGTAGTTGATTGGCTAGGGCTGGGTGCTAGGTTGGACTGGATGATCTTGGAGGTCTCTTCCAATCTGGCTGATTCTATGATTCTATGAAAGATCATCTAGTTCCAACCCCCTTGCCCTGGGCAGGTACATCTCCCACTAGAGCAGGTTGCTCAAGGTCTCACCCAACCTGACCTTGAACGCCTTCACATCCACAACCCCCCATGGCAACCTACTCCAGTGTCTCACCACTCTCACTGTGAAGAATTTCCTCCTAATCCCCAGCCTAAATCTCCCCTCCTAAAGCCTGAAGGACATTTACAGCTCTCCAACCCAGTCTGGACTTGGCAGCAGTTAGGTCCTGATGCACTTAAGCATCCAACCAACCTCGAGATTTCAGTTCTGAGTAATGGTTTGCCCAGCCCAAGTAAGGACCTCCATTTTCCCACTCTTCCTCTGGCCCTCAGAAGCAAACTCTTCCTCCAGCACCACTCACAGAAGCTTCATTAGATGAGACCTGACCTATTTACTAAGGAAAAAATAAACAGCTTTGGTATTAATAATAAATATTTAGGGCCCATCTCAGCTGTTCTTCTGCAGCTCTGCAATAGGCTGCTCAGCATCAATTCTGGTCCCTAGGCCAAGGTTTCTACTGAGGCCATGATTGGTATATCCTCAGCATCATTTGGGCTTCAGAAGCTTTGGGGGTTTTACCTATAACCTATTACATTTTCTAAGCTTAGGGCAATCAGTGTTAAATGTGAGAGGTCTCCAGCCCACCTTCCAGCTCTGCCTGTCTAAAAGGTCTCCTTCTGCTTGATTTAAGTCCTGCATCCCAAGTGCAATACCTGGGCTCAGCAGCCAATACAGGGCTGCAGGAGACAACACCACAGGGACAGAGCAGTAGAAGATCATGGCATGGTTTGGGTAGGAAAAGACCTTTAAGGCTCATCCAGTCCAATCCCCTGCAGTCAGCAGGGACACCTGCAACTAGAGCAGGTTGCTCAGAGCCACAGCCAACCTGATCTGCAATGGTGCCAGGGATGGGGCATCTGCCACCTCTCTGGGCAACCTGGGCCAGGTTCTCACCACCCTCAGGGTCAAACATTTCTCTCTTCTTTTCAGTCTGTTCCAGGAAGAGGTTTTACATCTACATCCCAGAATCCTAGCATGGTTGGGGTTGCAAAGGAGCTCAGATCATCCATCCAACCCCCCTGCTCAAGCAGGGTCACCCAGGATCACAATGTTCAGCTGAGTTTGGAAGCTCTCCAGAGGAGACTCCACAACCTCTCTGGGCAGCCTGCTCCAGGCCTCCAACACCCTCACACCAAAGAAGTTTCTCCTCCTGTTCAGGTGGAACCTCCTGAGTTCCAGTTTGTGTCTCTTGCCCTTGTCCTGTCCCTGGGCCTCACTGAGAGGAGCCTGGCCCCAGCCTCTTGCCCCTCACCCTGTAGCTCTTGCTGAGCACTGCTCAGATGCCCTCTCACGCTGCCCTTCTGCAGACAGAATGGTCCCAGGGCTCTCAGCCTTTCCTCCCCACAGAGGTGCTCCAGTCCATCTCCCCCCAGCTCTCCCAGTGCCTGCAGAGCATAGCTGCAGTGCTTCGATGGCAGCTCCTGAGGAGAAAGCCCCTCTGGCCCCATGCTTGCAGGGCTGGGCAGCTGCCCCTAGCCCCAGCAGCCATCTGCTCCGAGCGCTGGACACGGGGACAGGGAGTGGGTGGAGGGACAGACACCTCCTGCTGAGCTGCTTTGGGCACGGCCGGCTGCGGGTGTCCAGCTGAGCAGAAGACACCAGCTGCAGAGCTGCCTCCAGCCCCAGACATGCTCGGGAGCAGTGGGGGGCAGGGAGAGTAAAGCTGCTGTTTGCCGTCACCCACACATAAAGAGGTTGGGAATGGGGTTTTCCCGGGAGCTTTGGTCCTAAAGCGTTGGGATGTTGATCCTGAACATCAGCACTCTCAGCACTAGGGCAGCCATCACCAGCCCCAACCCTTTGTCCTCCCCAGCTACTCCAGCCTAGAAGGCAATTTTTGGGCAACAGGAGCTCAGAGATCCTCTTTGAGCCTGGTACTGAAGCGACCCCTCCTGAATTTCTTGGAATTAACCATTTCCATGAGCTCCAGGCACAGCCCTTTACCACCACTTGGATTTGGGAGGGGAGAGGAGAGGGAAATGGGATGCTCTAGAAGGAGGATGAGTGAATCCCACTCACATCTTGGGAGCAGAACTTGGGTGAAGGGGGGGAGGGAAAAGAAAGGGAAGCTTAGAAAACTGGGCTTGGAGTGGGGGAGGAAGAGAGGAACATGGGCTGGGGGGGGGGGGGGGAAGAAAAAGAGAAACAAAGGTTGAGGGTGAGGGGAAATTAAATCTGGGCTGGGGGAGGTGGAAAAAATAAAGAGAAATTGAGAAACCTCTGCAGAGGAGAGAGAGGTGGAGAGAAATGTGAGCTGGGGTTGGGGAAGAAAAAGAAATGTGGAAGTGGGGAAAAAAAAAAGAAATCTGGGCCAGGGGAGAGAAAAAAGGGAATAAAATCTTGGAAATCTGGGAGGAAGAGAGTATGTGGGCTGGGTCTGGGGGGAAAGAAGAAGAAACCTGCCTGGGGTGGAGAGAAGAAGAGAAATTGAGGCTCTGGGGAAAGAAAAAAGAATAAATTTGGGCTGGGGGAAGAAATCATAGAATCAGTCAGGGTTGGAAGGGACCACAAGGATCAGCATGTCCCAACCCCCTGCCATGCCCAGGGACACCCTACCCTAGAGCAGGCTGCACACAGCCTCAGCCAAGGCTGGGGACTCTGCCACCTCCCTGGGCAGCCTGTTCCGGTGCCTGATGCAGTGAAGAAAGTGTTCCTCATGTCCAATCTAAACCTCTCCTGGGGCAACTTGAGCCCATTCCCTCCTGTGCTGTCACTTGTTCCTTGGCAGAAGAGATCAACTCCCCCTTGGCTCCAACCTCCTTTCATGGAGCTGTGGAGAGCCAGAAGGTCTCCCCTCAGCCTTCTTTTCTGCAGGCTGCACACCCCCAGTTCCCTCAGCTGCTCCTCACCAGCCCTGTTCTCCAGACCCTTCACCAGCTCCACTGCCCTTCTCTGGACTCACTCCATTCCTTCAATGTCCTTCTTGGAGTGAGAGGCCCAAAGTTGAACAGATGGACCCCATGGGGGCTCCTTTAGCTTTGAGAACTTGAGGAACACTCCACCAGGCTCCTACTG
The DNA here is from genome assembly GCF_015220805.1 of Pogoniulus pusillus. Taxonomy (NCBI): domain Eukaryota; kingdom Metazoa; phylum Chordata; class Aves; order Piciformes; family Lybiidae; genus Pogoniulus; species Pogoniulus pusillus. The sequence continues at coordinate 11,717,520 of NC_087282.1, forward strand.
TAGGTTTTCAACAGCAGGTCATGGCTTCGGGCCACCAACTTTGTCCTGCACAGGCTCCTGGACGTAGTCTTCAAACTTCTCACCCCTTTGATAAACTCATAGAGTTGTGCCAGTTGAAAGGGAACTTTAAGGTCAAGGAGTCCAGCCTGGGCCATGAAGTTCACCAGGAAGACTGCTTGAAAACTTGGACCAAGGTTGGACAGTTGACTTTGTTACTTGGACCACATGAGAAGCAGAGAGCTGAAGGAGGGAAAGGCAGAGAAGGAGAAGGGAAGGGCAAGGCTGGTGTGGCCAAGGCAACCATGGCCCACCAAGATGGGCCAGAGCATCCCTTGTCCTGCATCTTCTGCCCTCACTGGGCAGCATCAGCCAACTCCACAAGAGCCTCTGTGGGTACCCACCCCCGGCCCACACTCAGACCCTGCATGGCTGCAGGGAGTATTTCCCTTGCTTCTAAAGTTGCATCTGCACAACTCATGCAAGTGGATCAAAAGCACCTCTGAAGCACGAGAAGCTCTTGTCCCCTCCCTGTATCCAGGGTTTCCTCTCCTTCCCTTCCCCAACAGCTTTCAGTTCTTTAATTTCTCCTCCTCCTCCCATCCCACCTCCACCACCCTCCCCCCACCAACATCTGAAAGCCAAACGTCTTAAATACAAATCACCTCCAATCATTACGTGCAGGACCTCTCAGCCCTCTTCAGAGCGATGGGCTGTGAGTAATGAGCTCTGCTGAGACTTTGCTGGATTCCACCTCCACCCGTGGAGAAGATGGAGCTGGAGAGGGGGGAGGGAGAGGGAGGGGGAAAGAAACTGGATCCAGCTAAAGAGACAAGAAAAAAAATACTTGCTACTCACTTTTACCTTCCTCTGCAGCAGGCAGAGAAGTTGCAGGTCCTCCTGAAGTTCTGAGATCTGGCTGCTGAGCAGAATTACAGAGTGGTTTGTGAGGGAATTCAGCTCTCCGAGGTCCTTGGGCAGATCTCCACCTCGGTCCCACGCACACCTCAGCCACCACAGAATCCCAGACTGACTTGGGTGGGAAGGAACCTTTAAAGCTCCTCTAGTCCACCCCCTCTGCAGCCTGCAGGGACGTGCCCAGCTTGAGCAGGTTGCTCAGAGTCACACCAAGCCTGACCTTGAATGTGTGCAGGGATGTAGCCTCCACCACCTGTCTGAGCAGCCTGTTCTAGTGCTCTGCTAGAGACTGAAGCTCTGAGCCCTCCGGGTGCTCAAGCACCTTTACAGGGGGAAGGGTCCCACCTTAGACCTTGCCCCCAGCAGACCATGAGTACGTCCTTGCCTCCTAGGAGCTGTCCTCCCCATACTGCTGCTGCACACAACACTGAGTGGTCCTAGATGTCAGGGCCTGGGCTTAGCTCCAGCTCCTCTTGCTCTTCCCAGGTGATGTCCAAGGTGACAAAGCCTGCACAGATACCTCACAGTGGACAGGTCAGGCTGGCTCCAGCAAAACTCAACACAGAGATGGACAGTCCCTGAGCTCACCCAAACTGTCCAGCTCCATCCTTTGAAAGGATTGCCATGGGGGTGTCGTTCACATCTCCAGCCCCATCTCCTCTGGGGTGTCTTGAGGGAAAACCACTCTGGTGGGTGCAACTTAAAACACATCACCCTGCCCTGCCAGGCTGCATCTCCATGAGCTGGACTTTGTAGGTGGTGCAGCTTAAAACACATCACCCTGCCCTGCCAGGCTGTATCTCCATGAGCTGGACATTGGAGGTGGTGCAACTTAAAACACATCACCCTGCCCTGCCAGGCTGCATCTCCATGAGCTGGACATTGTAGGTGGTGCAGCTTAAAACACATCACCCTGCCCTGCCAGGCTGTATCTCCATGAGCTGGACATTGGAGGTGGTGCAGCTTAAAACACATCACCCTGCCCTGCCAGGCTGTATCTCCATGAGCTGGACATTGGAGGTGGTGCAGCTTAAAACACATCACCCTGCCCTGCCAGGCTGCATCTCCATGAGCTGGACATTGTAGGTGGTGCAGCTTAAAACACATCACCCTGCCCTGCCAGGCTGCATCTCCATGAGCTGGACTTTGGAGGTGGTGCAGCTTAAAACACATCACCCTGCCCTGCCAGGCTGTATCTCTACGAGCTGGAATTTGTGGGTGGGTGCTACTCCTTGTAGCTCTTGTGCTCCCACTCACAACACTCCACAAAGTGTTAGGGCAAGACATCATGTGGCTTAAGGTCACCAAGGCCAAAAGAGACCCAGATTCAGAGTGCTAGAAGCTCAGGTCTTGAAGGTAACAAATGATGCTTGGGGCAGTTTCACCTCCATGCTCCAGCCTCCAGGAGAGCCCAACATGGAGGGCAGCTAAGGTAGACCTCCCTGCTATGAAGCCAGATTGCTTCTGCACTGTGATCACCTGCTGAGGGTCCCCAGGACACCAGAAGGGTCAGGCAAGGACCTGCTATCCTGTGCTCATGGTTTGCTACCTCCAAGGGCTCTCCTGGTGCGTGCCTCAGTGGCTTCCCCCCTGCTCCAGCAGCAGTGAGCACCAGGCACAGAGCGAGACACCCTCCATCACCTCAGACAAGCCCTTGGGAACTGTCACTTGGAGAGGCAGCCCTGGCCAGGGCTCATCTTCCCAGAGGGGTTGGAGAGGGGCTGGAGAGGAGATGGAGGAGAAAACGAGAGCAAAGCCTCTCACCACAGACTTCAAAGTCCTCGTCAGCAGGAGCCTTCAGAGCGGTTTAAGTACAAAATGAATTGTTTTAATATTTAATCAGCCCATAATAGGCTGGGGGATCCCAGTGGGGATGGCTTGCAGTTGGAAGGATGTCCAAACTGAGTATCCCCACACCACGTCCAGAAGAGACAATGGTCATGGAGGGAGCCTCCCAGTCCCCCACCCCAAAACACATGTAAGGATCATCCCTTCTCCACCAGCTCCCCTTGATGTTGCACCTGGGACCAGCTGCCACATGCTCACCTGGTGTGGGCTGTGGGCTTTGAGACCTATAACCCTCAGCCTCAAGCCTGCAGGATCAGGGTTTCGTTCTCACAAGCTCTGAATCAAGCCCAGCCTGCTCCATTCCCACCTCCCACACCCCTCAGAAGGCCCAGACCCCCTCGGGTCATTGCTGTCTGCCTTCCTGTTGGGTGTGAGGTGTTCCAGGTGTTCCAGAGGCAGAACCCTAACGTCTGGTTGGCACCAGCAGCTTCACCTGGAAGATGCAAAGGGACAAGTGCTGCTGGACACATCCTTTCACTGCCAGCATCAGCAACCAGGCTCCCTTGCTGGAGAGAGAACAACACCTTCTGGTCCTAGACATCAGCCCTCATCCTGCATTGGAGTTCTCTGTCATCTGCCAACCTTCTGGGTGGTCCAGGAACCATCGATGCTCTGTCTTGTGGGCTGGGAGCCCCAAAGCCATCTCTCCACGGTCCTCCAGTAGATCTGAGCCTCAGTGCTAAACACACCTCAGAGATCACAGAATCCCAGGCTGGTTTAGGTGGGAAGAGGCACTAAAAGTCATCTGGTCCAATCCCCTGCAGTCGGCAGGGACACCTGCAACTAGAGCAGGTTGCTCAGAGCCACAAACACCCTGGACCAAAATGGTGCCAGGGATGGGGCATCTGCCACCTCTCTGGGCAACCTGGGCCAGGCTCTCCCCACCCTCAGTGCCAAACATTCTCCCTTCTCTCCAGTCTGAATCTCCCTCTCTGAGTTCAGACCACCCCCCCACCTTGTCCTTTACAGCAGTCTCTGCTCAAAAGTCTGTTCCCAGCTTTCCTGTAGTGCCTCTTGAAGTCGAGAAATATGACCTGAAAGTCTTCCTAGAGTTTTCTCTTCTCCCTCTCTCTGCTGGGTCCCTTTCAGTCTCACACCACTGAAGTGCAGCAGCAAGACGTGCGCAGGAGTGCCCAGAGCATGATGGACACAAGATGCTTCCTCCACCGCAGCTGCCTCCTTTATTGCTTGAGGGAAGGGAAAAGCTTCTGTAGCCACCAGGAGGCAGAAGCAGTTTGCTCAGCGCTGAGCCCCTGCTCCACCACCACACTCGGAGAGGCTCTTTAACTCCTGAATCTCACTTGATCCTTGAGCAGCTTCCTCCCGAGAGTGGGATTCTGCCAGGTGTTCCACCAAACCCAAAGCCTCACCTCCCATAGCCCTCTCAGAATCTCTTCTTTAAGTTGTCTCAAGCTTTGAAGGCTCGAAAAGCAAACCCAGCAGAGCAGGCAGCTGCTGTGCAGCAGCTCACAGGATGCAGCAAGCTCTGCTTTTGGCAGAGCCCCCTCTCAGGCTGAGGATGTGATGGAACCAAAGCAGAGCTCTGCTCGTTGCTGCAGATCCAAGCCTTTGGATCTTGAGGGGCTTTGGCAGTGAGGTGAGAGGAGATCCCATCACAGGCTCACAGGATGTTAGGGGTTGGAAGGGACCCAAGGAGATCATCGAGTCCATCCCTCCTGCCAGAGCAGGACCACACAATCCAGCACAGATCACAGAGGAACACATCCAGACAGGCCGTGGAAGGCTCCAGAGAAGGAGACCTCACAACCTCTCTGGGGAGCCTGTCCCAGTGCTCTGTGACCCTTACAGTGAAGAAGTTCCCCCTTGTGTTGAGGTGCAACCCATGTAGGTGCATAGATGGGAGGAGGAAAGCCATTAGTGAGAGATGATGGCTTCACTGTTGGCAAGGCTCACCTTGCCTAGGGCCAGGCAGAAGGTGTCCCTTCACCAGCAGCTACAGACAGCCTGAACAAGAGAATCAGAGCAGCCACACCATGGCAGGGGCATTGGACTAGATGTCCTTCAAGGTCCCTTCCAACCTCAGCCATGCTGTGACTCTATGAGCAACAGCAAGCAGAAGGACCAGAGCTGCCAGTGAAGCTCCAGCAGCCGTTGCAGAGGTGATTGCCCCAGGTTGGATGAAGCCCTCCCAGATCAAGTCCAGCCACTGACCCAACACCACCCTGCCCACTGCCCCACGTCCTGAAGTGCCACGAAGCACAGGCCCAGAGGTGGAGCAGAAACAAAGCACCCAGGGAGGCCATGACCTTTCCCTCCCTGGAGGTGTTCACAGCCAGGCTGGGCTAGTGGCAGCTGTCCCAGCCTATGGCAGGGGCTGAGAACTAGATGAGCTTCAAGGTCCCTTCCAACCCAAACCATTCTGTGGATCTATGAGGCTCTGCTTTTCCTAATTCCAGTAGAGGATTTGGGCTGTGTTGAGTCTCCTGCAGCACCACTATGAATCTTCACAGCCTTCACAAGGAGGACACCTCCACCCCTGCCATGAAAGACCTTCCCCAGGGTGAGGCACCACCACCACCACCATCACCACTATCATTTTGGGGGAATCCCCAGGAGCTACCTCACTGCTGGGAGAGCCTGGCCTGGCCCAGCCATTCAGGAGGATGTTATGAGAAGGGTCCTGGGGGACAATAAATCATCTCAAAGCCATTATCAGTCAGGGTTGTGCTTCCATTAGCTGCCCAGAGAATCCTCTGCCCAGAAGCAGCCTTCTCCTCACGGGTCTCCAGTTGCTGCAGTCAGGCTCTGAGGGAGCTGGTGGGTGTCATAAATAACTCGGTGGTGGGGCTGGGACCATTACAGATGCTGAGTTATTTTTGCAGTGGTTCTTAGAGGAAGGGGGTAGGAGGGGGAGAGAAGATAAATGTAAGCTTTCCTCTACGGGCAGAAGTGGAGTGGAGCAGAACGAGGTCTACAATCACCTTCCTACCAGCACCATCTTCTGGCCAACCGCAGCCCCTTGCCTTCAGGCAGCAGCTCAGGGTCTTGCACAGCATCCCAGCGTGAAGGGGGTTGCCAAGGGACCTCTGGAGCTCACCCAGGACAAGTGTCCTGCTCAAGCAGGGGCACCCACAGCAGCTTGCCCAGGATCACAATGTCCAGCTGAGTCTGGAAGCTCTCCAGAGAAGGAGGCTCCACAGCCTGTTCCAGGGCTCCAGCACCCTCACACCAAAGAACTTACTCCTCCTGTTCGTGTGGAACCTCCTGGGTTCCAATTTGTGCCTATTGCTCTTGTCCTGCTCCTGGGCACCACCGAGAAGAGTCTGACCCCATTCTCTTGCCACCCACCCTTTAGCTCTCGCTGAGCATTGCTCAGATCCCCTCTCAGGCTGCCCTCCTCCAGGCTCCCAGCCCCAGGGCTCTCAGCTGTTGCTCCTCACAGAGATGCTCCAGGCCTTTAAGCACCTTTGTAGCCTCCCCTGGACTCTCTCCAGCAGCTCCTCGTCCTTCTAGCATCTGCAAATATTCCTTGGCACCACCACCTGGCAGCACAGACACAGATGAAGCTCTGCAGAGCAGAGGGGAGACAATCCATTAGAGCTGAGGGCAGACTCCACCACTTCCAGAGGGTGTCCAGGACCACACTGAGGACAGAGCAGTTCCTTATACCACAGCAGGGCTGTCACACCCCATCAGACAGACCAGCACTCCCACTATAGCACCTCCTGATGGGGTGGTCTCACATCCACAAGTTAGAGAGACACAAGCATGAGGCTGAAGGCCAAGGACTCATAGCTGACAGGACATGAAAGGCAACCAAACCATGTCAGGACACCAAGAAAGCATCATCAGAAGCCATGCATACCCCTGTCAGTGTCTTCTGTCACCAGAGAGCACAAGGAGGAAGCAAAGTGGTACCTGGGACTGGGAACCCACTAGAATCACAGAACCATAGAGCCATCGAGGCTAGAAAGCCCTCTGAGATCATGCCCCAACACCTAGCCCATGTTCAGTGCAGCATGCAGCACCTCTTGAGCTGCCTGTGCTCACCACCGCCCCAAGCAGCTGACCCCTCAATGCTCAGCAGCAGCAACCTCAGGTCAACACTTCCCAGGGAGGGAGAGAGAAGACAAGCACAGGGAGATGTGCACCACCTTTCTCATGCTCCCCAGGGGTGGGCTCTGTCCCAGTCTACCACACACACAGAGGAGCATCCAGCATAGACGTGGGGACTCCCGACCCTGCGGGCTGGACTCTGCTGCCACCCCATATCTCTCCAAGCAGACAGGCAGGATGAGAGCAAACCAGCAGCTGGAAGAGAAGTTCAGCTCTGGGTGAATGTTCTGGAGAGTGAACTCCAAGAAGTCCTTTCTTCTCTCCTCCTGACGTGTCAATGGCCTGCAGAGCCTCATGTCCTGCCAGCAGTGCTGGGCTGAGCCCTGCAGGGCACTGCACTTCCAGGGAGGGCTGGGGGTGACATTATCTCACTTGAGGCTGCCCTTCTGCATATTTCTCCTGCCACGTGGCTTGGTGGCCCTCTGAGATGCTTCTGCTCCCACTGCCTTTCTCCTCACTCCCCACGTTTTGCCCCAGAGTTCCCCCTGGGTGCCCAGATGTTCCTAGAAGGACCTTGGACCAAGATGCTCAACAGTCCTGCTGGAGACCATGGTTGCAGTGCCACGTGTGTGCCACCCATGCACAGCACTCACTCACCTCTCCCAGCTTGGATACCAAGGAGGAGCCCTCTAACTCCTGTAGCAACAGACCAGAAGACACTGATTGGGTTCACACTTGGTGGCTCAGCTTTCTGTTTTCACAGGTGTCACAAGCTTCATCCCCCAGAGGCAGGGCCAGACCCCACCAGACAATGGCAGATCTTTGAAGGGTGGGTCTCTGCCTGTGGTGCTCACACAGTCTGTGCTTGATTGTCATCACCTTGGCCATCGTGGGAGGCTGGATGAGGCACTTGGTGCCATGGTTTAGTTAAACAGAAGGGTTAGGTGAGAGGTTGGACTCATTGATCTTCTTTTCCAAGCTGGTTAGTTCTGTGATTCTGTGACCTTTCTGACCATTTCTCCTTCTGATCCTTGCTCCTCCTGCCCTTTCCCCATAGCAATCACCCTGAAGAATGCTTCATGCTGAGGCTGGGTCCTCTCCCTTGCTTCACTGGCAGCACAGGGTTGTACCAATGTGCCGCCAACTCCCTGCCACAGCTTTGTGGGCAGAGGTGGCAGCAGGCTGGGGCCTGGAGAACTGACTGATCCACTTCATGGAGCCTGCAAACTGACTTCACTCTGCTCCACAAACAGTTGTGAGCACCAAAGTCTGGTCCCCAAAGGGGGAGGAACCTGGGTGGGGAGGAACCTGGCAAAGTGATGCTTGCAAACCCAACACCCAGCAGCAGGGAGGTGACATCAAGGAGGTGATTTCAAGCTGGTTCATCACCAGAAGCAGCAAGTGCTGCCTCCACTCCTTCCTCCTCCATGATCAGGGGTGCAATGGGCAACTCTCCGTGGCTCTGCCCACCTCTCTGAGCCTCCTCCAACTCTTACCACTGACATCAGCATCCTTACCATGAGGGATTGTTTTGCCCAGGCCAGTGGCAGCCTGGTGCCATCTCTCTCCCATCTCAGCATCAGAAGTGATGGGCAAAGAGGCTGCCCTACACAGCTGTCACCACTAGCTGCCACAAAGCCACCCTGGTGTAGAGAGAGACACCAACCACTGCCCTTCTCCTCTGTTTAGAAGGTGTCATTTGGAAGCCACACAGGGATTTGAGCTTGGCAGTGCTTGAGATCATTAAATCATGGGATGGTTTAGGTCAGAAGGGACCTTAAAGATCATCTCCCTCTTTTGCTCAGGTGGTCTGTCCCTGGGGAGAGAGCCAGGGTAAGATCCAGGCACCAGGAGTGTCTGGTAGACCATTGAGGGTGTGAAATCTCCTCTGCGTGATCGGGAGAGGCAGGTAGCAACTTGGCTTCATAGAATCCCAGACTGGTTTGGGTGGGAAGAGACCTTTAAAGGTCACCTAATCCAATCTCCCTGTAGTCAGCAGGGACATCTGCAGCCAGAGCAGGTTGCTCAGAGCCCTGCTGCAATGACCTGCAACCTGACCTGCAAAGGTGCCAGGCATGGGGCATCTCCCACTTCTCTGGGCAGCCTGGGCCAGGCTCTCACCACCCTCAGTGTCAAACAGTTCTCCCTTCTCTCCAGCCTGAATCTCCCTCTTTGAGTTCAAACCATCCCCCCCTTGTCCTGTCATAACAGACCCTGCTCAAAAGCCTGGCCCCACAAAAAATGCTACATCTACACCCCCAGAATGCCAGCAGGGTGGGAGCTAGAAGGGACCTCTCAAGATCATCTGGAGTCCAACTGCCCTGCTGTAGCAACAGGCCCTGCTAAAAAGTCTGTCCCCATCTTTCTTCCCAGCCTCTTCTCCTTTAATCCTTGGGGGCTGCTGGCAGAAGGAGGTTCCTGGGCAGGGAGGTTCTGGTTGAGACTCTGCTTGAGGGCAGGAGGTTAATTAGGTAGCAGGGTAATGAGGAGTCATTAAATCTGCCTGCACCAGGCTGTTAGCATAACAAGGGCAGCCCAAGAAGGTCAGAACTGGGATTCTTGTTTTCCCCTTGCCTTCAATTAACCTTTCCATGTTTTTGTGGCACTCTGGACCCCAGAGATGGCTTCTGGGTGTCTCCAGGAGGCTGTTAATGAGCAGAAGACAGAAACAAACTTCACTTTGAAGCCACCAACATGATCTGTTGGGTGTCCAGCTTAAAGTAAACAGGCAGGACCCAGCTCACCCTCTGAGCACTGCTGCTGTCCCATCAAAGTCAGAGACTGTGAGGAAGGTCCCTGAGGTTCATCTGGAATTGTTATTCTGCTCTCACTTTCAGCTCAAGAGGAAAGCACTGAGGGCTCAGCTCAGCCACCACCAGAGGGGTCCCTTTGCTCTGCACCAGGCACAGTGTCCCCTCAAGCCCACCCACAGGTGGGTTGGTAGGAGGAAGGTGTTCCCACCACCTTATCCACACACCCAAAGTTATCAGTCAGTCTCCAGGGGTCCACGAGGTGCCCACAGGGCAGCTGAGCATCAGTAGATTGGAGCCCCTCTCAATCCATAACCCAGCCTCAAGCCATCTCCATGTCAGCAGAGGAGGAGCAGGCACGTTAAGGAGTCATGATATGAAAGCTCTGCCTATGAGGGTGGTGCTGCAGCAGCTGGCCCAGGACCATAAGGTCAGGTAGGTTTGGAAGCTCTCCACAACCTCCCTGGGCAGGCTGTGGCAGGGCTCTGAGCCATCACAGCAAAGAAGTTTCTCCTGACGTCTAGGTGCTGCTTCCCCACTCTAAATGCCAAAGGAGATCTGTGGGTGACCAATGAGAAGTGGCCACAGGAAAAAAAGCTTCTTCTCAGAAGTCCAAAGCAGCAGGATGCACATTGCCCAGCTCCTGTGTGCAGGAGCCCACAGAGCTCCTCAGAGGACATTTTAGAAGCCTTAGATGAGCCATTTGGACCCTTTTTTACGACCAAGCCCTCCAGAAATCCCCACCCAAAGCATTTCCTTCTGCTCTGCTGCTTCCAGGAGCTAATGGGGCAGGAGGAGGCTTCCCAAGACAGGATGTCCCCAGCGAGCACTGGCCTTAATCCCACCATGGAGCTGGCTTGGCAGTGGTGGCCCACGGTGGGGCAAGACTCCAGTCACATGCACTGCTTGTGACTCAGCAGCTCTGCTGGGCTGGGCAGCCCTCCACAGAGCCCCAGTGTCTCCTCACACAGAGACAGCATTGAGAAGCCTCACATGAAACCAGTCAGCCCTGACACACATGACTGGGGCTTGTCCCCAGGCCAGCCCTGATTTAGAAGCCAGCTCCTTTTTATCTTCCCCTCCCTTAGTTTTACTCCAGCACCACTCCAGCAGCACCAAAAAAAAACCTTCTCTGAGCCCCTCCATAGAGCCATGTCACTTGACTCACTCTAGATGCTGGGGCCAAGTTTGATGTTGCTTCCTTCAAATCATCCCCTCCAGCATGATGGTGACAAGGTGGCCATTCTGGCTGCAATGGGCACTTGTAAACATTGAGTAGCACATTGGTAGCTCTGGCAGCTCTCCTCAGTGTCCTGCTCACTGTCTCCAAGTGCCCATTCCAACCAGAATCATAGAATCAGTCAGGGTTGGAAGGGACCACAAGGAGCAGCCAGTTCCAACCCCCCTGCCATGGGCAGGGACACTCTACCCTAGAGCAGGCTGCACACAGCCTCAGCCAGCCTGGCCTGAAACACCTCCAGGGATGGAGCCTCAACGACCTCCCTGAGCAACCCATTCCAGCCTCTCACCACTCTCATGCTGAACAACTTCCTCCTCACATCAGAATGGTCACCTTGCCCTTGCTTTGGTAACCCTGATAACTGTCCTCAGAGAAAGGACAAGGTGACCACTCTGCTTGGAAAGGACACCTGTGAACAAGGAGTGGGACATCAAGGAGGGCTACAAAGGTTACCAAGGAGGCTTTGAGATTAGCAGCATTAACTTCAGGGGTAGAAGCAAGGACTTGATGCTGTTGGCATGAAAACATCCTTGGAGGCACCTAAATATGGTGGTGACTTCTGTGGGTTAATGGATGGATTTCTGACAGATGATTCTTGAGGCCAGCTTTGTCCATGTGCAGTGAACACTCTCTCAGCCTCTTCTTGCAATGAAAGAGAAGATTGAGGTCAACTCTTCCTTCTCAAGCTGTTTTGGAGAAACTAAGTTCAAGTGCCCAGTGCATGGCCCAGAGAAGACTGTTCACACACTCTGGTGTGTGGCTGCCTGCCTGCAAGGCTCTCACCATCAGCTAGAGACATCCCAGTGGCACAATTCAGCTGGTGGCTTGATCCCCTTACAAGATTCCTCATGGATTGTCCATCCCTATTCTAAGTGCCACCACTCTGGAGCAGACCCATAACTGGAGAGTGACAAAAGCCAGCTGGTGTTACACAAAACCTTCACCCTAGCACTGCCAGCTGCTTGATGCCAGACTGGTTTGGCTGGGAAAAGACCTTTAAAGTTCATCCAGTCCAACCCCCTGCAGTCAGCAGGGACATCTGCAGCTAGAGCAGGTTGCTCAGAGCCACAAACAACCTGACCTGCAATGGTGCCAGGGATGGGGCAGCTCACACCATCTCTGGGCAACCTGGGCCGGGCTCTCACCACCCTCAGGGTCAGACATTTCTCCCTTCTCTGCAGTCTGCATCTCCCTCTTTGTGTTCAAACCATCACCCTTTGCTCTGTCACAACAGGCCCTGCTCACAGGTCTGTCCCCAGATTTCTTCTGGCCCTTTGAAGTCCTTCAAGACCATCAGAAGGTTTCCCCAGAGCCTTCTCTTCTCCAGGCTGGACAACCCCAACTGTCTCAGCCTGGCCTCCCAGCAGAGGGCTTCCAGCCCTGCCATCATTGCTGTGGCCTCCTCTGGCCCTGCTCCAACAGCTCCATGCCTCTGCTGTGCTGAGGACTCCAGAGCTGCACCCAGCACTGCAGGTGTGGTCTCAGCAGAAGGGCAGGGTCCTCTCCCTCCACCTGCTGCCCACACTGCTGGGGATCAACCCAGGGCAGGGCTGGCTCTAGGCTGGCAGTGCATGGTGCCAGCTCATGTCCAGCTTTTCACCCACCAGCACCACCAAGTCCCTCCTCATGGGGCCAATGAAGGCTGCAACCCTTCGTTCCCAGCCTGAATTGTCCCAGCCCAGAGGCAGTTCCTTCCACATGGCCTGGCTGAACCAGGTAGCTGCAGACAGCAAGATGCCAGGAGAGGTGACCCACACTTGGGTTTTCCTCATTCTTCCTACTCCAGATGCACTTTTCCACTGTCTCTGAGGCATTTTGCTCTTTGGCCTCACTCCTGGTAGCCAACCAACTGCAGTCTGTGTCTAGCCACTGCAGCAAGGGTGGCTGGACATGGAGAACCACATCAAACTTGCTCCCTTCACCTCCCCCTCAACCCCAGCTTTAAAGGGTCCAAATTCCATCTTGTTGACTCAATCCCTCTCCCACTATGTTTCCTCATTCCTATTTCAGGAAAGGTCAGGAGTGCTTGAAGAAGATGAAGCCCACATTGGTGGCTCCTCAGGAAGAGGCCATTAATCTTTCTGTAATCCTCTGCAATTGTTTCAGGAGCAATGACCCATCTGGCCAGGCTTTCTCTCAGCAGCTTGTTAAGCAGAGGCAGGAGACACCACTGAGCTGTCAGGCACTGGACCAGGCTGCCCAGGGAAGTGGTGGTGGAGTCAGCATCCCTGGAGGTGCTCAATCAAATGAGTAAATGTGGCACTTTGGGATATGGCCATGGAGGTGCTGGGTGAAGGGTTGGTCATGATGATCTTAGAGGTCTCTTCCAACCTTAATGATTCTGCTCCTCTGCTGGTACTGCCCTGACAAAGTCAGTGATGGTTTGCACCAGGAGATCAGCTAGGCTCCAGCTCTCATGGTCACAGAAGGATCTGGGGACCTCCTCAGCTTCTTGACATGAAGTGGTTGGATCTCTGCTAGGGTTTACTTTGCCTTTTTATCCCCTGTAGTCAGCCTAAACAATTTAAATGGAACAGATCCCTCAAAATACATGAGAAAATGAAATCAAACCCCATAAAACCCCATTTGGACCTTAAAGCAAGCCCCAGATACATGTCTCACTTTCCACCAAACCCCCATGAGGGCAAGAGGAACATTGCCATCAGAGCAGGAACACTTCACTAAGGGTTCCAGTTTGATGGGGGCCACGAGGATGCTCAGAGGGCTGCAGCAGCTCTGCTATGGGGGCAGGCTGAAAGAGTTGAGGCTGTTCAGTCTGGAGAAGAGGAGGCTCCCAGGTGCCTTCTTGTGGCCTTCTAGGATCTGAAGTGGGCTACAAGAAAGCTGGGAGGGGCCTTTTTAGGCTCTCAGGCAGTGACAGGACTGGGGGGAATGGAGCAAAGCTGGAGATGGGGAGGTGCAGACTGGATGTGAGGAGGAAGTTGTTGAGCATGAGAGTGGTGAGAGGCTGGAATGGGTTGCCCAGGGAGGTGGTTGAGGCCCCATGGCTGGAGGTGTTTCAGGCCAGGCTGGCTGAGGCTGTGTGCAGCCTGCTCTAGGGTAGGGTGTCCCTGCCCATGTCAGAGGGGTTGGAACTGTCTGATCCTTGTGGTCCCTTCCAAACCTGACTGATTCTCTGATTCTGTGACTAAAAACCAAGAGGGGAAGGGGGGAGGGGGAAATAAATCAGAAAAGTCAAGTTAGCTGAAATCCTCCAGAGGCTCTAAGAGGAAGCCCCTAGCAGATGCAGCACAGAGCACACACTCCTTTCCCAGTGCTTTCCTACAGCCTGCCCTATAAAGCTGAAGGCTGGAGGCTTCTCAGACTGTCCATCTGTTGACAATGCCAAGCTGGGCTGAAGCCCAGGGTGATGCTTGGTAGATATTTCCACTTGTCTCTGAAGAATCTTTGGGATTTGGGGGGCTCTGGAGAAACAAGGTCGGGACCAACACCTCCCATCACACCAGTTTCAGCCACATGTCCACAGCCACATGGGGAGGTCTAGGCTGGGTGTTAGGAGGAAATTGTTACTAGAGAGAGTGATTGGCATTGGAATGGGCTGCCCAGGGAGGTGGTGGAGTCGCTGTCTCTGGAGGTGTTCAAGCAAAGCCTGGATGAGACACTTAGTGCCATGGTCTGGTTGATTGGACGGGGCTGGGTGCTAGGTTGGACTGGCTGAGCTTGGAGGTCTCTTCCAACCTGGATGATTCTATGATTCTATGATTCTAGACAGAGGCATTTTCAACAGGTCCCTCACTGGTGAGGGGTGCAGCTGCCCTGAACTCTGGCTTGCAGTCAGGGCTGTCTTCTAAAGCACCTGAAGATGGCCAGGGGCTCCTGCTCACCACAAGCCCCACTGCATCACATCTCCAGCAGGAAGCCACATACACGCAGGCAGCCTCAGCCCTGACACTGGGGCAGAGAGGACAACCTTCAAAGAGAAGCAGCTGGCAAGCTGCCCTTCCTGCTTGTGTCATGGAACTGTCCATGCCTCAGCAGGCAGAGCTGCAGATGTCCTGTCATCTCCAGCCAGTTTGGCTGTACTTGGCCTCAGCTGATAAGAGAGTAGCAGGCAGAGAGAAGATTAAGTGTGGGGTCAGTGTGGGCTCGTGGGAACGGCAGGGATCTGGTTGTGCACTGCAGACACTTCCTGGGGCAGCTTCTGCTCCAGCAGGATGGACAAGCCCCAGCACCCCAAGCCTGTTCCCCAACTCAGCTACCCTGACTGGTGGCAAGGGATGTGGCTGCACTCAGGCAGAAGCAAATACTCCAGCAAGGTCTGTTCTCTAGCCCCTGGAGAGGCTCAGCAGAGCTTGGTGAGACCCAGGCTGAAGCTGCTGGTGGTTTCACAGTGTGTTGTCCATGCAAGATCCCCTGGTGAGCTGGTGCAGGTCAGAGGTGGGGATTGCTGAGTCCTGGTGAGCAAGTTTACCATGAGCCAGCAATGTGCTCTTGTGGCCAAGAAAGCAAATGGTCTCCTGGGGTGTATGAAGAAGTATGTGGCCAGCAGCCCAAGGGAGGTTCTCCTTCCCTCTTTGCCATGATGAGGCTGTAGCTGGAGCACTGGGTCTGGTTCTAAGCTCCCCGGTTCAGTAGATAAGGAACTACAGGAGAGAGTCAAAATGGGACTATCTCAGGCTGGGAGAGTCAGGGAGGGAGTGTGGAGACATCCAGGACACTGGAGCAGGGCAGGAGGGCAAAGAAAATGAGAGAGGAGATGCAATTTATGTCCTAAGGGTCCTGAGAGCTGTGACCAGCTGGGGGGGGAGCAGCTGGCTGCCCCTGAAGGTAGGGCAGAGAGGAGTTGTGCCCATCCAGCCCTGAGCACCAGCTGGCTGTACCCCACATTTCCACCCTGAAGCTAAGCAGAGAGGAGTTAGTTGTGCCCATCCAGCCCTGAGCACCAGCTGGCTGTACCCCACATTTCCACCCTGAAGGTAGGGCAGAGAGGAGTTGTGCCCATCCAGCCCTGAGCACCAGCTGGCTGTACCCCACATTTCCACCCTGAAGCTAAGCAGAGAGGAGTTAGTTGTGCCCATCCAGCCCTGAGCACCAGCTGGCTGTACCCCACATTTCCACCCTGAAGGTAGGGCACAGAGGAGTTGTGCCCATCCAGCCCTGAGCACCAGCTGGCTGTACCCCACATTTCCACCCTGAAGGTAGGGCAGAGAGGAGTTGTGCCCATCCAGCCCTGAGCACCAGCTGGCTGTACCCCACATTTCCACCCTGAAGGTAGGGCACAGAGGAGTTGTGCCCATCCAGCCCTGAGCACCAGCTGGCTGTACCCCACATTTCCACCCTGAAGGTAGGGCAGAGAGGAGTTGTGCCCATCCAGCCCTGAGCACCAGCTGGCTGTACCCCACATTTCCACCCTGAAGCTAGGCAGAGAGGAGTTGTGCCCATCCAGCCCTGAGCACCAGCTGGCTGTACCCCACATTTCCACCCTGAAGCTAAGCAGAGAGGAGTTGTGCCCATCCAGCCCTGAGCACCAGCTGGCTGTACCCCACATTTCCACCCTGAAGCTAAGCAGAGAGGAGTTGTGCCCATCCAGCCCTGAGCACCAGCTGGCTGTACCCCACATTTCCACCCTGAAGCTAGGCAGAGAGGAGCTGTGCCCATCCAGCCCTGAGCACCAGCTGGCTGTACCCCACATTTCCACCCTGAAGCTAAGCAGAGAGGAGTTAGTTGTGCCCATCCAGCCCTGAGCACCAGCTGGCTGTACCCCACATTTCCACCCTGAAGCTAGGCAGAGAGGAGTTAGTTGTGCCCATCCAGCCCTGAGCACCAGCTGGCTGTACCCCACATTTCCACCCTCTGGGCTTCGTGTGCTCTGCCCCAGGCTGAGGTGAGCTGGGCAAAGGAAGGCTGAAGCTGGGCCTGATGGCTACATGGCCAGGTGAGCAAAGCAAGTGAGATGCTGCTCCATGAGCAGCCTTCTCCACCCAAAAGAAAGCATCAAGTGACAGCTACCACTAAAACACTCAACCTAAGAACAACTCAGGAAAAGCAGATCCTTCAGCACCTGCCCAACAGCCCTCTTGCTTCTAGCACCTGAGCTGGCTGGACCAAAGTGCTGCTGGGGACATGTCTATCCAGGCACTGTCACATCTCAGTTTGCAGAGCAGGCATCTGCTGAGGCTTGAGAAGCCTCAGAGAGACAGGAGGAGGACAGATCCCTATGCTGGACTCTCCAATTTGGGATGCTTAGCAGGACGAAAGGAGCAGAGGCTGAATGGGGAATTTGTTCTCTGCTCTTTTGAGCAAGGAGTCATCTCTGATGGATTCTCCACAGTTCTGGCTCATCACATCTTCAAGGAAGCATGGCAGAGATCCAATGGAGAAGAACAGAGAAGGACCCAGCAGTGATGATCTCTACCCTGTTTACAGTCCCTGACCGCAGAGTAAAGCTGGGCTGGTCGACTTCTCACTGACCAAACCTCAACTAAGAGGGAGTCTGAACCCTCCTGTGTCTGCAACTGGGAGTATCCCAGAGTCCCAGCATGGAGGGGTTGGAAGGGCCTTCTGGAGGTCATCCAGTCCAGTGCTTGAGCAGGGGCACCCACAGTAGCTTGCCCAGCACCACAATGTCCAGGTGGGTTTCAGTCTCTCCAGAGGAGACTCCAGAACCTTTCTGGGCAGCCTGCTGCAGGGCTCCAGCACCCTCACACCAAAGAAGTTTCTCCTCCTGCTCAGATGGAGCCTCCTGGGTTGCAGTTTGTGCCCACTGCCCCTTTCCTGTCCCTGGGCACCAAACAACAAAGGCTCCAGCTGGTGCTGATGACAGGACAAGGGAGGATGGTTTGAGCTCAAAGAGGGAGATTCAGACTGGAGAGAAAGGAGAATTGCTTGACCCTGAGGGTGGCGAGAGCCTGGGGCAGGTTGCCCAAAGAGGTGGGAGCTGCCCCATGCCTGGCATCGTTGCAGGTCAGGTTGTTTGTGGCTCTGAGCAACCTGCTTCAGTTGCAGGTGTCCCTGCTGACTGCAGGGGCTTGGTCTGGATGAGCTTTAAAGGTCTTTTCCCACCAAACCTCAAATAAGAGGGAGTCTAAACCATCTTGTGTCTGCAATTGGGAATATCCCAGAGCCCCAGCATGGTGGGGTTGGAAGGGACCTCTGGAGATCATCCAGTCCAGTGCTTGAGCAGAGGCACCCACAGTAGCTCCCCTTCAACCCAAACCATTCCATGATTCAATGAAAACTGAAGCTTGTCCCTGCCCAGCACCTCAGGGAGGACCTCTTCTCTACCCCCTCTGCCAGAGGACAAGTCCCTTCCCCAGTGCTTGCTGTGCCCATCTTTCTCCTGGCCCCCTCAGAGGCAGGGTGTGCAGCAGCTGGCTTTACACACGCTGAGCAGGGGGGGGGGCTTTGGTGTCTCCTCTTGCTGAGGCTGGTGGTGGCTGCAGCTTGCTTCACCAAAGCAGAGCCATGGAGCTTCTCCAAGCCCATCCTTGCAGCGCTTGCCAGCAGCCTTCCCCCAGCTCCCTCCTCCCTCCTCCTTCAGCTTCAGTTGTTGTTTATTATTATTATTATTATTGTCTCCTCGGGGCTGTCCCACGTCACTCCTCCTTCACCCTCCTCCTCCTCCTCCTCCTCCTCCACCGGCACCCTTCCCCATTGGCTGCAGGGCTGCTCTCTGGGGGGAGCTCTGCTATTTCCTATATAACTCCTGGAGCCCTCAGCCAGTCACCAGGAGACAAAACATTCCCCCGAGCACCAACCCAGGCACAAAAGCAAACCCCAGGACCTACCAGTCCGCAGTTCTCCCGGGAGCTGCGGGACACCTCCAGCTGCCCATGTGCTGGGATGGAGCCGTGAGAGAAACTCAGCTGAGGAGCAGCCAGCCCTGGTGGTGATGAGGAAGGTAACAAGCCCAATGAGAAGCTTTGCTCTTCCACCTGTTGCTTTGCAAGCAAAGTGATTTCTTGCTCCTGGGTGAGTTCTTTTGCATGATGTTTGGGTCCATCTCAACCCGGGGGAGATGCTGAAGGGACCACAGTGCCTGTGTAAGGTCCAGCTGGCAGGCAGGGAGGAGGTGAAGAGGAAACACAGCACACCTCAACGGGGGAAGCCCTGCTTGTGGAGCAGGCTGTGTTGGTGGGAGGGAGGAAGCTGGGACCTCGTGGACCTTTCTCCCCTCTTTTTCCCCCCTGGCATTCTGCTGCAGGAGAAGTTTAGCTGCAGAAAAGGTCCATTTGGTGGGGTTAGTCAGGGAGGGGAGCCTAAGGGGAGCTGCTCTTGAGGGCAGCCAGCTCTGTCCAGGCAGGACAAAGCAGGCAGCATGCCGTGGTGGGAGAGGCTCTCTTGAGATGGAGATGCCTTCTGAGATATGGTAGACTCTGCTGGGCTTCCAGACAAGAGGAATCAATGCCAAGCCTCTCACCCTACACCTGCCATCTTCCAGATGAGAGCAGGTTGTGCCAGGGGCACTACAACTTCTTCTTCAGCTCTTCTCCTCTCTGACAATGCTCTTTGAGGTCCATGTGCTGACTCCAGAGGTTTCAGCTGTGCTTTGGACTCATTACAGCATCAAGGACATGTCCACCTGCATGTGTCTAAGCTAAGAGCCCCATCTGGGCAAGTGTGATGGGGATCCCACCAGGTGGAATGGGGTTGGAGATCCCACCAAATAGGATAGAGATCCTAGCAGGTGGAATGTGCATTCCTTCAGGTGAAGTGGGGTTGAGGATCCCATCAGATGGGATGGGAGTGGTCCCCTCGGCCACCAAGTCACATCCTCAGATGCTCAACACCACAAGCAAAGCTCAGAGGACTTTGGGACAAGTGATGCTGGCTTTGGTTTCACATCTGCTGGGCACTGAACAAGCTTCATGCCTCAGTTTCTCACCCCATCTGAGAAAGGACTGGAGATGTGAGAGGCAGCTTGGAGGAGCAGGAGGAAATGGGCTGCTGAGGAGAAGCAGACAAAGCTGCTCTTTCACCAAAGTGCTGGGTGGAGGAGGAGGGATTTTGTCCTGTAGTGCTGTGGAGGGGCCAGGCAGGATCCAGTGAGCTGTGTCCTGTGATAGCTGCTCACATGACTTTGTTGTGTTGAGTTGCTGGTTGGACTTGATGACCTCAGAGGTCTTTTCCAAACAAAGTGACTCTGGGATTCTCTGAAATCTTTTGCCAAACACCCAGGGGTTGAACAGTCACACCAGGCTCTGGATCAAGGAGAGCAGAGGGGAGCAGAAGGCTCAGGAGGTGACTTTCAGTGGTGGTCAGTGACAGGACAAGGGGCAGCAGCTTCTAACTGGAACCCAGGGGGTTGCATCTGAATATGATGCCTTTGACCAGACAGGATCTCACCTGGAGTGATTTCTGACCACTGTGATGATGGACTTGATCCAGAATTCTTTTCATTCAGTCTCACAGAACCCCAACACTGCAGGGCTCGAGAGGGACCTCTGGAGATCATCCAGTCCAACCCCACTACTAAAGCAGGGGCACCCACAGCAGCTTGGCCAGGATCATTGACCAGGTGGGGGATGGAAGCTCTCCAGAGAAGGAGACTCCACAACCTCTCTGAGCAGCCTGCTCCAGGCCTCCAGCACCCTCACAATAAAGAAGTTTCTCCTGGGTTCCAGTCTGTGCCCATTACCCCTTGTCCTGCCACTGGGCACCACTGAGAGGAGCCTGGTCCCATCCTCTTGCCCTCCAACCTTTATCTCTGGATGAGCATTGCTCAGATCCCCTCTCAGGCTGCTCTCCTCCAGGCTCAGCAGCCCCAGGGCTCTCAGTCTTTGCTCCTCACAGAGATGCTCCTCCTTCCTCTGCTAACCAAGTTCTCTCCCTTGTCCCTTTCCCTGTCTGCAGCTCCAACCAAGACCCGAGCAAGGACGTCCCATGAGCATTATGAGGACCTCTGCAGCCAGCTTTGCTGTTCAGGTCTCCATGGCAAGGATCCCAGGTCCCACAGCTCTGGCCATTCTCCTCACCTGCCTCTTCTCAGGGGCACAAACCCAGACCCCAAGAGCTTTCCAGGAGAGCACCATCCCCCTTCAAGTGCTTAACCAGGAGCAGGCTTACAGCCTGGTCCAGCCAAGCCTGTTCCAGGATGCCAAGATGCCCAACCACTCCGAGAACCTCCCCAGGAGCACCAGCCCTGAGCCACCCCTGCTGCCTGTGTGTGCCAAGCCTGCAGATATCAGACACATCTTCAAGTACATCAACACCATCGTGTCCTGCACCATCTTCGTAGTGGGGATCATTGGCAACTCCACGCTCCTGAGGATCATTTACAAGAACAAGTGCATGAGGAATGGGCCAAACGTCCTCATTGCCAGCTTGGCACTTGGAGACCTTCTCTACATCCTCATTGCCCTGCCCATCAATGTCTACAAGGTAGGCTCCACATGGAACAAGCGCTGCAGCAGCCTGGGACTTGTAGGGAGGGGGTCTGCTCTCAGCTTGGTGGCCTGGGCAGTATCTCCTCTGCTTTGCAGGCTCCATGTTTGCAAGGGACAGGAGGAGGGTGTTTCTGCTCTCCAAAGGAGGAGGGACACATAAACAAGGAGCTCAGAGAATGGTCCTGGGGCAGCAGAAGTGTCCTCACCCACAGCTGTGATACAGAGACACACACATACAAGCACACAACCTTCCAGACCTTCTAAACCCCACCTGGAATCACATAAATTGAGTCACCTGCAGTCTTCTGAGGTTACAGCCTGGTGTTTATTTCAGCTGACCCCAAGTTATTGTCCACTGAGGGCACTTGTCCCACTTGGAGGTCTCTTCCAACCTGGTTGATTCTATGATTAAGCAGAGGTCTTCTTTGTGAAGGCTGACCAAGGAGGAAAATGGCTGTGCTATAAACCAGGGCTTCTGGCAGAGCCAGTGGCCCTAAATGGGAGAGAAGAGGGACAAGAAATGTCCTCAGGAGAGCCTGAGATCTGCAGTGGGGCAGAGAGGGCTGGGGAGGGGTGAGGAGTAGGCCTGAGACCCCAGCTAACAGCAGAAGGTGTATCATGGTGCCTGTGAGATGACACCTGTGAGACATGTGATGGCATCCCTGAGATGTGTCATGCCACCTGTGAGGTGCCTCTGGGCTACCACAGCTCTTTCTCACCCACTGCTTGAGACCTGTCTTGGTGGGCTTGAAGCCAGAGGTTTGTCTGAAGGGGTTGCTGCAGGGTGAAGGACTTGGAGCTCAGCCAGATTTGTTTGTCAGAGAAGCTTTAGTGTGAAAGGTGGCAATGGAAGGGGCCTGGACGGAGCAGGCTGCATGAGAGGAGGAGGAGGAGGCAGAGAAATAGGAGGAGGCAGGAGGAAGAGGCAGAGGGTAGCTTTAGGCTAGCTGTACAGAAGCTCTTCACTATGAGGGTGGAGAGACACTGGAACAGGTTGATCAAGGAGGCTGTGGTTGAACACCTCTTTGGAGGTGTCCAAGGCCAGGCTGGATGAAGCCTTGAGCAACCTGGGCTAGTGGGAGGTGTCCCTGCCCATGGTGCAGGGTTAGAACTAGAGGATCATGAAGGTCCCTCCACCCCAAACCATTCCATGATTCCATGAAATCTGAAGGAGGAAAAAGGTGGCTATCATCTGACAGTGAGAACAACCAGAGGTGGCTGGTAGAAGGTCTCCAGTCGCAGTGTCTCCATAACCTTGCCAGGCTTTGGCTGCTTCAGGTGACACCTTTTTTTTCCTCTGAAAGCCACCCAAAGCCCATCCTGGCATTCAGGGTTCAGATCCATCCCAACCCCCACCAAGACAGGGATCCAGCACCTAATGTCTGCAGCATCCCTCCATCTGTGTGGCAGCTCATGGCCCAACAGGCCCTTGGGGAGGTGAATGGTTCCCAGCACAACACAAAACACCAGAGAGCTCACACCACGAGATCCTGCTGGAGGTGACCTCGGGCTGCTTTCAGCTGCTCTTGGTGGGCTTCTCACCCCTGGTGGCAAGCCACCTCCTGTCATGGGAATCTGGACATACAGTCCTGAAGCAGCCTGGTGACCCTTTGGTTCTTCCCCAGCTCCTGGCAAAGGACTGGCCCTTCGGTGTCCAGATCTGCAAGCTGGTCCCCTTCATCCAGAAGGCTTCAGTGGGCATCACTGTGCTCAGCCTTTGTGCTCTCAGCATTGACAGGTGAGAGGCAATGTCTGTCCTGCCCAGCCTGACCCATATCTGCTACTGAGACCATCAGGGCCAACAGGACTATCTGCCCCTTCTTGGGAGCCAGAAGGCAGGCTGTGGAGTGGGGCTTGGACTCCAGGCTTGGTTGGAGATGAAGACAGGACTCCAAATGCTCTGGATGCTGTGTCACAAAGAGCTGTTCTCCAGCAGGGGCTAGTGTTTGCATTCTGCTGGTGAAGCTGAGAGGTGCTGGACAGCTGCTGGGGTGCTGGGGAAGGGTGGCACCTGCTCACTGGCAAGCAGAGGCTCTGCTCACTGGCAAGCAGAGGCTGGGCACGGCTGGCTACCTTCACGCTTGTCTGTTGACCTCCTGCGACTCATCTCTTCCATTCCACTGAAGGGCAAGGTTCAGGGGTGGAGGAGGAAGGTGTAAGAGAAAGGGACTTGGGGGACATCTAATCTGGACCTTCTTGACCCCTTCCTGATGACTGCTTTCTCACCTGCTGGGCAGGTACCGAGCGGTGGCATCCTGGAGTCGGATCCAGGGGATCGGAATCCCCATGTGGAAGGCGGTGGAGGTGATGCTGATCTGGGTGGTGGCCATTGTCCTTGCAGTCCCTGAAGCCATTGCCTTTGACATGGTGGAGCTCAGCTACTGGGAACAACACCTGTGGGTGTGCATGCTGGCCTCTGAGCAGAAATCCTCCTTCATGATGGTAGGTACCCTGTCCCACACCAGCTGTGCATCCTCCAGCCTCGGCTAGAGGATTAGATGCTTCTGTAAATGGCTTCTTCTGGCCTTCAGGGTGACCACAAGGAGAGCAGCAGCAGCAGCAGCAGCATGTTCAAAACAAGAGTGCCCTGTGGCACTACAATGCTGGTGGTGTAGTAACACAGGGCACACTTGCTTTGAACGTGGGACCAGAAAACAGGCAGCTGGTTCTTGGTCATGGAACCATAAACTGATCTGGCTTGGAAGGGACTTTAAAGGTCATCTAGTCCAACCCTCCTGCTGTGGGGAGAGACATCTTCAGCTAGACCAGGTTGCTCAAAGCCCCATCCAACTTGGACTTGAACACTTACAGGGAAGTGTCAAGCTGTGTTGCGTCTTCACCATCCACATCAGAAGGTCATGGCAAGGTTCAGACCTCACCACACTGTCCCAGAGCACCTCCACAACCAGTCTGCATGAATAGCATTTATCACAGGGTCAGCTCAGGGTGGGCAAGGAAAGGAAGACCCTTAGAAAGCATCAGATCTCAGCCCACCACGTCTACCAGATAAGCTCCTTGCAACTGTTTCTTGCATAAGATTGGGCTGGCAACCAAACAGAAGCCAGCCTTGGGAGAAGACCATCCCATGTGCAGGGAGCACAGGAGCTGGGCTCCAGCCCCCTCACCAGCCCTGGTGCCCTTCTTTGGACATCTTCAGCATCTCGACATCTTTTTTGAGTGCCCAGAGCAGGATGGAGCACTCAAGGTGTGGCCTCACCAGTGCCAGTGCAGAAGCAGAGGGACTTCCCTGGTCCTGCTGGTAACACTACTCCTGATCCAGGCCAGGATGCCATTGGCCTTCTTGTCCACCTGGGTATGCTGCTGGCTCATGTCCCTATCCTGCCACCCAGGTCCCTCTCTGCCTGGCTCCACAGCTGGACACAGTGCTCCAGGTGTCTCACAGCCTGCAAGGCTGCAAGGGCCTGGAACCGCCTGCCCAGAGGGGTTGTGGAGTCTCCCTCTCTGGAGACATTCAAGAACCATCTGGATGTGTTCCTGAGTGATCTGCTCTGGGTGATCCTGCTCTGGCAGGGGGGCTGGACCAGATGATCTTTCAAAGTCCCCTCCAGCCCCTGACATTCTATGATTCCAAGGTTCTACACACCTCAGGTAGACACTTTCAGACATAAGAAGGGTCTGAGAAAGGGCAGCATCAGGGTCTGGGTCACTGCACATCCCAGTTACCTGCCTCCCCTTTTCCCTGGTTGGCAGCTGCTCTCTCTTCTGCCTGCAGTTCTACCGTGATGTGAAGGACTGGTGGCTTTTTGGCTTCTATTTCTGCCTCCCCTTGGTGTGCACTGGCATCTTCTACACCTTGATGTCCTGTGAGATGCTGAGCAAGAGAAATGGCATGAGAATTGCTCTGAACGACCACATGAAACGGGTAAGAAGGCCAGGCTGGGAGGGACTCTGCCAGTTCCCAGAGAGGGGGGAGGGCTGGTGGTGGGGAGAACGTGGACCTGCCTCTCTGGAGGACATGAAGCTGGCTCTCTGGAGGAGATGGATGAGCTGGTGTAAGCTCCCAGGGGTCAGTGGATACTGGTGCAGTGATGCAAATGCATGGATCAAACCAGGGGGATGGGCCTTCAGCTCGGCAATCCCCAGACCAGCCACTGACAACCCAGGGCTAGTCCATGGCCAAGCTGGATTGTCAGAGCCTCATGGCCATGGACTAGCTGGATCTTCAGTTCCTCATGGTCATTTGTCTCTGGCTATGCTCTGCCAGTCACCAGGAGTGATGGCAAGAAAGGATGTAAGGCATTTGGTCCATGTAGTCCTACCGGTACCATTTCTGCAGCCCGGATCTCAGAGTCCTCCTCATGCTGCAGGAGTTGGGACCTTCAGACCCCAAAGAGGTGCCCGCTTGTCACTGGGTGACCAAAATGAGCTGAAGAGCTGTTGCTGAGCATGGGCAGATGGTGCTCCACCTGCTCTCCAGTGCTTAGCAGATGGAGCTTCTTCTCCTGTCCACCTGCTTCTTGCAGCGTCGGGAGGTGGCCAAGACAGTCTTCTGCCTGGTGGTGATCTTCGCGCTCTGCTGGCTGCCTCTCCACCTCAGCCGCATCCTCAAAAAGACCATCTATGACCAGACAGACCCCAACAGATGTGAACTGCTCAGGTAGGGCCACCAGCAGGAGGGCACCCTGCTGGGAGCCTCTGTGGGCACCAGCAGAGGTTATACTGGGCTCATTGGTGGAGATGCCTTCCAAACGTCTCACTTCGATAGCTCCATTCTGGGTGGCCTTGCTCTCCTGGTAGGCACACAAGGAGGGTGAAGGGGCACCATGAGAAGAGAAGAAATGAAGTTTTGAGAGATGTCTCCATAAAGCCATGGGTTAAAGAGGTCTCCTGGGCTGAGGTGTCTCCATAAAGCCATGGGTTAAAGATATCTCCTGGACTGAGGTGTCTCCATGAAGCCATGGGTTAAAGACATCTCCTGGGCTGAGGTGTCTCCATAAAGCCATGGGTTAAGGATATCTCCTGGGCTGAGGTGTCTCCATAAAGCCATGGGTTAAAGAGGTCTCCTGGGCTGAGGTGTCTCCATAAAGCCATGGGTTAAAGAGGTCTCCTGGGCTGAGGTGTCTCCATAAAGCCATGGGTTAAGGATATCTCCTGGACTGAGGTGTCTCCAGGAAGCCATGGGTTAAAGACATCTCCTGGGCTGAGGTGTCTCCATAAAGCCATGGGTTAAGGATATCTCCTGGGCTGAGGTGTCTCCATAAAGCCATGAGTTAAAGAGGTCTCCTGGGCTGAGGTGTCTCCATAAAGCCATGGGTTAAAGAGGTCTCCTGGGCTGAGGTGTCTCCATAAAGCCATGGGTTAAAGAGGTCTCCTAGGCTGAGGTGTCTCCATAAAGCCATGGGTTAAAGAGGTCTCCCAAGCAGAGGAGCACTCTCTGCAGGGCTAAAGGAACTGCAGCACGTCCGAAGGCTTTGCACACATTCTGTCACTTGGTTGGTGGATGTCTTCTCCTCTTCCCTTTAGCTATCACATAGAATCATAGAATTGGTTGGAACAGACATCTAAGATCATTGAGTCCAACCATCAACCCAATGACACCATGGCCATTAAACCATGTCCCAGAGTGCCATGGCCACACATTTCTTGAACACCTCCAGGGATGGTGACTTTACCACCTCTGTGGGCAACCTATTCCAAACTTCAGGCCAGTTTGAGATGAGGGTCACCAAGAGAAATCAGATCTGCTGGCTTCCTCAGGCAATGCTGCTCACAAGCAGCAGCACTGCACAGGAAGGTCTCCTCTATGCTCACCTCTATGGTATCAACCACTGGCCCCTCGTGGAGCAGGTTCTCAGGCCAGGCAGTTGGCAGGCACTTTGGAAACTCTCCTTCAGCACTCCACGAGCTTCCAACACTTCTTCTGTTCCCTGCCATCTCAGTTTCCTGCTGGTGATGGATTACTTTGGGATCAACATGGCCTCCCTCAACTCCTGCATCAACCCTGTGGCGCTCTACTTCGTCAGCCGGAAATTCAAGAACTGCTTCCAGGTAGGGCTGACCCCTCCAGAGCTCCTGGCTCTGCTGGCCCTGCCCAGGCACTGGGCCCTGAGGCACAAGGACCTACAGACCAGGCAGGATGCATCCAGAGGAGCCCTCATTGCAGTGGACTTCTCTGCTGAAGAGATGGCGTAGAAGGTGGAGGATGGTTTGGGGCTGCTTGAACCTTCAAACCCAGGTTATGCAGAGAGAAATTTCAGGAGCAGTGAAGCCCTGAGGAAGGGATAGGATGGGATGAGGTATCTGGGATGGGATGAGGTATCTGGGATGGGATAAGATAGATGGAGTGGAATGGGTTGGAATGGGATATCTGAAATGGGATGAGATAGATGGAAGGGGGTGGGATGGAATAACTGAGATGGGATGAGATAAAATGAGAGGGAAGGGAAAGGGAAGACCTCCCAGCTGCTGTGGCAGAAAGAAAATCTGAGCCCAGCTAAGCATGCCTGGCATTTTCTATCCCCCAAGAACAAGAAAACACAAAAGGTCCTGCAGATTGTGGTGCCTTCATTTCCAGTCCTCACCAGCCCTATGCTGGCAAACATCCTTCTAGCAGATCCACAGGAGCACAGGCTGCAGTTCCCAGCCTGGCACTGCATGATGCCTGCATCACCAAGGGCCTGCTGTCTCCAGTTTCACTTTGTAGCTCACCCTGGTGTCCTCTCTCCCCACCCTCTTGTCTCCTCCCAGTCCTGCCTGTGCTGCTGGTGCCAGAGGCCAGCCCTGAGCATCACACCCACCGACGACAAGGGCTCCGTTGGGAAGTGGAAAGCCAATGGGCAGGAGCTTGGGCTGGACAGGAGCAGCTCCCGCTTGAGTAACAAGTACAGCTCCTCCTAAAGCTGTGCCACCTGCAGGGACAAGAGGAGCAGACACCGTGCCAGGGAGGCAGGACTCCACTGCTCTCACATGGACCTTTTCTGGCTGTGCCTGAATTGGTTTTGCCTTTGTGTCATGACTCACCTGCAAGGAGCTGCAGCACTTCATGGTCTCCTATAGCACCAGCTCTCACCACAGCCTCTGCTCCCTCCTCCACTCCCTGTCACCTCCAGAGGAGGGGGAAAGGAACTCAGATCCAGGGAGGATTCCTCATTTCCCAACAGGAAAACCAAGTGACTCGTGGCCATTTGTCTTGGGTGGAAACATGGGGTGGGAAGATGTGTGTGGAACAGGAAGGAAGGTTAAGATGTGGTTACTCTGAGCTGGATGTGGGATGAGGAGGAGAGGGAAAGGACCATGAGTGACAGTTCTCAGCTAAAGAGCCAAAGAAAAGCTTTGATGCCATCCCTGATCATCTCCCTCTCTTGCTGGGACAATTTATGCCTGGGCAGAGAGCCAGGGTAAGATCCAGGCCCATGTGTGAACATGGATAGCAGGAAATCTCCTCTTGATGGTAGGGAGAGATGGGCAGCAACTTGGCATCATAGAATCCCAGACTGGGTTGGGTCGAAGGGATCTTTAAAGGTCATCCAGTCCAACCAGGGACATCTGCAACCAGAGCAGGTTGCTCAGAGCCACAAACAACCTGACCTGCAATGGTGGCAGGGATGGGGCAGTTACCACCTCTCTGGGCAACCTGGGCCAGGCTCTCACCATCCTCAGTGTCAAACATTTCTTCCTTCAAGGAGAAGAAACTGTTTCTCCTGTCCCATGTTTATGTGATCTGGCAATGACTTGAGGAAACAGCCTCCAGTTGCCTCAGGGAGGTTTGACATGAGGAGCAATTTCTACCCCTTGAGGCCTATCAAGGTCTGGCCCAGGCTGCCCAGGGCAGTGGTGGAATCCACATCCCCAGAAGGGTTTCAGAGGTATGGAGATGTGGTGCTGGGGAACACGGTTTAGTGGTGACCTGGCAGTGCTGGGTTAAGGGCTGGACTGGATGATCTTGGAGGTCTCCTCCAACCAAAGCCACGATCCCACGATCAGGCAGAGGAGCCTTGCTCTGAAGTGCAGGGTTCAGTCGTCTTCTTGGCCTGACTCCTACACACCTCACCCAAGCAGCAACCTGTTGAGAGCCCAAGTCTGTCAGTTTGGGTTGGAAAGAGCCATTTTCTGGAGAACATCTGACATTCTCCATCCTCCTGTGTGCTCCTCTGTGTGTTAATAAAGCACGAGGGTGTTTGTAAGGGAAGATCTCCAGGTGCTTCCTGCTCAGCTGCAGAGGGGCTGCAGAGCCTCCTAAATAGTTGAGTGTCAGCAGGTGTCTTTGGGAGCTGCAGACCTCCACGGAGGAGACAAGAGGTATGCCCACTTCGTGGAGCAAGCAGGAGAGGTGCAAGGTGCTCCAGGCCAGCAGAGAGCAGACAGTGCCTGGCTTTTCATGCCACGTTACACTCAGCCAAAGGCTCTCACCTGGGGGATAGCCAGCAGAGACCGACGGGGCCAGTTTGCTGCTGGTTCAAACTGGGACGAGTGGCTGACATCCTGACAAGCTGTGCTACCTGGACAGGCTGGAGAGCTGGGAGAGAGGACATTCTCATGAAGTTCAGCCAGGGCAAGAGTAAGGTCCTCTGCTGGGGAGGCAGAACCTTCTGCGCCAGGAGAGGTGAGGGGTGAGCTGCTGGAAAGCAACTCTGTGGAGAAGGGCCCAGGAGTGCAGCTGGAAAACAAGGTGCCCATGAGCCAGCAAGGTGCCCTCATGCTCAAGAGGTCTCCAGGGGAGAAGTGTGGCCAGCAGGTCGAGGGGGGTTCTCCTCTGCTTCTACTCTGACCTAGTCATGCCACAGATGGAGTATTGGATCCAGTTCTGGGCTCCCCAGTTCAGGAAAGAGAGGGAACTACTGGAGAGAGTCCAGGGGAAGCTGCAAAGATGCTGAAGGGCCTGGAGCATCTCTGTGAGGAGCAAAGGCTGAGAGCCCTGGGACTGGTGAGCCTGGAGGAGAGCAGTCCCAGAGGGGATCTGATCAGTGCTCAGCAAGAGCTAAAGGGTGGGGGGCAAGAGGATGGGGCCAGGCTCTTCTCAGTGGTGCCCACTGACCAGGACAAAGGGCAATGGGCACAAAGTGGAAGCCAGGAGGTTCCACTTGAACAGGAGGGGAAAGTTCTTTGTTGTGAGGGGGCTGGAGCCCTGGAGCAGGCTGCCCAGAGAGGTTGTAGCATCTTCTCCAGAAGCTCTTCTCTGGAGAGCTTCCAAACCCACCTGGACATTGTGATCCTGAGGCCAGCTGCTGTGGCTGCCCCTGCTTTGGCAGGGGGTTTGGACTGGATGATCTCCAAAGGTCCCTTCCAACCCAAATCATTCTGTTTCAGTGCTGTAGCCTTGAAACCTTCTCAGGAGGAGTGGTTTGGGCTAACCTTTGTCTAGGGGTTAAGAAACCTAGAAGATGGCACTGAAGGAGCTGCCGTCTTTTCCACCCTACCTCCACACCACAAAGCTTGAGGAAGTTTAGGGGTTTTTTATTATTAAAGTACAGAATTTGCCTCCAAGCAGCCATAAAAGTCCCCAAACAAACAAAAAACGTTTGTCACAGGGAGCTCACCACACATCACAGACGTTTCACACATCCATGGGCACAGCCACCTCCAAACCCTACTGCATCTCCTCCTCCCTCCGCGCTCTGTAGTCCTTCATGCTCCTCTGCAAAGAAAAGGACAAACGTTAAGAGCATTGTGGCTGAGTGGCCATCCCAGTGCCACTATTCTGGTCTGTGCAGTGACCTTGCTGCCCAGTGCCTGGAAAGGCTGAGGGACCTGAGAGGCTCTGACAGAGCTCCAGGTGCTTTCAGAAGTGACTGAGTTATGGTTAGTCCAAGGGGAAGGACGCCGTGGTGTGACACAGGGCAGGCAGAGATGATGTGAAAATGTTCTATCAGATCTGTCACATCAGAAACACCTTCGGCAGGTCTTAGCTCATTCCTCTCCCCTCTGAGACCAAGAGAAGAAAAGACCTCTGAGGTCTTCTTTAGGGTCTTACCTCAAAAGTGTTGAGGACGTGTTGGCAAACCCCCATCAGGTCGTTCAGCCCCTTCCGGAACGGCTCAACAGCAGGAAGGGCTCCTTCACGGAAGAAGAGGAGTCAGCAAAATGGGAGCTGGCTTCCAGAGGGGTGGCAGCCCTGTCCCCAACACGTGGTTGTTACCACCATGCACTAGGGCAGTTCCTGTGATGGGGAGAAGCTCTGATAGCAGGTAGGTGGCCCACAGACTTCCTGAGAGCATCCTGAGAGCTGAGCTCAGGAAGAGCAGAGAATTCCCCTGTAGTTCATCCCATGGGGAAGGAGTTCCCTTGGCAAGGCAAACAGCTTGGCCACCAAGGGTTTGTAGGAAGCAAGCACCAACTAGACACTTCCTTCCAGGAAGTGACTTCTACAGACCTGATGCTCAGAGAAACAGTCCCATGATGGAGGGATGGAGCAAGACCCTCTCCTCCAGCAACAGCCAAAGCTGTGGAGCTTGGCAGGACCTGGGTGGAGGGCAGTGGGCTGAGCTGAGGGACTGGTGAGCTGGTGAGTGACTGCAAGAGGCTCAGAGTTGTCCATGCTCTCTACTACCAGGGAACAAAGCC
Source organism: Pogoniulus pusillus (assembly GCF_015220805.1). Taxonomy (NCBI): domain Eukaryota; kingdom Metazoa; phylum Chordata; class Aves; order Piciformes; family Lybiidae; genus Pogoniulus; species Pogoniulus pusillus. The sequence continues at coordinate 11,749,157 of NC_087282.1, forward strand.
CTCTTTGGAAGGAAAGTACAAAGACAGCATGGACTGATGAGGTGTTCAGCACCTTCAGGTCACAGCCTAACACTCAAAGCTGCAAGACAGTGGCAAAGGAGAGGAGGAAACAAAGGTTAGACAGAGCTTTGAGCAACCTGCTGTAGTTAATGTGCCCCTGACCATAGAGAGGGGTTGGAACGAGATCATCATGTCTCTTCCAACCCATTCTGTGACTCTACAATCTCACTGCAGCTTGCTGTCACCACACCTCAGCTTTCTCTCCAGTCCCTGTGCTGGTTTAGAGGCAGATGAAGCACCCAGCAGCTCTAGCAGTTGAGGGAGCAGCAGAATCTACTCTATTCCAGCACCAGTTTGATGTCTGCTTCCAGTCAACCAGATATCTGGGAGAGGGCAGGGCTGTGGGCTCCTCAGGCCACAACCCACCAGCTGGGAAGGAGAAGAACTGTAGCATAATCATAGAATGGTTTGGAAGGGACCTCAAAGATCATCTAGACCAACCCTCCTGCCATGGGCAGGGACACCTTCAACTAGACCAGGTTGCTCAAGGTCCCATCCAACCTGGCTTTGAACACTTTCAGGCTTGCAGCCTCCACGACTTCCCTGGACAACTCATTCCAACGCCTCACCACCGTGGTGGCTCAGAACAGCCTCTGCAGCTGAGGAACAGGACACAGCAGCTGCAGATGGCCAGCAGAGAAGAAGGAGAAACCTGGGTTTTTTATATCTCAATGAGTCCCACCTCGGGTCTGGATTCTGAAGTTGATCTTGCTTTCAGAGGGGTGTGTGATGCAGTAGCCACAGAACTCCACATCAGGGCTGCGAACGGGGAGAGAGCAGAAGATGATTGAGTCCAACCATTAATTAACCCAACACTTACAAATCACAGAATCTCAGCATGGTGGGAGCTGTAAGGGACCTCTGGAGATCACCCAGTCCAACCCCCCTGCTCAAGTAGGGGCACCCAGAGCAGCTTGCCCAGCATCACAATGGCCAGCTGGGCTTGGACGCTCTCCAGAGAAGGAGACTCCACAACCTCTCTGGGCAGCCTGCTCCAGGGCTCCAACACCCTCACACCAAAGGAGTTTCTCCTCCTGTTCAGGCACAACCTCCTAGGTTCCAGTTTGTGCCCACTGCTCTTGTCCTGTCCCTAGGCACCACTGAGAGGAGCCTGGTCCCAGCCTCTTGCTCTTCCCCACCTTTTAGCTGAGAACTGAGATGATCCCCTCTGGGGCTGCTTTTCTCCAGGCTCAGCAGCCTCAGGGCTCTCAGCCTTTCCTCACCAGAGCTTAAACGGCATTGCTGGGTCCACAGGCAGGGTGTGGGGAGAGGTCCTGGCTGTGGCTAGTCAGGCCCACTAAAGCCTTTCAGAGCTCTCAGGGTTCTGACTCTAAGGGCACAAGCAAAGATGGATCCTTCAAGAGAAGTGGCTGCTGAGGACCCTGCCAGAGGTTGCTTCTGTTTGCATTGCTCCAGCAACAACTGAGATGCAGGACAGGCACTGCAACAGGCTGCCTGGGGACGTACTGGAATCACTTGGAGGTGTTCAAGAAACATGTGGATGTGGTACCTGGGACATGAGTTAGTGAGCATGATGGTGTTTGGTTGAGGATTGCACTCAAAGGTCTCGATGGTCTCTTTCAACACAAACAGTCCTATGCCTGTCAGAGAAGGCCAGAGCAGGAGCCAGAGGTTCCCTGAGTGAAACCAGGCCCCGCAGAGACTTACTTCTTCATGACCATGTACCGCAGGGAGTTGCCAAGCGTGTGGTCCTCATCGTGCAGCACAAAGGTGATACAGTTTCCATCTGTCCCATCTGCCTGGACCTGTCACGAGGGAGGAGAGAAGAGACATTCTGTAAGGCCCTCTGAGGGCAGCAACACCACAGCTTCACCACAGTAACTGGGAGGGCTTGCTGCCCCAGGGCAGGTGCAGTTTGGGCATAAGGAACAGTTTCTTCCACCTGAGGACCGGCCCAGGCTGTCCAGGGCAGCAGTGGAGTCCCCATCTCTGGAGGGGTTTCAAAGCTGTGGAGATGTGGTGCTGAGGGACGTGGCTTAGTGGTGACCTGGCAGTTAAGGGTTGGACTCTATCATGGAATCATTTAGGCTGGAAAAGACCTGAGAGATCAGCAACCATAAGGTGCTTGAGAGCATGGGAGTGTTGATGCTTCTCACCAAGCCACTGGCCCACCTAGTCAGGTGTCTTGCCTCCACCAGGGAGACATTTCAGCATCTCTGTAGCTTCCACTGGGTTCTCTCCAGTAGTTCCCCTTGTCTTTGAGCTGGGGAACCCAGAATTGAACCCAAGACTCCAGCTGTGACCCAACTAGGGCAGAGGAGAGGGGCAGAAGAACTTCCCTTGCCCTGCTGGCCACACTCTTCTTCATGCACCCAGACTATTGACCTTCTTGGCCACGAAGGAACATTACTGGGGAACTTGCTGTCCACCAGCTCTCCCAGATCCTCCTCCACAGAGCTGCTCTCCAGCAGGTCACCCCTCACCTCTGCTAGTGCAGGGGGCTGCTCTCACCTGTCCTGGTGCTCAGCCGACAGAGAGAGAGGCTGCAGCCCTGTCAGCCTGACTTGCAGTGCCATCTACTGCCTGCTGCAGCGGATCCACGGAGGCCTCTCAGAGGGATCAGCAACCTGCAAAGGCTGCAGCGGATCCAGAGGCTGCTCAGAGGGATCAGCAACCTGCAAAGGCTGCAGCGGATCCACAGAGGCTGCTCAGAGGGATCAGCAACCTGCAAAGGCTGCAGCAGACAGAGCCAAGCTCGCTGCTGGAGTCTGCAGCTCCAGGCAGAGCCACCCCAAGCCTAATGTTGCAGTGCTGAGCAACTAATCTTTAAACTAAATGGTTTGTTTCAGGAAAATCTTCATAGAATCAGCCAGGGTTGGAAGGGACCACAAGGAGCAGCCAGTTCCAACCTCCCTGCCATGCCCAGGGACACCCTACCCTAGAGCAGGCTGCACACAGCCTCAGCCAGCCTGGCCTGAAACACCTCCAGCCATGGGGCCTCAAACACCTCCCTGGGCAACCCATTCCAGCCTCTCACCACTCTCAACTTTCTCCTTATGTCCAGGCTGACTCTCCCCACCTCCACCTTTGCTCCATTCCCCCCAGTCCTGGCACTTCCTGGTAGCCTAAAAAGTCCCTCCCCAGCTCTTTTGTAGCCCACTTCAGATCCTGGAAGGCCACAAGAAGGTCACCTGGGAGCCTCCTCTTCTTCAGACTGCACAGCCCCAACTCTTTCAGTCTGTGCTCACTGCAGAGCTGCTCCAGCCCTCTGAGCATCCTCATGGCCTTCTCTGGACATGCTCCAGCATCTCCACAGCCCTCTTGTCCCAGGGGCTCCAGACCTGGATGCAGCATCTTAGTCCTGTCTTGTTTTAAAATCCTTTAGTCCTGCCCTCCAGCTGCTTCTGTTCCCTGCAGGACAACCTCAAACAGCTCAACGTGAAGAACTGAATTTCAAAGGTGAATTTTCCTCTGTCCCTCGTATTTCAGGTTCTTCCCTCAGTTTCCTCCTCCCTCTGCTGTTCACCGACACTAACGGAGCAGCTCCCGCATGCCAGAGAAGAACACTGCTGGGCAGGGCTGCCTGGGTCTCTGAGAGGTGAAATGGACCTGGGGGCGCTAGCAGTGTGCTTGGGTGGCCAAGAAGGCCACCAGCATCCTGGCTTGGATCAGCCACAGGGTGGCCAGGTCACTGAGGGGCTGCAGCAGGTCCAGCCAAGGGCAATGAAGCCGGCGAAGGGTCTGGAGAACAGGGGGTGAGGAGCAGCTGAGAGACGTGGGGCTGAGCCTGGACAGGAGGAACCACTTCTTCCCCTGGAGGGTTGTCAAGGCCTGTCCCGGGCTGCACAGGGCTGCGGGGGAGTCCCCGGCCCTGGGGGGGTCTGCAGGCGGCGGAGCTGCGGTGCTGAGGGGCGCGGCTGAGCGAGGAACTCTCTGCACACCGGCACCGCAACTGCCCCCCGCCCCCCCAGCCAGCCCACGCCGAGCTGGCTCCGCCGCTCAGCCACGCCAGGGAGGCAGCGCCGAGGCCCCGGCGCCGGTTTAGTTCCTGCCGGCCGCGCAGCTCACCCGATGCCGCTCCGCCAGGGCCGCCCGCACCCACCCACCCACTTACAATCACCCACTCACCCACCCACCCAATCACCCACCCACCCATTCAATCACCCACTCAATCACCCACTGACACACTCACCCACTCAATCACCCACTGACCCACTCACCCACCCACTCAATCACCCACCCACCCACTCAATCACCCACTGACCCACTCACCCACCCACTCAATCACCCACCCACTCAATCACCCACTGACCCACTCACCCACTCAATCACCCACCCACCCACTCAATCACCCACTGACCCACTCACCCACTCAATCACCCACCCACCCACTCAATCACCCACTGACCCACTCACCCACTCAATCACCCACTCACAATCACCCACCCACCCACTCACCCACCCACTCAATCACCCACTCACAGTCACCCACCCACTCAATCACCCACTGACCCACTCACCCACTCAATCACCCACTCACAATCACCCACCCACCCACTCACCCACCCACTCAATCACCCACTCACAGTCACCCACTCACTCAATCACCCACTCACTCACAATCACCCACCCACCCACCCACTCAATCACCCACCCACTCACTCAATCACCCACTCAATCACCCACCCACTCCCTCTCACCCACTCAATCACCCACTCACAATCACCCACCCACCCACTCACCCACCCACTCAATCACCCACTCACAGTCACCCACTCACTCAATCACCCACTCACTCACAATCACCCACCCACCCACCCACTCAATCACCCACCCACTCACTCAATCACCCACTCAATCACCCACCCACTCCCTCTCACCCACTCTCACCCACCCGCTCACCATCGCTCCCTCACCCCCACTCTCACCCACCCGCTCACCATCGCTCCCTCTCACCCACTCTCACCCACTCTCACCCACCCGCTCACCATCTCCAGCGCCGCCCGGCGCTCGCCCTCCCCCGCCATGCTCCGCTCGCCCCGCCCGGCAGGCGCGGCCCCGGTCCCGGCATGCCCCGCGCGGCCGGACGCGCGTCACGGCGGCTCGGTGCCGGCGGCTCGGTGCCGGGGCGGGGGGGCATTACCGAGCGCGGCTCCCGCCCGCCGCGGCGGCAGGTGAGCGGGGGTGGGGCGCTGGATCGGGCTCCGCAGCGAGGCCGGGCTGCCCTGGGGAGTCGCTTCTGCCGCTGGAAGCGAGCCTTCTGTCTCCGGTGCCGTCGGGAGCGGCAGGCCGCGGAAGGGCCGGGGCAGCGCGGCTGAGCCGGCGGGCAGCACGGCTGGGCGCGCAAGGCCGGGAGCTGTGTGGCGGGGGGATGCCGGGGACAGGGGCGCTGGCGGACAGAGCCCTCGGTGGAGATCAGGCGGGGAGGCGGCGCGGGGAGGCTCGGGTCGGGCTTTGGGAGGGTGGGAGCAGGGTGCTGGAGGGAGCCGGAGAAAGGGTCGCAGGTGCTGAGCTGTCGCTGCGCCGTGGTGCTGATGTCACCGGGAGCGAAGGCTTCTGCGGGTCTTAAGGTCCGGGTAATAATCATCAAGGGCAGGAGTGCTGGAAGCGAGGCTGCTTCTGGGTGCGCGTCTGCCTCGGAGCGCTGCCTGTGCACGGCTGCCCTGCTCTGGTGCTGTGCTCCTTTGCTGAGCCAGCTTCTGCCAGCGCCGGGGTGGCCATCGGGGCCAGCGCAGGGGTGGCCCTCTGGGCTGTGCTCTGGTGAGGCCACGTCTCAGAGCCTGGGGCCAGTGCTGGACCCCTCACTGCGAGAAGGACGTTGAGGGGCAGAAGCGAGCCTAGAGCTGGGCAGTGAGGCTGGTGAAGGGCCTGGAGAGCAGGGCTGGTGAGGAGCAGCTGAAGGAGCTGGGGGTGTGCAGCCTGCAGAAAAGGAGGCTCAGGGGAGATCTTTGGGCTCTCCACAACTCCAAGGAACAAGGGACAGGAGGAAAGGACCTTAAGGTGCCCCAGGGGAGGTTTAGGTTGGACATGAGGAACAATTTCTTCCCCTGGAGAGTTGTCAAGGCCTGGTTCAGACTGCCCAGGAATCCCCATCCCTGGAGAGCTTTCAAAGATGCAGTGCTGAGGGACACGGTTTAGTGGCCCCTGACAGTGCTGAGTTAACGTTTGGACAGCACAATCCTAAAGACCTCTTTTAACATAAATGACTCTGATTGCCATGATCTGTTACCCTCCAGAGAAGGTGCTGGGCCTGTAAGAGGAAGATCTCTTTTAGCATAAATGACTCTGATTCCATGATCTGTTAGCCTCCAGAGAAGGTGCTGGGCCTGTAAGAGGAAGATCTCTTTTAACATAAATGACTCTGATTCCATGATCTGTTAGCCTCCAGAGAAGGTGCTGGGCCTGTAAGAGGAAGATCTCTTTTAACATAAATGACTCTGATTCCATGATCTGTTACCCTCCAGAGAAGGTGCTGGGCCTGTAAGAGAAACTGGATTCATCTCTAGTAAGTTTTTTCCATGCTGTTGAGGCAGAGGTTCCTGATGACAGCCGTGCAGGCAGCCAGGAAGCTGAAACTCTGGTGCATGAATGTCACCTTTCTCATGCTTACAGTGAGCAAATAAATCATAGGGCTGAAGGTTGGAAGTTCCTTTAGAGAAATAACAACTTGCAGGTGCCAAGGAAGGGTTAAGGAGAGTCCTGGGCTGCTTTCTGCTGAGGTCACCGCACTCAAACGATCCTCTTATTGCAGGCAGGCAGTTTGCAGCTTGCAGAGTTGCAACATCTGCACTTGTTTGGTGCTTTCAGGGCAGCAGGAATGGGATGCCTCTTGCATTCTGTAAAGAGGGTTTCTGGAAGTACCAGCAGAAATCTTTTCCAGTGCTTGCTGGCTCTGAGGCTGGGAATCTTCTGGTCCATAAGAAGAGCTGATATGTCTCCCTCAGCTGGTGAGGGCAGAAGTGTTGGGAGAGGATGGGCACAGGCTGCTGGTTTTACTTCCTGCCCTCTCATGGTTCGTCCTAGGTGTTCAGTGAGGTCAGAGCAACAAACAGGTTGGCTCATCTCACTTGGAAATCAGGAATAAACCCTCTCTTCTGAGGAGAGCATGGAAGGGGGAGTGAGAGAAGCTTCCTGATGATGGCATCCTGTTGAGGCATTGAATGAGTTTCTGCCTCCTGCTAGGCTGAGGGTTGAGAGATTCTAAACCCACCTAGACATCTTGGGCAAGCTGCTGTGGGTGACTCTGCTTTAGCAGTGGGGTTGGATGGGTGATCTCCAGAGGTCCCTTCCAACCCTCGCCATGCTGAGATTTGGTGATACATCAGCTCTTCAGGGCAGATCTGTCTGCAGAGTGCCTGGTAGGACTGAGCCCTGGTACAGAAGAGTTAAAGAGGTGGCTTCAGTTGGTGCCAGGGGAGCAGAAGGTCTGGCTGGGTCATGAGGCCTTCAGATCCTGAAGGTGAAGCACCAGTTCCTTGCTGTGGCACCTATTTCTTGAGAGGTCTCCAAGCTACTTGGTTGCATGGAAATAGGTTGCGTGTGTTGTCTCCAGCCACCAAGGTGTTTCCAGACACAAACCAAGGCAGGAGATTCAAGGTCAGTCCTGTGTTGAGTGAAAAAATAAGATTTTGAGGGTTTGGAGGGTCAAAAGTCTGCTTGAGTCCTTCCTAAGCAGACAAGAGGCTTATGGAGGGCAGATGTCAAAGCTGTGGGCTGGTGTGTGGGAAATCTTGGCCCTGTCTGTAGATTAGTGTGATGATACTTGAGCTGATTAAGTCTGTCCCTTCATGCAGGCCTGTTTGCCCAACCCTGGGGATGTCACCAGACCAAATGTCCATCCCTCAGACACTTCCATGCTGCAGCCTGGCCAGTTCAGTATATATAGGAGGCCCTTGGGTTGTAGAAGTCATAGAATGGTCTGGGTTGGAAGGGACCTCTGGAGGTCATCCAGTCCAACCTCCCCTCCAGTCAGCAGGGGCATCATCCTCAACTAGGTCAGGTTGCCCTGAACCCTGTCAAGCCTCCCCTTGAATATCTCCAGGGATGGGGCCCAAACCACTTTCCTGGGCAGCTTGTTCTAGTGTTCCACCACCTTCATAGTAAAGAACCTGTTCCTAACATCCAATCTAAATCTGCTCTTCTCTACTTTGAAGTCATTGCCCCTTGTTCTGTCACCACAGGCCTTTGCAAGCAGTCCCTCTCCAGCCTTCTTGTATCTCACTTCAGACGCTGGAAGGTGGCAGATGGGCTGCAAATGAGCTGTTGCTGAGGATGATGAGCTCACCAAGGTGCTGCTTGGCTTTGAGAAGTGCAGGTCAGGTGCTTCTACAGAAGGCTGGGGACTTAAAAGTGTCTCTGGAGCATTAAAAGAGGACATTTGGTGTGACTCTAGGCCAGTGGCAGCTGTTCTCCTTCGTTTGATAGCAATCAAAGCCAAAGCCTCAGCCTGCAGTCATGTGTTGGGGCTGGTGGGCTTGGCCTGTATAATGAGCTGCTGTTTGCAGAGCTGCAAGACTCAGTCACTTCCTTTCTGAACTGGAGCTTGCTGGTCACAGGCAGATGTTTGAGTAACAAGCAAGGAAAACAAACTTCAAGGGTCAGCAGAGGTGCAAAACAAATTGTGCTGCTAGCTAGAAATCTTGGTGGGAACAAGGAAGGTCTCATTGTGGGGTCACTGGTGGAGGAGGGTGAAGAGGTACACCAAGAGAAAACTTCTTCTGGAGGTTGTTGTAGGCTTGGTGTGGTTCTGAGGAGAACATGGAAGGGGAAGTGAGAGAAGCTTTCTGGTTGAGATATTGAATGAGCTTCTGTTGGGTTGAGGGCTGAGAGAAAGCTGCTGAGGTGGTGCTGCTTTGCTCTCCCAAGGAGCACTGCTCTGATGCTGGGTGTTTCTCTCCCCAGGTGGTGTGCAGCCATGGCTATCCTCTTCGCCGTGGTGGCCAGGGGCACGACCATCCTTGCCAAACATGCCTGGTGTGGAGGAAACTTCTTGGAGGTGACAGAGCAGATCCTGGCAAAAATCCCATCTGAAAACAACAAACTGACCTATTCCCATGGGAAGTGAGTAAATGGTCCCCTTCTGGGTCGTGGGGGGAGCTTGCAGGAGGACATAGGCTCCTGGTGGGATTGGCAGGGTGCAGATTGAAAGCTCAAAAAGTCTTTTTTCCACCCAGAACTTGACAGCATAGCCCAGATTTGAACTCTGTTCAAGCAGTGAGTGGATGCAAAGTTGATTTCTGTTCTCTCGCAAGTCCAAAGTGAGCTGGAGGGTGCTCAGCTGTGGCTCTCAGACTGCTGGAGTCTCTGTGCCATCCCAGATGGGCTTGGGTGGGAAGGTACCCTTAGAGGTCGTTTAGATGTGCCACAAAGTTACCACTCAGCATGGAATGCTCTGAAGGAGGTGAGGACAGTGATTCTGTACCACGGAGGTGTAGCACACAGGAACGGAGACAGCTCAGCAGGGGTGGTGAGATGTGTTGGCGTCTCTGAGAGGTCCTGTAGAGTGGCTGGAACCTGCTCTTCTCCAGTCCTTAAAGGCCCTGAAAAGCCTTCTGGAAGATTAGTGCCAGCTCCATCTGACCTTTTGACTTCTTTATTTCTTGTCTGCAGTTACCTGTTCCATTACATCTGCCAGGACAGGATCATTTACCTCTGCATCACAGATGATGTAAGTGCTTTGCTCACAGCTACTCCTCAGGCACCACTCTTGCATGGTTTAGCTTTTTTTCTGTGAAAGAAACCCAACAGTTGGTGGAGATCTGAGGTGTCTGAGGTACCTTTTCCTCCCTTGGAACTGCTGCTTGTATTCTCCTTCAGCTTTAAAGGCTGAACCTGGAACTCAGATGTTAACTACTAAAAGATTTGAGGTTAAGTTCTGGGTTTCACCTAAACCTGGAACCCAAATGACTGTGAGTTTTAGTTTGGAGGTTAAGTTCTGGGTTTCACCCTATGAATAGTTGGTTTTGAGGTGAAGTCCTTGGTTTCACCTCACTGGGCTTTTTTCCCTCATGGAAGCAGAATCTGGATGCAGAAGCAAGAGTTGAGTTGTATAACAGTCCTCTGTTACTGGTTGTGTTGAAGCACAAACTTCTGACTGGAAGAAGTTGCCAGGCACAGAAGTGGAGCTCTGGATAGCCCAGCAAAGTCCACTGCCAACCAGTGTCTGGGAAGCTGAGGCTGAAAGCTGGCTGCTGCTCATAGCCCAGCAGTTAAATCCCATCTTGTTACAGCAGTGTTGCTGTGTAGAACTGTGAGCTGTAGCTCCTCCACACCTGGCTAGGTGCCCTGTAGACACCATTCCTGACCTCACACAGCTCTGGATGTCCTCTGCTCTTTTTCTTCCAGGACTTTGAACGATCCAGAGCCTTCAACTTCCTGAATGAAATCAAGAAGAGGTTTCAGACCACCTATGGCTCGAGAGCGCAGACAGCCCTGCCCTATGCCATGAACAGCGAGTTCTCCAGTGTCTTGGCTGCACAGCTGGTGAGATCTGCTGCTAGATGGGATCTCCTCAATAGGACAAACTTCTCCTCACAGCTTCTTCTTGTGTCTTCTCACTGTGCTGAGTCTGGGTGTAAAGCCATGGGGGTGGTGGTTGTCCTGCCACCCACCCTGCGGCTGGGTCACCTCACTGCAGGTTAGGGTTAGCAGTGGTGTGTGAACTGTTTGTACCAGGTGGCTGTGCTGGAGATTAGACCTTCATGGTCATGCTTGAAATCACAGAGGCACAGACTTGTAAGGGTTGGGAGGGACCTTCTAGAGATCATCCAGTGCAAACGCCCTGCTCAAGCAGGGGCACCCACAACAGCTTGCCCGGGATCACAATGGCCAGCTGGGTTTGGAAGCTCTCCAGAGAAGGAGACTCCACAACCTCTCTGGGCAGTCTGCTCCAGGGATGGTGAAGGTGAGGAGTTTAACTAGTGTGAGGCTGAATGAAAGACCAGTGACCAGCTCTGATAGCATACCAGTTCTACACCTTCTCCTGAAAAATAAAGCTCTGAGAAGGTTCCAAGGAGCTGCTGCATTCAGAGGATCTTGAGCTGAGGATGTGGATGCTGTTGGTGCTGGAGCCTCTTGCTTCCCAGTTGTCAGAAATGGATGAAAATCAAACACTGGAAAGGAAATTGTGGTTTAAGTAGCTATGTGGGTGGTCATGAAGTAGAGAAGTTGTGGTCTAGCCCTGGCCTCTGCTGTCAGTCTCCTCAGATGGCCTCTTTCAGAGCAGAGATGCTTCCAGACGGTCTTCAGAAGCTGCAAGTTCAGAGGAAAGGAGCTGCCTTTTTTATCTCGAGGAGCTGTAGTACAACGTGGGAGGTCCTTGTATTCATCAACTCTTTGTCTGTTACAGAAATACCACTCAGAGAGCAAAGGCCCTGACCAGGTGGCAGAGACACAAGCCCAGATCGATGAACTCAAAGGCATCATGGTTCGAAACATAGGTACTGGGCTTCCCTTGGTGCCACACCTAACCTGGCAGCATGAGAAGTCATCAGAGAATGGTTTGGGTTGAAGGGACCTTCAAAGCTCATCTATTGCACCCCACTGCAGCCAGCTGGAACAGCTGAAACTAGAGCAGGTTGCTCAGAGCCCCAGACAACCTGACTTGCAATGGTGCCAGGCATGGGGCATCTCCCACTTCTCTGGGCAACCTGAGCCAGGCTCTCACCACCCTCAGTGTCAAACATTTCTCCCTTCTCTGCAGTCTGAATCTCCCTCTTAGAGTTCAAACCATCCCACCTTGTCCTGTCACAACAGGCCCTGTTCAAAGGTCTGTCCCCAGCTTTCTGATTGGCCCCTTGAAGTCCTGAAAGGTCACCAGAAGCTCTCCCCAGAGCCTTCTCTTCTCCATGCTGAACAACCCCAACTCTCTCAGCTGGGCCCCACAGCAAAGAGCTTCCAGCCCTCCTATCATTGCTGTGGTCTCCTCTGGCCCTGCTCCAGCAGGTCCCTGCCTCTGCTGTGCTGAGGACTCCAGAGCTGACCCCAGCACTGCAGGTGTGGTCTCAGAGGAGCAGAGGGGCAGGATCCCCTCCTTCTGCCTGCTGTCCACGTTGCTGGGCATCAGCTGAGCGCAGGGGTGGCTCCTGTCCAGCTTCTCATCCACTGAATATCTAAGAAGCCAGTGCCAGGAGCTGCTGCCTTGCAGTTGGGTTGGGTATTGGAATCTCTGTTTTGGCACTGAGGTTGTACCTACTGATGTGGGGGCTTTGTCTCTTCCTCAGACCTCGTGGCACAGAGGGGAGAGAAGCTGGAGCTGCTGATCGATAAAACAGAGAACCTGGTGGATTCGGTAGGTCTAGGGGACAGCTTGAAACAGAATCACTGCAGCAGCTGCCACATACCAGCTGTGGTGTGTCTGCTGCTTGTCTCTTGCCCCTCTTTACCTGCAGTTAATGATTCTGGAGGAGATAACTCCATGGTTTGTTACTGGGGAGGCAGAGGCTGGGGAGAAGGCTTGCTGAGCCTCTGGGGCTGCAGCTTGATCACAACTTAATTGGATATTTTGCTTTCTCTTGTAGTCAGTCACTTTCAAAACCACCAGCAGGAACCTTGCCAGAGCCATGTGCATGAAGAACCTCAAGCTTACCATCGTCATCATCATCGTATCCATTGTAAGTATGTGTGAGCACAGCAACCTTCAGCTCTCCAGTCAGGCTGCTGGTGTGGTCAGGCCCATGTGCGTTCAGCTCTAGAAGCAGAGTCTTGTGTGAGGGGAGCATCCTGCTGGGCAGCTTTTCCTGCTGAGGCAAGGGGAAAAGCTTGCTAGAAAGTTCTGCCTGGCTTCAGAGTGACTGCCATAAATCCTGCCACCTCCACCAGAAGTGTCATGGCTGCTCTAGCTCTCATGGCTTTTTAGGCTTCAGTCCTGTTGGTATCTCATTGCTCAACTCTGGAGAAGCTTTTTTTCACCATGCTGCTGTACCTCCAGCCTGTAGTAAATGCCAGCAGTGCTAACCATCAGGGTGCTGAAGGGTAATTGTGGGTTAGATGTCTGAGGTCCTTTGTCACCACCAGATCCTCCTTCACCTTCTGCTGTGGGACAGATGTCATCCTCATAAACTCACAGAATGGTTTGGGTTGGAAAGGACCTTAAAGATCATCTACTCCCAACCCCTCTGCCATGGGCAGGGACACCTCCCACTAGAGCAGGTTGCTCAAGACTTCATGTAGCCTTGAACACCTCCAGGGAGTGGGGGGCATCCATGACCTTCTTGGGCAATCTGCTCCAGGGTGCCACCATCCTCACTGTAAAGAATTTCTCCTGTTGGAGGAAGAGCTGCTGGCACCAAGTTGGGTTTGGGATAACCTGGTGGTTCCACGCTGGTGTTTTGGTTGCTGCCTCTGCTGAGGTGACTCATTCTCCTTTCTTCAGGTCATCATCTACATCATCCTGTCAGCTGCCTGCGGTGGGCTCGCTTGGCCGAGCTGTGTGCAGAAGTAGCTGGAGGCAGCTGGTGCTGGTCACTTGGAGAAGAGAATCCTAGAAGTGTGAAGAAGCAACCTACAGAATAACTCTTAATCTTTCACTACTGACACCTTTTCATCCTTCCATCCCTCCAGGACTCAAGACTTTTTTTGCCTTACCACCCCCACCAGGCCCAGCTGGTGGCTGCTCCCCTGCAGCTGCAACCTCAAGAATGGGCTGGGTTCAAATTACTTGAAGTGATTTTTGTTGTTGTTTCATTTTCCTTGTCCCATCTCCGACCTTCTCAGCTGGATCCATCCAAGAGGAGATCCTTTGGTCCATATGGAGGGTTAGGTGCATGCTCCATGGTGTAGCTTTGCACTTCCACCTCGGCGTGCAAGTGGAAGAGTTCTGCTGGCAGATGTCCTGCCTGTGAGGTTGTTGGTGGAGGGTGGTTCAGAGGGGTGGAGCCAAGCTGATAGTGGTGGCTGGAAATGAGGTTCTACTTAATCCAAGTGTTGGAGATCCAAGTCCTCTCCATGCCTGGCCTCACATGGGCCTGTAGCACAGCAACGTGTTGAGGTTGCAAGTGGAACAATACTGGTAGGAAGGAGGAGAACAGGGCCTAGTGCACTGTAAGAGGAAGGTGATACCTCTGTAGGAGACTTCACTCTTCCTGGAGGTCCTTCTGGAGGAGTTGGGTCACCTCAGTGTTTTGAAATGGCTGCTCTTCATCCTCACTTCTCCCTCATCTCCAACCCCCTTCATTTGTGGCTCAGATGATGCAGAAAAAGAGATGGTTGTGTAGAGTCAAGGTTGCAGTGATGAATCTACTTTCTCACCTGTCCTTTCTCCTCCTCCTCTTCTTCTTCTGAGGGTGGACTAAAATGGATACTAATGATCTCACTTGCTAAGGTGACATTTGGGGCCAATCTGTCTGTCTGGCTTGAGGAGGTGTTAGGGATCTGCTGCTTGTGCTGCTCTGCCGGCGGGTGTGGAAAATGAGAGAAGGGGCAGAAGGTTGGAGTTGGTGGATGCTCATCTTAGGGGCTGAAGGTTCCACCAGAGGGCGTAGTAAGACAGAAAACACAAACCAAACCCGAGGCTAATAACCAAATGTGGGAGCAGGGATGGTGGTGAGATGCTGCTGGCAGAGGACAGGTCCTGCTTTCCCTGCTGCTGGAGACTGCAAGGATCATTTCTGTCCCAGGTCTCTCCTGGCTGTGATTGTCCTGTACCTCACAGGTTTCTTTCCAAGAGAAGAAACAGATACAACTGAAATCTCAGCAAGCATCAGACGGTTCACAAAAGTGCATCTTGGCAGCTCAGGGAGGTGGCTTCTGACAGTGGCTAGAAGCTGTTGAGTTGAGGGGAGGGGAAGCTTGGTTTGGTGACTGACCTCCAGCCTGGGGTTGTTGCCAGCACAGGCAGGACAAGGACACGAGACTGCTGTTCCCTCACATCAGTTACACCAACCTCAGAGCTCTCCAGAGAGTGTTGGATCAAGAGTTCTAGAAAGTCATCTGCTTAGTGGTGCTGTCTGTCTTCGGCTGAAGTTTAGCTAAGGGTGGTCAGATCTTGATAGCCAGCAAGTGTGGGTGGTTTTGGTCAGCCTGGTGGTCACCAGCCTGTGTTTCTCTCTGTGTTGATTGAATGTAAAAGCTCAGAGCAAGATCTCCTCCCGCTGAGCTCCTGCAGCCCCCCAAGCCCAGTGTAGGACGGTGCATGTTTTAGGGATTGCTGATGTTCTTGTGGTCCTTCCTGTCAGCTGTTGTCTCCTGTACAAAGAACTTTTTAAAGATGAGGCTTCCTTTCCTTTTGAAGGACGCACTGAGGCGTTGGTGTACAAAGATTTGATTTCAATAAAATGATTGTACAGAGTCCGAGCTGCTGAGGCTTCAACAAGTGGGGCTGGCAGGAGGACCTGGGGGACCTGGGGGTGTTGGTTAGCAGTGGCTGGAGATGACCCAGTGTGGACCCAGGTGGCCAAGGTCACCAGCATCTTGGCCTGGATCAGCAATGGTGTGGCCAGCAGGAGCAGGGCAGGGATTGTCCCAGCTCTTAACCCAGCACTGCCATGTGGCTTACTGCTCCAGGGATGAGGACTCCTGCTGCCCTGGGCAGCCTCGGCCAGGCCTGGACAACCCTCGAGGGGAAGAAATTGTTCCTTATGTCCAACTCACTCACTCCAGAGTGAGTGGCACAAAACCAAACCCAGGTTTCAAGCTGTGGCCTCACCAGTGCCCAGTCTCAGGGGGCAGTCCCTGCCCT
The DNA here is from genome assembly GCF_015220805.1 of Pogoniulus pusillus. Lineage (NCBI taxonomy): Eukaryota > Metazoa > Chordata > Aves > Piciformes > Lybiidae > Pogoniulus > Pogoniulus pusillus. Next base: position 11,764,854 of record NC_087282.1, read on the forward strand.
GGTCCTGCTAGCCACACTTACAGACCATGGTCAGTCCTGTGCTGGCATTCCTTCTAGGTGGCACGACTGGTAAGAAAGAGAGGGGAACTGATTCAGAGCATGGTTTGGGTTGGAAGGGATCTTAAAGACCATCTAGTTCCAACCCCCTGCCATGGGCAAGGACACTTTCCACTACACCAGGTTGCATGAGGATTCATCCAACCTGTCCTTGAGCACCTCCAAGGAGGAGGCATCAAGAACCTCCCTGGGCAACCTGTTCCAGTATCCCTACCCTCGCTGTAGAGAACTGATCTGAAACTAACTCATGACCAGTTGGTCCTTTTTTACCTCCTTCCTAATTCTCTGCTGTGGAGCATCCTGCAGTGTCTTACCTGCAGGTGTTTCCTTACTGTCTTCTCCTCAGGGTGCTCTCCTGGAGAAGCCGTGGCGCGAGTGCTGTGAATTCATTTTATCCTGCCTCACTCTCATCACCAAGGCGATTAAGTACAGAGGGATTTAAGGGCAGAATCCAAGAGGATTCACAGTAAAATCCATACTTGCACCTTCCTTTGGAGCCCTGCAGTGCAGAAGACAACGTCAGTGGGTCTGGATCTCTTATGAGCAGCCTGGTTGCTGGCCCAGAACCACTGTTTGAATAAAGCAGATGGAGTTCAGCACCATAACGTTTTATTAATCTACACTATCAAAATCACATGGGTGGCAGGGAGGACATCACTGTCAGTGCATCAGTGCCCTCCTGAGCTCAGAGCATCCAGCACTGCTTGAGGAGAAGGTTGCTGGAAGCTTTCAGAGCCCAAGAGAGTGGAAAAGTCTTCTAAAAAGAAAAAAAAACCCCAGGGGTGGCAGTTGAGGGCTGGAAGAGGTGGAAGGGAGTCAGGGGAAGGAAAAGACTTAAAAGGTTGCCTTGAAGTGGTGGTGAAGTTTCTCACCTGAAGGATGAAGATGCTACCAAAGAGCAGCTTTTCCACTATGCCCCACCCCTACCCTGGCCACCCCCAGACCCACACAAATATTGTGTACTGCTCCTTCCTACACCACAGCTTCTGGGGCACCACAGAGAGAAAATCCAGCTCCTAGGACTGACAAGAAAAAGTGGCAGGAAGGAGATTCTGTACAGCAGTAAAAAAAAAAAACAAACCCAAACTGGTCAAGTTTTGGACAAAGATCAGAGTAAAAAGTCATCTTCTACCATCTCTAGCCCTAGCTCTGGTCTCCTCAGGCTGCAGATGTGCCACATGATGTGGCTATGGCACCATGCTGCTTCCAGGCACAAAAAGGAGAACCTGCAGCTTTCTTGGTGTGTTTTGGGACCTGGCACAAGGAGGAGAACCTGCAGCTTTCTTGGTGTGTTTTGGGACCTGGCACAAGGAGGAGACCCTGCAGCTTTCTCGGTGTGTTTTGGGACCTGGCATAAGGAGGAGAACCTGCAGCTTTCTCGGTGTGTTTTGGGACCTGGCACAAGGAGGAGAACCTGCAAGCCTTCTCAGCACAGTTTTGGGACCAGGCACAAGGACAAAAATCTGCAGCCTTCACAACGTGCAGCTTTCTCAGTGTTTTGGGACCAGGCACAAGGAGGAGGATCTGCAGATTTGACAACCTGCAGCCATCTAGGCATGGTTTGAGACCTGGCATAAGGAGGAGAACCTGCAGCCTTGGGACCTGGCACAAAGAGGACAGCCTGCAGCCTTCTCAGTGTGGTTTTGGGACCTGGCACAAGGAGAAGACCCTGCAGCCTTCTCAGTGTGGTTTTGGGACCTGGCACAAGGAGAAGACCCTGCAGCCTTCCCAGTGTGGTTTGGGACCAACCTTGTGAAGGGCTGCAAGCAGAGGTTTGTGTGGAGTAAGGCTATTTCCAGTCTCCATGTGAAGACCTGTATCTCAGTAAGGTTCTGAGGGTGGAAGCACCATCGGCTGTTCCACCATGGTGAAGTCGGGCTCTTGGCAGATGAGCAGAAGGTGAGGACAGGTGGTGGTCAAGAGGAGAGGGACTATGTACATTGGTCTGCGGTGTGATGGAGTCTTGAGTTTCAGTCTCAGCTAATGTTCTTATGCCCAGCCAGCTGGGTCCTGCTTCAGGGCGGGGTTTGGCAGCACATCGGTGGGTTGGGGTGTCAGTAGCACCCCTCCTTCCAGGAGTCGTCCTCAGTGGGCTGAGCTGACTGGAGAAACCTGGGGTAGGGGACAACAGAAGTTTGGTCACCAAGAGCTACAAGCCCCAGTAATGGGTTGGTGTGAACAAGAATGCTTCTTGGAGGTGTTAGCTGAACACTGGGGCTTCTGCAACATCAAGCTTTGGGCAATGTCATAGAATCAGAGAATGGTTTTGGTTGGGAAAGACCTCTCAGGTCATCCAGTCCAACCATTCTTTAACTCCACCAAGGCTGGTGCTAAACCATGGCCCTCAGCACCACATCTCTGCCTCTCTGAAACCCCTCCAGGGATGGGGATTCAGCTTCCTCCCTGGGCAGTCTGTTGCAATGTTTGAGAGCCCTTTCAAGTGAAGCAGCTTCTTCTAATGTCCAACCTAAACCTCCCCTGGGGCATCTTGAGGCCATTTCCTCTTGTCCTGTCACTTGTTCCCTTGGGAGAAGAGACCAACCCCACCTGGATCCAGCATCCTTTACAGGGAGCTGTAGAGAGCCAGAAGGTCTCCCCTCAGCCTTCTTTTCTGCAGGCTGAAGACCCCCAGGTCCCTCAGCTGCTCCTCACCAGCCCTGTTCTCCAGACCCTTCACCAGATTTGTTACCCTTCTCTTGGCAGTTTGGTGGTGGACTCCGAACACCTAAAAGCACAGCAGGTGCCTCAGTGGGATCATGTGGATCTAGTAGATGATCAGAGAACTCCATACTGGATTGCGTTGAGGGGACCTCTAAAGCTCAGCTAGTCCAACCCCACTGCAGTCAGCAGGGACATCTGCAACTAGAGCAGGTTTCTCAGAGGCCCAGACATCCTGATCTGAAATGGTTCCACATTCAACCTGAAATGGTTCCACATTCAACCTGTTCCAGTGTTCCACCACCCTCATAATAAAGGACCTCTTCCTAATGTGCAGGTGAGGTGGACTAGATGAGTTTAAAGGTGCATCCCTTCTAGCCTAAAGCATTCTGTGGTTGGGTCTCAAATCAATCAGTCCATCTGGCCCAACTCCAGACCCCATCACACTTCAAACCAGTAAGAGCAGACGTTGAGGTCTGCAGAGCTTGAAGGCTCAGCCTCACCTCCTGGAAGGTGGTGTGGGCTTGCTCCTGGGCACTGCCACTCCTCCCACAGACGTGCGTGCTTTCACAGGGGTGTTTTTTGCCCCAGTGCCCACGGTGGTGCTCCTGGAAGAGCTGGTGCTGAGGGAAGCTGCCTGTGCTTTGCGAACTCCAGTGGCAGGACTGGTGTAGCTGCAGGCCTTCACTGGTTGCCGTGGTGTCAGCAGAGAGTTTGGGCACGACCCTGCCTTCATGGCTTGGCGCACCGTCAGCGGAGGCTGCCCAGCACTGGAGGAGTACCTGAGCTTACTGGGAGCCAGACCTGGAGACAGAGAAGACAAAACCATCCCCCAGTTGGCAGCACGTCAGGATATGGGATGTTTAAGGGCTTGGGTTGTGTCAGGTGGCTTAACCAGCCCAAGGGTGGGTGCAGAAGACCTGGCACTGACCTGCTGACCGCTGCTGGGTTCTTGGAATTCGGCTGTTGGGCACCTGCAGGTCAGACTCCAAGCTCCGGCTGTTCCGGACAGACTCCAAGGCTCGAAGGCTGGTCCTGGCCAGGTTGGGCATGCTGTGGCGCATCTCCTCTGCAACCAAGAGCAACTTGTGTTTGATGGCAGCACAGGATTGTGGAAACGTGGAATTGCTTGGAAAAGGCCTTTAAAATTCGTGGATTCACAGAATGGTTTTGGTAGGAAGGGACCTTAAAAATCATCCAAGTTCTGATATCCCTACCATAAGCAGTGGCACCTTCCACTAGGGCAGGCGGCTCAAGGCCCCCTCCAACCTGGCCTTGAACACCTCCAGGGAGGGGTTATCCACAACTTCCCTGAGCAACCTGTTCCAGTGTCTCGCCACCCTTACTGTCCAGCCATGAATCCAGCACTGCTAAGTCACCATTAAACCATGAAGAGTGAAGGCTGGAGGGAAAAAGGATGGGACTAGATGCTTCTCAGTGGTCCCCAGTGACAAGATAACAGGTAATGGGTAGAAACTTGAACCTAAGTTCCATCTGAATGTGGAACACTGGAACAGGCTGCCAAGACAGGTTGTGGAGTCTCCATCTCTGGAAACTTCCAAGGCCCATCTAGATGTCTTCCTGTGTGACCTGCTCTAGGTGATCCTGCTTTGGCAGGGAGTTGGACTCTGATCTTCAGAGGTCACTTCCAACACCTACCATTCTGTGATCTAGTGGGAGGTGTCCTTGCCCACGGCAGAAGAGTTGGAACTAGATGATCCTGAAGGTCCCTTCCAACTCAAACCATTCTACAAGACAAAAAAAACCCTTTCCACTGGTTGCAAGCAAAGCCCTCACGGAGCTCAGCAAGGCCCCCAGCAGCTCACCTTCGCTGTTTGCGTACTTGAGGCGATCCTGCATAGGGCTCTGGAGGGATCTCCTGGGGGGTCGGATGCGGGATGAGGACGACCTGCCGTAGTCTGTGGTGGAGGAAGGGGACTGGCAGCGGGGAGAGCTGAGCGGGGACGGCGAGTAGCGGTGGGCGCTGCGGTAGGACAGGGAGCAGTCGTAGTCATCCTCATCCTCCAGGCTGTAGGTGTCAAACTCCTGGTCACTGTAGGTGCCTCTGCGTAGGGAGTGGAGGGAGGCACTGGAGCTGCGCCGCGAGACCGATGCGGAGCTGGAGGCACAATCCTGGCGCAGGCCTGGAGAAGACAACAGAGCTCAAGGTTACTGTGCTTCAAAGTCAGTGCCTTACCCAGCTGCAACAGAAGCTTCTGGTTCAATTCATCTTCTCATCACAGAATGGATGGATTGATCTCAGAGATCATCCACTCCAACCTCCCCACCACGGGCAGGGATGCCTCTTAACCAGATTTGGTTGCTCAAGGCCCAAACCAACCTGGCCATCAACACCTCCAGGAAAGGGTCATCCACAACCTCTCCAGACAAATCAGCAGCAGCTGTTTCACTTTGGAAGGGGAGTCAAGGTACTGACTGCTGGAGACACAGCACGTGCAGTCTAAACTGAAGCAGTGTCAACCATGTCACTCCTCTTCAATTACAGCAAACAGTTAGTTGTTCCTTATGACATACACAAGCTCAGTGACTGTGGTGAGATGGTTTGGGTGGGAAAGCTCATCCATTCCAACCTCCTGCAGTCAGCAGGGACATCTGCAACTGAAGCAGGTTGCTCAGAACCACAAAACAACCTGACCTGGAATAGTGCCAGGGATGAGGCATATCGCACCTCTCTGAGCAACCTGGGCCAGGCTCTCACCACCCTCAGTGTCAAACATTTCTCCCTTCTCTCCAGTCTGAATCTCCCTCTTTGATTTCAAACCATTATCCTGTCACAAACCTCATCCTGCCACAACAGGCCCTGCTCAAAAGACTGTCCATAGCTTTCTGATCAAGCCCTTGAAGTTCTGCAAGGCCACCAGAAGGTCTCCCTGGAGCCTTCTCCAGGCTGAACAACACCAACTCTCTCATCCTGGCTTCACAGCAGAGGGCTTCCAGCCCTTCCACCATTGCTGTGGCCCCCTCTAGACATGCTCCAACAGGTCCAAGTCCTTTCTGTTGTGGTTTCACGCCCCATTTGACAGTAGGTTGGAAACCAACTATGGTCTGGCACAGAGCTGGCCAATATCCAAAGGGTGAAGGCACAAAGATGGGGCGAGACTCTTGTCAGAGGTGCCTAGAGACAGGACAAGGGGCAATGGACACAAACTGGAACCCAGGAGGTTCCATCTCAACAGAAGGAGAAATTCATTTGTGTGAGGGTGTTGGAGCCCTGCAGCAGGCTTCCCAGAGAGGTTGTGAAGTCTTCTTCTCTGGAAAGAGCTTCCAACCCCAGCTGGCCATTGTGATCCTGGGCAAGCTGCTGTGGGTGCCCCTGCTTGAGCAGGGAGGATTGAACTGGATGACCTCCAGAGGTCTCACTGGTTAACAAAGACTATGCCCAAGGTTCCACCTGGAGGATGTCATAGAGTGACGCTGGTCTGTAACTTTTTAAGTCCCTGCAAGTCACAAGCATTTCAGATTCTTTTTTTTTTTCTTTTGAGGGGAGAGGGGAAGGGAAGAAGAGGTGGAATCCACCCCATTTCTGTCACACAAAAGAGGTCACATACTTACTTTCTTCCTGAAGGCGTGCCATAACTTGGACATCTGTCAGGTCCTGCAGCTTGTATCCCATGGAGATGGAGTCATCAGATGTGCTCAGCTCGCTGTCCACTGATGACTGGGAGCTCAGTGCTGAATGCATGCTCAGGTAACCTTCAGCAGGGAGGAAGAGAGAAAACCTTCAGACTTCCACGTGCAAACCAGCAGTGACCACAGAGCATTTATGCCCCAAATCACAGAATCACAGAATGTCTTAGATTGGGAAAACCCTTCAAGATCACAGAGTCCAATCTTTCCACCAAGGAGATTTTTCTACAAGTCAGGCATTAGGAAAACAATAAATAATTATTCTTGGAGGACTAAGAAAAATATCATTACCATCAAGGGCAAATTTTACCTGTTGGTGCTTTTAAAGCCTTATTCATAGAAGAGTTTGGCTTGGAAGGGACCTTCAAGCCCTCAGTATAAGAAGGACATCAACCTGATGAAGTGGGTCCAGAGGAGGGCCACAAAAAGTGATCAGGGGGTTGGAGCACCTGTGCTACAAGGACAGGCTAAGGGAGCTGGGGTTGTTCAGCCTGGAGAAGAGGAGGGTCCAGGGAGACCTCTGAGCAGCCTTCCAGTACCCAAAGGAGGCCTGCAAGAAGGCTGGAGAGGGACTGTTTGCAAAGGCCTGTGGTGACAGGATGAGGAGTAATGGCTTCAAAGGAGAGAAGAGCAGATTTAGATTGGATGTTAGGAATGAGTTCTTTAATATGAGGGTGGTGGAACACTGGAACAGGTTGCTTAAGAAGGTGGTTGGGGCCCCATTCCTGGATATATTCAAAGTGAGGCTCAACAGGGCTCTGGGCAAACTGTTGAGGATGCCCCTGCTGACTGCAGGGGAGGTTGGACTGGATGACCTTAGGAGGTCCCTTCCAACCCAGACCAGTTGATGATTCTAGATCATCTAGTTTCAATCCCTCTGCCATGGACAGGGACACCTCTCACTAGCTCAGGTTGCTCAAGGCCTCATACAGCCTGGCCTTGTGTATCTCCAGGGAGGGGGCATCAACAACCTCCCTGGGCAACTTGTTCCAGTGTCTCCCCAACCTCTCTGTAAAGGTCAATCAAGTCAATATTGTCCATGGTGTAAGAGAAGTCGTACTCTACACTGAAAGAGGGAGATGAGAACAGGCCACCTAACTTTAGGGTCTCCTGGCCACTTCCCTTGAAAATGTGGGAGCTTTGTCATGAGCTGCACAGAAAAGGAAGATCACCACCACCTTTGGTGCTCCTCAACACTGCTCTTCCCAACATCTGAGCTGACTGCTCCTGCACAAAGCAGCACCCTGCTTATTTCCATCTGTGGGTGGACAGCAGATGCAGGCAGTGGTAAGAACAGCTTCCTACCATGAATTTTGGCTCAGGGTGTGATCTTTGAGGAGCTCCCAAAGGACAGCAGAACTCAAAGCACTCTCCTCCATGTTCCCCTATTTTATAACTACCATATTGCTTTGTATTAAAAATAACCAACATTCAAAATAAACTCCACCCCACCTCACTAGAAATACTTTTCTTGGGAGAATGAAAATGATTTTGGGGGATACAGAAGGATCAGGAAAGGTAAAACCTCTCCACGGCCACATGTTCATGTTCTGAACTACTGTAAGATGCTCCTGGCAGAACTAACCCTCAAAAACATAAGAACATTTAATTTGCAGAGCTATTTTATGAGAGAGGATATTGGTATCTCAAAGTAATTCCAAGATAAGGATGAAATTAGTAGTCTATAGATATAGACTCATTAAAATTAATAATTAAGCACATTATTTAACAGAAAATCAGATAAAGAATAGATTTGGAAGAGCCTAAGAGCAGTGAACATCACTTTCAGCTAGAGCAGGCACCACAAATCCTGCTCAAGCAGGAATTTGAGCTCAGCACTGAAATAAGAAGCACCAAAAGAGGACTTTACCATCCAGCAGTGGAGGGTGTCTTAACTCAAGACAGTTTGGCCTCCTGTGCTCCTAGAACTCATGAAGGCAGAGCACCTACCAAATAATTCTCATCAATGACACCAGAAATAAACGTTTTATCTTCAGCTCAACATCTAAATCCCTTTGCTGAGGAACCTTTTCAAACAATGGTTCACTCCAGCCAGGCAGGAACAAGCAGCAGCTTCCCAATACTATTTCTTCACCCTCGTCTGAAGAGTAGGAACTGCTGGCAGGGAAAACACAAGTTTGAAGACCAGGAGTAAAAGAATTTCTTAGGTGGACACTGAGCAAACTGCTTTGTACCATCAAAACTCAACTTCCTCATTTCAAGAGGCAAGTGTGACTGTAGTGTGAGGAAAGTGCCTGTGCCATTCCAAGTTAAGACTTTCCAGTATGAACTCCATGGCTGTAAACATCAGCCTGTTTCTTTCCTTCCTTCTGGTGGCAGGAGAAGACATGGTGAGCAGTCCAAGCCAAGGGGAAGAGCAGGGATTGCACCCATGGGACAGAGGATATCCAATAAACAAGGACTTCCTGCTGGAATTAACACATCTAATGCTGCAAGCTGGATTTCTGATGCAAATTAACACCTTCAATACTAAAACATGCAGTTATACCCCAAAGACAGCTTCTTTAAAGGCAAAATTCCCCTTCTGTGTGTTGACTTTGGTTCTGAGGACTCAAATTGCAGGTTTAGTTAAAACAGCCAAGGAAGGGACAAAAAATATCCCTAACATTCCCATTCCTTCATCAAGAAAAACTGGTGGCTCAGCACTGCAAGAGGAGCTGCTGATGGTTTTCATTAGAGAAACTTCACACCAGGCCACATCTGGGATTTGTAAAAAGACTTTCTGTTTAGTTTTGCAGGGAAGTTGCTGTTGGTTCTCATTTGAATGTTGGGGAAGCTCCGTTTTCCTCAGAATTAAAATCAGTCACTCCAGCTGATGTTGAACTTTAAACTCACATTAGCATTTACACTAGTGTCCTGCTCTGAGCTAGAGCAGATTCTGGTCAGGATGGAACTTCCCAGCTCAGGCTCTGCTCAGTGAGGTGCTTTCTGAAGTTCAGGGCAGGTTTGCACAGCCAGAGACTGCTTCTAGCAGGGAGAAGCTGATGGGGAGACCTCCTGCCAAGGGCTGGGCTGCAGGAAGGCTCTGCCCTGGCCTTGCTCCTGGGCACATCAAGAGCACTGCCACAGCTTGTGCTCCACCTTGGGGAGCAGGAAGGCAGAAGTGGCACCTACAGGGAGAAACAGATAGGACAGGTGACCCTCAACTGCCCAACAAGGAATTGCATCCCATGGATGGCATCTTCAGAAGACAGCTGAGGGGTCACCAGGGACAAGTCTCTCCATCCCAGGCCAGTGTCCCAGGAGGACTCTCTTCCTTCTGTCTTCCATTCTGATCCCTCTGTCCTGAATCCAGTTCCAGAATCCATCTCCTGAATCTGGTTCCCATCTGCTGCTAAGTCCAGCCTGGGACTTGCCTAGTGCCTAGCCCCAGCATCAGTGGTGCCAATGGTAACCTCACTGCCATCAAGGGTTGGGTTCCAACTTGGTTTGTGTCTCTTTGTCTCTACTTCACGGGATTGCTCTTCTTGATGGCCCAGCTGGTTTAGTTTCTTTCCCATCTGATCAGTCTCTCTCTCCTTTCCTCCCTTTTTATTCCCTTTGGGAAGTAGAGTGGTTCATGGGTAGCATCTGACACTCATCCAGTGGCCAGCGCAGCTCTAACCCTTGACACCAGCAAAACAATCACCTTCATGCATCCCTTTGCTTGCAAAACACAGCAAAGTGTTAATTCCTATTTACAGCAGCTACCTGCAGCCAGGAAAACAACCACAGGCAAACCCTTTTTTGTTTTCTTCTTAAAAACAGAAAAAAAAATAATCCCAGGTTAATTCAACATCAAGTTTCAAGCCAGAAGCCATTAATCATGCTTTGTGTTTTCAAATGTGCAGATTAGGATGCAGCAACTTCCACAAATCCCAAACAAATTAGGGCAGGATCCTTGGATGAAGCCAAGAGGCAAAGAGTTTGTGCTGGGAAGCTGACTGTGAAGTGCAGTGAGGACACAGGAATCTCCTGGAAGGGCAACAGGGACACTTTGGCAGCAGCTTAAACACAAGAGCAAACTTGAAGCCATCATTGTCCTACCTATACATAGAGATTTTCAGCCAGAATTGTGTGTAAGTTGCTTCTAAAGTAGGAAATTTTACTCCAGACACAAGTAGGGCTGTACGAATGCTCTTGTCATTTTGTGTGTAGCTGCCCACTAGGCCAATGCAGAAGCTTATCCTGGAGGCTACAGCTTTTATCTTCAAGCAGAAGGTTTCTTCCTGTTGCCTACATTGATGTTTGCAAACAGAACCTCACAAACACTCCAGCTAGCCAAACAGAATCCATGTAGCATGATGATGTTTACACCTACACATGATAACATTAATCAAGAGCAATATTTTCTTTACCCCAACAGCTGGTTTCTATTCTAAGTCACTGAAAAATTAGTACAATTGATAAGAGTTATAAACCCAACCCCATGAGATAACTACAGGACATTTAGAATGCAAGGAGGTGTTCTCTTAGGTAACAGATGAAGCCTGGGTCAATCAGTGAGCACACTGCAAGGAGAAAACCTCATAGGTGGACTTGCATCACTTGGTGATTTTTCCTTGTGCCCATCAGAATCATAAAATGATAGAATGGTTTGGGTTGAAGGGACCTTTATAGGTCAAATGGTTGAAGATCAGAGAATCATGGAATGGTTTGGGTTGAAAAAGAATTTTAAATCTCATCTAATCCAACCCCCCTGCAGTCAGCAGGGACATTTGCAACTAGAGCGGGTTGCTCAGAGCTCCAAACAACCTGACCTGGAATGCTTTCAGGGATGGGGCTTCAACCACTTTTCTAGGCAACCTTTTAGCTCTAATTCCTTGCATTTTAAAGCCCACAGTTTTACCCTGTTCTGCTGCCAGACCATACCTGAGCTGCCACAGGTTAGTAGTGCTTTGTTAGTCGATTTGAGATGGCCTGGAGAGTTTAGTGCATTGCTAGAGGAGCCTGGCTCTGTACTCAAGTTATGTGTGCTTGGAGAGGCCAGCGGGCTGCAATACAGGTTTTTCCATCTACTGGCTAGAAGGAAAAATACAAAAAAAGCCAGAAAGGTTATCAAATTATCCTTAAAAATAACCACAGAGAGCATAAGACAAAGCAAGGCAGCAGAACAAACAAGGTTGAATATGCTGTAACAGATGTACTTCAGACAGGACATCTTGGTGGTGTCAGATCTGAGATGTAGGGCACAAAGCAGCACCTGTCCCCTTGCTGACTCAACCCCTTCAACTTGTGTTGTCACTTCCCAGGGCTTCCAGGAATGAGTTTTGAGAAATGTGGCTCTGAAGAAGCTACACACTTCTGGAAGTTCCCATCCTGGCCTTCAAAGCTGAGTGGTTTCACAAATGCCTGTCACTTCTACACCCATCACTGTAAAGAGCTCCACCAGACTTTGTTCACACAGCTAATTGTGAAATGGTTGGCATCTTAGTGGCATTCTAGTTGTAGGAACAGGTTCAAGAATCAAAGAATCCCAGACTGGTTTGGGTTGAAGGGATCCATAAAGCTCTTCCAGTCTAACCCTCTCCAGTCAGCAGAGACATCTGCAGCTAGAGCAGGTTGCTCAGAGTCACAAACAACCTGACATGAAATGTTTCAGGGATGAGGCATCTCACACCATTCTGGACCAGAGTCTCACCACCCTCAGTGTCAAACATTCCTCCCTTCTCTCCAGTCTGAATCTCCCTCTTTAAGTTCAAATCATCACCCTTTGTATTGCCAGAACAGGCCCTGCTCAAAAGTCTGTCCACAGCTTTCCTGTAGGTCCCCTTGAAGTCCTAGAAGGCCTGGAAGGTCTCCCTGGAGCCAGGCTGAACAACCACAGCCTGGTCTCACAGGAGAGGGCTTCCACCCTTGGATCATTCCATGTGTTACTTCACATTTAAAATGATGCAATCAAACCAGCATCAAACCACGGAAATGAGAGCAAATTCAGATAGAAAACAACCCTTCTGAAGTACCTTCCAGCACAGAGGCTCAGAACTGGTGAAACAACCAAGAAGCAGCCAGGCAGCAGCACAGAGTGCATCCGTGCTGACTGACACTGGAAATTAGCAGCTACAACACTAAGGACATGAGTCACTCCATGATCTGTGTACCAAAGGGCTGCTGAGCTGCCCTCTGAAGCCTTCCAAGAGAGAGAAAGAAAAAAGGGAAATGCCCCCATTTGTGTCTTCCAAAACTCAGAGAGCTGGGTTTGTTTTGTCTGTTCCTTGTGATTGGGAGCTTCACAGAATGGTCTTACCTTCAGCAGCTGAGATAGCACCAAGGTTAACCAAAAGCAGGAAGGTTTTGTACCATAACAAATGTGGTGTGTACAAACAGGCACTAAAAGCACAAAGTATGAAGGGTTATCTCTGGAGATACTCCTCACTACAGCCACCACAAGCTCCAAGTTCCCTGGGCTTTACTGTTTCTCAATCAAGAAGATAAAGCAGGACTAGAAGGAGAAGGAATGTCTGTGGTTTACATACCTTGATCCAGTCTGTTCAGAAGGGTCCTACAGGCTGCTTCTGTCTCAGGACTAGGATTATCCAGCACCTGTCGGCACCATTTTAAAGGTGAGTCTGGTTTGGGATCTACGACAGGTTTTCTTGGGGACACGTAGAGCCTTGGAAGGGTTGAAAGGAAACAGGAAAGAAAAGAAAGTCATTAACAGGAGGCATCCAGTCACTGATGTAGCATTTCCTCAATAGTAAGCAAGAGAATCAGAATTCTTTGGGTTGGAAAAGGCCTCCAAGACCATGAAGTACAACCTCCAACCTAACACCACCATAGCCATTAAACCATGTCCCCAGGTGTCATGTCCACACATTTCTTGAACACCTCCAGGGATGGTGACTCCACCACCTCCTTGAGCAGCCTGTTCCAATGCCTGACCACTGTTGCAGGAAAGAAATTGCTCCACATGTTCCTAAATCTCCCACGACACAACTTCCTCTTGTTCTATCATTTGCTCTTCGGTAGAAGAGATCAACCCCCACCTTACTACAACCTCCTTTCAGCAAGTTGTAGAGAGCCAGAAGGTCTCACTCAGCCTTCTTTTCCTTGATGCTCCTCACCAGACCTCCAGACCCTTCACCAGCTTCATTGCCCTTCTCTGGACCTGCTCCAGTACCAAGATATCCTCCTTGGAGTGAGGAGGCCAAAACTGAACACAGGATTCAAGGTGTGACCTCACCACTCAACGCTCCAGGGAGACAAGACCTGCCCTAGTTCTGCTGGCCACACCACTGCTGATGCAGGCCAGGATGCTGGTGGCCTTCTTGGCCACCTTAGCACACAGCTGGTTCATGTTCAGCTGGCTGTCAACCAGCAGCCCCAGGTCTTTTCCTGGCAGGCAGCTTTCCAGCCATTGCTGAACATTCTCCTGTCTGGAAGCCCCACCAGCAAGTCTGGCCGCTCTCCTGCACGGGCAGCTGAGCATTACAACCACTCAGGTCCAATAAAGCAGAGAAAGCAAAGTGCTCTGACTCTCTCTGGATTTATTTTACAGTTCAGACCTAAAAAGGAGTAAGAGAACCATCAAATAAAAAAGAGGCCAACAGTCTCCTCAGGGCAGGTCACACTGTTCTTCACCTATTTTAGGTTAAGGGAGAAAATCCTGCTGTGCTTCAGGAAGGAGTTGTTCTACCCAGCTCTTTCCTGTGCTTCTAATTGTGTTTCTTCTACCCAGGATGGTACCAGCTGAAAATGCTAACGTTTGTGAGACTGCTGGAACCATTTCCACATGGTGCAGAGTATCCAAGGGTGTCCAAGTTGTCAGTGTTTTCCTTTGCAAGTAGCATTGGGAAAGAGTTTGAGATGACCATGAGCCAGCAATCTGCCCTCATGAACAAGACAGCCAGTGCACAGTGAACAAGACCCCAGTCTCCTGGGGTGCATCAGGAATGTGGCCAGCAGGCTGAGGGAGGTTGTCCTCTCCCCTCTGTCCCAGTGACGCCACAGAGCTGCTTTCCAGCAGGTCAACTCCTCACCTAAGAACAGCCTAATCCAGTAAAAAGGAGAAAGTACTGAAAAAGTTGAGGGGTTTTCACTTCTGCTTTCTTCCCCTCTCATCAGAAGAGGTTGGAGTTTGAATCAGTTCATCTTAAATTCAAATCAAAATACTCCCTTTCCAAGCCTGAGCAGGAAAAATAACTGACAACTACTGAACATATTACGCAAGCAATGCCCCTGCCCTGGAAGTGTTCAAGAGAAGGCTGGATGTGGCCTTGAGGAATCTGGTCTAGTAGAAGGTGTCCCTGCCCATGGCAGAGGAGTTGGAACTGGATGATCATTAAGGTTCCCTTCCAAGCAAAACCATTCTATCAATCTGCGAACTGGCAGAGCACCGAAGGACCAGAAAGGGAACATCTGACACAACTCACTGCAGCAGAACTATCAACTGGAGGCAGAGAAAAACATGAACTAATTCCTACGCATGGGGAGTGCCCAAGAAGGACAAACACTGAGGTGGACAAACAAGATAACACAATTTCAAGTGTATCTTGTTTGTTCTTTTCTGTGCTGGCCTCTCTGCAAACAGCTCTGGAAGTGAATCACAGAAAGAGTGAGCGAACTGGTCACCAGTGAGGAGCAAACAGCCCTGAAGTTTAGCTAGGTTAACTTTTGGGCATAGTCTCAATCTGAGGTTCTGCTGGAGTTCCACTCTCCTGTTTCTTTTGAACTGGGGAGATCTGTCCAGAAGTGGACACAAGACTCCAGAGGTGTTCTTCAAGAAACCCAAAAGCTTTGGCTTGCCACTTCAGGTTCGGGAAGGTTCTCCTGCCCCTCTACCCTAAGTGAGGCCACATCTGGACTACTGAGTGCAGATGTGGGCTCTCCAATTCAAGACTGACCAGGAATCCAAGTATTTACTTTCTCATCGTTGTGACTGTCTAAAGAGCTTCTGAGCTATCACTTGTCATCTGGTGAAATGCTCAGAGGAAAACCTCCAGTTAAACATGCCTGACTTCCAGCCTGCTGAGGCTTCTTCAGGAACCCCAAAAGCCCTGCCAGTCATTTACATAGCCATTGCTATGCCCAGGTGCATTTTCCCAGTGCTGGATTTAGCTCACCTGACAAATCACCCAACCATCAAAAAAAGACATTTTTAAACAGAGCAGAGTGAGGTTCAGCTGCTCACGCCCCCTCTCTTTCAGAGCAAAACTCAGATACACATGTGTCAGCCCAGCTGTTGCACCACTGGTGACACTGGCTGCGGGGAACCTCTGGTAAAAGATGACTTTTAGTCCTTAATATTACATCCAGAAAAATACTTCTGTTTGTGTAGTCCAAACTAACTCAACCAAGTTAAGCATGGTGCTGAACTTCACATCACAGCAAATCTGACTTGCAGTGGACTGGAATATGAAGATATTGGCAATTTTGAGGACCTACTTGAGCAAAGGACCTCGAAAAGGAGTCAGGTACTACAGGAAGACAAGAGTTACAGCTCCTGAAGCACCTCATGTTTCATGGAGGCTCAGCCACTGCATCCCTGTTTGCTAAAACAAAACCCCAGCTCATGCCAGTCTGGCTGAAGCCAGGGGCAGCTGCACAGGAAGCTCTGCAAGCTCGAGCCAAACTGAAGCAGAAACTTCAAACCAACAGAAACTGGGATTTTATTTTATCTGCACCTGCAGACAACAGGAAGAAACCCTCTGCCCTGCTCCTTGGTGCTTCTGTCCTCATCCTACTCAGGCAGTGGCTCTGCTGTCACCACTTCAGTCCAAGTGCTAAAAATGCAAAGGCTAGATTTAACCACAGATTTCCATCCAGCTGGAAAGTGGTAGGGCATAAGCACAACACAACAGCTCAAGCAAGGTTTTCCTCCTGCTCTACCTTAGTAAGGTCACAGGAGGGTTATTGGTTCAAGTTCTGGACTCCCCAGTTCAAGAGAGACACAGAAATGCTGGAAGAGTCCAACAGAGGCTATGAGGATGATGAAGGGACTGGAGTGTCTCTGTAAGGATCAAAGGCTGAGAGTCCTGGGGCTGCTCAGCCTGGAGAAAAGCAGCCTGAGAGGAGACTTCAGCAATGATCAGCAAGAGCTAAAGCACCCATGGGGAGCAAGTGGATGGGGCCAGACTCTTGTCAGTGGTGCCCAGGGACAGGACAAGGGGCAGTGGGCACAAAGTGGAACCCAGGAGGTTCCACCTGAACAGGAGGAGAAAATTCTTTGCTGTGAGGGTGCTGGAGCCCTGGAGCAGGCTGCCCAGAGAGGTTGTGGAGTCTCCTTCTCTGGAGAGCTTCCAAACCCATCTGGACATTGCGATCCTGGGCAAGCTGCTGTGGGGACCCTGCTTTATCCGGGGGGTTGGACTGGGTGATCTCCAGAGGTCCCTTTTCAACTCCCACCATGCTGGTATTCTGTGAATGAAGGAACACCTGTCTGGACAGCAGGTGAGATGTGCTTACAGGGAGAATTTAGCGTAGTGGGTTGGTATTTATTTCTCTGGTGCATACAGAAGTGTAGATGTACACAGCACATCTATCTACTGCACATCCATTATTCATTCTTCATTTCCAGTTTAGCTGAAGAGCTCCATGACCAGAAGCCAATGATACAAACATCTTGTTTTACAAGTTTTGTTGGATGAAAGGAAAACGAAACCAATGAAGCAACACAGCATGATCAAAGGCGATTGCTGCTAACACAACTTGCACAACACCTCCTCAACACCACTGTTATTTAAGCTCCTTGAGGTGCCTCTTTTTAGCTTGGTTTAATTTTGAAAATAGAAAGCTGCTTCAAAGAATCAAAGAAGTGGCCTTTCAGCTCATGGTATCCAACCTATAGCCCAGCACTGCCAGAGCACCAACAAACCATGGCCCTCAGCACCACATCTCCATGGTTTTGAAACCCCTCCAGGCATGGGGACTCCAATACTGCCCCAGGCAGTCTGGGCCAGGCCTTGACAACTCTTTTGGGGAAGAAATCGTTCCTCATGTCCAACCTAAACCTCCCCCAGGGCAACTTGAGGCTCCTTTAAGTCCTGAAGTCTCACTGAAGCCTTCTCTTCTCTGTGCTGAACAACCTCGAGTCTCTCAGCTCGGCCTCACGGCAGAGGGCCTCCAACCCTCCCATCAAGCTGTGGCCTACTTTGGCCCTACTCCAACAGGTTCAGGTCTCTGCTGTGCTAAGGGCTCCAGAGCTGGCCCCAACACTGTGGCAGGGTCTCAGCAGAGTAGAGCAGAGGGGCAGAATCCCCTCCCTTGACATGCTGCCCACGCTGCTGGGAGTCAGCCCAGAACAGGATTGTTTTGGGGCAGCAATCAATAAAATATATTCCCTTATCTATTTATGCTTTTCAATTACTCGTGCAATCTGCTCTAAATTCTGTTTAGCTAGGCATGAAGAGATAGAGATCAAGTTAGAACCAGTATTAGGGTTTAAATAAAGCTTGGAAAAGATTTCAAAGAGAATAATCACGCTTGAACAGAGACTCAAGATGACATTGTTACTCCTGGAGGTCTTCAAGATCTGTTCAAGGTGTTGAGCAACCTGGTGTAGTGGAAAGTGTCCCCTGCCCATGGCAGAGTGGTTGAAACTAGACCTCAAAGGTCCCTTCCAACCCAAATCATTCCATGAGTCTCATATCACGTTCCTGAGCTCCACTCCTCTAATGTAAGTTTACCTTCATTTGCAATAGCTGATGAATTTTGGGTGTTTAAGCTTTGTTTTGTATTCAGCCCTCTGGCTCCGCCAGGTTGATTTCCAGCCTCACCAACTTGAAACAAAACTGGCAGATACCTGAGGTTATCTAAACAAAAAGCCTGAAAACTAACAACTTTAGATAAAAAAAATCATGAGTCTCAGCTATGGCATGAGCTGGAATTAGCCTCCAGCTTTAATTAGCTGTGTAAGGGTGATGTTAATTAGGCTGCTGATGTATAAAACAAGTTCTAAATAGGGCTGCAGGTGGAGTCCTCCAAGGTAGGGTCAGTGAAGAGCTACAGCTTTGATCTGTTTTAGTTTTCTGTCTCTAAACAAAAGAAACCAGCATAGTGCAAAGAAACAGAACTAAGGGAAGTGGAAATGGCTTCTACCCACAAATTCCTGAGGGTCACTGCGTTTTACAGAGTCTTTATTTAAATCCAGGCTTTGCCAGTGGTGCACAAAGCTTGAACTCTCCCCAATTCCTTCATCTACCTGTGATAACTATCAATAAACAGGGGAAGGAAGTTTTCTGTGTTTGCTACAGCAGCAGCAGAAGGAAAAAAGGAGAAGCCTTAAAGTTAAGCTGTAGTCTTGCTGCTAAAAATCAAAAGCACTGCATAGAAATCACTTAATCATTGCCCAGCTAATCACAGAACCTCCCCAGGGCAGCAGGGCAAGTGTTGTAAATCACTAAAGCTTGGAGGTACATACCAGCTGTCTTCTTCTTCATGGCAGCTCTCAAGTTCTAGCACCTTCACCTCATCAAGCTCTGCACGACTGGAAAGCCCTTCCCCATCTCCACATTTCTCACTGGGATTTTGTTCAGTTATCCGAGCCAAGGGATTCACACCTGCAGTGCCCAAGCTGCCCCGCAGCTCTGGGCTGTTACTTGTATCCACACATGAGGAACATCTGATGTTCTCATCGGCCTTGAACAGGGTAGGAGACAATTCCTGGGTGGCACCAGTGTGTTGGATTGGGGCATCCATGTCTCTCTTTAGGCAGTTGTTCTCTCCATCCTCCTTCCTCATCTTGCTCAAATGGCTGTGCAGATCTGCCATGATTTGCAGCTCTCTGTTCTCTGTGATGGCAATGATGCTGTTATTAATTTCCATCCCATTGAGACCAGTATCATGGTTATCCACACCAGTATGGATCTCCCCCTGCACGTTTGTCCCGTGCACGTTCCTGCCACCCTTGGTTCTTGGGTGCTGGTTCTCTATCTCCAACCTCCTCACAAGCTCACGTAGCTTTCGCACCTCGTCCAGCTCTGGGGTGACCTCCCCAGCTGCTGGCTCTGTCTCAGGGCCCATGGCAGAGTTCTCTGTGGAGTCTCGTCCTAAATCAGGCTCCAGAACACGATCCTGTTGGATAACCGGGGCATTTCCAGGCACCACCATCATCCAGAACACAGCAGTTTTCCTGCAAGGCATGAAGAACAGATCAAGGCTCCACAAAGATTAGATAATTCCTCCCTGAAGGTGTTAGAGGCCAGTTTGGATGAAGTTTTGAGCAACCTGGACTAGTGGAAGGTGTCTCTGTCCACAGCAGCGGGGGTTGGAACCAGATGATCTTCAAGGTCCCTTCCAACCCAAACCATTCTGTGGTTCTATGATAACCTCAGATGAAAGACCTTCAGATGCAACCTTGCAAGCTTGAACAGGATGTGTAGACACAGAATGACAGGGGTTGGAAGGGACCTCTGAAGATCATCTACTCCAACCCCCACCCCACCAGAGCAGGTAATTGAAGCACACTGGAATTAAACACCAAAATTGCTGCCTTTCCTAAGAAAAATGTAATGACACTGGGGTAAAGGGTAGCTGAATTTCATCCAGATCTATTGAAAAAGGACAAAACATTTCAAACAAATCCAACTTGCTCCTTTTAAGCAGCTAGGATATGGAACTGTTATGCTCCAAATGCAGCTGTATGAAAGGAAGGGGATTTCAGCACCCACAATAGTTCAGTTTCCATCTGTTTACAAACAAAATCCAGGAGAAAAGCACTGCCTGAGCAAAGTCAGGAAGCATCATTAGCAAGGTGCTGACGTCAGGGTAGTGACAGCACCAAGAGAATGGTGAAAACATCCTTTGTTCATTCACTGATATAGCCTGGAAAAGCAGAAAAACAACAACTTGGAAACAATTCTGTATGGATCGACAGCAAACACTGAGTGCAGGACAGGAAAACATGCACAACTAATGTCCTCACTGGGATATCTGAAACTCCTGAAGCATTCTGATCGCAGCATCCCCGTGTGGCAGAGATCTCTGGAGATGATCCAGTCTAACCCCCCTGATGGAGCAGGGTGGTACAGAGCAGCTTGCCCAAGATCACGGTGCCCAGATGGATTTGGAAGCTCTCCAGGGAAGGAGACTCCACAACCTCTCTGGGCAGCCTGCTCCAGGGCTTCAGCACATCCATACAAGATAAGTTTCTCCTCTTGATCAGATGGAACCTCCTAGATTCCAATTTGTGCCCGTTGCCCCTTGTCCTGTCACTGGGCACCACTGACAAGAGTCTGGCCTCATCCTCTTGCTGCATATTGACCAGATCCCCTCTCAGGTTGCTTTTCTCCGGACTGAGCAGCCCCAAGTCTCTCAGCCTGCGCTCCACAGAGATGCTCCAGACCTTTCATCTTTGGAACCTCCACTGGACTCTCTCCAGTAGTTCCCTGTCTTCCTTGAACTGGGGAGCAGTGAGCCCAGTACTCCAAATGTGACCACACTCGACCTGCTCACCACACTCTTCTTCATGCACCCAGGAGACCGTTTGCCTTTTTAGCCATGAGGGAACCTTGCTGAGGAACTTGTTGTCTACCAGCTCCCTCAGATCCTTTTCCACAGAGCTGCTTGCCAGCAGATGAACCCCTCACCTGTCCTGATGCAGACACAGTGAAAAACAGAAAACAGGAGATAAATCTCTCCTGCCATAGATGGTGAGATGGTGTATTTCACTAAGTTCCATGAAATTAAGCCAGCTCTACTTTTCCTGCGTGAAGTGCTGCTGCTTCACCCTGTGGTTGTGCTGACCAAGGAAGGGTATCCAGAGCTTTATGCTGTGCAGATCTTTTCAGGCTTCCCCAAAGTCCTAAAATTACACTGGTTTGTTTCACATAGACATTTATAACTCAGAACAGGCAACAAATCCGGATTTTATTCTCTGCCCTGACAGAATGCTAACCAAATCCGGACTTTTCTCCCTGCCCTGACACAGAATGATCACCAAATCCTGACTTTTCTCCCTGCCCTGACACAGAATGCTAACCAAATCCTGACTTTTCTCCCTGCCCTGACACAGAATGATCACCAAATCCTGACTTTTCTCCCTGCCCTGACACAGAATGCTAACCAAATCCTGACTTTATTCTCTGCCCTGACACAGAATGATCACCAAATCCTGACTTTATTCTCTGCCCTGACACAGAATGCTCACCAAATCCTGACTTTATTCCCTACCCTGACACAGAATGCTCACCAAATCCTGACTTTATTCTCTGCCCTGACACAGAATGATCACCAAATCCTGACTTTTCTCCCTGCCCTGACACAGAATGATCACCAAATCCTGACTTTTCTCCCTGCCCTGACACAGAATGATCACCAAATCCTGACTTTTCTCCCTGCCCTGACACAGAATGCTAACCAAATCCTGACTTTTCTCCCTGCCCTGACACAGAATGCTAACCAAATCCTGACTTTATTCTCTGCCCTGACACAGAATGATCACCAAATCCTGACTTTATTCTCTGCCCTGACACAGAATGCTCACCAAATCCTGACTTTATTCCCTACCCTGACACAGAATGCTCACCAAATCCTGACTTTATTCTCTGCCCTGACACAGAATGCTCACCAAATCCTGACTTTATTCCCTACCCTGACACAGAATGCTCACCAAATCCTGACTTTTCTCCCTGCCCTGACACAGAATGCTCACCAAATCCTGTGGTGGTTTCTTTTTCTCCCACACTGGTGATTTACACCAGTTTCCAGTTCAGATGTGCGCATTCATTTCTGAACTGTCTACTGCAAAGCCCCTGATAGAAAATTAATGTTCCCCAGAGCAAGCAAATGGATTTCCCCTCCAAAATGACAATGTCCTGCAGGAAGACAGACAAGACACAGGAGACAAAGCTAATTCAAGTGTAAGAGTTGATACAGCTGCACTTGAACCCTGATTTTTTTGTGTGGATGTAGATGATTTTCTCCTGGTTTTAAGGTCTCACTGCCAGCAGGTAGGCCAAAAAGCACCAAAATCAAGTGTTTTATGAAGTGCAGGAGGTTAAAAACACAGACACCCCCACCCCCCCCAGTATTCTTCTGTTTCTTAAACAAACAGCAGAAGTTGAGTCTGTTTCCTAAAAATAAATAGTCTGGGGGTTGTTCATGTGTTTTTTTCATTTGGAAGGGTTGGTTAATTTTGGTCTCCTAGAAGCCAGGCAAATATTTTAGGCTTGTGTTTGAATTAACATCCACAAACAGCACTAAGTGAACGGAGCTGACTGCAGCACACTTCGAACACACCTTTCAGACTCATACCTGAAGTCATTTTGACTCAGGGAAGAGATTTTTAATTGCCAGTTACCAAGCAATTTGATTCCTACTCAACCTGCCCACTTCACAATCCTCCTCAGACACATTCTCACCCCAAGAACCTCTCAATAAGGAACAAAAATCTCCTGATTTCCGAGGATCTCTGAAAATCACCTCTCAGGAGCTCACCATGGATGCACCAGCAGGGAGTTGAGGAGTTCTGCTGTCAGAGCAAAAAATACCAGGATCCAAGGAAGAGAAAAGGATCAGATTTGTCACCTGAAAAATCCATTTTCCTCCAAAGCTGAAGAGAAGCAAAAGCTGCGTTTGCATCCCCGGGGTGGGAGGAATAAACAGATTCAAACCATTTTGCTTTTTCCCACGAGTACTAAGTCTCAAAACCACCCAAATAAAGCAGTGAAGGTAAGAGAGGGGAAAAGACACAAAGCTGCAAAACTCCATTTCACGGTAGAAGAGGGGGGAAAGGGAGGCAAAATTCAATTTCACTCCGTAATACGCCGCAAAAAGGGAGAAAAAAGGGGGGGAAAGGAGGAAAACCCGAGGGCGCCTCATTTCGAGCCGTTGCCGTGTGGGAGACAATAATTTGGACTTTCTCAAGCAGACATCCGGGTGCTTAGCGGCAGGTTAACGGACTCCCCTCTCCAGGACGGCAGAGATGAGGGCAGGGGGCCGGATGAACGCCTCCGGTGTGACCCCCCCATATCAGCTGGGGCTCGCCCGGCTCGGCCCTTTCCCCCTCCTAGCCCCGGGGAGGCTGCGGCCCCGCACCGGCTCCGGCCACGTTCCCCTGAGAAGGTGCAGAAGACGATAGGCTCTCGCTTCTGCCCGGGGGTGGATGGAGACTCCCTGGCCCGAGTCGCGGCTGC
Source organism: Pogoniulus pusillus (assembly GCF_015220805.1). Lineage (NCBI taxonomy): Eukaryota > Metazoa > Chordata > Aves > Piciformes > Lybiidae > Pogoniulus > Pogoniulus pusillus. Next base: position 11,788,289 of record NC_087282.1, read on the forward strand.
GGAGCGTGGACAGCTCCCGGTGCGGCCGCGCTGACGGGAGAACGAGCGAAGAGAAAGGAAGGGGGATGATGAGGGCGAAGAAGGCAGGGAGAGGGGTCTCATCCCTCACCAAGCCGCTGTGGGAAGCCTGTGAGCCCACTGTGGGGAGAGAAGGGTGGGGGGGAACGCTGCGGCCCGGCGGGTGGAGCCGGAGCTGTGGGGGGGTTTCTGACGGAAGCCCACCGGGGGGCTCGGGGCGCGGCCAGCACACGGCGAGAGCTCGCAATAGACTCAAACCCTCCTCCCTTCCCCTTCACACGGTTACCTGCCGGGGCCGCCGATGGAAGGGAGGGCAGAGAAGGCGGCCAGACCCCGCGGCCCTTCCCGCTCCCGCTCCGCCGCCTCAAGCCGCGCTCGCGCCCGGCGGGAGGAGGATGGGGTGGGGGGGGGGAGGAAGGTGGGGAAAGGGGGAGGGGAAGGAGGGGGAGGAGCCGCCGCTGCCGCGCGCGCAAGGCCGGCCCCGCCCACACCGCGCGGTGCGCGCGAGTCCCCGCGTGCCCCCTCCCTTCCTGCCCCGGGTCCGCCGGGCGAGCGCGGGGCTGCGCGCGTGCGCGGCGGCTGAGGGCGGCAGCGGCGGCTGAGGGCGGGAGCCGCGGGGGGGGGGGGGGGGGGCAGGCAGTCACGGCCGCGTTTTGGGTGGAAACGACCCCCGAGAGCTTCGAGTCCAACCGTGCCTGACGCTGCCGAGTCTGCCCCTAATCCGTGCCAAACAGCACCGCACCTCTGCGGCTTCTCAACGCCGCCAGGCGCGGGGGTTCGGCCGCCTCCCTCGGCAGCCAGTTCCAGTGCCTTACCAGTCACGCAGGAAAGAAATTGCTCCTAATATCCAACCGAAGCCTCCCCTGGGGCAACTTCAGGCCATTTCCCCTCATACTAGGGAGAAGAGACCGACCCCCACCTCACTGCAACCTCCTATGAGGGAGCCGTAGGCAGCAATGAGGTCTCCCCTCGGGCTCCTCTTACCCAGGCTGAGCACTGCCGAGGTGCTGAGGGCATCTCCTGGCTCACCGCTACCGTTGCTTTCCGTGCCACATCCTCTAGCACAGCACTGAGCGAATGTGCCGACAGCTTCTGACCCGAGGCTTCCAAGAAAGTGGCCCATGCCCTCAGATCAAAGGGCACACAAGAGCGGGGCAGGGAAGCTGTAGGTGAGCCAAGAGTGTTTATTAGAGCTCTACAGGGAAGCATGGTGCTGAGGCAACGGTGCAAGCCATACAGGGACAAATCCTGTCACCCCTTGAGGCCACATACCCAGCAGAAAGGACTGAACTTGGTGAATACGCTCTGGGGATCATCTTCCTCTAGCTTCAGGGCTTTGAACTACGAGATTCAAGCTTTTGGTGCAAGGAGATGTGGCACGAATGCTGTACCAGTCTCTCCTCCCCAACAGCACTGGTACCAGGGAGGAAATACTGGCCGTGGGTCTCAGAACCAAGAGGAGATGCTTTGTGACCCTCTGCTGTTCAGAAAGTAACATCTCTTCAATGTCTTGTTAACTTAGAAATAGCCAGATGCTTCTCTGGGGTGCCCAGGGACAGGAAAAGGGACAATGGACAAACTGGAACCCTGAAGGTTCCATCTGAACAGGAAGAGAAACTTCTTAGGTGTGGAAGTGCCAGAGCCCTGGAGCAGGCTGCCCAGAGAGGTTGCGGAGACTCCTTCTCTGGAGAGCTTCCAAATCCAGCTGGACATTGTGATGCTGGGCAAGCTGCTCTGGGTGCCCCTGCTAAAGCAGGGGGTTGGACTGGATGATCTCCAGAGGTCCCTTCCAGCTCCCACCCTGCAGAGGTGATAAAATGCAGGCAGCCACAACCAGAAGCCAACCTCTGTGTTGGGTTTTCAGGGAGTTGCTGCTCTTCGTGGTTGTACCACACACACTCAGCATGAAGCTGCCCAATCTCCTGTCATGGACATGGCTTGAAGGTCTCAAGCTGAAGCATGTCAGTTACTAGTTTCAACTGGAGTTGCTTCTGAGGTCATGCCTATAGCTGGGTGAAATAACTGCTACAGCGACCTAAAAAAGAGCTAAGTGGACTTGTGCTGCAGAACACCAACTCGTGAAGCTCTTCCATGCATGCTAAATTCCACCAGCAAGCACAGGAACAATTCTGGGGCCACCAACAGCCTTCATTTGAGCATCTGCCATCACCTGTTTCTATGTTGGAGCTCCTGGGTGCTCCAGAGACAAAATACAAACTCTGGGCACAACCACAGCTGGGCTTTGAAGGCAAGGGCAGCTGATTTCCAGGTTTTGGTGTTCTGCTTTTGCAGTGGCTGAATTAAGGGCCAAAGTAAAACGATTCTGACTTTTAGCAAGGGCTAAAATTAAGTGATTCTGGCTTTTAGCAAGTCCAGCATCTGCTGGAGGTTCAGTTTTGTGAGGGAGCATTTGCGATGTGAATAATTTAGGGAGGTAAGAGAGGAGTCAGGGCAGGGCTTGGTGAGAAGTGGAGTGGAATTCAGCTTTCAGTCAAGCAATGCTCCTCATCAGGAGAGAAAATGGAGATGCTCACTCTCTGGCACTCTTTGTACTGCCAGGAGACACCACCACCAGAGGCCAGGACAAAGTCCTGACTGGAAGAGAGCCTTATCTCCCCAACCAGACCATGGCCACACAGGCTGCTGCAGAAGCCACCAGGCAGGAAAGGGAAATGAGAGCTGACACAGCACCAAGTGCTTCTGAAAGCCAGAGGACATCAGGCAGAAGCTATTTTTGGGCAGAATTTTTGGGGTGAGAGAAGCAGAAATAGGCTTTTGCTTAGAACTAAACTCAAACTCTCCCTAAGATTCCAAATTTAGGGTTGAAAGCTGCTCAGGTCTGGTTGCTTTGTGCCAACTCACACACACTAAGCTGCAGAAATGAAAGGAAAGGGGGAAAATAGGCCAAAAAAAGGTTTCTAGGAATTAGGTCAGAGCTAAGGAGCTATGCCTGGCTTCCAGCACTCTGGAATCTTCATGGAAGTGGAGAAGGGGCTCAGCACCTTTGGAGAACCAGGCCCCTGCTCTCTGGAGATGCTGCTGCCGCATCCTGTTAGCGTTGGCACTTGTCTGCAGCTGACAGCACAAACCAGTGGATCTTCAACTCCCTCAGCATGATGAGGCAGTGAGGGGGAAAAGAACTTGAGGGAAGAAGATAGGGGGAGCAGGAATACTGCTGGCTTAGGCAGTCAGGAGCTGCTGGATATATCCCGAGATGTGCTGCTGAGGGCTTCCTGCTGGCTGCCCTCCTCCAGCTCTGCAAAACCCTGTGAGAAGACAAAAACAGGTGAACACAGGAGCTGGGCTCCACACAAAGCTCCTCAGTGGAGAGGTCAGGGGAGCAGAGGAGGCCACAGAAAGGGGATGAAGAAGCTGCCTGGTCGTGTTGCATTAAGAATAGACAAAGCAGCCAAGGGGCAAGAGCTTCTTCTCTTCCTTAAGGGGCAGGGGGAAGAGAGGAGACTCATTTGATGGTCTCAGGGTAGTGGCAGGGTTTCTGCTTGCCACTGTGGTGACTTCTGCCCTATTCTGATAATCAAAATATAATCATAGAATAGAATCAGAGAATCATTTAGGTTGGAAAAGACCTTTAGGATGATCCTGAACAACCATTCTTTAACTCTACCAAGATGGGTGCTAGAACATGTTCCTCAGTACCACATCTCTGCCTCTTTGAAACACCTTCAGGGATGGGGATTCAACCACCTCCCTGTTCCACGTTTTGAGAACCCCTTCAATGAAGAAGTTTCTCTGATATCCAACCTAAACCTCCCCTGGTGCAACTTGAGGCTGTGTCTTCTTGCCCTAAATAATGACCAAACCCACACCCAACCCAGTTCTTCACTGCTCTGTTGCTGGAGCTCACAACTCTGTAGTTTCCCCATGGTTTCACCTCAACAGATCTTTACCTACAGCAGGAACTGCCCTTTCCATGCCATGGTGCCTTCTCTCTGGAGGCATGTTATGGCTGCAAGCTGTAGGTTAGCCCAGGACACCAGGAGTGAACTCTTTAATTACCTTCAGAGAAGCCTCTCAACCTCCAAGGGACATTCCTGTCACTGCTCAAGCCATCCCCTGCTTGTCTCCCTGCCGTGAAGCTGTCACAGCCTCTTTATCACATTAAGGACAGAGACTGTGGCCCTAACCCAGCCCCTTGGATCAGCTCTAGCATGTGAGATGCTGAGGAGACACTGGAATAGGTTGCCTAGGGAGGCTGTAGATGTCCCCTTCCTGGAGGTGTTCAAGGCCAGGGTGGATGTGGCCTTGAGCAACCTTGGCTAGTGGGAGGTGTCTAGATGGAACTAGATGAGCTTTAAGGTCCCTTCCAGCCCAAACCATTCCATGATTCTATGAATCTGTTCCCAGCTCATTCTGCAGCAAGGGTTGCTGCTTCCCACCAAATTCCACAGGACAACCCCTGAGTGGGTCACTTGGAAAGGTGGGGGGTAAACTTTGTCCATTCAGTGAGCTCCAGGAGCTCTCATTCTGTGCTGCCAAGGGACACTCACCTAGAAGAGTTTCTCATAGCACTTGTCACAGTGGACAATGTCCCGGTGGATGAATATTTTATCCAGGAGATCTCCCATTGCTTTGTGGCAAATCCCACACTGCCAAAAGGAAAACAAGGGGGATTAGAAGGTAACCAAAGCCCCATGTCAGCATGGGGTGGGATGGCAGAGAACCTTTGTTTTACAAAGGTGAGAAGATGCCAAAGCATAGATCTTTGAGACCAGAGCTTTCTCCAATGGATAAAGGTCACTTTGGAGCTTTTGGGAGGCTTCCTCCTCCCACAGTCACAATTTCCACAGACTTCTAAACTTCACAAGGTTTGAGAGATGAGCAAGGTCTGCACAGGGGCACAAGGCCACCAGCACCAAGTTGGTCCCACAAGGATATGAGGAAGGAGGGTGCTGCTTCTGTCAGATGCCAATAAAGAATTCTTCTCATCTGAGGAGCTGAAGAACTTTTGGGGACACCACCAATAATGAATTTTGCTTGTCTGAGGAGATGAAGACCTTTTGGGGACACCTTCACTATCTGTGACTGCATGACCTTTTTTTGTCCTGCTGTGGATACAAGCATTTGGCCCACACTGTGGACATCACCGTGGAAGTCTGAGGACAGAGTTTGCCCCAAAGTTCCTCCTGCCACACTGCATGTCACAGCAGAAGGCCCTAGGAGAGGTTCTTACCCTGAAGCAGTACTCGTGGCAGTAGATGTTCAGATGCTCTATGATGATCTTGGGACAGTCCCGGATCTCACGGCTGCAGTAGGTGCAGAGAGGGTCACTGGACCTGTGATGGAGCAAAAGACTGAACTCCTCTGGAGCCTAAGGTGGACCCAACACTGGCACCACTCTCCATGAGACACCTGCTTTGACATGTGTTTGTGTCAAGAGACAGCACAGAGGGACACAAGCTCGCCCAGAGGTGCAGAGACCCCAGCAGCAGGGCCCTACAGATCTCAGAGTCAGTCTCAGGTTTGGGATAGAAGAGACCTTAAGGATCATGGAGTCCAACCACTAACCCAGCACTGCCAGGTCACCACCTAACCATCCTCCTCAGCATTATATCTCTATGGCTTTGAAACCCCTCCAGGGGTAGGGACTCCACCACTGTCCTGGGCCGCCTGGGCCAAGCCTCATTAATGTCCTCAATGCTCTCAATGTGCCTCCATGTCCCTCCTGGAGTGGCCCAAAACTGACCCCAGGATTCAAGGTGTGGCCTCACCAGTGCCCAGTCCAAAGGGACAATCCCTGCTCTGGTCCTGCTGGCCACACTATTGCTGATGCAGGCCAGGATGCTGGTGGTCTTCTTAGCTACCTGGGCACACTTTGGCTCATCTCCAGCTGGTGATGAACAGCACCCCCAGGTCTTTCCTACTGGGCAGTCTCCAGCCACTGTGCCCCAAGCCTGGGGGGTGTCTGTGATCCGAGGTCAGTCTCTTTTCCCAGCATCATGTACCCTCCATGCAGTTATTTCACAGAATCATCTAACACTTTGGGTTGAAAGCCTGTCCCCTGCTTTGTGATTGGCCCCTTGAAGTCCTGAAAGGGCCACCAGAAAGTCTCCTTGGAGCCTTCCCTTCCCCAGACTGAGCAACTCCAAACTCAACCCAGTATTCCAAAAATCTTGAGGTCATTTCTTTTTCACAGTTTGCTGGAAACCCCAGAGCAGCCCTGAGCTGTCCTACCTTTGCAGGGGAGCACTGGACAGGTAGCTGTGGTGGCTGTAGGCTGATCTCTCCACATCGGTCAAATCCACGAGGCTGCCATTGGGAACAGGAAACATCAGATCATGGCAGTGAGAGACAATCACACAATCCCTGGCTGATTGAATGTCATCCAGTCCAACCCCCCCTGCAGTCATCAGAGACAGCTGCAACTGCAGCAGGTTGGTCAGAGCCACAAACAACCTGACCTGCAATGACGCCTAAGCATGGGGCATCTTCCACCTCTCTGAGCAATCTGGGCCAGGCTCTCACCACCCTCAGTCTCCAGTCTGAATCTCCCTCTTTTAGTTCAAACCATCATCCCTGCTCAAAAGTCTGTCCTCTTGAAGTCCTGAAAGGACACCACAAAATCTCCATGGAACATTCTCCAGGCTAAACAACCCCAACTCTCTCAGCCTGGCTTCTCAGCAGAGGTCTTCCAGCCCTTCCACCATTGCTGTGGCCTCCTCTGGCCCTGCTCCAATAGCTCCATGTCTCTGCTGTGCTGAACAGAGCAGAGGGGCAAAATCCCTGTCAGGTCTCCAAAGCCTCTCTGCTGCCCATCCAATGCCACCACCCCTCCAGGTTGGTTAGCTGAGGCACGAAGTTGTCCCAGAACCCCCTCAGCATGTGTTTGGTGGCACAGCCATGCACTCTGCATGCAGATGAAGAAGACACAAGACCATTTCTGGGGTCTCCTCCTACCTGCCATAGCGTGGGGAGGCCGAGGAGCCGCTGCTGTTCAGGTACTGCTTCACAAAGAGGACTCCTCTTCTGGGCAGGGGTGGAAACAGGAGAAGCATTTCACACAGAATCACAGAATGGGGCGGATGGGACCCTTGAAGGTCATCTTGTCCAACCCCCCTGCAACGAGCTAACACCTTGAGCAACCTGATCTAGTGGGAGGTGTCCTTGCCCATGGCAGGGGGGTCAGAACTAGATGATCCTTAAGGTCCCTTCCCACCCAAACCATTCCATGATTCTATGATTATCACCAACTAGATCAGCTTGCTCTGGGCCTCATCAGGTCTGACCTTGAATGTCTCCAGGGATGGGGCCATTTGCAAGAGAGAGGGACAGAGCTGATGAGACTGGGGACAAGAGGGACCATGTGTGTGTGCTGGGACACCAAACCCATGTGGAAGGCAGGGGGTGAGCTGCTCTCGAACAGACACCAAACAGCGAACACTGCTGCTAAACCATACCCCAAACATCCCTCTCTAATTAACTCACCAAACCTAATCAGGCTAATTAAGAAGACTGGGATGGATAATGCAGCTCCCTTATCCCATTTTGTAAGGAGAAGCTTTCCCTAAACCGTGTCAGGATTAGGCAGGCAATGAGCCTTCGGAGAGCTCCTGGTTCTGCCCATTAGCACCAGCCCTGCTGCCAGGGACCTCTTCTGTCCCTGGAGCACCCCCAGAAGCTGCTGCTGCTTGTCTGGGGGACATCCCTGCTTGCAGAGCTGACCTTTCCTGCTTGTCCTTCCCTCTCTAAAAGCCTGATTTCAGGATGATGCATCCCCATCTCCCTGTCAGTCCACAGACTGAGGGGAGACACCATGCCACCAGCTCCCTTCCCACAACCATGACATGAGCTCATCAGGCTTCTTCTCCACAGTGCTGCCTGTAAGCCATAGTTAGTCATAAAATACATCAGGCTGGGACCCTTGAAGATCCTCTGCAGTGAGCTGGGACATTGGCAACTAGAGCAGGTTGCTCAGGAACCCATCAAGTTTGATTTTGATCCTTCCTTCTGTGAGCAAAGCTTCTTTTCTAACTTAGCAGAGAACCTCCCATGTCATGAACCTCCTCTTTGGACATGTGAGGTGATAAGCAAGTCCAGAAGGACCCAAATGTTGCCCTTCAAAGCCTATGTTGACCTCTCACCATCTTTAAACCCCTTTCTAAATTGTGTAAAGCTGTGGAGCTCTGAGATGGAGCCTGTGGAAACCCAAAGTGCCATTAGACAGCTCCGAGCTGACAGCTGCACCACGATGGGATGGGATCTTCTCACAACACAAATGGGTCCTCTGCCAGGCTCACCTAGACCTTTTACACTTGCTGTAGGTTTCTTACTTGCTCATGATTGACAATGAGACAAAGAGTCTTCCAAGAGCCCCCCAGGGGGGTGTGTAGCATGAGGAGCTCTATCATGTCCCTCCAGCTACAGCAAATTGTGGAAGATTCATGATTTTGCCAATTTGGAGACAACAACTTCAGTCATCTCCATCGTGGTCCTCACAGAAGGGCACTTGGAGAGAAGCTCATGTGTCCTTTTTGGGTGCTTCCAGCCACCATGCTCTTAGCCAGCAGTGGTTGAGAAACATCCCATGTCCCAGAAGCCAAGCAGCAAAGCCTGGCTTGCCTTCAGCAGGCAGGATGGGTGCACACAAAACCTGTGTCACAGTGGGAAGGTCGTGGTCACCTCCACCCATTGCTCCTTACCCGGCAGTGCTGGAGTCAAGCGGGTTGCTGTGCTGCAAGGTGGCAGCTGGACCACAAATCCTCTCACTTGAGCTTGAGAGAAGCCTGGAAAGAGAGAGAAAAGTCTGTGGGAACTGGAGACAGGAGCTGTGATCCAGGCTGGCAGCCAAGAAGAGACCCACCGCTACTGCCAGGAGGGTGCAACACTAAGGCCCCCTCGACCATGCAGATGAATTCATCTTTATCATGGACCAAAACGTCTCCTTGTGACATCTGTATCTACTTCCACAGAGAAGTGGTTTGGAGGACTCTCTTTTATAGGGCTCTGGGAGAAAAGATCAAACAAGATCTTCAAGTCAGCAGAGACCTGAAGTGTATGATGTAGTAGCTGTAGCTGAACGTGAGCAGCTATGGAGACAAACAGCCCGAGGAGATGGAGATGTGTTGGCCATAGTCCAACACAACTGCCCCCCAGCCTCAATTCAATCACTTCCAAAGCTGCATAAAGGAGGAGGAGGCAAAACTATGGCTACCAAAACGTTTTTGGAACACATCTCAGCCTGTCCTTCAGCCATGAGAGCTGCCACTTGGTCTTGCAGGGAGGAAGCTGACCTTGCTTGGAGCCAATTGCAGGTTATCTGATGATCTTCTGTTCACATTCCCCTGCCATGGGCTCAACACTCAGACCTATGCTGGTGGCTCCACACAGGGGCAAACCACCTGTGAATGGACTGTCACTGGCATGAAGGACTGCAGGAAGTCCAGGGCAACCTTATTCCATGTTGGATACCTCCTACCCTTTCCAACAGCCCTATTCTGGGACCAGTTCAGTTACTTCATCCTCAACATTGCAGAGACAGAGACCCCTCTCTCAACATCTCTCAGCTTTCAGCTCTCTTTTTCTGTAGCCTCTCCAAAGATCAGTTCCTGGTCAAGGGAGGGTAACCAGGAACCAACCCTTCATTATCCTGTCACCCCATGTGGTGAAACATCTCTATGGACCAGAGGTGGCTCTGTCACAGCTTTTGATAGGGGTGGTTAAGAGGAGCTCTGTGCTTCCAGCTCACACATCCACTCCCTGGAAAACATCTCTCTCTCAGCTCTTAGCTCCTGTTGCACAGCAGTTTCATGGAGGTTTCCCTCATGACCATCCAAGACCAGCCATTTACCTGCTGCTGTTACAGTTTAAGCTGTCCATGTAGAACGGCACCCTGTGGCTTCTCTGGCCAAAGGACATGGTGGTGTCTCTGGGAAGGGAGTCGTGGCTAGGAAAGGAAGTGGACACAATCTCAAGCACTGAACTTGAGTACATGAGGGATTGTCCTAAACATCTCCCTGATTAGCAGCAGCACATCCCTGCCCCTGCTTGGATCCAGGCAGTTTGGGCAGGGATTGTCCACTGTGCTGGGCACTGGTGAGGCCACACCTCGACTCCTGGGTCCAGTTTTGAGGCCCTCACTCTACAAAGGGCATTGAGGGGCTGGAGCAGGTCCAGAGAAGGGCAGCAGAGCTGGTGAAGGGTCTAGAGAATAGGTCTGGTGAGGAGCAGCTGAGGCAAATGGGATTGTTTAGTCTGGAGAAAAGAAGGCTGAGGGGAGACCTCATTGCTCTCTACAGCTCCCTGAAAGGAGGTTGGAGTGAGGTGGGGGTTGGTCTCTTTGGTGATATAACCTGAAATTGTGCCAGGGGAGGTTTAGATTGAAGATTAGGAACAATTTCTTTCCTGCAAGAGTGGTCAGGCAGGAACAGGCTGCCCAGGGAGGTAGTAGAGTCACCATCCTTGGGGGTGTTCAAGAAATGCGTGGCCATGGCACTTTGGGACATGGTTTAATGGCCATGGTGGTGTTGGGTTGAAGGTTGGACTCAGTCTTGAAGGTCTCTTCCAACCAAACAATTCTATGGTTCTATGATTAGTGAGAAGTGCTGAGGACACTGCAGATGCTGATTCCATGTAGCAGTGGGGTGCTCTTTGGTTTAAAGAACCTGGAGCCCACCCTTGGCCTCCTCACCGTGTGGCTGTGGGGCTGAAGTCATAGTGGCCACGGGCAGGGTCGTATCTGCTGCTCCTGGGGCTGCTTCTCCCATCATGAACTCTGCCTTCATAACCTGGGGCAGGTCTGGCAAGGAAGCACAAAGCCCTGATTACGTTGAACTGGGTCTCACTGGAGTCCCCACGTGGCCTAAGCTGTGTTTTGGCTTGGTGGTCACTGCCATGATGGGTGCCCCTCTTCTCTGACCATTTCTGGGCTGGCTCTGCATCTGCACCACATCTACAAAGCTCTGCAGGCAGGAAAGACTCAAAATCTAACACTGAGAGTAAAGCCAAAGCAGTTGGCTGGGTTGATGGTTGAACTCTGTGAGCTTAAAGGTCTTTTCCAACCCAAGCTATTTCATGATTCTAGTCTACATCCTCAGTTCTTTTTCGTTCCCTGGCTCCCAGCAGACCCAGCACTGGCCCATCTGGCCTGCTGACATGGTGGTCCTCTGCTGCTTTTCCCTGACACAACTCACTACTGGAGTGGCTCTAAACTGTGGGTAAAGCTTTGGCTCCTTCAAAATGAGCCTGGGGTATCTGTTTGTTCTCTTCTTGCCCATGCCCCGTGGCACAGATGTTTACGTGGTGGATCACCACTTTGGTCCTGATGAAAGCTTCAGGCAATGAAACAAAGCTGAAACCACATATTAAAGCTGTGGCCAAGAGAAAGAAGGGCAGGGAAAAACCTGCTCTGGGCAAGACACCTATAGGCTGTGGGAGAAACCCAGGGGCATGGATGAGGAGGTTCCTGCCCTGCAGAGACCTCTCACTGTCACACTGCTCCAGAGGGTGAAGAACAGTAAGAGTCTGGCCTGCTTTCCTAGTCCTCATTTGCAAATGCCTCCAAAAGCAAATGAGAGCTTTATGAGTGCTGGGAAAGGGGAGCACTCAGCTCCCACGAAGGTAGACATACAGACATTAAAATTGTAGTTATTAGTGGATAACTTGTCTCTTAGGTCACTGAGGATCATGAGAAATGAAAACAAGACTGCTCCAGCATCATCATCTCTGCAGCTAGAGGAGAAGATGTGCTCCCTACACATCCATCAGGTTTCCAGGCACTCTGGAGGTGATCTGGATGCAAGCTGCCAAGAGCTCTCCAGTGCTACAGAGTAATTATCAACTTGGATGTCCTCATTCCAGCCCTTCAGAGCCAAAACTGATCTTCTTCTACGTGCTGTAAAACCTGGCAATCCTGCTGCTTCCTCTAGCAACAAAGTCCTTCTCTTGCTTCTTCATGCAGTGAGGGTGATCCTGAGAGGGGATCTGATCAGTGCTCAGCAATAGATAAAGGACCTCTGGGGGGCAAGAGGATGAGGCCAGATTCTTCTCAGTAGTGCCCAGGGACAGGACAAGGGACAAGGGGTACAGACTGGAACCCAGGAGGTTCCATCTGACCAGGAGGAGAAACACCTTTGGTGTGAGGGTGCTGGAGCCCTGGAGCAGGCTGCCCAAAGAGATCATGGAGTCTCCTCTGGAGAGCTTCCAACCCCAGGTGGACATTGTGATGCTGGGCAAGCTTCTGTGGGTGCCTCTGCTTGAGCAGGGAGTTGGACTGGATGATCTCCAGAGGACCCTTGCAACTCCACCATGTTCAGATACTGTGACCAGAGTATCACATCTCTCTGCTTTCCCTGTCTCTGTCCCAACTCCTCACCCTCACCTTCTGGTGCTGAATGCTTGGCTGTCCACATAGGATGGGATCCTGTGGCTGGGAGCTGAGGTGTGGTGGTCCATGTAGCCTGGCATGGGATGCTGGGTCTCATACACACCAAGAGAACTCTCAGTTGAGGTGAAGTTAGACCTGCAAAGAATGAGAGCCCATCTGGCCACAAAGCTCACACAGCGGGTCACACTTTGTCAAGGCTGCACCATGCCCCTTTCTACCACAGCAAGGAACACCTGGGACACCATGCCCTTAAGAGGTCCTCAAGGTCAGGGGAATGGCAGAGGTGTGCACTGCTTCTCCTCACCTACACCAGCTGAATTCCCAGCACAGCAACACTGCTGCAAGGTCCAGCAGCTGCCCAATTAACTTGTGAACTGAAATATGGACAGCAACATGTGTGTCTGTAGTGGTGTTGCCAGCAGGACCAGGGCAGGGATTGTCCCCCTGCAGCAGGCACTGGTGAGGCCACAGTTCACATCCTGAGGTCAGTTTTATGCCCTTCACTCCAAGAAAGACATTGAGGGGCTGGAGCAGGTCAAGAGAAGGACAATGAAGCTGGTGAAGGGTATGGGTAGCCAGAAGGGGTTGAAGCATCTGAGGAAACAGGTGTTGTCCACCCTGGAGAAAAGGAGGCTGAGGGATGACCTTCTGGCTCTCTGCAGCTCCATGAAAGGAGGTTGGAGTCAGGTGGGAGCTGCTTTCTTCTCCTTGTTCCAAGTAATAGGACAAGGAGAAATGGACTCAAGTTGCCCCAGGGGAGGTTCAGGTTGGACATGAGGAACAGTTTCTTCCCCTTGAAGGGTTGTCAAGGCCTGGCCCAGGCTGCCCAGGACAGTGGTGGAGTCCCCATCTCTGGAGGGGTTTCAAAGCCATGGAGATGTTGTGCTGAGGGACAGGGTTTGATGGTGACCTGACAGAGTTTATGATTGGACTCCATGGTCTCTTCCAACCCAAACCATTCCATGACTATATCCCAAATCCAATATCCCCTGTGTCAGCATCATTTGATAGGTCCACACTGGCCACGTTTACCTATGCCCAGGACCTCAAGGAATGACAGAAGATGAGGATTTGGCAGACTTTGATGGGGAGAACCAAAGGACTCATCCCACTGTACCTGGTTGCCACTGGGCTGGCCTCGTTGTGCCTCCAGTCTGCTGTGCTCTCCTGGTGACTCTCCGTGGTGGGGTGGGTTTGTTCTTCCTGAGCTGGAGTGGTCCTGGTTGGGGAGGAAAAAGCCTGTCAGCAGCTTTAGCACTGGTGTCTTAAGTGTCTAAACCTGTCCACTTTGGTGAGGAAGTGCTGGAACAATGTGAGGATGTTTGGTTTAGCATTTGCTAGACAAGAAACGAGCAACATGGAGAAGACAAGGTGGGGTAGAAGACAGTGGTAAAGCCATGTTTGATCTCTTGGCACTGTACCTTTCCTGGGATGGGTCAGATTCGTCCACAGGTTGGGTCTCTGGAGCAGTGATGCTGCTTTCTCTAGGTAGAGAGCTGGACCTGCCAAGACACAAGACCACTGTAGCCTGTAGAGGTGCCACTGAACATAGAACTACCCTAAGATGTAGATACAACCACTGTTGACCCTCCTGCCACTAGAAAAGGGCAACAGCTCTGCACAGGCTTCCAAAGAGGTGGAAAAAACCCAGAAGAAAAAGGCAGAGCTCTTAAAAAATGAGGCTCAAAGGAAAATGAAGCTCCTGAGAAGAATCAGCTACCTGTTTACTCTTTCTAAACTAGACATCCTAACTCTGGTCATTGAATTATGACCATGAGGGATTATCCAGTAGCTCTGTCTGGCACCTCAGACTCCTAAAAGCATGACCTGGCCTCATTTAGTACCATCTCAGAAGGTTCTATAGATCCATAGATCAACCCACTGCAGAGCCCCACCCTGGGTTCACACCTGCCCATGTTAAACTAAGGCAAAGTTTGTTCAGTCTCTGCTTCCAAACTGAAGGTCTAAGCAGCTGCTCCTGACAGTCCAACTGGCCAGTGTGTGATCCTTCCAGCTAATGAGAATGGTTTCTCCCAGGCTTTCATATAAAACCAAGGTGAAAGGTTGACTCAGTAGAAGCAGCACTAGAAACAGGGTCAGAAGTGGGCCTGGGAGAAGGTTTGATCAGCAGATGGATGTGGGAAGGAAGCAAACCTCATCCTCCAGGAAAAGGCACAAGGGTAATGATCTGATTCTTTACCTGCTCCTGCTGGGGTCATACTCAGAATGTTCCTGCAACCTGGGAGGCTCTGTGTGGGCATCATGGTTAGAAGATTCTTGTCCCTTCTCAGTGTGGTTCTTTGAGTCCAAAAACCTGAAACAAAGATTCATGCTTAAGGCCCTGAAGAAAACCTGCTGGGATGGGAAGTCATCAATAAACCCAGACAGGAGCCATCAGGAAGGGAGTAGAAGGCACTGTTTGGTACTGGATCTGGTGGGAATCACCTCCACAAATCCCATTTCAGCTTGCAGGATCACAGCTGAAGGTCTTTCATCTGGGATTATCATAGAATCAGAGAATGGTTTGGGTTGGAAGGGACTTCAAAGGGCATCTAGTTCCAGCTAGGCCCATCCCATCTATCTTTGGACATCTTCAGGCTAGGGAGATGCCCACAACTTCTCTGGACAACCTGTTCCAGTGCCTCACTACCCTCATGAAGAAGTATTTCTTCCTACTGTCTCATCTCAGCTGAGCTTAAAATCCGAAGCCATCTCCCTTCATCTTGTCACTCCATGCCATTGTAAGAAGTCCCTCTCCTGTCACAGAAGATGTGAGGCCCAGGAGAAAGCACTTATCTCAGAGTTCTTTGGGCTGTCAGATGCTTCTACCACCTCAGGACACATCACATTTTGCAGAGCTCATAAATGCTGAGGTTACACTTGCTGAGATCTGTGGGCAGCAGAAGCTACTGCTGATGTCAAAGGGCAGAGAGCAGAAGCTGTCTCCTGGACTTCTAGAGTGAGTCTGCCTGATCCAAGTAGCTTTTCCCATCAGTGCAGGTAGGATCAGCTGCTGTAAAGTGCTGTCAGAACATCCTCATTCCTGGATGCAAGGCAGAGGAGCTGCTCTGTGCCATCAGTTGCACTGGGAGTAGACTCAGACACGGAGAGTTATGAAGTGCACAGATCCTGTAAGTGAGTCCTGACTACTTACCCCTCATGGACCACCTCTGGTTTGTAGCCAGCTGAAGCCTCTGTGCTCTCATGTCCCTCTTCCTTAGGAGTGTTTCCCTCTTTGAAATCTTGGGAAGACCTGGCAAAGGAAGAGAAGCCCACTTGTGGCTGCCAGGCACAAACTCCTGGACGCTCATTCAGTGCTTACTGAGAAGAAAGCAAGCCACAGGGCTTTGGTGGAGGACACTCCATGGACCGCTACCAGCACTGCCTTCAGCATGGCCCAAAGCATTGCTGGGAGTTCAACTGAAGGGCCAAGGAGCTGCATTTTCACACTCTTTAGCTCTTCAGAACACCAGTCCAAGCCCTGCTGTCTCCAGACACACATGGAAGTTGTCCTGCAAAGGCTTGGACTCTTCATGGTGGCCATATCTCACATCAGGATGTGGACACCAGGACAGGCGCCACATCTGAGACAAGGTCTGGGAATACCTTGGAGACTTGATTTGGAATGTTCCTTTTCTTCAGGCTGAACACCCCCAGCTCCCTCAGCTGCTCCTCACCAGCCCTGTTCTCTAGACTCTGTGCCAGCTGTGTTGTCATTCTCTGGACCTGCTCCAGCCCCTCAGTGTCTCTCTCACACTCCTGAAGGGTTTTTTGTGGCCAGACTCATTCATTCAGTGCACCAAATGATGCCACTCAACTCACAGAGTCATAGAGTGGTTTAGGCTAGGTAAGATCTTTAAGATCAAGTCCAACCCTTAATCCACCACTGCCAAGTCACCACTAAACCATGTTCTTTATCTTCACAGCTTTGAAACCCCTTTAGGGATAGAAACTCCACCACTGCCCTGGGCAACAACCACCTCTGTCTAAGCTACTCAGACAAATGGCCCTCACTATGCTGCTGTCCTTGTGCCTGATGTTTCCTATCCATCAGAACTTCCAAGGCTTTCAGCAATGCAGAGATATCAGCAAACAAGGGGGCAGCAGCCCAGGTCCTTACCTTGCTTCATTCCAGTAGGGCTTGCTGTATGGTGGGACCTCAGTACTCGTGTATCTGCTCTCCTGCCTGCTGCTTCTCTCCTCATAGCCCAGGACAGACCTGACCATCAAAGACAGACATGTTACACCTTAAACCAGCACAGCAACCAGTGCTCTAGTGACCACTCTCTGCTCACCAGGCAAGGCTTCTGTCAGCCTCTGCTCCTTACTGTCCCACCCCAGGGTTTCTCTCTAGGGACCATATGTATCCCTCAGATGCATTTTGAAGTATCTCAGCCACCCCTCCACTCCCTTTCTGCCACCTCACTGCAGCATTTCACTCCCAGTGAAGGAGAAGGTGGTGACTGAACCCCACCAAGCACAGGAGCAGCAAGAGGAGAGTAAAAGCTGCAGTGTTTGGTTCATATGGGAGGTGGAGGAGACAACCAAACATCTTGGTTTATTTCACAAGCCATGCTTTAACCCTTAGCAGAGCTGCCTTCATCCTTGGGACAACAGCAGTCAAAGCAGCCCTGTTCCATGCCTGCCCATACAGACTTCCCCTCATACTCAGTTTCACTCATCCACCCCCTAAACTCACTCCATTTTTACCTTCTGAAGGAATATTCTGTGTCCTCTAGGTGCAGAGGAGCTCTTTCAGTAGGAGGAGAAGGGACATCAGGCTGCAAGCTTGACCTGTCAAAAGAGAGGAAAGAATTTGTATCTCAGCAGCTTGCCAAAGGCTTCAAAGGGACCTTCTGTGAAATAACAAGGCTGGGCTTCAGCTGAGACCAGGAAACATGAAGTGGTTTCCTCAGGGAGCTGATTTTCCTCCAGAAAACCACATTTTCTCTCTCTCTAATCAAGAAGAAAAGAGGCTGCTACTGGAACTAATGTGGTTCCTTGGCCTTAGTTCATGCACCTTGGCTGGATCCACAACTCCTCTGGCCTGGCACAGGATCAGGCACCTGGGACGAAGTACAGCAGGAAGAACTTTGGGGAAGATGTTCCCCGGCAGCAGCTCTAGGTCTTGAGTTTTGCACTGTCCTCCTGGGAGGCTTGTGATCCTCCTCACCTCAGCTGCAAAGGTTGCAGACATAATCTTCTCACCTTGCAGCCTTTGGTTAACAAGGCCAGGGAGTTAAGTCCCAAAATAATGGGCTAAAGCAGGTGAAGGAAGCAGCTTCAGGGACATTTGTGTGTTCACTGGCAGCAGCAGCAGCTCTTCCCTGACTCTAGTCACAGACTTGTTTCAGTGCAACCCTAATAGTTTGACTGGATGAGGTTCAAGCATCCTCTGACTCTAACTCAACCAATGCACATTAGTTCAAGAGAAGCTGAAATGTCTCAGTTCATTCTGAGCTGGTGGATCAGCTCTACCCCACCTTTGCAAGTGCTGCTCCCAGAGCAGAGTTTGGGCAGTACTAGTTGAGGGAGAGGTCCCTTCATGCTAACATTGAGGAGAAGAGGTGAATTTCACACTTACTTTGGGAGGTGAAATCCATTGCTGGCTTCTGTGTGCTTGGGATAACTGCAAAGAAGAGACACCAAGCTTTAGAAGCACCTCCAGTTTGGGTCATGCTCTACAACTATCTTCTTACCTAGAGAGAGAGAGGAGTGACCCCTAAAACATCCCAGAGGTGTTCCTCATTCCATTCCTGCAGGTGAAAGGGCAGGATACTTTGGGGAATCTCAAAGGAGATGAGGTTCAGTGGAGTATTTAGCAACTCTGAACATCATCCACACATGACAGATGCCAGCAGCATGGAGCCATCTGGAAACTGCAGCCAGGACTCTTCCCAGAACAGTGGGGTGTCCTCCAGCAGCACAGACACCTCCATCTGCATGCACAGAGGGAAAGGAACAGCCCTGGATCCCCTGGCTTCTCTTGGGGGAGCTTCAAAAATGGGGAACTTTAGGGTCCAGAGACAGTAAACGTAGTTCTGCTTTCTTGTCTCCAGGCTGTGTACAAGTTCCCCACGAGCCAGCAATGTGCCCTCTTGGCCAGGAAGGCAAATGACCTTCTGAGGTGCATGAAGAAGAGTGTGGCCAGAAGGTCGTGGGAGATTCTCCTCCCTTTCTACTCTGCCCTAGAGAGGCCAGATCTGGAGTTGCGGGTCCAGTTTTGGGCTCCCCAGTTCAAGGCAGACAGGGAAATACTGGAGAGAGTCCAGTGGAGGCTCCAGAGATGCTCAGGGCATCTCTGGAGCATCTCTGTGAGGGGGAAAGGCTGAGAGACCTGGGGCTGATGAGCCTGTAAAAGAGCAGCCTGATAAGGGCTCCAATTTCAGTATCCATGAAGGTAGAGAGAGCTGAGATGAGGTTCTGAGGTGTGGTTCTGTCTGGAAAAGAGCAGCCTGAGAGAGGGGATCTGCTCAATGCTCAGCAAGAGCTAAAGGACCTTTGGAGGCAAGCGGATGAGGCCAGACTCTTGTGAGCAATGCCCAGTGACAGGACAAGGGTCAGCAGGCACAAACTGGAACCCAGGAGGTTCCATCTAAGCAGGAGGAGAAAATTCTTTGGCATGAGGGTGCTGGAGGCCTGGAGCAGGCTGCCCAGTGAGGTTGTGGAGTCTCCTTCTCTGGAGAGCTTCCAAACCCATCTGGACATTGTGATCCTGGGTAAGCTGCTGTGGGTGCCCCTGCTTGAGCAGGGGGTTTGCACTGGATGATCTCCAGAGGTCCCTTCTAACCTTCTCCATGCTGGGACTCTGTGAAGGTCCAACTTTCCGAGCACAGTGGACCTGACCACAGCCCAGGGGTTACTTAGAGAGCTGTGCTGCTCCCTGCAGCCAGGCACTGCCAACCTCTTTGTCTGGGTGAGTGTTAAGAGCTTGACAACAGTTGTTGTCTCTCTGATCATGGATCAGAAACACCTTCTTCACACCCCTATGCCCATTTTCACTAGTCCAGACCTGTCAGGCTGTGCAGGTCTCCTCCCTTTCCCTGCAGTTCCTCTCTCTCTGGTTTGAGGGGGGTTAAGTAATGAGGCATCCTCCAATTTCCCTGGGACAATGCCTCACAATGAGGAGCAGCTACATGACCCAAGTGACCTCAAGGACAATGAGCCTGTTGTGCCTAAGCTGTCCCTGCAGTGACACACAGGAATGCATTTATGGGCCTCAGTGGCATGACCATGACAGGAGCCCAGCCTCTACTTTTCACAAGCCCTCTGGACTTTGCTTCAGGCCCAGAAATCAGCTGGGGAATGTTTCTGTCTTTACCTTCATGGATGGAGGTGGAGAATGAGCTACAATTAACTGCAGGTGCTCAAGAAGCTCAAGCCAAGTCTTCTAGAGCTGCTTCAGCACCACAGAGCAAAAGGTGAGGCTGCATGTCCAGCTCTGCCTGCTTCAGCATAGGCTCAGCCCAACATTCACAATAGAACACCGAGATAAAGTGGTGGTTGGAACTCTAAGGGGGAGATTCAGACTGGAGAGAAGGGAGAAATGTTTGACACTGAGGGTGGTGAGAGCCTGGCCCAGGTTGCCAGAGAGGTGGAAGATGCCCCATGCCTGGCAGCACTGCAGGTCAGGTTGCTGGGGATTCTAAGCAGCCTGCCTTAGTTGCAGGTGTCCCTGCTAACTGTGGGGTGCTAGACTGGATGACTTTTAAAGGTCCCTTCCCACCATCCCATGCTTCTAAGAGATCTTAAAAATATGACCTGCCTTTGTGTATGGTTCAGAGAACAAAGAGTCCTGGTCAGAAGCCTACAAGGAGGGACTGATTTGTGCCTCAGCTGCAAGTTCCCTGTCTCCTATGTGGCTACAATACTGATCAGAGCTCTGCCCCTTACTGTGCCCAGCGGCTCAGCCTTTAGGTTCCCAGACAGCTCCTTCCCTCACGTTCTCCTCCATCCAACAAAGCTTTTTACACTTTCCCACCATTCAGCCACCCCTTCAGACCTCCTACGGGGTGCACAAGACGTTAACAGAAGCCATCAGCAACCAAGCTTCAACACATCCTTTGTAGGTGGAAGAAGCTCCCCAGAGAGTAGTGGTGGGGAGGCAGCTGGAGTGGTAAAAATAACCCCCAGGAAGTCGATTCTGTAAGGACTCAGACAGGGAGGAGAATCCTTGAGGGAGGTGAAGGAAGAGCAGAGCAAACTGACACATTGCAGCTCAGCCAGAAGAGGCACTTGGAGTGCAGCCCAGGAGCAGAGAGATCCCATCTGTTGGAGACCACCAGCAGGTATAGACAATTCCTGAGCAAGCCCAAGCTTACACCTTCTGTTCAGCAGCACAGAGCAGACTTTCCTGGCTCCTTACCCAGCTCCATGCTGTGACACCACTTCAGAGGAGGGCTTCCCGTCAGGGGCCTGCCTGTTCTCACCATTTCTGCAGAGAGAAGAGCAGGAAAGATGAGTCCAGGAGATGAGGGGCCAGAATGTGAGGTGCAGGAACCCTAGAGCAAGGTGCTTGCTGGGAGCATGGCACAGACAGCCTGGGGCTTGGATGGGAAGGACATCCTGAGCAGCTCAGGAGATGGAAACAGCTGCAACTTCGGGGCTCATCGCAGAGAGCTGAGGGAAGCCCACTCCTCCCATCTGGGTGCATCTGCTCCCAGTTTGCTCCTGCTCTGTGTGCTTCTGCTCTCTCAGATCCCTTCTTCTGTAGGATCTATTGCTCCATGACTGCACCGTGCTCAGAACCATCCTGTGGATTCGGGAGGACACCACCAAGCAGAGCCAAACTCGTGCAGCATAGAATCATGGAATGGTTTGGGTTGGAAGGGACCTTCGAGATCATCTAATTCCAACCCCCCCTGCCATGGGCAAGGACACCTCCCACTTGAGCAGGTTGCTCTTTGCTGTCCCTTAGGATGATACAGGACCAAGAAACTTGCCTGATTCCAGTAGAAATGGAGATTGTCTCTGTAGTTTCAGTAAAGGATGTGATGGTTTGACTCTTACTGCCTGTGTCAGGGCTGCAAGAGAAGAGAGAAAACAAATGTCACTTGTTGCTGAAGAAATCAGCTTCTCACTGCAGCTGGCCAGAACATTCCTGCACTGAGGAGACCTCTGGGTGGAAAAAGGCCTGGAGACCACAAGCATCACTGTTTTCATTGACAAAGTTGTCTTATCAGAAGCACTTTTTAAACTAAAACCACTGATGCTGCCCAGGAGGTCTGTCAATGATAGACAACAACTGAAAACAGCAGCACAAGGCCAGATACCCAAGGGCTGTGGAAAAAACATTGCAGCCTTTTTTGTCCCAGAGTCAGGAATTCAGAGACAAAGCTGAGAGCAACTGAGGATGATTCCATTGCACTACTCTGGTGAGGAGGAGTTCAGTGTGCTTGGGTTTTTCCCTTTCAAGCTTTGAGCACTTCTAGCAGGATGTTGTCACAGCATGGTGGAGGTTGGAAGGGACCTCTGGGGATCATCCAGTCCAACCCCCTGCTCAAGAAGGGTACCCACAGCAGCTTGCCCAGCATCACAGGTATCCACCTGGGTTTGGAAGCTCTCCAGAACAGACTCCACAACCTCTCTGGGCAGCCTGCCCAAGGCATCCAACACCCTCACACCAAAGAATTTTCACCTCTTGTTCATGTGGAACCTCCTGAGTTCCAGTTTGTGCTACTCACTCTTTGTCCTGTCATTGGACACCACTGAGAAAAGCCTGGCCCCATCCTCTTTCCCCCCACAGGTCCTTTAGCTGTTGCTGAGCACTGCTCAGATCCCCTCTCAGGCTGCTCTCCTCCAGGCTCAGCAGCCCCAGGGCTCTCAGCCTTTGCTCTTCACAGAGATGCTCCAGGCCCCTCAGCATCTTTGGAGCCTACAATGGACTCTCTCCAGTATCCCTGTATGCCTTGAACTGGGGAGCCCAGAACTGGGCCAAATACACCCTAGGGCAGAGCAGAGGAGAAGGGGAACCTCCCTTAACCTAACAGCAGTTGCCTGCTTCCAGCAGAAGTCTCCCATGTACAACAATGACAAACGTGCTTCGTTTCACCTCTAAAGAGGTGCCCACAGCAGTCTCTGACCTACAGCTGCCAAAGATCTCCAGGACATCTTGGTTGTGCTACACCACTTACCTGGAAGGAGACACTGCTGGGGACTTTGGCTCATTCCAGGAGGACCCAGCTGGGGTTTTTCTTAGTCCATTAGTACTGGGGTAAAAAACAAACAAACAAACCCCAATATATAACAAAGCATGAAGGACAGAAGCGTTTTGAGATGCCTTCTCCTTAAGAGGAGACTCATCCTGCTTTCTGGCCCACAGCTTTTGGGTCAGTTAAGCTGAACCCTGCTGTGCAAGGACTCAAACTCCCTCGTGTGTGTGTCACTGAGGTGACCAATTGCCAAAACAATGCCTTTGGAAAGTGGTTTGTCTTATTTCCCACAGCTGGAGCTGTTTCTACTCCTGGTATCTTCACTTTGCACTAAAACCCAGTTCCTCAAATGCATGGACTGAAGCTCAGTGTGGTGACAAACCTGATGTCACTGTGGAATGTGAGCAAAGGAGGGGAACTCCTCCCTAGTCCTGCCTCAAACCAGCACCACAGAATTGTCACCAAAAATCCTGAGGCAGCTCCTTCATCCTGAAAATGAAGCACTCTGGGCTGAAATGCCCCCTTGATTGGCCTCCCTGCTGGCTCTGCTAAGGAGCAGAGTGGCAAAGAAGATAATAAATGGTGCTGCTTGGCACCATGCCCCCCTCAGAGCAGGAACAGGAACTGAATCCCAAATGAACCTGCCTGAAAAGAGAGGAGGATTCTCCCTCCTAGGGGAAACATTTGCATTTCAGAGGATCCCAGCATGGTGGGGGTTGGAAGGGACCTCTGGACATCATCCAGTCCAATCTCCCTGCTCAGACAGGGGCACCTACAGCAGCTTGCCCAGGATCACAATGGCCAGCTGGGTTTGGAAGCTCTCCAGAGAAGCAGACTCCACAACCTCTCTGGGCAGCCTGCTCCAGGGGCTCTTCCCTGGGGCCTGTGAGCTCCTTGGGAAGTGAGCAGTGACTGGGGTGTGGAGTGCGATCAGGAGAGGGGCTCAGTGTCCCCTCCATGAAACTGATGCTGGAGTTGGGCTGCAGCTAAACTCAGTTTGTCACTCAAGTTCTCTCCACCCCCTGTCCCTGTCCCCACACCTGCCTATGTCTCATTTCATTCTGGATCTTTCCCTTTTAGCAAAAAAGATGTTATCAGGATGTTCTGAGAAGCCTCCCTGCAGGTATTCCAGGCCAGGTTGGATGTGGTCTTAAGCAACACAGTATAGCAGAAAGTCTCCCTGCCCATGGCAGGAGTACTGGAACTGGATCTTCAAGGTCCCTTCCAACTCAAACCATTCTGTGATTCTATGATTCTCTGTTGAGAAACCTCCATCTCCAGTTGTGTTCAGAGAGCTGCTGCTTTGCAGGTAAATGCAACTATCTGCAGAGAGCACAGGTGAGTGTGCCCTGAGCCCACAGAAGGGACAAATGAGTGTGTCCTGAACCCAAGGCCAGACACCACACTGCTCCAGGATGAGGGAAATACCTGCTGTCATCTGGTGGTAACCTGCATGAATCAGACACAGTTGGGCTTCTCCTCTGCTGGCTTTCCTCTTCTTCGATCTCAATCCTTTCAAAAGACAAAAAAGAGAAACAAAGGTCACAATCCAGCAGCTCCAGTTGGGTTTGGCCTCAGGCTCCCACCTCTGGGATCATCAGAAAACTTGTTTCAAACACTGTGGGCTCTCAAAAAGCAGCAGTGATGCAACCTTCCTAAGGCAAGTGTCCCTCCTCTGCTTGAAACATCTGGAGATGCCCTCCCCGAGCATTTAACAGTCACCCTGGTAGAGAACCCAGAGACACAACCCCAGCAGCACCTCCTGAGGGTCAGTGACCTACCTCTTGGCAAACAAAGGTGGAAATTCTTGTGTTGGGCTTCTGTGAAGGAAACAAAGGCAGTGGTGAGAAGTTTGTAAGGACAGACACACCTTGGGCAGGGGCAGCTCCCAGGGAGGCTCTGCCTCATCCTTGACCCACATAGTGCAAGGCTTTAGGTGTTACACCACTTGGGCAGAGCTGGCAGTGACCACACTCTGGTGTGGTGAAACCTGGACAGATGACAGAGCAGGAGAGATGAAAATAGGAAGAGCAGCTCTTTAGGACATCTTGACCTGAAGAAGCTTCCCCAAAGGACCTTTTTAAGTGGCCCTTCCTGAGGGCTGTTTTTCCTCCTGGACATAAACCTGACTCCATTCCATAGATGTTCCTCCTCAGAGGAACTCACATTTGGAGCAAGCCTCCACAATGTCCATCTGCATCCCATCTAAGCCCTGCTCTTGCTCTGGGCATGGCCAAATGCTCCTGGAGCATCCCCTCCTTGCCTCCCCTTGCACCATCAACCTCACTGTGCCACCACTGTGTGTGATGTCAGGAGAAGAAGGATGTGCAGTGGCCTGCAGAAAGGTCTCTATCATGGCTCCAGGGAGATTGGAGGCCTTGGGACTTGGCTTTTTTTTCCCTCCAATGAAAGATGGACAGCAAAGCCTTGGACAGCAGCAGCACCCACACATCCCTCACACTCCTGTTACACACCCACTTGTTACTATTGGGTTCTTTTTCCCCACAGAGCTCTTTTGAAACTGCAAGATCAGGATCTGAAAATGAGCCAATGTGTGTTCAGATGGCCAAGAAGGCCACCAGCACCCTGGCATGGATCAGCAATAGTGTGGCCAGCAGGACCAGTGCTGGGCACTGGTGAGGCCAGGCCTTGAGTATGAGGTTGTTTTGGACCCCTCAATCTGAGAAGGACTTTGAAAGGCTGGGGCAGGTCCAGAGAAGAGCAAAGAGGTTGGTGAAGGGTCTGGAGAACAGGCCTGGTGAGGAGCATCTGAGGGAGCCGGAGGTGTTTGGAGAAGAAGAAGGCTGAGGGGAGACCTTCTGGCTCTCTACAACTCCCTGCAAGGAGGTTGGAGACAGGTCAGGGTTGGTCTCTTCTCCCAAGGAGCAAGTGACAGGACAAGAGGAGATGCCCCCAAGTTGCCCCAGGGGAGGTTTAGGTTGGACATGTGGAACAATTTCTTCCTTTTGAAGGGTTGTGAAGGTCTGGCCCAGGCTGCCCAGGGCAGTGGTGGAGTCCCCATCCCTGGGCAAGAGGTTCAGTGTCGTGGAGATGCGGTGCTAAGGGACATACTTTGGTGGTGCTGGGTTCATGGATGCACTCCATGAGCCAACCAACATGGCTCTGTGATTCCATGACTCTTGTAATTCCAGCTGCTGCTCAAGCATAAAGCCCATGCAAACTGTGTCCCAAAAAGCTGGTCCTTGCTGAGTGCACTTCAGATTTGCTCTGGTTTCCTCTTGCAGGAAACAAAGCTGAAGAGCAGAGACCTGAGTCTGAAAACTGAACCTTGATTGCAGGACTCAAGGAACTGGGAACTATGACAGCATTTCTCTTCCTTAAATGTCATCCCACTCAGTTAAGAAGACCTCCAAAGTCCCTTGGAGGTCCTTCCCAGAACCTCACTAAAACCTGTAGATAGTCTCAGCGTGCCCAGAGAGCTGGCAGCTGCATCTTCTCCACCCATTGCTAAGGTACCCAGGACCTTCAAAGAGTCTGGGGGCCACCATCCTTGTAAGACCACCTTCAGCAGCCTCTTCCCTGTCTTCTGCCCCAGTCTTGCAGGCTGAAGACTCACCCATTGCTCTTCTTGGCTGCCGAGAGGACATAGGCACGTTCCCTGCTGGCAGTGCTCCTCAGCACACTGTTGGCTGCCTCTGTCCTGGAAGGGAAGGCAGAGGTCACATTCTGCTCACTTTCTTAGAGGTCACAGATGAACAACCCAGCAAAGGCTTCTGCTCACCCTGACAGAGCTCCTGTGCTCTGCAGAGCAGAGTCAACAGAATGGTTTGGGTTGGTAGAGAGCTCAAAATCTATCTAGCTCCAACCCCCCAAGTTGCTCAGGGCCACGTCTAGCCTGGCATTGGACACCTCCAGGAAGGGGTCATCCATAGCCTCCCTGGACAACCTATTCCCCAATCTTACCAGAAGCAACCCCACCACACAGACAAAACACATTCTGCTGCTGGTGGAACGAGAGATCCATTTGGATCTGGACTCCTATGGAAGTGCCCAGGTGCTCTAGGCTTGGAGATGGACATGCAGGCTGTGGGAAAGGATTCTTCCCTTCACTGCCAGGCTATTTGTAGGTCTCTCTGTGCCTCCTGACGCAGCTGATGGATTCCACAACCCATCTCCAGCTGCCAAATTAATTGGGGGATGCTGTCAGGCTGAATCACATCAGGCTGCCAATTATGTTGTGTTGGGAACATGGTGGCCTGGGGGCATGGAGGTGCTCTGGGGTGAAAGATCTGCTTCTTAGGGTTCTCCTGCAATCAGCCCTAATAGCCCATCATCAGACTGATCCCTAATGACCAGGTGTGCTGAGGTAAGTCCACTCCTCACTGCCCCTGCAGAAGAAGGTGTTTACCTGGAGGCCATACCTCTTTTTGTGTTCATCTGGAGTGAAGGGCAGGTCCTCCTCAGCCAAGTCCACTGATTTTTGCTTGACGTTATATGGAGCTCTGGAAAAGAAAGGGAAGGGACAGCTGGGGTGAGGAGATGCCTTCTGTAGTCTGTGGGAGAAGCAGCATGAGCAAACCCCAAAGCAGAATCATAGAATCATTAAGCTTGGGCAAGACCTCTAAGATAATTATGTCCAACCATCAACCCAACACCCCCATGGTCATTAAACCATGTCCCAAAGTGCTGTGTCCAAGCACTTCTTGAACACTTCCAGGGACAGAGGCCCTACCACCTCTCTGGGCAGCCTGTTTCAGTGCCTGACCACTCTTGCAACAAAAGAAACTGTTCCTAATCTCCAACCTAAACTTCCCCTCGTGTAAAATGAGGCCATTTCCTCTTGTTCTATCACTGGATGACTCCAACATGCTTAGAAATGAGTGAATTCCCCTTGGCTAGCAGGTGGTTGGGGGCAGATCACAGTATCACAGTACTGAATGTTTAGTAAGATGAATGTATCACAGTATCACAGATGAGGTTATAGAAGATGAGAATCCACCAGGCTGGTAGGAATCAGCCTGTACATCTTCACATCATTTATTTCAGGGCTGGAGTTGGGCTGTGGAAATGTGGAAAAGGGTTCAGCCTCTGGAGCTGCTGCACAGCAGTGTGCAAGACACTTGTCTTCTTCAAGCCCTTGTCCTCAGCTTGGTTATCTAAGCACCAGGGCCAAAGACAGAGGCTGCTTCATCAAAACTGCCCAGATCCATTTCAAGGGATCACAGAAAGGCTTCAGTTGGGAGGGACTTTAAAGATCTTCTCATTCCAACACCCCTGCCAGAGGCAGGGACACCTTGCACTAGACCAGGCTGCTCAAGGCCTCATCCAACTTGGCACTGAACATCTCCAGGGATAAGGCACACACAGCTTCTTCGGACAACCTGATCCAGTGTCTCACCACTCACATAGTAAAGAACTTCTCAATGTCCAGCCTAAATCTCCTCTGCTCTAGTTTCAAACCACTGTCCCTTGTCCTATCACCACAGGCCCTCATAAAGTTCTTCACCCTGGAGTCAGAGTTTTGGCACCAAAAGCTCTGTAGGAAGCATCAGCAGTGCTGCTGTGCCACAGGCCACCTCCTGGTTTCTGGAAGGCCAGGAATGCTGCAAACCAAGTAACAAGACTGCAAGCTCCAGTGTCACAGAATCCCAGCGTGGTGGGGGTTGGAAAGGACCTCTGGAGATCATCCAGTCCAACCTTCTTGCTCAAGCAGAGGCACCCATAGCAACTTGCCCAGGATCACAATGTCCAGCTGTGTTTGGAAGCTCTCCAGAAATGGAGGCCACACAACCTCTCTGGGCAACCTGCTCCAGGGCTCCAGCACCCTCACACCAAAGAAGTTTCTCCTGTTCAGGTGAAGCCTCCTGGGTTCCAGTCTGTGCCCCTTACTCTTTGTTCTGTCATTGGACACCACTGAGAAGAGCCTGGCCCCATCCTCTTGCCCCTCACAGGTCCTTCAGCTGTTGCTGAGCATTGCTCAGATCCCCTCTCGGGCTGCTCTTCTCCAGGCTCAACAGGTCCTGCTGAGCCCATGCACACCCAGTGCTGCTCCCTTGGCACACTCACAGTTTCTTGTAGTCCTCAGTGGTCATCCTGTAGCCAGAAGAACGTCCCACACTGGGACCCTTTGTGGCAGTGCTGCAGACAACACAGACAACATCTGTTAGGTGACTCTGCTGAACTTCCCTCACCCTTCACCACCCTCTCCTAGGTGAGCTCATGATGGGGGCAGGGGCAGATTGACCCCAAAAGTCCACCTCAAGGCTTCCCAGGGCAGTAGTGGAGTCCCCATCCCTGCAGAAGAATTAAAGCCATGGAGATACAGTGCTAAGGGGCACAGTTTAGTGGTGTCCTGGCAGTTCATGGTTAGAGTCCACAATCATGAAGGTCTCTTCCAACCCAAATGATTCCATGATTCTACAGGTTACAGCTCTGCAGAGATTCCTTGTGATTTGTCCTCCACTCAAAATGCTTTGCCCAGTTAAACCTAAACCCAGGAGCACTTTCTTAGCCCACCACCATCTCATGTTCTGGGGAGGAAAATAAGGAGCTGACGCCTGTGTCTGCTGAGTGGAGCAGGCACAGCTTCCAAGCATCTAGTAGGGCTTTAGTAGAGCTCAGTGGAAATCCAGAAGCATTGGCTAAAGAAAGAGGCTGAGCAGAAACACAATCAACATTTGAAAGCTTTTTCTTGAAGAGGCAGCAGACACACAGGTACCTTTTCTGTGCTCCATTTGAAGATGAAGAATCTGGCCCAGAAGAAGTCTTATCGATGGTCTTTGTGAACACCCCTCTGGGGAGAAGAGAAACAGATGGAATTGTTTTGCAGGACAGTGTTGGGAACTAAAACTAAGAGACTTGCAGCCACTCTTGAGCCAAATGGTGCCATTGTGTCCTGTCAGGAGGAAGCTGCTGGCTCAAGGCACTGAGAATCAGATGATCCTTCCCTGGAAGAGTCTTCCTAAGGAAATTCCCAACTCTCTGGGCAACCTGTTGACACTGAAACAGGTTTGTGGATGCTCCCTCCTTGGAAGTGTTCAAGGCCAGGTTGAATGGCTCCTTGAGCAACCTGTCTAGTGGAAAGTGTTCCTGCCCATGGCAAGGAGGGGTGTGAAACTGGGTGATCTTTAACCTTCCAACCCAAACCATTCTGTGATTCCTTCTCCCTGGCCTTAGACAAGGAAAATCAGGTCACACACCAGCTTGGGTGTGGTGTGGCAGGGCTTGCCAAGCCATTGGGATTCTGGTGGCATCAGTCTCTGTGGGCTGTAGCCCACATGTCAGAGGAGGCTGAAGCACATGAGGCCCATCACTGGTGCTGTGATGATCACAAGGATGGTGGAACACTCCCACAGCATCTGTGTGATCATCCTCTCCTGCAGAGACCTGATTTTCTTGTGTCACTATCAAACCACCTGTGTCACTATCAAACCACCTGTGTCACTATCAAACCACCTGTGACAAGGGTACTCCCAGAGCACCTCAATGTCCCTAGCCCACAGGAAAACCCAACAAAGAGCAATATTTTCCATGCCTGTTGCTCCTGACCCACTTCTCCTTCCCCCACAGCCCAAATAGTTGCCACTCTACACCAACCTGATGAGGTAACCGGATGGAGGCTTAGAGGCAGGAGACCTGTGCAAAGGACAGACATGAGTCAACAAAAAGCAGCAAATGCTGCAAATGCCACATTCTCAATGTCACAAATGTCCTCTTGTTCGGCAGAGGGAGGCAGGAAGAGGCAGGAAACAATCCCAACTGCAAGGAGAAGTGACTCAAGCTGGCACAAAGGTGGAGGAGAATCAAGAAACTGGTCATGGGAGAGGGCAAAGCTCTCCCAGCAATGGCCCTGCAGCCAGCTAAGAGCTCTCACACAGGACCAAGCCCTTCCCTAGACACTGGTCCTCAAAGCTCCTGGCTTCTTGAAGAGCTCTCATGTTCTGGCCCTGAAGCAAACTTTGCTCCCACAAAGGGCATTGCTTGCTCTGACCAGCATAGGAGTTGATGTGCAGCAGGGATCTGGTGGGAACAAGGGCATGAGGGCATCTAATGACCTTTACTGAAGGCATCAACCCATCCATTAACCCATCTGGGCTAAGCCACACTCTTGATGAGGCGCCAGCTCCTCAGAGGACATCACACTGAACACTCCTGGCTCTCCTCAGCAAGACGTGGGTATGGGGAGGTGAAGGACAAGCAGATGCTGGTGAAGGACCAGTAAAAGCATGCATTGGCCCTACAAGATAACAGAGGAGGGAGACAACAGAGTGTGTCCCCAGCATTACCTGTTGCTCTGGGGAGCAGGGGGTTTGGAGGCTGGGGATCCTCCACCAGCCCGTCCAGCCCTGGATAGAGAGAAAACACAATGACATCAGCAGCTTCTGACCTGCTGAGCAGGGCAGGGATGCTGCAAGAGTGCTGCTAAGAGTTTGCTTCTAATTCAAGAGAAGCTGGTGCAGGTTGTGGTGTTCCCTGCTACAGGGGTGGTTGTTCTATCACTTCAGCTCCTTCCCACCAAGGTCTGCCCCTTCCTTTTTTCAGTCTGAAGATGGAGAAACACCATCTGGCTTCAAAAGAACCTTGGAGTTTCTCTTGACACTTCAAGTCTACCTG
The DNA here is from genome assembly GCF_015220805.1 of Pogoniulus pusillus. Lineage (NCBI taxonomy): Eukaryota > Metazoa > Chordata > Aves > Piciformes > Lybiidae > Pogoniulus > Pogoniulus pusillus. The sequence goes on from NC_087282.1 coordinate 11,819,372, forward strand.
TGCTGCTGGATTCCCAGCTCCCAGAAAGGTCATTCCTCACAGCTTCACCCTGTGGCAGTGACATTTCCTGGCACCATGGAGACCCCAGAATGTGCAAGCACCACATGTGCTTCTGCTGGCTGGAGAGCTGGGTACTCATGGGGGGAGAGGGAGGGGAGGGAGGGGAGGGAGGGGAGGGAGGGGAGGGAGAGGAGGGGGAGAGGGAGGGGAGGGAGAGGAGGGAGAGAGGGAAGGGAGGGGGAGAGGGAGGGGAGGGAGGGGAGGGAGGGGAGAGAGGGGAGAGAGGGGAGAGAGGGGAGAGAGGGGAGAGAGGGGAGAGAGGGGAGAGAGGGGAGAGAGGGGAGAGAGGGGAGAGAGGGGAGAGAGGGGAGAGGCTCTGGCTGGTGGCCACACTTACAGTGGGCTGCTCTTCTCATCCTCAGAGTCCGAGTTGTGGTGGTGGATCCAGCTCTTATCTCCTTTCAGGGTGGTGCGAACCTTCATCTGCTTGATGATCCTCCTGCGATCTTCATCCGTGGGAGGAATGACACCTCCTAGGAGAGGAAGAGGAGAAGGAAGGAGGGAGGAAAAAGGCTGCTGAGAGAGGGCAAGCATCCAGTGTCAGCAAGGGGAAACCTCAGAGAGCAGTGAGCACAGGCCTCCTGTCAGCCAGAGGTTGAAGCGCTGAAGGTGTGGCAGCACCCCTGATGAGAGATGGAAGCAAGCTGGCATCCCAGCTTCAAGATCAACCTACTCTGCTGCCTCCCCTCCTCAGCAGAGCTTCTGACAGCTTTTCCTCCCCTGCCAGAGGATTGGTTAACATTAAGGAGTCATCTTCAGGAAGACCCAAGATGCCCAGTGAGTGGCCTAAGTACACACTGACAAACAGAGACTGTCCTCCAGTACCTCCCATCACATCAGCTCTAGCTCTGGTTGGGTCTGTGGGAGAGGAGCATGGAGCTGAGCCAAGAATTAGGGGTTAGAGGGAAGCCATGAATGCAAACACTCAGCTGTCAGCTTTCTCTGGTAGCCTGAGAAAGGCACCACCTCAGAACTGGTGGAGGTACAGAAACCCAAAAGCTCATCATAATGGGGTTGGTAGGAACCTCTGGAGATCAAACAGTCCAAACCCCTAATCAAGCAGGGGCACCCACAGCAACTTGCCCAGCATCACAATTATCCACCTGGGTTTGGAAGCTCTCCAGAGAAGGAGACTCCACAACCTCACTGGGCAGCCTGCTCCAGGACTCCAGCAACCTCACACCAAAGAAGTTTCTCCTCCTGTTCAGGTGGAACCTCCTGGGTTCCAGTTTGTGCCTGCTGACCCTTGTCCTGTCACTGGGCACCACTGACAAGAGTCTGGTCCCATCCTCTTGCTCCCTCCCACAGGTCCTTTAGCTCTTGCTGAGCATTGAGCAGATGCCCTTTCCCAGGCTGCTCTTTTCCAGACAGAATCACACCTCAGAACCTCAGCTCAGCTCTCTCTACCTTCATGGATACTGAAATTAGAGCCAAACACAGCATTTTGGAGCTCTAAGCTAGCAGGTCCCAGACAAGGAAGAGGTGTTCTCTACCCATGAACAAAGTGCCCTGGGGAAGCTGAGTGAAGATGTTCCAGCAGATATAACTGAGCAGGGAAGGCAGAGGAAAGCCATGCCAGTGGACAGATCCCCAGCTGGAATTACCTTTACTGACACCCAGGGACATCATGGTTCTCAGAAGCTTCTTCCTCTTCAGCTACTGCTTGAAGACAACAAAGCCCTGGAAGAAATGAGGCAAGCAGATGAGTAGATGGGATAGAAAGAACTTTGAAGCTCTGTGGGAGGAAGAACATCACAACAGCATCACAGCCACAGGGCCTGGAGGATGGGGAGGCTATGGCATCTGCATCAAAGTTGGGATTTCTCCACATGCCATGGATTTCAAACATCAAGGACAGGAAAACTCAAATCAATCATGGTTTGGGGTGCAAGAAACCTTAAAGGTCATCTAATCATATCCTCCCCTGCAGCAAGCAGGGACATCTTCCACTTCAGTCTTCCATCCTCTACTTTGAGGTTGCTCAAAGCCCCATCCGAGTTAACCTTCAACGTATCTAGGGAAGGGACCCCCAAGATCTCTCTGGACATGTTCCAGTGTCTCACCATCCTCAAACTGAAGAATTTCTTCTTTACATCTAATCTCTACCCTCTTTCAGCTGAAAACCATTGCTCCTGGCCCATCACAACATGGGTGTGTTCTTCACACCAGTAAGTCTTCAGGCTGGCCTCAGAGGATCTGTTTTCCTTCCAGACTGGGGAGGGAAGTGGGGGAGGAGACCTTAGCCCAAGTGCCCAGATCCATTCAGGTGAGATGGACCTTCTGGAGTCATAGAATCAGCCAGGGTTGGAAGGGACCACAAGGATCAGCCAGTTCAAATCCCCCTGCCATGGGCAGGGACACCCAACCCTACATCAGGCTGGCCAGAGCCCCATCCAGCCTGGCCCTAAACACCTCCAGGGATGAGGCCTCAACCACCTCCCTGGGCAACCCATTCCAGGCTCTCACCACTCTCATGCTGAACAACTTCCTCCTCACATCCAGTCTAAATCTACTCACCTCCAGCTTTGCTCCATAATCTGTAGGAGATCTCTAGGAGTCTCCAGGACTCACACAGTGGGGGTTGGAAGGGACCTCCAGAGGTCATCCAGTCCACCTCCCTGCTAAAGCAGGGGCACCCACAGCAGCTTGCCCAGGATCACAATGGCCAGCTGAGTTCCCTCAAAAGAAGGAGATACCACAACCTCTCTGGGCAGCCTACTCCAGGGCTCTGGCATCTTCAAGCAGCTGAGGCTGCTTGACTGAACCTTGGGATTTTAGTCCAGTGGGAGCAGAAGAGAAGGACTCTTGACAAAGTCCACTTGGCAGAGGTACCTGTTACAACCTCAGGATACATCAGAGAGAACATCTCACTGCCTGGCTCAGAGGCAAGAGTTTGTTCTTTCTTCTTGAGGGTAGCTGGCTCCCTCCTCCAAATCACCACAGTAGAGCAGCAAAGAGAAACTCCTGGAAGAAACTCTGAGGTAGTAACCTCAGCGATGTTCTGAGATGAGGACAAACCCTTGCTTCAGAGCAAACCCAGCTTCCAGCTCCTCACACCCTCCCTTCTTCCCTCACCAAAACTATCTGCTGAAGCAAGATGCTCATGAATAAACCACCTCAGCTTCTTTAGGAGCCTGTGAATCTAACCTTAGCTTGCCATTATGTGCTGGTGGGCTTGCCCCTGCAATGCTGCTGGGAAGCCACACGCCCAGCAGGAACGCTGAGCTCGGATCTCACCACATCACTTCTAGGCACAGCTGCTCCTTCAAGCTTGTCTCAGCCCCAGACCTACCATGTCCAGTTTGTGCTGGGATGGAGAATAAGCTCTCTGCTCTTACCCCAAGGCTCACTAACATGCCAAACATTAATCCCACCATGAGCAGACAGCCCACCTCTGCTCTGACCCTTCCCACATCTCCTTCCCAACCACACTCAGTTGGCCTTGCTCTGCAGAGAGGAATCACAACAGCAGAGTTGTCTTGCACAGCCATGGAAAGCCTCCAAAGGACTGGGCAAAAGGATGGCCAGCAGGTTAAGGGAGGTTCCCTTCCTTCTCTGCTCTGCCATGTCTGTGGTGAGGCCACAACTGGAGTCCTGTTCTGGGCTCCCCAAGTCAAGAGAGACAGGCAGCTACTGGAGAGAGTTTACCTGAGGCTATAAAGATGCTGAGGGGCCTGGAGCATCTCTGTGAGGAGCAAAGGCTGAGAGCCCTGGGGCTGCTGAGCCTGCAGAAGAGCAGCAAGAACTAAAGGCCCTGTGGAGGGCAAGAGGCTGAGGCCAGACTCTTCTCAGTGGTGCCCAAGGACAGGACAAGGGGCAATGGGCACAAAGTTGAACCCAGGAGGTTCCACCTGCACAGGAGGAGAAACTTCTTTGGTGTGAAGGTGCTGGAGGCCTGGAGCAGGCTGCCCAGAGAGGTTGTGGAGTCTCCTTCTCTGGAGAGCTTCCAAACCCAGCTGGACACTGTGATGCTGGGCAAGCTGCGGAGGGTGAACCTGCTTTATAACAGGTGAGTTGGACTGGATGATCTCCAAAGGGCTCTTCCAGCCTCCACCATGCTGGGATTCTGCCTAAATGGAGGATACATCCCTGACCTAGGGCAAATCATGGGCAAAAGGGGGTCTAGGCTCCATGTTGTCATATCATGCAGAGGTCTGGGAGCTGGAGAGCTGTCACATGCCTAGCAGTGACTGAAAGTTGATTAGTGTCCCAGCAGACATCCTCTAGAGGAAGAAGCAAAGGTTAAGGAGGATGTAAGAAAGATCACAGAATCATAGAACTGTTTGGGTTGGAAGAGACCTCCGAGATCTCCAAATCCAGCCATCAACCCAACACCACCATGGCCACTAAACCATGTCCCAAAGTGCCATGGCCAAGACGTTTCTTGAACACCTCCAGGGATGGGGACTCCACCACCTCCCTGGGCAGGGAAGAAATTGTTCCCAATCTCCAACCTATAGCTCCCCTGGCACAGGTTCAGGCCATTTCCTCTCCTCCTATCACCTGATAGTAGAGACCAACTCCCACCTCACTGCAACTTCCTTTCAGGGAGTTGTAGAGAGCAATGAGATCTGCCCTCAGCCTTCTCTTTCCCATCCCAGGGCAATTCCTGACAGCTGGGTGATCTTGTATGACTCCCAGTGCAGTTCAGACTCATCTTTCCAGCACAATATGTTCACAACACTCAACCTACACACTGGATGGTGGCAACCAGAGCTTGACTTTCCAACCCATCCTCTGGGATGCAACACTGGGATGTCCCAAGCCATCCATAAGTGATGAGTGTTAGAGTGGCTACATTCCCCAGATTCCTGCTGGCTCAGCATCCAGCCTGAGCACCCCAGAATGACTGCAATGCTGTTAGACCTCAACATGAGGATCCACGCTCCTAACAGAGCTCCCAGGGAGGTATGGAGAACCACCATCACCTTTCACATCTCATATAGGTTACATCCAAGGAGCTTTGTTAGAGATCTAGACAGCCATAGAACCTCCACTTGGGAGGGAGCCTGCTGCCTGCAGGCAGGAAGGGCACAAAGCCTGCCCATAGTCTGCCTCCCACTGAAGACACCACCTCTGAAGATCCTCATCACGTGAATGAAAGCAATTAGAGGCTGTTGGGGAAGGAGGGGGGAGCTGAAACCTTGGCTAGATTTTAATCTTCAGGGTGTGCCTGTCTGCAGGCACCAAGCCAGCTCAGCTCTCCCTCTGCATGCTCCTGGCTGCTGCAGTGGTCCCTGCCTTGCTCCGGGACCTGCAGGGTGCTTTGAGCTAAAGGTATGAAGATGCTGCCGCTCATGGGGCAGAGTCTGCTTCAGCAGCACTTCTAAGGGCAGCTCCTGGTGAAAAGCCTCATCCTGCCAGGCAGGGGACAAGAGGATGGGAACAGGCTCTTCTCAGTGGTGCCCAGGGACAGGACAAGGGGCAGTGGGCACAAACTGGAACCAAAAAGGTTCCACCTGAACAGGAGGAGAAACTTCTTTGGTGTGAAGGTGCTGGAGTCCTGGAGCAGGCTGCCCAGAGAGGTTGTGGAGTCTCCTCTGAAGAACTTCCAAACCCAGGTGGATAATTGTGATGCTGGGCAAGCTGCTGTGGGTGCCCCTGCTTGAGCAGGGGGATTGGACTGGTTGATCTCCAGAGGTCCCTTCCAACCCCCACCATGCTGGGATTCTATAATCCTAAATGTCTTCTGCAGCCTGAACAAGTCTGATTCCATGAGGCATCCTCGCCCACTCACCCAGGCCTCCGCTTCGGAGCTGCTGTCCAGGCAGAGCAGCACTCCTCACCAGCAACTCCTCCCAGGGCCTGCAATCAGCAGCCCATTACTTCGCTGGGAAGGATCCTGCTTTCTGTCTAAGCCACTTAAAAAGACCTAATTACACCCCAGCAGATGAAACACTTGATGTTCTTCACAAGCCAGCTGCAGCTCCCATTACCAGCACAAAGCCCAGAAGAAAAACCTGCCAGCCACCCTCCTTCTTTGTGATGCCTCCACTGCAACTTTCAAGTGTTAATCCCAAATTTTAGAGCCTGCTATTGCCTGGAGTTTGTAGGGCACTTGGGGTAATCTCCTCTTTGTGCTTTAAGAGCCACCTTGCTTCTCCATTCCACTTGGTGATGAGCTAGATCCAATGTTGGACCTACTTCTGAGGACTAAATGAGTGCCCTGGGAGAGGAAGCTGAGATGAAAGCACCCTGGAAATGAAGCTTTTCTGGAGAGCCCACAGGCTGCCTTTAGACTCCTGAACTGTCCCCACAGCCACCAGTTCATGTGACAACCACTTCTGCTCCTAGCACCTAAGGCCACCAGGCTCACCTTACTGTGCTGGTGGCTGTGAGGGCTGTAAGGGGAGATGCTGAGCCAGAAGGCTGCTGTCAGGGTGGTTGGAAAGCTAGGGAAAGGCAGGAGAGACAGGGAAAGATGGAAAGCCAGGAGAGAAGTGGGTAAGTTGGAAGAGGAGAGATTTAGACTGGATGTTAGGAAGAAATTCTTCACTGTGAGGGCATTGAGACACTGGCATAGGTTGCCCAGAGAGGTTGTGGATGCCCTCTCCTTGGGGGTGTTCAAGACCAGGTGGTATGAAGCCTTGAGCAGCCTGGGCTAGTGGGAGGTGTCCCTGCCCATGGCAGGGGGTTTGGAACTGGATGATCTTGGAGGTTACTCCCAAGACAAACCATTCTGTGAGTCCACAAAATGGTGATAGAAGGAGAGGAAATGGCCTGAAATTGAACTAGAGGAGGTTTAGGTTGGAGATTAGGAACAATTTCTTTCCTGCAAGAGTGGTCAGGCATTGGAACAGGCTGCCCAGAGAGGCAGTGGAGTCCCCATCCCTGCAGGTGTTCAAGACACCTGTGGACATAGCACTTTGGAATGTGGTTTGGAATGGCTCTGATGGTGCTGGCTTGAGGACTGGACTCAGTGATCTTAGAGGACTTTTCCAACCCAAACCATTCTCTGACTCCATGCAATGTGGTGTCAGCCAGACCTTTTCTAGCCAGGTAACCTTCCCCAGGCCACACAACATGGAGTTAACACCTCTGCTGCCTCAGAAAGGTCATTAAACAACAAAGTGTGTGTTAACTCAGTGCTACTTCCCTGCTGCCCAGGTGGCAGCGCTCCAAGCCTCCCTGTCCCACCTACGGTGGCACAGGACCTGCAACCAGCCTGCTAGCACAGACCACCCGTGCTGTCACACTGCTGGCCTTGTGTTCCTGGGGAGAAGCATTGGAGCAGCTAGGAGCTGGTGTACTAAGGGAGGAGTTGGCCAGGGAGCTGAATGCCAGCCCCTGGCTGCAAGCAGGACGGAGGTTAGTCATGCGGAAGAGCCTCCTGGTTTAATGGCCTCTGATGTCTGCTGTGACCTTCAGAGCCCTCCAATTAGAGTGCATTTGAAATAAAACTGGGTGCACTTAAAGCTTGCAAAAGGTTTGAAACTTCTTCCTTTGAGCTTCCTAAACTCTGCCGTGAGTTTTGGCATCTACAGGCTAGGAAGGGGCTGAGGGGGCCTGGAGCGTCTCTGTGAGGAGCAAAGGCTGAGAGCCCTGAGCCTGCTGAGCCTGGGGAAGAGCAGCCTGAGAGGGGATCTGAGCAATGAGATAAAGGACCTGGGGAGGGCAAGAGGATGGGGCCAGACTCTTCTCAGTGGTGCCCAGGGACAGGACAAGGGGCAGTGGGCACAGACTGGAACCCTGGAGGCTTCATCTGAACAGCAAGAGAAACTTACTTGGTGTGAGGGTGCTGGGCCCCTGGAGCAGGCTGCCCAGAGAGGTTGTGTCCTTCTCTGGAGAGTTTCCAACCCCAGCTGGACATTGTGATCCTGGGCAAGCTGCTGTGGGTGCCCCTGCTGTAGCAGGAGACTGAACTGGATGATCTCCAGAGGTCCCTTCCAATCTCCAACCATGCTGGAATTCCAGGATCTAGACTTAAATCAGTGTCCACGTCCCTGCTCCCCAGCCCCTGTGACAAAAGGTGCCTTCACACCACCTTGGTTTAACACTCTGCAGAGCAACCCAGACTTTTACATCCCCACAAGAATGAAGGTCAGGCAGATGAAGCTTCTCCATGTAGATTAGGTGGAGCCACAGACACCCTGCCCCATCCAGGCTGGATTCAGGTGTGGGATTGCCAATCCCAGGCTGCCCAGCAGTGATCTGGAGGAGGTTGGGCACAGAGCTTCATTTCTCCTGCCTTAGCCAGAGCACACAAAGCAGACTTTGTGCCAGGGCAATGCTTTTGTGTCAGCTGTTACCTGATCTGCTGTGAAGCCAGAGCAGCCTGGAGAGGCTCTAACCTGATCCTGCAGAAACCCTGCCAGACCTAAATTAACCCTTTACATCCATTTGACCAGGTTGCCAGCTGTAAAAGGAGGGCCTGGAGAAGAGAAGGCTCAGGGCAGACCTCATTGCTGCCTACAACTACCTGAAGGGAGGCTGTAGCCAGGTGGGGATGGGCTCTGCTGCCAGGCAAGCAGCAACAGAACACAGGGGACACAGTCTCAAGTTGTGCTGGGGGAGGTCTAGGCTGGATGTTAGGAGGAAGTTCTTTACAGAGAGAGTGATTGGCATTGGAATGGGCTGCCCAGGGAGGTGGTGGAGGCACCATCCCTGGAGGTGTTCAGGCAAAGCTTGGATGAGGCACTTAGTGCCATGGTCTGGTTGACTGGCTAGGGCTGGGTGCTAGGTTGGACTGGGTGAGCTTGGAGCTCTCTTCCAACCTGGCTGATTCTATGATTCTACGAACATGTTCAAGCTCAAGAAGGAGGTGTTCAAGGTCAAGTTGGATGAGGCCTCGAGCAACCTGGTCTAGTGGAAGGTGTCCTTGCCCATGGAGCTGAGTGATGTTTCAGGTCCTTTCCAAACCAAAGCATTCTAGGATTCTGTGACTCAACATCCCATGTCCTCATGAACTCACAGGCATGCACCCTGTCAGCCCAGAACCTGCAATTCAGGAGGCTGATCCCACCTGACACAGGCAGGTAGCTGAAGGTGTTTGAAGAGGGACCTTGGCAGAGCCACAGCTCAAGGCATGCTCCAGGGTTTGGGCTGTAGCTCAGTGCCACGTGGCACAGTACTGGTTCAGTCTCGGGAGCAACTGAGTGGCTGGGGGCTTTCATGTGAAGCCAAACTGATATTTCACTGTCTCTGAATGCCAGAAGGGTTCATAAAGCTCAACCCCAGCTGCATGATTGCCTGTTTTGGTCTAGTGGCCGTGGAAATGATGGGTAGAAGGTTGGACCTGATAATCTTAGTGGTCTTTACTAACTTCAATGAATCTCTGATTCTACACAGGCAGGATGAGGAGTCACAGAATCATAGAATCAACGAGGTAGGAAGAGACCTCCAAGATCATCCAGTCCAACCTAGCACCCAGCCCTAGACAATCAACCAGACCATGGCACTAAGTGCCTCATCCAGCCTCCAGGGATGGTGACTCCACCACCTTCCTGGGCAGCCTATGCCAATGTCAGTCACTCTCTCTGGCAAGAACTTCCTCCTAACGTCCATCCTAGATCTCCCCTGGCCCAACTTGAGGCTGTGTCCCCTTGTTCTAGACAACCTTTAGCTTTTCTGAAGGACCAGGTTTTGACACTTGCCCTCCACCTTTTTCATGCAGCAACTATTCAGCACTGACACAGTCAGATATGATTTTGGTGACAGCACCAGGAGATTTCTACAGCCAAGCTTGTGAATAATCAGCAATGCCAGAGCCGAAGCAACCTGGCACCAACCTTCTGGGCTATTGCTCATGGCTACCTTATTCAGCACATGCAGAGAGGAGGGAGCTCTAAGGAGAATCCAGGCTCCAAGAGGAGGCTCTTTTCCCCAAGAACCTCTGCTACAGGTGTCTGAAGAGTCAGCTGTCAGCTGGAGGGGATGGATGGTTGCTCTGCTGTGGTGACATCTTATGCCTCTGCCACAGTTCTTCCAAGATGCTGGTCAAATAAACTGCACCACAGAATCAATCATGGAATGTTTGGGGTGGAAAGGACCTTTAAAGATCATCAAACTGCACACCCCTGTCTATCAGGATGTCTGCCATGACACTGCATATGAGTCACAGAAGCACCAAGCACTTGGAGCTACAGCTGAGCCTGGCTGGCTGTGTAAGATCTCTGTGGAGAGTATCACCCCAGTGTCACAGTTGCTGAGCATCTTAGCCACTGCTACCTGGGGACAGTGAATGCCTCTTCCCTGAGAATAGGGGAAAAAAGAGGGATGAAATCCTGCCCTTTGCTATCCAGAACTCGTTAGTGTGACCAACTCAAACACGTTTCAGCCACGACCAAGACTGCAAAGCTACCAATGCACCATGACAACTTCTGCTACTTCATGTGCAACCACCCACACACCCCTCCAAACAACAATTTAATCCAACCACAAGCTGGCAAAGCTCCTGAAGCTAGGAAAGTAGGGCATCAACTTAATCAGAAGCATCACACAAACCTGCCTGTCCCAGGAGATCACCTGGGGGTCCCACAGCACGACCACCCCCCCTCCCCCAAAACACCAACACTTGCTGCTGTCACTGCCTGAAATCACAGCCACTAGAGTGAAAAATGCTCTAGCACAGCTTTATTAGCTAATTACAAGGCAATAATTCCTAATTGCTGCACTAATTTCTGTGTTTGAAAAGGAAGGAGGATGTAAAAGCCCTTTTACCGCACCCACATGCCACTGACCTTAAGCCTTGATGTCTAGAGATGAAAGCACAAAGGAAGGAGAAGTTTGTTTTGCTTTCAGGGGCAGAGCTTCGTCTTTGCATCACAGATCCACAAACAGAGAAGCACAGAAAACCTCCTTGAGTCATGGAATCATTCAGGTTGGAAAAGACCTCCAAGATCAACCAGCCCAACTTCCCCTCCTCAAGCAGGGGCACCTACAGCAGCTTACCCAGGATCACAATGTCCAGATGGGGTTGGAAGCTCTCCAGAGAAGGAGACTCCTCAACCTCTCTGGGCAGCCTGCTCCAGGCCTCCAGCACCCTCACAAGAAAGAAGTTTCTCCTCCTGGTCAAATGGAACCTCCTGGGCTCCAGTTTGTGCCCACTGGCTCTTGTCCTGTCCCTGGGCACCACTGACAAGAGCCTGGCCCCATCCTCTTGCCCCCCACCCTTTAGCTCATATGGTGAGGTGCTCTTCTTGTACCCCACAAGAGTGGTATGGACCTCACCCCAGAATCCCAGAACCACCAAGGTTGCAAAAGATCTCCAAGATCAAGCCTAACCTTCTACCCACCACCTCCATAACCACTAAACCATGTCCTGAATTGCCATGTCCACAGGTTTCTTGAACACCTCCAGGGATGGTGACTTCACCACCTCCCCGGGCAGCCTGTTCCAATGCCTGACCACTCTTGCAGGTAAGAAATTCTCCAGGGCATCAGAGAGAAGGTACAAAATTCTGCCAAAAAGCCCCTCAGGGTATTTGTATTAGAAACCCAAACCCTGCCAAGTTGTGGAAATCAGGAGCAGGAGAAGTTCCTGGGAATAGGTTTAATGTTTTCTCCTTTGGCTGGCTGAATAAAACAAAGCAGGCTAAGGACAAGGTCCTGCCCAGTCTGAGCAAGGACACCTCTGCTCCCCAGCTTGCTGTGGTGCAACCTCTCCAGCTCACTGTGGAGCAATCTCTGCAGATGAACCCAGCTCAGGCTTTCTCCTGGCCACCAGAGGGGTGGGGATGGGGTGCTGGAGACAATATTTACCAAGCTCAAAAGTAGGATGAAGCAAGGACAGAGGGAGGTGCTCATCTCTGCACCAGCACCACCACTCCCAGCCCTTCCTTTCCAGGGAACTGATTTCACACTAGTTCCGAGAGACACAAAACAAGGAGGAGCAGGAGAGACCAAGATCTTCCCCTGCACCCCCTGTCCCACACAGGCCCTCGTGGGGGGTGGGGTGGTTAGAGATGCAGAAGGGATGCAGCACACCCCAAGTCTCCTGAGAGGTTGCCATGGGAAACCGGCTGAGATCTGAGCAGTGCTGTCCTGACTGCTCCCCTTGCCCACACACGGACCCCTCTCACTTAGCTCACTGCCATGCCCCCTCCTCTAATTCATAAACCAGGGGGTGGGGGATAGACTGTGGAAGGGTGTGGGGAGAGACCCGGTGACCTGACAGGGACAAGGAACAGAGATTCAGACCCAAACCTTCCCCCTCTGCCCCGTTTCGGTCCTCAGACCATCCCTGTAGCACTCAGGTACCACTGTGGATCCACACTTTGGTCCCACACGCCACAGAAGAGAACTTCATAGAATCAGAGAGTGGTTTGGGGTGAAAGGACCTTCAGAGATCATCCAGACCAAACCCCCTGCACTCAGCAGAGACATCTGCAACTTGAGCCCCAAACAACCTGACCTGGAATGTTTCCAGGGATGGGGCATCTCCCACCTCCCTGGGCAACCATCTCCTTATGCTTTAAGAATTTAAGGAATCAATTCCAGTCTCTCCCACTCCCACCAGAGGGTTAGGGAAAGAACCCTCCTCTTCCTCCCTCCCAGGCAAAGGGAGCAGGTGAAGCAGGGAGAAGCAGCAGCACCCCAAATGCCCTCCACAAAGCTCAGAGGACCAATCTCTCTGCCCAACCCTACCTGTGGAGGCTCCTCAGCTGTGGCTTCCTCCCAAAAAAAAAAGACTGGTGTGAAGCAGTCCCCAAGCAATCTGCAGGCACTCTGAGGCTCCCCAAGGGCTGGCAGCAGGTATCTCCAAGCCTCCCTGGCAGCGAGGGCGGCTGTGGGCGAAGCTGAGCAGCCTTTACCTGCCGAGAGAGGGCTGGCTCCTGGAAGCCAAGCCTTGTTTTGAGGAGGAGACTTGGGTGTGTTTTGCCCTTGAGGGGAATCAAACAGGTTTCTCCATTCAGAGGACAAGGTCTCCCCTCCCTGTAAGCTCTCCTCTTGCATTCCTCACATTCTCCAGCCAGTGCCACCTTCCCCAGCCCAGTGCTGCTATGGGACAGCAGAAAGCAGCACACCTCCTCCCGCTCCACCCCCAGCTCTCCCCGCACTCACTTTCCTCTGCAGGGCTGTCCTGCATAGCAGGGCAGCAGCACACCAAGGCCATGCAGGTACCCCCCTGGCCCCGAGGGAGCTGCTTACAGCAGTGCGGCTCCAGCAGCAGGGACTGGGCTGTAATTAGCACTCAGCACTCATTGTCTCCTTCTAATTAAGTCGGTTGCAGGGCTGTGATTATTGCTGCTCGCTGCAGAGGAAATCGCCACGTGTTCCGCTCGTCCTCGCTTCAGTTCCTCTTCTAGCTGCTGTGCTCACCACGAGATCCCCGAGATCCAGCTGTGGTGAGGCTCCCAATGGCCACAAAGCCTTTGGTTACATCAAGATCCCTGAGATCCAGCTGTGGTGAGGCTCCCAATGGCCACAAAACCTTTGGTTACATCAAGATCCCTGAGATCCAGCTGTGGTGAGGCTCCCAATGGGCACAAAACCTTTGGTCACCTCAAGATCCCTGAGATCCAGCTGTGGTGAGGCTCCCAATGGGCACAAAACCTTTGGTCACCTCAAGATCCCTGAGATCCAGCTGTGGTGAGGCTCCAAATGGGCACAGCAAAGCCCTTGGTTACCTCAAGATCCCTGAGATCCAGCTGTGGTGAGGCTCCCAATGGACACCAAACATTTAGTTACCTCAAGATCCCTGAGATCCAGCTGTGGTGAGGCTCCCAATGGACACCAAACCTTTAGTTACCTCAAGATCCCTGAGATCCAGCTGTGGTGAGGCTCCCAATGGACACCAAACCTTTAGTTACCTCAAGATCCCTGAGATCTAGCTGTGGTGAGGCTCCCAATGAACACCAAACCTTTAGTTACCTCAAGATCCCCAAGCCCCAGCTGTGGTGAATGGACACAGCAAGACTTTAGGTGAGACACTGTAAGAAACTTCTTCACTGGAAGGGTTCTCAAAGCTTGGGGCAGGCTTCCCATGAAGACAGTTGAACCCCCATCCCTGGAGGTGTTTCAAAGATGCAGAGATGTGGTGCTGAGGGATGTGGTTTAGCACTTGACTTGGTGGAGTTACAGAATGGTTGGACCCAATGATCTTAGAATCATTTCAGCTGGCAAAGTCCTTTATGGTTGTATGACCCTTGGAGATGACCAGATCCCTGAGACCCAGCTGTAGTGAGGCTCTGAATGGACACAGCAAGATCCTTGGGTCCACTGTTTGCCAGTTCCTAAAGCAATGCATTGGAGATGTGAGTTTAGAGCCCTTCTGAGTCAGTCCAAGACTGCCACAGGTCAGTAAGAAGGTGATGAATACCCAACCAATCATCCCTCAGGACCTCTCTCCACCACTGCAACCACCAGCAAACACTTTTCCTGTTCTGAGAACCCATCAGAAGGAACTCCAGGTCTGTAGAAGCATAGAATGGAATCACAGAACTGTTTTGGTTGGAAAAGACTTCTAAGATCGAGCCTAACCATCAGCCTAAGACCACCATGGCCACTACACCATATCCCCAAGTGCCAAGTTCACAAATTTCTTGAACCCCCCACCACAGGGATGGTGACTTCACCACCTCCCTGGGCAGCCTGTTCCAATGCCTGACCACTCCTGCAGGAAAGAAATTGTCCCTAACATTCAACCTAAACCTCCCCTGGCACAATTTCAGGCCACGTAGGAGATGAGCTGATGGAGAAACATTGCTCTTGTGACTGGATAGGGCTGGGTGATCTTGGAGGTCTCTTCCAACCTGGTTGATTCTATGATTCTTTGCACCTCAGTGAGGGATCTGCTGCAGGATGGTGGGCAAACAACCAGCAGACCAGGCTGGGATGTGCTATAACAGGGCTAACAGCCCAGCCCTGGCTGGCAGCAGCACAGTGAAGATAACATCTCAGAAGCACTGATGTCAACCTTGTTGTTCCAACTCCAGCTCTTCCTCCTGATCCAGTCAGCAGCAGCCCAGGCTCAGCTGAGCTTTCCTCCACAGAGGCTGTTAGAGATCCCAGCTGAGATAAGCTGAGGAGATGTCATAGTCCCAGAGGCACGCCCTGAGCTGGGAGTGGGCACAGAGGGCTCTCTGTGGGCTCTTGCCAATGCAGTCCAGACCCTACCTCCAAAGCATCCTCTGCTCGAGGGCTCCAGCTGACAGTGCAGCTTTATTTTTGGCAAGCCCTGAGTCATCCCCGAGTTTGCTGAAGGTTCCTTCAGGTTCTTTCCTGGAATAACAGTGACTAAGAACCTGGGTAGCCTTTTGGATACAGCAGGTTCTCTGCCAAGCAGGCAGAAAGGACAATCCAGGGTCAGAGGACCAGGATATTTTTGTCCCCGGTGTGAAGACTCCGTTCCACAATCAGCATTCAAACAACATCCATAGAATGGTTTGGGTTGGAAGGGACCTTAAAGATCTTCCAGTTCCAAATCTCCTATCATGAGCAGGGACACCTTCCATTAGACCAAGTTGCTCAAGGCCTCATCCAACCTGGATGAACACCTGCAGAGACTGAGCATCCATGACCTCATGCTCACAGTAGGTGATCTTTTAACACTAAACTCCAGGAGCTGAGTGTTGGGTTTGGGTCTCTTTTTTCAGCTGTTTTGCTGAGTTGGCAACATCTAAAGCTAAACCATTAGCTGGCCATCAGTGTTGCTCTCCTCAGAAGAGAGGAACCCAGCCAAGAATTGCTTCTCTAATTAACTCACAGGAGATAGGTGCAGCATGAAGTCATGTTTTGTTATTAGCTTGAAAATGCAGGTCCAAGCAGATGTAGAAACCATCCACAGCCAGGTCTGAAAGGCAGGGGTGTGGCAGCAAGGTAAGAACAGCAGGGAAGGTGTTTCCAACCTGGCAGCTCCATCACAACACCATGGACATGTGAGTTGTTGGTGAAGGACAGGCTGTGTGGCACGTAGCCTTCTGAGATACAGCCAGGCCAAGCAGGAGGAGAACCTCAACATGAACAACTGTTCGAGCTGGTCCGAGCTAGGGTGGAACTGGTTCTGTTCAGGATGGGACTTCTCAGCTCAGTCTCTGCTCAGTGAGGCACTGAGACATTAATGATACCATGGGAGATAGAGAATCATAGCATCACAGAATCATCTTAGTTAGAAGAGATCTTCCAGATCATCAAGTCCAATCCTTAACCCAGCACTGCCAGGTCTTCACTAGACCACGTCCTTCAGCACCACACTTCCATGGCTTTGAAACTCCTCCAGGGTTGGGGCCCACCACTGCCCTGGGTAGCCTGGGCCAGGCCTTGACAACCCTTAAGGGCAAGAAATTGTTCCTCAGGTCCAACTTAAACCTCCCCTGGGGCAACTGGAGGCTGTTTCCTCTTGACCACGTCCTATCCGTACTTCAGCCTACAAGCACATCAGTGTAAACCACATCTCTGTCTTCTGTTTCCCAGTAAGGACAGCAGGACAGGGACACTTTCCCCCTCCTTTTTTCCTTCTTTCCCCTGGAGAAAATGCTTTTCACACTTTGTTCAGCTGAAAAGAACTCCAGCTAACCATGCAGACAGCTCACCTTGACCTGGAGACCTCCAAGGTTGTGGAGTCAGCTCAGTTCACGTAACTCCCACGCTGCAAACAAAGCCTGGTAAGCACCTCTGTGGTGCTCAGCAGCTCAAACAGTTAAGGACAACCAGTCCCAAGCAAGCCTTTGTGGTTTTATCCCAAGTAAGCTCTTAGATAAACCTCTCTTTCCAAAGTCTAGCTGGACATCATTCCCACCAGCAGGCACAGAAACCCTGATGGGTGGTTTTCTTCCTCATAATTACAGCAGCACTTTTAGTTCTTTAATGAGGTGGCATTTCCAAAATCACAGCAGTGGCCAGAGGCAGAAGAAGGTTTTTTTGTCTAGTAAGATGGTCAGTGTGACACCTGGAAGAGCCACAGGGCCACCAGGTCACTCCCAATTGGAGGCTAAGAGACCCTCAAGGATGAGGGTAGAAGAAGAGCCCCTTATGGCTCAAGGTGGAAGAAGAGCCCCTCAAGACTGAGGGTGGAAGAAGAGCCCCTCAAGGATGAGGGTGGAAGAAGAGCCCCTCATGGCTCAAGGTGGAAGAAGAGCCCCTCAAGGCTGAGGGTGGAAGAAGAGCCCCTCAAGCCAGTCTAAAGGGGAAGAAGAGTCCCTGAAGCACTGAAGTCCATTGGGACATCTCCTGGTTTCTCAATACCACTTTCTCCTGCCTACCTCTGCCCCCCACCCTTGCACTGAAGGTGGAAGGGAGGTGACTAACCCCTCAGTCCTTTGGGCCTCTGCCAAGGGGACAGCAAACCCAAGCCTCAGTAGAGACGGAGCAGAGCTGCGCTGAGTAGCAGGGTGTAAAACCACTACACCCATTGGTTATGAGGGAATCAAACTGGTTTTTCATGAGGTGTCATTACAGAGAGCTGCCAACCTGCCTGGCCTCACCTTCCTCACAGCAGGCAGGACACAGCAATCCACCCTTGGCTATTTGCTGCTAGGTGGGGAGACACTGGAACAGGTTGCCCAGGAAGGTTGTGGACGCTCCCTCCTTGGAAGTGTTCAAGGTTGGATGAGGCTTTGAGCAACCTCATCTACTGGAAGTCCATGGCAGGGGGGTTGGGACTAGATGACCTTCCAACCCAAGCCATTCTATGAATGAATCTCAGCCATAGTCATGAAGCCAAACCTGCAGAGGTTTGGGACAAAATGATCTTGTCAGCAAAGAGAGGACAAAAGGCAGGCTGTAGCCAAGCCTGATGGCTTTGCTGTGACAGCAAACCATGTGCACTCACCAGGAGCAGTTGGACTTGGTGATCCTGAGGGTCTTTGCCAACCAGAGTGTTTCTGTGCTCTGTGAAGAGCCCAGCCAGGCTCTGTTGCAGGCAGGGGAGGAGAGAAGGCTAAGGGGAAACTTCATTGTATTTACCAGTCATAGAGGCAACTGAGTGAGTGAAGGGTCTGGAGAACAGCTCTACTGAGGGAGCTGGGGTTGCTTAGCCTGGAGAAGAGGAGGGCAAAAAGAGACCTCATTGCTCTCTATAACTCCCTGAAAGAAGGTTGGAGTGAGGTGAGGGTTGGTCTCTTCTCCCTAAAATCAGGTGAGAGGAGGCGAGGAAATGGCCTCAAATTGTGCCAGGGGAGGTTCAGGTTGGAGATTAGGACCAATTTCTTGCCTGCAGGAGTGGTCAGGCATTGGAACAGGCTGCCCAGGAAGGTGGTGGAGTCCCCATCCCTGGCAGTGTTCAAGAAATATGTGGCCATGGCACTTGGGGACATATTTTAACGGGCATGGTGGTGTTGGGCTGAAGGTTGGACTCGATGGTTTTCGAGGGCTTTTCCAACCCAATCAATTCTGTGACTAAGGAGGTGCTTATTTATTTCTCAGCCCCAGCTCAGCAAGCTGCCTCCAGGCTCTGAAGCCAACGAGCTGCCTTCCTCTGCCAGAACAAGGAGCAGGTTGCGCCATCGCTCAATCGGTGGAGCTGGCACTTGGCAGAGGCTTGCACAAGCCTTAGCGAAACTCAGTAAACACTTCTCTCTGTGCAGGAGCAGAAGACAGCCCACTCCTGCCAGCCTTGGCTCTGCAGGGCTAACAGGTGTGGGAACTCCTGCTGCTGCCTGCTCATCACCAGTATCAGCAGTGAGGAGCACGCACAAGGATCTACACAGGCCCTATGAGGAGAGGCTGAGGGAGCTGGGGGTGTTTAGCCTGGAGAAGAGGAGGCTCAGGGCAGAGCTCATTGCTGTCTACAACTAGCTGAAGGGAGGTTGTAGCCAGGTGGGGGGTGGCCTCTTCTCCCAGGCAACCAGCAATAGAACAAGGGGACACAGTCTCAAGTTGTGCCAGGGGAAGTACAGGCTGGATGTCAGGAGGAAGTTCTTCACAGAGAGAGTGATTGGCATTGGAATGGGCTGCCCAGGGAGGTGGTGGAGGCACCGTCCCTGGAGGTGTTCAAGAAAAGCCTGGATGAGGCACTTAGTGCCATGGTCTGGTTGACTGGCTAGGGCTGGGTGCTAGGTTGGACTGGATGATCTTGGAGGTCTCTTCCAACCTGGCTGATTCTATGATTCTATAAGAGGTGAAGCTCTCACAGAAGGGCCTCTGAGGACCCTGTGTTCACATCACTGAAGGTACTTAGTTTCCACAGTGACAACCACATGTGGTGCAAACGTCCTCCTCCACCTGAAACCTTCTACACACCCACCTGAGACTTGGCTGAAGTTTGTCTCTATGCCTTCTTGCCCAGTGGACATGCAAGGTCATTGCTGACCTGCTTTGTCATCAGTTGTTCCTCTTATCTGTTTGCAGGGATCAAAGCAAGCTACAGTTTCCCCTCTTTGGCACTGAGGTGTGTCTGGAGAGGAGCTTCCCTTGGTATCTCTCAGACTATAAAGCTTCTCCTCTGCATGTGCCCTCTGCAGCCTCCCTGTAAGAGAGGGGACACAGACTGTTCGGCATTGGAGAGACCTCATCGGTCACAGAACAGCTTGTGTGGGAAGGGACCTCCAGAGGTCATTTAGGCCAAGTCCCCTGCAGTAAACAGGGACACCCCCAACTAGTTAAGGTTGCTCAGAGTCCTATCAAGCTTGACCTTGAATATCTCCAGGGATGGGGCCTCCACTACTTCCCTGAGCAACCTGTTCCACCAGCCTCATAGCAAAAAACTTCCTCCTAATGTCCAACACCCTCTGCCATGGGCATCTTCAACTAGGCCAGGGTGCTCAAAGCCCCACTAAAGCCCTCAAAGTGCCCACAAAGGAGCTTTTGTTCCTCTCTCTTTCCTTCCCTCTCCTTTCTCCAGGGTAAGCACAGAAGCTATCTCCATTATCTCTCTTACTGCTTATCAAACCAAAACCTCTCTCAGGTCAGCAAAATTAGGAGCAGCAGTAAGAAAAAGCCAGGAGAGCAAAGTAAGAGAGATAAGAACTTTGACGAGAGCTTTGAAGTCTTTAGCAGCTCCTGGAGAGCATTAGTAAGAACAAGAGATGGCAGCAGCGTTTGACCCTAGACATTTGGAAGGAGCTGGTGATCACTTTGGCTTTGCAGCCCCCTGTTGGCTTGCTGACACTCACAGAAGATGAAGGTTGGGCAGAGGTGGCATGATAAACATATCCCAGGCAGGGAAGTAGAACCATAGAGTTGTTTTTGGTTGGAAGGGACCTCTAAGAGCCTCAACTTCAACCTAATACCAGCAGGGCCATTAAACCTTGTCCCAAAGTGCTATGTCCACAGCTTTCTTGAACATCTCCAGGGATGGTGATTCCACAACCTCCCTGGGCAGCCTGTTCCAATGCCTGAAAAGCACAGATGGATCTCTTTGGGCCTGCACAGAAAACACCAGTTGGGGTTTATGAAGGTGCTTACTGAGGTGAGAGGAGTTGAGGAAGAAGTTTGATCAGAGAAAGAGGCCCTGGCTAAAGTGAGGTTCTTCCTCTGTGGTGGCCAAGACTGAGGCACAGCAAGTTGTGCTCCACCACAGCAACAAAGCCTGTTTACTTCTGGGCTGGAAAACAGAAGCCTCTGAGGCTGCCAGGGGAAAGGCTGGGAAGTGACCTAATTATAGAGGGAGCACCAGGAGGAGCCAGCCCCAGCGTGATGCAAGGCTTCTCTCCGTGCCCAGCTCCGGGCAGCTGCTCCCCCCCACGCAGCCCAACCTCTGCCTTGCCCTTTTGGGGCTGAGCAGCCACATGAGGGAAACCAAGCTGCCTGCTGCTTTGCAGCCAGCAGGCTTCAACTTCCAGTGCCCCTTCTTTCTGTGGCACTTACTGGTTCTCACCTTCACCTCTTACCTGGACAGTCCTCTACAGACACAGTGAGAGGAGTTACCCTCCACTGGCACTGCGTCCAAGGACCCGGAGACAGCAGTTCTGGGGACTGATGGAAACTGCAGGGCCGATCTAGCTGGGAAATGCCATCTAGAGGTCACAACCTGCCCTCTTTTCTAGAGGAGACTCCACAACCTCCCCAGGCAGCCCGTTTCACAGCTCCAGCACCCTCACACCAAACCTGTTGAGCTCCAGTTTGTGCCCATTGCTCCTTGTCCCATCACTGAGAAGAGTCTGGCCCCATCCTCTTGTCCCCCACTCCTCAGCTCTTGCTGAGCATTGAGCAGATCCCATCTTAGGCTGCCCTTCTCCAGGCTGAGCAGACCCAGGGCTCTCAACCTTTCCTCCTCACAGAGATGCTCCAGCATCTTTATGTCCCCTCTTTGGCTCTGCAGTAGCTTCCAGTCTCCTTGAACAGGACAAAGCAGTGCTTGGACCCAGCATTCCAGACGTGGCCTCATTCTTCACCACAAGCATTCTTTTCAGGTCACAACTCATTTATTTTGCTCTCAGTGGGGCACTGGCACCCATTTACAGACACAGGGAGCCAAGAAAAGGTCTCCCCATCAACACCAAGTTTGTGCCAGTGTCTCAGGGACCAGGGTGATGAGACACTGGAACAGCTTGCCTCACAAGGTCGTGGATGGCCCCATCCTGGCAGTGTCCAAGGCCAGGCTGGACAAGGCCTTGAGCAACCTGATCTAGTGGAAGCTGTCCCTGCCCATGGCAGGGAGGTTGGGGCTAGATGATGCTGAAGGTGCCTTCCAATCCAAACCATTCCATGAATCTATGACACAGCTCAGATCTTAGAGAGCAGCCTCTGACTACCATCAAGATGGGCTGGAAGCTGACAGAAGAAACCCTAAGGAACCACAGGGCTTGTTTTGAATAAGTCTCTGAAGAATTGAACTCTGGAATTGAAACTTTAAATATTTAACTCTACAAACTGGGGGGGAGGGGGGAATAGAAAGCCAAGGTGACTGACCAGTGCAAACCAGAACTGTCCAAGCAACTGCCCAGTAGTTACTGCAAGATCAAGCAAGGCAAACCCAGCCAACTGTTGAAGCAGCAAATAACAACTGCCAGAAAAAGCAGCTGCCAGGGGTTGAGGCTGAGCTAAATGCAGAGAACTGGTTCTGGTTTAGCTCAAACCAGGACAAAAGTTCAACATAAAACTCTCCAAACCTCATTTCTCCAGGACTCCTGCAGCACATGGAGCAACTAGAAGAAGTTAAAGCTCCTTGAGGGAGGCAATTCTGCAACTGGAAACACCAAAACTCCTGGGGAGCCAGGAAGTGGCAGAGAGGGAAGCTCCAACTCTACTCTAAACCCTTCATTTAAAACCAAATCAGAACTGGAGCACTTAAAATAAATTACAGGGCAAAAGGCACTTAATCTAAATGTCAAACTAAGCAGCTTGGAGAATTTGCTAACCCTTTTCTTGGGGGGAAAAAAACGTTTCTTCATGTACTAAGTGGTCAAAGCAAAAAAAAAAGATCACCATTCCCAGCAA
Source organism: Pogoniulus pusillus (assembly GCF_015220805.1). Taxonomy (NCBI): domain Eukaryota; kingdom Metazoa; phylum Chordata; class Aves; order Piciformes; family Lybiidae; genus Pogoniulus; species Pogoniulus pusillus. The sequence continues at coordinate 11,841,689 of NC_087282.1, forward strand.
TAAGATGTCAGAGAAGATCAGAGCTTAGCAAAGGAGCATCTTCCAACCCATGCAGCTCTTGTGGGGAAGACAGCCATGGTGAAATAAGAAGTGGTGACTGACCACAGTAAGAGTTTCTCCCTCCCAGAAGGAATGATTAAAGTCCTGTTCATGCTGAGATGCTCAGAATGGGCTCTGCCCTCTCACAGATGGACCACAGTGGTAGGAAGTCATCTCTTCATGATTTATTTGGGTTGCTTTTGATCAGAAACAGGCTCCTGCAGAAACAAAGGCCCATGCTTCCCTTGCAGAGAGAAGCCTCTTCTCAGGTTTCCTTCTGATGCTGCAGCAAGAAGCCAAAGAATCCTGGAGGGAATAACAAAACTCTCTTCAGTGACTGAAGAGATGGTGGCAGAGCTCCATGATTTTTTTTTTGGCACGAGCCTCTTGCCTAGCAAAAAATGCCAAACCACAGAGAGGAACCAGTCCCAAGAAGTGTTTCATTCCCCAGTCTGCAGCTCTTGGAGGAGGTGGCTGTTATCACCAGAGCAACAAAACAGAGGAGGGTGGGGAGAGAAGGTGAAGGAATGCTGAGGACTGAAGAGGGCACGGCAGGGTGTTTGGTCACAGTCCACAGGGTTCAGAAGCTGCTTCAAACCAAGAAGTCACATCAAAGGACAGAACTGTCAGCACAGCCACAACGTGAGGTGGGGGGATTAGCCCAGATAAAATCATCTTGATAATAGGGAGGAGGAGGAAGGGCTTGAGGAGAACTCCCTTTGCCAGAGAATCAGTGACATTTGCTGCAGTTTTCACAGGAGATGTCAAAGGAATTACAAAAATCAAGTAGAAAAGAATCCATGGAGGACTTGTCAGGCCTTAGCCCTGCGTAGCTGGGGGTAGCTCTGCACAGTCCTCTCTATTGCTTCATCCAAGCTCACTACTGGTTTGTAGCCCATGTCCCTTTTGGCTCGTTCACAGCTATAGTAGTGAAAAGTTCCAGCTAAGGCCACCCTCATCGGGGTGAAAGTGGCCTTGATGGTGACCAGTGGCTTGAGCAACCACAGCAGCAGAGAGAGGAAGAGGGCCAGGTAATAGGCCAGCCAGTAGGGAATGTGGTACTTGGGAGGGTCGTAGTTCAAGCCAGTCAAGATGCGGGACATGAAAGTCCAGAAGGGGACCGGCTCATCGTTTGTGATGTGAAAAGCCTGCAAGAGAGGAAGACACAAAGCCAGATGACAAAACCATTGTGGTTTTCAGCACCTTGTCCCTCTGGTGGCCTGAACTGTGTTTATGCTGAGGGGACTGACATGCCTGAGCTGTGGGAGAACTCTGTCATGGGAAGCTGCTTCGCACTGACCACCTCTGACTGAGAAGCGATGAGGTCCTTCTTTGCTAAGAAAGTCAGACACTTCATGGAGTGCTTTGGGTTGGAAGGGACCTTCCAGTTCCACTCCCCTGCCGTAGGCAGGGACACCTTCCACTAGCCCAGGTTGCTCAAGGCTTCATCCAGCCTGGCCTTGAACATCTCCAGGGAGGGGGCATCCACAACCTCCCTGGGCAACCTGTGCCAGTGTCTCTGTATCCTCAGTGTAAGGAATTTCTTCCTCATATCCAGCCTACATCTCCCCTCCTCTAGCTTCAACACTGCAAACACCCCAACATTTCTGACACTGCAAAGCTTCAGATCACTCATAAATGCTCAAACTGAATGACACAGCACAAAGCAAACACATTAGGACACACCCAGAGCATGGAGATGCCATGACCATCTATAGAAGTTTCTCCTGTTGCAAGCTCCAGCATATAAGCTCAATACCCATGGTTCTTATGGAGGCATCTTGGCTGCCCACAAATCCTTCTGGATTTCCATGCTGTAAGCTTCTTGTGAAAGAAGTTCAAGTTTCTTCATACATCTTAGAATCATTTAGGTTAGAAGAGAACTTTAAGCTCATGGAGTCCAACCCTTAACCAAACACTGCCAAGTCACGGCGCAGCCATGTCCCTTGGCACCACATCTCCATGTCTTTGAAGCCCCTCCATGGATGAGGACCCCACCACTGCCCTGAGCAGTCTGGGCCAGACCTTGACAACCTCTTCCAGGCAGAAATTGTTCTTCCTGTCCAACTTAAAGGCTCCTGGGGCAACTTGAGGCCCATATGGTTGCACACAACAGTCACTAGATGAGGAACCATTGCTTATGCCCACAGACAGAAAACTCTGCCCCATCTGTGTGTGCTGGCTCCTCTCATCTCCCAGATGAGAAAAAAAAATCAGCAGACAAAAAAGTCAGCAGAAACTACAGAGCAGGCACTTGAAGCCAAGCAAGGCTTGCAGATGAAGCTCAGCTAGTGGACACCCACTCCTCTCTCCTCACTAGGTCCTTACTTACCTTCCCGCACAGGGGAGAGCCCTTCTGAAGGTTTTCTGCAGCCAGGATGTGTCCATGGACCACATTTTCCACATAGGTGAAGTCTACCAAGTTCTTCCCATCCCTGCATGGAGAACAGGAAGAAGTTAGCTGAAAATCTGCTGTGGCTGAAGGAAGAACTTTCACACAAGGTCTGTTTACTCCAAGGTTCCTCTTCTCCCACTCTCTTGTGCTGCAACTTCAGGCTATATCCCATCAGAGAGGTGAAACTGCTCATTTTGGAGAGCTCAGCTCTCAAGGCCCTCAAAATTTACATTCCTGCAGCAGCACCACTTTACACCTCACAGGTTCCCAAGTTTGTGGGTGTTGCAGGTCCTGGAATCAGCAAAGAGTGATCCACAGAAGCAGAACAAAGAAAAAGAGAGTTGGTAGCTGGCAGGAAGAAAGTCACTTCAGGACAAGCTTTCAATTAAAACTTTCTTGGCTCATGAAATTCTAACTTAGTCCCCTCAATAAGCCAACCTCAGTCCTGGCTGGAGTAGATTTAACTCACTGTGAGACATCTATTTCTACACAGGCACAGAAAATCAATCTGCTGTCACCTCCTAGAGTCCAACTAAATCAGACAAATGGGTTGTTACAAAATCACCACCACACTCCTCTGGCCATAAAACCAGGATTGCCACACTCAAGCATTCTCAGTGTCCTGCTCTGAGCCAGACCAGGGCTGATTCTGGTCAGCATGGGACTTCCTGGGGTGTATTAAGAAGAGTGTATCCAGCAGATCAAGGGAGGTTCTCCTTTCCCTCTACTATGCCCTGGTGAGACCCCATCTTAAGTACTGGGTTCAGTTTTGGGCTCCCCAGTTGAAGAGGGACAGGGATCTGCTGGAGAGGGTCCAGTAGAGGGCTACAAGGGTGATTATGGGAGTGGAGCACTGCCTGATGAGCAGAGGCTGAGGGACCTGGGCCTTTTTTAGTCTGCAGAAAAGAAGACTGAGAGGGGATTTAATAAATGTTTATCAATATTTGAGTGCTGGGAGTCAGAAGGGGGGGACAGGCTCTGCTCACTTGCTCCCTGGGATAGGACAAGGAGCAATGGATGTAAGTTACAGCAAAGGAGGTTCCACCTCAACACAAGGGGGAACTTCTTTACTGTAAGGGTCACAGAACACTGCAACAGGCTCCCCAGGGAGACTGTGGAGTCTCCTTCTCTGGAGACTTTCCAGGCCTGACTGGATGCGTTCCTGTGTGATCTGAGCTAGATTGAATGGTCCTGCTCTGGCAGGGGGGTTGGACTCGATGATCTCCTTGGGTCCCTTCCAACCCCTGGCACCCTGAGCTCCTGTGATCCCAGCTCAGGCTGTGCTCAGTGAGGCACTTTTTGAATTTCAGAGGCTGCTTCTAGCAGGGAGAAGCTGATGGGAAGAGCTCCTGCCAAGAGCTGGGCTGCAGAAAGGCTCTGCTTTGGCCTTGCCTCTGGGCATACCAAGGGCACTGCCCCATCTTGTGCCCCACTTTGGAGGTAGGAAGGCAGAGGTGGCACCTGTGGGGAAGAGCAGACAGGACAGGTGACCCTCAATTGCCCAACAAGGGATTCCATAGCATCTTCAGAGGGTCTCCAGGAGACAGCTGAGGAATCAGCAGGGCCAAGTCTCTTCTTCACTGTCCAGTGTCCCAGGGGACTTTCCTTCTGCCCTCCATCCTGATCCCTGTCTTCCTGAATCCAGCTCCTGAATCTGTTTCTCATCTGTTTCTGAGTCCAATCTGGGACTTGCCCAGTGCCTGCCCCAGCATCAGTGGTGCCAATGGTGACCTCATTGCCATCAGGAGTTGGGTTCCATGTCAGTTTTTTGTCCCTTTGTCTCTATTTCATGCGATTGTTCTTTTTGCCCTTCCAGCTGCTTTAGTTTCTTTCCCACCCCAACAGTCTCTCTCCTTTCTTCCCTTTGGGAAGCAGAATTGTTCCAGACAGCCCAACCCTGACCCTTGACAGCTGCTCACTGACCAGTTTATGAGGTCATTTCAGGGCTGAACTGTAAGAATTAGGACCAAAAAAAACCCTCTCCAAAACCTCTCTTCCCTTCTTTCCCTCTACCCTAGGCACACAGCCCCATGTGCAGACACAAACAAAGTAGTTCTTTGCATATAACAGAACTCTTCCCTAAATTAAAGAGCACATTTCAAGAGCACAAAACAACAAATAAAAACATTCCTAGTAGTAAGCTTGGACTGTTCCTTGCTCTGAGATTTCTGTGGTCCACTGGACTCTCTGCAAGGCTCAATAGCTTTGATGTTGTACTCAGAAACATGTAAACCCTGCCATAAAGGCTTCTTAATTGCAAGAATCTCAGATGGCACAAATGTCTATTAATTAAATTAGCAGCATGCAGCCTGAGCTCTCTCATGTCTACAAGCGCAGCTCTTCAGGCAAGGCAAAGGCAGCTTGAGCCACTCATCTGTCTGCATGATGAACACTCACCCTCTGAGTGCATGAATCCCTCAGATTTTAGACACAGAATGCTCAATTCTCCTCATGGACCTCTCATTTCTCCTTCCTTTCCTTCCCTTCTCCCTCCCTCCTCCTTCCTTCTTTTTCCTTTTCATTCTCTTCCTTCCTTGACCTCCTCCTACTTCTTTCATTTTCCTTTTCTTATTTGACCTTTATTCTGCTTCTCCTTCCCCTTCCTTCTTCCTACTTCCTTCTCCTTTCTCTCCTTCCATCCTTCTCCTTTCCTTTCCCTCCTTTCTTCCCCTTCCTTCTCCTTTTCCTTCTCTTCTTTCCTTACCTTTATTCTGTTTCTCCTTCCTCCCCTCCTTCCCCTTCCTTCTTCCTACTTCCTTCTCCTTTCTCCCCTTCCATCCTTCTCCTTTTCTTTGCCTCCTTTCTTCCCCTTTCTTCCTTCTCCTTTCCCTCCCCTTCCTTCCTTCCTTCCTTCCTTCCTTCCTTCCTTCCTTCCTTCCTTCCTTCCTTCCTTCCTTCCTTCCTTCCTTCCTTCCTTCCTTCCTTCCTTCCTTCCCCTTTCTTTGCCTTCTCCATCAATGGAAAATGGCTCATAAGAGGAAAAAATATCCTCGTTTCTACTCCACAATACCACTCTTGCTTTAACATTATTCCCTTCCACAAGGGCCTTGTAGGTTCAGCACCAGTTTTACTAGAAGCCACTCAGTGCCTGAGCCTTGCTCACCCAATGATGAACTTCATTTTGCCACTCTTAGCTGCCTGGATGAGGATGGGAACCAGCTGAGGGTCTCTAGGTCCAAATATTCCATGGGGACGAATAGCAGTAGTGAAGAAATTCTTGGCTGGGTCATTTGCACTGAGCACTTCCTGCAGGGACAAAGAAAGAAAACCAAAATCAGGAGAGAGAAAGGTCTCCCTACCCCAGACCAAGGCAGCCCTTGGGAACAGGACGATGAGTGAGTTCCCAAAGGAAGAAGGGAGGAAGGAGGAAGGGAGGGAGGAAGACGAGAACAGCAGGAGAAGAGGTCCCCAACCCCTCCAGACTTTCCCCTTTGTACTGAGCATGATGTTTATGGTCTGGAGCCAACTTGGGGCACCTGTCCTGGCTTCTGTCCCTCCCAGCTTAATCTAAAGTGCTAGTGGCCTGCAGCCCATGGCAGGCCTAGGATTCCATCCCAGTGAAACCAGTACAAGCATCCACAGGAGACAACTGACTACTATGTGGAGTGCTAGAGAGCTGCCCAGAAAGCAACTCCTGGAGCAAATCATCAGCCTGCCTCAGGAGATGGACATAGGTCACCTGGGAAAGATCCAAGTGGCAGCCACCTGTCATCCTTCTGTGGCCAGAACAACCAACCCCAGAGCTCACTGAGGGTGAGGGCTGAGATCAGGCTGGCTTCTCTAAAACAAAGGGAATTTTCTCTGTCAGCTGCATTCTGGCAGCCATTGCTAGAAGTGACTTCCTTTGTGATCCCAAGAAGGAGACATTTCTTATCATGAAGAGAGATTCTGGAGGGCAAAGGAGATCTGTTGAGTCTCGAGGGGTCCCTTGTGTCCACCAGGTCATGCCCTACTTCACAAGGGCAACTTTAGGCACTGAGCAAAGCAACATCAACCATATGATACCAAATACCTTCTCCTGTAGGATCTTGGTCTCTGTGTAGTAGTCAATAGGCTTTTTGGCATAAGGGAGGTCTTCAGAGCCATTTTTTATGTCTGTGCCCTCAAAAACCACGCTGGCACTGCTAGTTAACACCAGCTTCTGCAAGAGAAGGGACAGACAAGGGTTGTTCAGAGCCCAAGACAAAGGGGACATTATTTACAGAGGCTGAGTGAGGACAATGATGGTGTTTAATCAACTGATTCTACAGATAATGATCTGGAGGGGGTTGAGGCAACCTCAGGGAGTCTGCAGATGACAGCAAGATGGGAGGAGTGTTGGTCTGCTGGAGGGTAGGGAGGCTCTACAGAGGGATCTGCTCAGGCTGGATCAGTGGGCTTCAATAAGGCCAAGTGCTGAGTCCTGCACTGGGGTCACAACAGCTCCATGAATCTCCAGGCTCGGGCCAGAGTGCCCAGTGAAACTGTCCAGTGAAAAAGGACCTGGGGGTGGCAGCTGACAGCACCTAGAGATGAGCCTACAGTGTGCCCAGTTGGCCAAGAAGCCAGCGTGCTGGCTTGGATCAGTAATAGCATGGCCAGCAGAACCAGGACAGGGATTATCTCCCTGTACTCAGCAGGGGTAAGGCCAACACCCCAAATCCTGGGTTTGGTTTTGGGCCCCTCACTCCAAGAAGGACATTAAGGGGATGCAGCATGTCCAGAGAAGGGCAATGAAGCTGGTGAAGAGCCTGGAGAACAGGGCTGGTGAGGAGAAGCTGAGGGAGCTGGAGGTGTTCAGCCTGGAGAAAAGGAGGCTGAGACCTTCTGACTCTCTCTACAGCTCCCTGAAAGGAGGTTGGAACCAGGTGAAGGTTGGTCTCTCTCCTCTGTAGAACCAAATGATAGGACAAGAGGGAATGGCCTGAAGTTGCAGTTTCAACTGAACATTAGAAGAAACTTCTTCACTGAAAGTGTTCTCAAAGCTTGGAGCAGGCTCCCCAGGGAGGTGGTTGAATTCCCATCCCTGGAGGGGTTTCAGAGAGGCAGAGATCTTTAAGATCTTTTCCAACCCAAACAATCCCATGATTCCATGACTCTCTAATCAACCACATCTAGAAGAATGTGGGCTAACAGGTGATCTAATGCAGGATGTCCCTGCTCACTTCAGGGGCGTTGAACTAGATGACCTTTGGAGGTCCCTTCCAGCCCAAACCATGAGTCTGTGATCCGAAGCTGCAGGTAGGAAAGCTCCCACTGCTTTAATTGACTCTGACACATTGTTCTGCACTACCTGAAGGGGATTAAAACGTTTCCAGAAACATCTGGGGAAGGCAGTCAAGGGAAAAAAAACACCTCCAGGAAAATCAGAGAGTCCTCTTGGCTTGGCATATGCCAGCTTTTGACAGGTAATGAGTGTTTGGGAGATTTGCTCATCATGACAATCACAGTATCACCCAGATTGAAAACAGAAAGTTCTTATCTTGGGGTTTGTTGGCTAAAAATGTACCCCTGGTGGCTTGAAGACAGGAAGGCAGTGATGTATGTGAGAAACCAGGCACACTTGGTTTGAAACAAGGTCTACATTGTAACACAGTAGCTGACTGGAGCCAAGAAGCTCCAGCCAGACATAGCTCCTCACTCTGACATTGAGCCAGACTAAGCCTGAAGGTAAACACCACGTGGCCTGTTCCCTACAAGCTCCTTGCACAAAGAGAGGGAACACCCAACAAAAAAAGAGATTGTGGGGCTGAAGGTCTGATGTGACACATCACTCAGTTCTAAACCCTTCTTCATTTGTACATGGGCACTGTGGAACCACAGTCACTGAATGCTAGTGGATGGAAGGGACCTTTGGAGATCATTCAGTTCAATGCCCTGTGAAAGCAGGGACACTGGCAGCAGGATCACAATGGCCAGGTAGGTTTGGAAGCTCTCCAGAGAAGACTCCACAATCTCTCTGGGCAGTCTGCTCCAGACCTCCAGCACTTTCATGCCAAAGTTTCTCCTCCTGCTCAGGTGGATCCTCCTGGGTTCCAGTTTGTGCCCACTGCCCCTTTTCCTGTCCCTGGGCACCACTGAGAAGAGTCTGGCCCCATCCTCTTGCCCCTCACAGTTCCTTTATCTGTTGCTGAGCATCAGATCCCCTCTCAGGCTGCTGTTCTGCAGGCTCAACAGCCCCTGGGCTCTTTGCCTTTGCTCCTCACAGAGATGTTCCAGTCTGGGCTGCTCTTACCTGAACTCCAGCTTCTTTGCAGGCCTCAATGACTGCTTTGGTTCCCATGAAATTCACCTTATAGAACAGGTCCTTGTTGTCACTGGAAGGTGCTGGTGACGCGCAGTGAAAAGCCACTGACACACCTTGTAAAGCTGGGAGCAAAGCCTGGAAGATACAAGGCATGAGACAGCAGTGAGGTGACAGCAGTGAGGACTACTCAGAGAGGAAAAAGAGGAAGGAAATAAGAGTTCCTTGTTGCACAGAAAGAAAATTGCTGCATTTCAAGTCACCACAGCCAGCACAGGCAAGTCCAACCTAGTAGCTTTCTCTGGTGGAGTCACTACAGCAGTGGAGAAGGGAATCATAGAATGGTTGAGGCTGGAAGTGAGCTCTAGAGATCAGTCTCATAGGAAGAGCTCTAGATGTTGTCAATCTAGACCTCTGTAAGGCCTCTGACATGATCCCAAACAACACTTTTCTCTCTGAATTGGATTTGATGTGGGACTGTTTAGGGGATAATGGATTGGTTGAATGGTTGCATCCTGAGGGTAGTGGTCAATGGATTGATGTCCAGATGGAGATCAGTGACAAGTGGTATCCCTCAGGGGTCTATAGTGGGACTAGTGCTGTTCAGTAGCTTCATCAGTGATGTAGACAGTGAGATTGAGTGAACCCTCAGCAAGTGTGCAGATGACACCCAGCTGAGTGGTGCAGGTGATGTGCCAGAGGGATGGGATCCATCCAGAGAGACCTGGACAAGCTGGGGAAGTGGGACTGTGAACCTCATGAGCTTCAACAAGGCAAAGTGCAAAGTCCTGTACTTGAGTCAGGACAACTCCTAGAGTAGTCCATCTTGGAGAAGAGAAGGCTCCAAGGAGACCTTATGGTGGCCTTTCAGGACTTCAAGGGGGCCTACTGGAAAGCTGGGGACAGACTTTGGAGCAGGGCCTGTTGTGACAGGACAAGGGGTGATGGTTTGCACTGAAAGAGGGAGCTTGAGACTGGAGAGAAGGGAGAAATGGTTGACCCTGAGGGTGGTGAGAACCTGGCCCAGGTTGCCAGAGAGGTGGCAGATGCCCAACCCTGGCACTATTGCAGGTCAGGTTGGTTGGGGCTCTGAACAACCTGCTCTAGTTGCAGATGTCCCTGCTGACTGCAGGGGATTGGACTGGATGAGCTTTGAAGATTCCTTGCCACCCAAATAACTTTGGGATTGTGTGATTCCTCTGTGATTCCTGTTCCTTCCATGAGGGTGAGCAGCTGGAAGAGTCCAACTTCCAGGACCCTCACAACATCCTCACCTTGTGAGGCAAAACCACACTACCTCACCTCTTCTTTCCAGGGAAGAACCTGGGAACCTTCAGACACCTGGAGGCTACCTAGACTGAGCAACTTGCAGTAGCAAGGTATGAGACTTAAAATGCCCTTAAGATAGAAAACTCATCTGGTAGCAGGTCCAACAGCCAGCAGAGCCCCAGGCACAAAGCTCAGACATGACACTTCATACTGGTGGGGAGACATCTCCTCACAGGGCAAACAAATGCTCCTGCTGAGGCTCAGAGGCACGACTGAGCTAAGGCAGGAGGATCTAGCTGTGAGGAATGATGTGTTCTGCCCTTCTCCTGCAGCTGAGGAGAAGCAGGAGAGCAGCCACAAGCCATTACCATCAGGGGCTGTAATTAGGTAAGTAGTGTGAAGTTGGGCTAACGGCCATGCAGATCACACCAACAAGCTGTGCTCTGTGCAGCTCCAAGCAGACACCAAGAGCATCTTCAGTGTTCTAGAGGAGGGTTCTACAGACAACTGCTTAGGCTATGAGACTTCAGAAGAGGTTGAGGAGCACAGCTACATACCCTTTAAAACCTCTGCAACACCTTCAGGTGGTTTAGAATCAGAGCATCACAGAATGGCTTTGGTCGGAAGAGACCTTAAAGGATATAGAGCCAAACCATCAACCCAGCACTGCTAGGTCTCCCCTAAAGCATAGCTCTTAGCACCACACCTTGATGGCTTTGAAACCTCCACCACTGCCCTGGGCAGCCTGTTCCAGGCCTTGACAACCTCAGGGAAGAAATTGTTCCTCGTGTCCCACCTAAACCTCCTCTGGGGCAACTTGAGGCCATTCATTCTCATTCTATCACTTGTTCCTTGGGAGAACAGACCAACCCCACCTGGCTCCAACCTCCTTTCAAGGAGTTGTAGAGTGCCAGAAGGTCTGCCCTCAGCCTCCTTTTCTCCAGGCTGAACAACCCCAGTTCCCTCAGCTGCTCCTCGACCTGTCTTCTGGACACAGGACTTAGTGCTATCCCTTCCACCTGCCCATGCTATGAGTTGCTGTCACTCTGTACCTCTTTGTCACAAAGGTCTCCCAGGAAGAACTTCACTCTGTCATTGTCAAATCTCTTCTGAATGTCAAACACGTTGACCTCGTAGCCCTTCTCCAGGAGCTTCTCCACCATGTGCTGGCCTAAGAATCCTGACCCACCAATCACTGTGCACTTCTTACCAGCCTGCAGAGACAGGGAGAAAAGCACTTGAGCAGCAGAGATATAGCAACAGGCTGATCTGAGCATCTCAAGGTCACAGAATCCCAGCATGGATTGGAAAGGATCTCTGGAGATCATTCACTGCTAAAGCAGGGACACCTACACCAGCTCGTCCAGGACCACAATGGCCAGATGGGGGCTGGAAGCACTGCAGAGAAACTGCTCTGGGCAGCCTTCTCCAGGGCTCCAGCACTCTCATGCCAAAGAAGTTCCTTATCATGGTCAGATAGAACCTCCTGGGTTCCAGTTTGTGCCCATAGTCTCTTGTCCTATTACTATACACCACTAAGAAGAGTCTGGCCCCATCCCCTTGCCCTCCACACTTTAGCTCTTGCTGAGCACTGAGAAGATCCCCTCTGGGGCTGCTCTTCTGCAGGCTCAACAGCCCCAAGTCTTCATGTGCTGAGATTTTGTTTTGGTAGGATTCAGCTTCACAACCCAGTGGGTCCTGTAGTAGGGAAGAAAAAGTGGAACTGCCTGCAACAAACCCTGCTCTGATTCCAAAGCAACAGGATCTGCTTCAGCTACAGGACACAGGTAACTCAGGACACTCAAAGTGTCACCTTTAGTAAGGACAAAACCATTTTCAGAACATGTGAAGCTTGGGCTTTTTCAGAGACATGAAAGCAAACAGGTTGAGGCAAAGATTGTCTTCTTTCAGCTGGTCATGAGTGCTTCTTTTACTTTGAAAACAACCCTTTTGAAATGTCTGGAGTTACTAATTAACAGAGTCCAGTCTGCTCACTGGTCTAACTGGGCTGAGACTGAAGATCTCCCCACCAACACAGAAAGCATAAGCAATGAGCCTAAGGAAGCTTTTCTGCCCTGGATGGAAAAATGTATTCCTTATTTTAATTCACAAACCCCACCTCTGCAGCTGCACTTTGAGCTGAAAGGAATTTGAACCCCAACAAGCCACACAAAGGTGACAACTGTTCAGCAAGTTCAGCAGCTTCTGGCTTTTCTACATCCTTCAACAGAGCTTCTGCTCAAAGTGCTGCTGTTTTACTCCTCAGCTTCCTGATCCTCTAAATGCCACCACATCCCTCCACTTTGCACCTCCTTGGGTGCAGCCTTTTCAGCTCCACTTCAAAGGGCAGTTGTTCCACTCCAGGATTTCTGTGGTCTTCTCCTGCACCTTCCTCACTAAAAGGGGAATGCTCGAGCTGCACATTGCACTTCCATGTGCTGAGCCAAAGTTCTAAGGCGGCAGCACAACGCCCTCTGCCTGGCTCCAAACATCAGGGTTATCTTCTCAGGCTGAATCCCAGCAGGGAGGGGGTTGAAAGGGACCTCTGGAGATCATCTAGTCCAAAGCAGAGGCACCCACAGCAGCTCACCCAGGATCACAATGTCCAGCTGGGTGTGGAAACTCTCCAGAGAAGGAGACTCCACAACCTTTCTGGGCAGCCTGCTCCAGGCCTCCAGCACCTTCACACCCAAGAAGTTTCTCCTCCTCTTAAATTATAGAATCATACAATTGTTTTGGTTGGAACAGATCTCCAAGATCATTAAGTCCAACCATCAACCTAACACCACCATGGCCATTAAACCCTGTCTCCAAGTGCCATGTCCACATGTTTCTTGGGATCCAGGGATGGTGACTCCACCACCTTCCTGGGCAGCCTGCCCCAGTGCCTGAGCAGTCTTGCAGGAAAGAAATTGTTCCTAATATCCCACCCAACCCTCCCCTGGCACAGTTCCAGGTCGTTCTCTCTCCTATCAATCCTCAACTCACCGATCTGAGGCGTGTGGCCATTCTGCAGATGGTTCTCTGCCAAGCTGATTCCTTGAAAACAAGAGAATGTTGCTTTATTCAGAGCACAAGACTTTGGAGAACACATTTCTGGTTGCAGCAATGAAGGTTTGAAGCCATTATTCTAAAGCAGAAGGCTGCAGTGGGCTGACAGTCATGCAAATCATAAGCTCTGCTCTGTGCATCTTCAAGCAGATCTCAAGTGTATCTTCAAAGTTCCAGAGGAAACTGTTAGGGATATCAGAGAGAGAAAGGCTGAACCTGTGCAATGCCTTCAGGTGGTTTAGAATCAGAGCATCACAGAATGCTTTGGATTGGAAGTGATCTTTATGATGATTAAGTCCAACCATTAACCCAGCATTACAAGGATGCCACTAAACCATGGCCCTCAGCACCACATCTCCATGGCTTTGAAACCCCTCCAGAGGTGGGGACTCCACCACTGCTCTGGACAGCCTAGGCCAGCACTTGACAACCTTTTGGGCAACGAAATTGTTCTTCATGTCCAAACTAAACCTCCCCTAGGGCAACTTGAAGCCATCTCCTCTTGTCCTGTTACTTATTCTTTGGCACAAGAGACCAACTCCCAGCTGGCTCTAACCTTCTCTCGGGGAGCTGCAGAGAGCCATGCCTCCCCTCATCCTCCTTTTCTCCACACTCAGCGACCCCAGCTCCCTCAGCTGCTCCTCACCAGCACTGCTCTCCAGCTTCCATGCCACTCTTTGGACCCGCTCCAGCGTCTCAGTGTCCTTCTTGGAGTGAGGGTCCCAAACCTGGCCCCAGGATCCAAGGTGTGGCCTCTCCAGTGCCCAGTACAGAGGGACAATCCCTGCCCTGACCCTGCTGGCCGCAGTGTGACTGCTCCGAGCCAGGATGCTGTTCAGCACACACTGGCTCGTCTTCACCCGCTGCTGGACCAGCCGCCTCAGGTCCTTTCCCAGTCGCAGGCCTGACAGCGTCCCCCTCACCTCATTGCAGCCCCCCCGGCCCTTCCCCAGCGCCTCACCGGACCGCTCCCCACGCACCGGACCGCTCCCCACGCACCGGACCGCTCCCCACGCACCGCGCCGCCGCCGCCGCCTCAGACCCTCCTCAAACGCCCTCAGCTCGGCCCCGCCTCCGGCATCGCCGCGCACCAATCCGTGTGCACGATTCCACAGGCCCCGCCCACGCCGGCGCTCCACCGCCCTCACGCCCTGGGCTGAGCATCGCGCCAGCCTCGGAGCGAGCGCTGATTGGTCAGAATGCTCCTCCCATCGACCAATCGCGGAGCTGTTCTCCTTGCCCGGCCCCTCTTGGACCCGTCCCATAGATCTCTAAACCAATGCCCATTGCTCCTGCACTTCCAGCCCCCGGCTCGCCAGCCAATGGGAGTGAGGGCTGCCACAGCAGCGGTGTAGCGGCGGGAGACGATGGGAAGGGCGATCTTGAGCCCCGGTGTGCCGCCGGTGCCGCCGCTGTCATTGTGAACGGGGCCCTGCGCCGCCCGGCGGGAGTGGGGCTCACTCCTGCGCTTCTCGCTCCGGTTCCGCGGCCGCGCTGCTCCGGGGCGGGCCGCTGTAAGGGCCGGGGGCTGAGGCGGCCGCTCTGCTGCGAGCCCTCCCCGCCTTTCCCGGAGGTGGCCTCTGCTTCTGTGTTGCTGTGCCAAGGCCTCCAGCTTTGTGGAGCCGGTTTCAGGAGCCACCTCTCAGAGGGTGCAAACGAGTCCGAAGCTGGAGCTGGACTCCAGCAGGAACAAAAGCAGGAGACCCAGGGGGCTCTCCGCTTGTCTGACACAGACGACACCGGGAACATCAGTACTGGGGGGGTAAATGCAGGGCGTTTCCTAGTGCCTGGATTGCAGCTCTGCTCAGGGAATAAAGGAATAGCAGCATAAGCAGGTGTATGTCGTGGGACCATAGAACCGTTGGAAGAGACCCTGAAGATCTTGGAGTCCAACTATGAACCCAGCACTACCAGAGCACCACAGTGTCACAGTGTCATCAGGGTTGGAAGAGACCTCACAGATCATCAAGTCCAACCCTTTACCACAGAGCTCAAGGCTAGACCATGGCACCAAGTGCCACGTCCAATCCTGCCTTGAACAGCCCCAGGGACGGCGACTCCACCACCTCCCCGGGCAGCCCATTCCAGTGTCCAATGACTCTCTCAGGGAAGAACTTTCTCCTCACCTCCAGCCTAAATCTCCCCTGGCACAGCCTGAGGCTGTGTCCTCTCATTCCGGTGCTGGCCACCTGAGAGAAGAGAGCAACCTCCTCCTGGCCACAACCACCCCTCAGGTAGTTGTAGACAGCAATAAGGTCACTCCTGAGCCTCCTCTTCTCCAGGCTAACCAATCCCAGCTCCCTCAGCCTCTCCTCGTAGGGCTGTGCTCAAGGCCTCTCCCCAGCCTCGTCGCCCTTCTCTGGACACACTCAAGCATCTCAATGTCCTTCCTAAACTGGGGGGCCCAGAACTGAACACAGTACTCAAGGTGTGGTCTAACCAGTGCAGAGTCCAGGGGCAGAATGACCTCCCTGCTCCTGCTGACCACACCATTCCTGATGCAGGCCAGGATGCCATTGGCTCTCTTGGCCACCTGGGCACACTGCTGGCTCATGTTCAGGCGGGTATCAATCAGCACCCCCAGATCCCTCTCTGTCTGGCTGCTCTCCAGCCACTCTGACCCCACTAAGCCGTGTCCCTCAGCACCGCATCTCCATGGCTTCGAACCCCCTCCAGGGGTGGACAGCCTGGGCCAGCATTTGACAACCCTCAAGGGCATGAAATTGTTCCTCATGTCCAACCTAAACCTCTCCTGGGGCAGCCTGAGGTTGTTTCCTCTTTTCCTATCACTTGCTCCCTGAGAGAGCAGACTGGCCCCCACCTGGCTCCAACCTCCTTTCAGGGAGTTGCTGAATCTCAGAAGGTCTCCCCTCAGCCTCCTCTTCCCCTATCACTTGCTCCTTGATAGAGCAGACTGACCCCCACCTGGCTCCAGCCTCTATCCAGGGAGTTGCTGAGTCTCAGGAGGTCTCCCCTCAGCCTCCTCTTCCTCAGGCTGAACAACCCCAGTTCCCTCAGCGCTTCCTTACCTCACCTGTTCTCCAGACCCTTCATCTGAGAGTAGGTCCCTTCTCTGGACCTACTGCAACCCTTCCATGTCCTTCTGGGAGTGAGGGTCCCAAAACTGAACCCAGGACTCAAGGTGTGGCCTCACCAATGCTGAAGTACAGTGAGACAATCCTTGCCTGTGCCTGCAGTGGGAGTTTGTATCAGCACATAGAGCTTGGCATCACTCTGCTGCTGATGTCCTCGAGCATGCCCTAATCCAGGGTGAAAAGCAAACAGCAGAGCAGAATCCAGCCCACATACACAGTGTCAGCTTTTATTTGGTGACAGAGCTGTGTTCCTTTCTTTTGCCACTAACTGATGTGTTCTGCAAGGCAGAGAGCTACGTATGGAGCTGTGGAGTACTGGCAAAGATGGATGTGTAAGGAGGCTCAGAAAGGTACCAATCCTGATGGCACATGTGGCACACATCAGATCAGCCCAGGCATGGGCTGGGGCTGTGGGGGGGACTTTTTCAGAGGCTTGTTGTGATAGGATGAGGAGCAACAGTTTGAAACTGGAGGAAGGGAGATGTGGACTGGAGATTAGGAAGAAAACCTTTACAGTGAAGATGAGGAGGCCCTGGAACAGATTGCCTTGAGAGGCTGCAGATGCTCCTTCCCTGGAGGCACTAAATGTCAGGTTGAATGGGGGCTTGTGCAGTCTGGTCTAGGGGAGTGTGTCCCTACCCATGGCAGGCAGTTGGAAATGGATGATCTTTGAGGTCTCTTCCGTCCCAAACCATTCTGTGATCCTATTGTTGGCATGACCCATGTAACTCCTCAGCCACTCAGAATCAAAGCTAGGAGTGATCTGAGTCCTGTAGAGGCATGCTTTCTGCTCAGTGTGTGCCCACACTCCAGTTACTGCCAGCTTGCTGTCAGAACACAACAACACTTTGCCAGTTTGCTCTTCCATCACTCCAGAGTTCTGCCTCCTCAGCAGCCACCAGTGGCCTGGTGAAGGGGAAGAACTGAGTGACAGTTTGCCTGTTGACCTGGGGGTGTAAAAGGAGAAGAGCATTGAGATGGATTCTGTGGCTTTGGGACTTTCAGGCAAGCCTGACCACTTCTTGGACCATTTTGCCAATGCCATCATAGATCTCATGAATGGGGGCATTGCACATGAAGGCACTGGTGGTCACCAGCTTGTTCTTCACGTCCACATGCACTTCAGTGACGTGTTTGTTCACATGCTTGCAGCCAAGCTCCTTCATGGTCTCAGCAGTCTTGGCATAAGGCCATCTACAAGAAGAAAAGAACATAAACCCTGTGTAGGAGCCACCATAGCACAGTGGTGTGTTGAAGACTGTTGACTGCAGAGGGATGGTCCCTACAGAAATCCTGCTCATTAGAATCCAAACCTTTCCATGCCAGAGGAGATTCTCTAGGACCAGCAAACCAGGAAAACCTCCAGATTACAGGAAGGTAAAACATCTGAAGCAAAGCCAAAATAAGGATGTTCCACTACAGATGTTCCTCTCCTTAGCTCTGCCCTCTCCATGCTTTGATTTGTGTTTCTCTTTCTCCATCAGCTTCCTACAAGTGCCATTATTAATCCCTCTGGTGAGCTCCTTCTCGGGCAGGGGAAGGACCAATTTCTCCTTCCCAGAAATCCGAGCCTCATCCTGGCTCCAAATCTCCTTTCTTCCTCAGCAGTTCCTGCAGTCTCTTGTGCCCTCACATGGCAAAATACCCAAATTACAGAAAACTGCCAAAGCAAATCAGATTCCTTTGTGCAGAGGAACATGGAAGTGCCAAAGGGTTCATCAAAAGCCCTGTTTAATTTAGCAGCCCAGGATCGTTGAATAAGAGCATGTCTGGGGTCATTGCTTCTCAGAAATAGCGTTCAGATCATCATGAGACTGCAGATCTGATTCTAGGATATCAGAGAATCACAGAATCCTTTGGGGTTGCAGAAGACCTCTAAGATCATAGAGCCCAACCATTAACCCAGCACTGCCAGGTCACCACTAAACCTTGTCCCTCAGCACCATTTGTCCATGGCTTTGAAACCCCTCCAGGGATGAGGACTCCATTACTGCCCTGGGCAGCCTGGGACAGGCCTTGGTAACCCTCAAGGGAAAGAAATTGTTCCTCATGTCCAACCTAAACCTCCCCTGGGACAACTTGAAGCCATCTCCACTTGTTGTGTCACTTGTTCCTTGGGAGAAGAGCCTGGCCCCAGCTGGCTCTAACCACCTTTCAGGGAGCTGTAGAGAGCCAGAAGGTCTCCCCTCAGCCTCCTTTTCTTCAGGCTGAACAACCCCAAGTCCCTCAGCTGTGCCTCCCCAGCCCTGTTCTCCAGACTCTTCACCAGCTCCATTGCCCTTCTCTGGACCTGCTGCAGCCCCTCAATATCCTTGGAGTGAGGGGCTCAAAACTGAACCTAGGATTTGAGGTGTGACCTCACCAGTGCCCATCCAGGGGGATGATCCCTGCCCTTGTCCTGCTGGCCACGCTATTGCTGATCCAGGCCAGGATGCTGGTGGCCTTCTTGGCCACCACAGCATATTTAAGCAGGACAGTTGAGGTGTACAGGGGTATGTGGGGAGGGCGCTGCTGGGTTTGTGATGTCCACAGTGTCATTTCCTAGCAGTTCACCAAGGTTACTTACTTCTCACACTCCGTGTCATGACCCACAGTCAGCTCACAGCCTGGAAAGATCTTAGCTGCCAGCACTGGGGAGATGCAGCAGAGGCCAATGGGCTTGTTGGCAGCATGGAATGCCTTCAGGACACTCTCCACCTCTTGTGAGATGATGCAGTTCTTGCCTTGGGTAGCCCAAGTACTTAGGTTTTTAGCCACTCCAAAGCCACCTGGGAACAGGGAAACAGGTTAGAGCAGAAGGTTAGTCCTGCTTCAGGGCAAGACTTCGTTCAGGCATGACTTAGCAGGATGCTCATATGGGTTTGGTGGGTGGCAGCAGTCGTCCAGTGTTGCTCACAGAATGCTTTAGTTTGGGAGGGTTCTTTCAAGCTCCTCTAGTTCAAACTGCCCTGCCATGGGCAGGGTTTCCTTCCACTGAGCAAGTTGCTCTAGGCTTTGATCACTTCCAGGGTGGGGGCATCCATGACCTCCCTGGGTAAGCTGTTCCAGTCTCTCACCACCCTCACTGCCCCATATCTAAGCTGTTCCTTGTTGAGATGGATAAGAACAAGAACACAAGCCCTATGAGGAGAGACTGAGGGAGCTGGGATTGTTTAGCCTGGAGAAGAGGAGGCTTAGCTGTGACCTTATTGCTGTCTACAACTACCTGAGGGGTGGTTGTGGCCAGGAGGAGGTTGCTCTCTTCTCTCAGGTGGCCAGCACCAGAACAAGAGGACACAGCCTCAAGCTGTGCCAGGGGAAATTTAGGCTTGAGGTGAGAAGAAAGTTCTTCACTGAGAGAGTCCAATGGGCTGCCCGGGGAGGTGGTGGAGTCGCCATCCCTGGAGCTGTTCAAGGCAGGATTGGACGTGGCACTTGGTGCCATGGTCTAGCCTTGAGCTCTGTGGTAAAGGGTTGGACTTGATGATCTGTGAGGTCTCTTCCAACCTTGGTGATACTGTGATACCACCCTACCTGGGATGATGAGAGCATCCAGCCCCTTGACATCCAACTCAGCAAGGTCCTTGATATTCCCTCTGGCTATTCTGGCACTTTCAACCAGCACATTGCGCTTCTCCTGAGTTGGCTGGCCTTTCACGTGGTCCACCACATGCATCTGGTCAACATTGGGAGCATAAACCTCTGCCTGGGGAGGAGAAGAAAAGCTCCAGTATCCTCCAGTCAGTATCCTAAATGCATTCAAGGTCATCAGGAGTGAATAAAAATGCTTTAGTAGCTAGGAAAGAACTTTGTTGGCCAATGTGGTGACCTTCAGGTCCACCTGTGTCTAATACTGGCTGCAGGAAGGTTCTTGTCATAGGTAGGAGAAAGAAAGGTTAGTCATAGAATCATCATAGAATGGCTTGGGTTGGAAGGGACCTTTATGATCCTCCAGTTCCAGCCTCCCTGCTATGGGCAGGGATACCTCCCGCTGGACCAGGTTGCTCAAAGCCTCATCCAGCTCGACCTTGAATGCTACCAAAGAGGAAGCATCCACAACCTCCCTGGGCAACCTGTTCAGTGTTTCACCACCCTCAGAGTAAAGAACTTCTCCCTAATGTCCAATCTAAATCTCCCCCACTCTAGTTTCAAAACACTGCCCCTTTACAGGTCTTTGGTGGGTTCTGCACAGGAACCTTGATCCTGACCTTCAAGAACTAAGTTGGGTGGTGACAACAAAGCCCACCCTGCTTATTTGGGTGGGCTAAGTGTTGGAGAGGGAGCAGTGACTCTTTCCTAGGGAAACCAGATGTCCCAGGAGACACTGGTGAAGCCATTTCTCAAAGCTTTCCATCCACTTGCACCTCCAGCCCTGCCCCAGCTGCCCTCACAAAGCAGTCATCCCTTTAGGGGTGGTGACTACCCAGCAAGCTGCTGCCAAATCCACACCTCCCCACAAAGACAGGACTTGGAGCTTCTTCTCACCAGCCACTAATTTCCCAAACCCAGAAAATGTCTTTCTCTGGAAGATGACTCTTCCCTTCCTTCTGAGCTATTTCAAAGTGATATGCAGAAGAGTGGCAAACATATCGGTGGTAGACTTTTGGGACTCCACAACCTTTTCAGTTCTGGTCCACACAATTTAAGAAGGTTGTTAAAGTGACCAGAGGAGGGCAACAAAGGTGGTGGAAAGGCTGGAAGGAGGAGCAGCTGAGGGCTCTGGGCTTGTCCAGTTTGGAGAAAAGAAGGCTGAGGGGTGACAGTTTGCTGAGGAGTGGACCTGGAGAGGGAGGTGCTGAGCTCTTCTCCCCCAGGTGGTAATGGGACACATGGGAATGGCTCAGAATTACATCAGGGGAGGTTGAGACTGGCCATTAGGAAGCAGATCTGTAGTGAGAAGGTGGTCAGACACTAGGACAGGTGTTCTGGAGACATTCTTCATGTCCCAAAGGCAGGTGATTAATTCCCTTAATAACCTGCTTTAACTTTTGGGCAGCCTTGGAGTGCTCAGGGAGTTGGACCAGATCAGCACTGTAAGTCCGTTCCAACTGAGACTTTATTCTGTGCTACTCTTGATTTGCTCAGGCAAGATCAAAGTTAAGCATGGTCAGGCATGACCGAAAATTAAAAGGGGAGGGTGTGTGTTGAAGTAACATCCGAGTTCCCTCCACAAGAGGTCCCTACTGGTCAAGGGATGAGTGTGGGTCAGTGCTTCAAGCCCACCAGTTGAGGGTATGGCAGGAGAGAAGCGACTGCAGCAGCTCAAGGAGAGAAGAGGAAAGGGTTTGGATAAATCTCATCTTGAAGCCGACTCTGAGGGCTTTGAGACTAGGTGAGCTGGCTCCACAGCATGTGTCCCTCACTGCTGTGCCTTTGCGTTTAGTGGAGCAGTTCCCATTCCCAGGAGAAGGGCTCTGAGCCAGATCTGTGGAGGTTCGGAGCTGAGGGTAATAGCACATAGAGCTTCTCTCCTCCTCTTGCAGTCTCACAGTGTGGCTGTCGTGACTAATGGCACATTAAAGCTTGAGGGCCATGGATTTCACCCCAAGCCAAGCTCAACTCACAACAGGTGGTTTATTTTCCCTTCTCATCTTCAGAAGTTCATAAATACTTCATTTCAAGCATCCAAATCCAGGAAGAGTCTTTTAAGCAGAGCAGGGAAAGCAGAAAAGAGGAAGTGCAAGCAAATGAAAAGACCAGAGAAGGTACATAGGAAAGTTTGATTCAAAGTTTGGATTGTGGTTGTGAAGTAGAAAGAAATCTTTTGGTGGAGTAGAGCTGCAAGAGTCTAGCAGAGAGTTCTCCAGGCTGGCTGGAGCAGGTCCCGTTCTGTGCTGCTTGCTCTGCCTCCAGTTATAGCTTCAGCAGCAGTGAGGAGCTCCAAAGTTCCTGAGATACCTTCTGCAGAAGGGAGATAGAAAAAAAGCAGCTCCTGAGCTACCTTCTAGCAGGAGTGTGCTAAGGTGCCTCTTACCTGTGTGCTGTTCAGCAGCAGTGAGGAGCTTGGTTTGTCCAGCAAGCTCCAAAGCTCCTGAGGTACCTCCCACAGGAGGGAAAGATCAAAAAGCAGCTCCTGAGGTACCTTTTGCAGAAGGGGGAGAGCCAAAAAGCAGCTCCTGAGGTACCTTTTGCAGAAGGTGGAGAGCCAAAAAGCAGCTCCTGAGGTACCTTTTGCAGAAGGGGGAGAGCCAAAAAGCAGCTCCTGAGATACCTTTTGCAGAGGGGGAGAACAAAAAGCAGCTCCTGAGGTACCTCTTGCAGAAGGGGGAGAGCCAAAAAGCAGCTCCTGAGGTACCTTTTGCAGAGGGGGAGAACAAAAAGCAGCTCCTGAAGTACCTTTTGCAGAGGGGGAGAGCAAAAAGCAGCTCCTGAGGTACCTCTTGCAGAGGGGGAGAACAAAAAGCAGCTCCTGAGGTACCTTTTGCAGAGGGGGAGAGCAAAAAGCAGCTCCTGAGGTACCTTTTGCAGAGGGGGAGAACAAAAAGCAGCTCCTGAAGTACCTTTTGCAGAGGGGGAGAGCAAAAAGCAGCTCCTGAGGTACCTTTTGCAGAGGGGGAGAGCAAAAAGCAGCTCCTGAGGTACCTTTTGCAGAGGGGGAGAGCAAAAAGCAGAGCAAGAGGAGCCAAAGATTAGACAGAAGGCTGCCGAGGTGGCTCTTACCTGTGCCCCCTCCCTGCTGAGATGCACCAGCACAGCAGAAGACTCATGGATCTCACTCCCGTCGTACACCCCGCAGCCAGCCAGCACCACAGCCACTCTCTTCCCCATGGTCACAGGCAGAGCAGGAGAAGAGCTCTCCCCAGAGAGCTCCAAACTGTTGTGCCCCTCTGTTCCCTGCCTGGAGGCTTTTATAGCTGCGTCCCTCCCCCAGGAGCAGGTGGGGCCAGGAGGGCTGGGCTGAGTTTCTTCCTGGCAAGAAGGGTTTCTCCCCAGTACTACAGGCAGGGCACAGAATTACTCTTTGTTTCCTCAAGCCTTGCAGCTCTTCCTCCCAGCACGTTGTCCCCAGAGCATCCCAGCTGACAGGACTTGCTCAGCACAGTAGCTGTGTTTTTCCTTCTCAGTTGTCCATTTTGCCTTCTGCTTCAGACTGAAGCACCAAGGAGGTGGTACCAAAGGAGGCCCTCCCACAGCAAGTGTTCGAGCCAGGGCTCTCCTCTCTGTGCTCCCTTTAGCAACCTCAGTCTTTTAACACCAAGATTTCTGCTCTTCAGTGTTCTTCCTCTCATCCCATCTCTCAAGACCAGATATTTTGCACTCATTTGTGGTTGGTTGTTTCCTGGCCTTTGGGTGCTGAGGTTAGAAATGAATCTTTTGATTTTCCATCTACAGCAGAATTTCTCCATCTGCCAGGAAGGTGTTGCCAGGAGTTGGTACAACTCTGACCTCTGTAGGGGCAGCAAGATCGAAATGTTGGAGCAGATGATCCTTGGGGATCAACCTGGCATTCTGTGATTCTGTAATTCACACCTTGTTGATGCAGACACTTCTTCTCCTTGTCCATAATGAGCCTCCTACTCCAAAAAGGACATTGAGGGGATGCAGCAGGTCCAGAGAAGAGCATTGAAGCTGGTGAAGGGTCTGGAGAACAGGGCTGGTAAGGAGCAGCTGAGGGAGCTGAGAGTGTTTGATCTGGAGAAAAGGAGGCTGAGGGGAGACTTCTGGCTTTCTACAGCTTTCTGAAAGGAGGTTGGAGCCAGATCAGGGTTGATCATCCAGTGAAGGTCTCCTCTGTCCTCCAGCCCTGGCTGTGGGAGCAATACTTACAAGGGAGCACGAGAGTTGGATCTGCCAAGAGGAATGTCATAGCTTGCTGCTGTAGGCCTTCTGCAGGGGCATCCTCCACCAGGCCAGTAACAGTCATGTGAAGCTCTTCACATTTAATCTTGCTTTAAGTGGGTCTGATGGGAACAGGAGCTGAGGTCTGAGGTCTGCATGGGCACAGGTCCTGCACCGCTCCATTGCGCAGAGCCCAAATGGTGGAGGAATGTACCTAAGTGCAGGCAGTTGTTGCTCCTGTCTCTCCAGTCCTGCTGGCAACACTATTGCTGCTACAGACCAGGATGCTGTTGGCCTTCTTGGCCACCACATGATCCTGAGGACAATGTCTGCTGGTAGTGACCTTTATGTCCTGATCACACGTGAGAAGCAGTAGGGAGCTGTCGGTAGGTCCCTCACCTACTCACAGGTTACAGCAGGAACTGACACACACTTCTCCTGGAAAGCCAGCAAGGTTCCTCCAGCCTGAGCCTCACACTGATGTTCTCCAGGCTGCATCTTCACCTTGACACCTCAGGAGAAGTGGATTCTGTTTGGAGTGGCTGGATGAGATAAATGTGAAGTGAGTGACCCATGGAGATAAGTCCCCTTTAAGGGGATGGTGCTGGCTCTGCCCTGGCTTTGCCCAGCACAGAACAGAAGGTGCCAGGCATTCATACCTGTTGCAGGGACAAACAGCAGGACCACAGGCCAGTGCTGGGAGAAATAACTGGTCCCCAAGGAGCTCCTGGGCTTGCAGAGTGCTTGTTTGCTCCAGCAAGATGCATTCTTTCAAACCCTCTGTTTTAACCAGTGCCATTTCTTCACTGTCAGGAGCAAGAAAGCAATGAGAGCCCTAAATCCAAGCTGCTCCTTTGCAAGTGTCTTCTCAAACAAGGGTTAACCAACGGGTTGAAGGTTGGACTTGATGATCTGAAAGGTCTCTTCCAACTGAAACAATTCTCCAATTCTAACAGTAAAACAAAGAGGGGGTGGGGGAAAGCAACCAGCAGCCCAAGGTGACTCACAGACCAAAATTTCATGCAGCCAAGTTGCTCTCGTTTGCATTGCCTCCCTCATGTGGAGAGGAACACTGACAGAAGCTGTTTGTAGGGAAAAAGGGGTGGAGAGCAGGGAGGACCTCAGGCCAGCAGAGCAGCTTTGGCTATAAAGAGCTAGGGAGGAAAGAGAGGCAGCACTTGAGCCACGGCAGCTCTGGGGAGGACTCTGCCATGGCAGACAGAAGAGCTGAGTCACTGCATTCCTCCATAGGGCTCCTGGGCATTTCCTCAGGTAGGGATCAACTCCTCTTGGCATGGCAGGGTGGGGTTGGGATAGGCTTTCATGGACAACTGCCTTTTCAGAGGGGGTTTAAAGGTGTTGATGCTGATTCTTCTTTGCCTGGGTGAAGCTTTTCAATCCAGAGATCCCTGTGCCTGTGTTAGCTGCCAACAAAATATTTGTCTTGGCTTTGAAGTGCTGGCCTGAAGTTTGGTACTCAGTCCATGCTGGGTGGGGAGCAAATCCAAACTTTTTGGTATTTCATTTCCATAACTGCACTTTATTTGGCTGCTCTTTAGTCTCTTTTCCTCTCCCAGCTTATTCCCCTGTTCTCTTTGCTGTTTTCATGCCCTTTCATCTGCTCCTTCTGTGAAAAGAGGCAAATCTAATCTGTTTCATCTTTCTGAGTGCTGCCCAGGGTCATTTTTAGGATGATAGTCCGTAGTCACAAGGCTGATGTGACCACAGAATCACAGTATGGCAGAGGTTGGACAGGACATCTGGAGATCATCCAGTCCTACACCCTGCTAAAGCAGGCTCAGCCACTGCAGCTTGCCCAGGATCACAATGGCCAGGTGGGTTTGGAAATTCTCCAGAGATGGAGACTCCACAACCTCTCTGAGCAACCTGCTCCAGGCCCTTGAATTAGCAAAAGTTCCTCCTCATGCTCAGATGGAACTTCCTATGCTCAAGTTTGTTCCTATTACCTCTTGTCCTGTCACTGTGCACCACTGAGAAAACAAAGCCTGGCCCCATCCTCCTGACATCCACCCCTCAAGCACTGATCAGCATTGACAAGATCCCCCCTCAGGCTAAAAAGCCCCAATGCTCTCAGCCTTTCCTCCTCACAGAGATGTTCCAGTCCCCTCAGCACCTGTGGAGCCCTTTGCTGTGCCCTCTCCAGCCAGTTCCTGTCATTCTGTGATGTGCTGGACATGTTCTCTCTCTGCCTGTTGGGTGATTGTGGAGTTGGGAGAGCTGATTTTTACCTTTCAGCTGACACCAGGGGACCACTTTCAAGCCTGATTAACTCCAAGTTTCCTAAAACTAGGCAATTAAACTAAAAAAAGGTGAAACCTTGGACACACACCAAGCTATGATACTCCCCTCCCAGCTTCTTCAGTTTCATTGTATGCTGTTGTTTTTCTCTCTGCACCCTGCCCTCTGGTTCTCTCCTGGCTTTTGGGGCACACTTCACAAGCTCTTTCTCCTTTCCCACCTCTCCTCTCACTTCACAGGATCACTCTTGCTGGCTGTGCACTTCTACAGTTCGCCCAGAGCAGTCCCTCTGATCCCCAGCACCACTCTTGGAGTCCTCCTCCTGATGTTATCATCTCTTCTGGCATATGCAGGTAAGATTCAGAGTGTGGCCAGCTTCAAGGCCTCCTCCTCTAGCTTCACATCTGTTTGGGCTGCTCTGCCAACAGGTTGATATAAGCATGGCAACCAGACAAGTGATATGGGAGTGGTGAGGCACTGGAACAGGCTACCCAGAGAATTTGTGGAGGTTCCAAGCCTGAAAGTGTTCAAAGCCAGGTTGGATGTGGCCTTGAGTGAGCTGGTCTAGTAGGAGGTGTCCCTGGCCACAGCAGGAAGGTTGGAACTAGCTGATCTTTAAGGTCCCTTCCAACCCAAACCATCCTATGAATCTGTGTTCTCTCTCTCAAAGTGCAGACAGAAGGGCAACATTTTCCTCTGTGGGCAACCAAAGACATCAGTGTTAGCTTTGAATCAAATCCTTCACCAGCATCTCTGAGAATTCTAACAGACACAGAATCATTCAGGTTGAAGGAGACCTCCAAGGTCATTGAATCCAACCATGAACCCAACCCTGCCAAGTCACCACTAAGCCATCTCCCTCAGCACTACATCTCCATGGCTCTGAAAGCCCTCCAGGGAGCAGGACTACCCCAGGCAGCCTGTTTCAGGACTTGACAAACAGGGTACCAAAAATATCTTCTTCAGAAGGAATGGGTTTTGCAACTCCTATGTACTGTCTTCTGAGGAGACCAATTACTGATGAGGATCATCTATAAGGATCTAGCAGCCTGTAGGGCATGCATTGGAGCTGCCAGCTTACATCAAGGTCAAACCAAACCATCAAGCAACCCAAAAGAAGAAGGTGTCAGGACCTGTTTTGCTTTAATACATTATGGTAGCATTGAGTCTTGTAGGTATCATGGGCACCTCAGCTTCCTCTGGGCAAGGTCTGGTACTTAGTTGAAGGAATTCAAGTCCTTTGAGCTCACCTCAAGAACTCTGATGAGAACAAAGTGTTGGCTGATAGAAACTTTGTGGGTATGACTACAGAGTGTAATGGGACACGGTGCAAGCCTGCCCAAACTCGTGATGGCTTTGTCTAGTGTCATGCAGGCCCTCTGCAGCTCCATGCTAGCACAGTGCCCATGCTTCCAGCATGCAGCTGCCTGTCCTAGCCACCACTGTCAGAGTCACAGATTCATAGAATGGTTTGGGTTGGAAGGGACCTTAAAGATCAGCTAGTTCCAACCTCCTTGCCATGGGCAGGGACATCTCCCACTAGCCCAGGTTGCTCAAGGCTTCATCTAGCCTGATCTTGAACACCTCCAGGCAGAGGACATCTACAGCCTCCCTGGGCAACCTGTTCCAGTGTCTCACCACCCTCCCTGTAAAGAATTAGTTCCTAATCTCCAGCCTAAATCTCCTCTTTTCCAGCTCAGAACCATTGCCTCCTGTCCTAGCACTGCCAGCCTTTGTAAAAAGTCCCTCCCCAGCTCTCTTGTAGCTCCTTCAGGTACCAGAAGGCTGCTCTAAGATCTCCCTGGAGCCTTCTCCAGGCTGAACAGCCCCAACTCTTTGCCTGTCCCCACAGGGGAAGTGCTCCAGCCATCTGACCATCTTTGTAGCCTGCTCTGGACCTGCTCCATAACCTACTGTCTCAGAATCACAGTCCTGTCTCTGTTGTCCTTTGTTTCACAGGAATTTGGAGAAGCCCAAGAAATTCCTCCTTGTTCTTGACTCTCTGCTTGACCATCTCAGCGTTCTGGTGTGGCTATGGAGTGCTCTTCATCCTGGAAGGGCAAGGAGCTTTGAATGCCACTGGTGATTTCTGCAATGCCTTGGTTCCTGGCCTGGTCACCTTCACTTTAGCACTGCTGCTTGTTGCAGTGGTGGGATTCCTTTGCAGAGAGGTCATCCTAGCTCTGATTGCTTCTGCTATCTCTCTTGCCAGTGCTCATGAAGTTGTCATGTGTTCCAGCTCAACTTTTGGTTCCTCTGCTGTGGCTTGCAATTACCTGGTCATCTGCTTGGTTGGTGGTTATTTTGCTCTGGGAAGGACCCTCTGTTTGCTAAGCAAAGAGAGAATTGTCCTTCCTGGCACAGGTCTGGCCAAGAAGAAGATCCCTGAACAGCTTCAGTCCACCAGTGGCAGCGTGAATCGTTTTGCAGTCACTGCTCTGATCCTGAACATGCTCTCTGCCAGTGTCTTTGGCTGTAGGCTCCTGGGTGTGACTGGCAAACTGTTTACTGGCCAAGTGCCCTGGCTGTGGGCAGCTGGGGTCTACCAGCTTGGCATCTGCATTCTGTCATACCGAGCAATGGATGTTCTCATGGCCACCTTCTTTGGTTTCACTTCCATCCTGAAGTTTGCTGGAGGCTATTGCCTTCTGTACCTGATCTGGCAGCCAGAGGAACCATCTTTCCCTACTCCATTCCTGGTGGCTTTCTCCATCCTCTTTGTTGTCCTGGCTCTTTTCCTCACTCTGAAGAGCCCGGTAGATGGCCTCTATTTGCTGTTCTATGTGGCCTACTGCATTGCATTAGCTTGCTGTCCCAAGGGATTTTTTGAAGGAGGACCCCAGGGTGTGGATGTGGCCATCTTTGTGGCCTCAGCCTTGATGACTCTTGTTCACCTGTCCAACATGGCCTTGCCAAGTGCCAAGATGCCAATGGGGAGGGGAGCTGCGAAGGCTCTGCTTGCTCGCAGCAGGCTGCTGAAGCTGCGTGAAGGAGCAGACCTTCATGCTCCCTACCTTGGCTATTCCAAGTATGCAGATGCAGAAGTCCTGGGCTATGCATGCAGTGTCCTTGCTTCTTTTGCTATAACAAGGACAGGAGACCCCCAAGCTCCACTTGCTACTGTTGTAATTCCATGGGTGGTGGTAGCTGGTGGGATCCTCAAGCTTCTAGGTGGCTCAGTGGCCTTTGCCCGGGGTAAAACCTTGGAGAGCAGTGCTTTCATCCTCTATGCTGTCATGTGGATCATCTGGGGCTTGGCCAGATATGCTGGCCTCTATGGCACTACCAGAAGCTTCCACACAGCTGTAGGCATCATTGCCTTCATGCTCTTCAATGGCTTCATTGTCTTCTGCACTCTCTTCTTAAACATTGCCTGGTTCCTTTACTCCCTCACCTTCTTGCTGATCTCGGTCAGCTTCTTGCTGGATGCCATCCACGCTCTTCCAGCTGGCTATGACATTGCTGCTACTCTCATCTTTGGCCTGGTCAGCTTTTACTGCTTCCTCTCTGCCCTTTTCAACAGCACCTTTGAGGGTTCTTGCTTACCAATGGGCAGGCCCATTGTGCAGCTCAGTGGTGTGGGGGGAGGAACCACCAAGTGCCTTCACCTGCCTGCCAGGAAAGCTTCCTCAGTCAAGAGAATTGCAGGTAAGGACATGGTGTGGGGGTGGAGGGTGAACTCTGGGGGGAAGGGGAGTAGATTATGAGAATCCTAAGCCAAAGGTGAAAGCCATGATCATCTGGAGCTGGTTTGATGAAGTGGGATAAGGTACATGAGTCCCTAGAAACTACATAGGCTATGGGGGAAATTAGACCCGTTCACAGAATCCAAGCCTGGTGAGAAGAGACCTCTGGAGATCATCCTGCCCAAGCAGGGGCATCCACAGCAGCTTGCCCAGGATCACAATGTCCTGCTGGGTTTGGAAGCTCCTCAAAGAAGGAGACTCCATAACCTGCTCCAGGGCTCCAGCACCCTCACAACAGAGAAGTTTCTCTTCATTTCCAAACAGAACCTCCTGAATTCCAGTTTGTGTCCATTGCCTCTTGTCCTCCCACTGGGCACCACTGAGAAGAGTCTGGCCCCAACCTTTTGCCTCCTGCCCTTTAGCTCTTGCGGAGCATTGATCAGATCCCCTTGCAGGCTGCTGTTTTCCAGGCTCAACATCCCCAAGACTCTCAGCCTTTGCTCCTCAGAGAGATGCTCCAGACCCCTCTCCATTTCTTTTAGCATAGATGGCTTCAGCAGTGACTTTGCTGCCATCCCTCCTGTGTCACATCCCTCCCTGCTCACCCAGTCTGAGATCCAGCGACCCTCCAGACTGGGGCTACCACCCAAAGTTTTGTACAGAGAAAGAGCAAACACACAGCACTTGCTCTCTCCACGGGGCTGAATGTCTTCTGGCCCTGATGAAGGTGGCCCAGAGCTCCCCTAAAGGCCACTCTTGGATGAGTGCTAGAAAATTCCCCACCAGAGGAAGTGCAGCGTCAGTTGGGAACAGGAGAGGAGAGCACTGGGTTGGCTTTTGTGTCTGTGACAGCTCCTCTGTGAGTTCCAGCCCCCCACTTCTAGTCCCTCAAGAGGTTCTGCCCTGTTGTCCTGCCAACAGATATCCTGAGGAGCGGAGGGACGTGTGGCATCCCCACAGACACTGTCTACGTGCTCGTGGCAGCCTGTCACCGGCCTGATGCTGTGGAGAAGGCTCACCAGTAAGTCTCTGTCTTGCTTGCTCCACTGAGGGCTTCCTTGGCTAACCTCAGTTGTACAATCACAGCATTGCTTTGCTTGGAACAGACCTCTAAGATCATCCAGTCCAACCATCAGCCTAACACCACCGTGGCCATCAAACCGTGTCCCCAGGTGCCATGGTCCCTCATTTCTTGAACACCCCCAGGGATGGTGACTCCACCACCTCCCTGGGCAGCCTGCTCCAGTGCAGAAGTGAAATTTTCCCTACTCTCCAGCCTAAACCTCCCCATGACACAGTTCCATGCCATTTCCAATTGTCTTATCACCTGTTGCTAGAGAGAAGAGACCAACCCCCTCCTGGCTGCAAACTCCTTTCAGGGACTTGTAGTGAGGTCTCCCCTCAGCCTCCTCTTCTCTAGGCTGAACCTCAGTTCCCTCAGCTGCTCCTCGTAAGACCTGGTCCCCAGACCCTTCACCAGCTTTGTTGCCTCTAGAACTGGTAACTGCTGTTAAGTGCTACCTATAGCTTAGCCTCTAGAACTGATAACTGCTGTTAAGTGCTACCTATAGCTTAGCCTCTAGAACTGATAACTGCTGTTGAGTGCTACCTATAGCTTAGCCTTCATGAGGAGAACAGAGTGATGAGCCTGTGGGAGAAGATCTGAATGACCAAAGGAGTCAATCGAGCTAGACTTGTCTTCTAGGGTGTTGAAGGCTTCTGGCAAGTGATGGAGCTTGGATTTCATAGGGAAACCCAAACAAGTGGCAAGCTGGGGAGGGAATTCTTGTCCATAATTGTAGATGCTTATTGTTCCAACCAAAATCCTTTTGTGATTGACAAAACCCTCTAAGAGGCCAAAACCCCTCATACTGGTGGGGGTTCCTCAGAACTCGGGCAGCTGGGTCTTGTGCCCATCACTGCACCAGAAACCAAGCCCTTGGTTTGGAGTAGATGTTCTTGATTGGGAACAGGCGAGAATGTCCCTTCTATTTGGATCCTCTGTTGAACAGTCCTGCTTTTACCCTGGACTGCAGAGCCTGCAGACCTTGTCCTAACCCTGGGCCTCACCTCAGCCTGGAAACAAATCCCCATCTTATTTCCAGGCTCCTTTTCCTTCCCTCCTTTCCAGGTCCAAGCGCCAGGCTCAGGATCGTCCCATGTCAGTTTGGATCTCTAGCCTGAAGCAGCTGGAACCTGCAAAGCATTTGTTCACTCCCCTCCTCTGGGACTTCATGGAGGCTGCCTGGCCATCTCCTATTAGCTTGGTAGTTCCCAGAGGTAAGGACATGGTGTTGCTTCCAAGTTCTCTGGAGAGCTTTGGCTTTGAAATTGGGTTGGAAGAGACCTCCAAGATCATAGAGTCCAATCATCGACCTAACACTACCATGTCCCTTAAACCATGTCCTAAAGTGCCAGATGTACAGGTGGTTTTGAAGACAAAAAAAGTCATAGAATCCCAGAATGGTTTGGGTTGGAAGGGTCCTTAAAGGTCATCCAGTTCCAACCCCCTGCCCTGGGCAAGGACACCTCCCACTAGCCCAAGTTGCTCAAGGCCTCATCCAACCTGGCCTCGAACACCTCCAGGGAGGAGGCATCCACAGCTTCCCTGAGCAACCTGTTCCAGTGTCTCCCCAACCCTCTCTGTAAATAATAAACGTCCCCAGGTGACCTCTTCCTTGTGCAGGTGACTGGGTGGACTTCCTGGGCATGAGGGACTCTGCTAAATACGTGGGCACCCCTCAGAGCATCGCCATCCGCATCCCCGACTGCTCTGTCACCACGCACCTCATCGACATGGTGAGTGACACCTGCCCCACCACTGCCTTCTGATGGTGGCAAACACCAGCTGCCAGCTCCTCTGGCTTGCTGGAGAGGATAGTGAGGGGCTGGAGCTCTCTGCCAGCCCTCTTGGGATGTCATCTCTCCTCTCTTCTTTCTTGTCTCAGTAAGGTGAAGGTTGTAGAATGTTCAGAGAGGTTTGGGGAGGGCAGAGTGACTGAAATGAGTTAAAATGAGTAACTCCTGCACAAAAAAATGCCGTGATGAAGGGGGGGGGAGGTGATGCAGGCAGCTTGAAGCTGATGTTATGGCAGAAAAGAGGTTCAGAGGAGGAGCTACCAAGTCAGAAAGACACAACAGAGGCACTTAACTGACAGTTGGTCTGTTCCCTACACAGAACTCTTGTGCTACAAGCGTGGGCTTTTCTAAAACCAGAACAAATCTAGAAGGTCCAGAGGAACTCTGCTTGTTCCCCTCAACTCTAGCACAGACAGTGCAGGCCTTTGGCAGTTTCTGTTGCTGGAGAACCAAATGTTCTTTCCTACTCCACACCAGTAAACCTCAATAACCCCCAATTCAAAACTTAACACATTTGGTGGGGCTGTAGTTGCCTCCATGAAAGGCCTCTCCTTGAGTGGGTCACTCTGAGTTCTCTTTGGAGTCACAAAGACTCATGAGTCAACTTCAGAGTCCAACTCACTTGCTTTATGCAGCAAAACCTGCTCTTATTCCCCTCTTTCTGTCACCAGGTTGGCCCCATCGTGGTCACATCAGCCAACCCAACTGGAGAGGCAGATACCACACACCACAACCAAGTGTATGCCAAGCTGGGAGATAAGGTAACTTCATTCTGGTGATCTGGCAGTGCTGGGTCAAAGGTTGGACTTGATGATCTTAAAGGTATCTTCCAGCCTAAGCAATTCCATGACTCTATCAGAGCTGCCCTTGCTGTGCTGCTGACCTTCACCCACCCACCTCTCACTCTCTTTGCTGGTTTTGGCTTAACTCCTTCTAAACCCAGCCCTCAGTGTCAGTGCAGAGGGGCAGGAGGGAGCAGAGGTGCTTTGATGATGATTCCCTGCTGTTGAGGGGTGGAAACTGCCTTCTCTACCCCAGAGGCCTGAAGGGAGCTCGATGTGACCCTCTGCTGCTTTCCAGGTGGATGCAGTCCTTTGTGATGGGCCTTCCCCAGAGAACATTGCCTCCACCGTGGTGGACTGCACTAAAATTGACAGTGGAAACATTGGATTCTTCAGAGTTGGGATCATCCCCAAGGCACAGGTAAAACCCAGCCTGATTTTCTTTCTTCCATCTCTGTTCAGTGGGTTTCAAACTGGGAGGGGGGTTCCCAGTTCAAGAAGGACTCGAAGCCATCTCTGATAACGTGAGGAGTTCAGATAAGGTGGTGTGAAAGAGCACAAAACCAGAGCTCTGTGATGTCTGTGTCCTGATCTTGCCTCCTGACCTCTGTGGCCCCTCTCTGTGCTAAGGAAAGTGACAGGTGGGACTGTCTCATGCATGGGAAGAGCTCTGAGATCCAAGGGCATGGATCTCCTTGGGGCAAGCTCTCCATTTACACCTCCCAGAGACCTTTGAGCAAAAAACAGAATCAAGTCCAAGCCTTAACCCAGCACTGCCAGGTCACCACCAAACCATGTCCCTCAAGTACCATATCTCTACAGCTTTGAAACCCCTCCAGGGATGAGGACTCCACCACTGCCCTGGGGAGCCTGGGCCAGGCCTGGACAACCCTTCTGGGGAAGAAATTGTTTCTCGTGTCCAACCTAAACCTCCCCTGGGGCAACCTGATGCTATTTCCTTTCACCCCATTGCTTCTTCCTTGAGAGAAGAGACCAAGCCCCTTCTGGCTCCAACCTCCTTTCAGGGAGCTGTAGAGGGTGAGTGTGACCCCAAGGCCTAAGCCAGGCAGCTTGAAGGAGAACAGGACATAATTAAAGACCTGGAAGAAGAAAATCAGTGCTCTCCTCTAACTCCTAACCCACTCACAGCAGTGTTTATTCATTCCAGGTGCTGCAGATCCTGGAGCAGGTGCAGAAGAAGCACTCCTTGGTTCCTAGCAGTGGTCCTTGCACCACCAAAGACCAGGGAGAACATCTGAACCACAGCCAAGCCATGCCTAACGGGGTGGGTTTGGCTGCCTTGGAAGAGACCACCCCAGCTCAGGCCCCTGATGATGGGCTGGAGAACTACACTCGGCTCTGACTCTGGTGCAGGTCAAACAATTCCATCCTCCCCAGGAAAATGTTGGATGGGCAATGACAAACTGGGGAATGGGAGAAGAGTCCCAGCTCCAGAGGTGACTTCTTCATCTTTCTGTGGGTACTGCTAAAACATCCCAGTGCAGAGCTGGCCTCAGCCAGAGCCACCCAGAGGTAAACTATTCACTTATGGACGCTGCCAGCTCGCACTGAGGATCAGACACGACCAGAGGAGGTGGTGTGTTGGAGACAGATGTCCCAGAGCTTTGCTCTTCTCACTGAGACTTAATAACTTTGGGCTGGGCCACAACATGAGGGTTTCAATAGTCACACATTGAGAGGGAAAGCACTGCAATAAAATTGAAGTAGGGGAGGGAGAAGGGAGGATGTACTCAGGTGGATGCCATGGAGAATGTTGAGAGGCCTCAGAACCTTCAGCCTGGAGTTGATCAGCTGAGTCCAGTGCTGGAGCCCTCAGCACAGCAGAGACATGGAACATGGAACTACTAGAGCAGAGACAGAGAAGGCCACAGCTGGAAGCTCTCTGCTGTGAGGCCAGGCTGAGACAGTTGAGGTTGTTCAGCCTGGAGAAGGCTCCAGGGAGACCTTCTGGTGGCCTTGAAGGACTTCAAAGGGCCAGAAGAAAGCTGGGGACAGACTTTTGATCAGGGCCTGTTGTGACTGGACAAGGGGTGATGGTTTGAACTCAACAAGGGAGAAATGTTTGGCATTGAGGGTGAGAGCCTGGCCCAGGTTGTCCAGAGAGGTGGGAACTGCCCCATCCCTGGCACCATTACAGGTCAGGTTGTCTGGAGCTCTGAACAACCTGCTGTAGGTGCAGGTGTCCCTGCTGGCTGCAGGCATTGGGCTAGATGATTTTTAATAGTCCTTTCCCACCCAAACCAGTCTGGAATTCCATGAGCTATCTTCTGACCTTGCCAAAATGGAGGCCACAGAACCCAACATCACCCAGAACTGCCATGAGCTGAGACACCATTTCCTCTGTTTCACAGTCAGGGTGGACTTACTCCTAACTGCCACAACATCTCCTTAGAAGCTGTGGAGCATTCTGGAGGACCCTCCTTTCCCACATTCTCTTGTGCAGAGTCTCCATTGCAGGAGAACCACCTGCACTGCCTTTGAGGGTGCTAGAAGCTGGTCTCTTCCCTGACAGCATAACCACATCTCATGGTACCTTTCCTCCAGGCTGCAGGCGTAGTGCTGAGTAGTAGCTGCTGGCCAGGAGGAGGTGGTAAGAACTTCCACACCAACATGAGGAGTTGTCCTTGCTGTTAGTGGCTTGTTTGACCTCTGAAAACTGTTGATCTTATTGTCACCTGAGTCAGGTGCAAGGTGCTGACCCAGCTTCAGCTGAAACCAGTGAGCTGCTGCCTTGGTTTCACCTGGAGTTCTGCTGAAACATAAATGCTGTGCAGTCAAAGGAGCTCAGCCTCTACCACCTAGGGCTGCAACCAGGTCTTCTCAAGCTTACTCTCACAGAGCTGGCTCTCTTCCTGCAGAGAAAGAAAACTCCAGATCCTTGAGCCTGGGGCAATGATTTTTGCTGTCTATTTACTGTACCTCTTGGGGGTTTTCTTCAAACTGGGTTTTAGAAGGCAATAAAATCTTTCCAATGAGTTGTCTGTCGTGTGGGACCCTGCTGGCACCTGCAGCATCACAGAAGGTCTTTGGAAGGTGTTTGGATGAGCAGCCTGGGGACATGGTTTAAGAGCTGTGCACAGGGAGATGTTAGCTTGTGACTGGACTTGATCATTTTAAGGTCTTTTCCAACCAGGATGTCTCTGTGATCACCTCCCTGGAGGTGTTCAAGGCCAGGTTGGATGAGGTCTTGATCAGCCTGGTCTAATTGAAGGTGTCCCTGCCCATGACAGAGGGGTGGGAACTGGATGATCTTGAAAGTCCCTTCCAACCCAATCTACGAACCTGGAAAAGTCCTGGTGGATCAAAAGGGTTGTGGACTTCAGCATGTTCCTGGCCATGGAGCATGGATCTTACTAAAGGGAATCAAGTTGTATCACTTCCCAGGGTGAGAAGGAGAAGCTGGAGCACCTCTCCTACAAGGACAGGCTGAGGGAGTTGGGGCTGTCCAGGCTGGAGAGGAGGAGGCTCTGGGGAGACCTTCTCAAGGCCTTCCAGTGCCTGAAGGGGGCTACAGGAAGACTGGGGAGGAACTGTTTAGAAGGGCCTGTGGTGATAGGACTGGAGGTGGAGCAGGGTGGGCTTAGGTTGGATGTCAGGAAGATGTTCTTCACAATGAGGGTGGTGGAACACTGGGGCAGGTTGTCTGGGGATGCAGTGGAGCCCTCATCCCTGAAGACATTCAAGGTGAAGCTTGATGGGGCCCTGAACAACCTGATCTAGTTGGAGGTGTCCCTGCTGAGTGCAGGGGGGATGGACAGGATGAGATTCCAGGCTCCCTTCCAACCTGATGCCTTCAATGATACGATGCCACACTTGGCTCTGTTCTTTCTCTTTCCCTCTGCATGGTGCCTACAGAAGGTTCTGCTCACAGTATCAGGACATGGGGAGAACATGCTGGGGAACCACTTCTCCCTCTCCCAAGTGAGGTGCAAGGTGAGGAGATAGCTCAGGTCAGTCCTTGTTTTACACCAGCCACAACTCTCCTGTGGGCAAGCAAAGAGAAAGCAAGAGTCTGGGGAGGGGAAGATGTGAATGGGGTATCCAGGCCAACACACTGCCAGTATTTCAGAGTTCTCCCAACCTTCAAGGTGAAGCAAAACACCTGAAGAAGTGGAAAAGGAGGAAAAGCCTCTATTGGAAGTGGCAAATCCAAACCACTTCAGTTTGAAAGTGGTGGTGAAGAGTGGTGAGACTGTAACAGGCTGCCCAGGGAAATCTTGGGTGCCCCCTGCCTAGAAGTGCTCAAAGCCAGGTTGGATGAGGCCTTGAGCAACTTGGTCTAGAGGAGGTGTCCCTGTCCATGGCAGGGGGGGGTCAGAACTAGGTGGTCTTTAAGGTCCCTTCCAACCCAAGCCATTTTATCCATCTATGAAACGTCTGGGACAAAGCTGTGGTGGTTTTGCAGCTTCTCTTCTGCAAGAGCACAGATCAAATCCATCTGCAGGTGCTGCCGAGGCTATGTCACCTCTTTTCATCACTCCAGCTGTAGGGTTTGATCAAACAATGCTGTTCAGCCTCCCTCTGGGTGATGGTTTGGGTGTTACCTGCCCCCTTCCTTTGGACAACCACCCACACTAGCCTGAGCAGCTCTGGGGACTGGAATGCAGCTTTCTCTTTCCAGCTGAGCACAATGAAGAAGCAGATATTTACAGTGCCTACAGAAATAGACAAGGGAAAAGGTAATGCAGAAACACAACAGCCCTGCCAGAAACCTGAGCCCCCAGCAGGGGCTCCCCACCACCCTTCCACCTTCTCCCACCCCTCTACCTTACCCCAGGCTTTGCCTTATGCTGAAGGTAGTTTGGAGGGTCAGCCAGGGGGGTTAGGAAGCAGATGGATTAGGCAGGCAGGTTAAAGAGAGCAGTGCAGCCCAAAAAGCCCAGAGAGTGACTGACTCCCTTATCTGTATTCATGTTCTTGTTCTTATACCTCTCAGCAAGCCTATGAGTGAAGTAGCCATCACCACTCTTTCCTTTTCACAGCCTGTAATCTAATTCTTCTCACCAAAATATTCCAGCTAGCTTCAAACCAGCACACTCTGAGGTGGCTTTCACTGAGCCCTTCTGGTTCTATCCATCTCCTGTCTTGCTTCATAGAATCATAGAATCATAGAATCAACCAGGTTGGAAGAGACCTCCAAGATCATCCAGTCCAACCTAGCACCCAGCCCTAGCCAGTCATCCAGACCATGGCACTAAGTGCCTCATCCAGGCTTTGCTTGAACACCTCCAGGGATGGTGACTCCACCACTTCCCTGGGCAGCCCATTCCAATGCCAATCACTCTCTCTGTGAAGAACTTCCTCCTAACATCCAGCCTAGACCTCTCCCAGCACAACTTGAGACTGTGTCCCCTTGTTCTACTGCTGGTTGCCTGGGAGTAGAGCCCAACCCCACCTGGCTACAGCCTCCCTTCAGGTAGTTGCAGACAGCAATGAGGTCTGCCCTGAGCCTCCTCTTCTGCAGGCTGCACACCCCCAGCTCCCTCAGCCTCTCCTCACAGGGCTGTGCTCCAGGCCCCTCAGCAGCTTTGTTGCCCTTCTCTGGACACCTTCCAGCACCTCAACATCTCTCTTGAATTGAGGAGCCCAGAACAGGACACAGCACTCAAGGTGCAAGGAATTGCTCCACTGCAGTGTCCAGGTGAGTGGGACAGAAGGGGCCATGAGGTCCTCAGGCCTCCATCACAGGGGAGATTTGCAATGCCTGAGGAAAATCCAAGACTTGGGAGAGAGGCCAATTTTTTTGGTTGCATTGTCAAGGACTTGGAGGCCTCCAGGCTTGAAAGGTCACCCTGGGAGACAAAACAATCTCATGAATGGGTCTCTTTGTGAAATGGGCACCACTTAAATCTCACTGGGGTTGCAAACAACCCGAGGAGAAGAACTGTCCCACCTTGATTTTGCCCTTTGTGGAGCCCAGACATCTGTGTCACTGGAAAAAAAAAAGGGCAAGAAGAATGGAAAATCAGGTGGTGGCTTTGCCAGTGGCAGGAAGAAGCCAGCTCACCCTCCTGAGAATAGAGCTGGGCCACAGGAACAGAAACTGACTCAACAGCATCTTCCAGGGTGCCTGTTGGTCTAGTGGGTGGACCTGAGGCCAGAGTGGGTAGAGTGGTTCAGAGAGGAAGGGAGGCAGCGTGGCCACCTTTTGAGTGGCACCAGCTGAGAAGAAGCCTGCAGACATGGGCAGAGTCACCAGTGTCCTTGACCACCTCCAGCTTAAGGAGACACCAGAACTGGAGGATCTGGAGCTATGGAGCCTTCTGCTCTTGGCTCCTGCAATATGAAAGTCAAAGTCTTCTCCTTGACCACCTCCAGCTTAAGGGGACACCACAACTGGAGGATCTGGAGCTATGGAGCCTTCTCCTTTTTGTCTCCTGCAATATGGAAGTCAAAGTCTTCTCCTTGACCACCTCCAGCTTAAGGAGACACCAGAACTGGAGGATCTGGAGCTATGGGGCCTTCTCCTTTTTGTCTCCTGCAATATGGAAGTCAAAGTCTTCTCCTTGACCACCTTCAGCTTAAGGAGACACCAGAACTGGAGGATCTGGAGCTATGGAGCCTTCTCCTTTTTGTCTCCTGCAATATGGAAGTCAAAGTGCCCATAGGTTGGGTTGGGACATAGTGGTCTTAGGTTGGTGGTGGGACTTGATGATCTGAGAAGTCTTTTCTGAGCCAAACAGTTCAATGATTCTCTGAGGTGTGGAGGAAAAGGCAGAAGCTTAACTGAGTGCTCATCAATCAGAGCACCTTTGATCTTGGTGCTGCTGAGGACACAGCATCCACAAACACAGCCCATGGTGGAATTCTGTCATACTCACCTTGCTGCATTCTTCCTGGTGCCCTTTACCATCAGGGGCCTGGGGTTGTTGCTACCAAAGGACCAGATAGTCTGGTTTGCTGCTTTTGGGGGAAATGCCAACAACATCAAAGAAGGTCTTCAGCTGCTCCTCACAACACACCTGAGAGCTGGGCTGTGCTGCCCAGCCAAGAGCTGGCCAACCCCTAGCAGCCTGCAGCCTTCTGGGAGTCCTCATCATTAGTGCTGCTTCTGACTTGGAATCATTTGGGCTGAAAGAGACCTTTAAGATCTTCAAGTCCAGCCAGAAACCCAGCAGTGCCGTGGCCCTCAGCACCACATCTCCATGACTTTGAAACCCCTCCAGGGATGGGGACTCCACCACTGCCCTGGGCAGCTTGGGTCAGGCCTGGAGAACCTTTTTGGGGAAGAAATTTTTCCTCATGCCCAACTTAAACTTCCCCTGGTGTAACTTAAGGCTGCTTCTTCTTGTCCTGTTGCTTGTTCCTTGGGAGAAGAGACCAGCCTCCACCTGGCTCCAGCCTCCTTAGCTCTCTTGGGGTTGTCTTTTGCTTTGGGTCTCCCTCACTGTTAATTCATGATGCAGCTGACATTGTCTGGTGTGGACCAGCACTCAGAGGCTTTACCCACCCATGGAATGAAATCAGTTGTGTAAAACAATCTGGGGGGGGGAGGGGAAAGCAGGGGTCTGGAAATTCCTTTTCTGGAGGCATTCAACAAGATTAATTTCCAGATGTGGCTTCATCACATTCTTCTTTTCTGCCCCTCTTAGATAACCATCTGATGGCTCCAAGACTTCATCTCTTCATATCCACCACTGTCACAACTGGAGCTGGGGCTGGAAGGGCTCCATATTAGCTGTATCTCTGAGCAGGGGCTGGATAGGTTCATCAGATCACTGTCATGCCATGGTTGGTGGCATCTCACTACCAACAGAGCTCAGTTAATAACCAAGCACGTGTTTGAGGGTTGAGTTCAGCTTGGTAGCTCCATGGTGTGTGTTTGTGGCCTTTGGTGGAGGCAGTGCTGCTGTGTCAGTGGGGATGCCCAAACTTATTCTCTGTTCAGATCCAGCATGTGATGCTTGTGCATAAAGACAGCCAGGCCCAGGATGCAGCTCTCCACACTGGTTCCTGTGCCAGCACTCAGGGGATCCCACTGCAGTTCTGCCAAGGGTCCCCAGCTCCTCAGCCCTATGGACTGGATGGAGTAACCCCAAAAATCCCAGCATGATGGGGGTTGGAAGAGACCTCTGGAGATCATCTAGTTCAACCTCCTTGCTACAGCAGGGTCACCCAGAAGACAAGCAGAGAGAGCTGCAGAGCAGTCAGGTCAAGGGGTCATGTTGGGGGGCTGGATGGGGAGGTCTATCCTGTAGGTCCAGTTCAGGCCTGCCTCTGGCCATGGTCCAGCAGCCATAATGAATACCTCAGCTGGAGAGGCTCAGTTAGCTCCTGTGAGAACCTTTTCATCCCTGCTGGAAAACACAAAGATCTTGCCCATGTTGTTATCTATGAATCTCTTCCTAGATGCCAAAAAAGCAGGAGTTTCAACAACATGGGATGGATGTCAGGGTTCAGATGGTTATCCTGAGATAGACATAGCTGTGGGACAGGAGCACTGCAGCCCCTGAGGGACCAGGCACCCTTAAGGACCCTCACTTTCTCCAGGTGCTGCTGCAGAAAGCTCTTTGCCCACCTCACAAGATGCTGGCTCTGGAGGGCTCAACATCTGACCTAATGTTGAGCACTGGCACAGGCTGCCCAGAGAGGCTGTGGGGTCTCCTTCTCTGGAGCCTGTCAAGGGCTGTCTGGATGTGTTCCTCTGTGCTCTGTGTTAGATAGCACTGTCCTGCTCTGGCAGGGGGGTTGGACTCGATGATCTCCTTGGGTCCCTTCCAACCCCTAACATCCTGTGAGCCTGTGATCACATCCTCAATTTAGGGACATTCACCCCACTGAGCACCTCTGCTCTCAGTCCCTGTCCACTCAGCAGGACCTGTGGACCTTTCCTGTGAGATGTTTGCTGCTGAGTTTCAGCCACTGACCAGCTCTGAGTGCCACCTGTGATGTGACAGCCATCATGGGAGGTTCTGCAGCAGCCAGACCACTGCTGCATGCCAAACAACTGCTCTGGTCAGTGCTCACAGCCAGTTCCTCACTCTCATGGGTTCTGCCTTGGCCTCCTGCAGTCAGTGGCAGCACCCTGAATGAGCAGCCTGTGCCCCAAGTGTCCTCTCACTGCCCTTTTCCTAAGAAGCTGAAGGGTGGCTCAGGCCCAGCAGCACAGCCTCTGCCCCTGGCCAGGCTCACCTCACCTCTGCAGAATCCCCAGCAGTGCCCTAACAGCCTCTGGCATCACTTCCCCTGCAACTTTGCTGAGGTCTGTGTTCTCCCACAACAGGTTATCAGATCTTCCATGGCCCAAGGGGCACCACAGCCCCTGTCCTCCTTCTTATCACCCCCTACAACTGCTCCAGGCCTTTCTTGCTGGTGGCTGCCAGGAGCCCTGCTGCCTTGCAAAATAACCCAAGTGCTAACTGGTACTGGAGCAGTCTCTGGTGGGATGTAGAAATGGCAGCAGAGGTGGAGCAGGAATAAGGCAGGAGCAGACATAGCAGCTTGTTGCAGTTCCAGGCATGAGTCTCAGAATCCCAGAAGGGATCACTGTTGTTCATCTGGAGATCATCCAGTCCAACCCCTCTGCTCAAGCAGGGGCACCCTCAGCAGCTCGCCCAGGATCACAATGACCAGCTGGGTTTGGAAGCTCTCCAGAGGAGACTCCACAGCCTCTCTGAGCAGCCTGCTTCAGGCCTCCAGCACTTTCACACCAAAGAATTTTCCCCTTCTGTTCAGATGGAACCTACTGGGTTCCACTTGGTGCCCATTGCCCCTTGTCCCATCCCTGGGCACCGTTGAGAAGAGTCTGACCCCATCCTCTTGCCCCCTACCCTTTAGCTCTTGCTGAGCATTGCTCAGATCTCCTCTCAGGCTGCTCTTCTGCAGGCTCAGCAGCCCCAGGGCTCTCAGCCTTTGCTCCTTGCAGAGATGCTCCAAGTCCCTCAGTGTCTTTGGAGCCACCCCTGGATTCTTTCCAGTAGTTCCCTGTCTGTCTTGAACTGAAGAGCCCAGAACTGGACACAGAACTCCAGCTGTGGGCTCCCTAGAGAAGAGTAGAGAGAGAGTGGAACCTGCCTTGAGCTGCTGACCACACTCTTCTTCATGCACCCTAGGAGACTCCTGGACCTCTTGGCCAGAGGAGCACACTGCTGGCTCCTGGGGAACTGGGCAGTGAGTGTCAGGCTAAGGCATGTTGATTGTGGTGGGTTTTTGCCTCCTGCAACATTAAATTTTTGCTTTCATGTTGAGTAAGCCACAGAAATTCCATACATGCAGGGAAGATTCTCCACCTTTCCATCTCCAGCTCCCACCCTGCCCATACCTACAGACAGTCAATTGATTTCTAGGGGCTCTGCCCTTAGGTGACTCTCTCTCTGCAGGTTGCCAAAGGAAATACCATTCATGGCTCCCTGTGAGTGAAAGCCTCCTCTGAAGCCAAGAGGCTCCTGTAACCCTCTCAACTTGCTCCATTTCCAACCTGAATTGCAGAGGTTTCTATAGCTCTGAGGTTGCAAAATAGGCTCATTTTTAACCCCTGATTTTCCAGTCACCAAGATGCTCTTGAGTGCTTCCCTCAAGGACTGACACATCCCATCTAGGTTCACCTGCCAGACAGCAGCAGCAGAAGGCAAGAACTGCTCCTTCTGTGTTAGCCCACAACTCCCACCAGACACTTTTCCATCCAGGCCACAACTTGCCTCGACTGACCAAACCCTGGGCATGTGGTTCTGTGATTAAAGCAGCTCATGGAATCATTAAGGTTGGCAAAGACCTCCAAGAACATGAACACCAAGCCTTGACCCAACACCACCATGACCATTAAACCAGGTCTCAAAGTGTCCTGTCCACAAGCTCATAAAAGCATAGAATCGATTGGGGTTGGAGACCACCTCTGAGGTGGTCGAGTCCAACCATCAACCTATGACCACCACAGCCAGTAAATCATGTCCCAGAGTGCCATGTCTACAAGCTGAAGGACTCCACATCCCTCCCTGGATCTGGAAAGTCCTGTGCCACCACCGTGGAGGTGATCTAACAGACCCACAGCACAGAGGTGACAAGTCAACCTTTCATGTTTGCTTCCTTCCAGCAGTTCATGGGATGAGATTTAACAAGGCCAAGTGCAGGGTTCTGCACTTTGGCCACAACAACCACAAGCAGCACTATAGGCTGGGGACTGAGTGTCTGGAGAGCAGCCAGGAGGAAAGGGACCTGGGGGTAC
The DNA here is from genome assembly GCF_015220805.1 of Pogoniulus pusillus. Taxonomy (NCBI): domain Eukaryota; kingdom Metazoa; phylum Chordata; class Aves; order Piciformes; family Lybiidae; genus Pogoniulus; species Pogoniulus pusillus. The sequence continues at coordinate 11,886,287 of NC_087282.1, forward strand.
TGATAGATAGTAGGCTGAAGATGAGCCAGCAGTGTGCCCAGGTGGCCAAGAGAGCCAATGGCATCCTGGCCTGCATCAGGAACAGTGTGGCCAGTAGGACAAGGGAGGTTATTCTGCCCCTGTACTCAGCACTGGTCAGGCCACACCTTGAGTACTGTGTCCAGTTCTGGGCCCCTCAATTCAAGGGAGATGTTGAGGTGCTGGAACATGTCCAGAGAAGGGCAACAAAGCTGGTGAGGGGCCTGGAACACAAAGCCTATGAGGAGAGGCTGAGGGAGCTGGGGGTGTTTAGCCTGGAGAAGAGGAGGCTCAGAGGTGATCTTATTGCTGTCTACAACTACCTGAAGGGACATTGTAGCCAGGTGGGGGGTGGCCTCTTCTCCCAGGTAACCAGCAATAGAACAAGGGGACTCAGTCTCAAGTTGTGCCAGGGGAGGTCTAGGCTGGATGTTAGGAGGAAGTTGTTGGCAGAGAGAGTGATTGGCATTGGAATGGGCTGCCCAGGGAGGTGGTGGAGGCACTGTGCCTGGAGGTGTTCAAGCAAAGCCTGGATGGGGCACTTAGTGCCATGGTCTGGTTGACTGACAGGGCTGGGTGCTAGGTTGGACTGGATGAGCTTGGAGGTGTCTTCCCACCTGGCTGATTGTATGATTCTATGATTCTATGGCCAACAGCAAGAAACCTCCTTGGCTTGGAAAGCTCAAGGAGTTGTTCAAGTATTAAAACATGAGAGAAGCTCCATGTTGTGGGGCTTCAACTCAGGCTTAAAGTTAAGCCTTTGCTGGGTGGTGGTGGACCTCAGCTGGCACTAAAATGTGCTTGTTGAATAAGTGCCTCATTGTGCTGGAGCTTGGAGGAGGTTGAACAACTCTGCTTTGCTCTCATGACTAGGGGTTAGTGGTCATTTCCTCGCTCACCTCATCTGGCTGATGAAGCAATCTCATCCATTCAGCTGGACACTTAACCCAAATTTCACTTAAAGGCTCCATGCTGGCATCTGCAGCTGGGATCAGCAAAAAAGGAGCAGAGTTCTGTTGCATTGGCTTATGGATGACTTTGTCCTGTGCCTTCCTGGGTCCAGGCCAGAGAGGAACATGGTGTTTGGAAAGCCCTTCAGAAATCCCCACAGCAGCTTCCAGCTTGCCCAATCTCCTCTGGTTTCCTGCTCCCCTCTCAGGTGGTCCAACTCACCTTGGCAATGTGGTGCTGCTGACCTTCCCCTTCTGCCAGGTGCAGGTGACCTGTATCATGGAACAGAATCATAGAACCAACCAGGTGGGAAGAGGCCTCCAAGCTCATCCAGTCCAACCTAGCACCCAGCCCGAGACCATGGCACTAAGTGCCTCATCCAGGCTCTGCTTCAGCACCTCCAGGGACAGTGACTCCACCACCTCCTGGGCAGCCCATTCCAATGCCAATCACTCTCTCTGCCAACAACTTCCTCCAGCATCCAGCCTAGACCTCCCCTGGAACAACTTCAGACTGGGTCCCCTTCTTCTGTTGCTGCTTGCCTGGCAGAGGAGACCAACCCCACCTGGCTACAGTTGTAGACAGCATCCTACTGGCCACACTGTTCCTGATACATGAATGGTTTGGGTTGAAAGGACTTTCAAAGCTCATCTAATCCACCCCCCTGCAGTCAGCAAGGACAGCTGCAACTAGAGTAGGTTGTTCAGAGCTCCAGATAACCTGACCTGCAGTGGATCCAGGGATGGGGCAGCTACCACCTCTCTGGGCAACCTGTGCCAGGCTCTCTCCACCTTCAGTGTCAAATACTTCTCCCTTTGCAGTCTGAATCTCCCTCTTTGAGTTCAAACTGTCAGCCCTTGTCCTGCTACAACAGGCCCTGCTCAAAAGTCTATCCCCAGCTTCCTGACTGGCCCCATGAAAGGCCACCAGAAGGTCTCCCTGGAGCCTTCTCTTCTCCAGGCTGCACAACCCCAACTCTCTTAGCCTGGCTTCACAACAGAGAGCTTCCATCATTGCTGTGGCCTCCCCTGGCCCTGCTCCAACAGCTCTATGTCTCTGCTGTGCTGAGGGCTCTAGAGCTGGCCCCAGTAGTTCAAATAGAGTCTCAGCAGAGGGGCAGGATCCCCTCCCTCCACCTGCTGCCCACCCTGCTTTGGATTGCACAACCATGGAGACATGGTGCTGGGGACATGTTTTAGTGGTGACCTGGCAGTGCTGAGCTGAGGGTTGGACTCCATCATCTGAAAGGTCTTCTCTAACATAAAGGATTCTGTGATTCAGTGATGTTTGCTCCAGCTCTGCAGGCAACAAGGGAGGGGGGACAGAACATTATGGGGATGATGAGGCTGTGCTGTCCAGGGAGGACCAGGAGCCCTTGACACATGGACTGGTCATATAGGTACCGCCCTGGCTGGTGTCTCAGCGAGGCAGAGTACGTGCTTGTGTGGAGAGAAGGTCCCAGTGTGTGCTGGGGCTTGTTCAGCTGGGGTAAGGTATGTGCAGGGAGGAGGAGATGACTTCACTGCACTTACAGATGCTGGCACAGGCTGGAAAACCACAGGAGGCTGGGAATGCCCGAGCGGAGCGAGCAGCCACTGCCCTCAGGCCAGCAGCAGAGCCTGCAGGTGGGTTTGCAAGGTCAGGAGGCTGCAGGGTGAAGGAGGACCCGTGTCCAGACCCCAGCAAGGGCTGCCAAGGGGGTTGAATTGGGAATGTGGGGAGCTGCTGGAGTCAAACAACATCCTTTGCCCAGGGCTGGAGTCAAAGCTGCTATTTATGGTGCCTTCTGAGTGCAGAGTAAACAGCAGGTCACAGCTCCTGGAGGTTCTGCTGGACAACAAGCCCAGAGCCAAAGCAAGCTGAGCATGGTTAAAAGTGGACTTTGTGTTTACGTGTCGGTGAGGAAGTGTGGGAGGAATCCAGCCCCAGAAGCTCCCAGGTTTGGCTGCTCACATGCCAGTGTCTGGAGGGAATGAGCTGCTGCCTGGCTATGCAGAGGGGGATGTGGTTTGAGGCAGAAGTTCACGGCCAAGACAAAAAGATGCTCCAAAACAATGATAAGGAAGAAGGGACTCGTCCCTTAGGTGCTGGGAGATGGTACTGGGAGCAATCTCCCTGCCCAGAGCAGGAGGGAGGAGAAAGAGCAGCTGGAGGGAACTGGCAGAGATCTGCTGCTTGGACACTGCCTCCAGGACAGGAGAAAACATTACAGGAGCCCTCCAAACCTGCAAGGCACAGCTCAGAGGCCTGAAGGCAGCCTCTTGCTTTCGGGCACTGAATCATTGTCACCTTGGCTAGGGCTTGTCTTTATTAAGAGTGCCTTTCCCTCATCCCTGACTCCACACCAGCTCTTACTTGCTTTTAGGAGAGGAAAGTTCTGCTCTCTGCTGCTGGCAGAAAACTCCTTCCCCTCCACACTGGGTAACACAGATCTATGTGCTTGAGGGACCGCTTCAGGGAGTACTCCATGCGTGGAGATGGCTCCAGCAGCTCCCATCGTGGCCATGGACCCACATCAGCCTCTGCATGAGCTGAGCTGCCCAGGATCAGCTGGGAGCTCACCTTGGCCGAGCAGGGAATGGCTGTGAAGATGCCAGGGAAGGCCAAGGAGTGAGCTCCCAACCTCTGCAGGGCAAACATCTTGGTGGAAACCAAATGACACTCAAACCCCATCCCTCATGTTCCAAGCCCAGGATTTATTGAGTGGACCTGAGAAGCTGAAAGGACACCTTTCTGAGTGTGGTGGAAGGGGAGGGAGGAGAACCATGGCATTCACAGGCCAAGGCTTTCAGGAGCCCCTGGGAATTCCTGCCGGAGGGCATCATCGGCTGCTCCTGCTGGTGCTCTGTGGGCACATCTCCCAGTGCCACTTAACTGGACACACACAATAAATAGCCACAGGAAGCTCCCCAGAGAGGGACTCATGGGAGGTGCTGCTGCTTCTCAAGGAGGTGAGGCTTGATTAGATAAGTGATGATTCCAGGAGGCCACCTGCTCCAGTGACCCGTGTCCCCCGGTGGGGCAAGCTGTTGATGCTTTGCTGGGAGAAGTCTCCTTTGGGTTCAGACTGCTCTGCTCTTCACCCTTTCAAATATCTGCATCACCTTACCTGCTGGAATGCAGCCTTCCCTCACAATGGTGATGCCACCTACCCAGGGGGAGACAAAGAGAGCCAGGGTGATCCTCAGAGGGTGAAGGAGAGGGATGGGGATATGCTCTGCCCTACTCTATTCTGTCCTGGGGAGGCAACAACTGGAGTCCTGGGTCCAGTTCTGGGCTCTTCAGTTCAAGAGAGACAGGGAACTGCTGGAGAGAGTCCCAGGGAGGCTCCAAAGATGCTAAGGGGCCTGCAGCACCTCTGTAAGGAGCAAAGGCTGAGAGCCCTGTGGCTACTGAGCCATAGGAGAGCAGCCTGAGAGGGCATCTGAGCAATGCTCAGCAAGAACCAAAGGGTGGGGGACAAAAGGATGGGGCCAGACTCTTGTCAGTGGTGCCCAGTGATCCCTTTCAACCCCCATCACACTGGGACCATGTGATAAAGGAACATCTTGAACCAGTAAAGCCATTCAAATGCTCAGGACTTCCAAATAACCAAGTTTCATAGCAGGAGGTCCAGAGACCGTCAGAAATCAAACCCATCAACCAACACTGACCTCACACTTCAGTCAAGAGTTTACTTTTCCACTCAGATGACAACCCAGACCCAACTAGCAACACCTTGGCTTGTGCTCTTACATCACTGTGGATGAGCTCCTGCAACACCTTCTGCTGGTGGTCTGCAAGGAGCACACACCCTTCCTGTCAGAAGCATCCACCCTCCCACTTGGAGCCTTTTTGCTCTTATAAGGCAGATTTTGCTTGCACAACCCTGCTGCTCCTTACTGCCTTGTTCTTTGTCAACACAGAGGTCCTCCAAGGACATCTTTTGTTTGTTCCTTCTCCATCAACATGTTTGCAAATGTCCAGGCACTCAAGAGCTGTTACTCTTGGAGCACACTGTGCTGCCAGCCCTGATGCTATTGAGAGGGATGGAAAGATCCCAGGAAAATGGAGTTGCTGACAGGGAAAAGGTGGTTCTTACACTCACTTTCATCAATCTTTGTGCAGTTGACCACAGTGGATGCCACCACCTCATCAGATTCACCATCGCAGAGCACACCCTCCAGCTTGTGGCCAAGGCGTCTGTAGGAGCGGGGGGGGGGGGGGGGGGGGGGGGGGGGGGGGGGGAAAGACACAGCACCACATGGAGCTTCATGTTGCATCAGGATGAAGTTATCCTCAGCTCTGGGCATCAGCCTGTGGTCTGCACACCAGCTGAACCTGCTGCCAGCCACCTGGACAGTGGTCTGTGTTGGCAGAGGGCTGCTAGTGTGTGAGTTACTCACGAGATGACCATGTCGTGGTGGGTGCTGTCAACTTCTCCACTAGGGTTAGCAGATGTGATTGCCAAGGGTCCTGTCATGTCAATGAGGTGCACCAGCACAGTCAGGTCAGGCACTCTGATCATGATGCTGTCCTGAGTTCCCACGCGGCTGTAGCCTGCTCCAACCCCTGGGAAGGTAGAGAGGACACTGGCAGAGGCCAGGCTGTGCAGTATCAGGAGTGACATCAGAGGGAGAGTTTCTTTGCAGGTGACCCAAACAAAATCTTGAGTCACTTTGCACAGCTCCAGGAAAGGGTCTCGACCAGAAGACCACAAGAGCAGTCCAAAATCCTGCAGTATTTTAGGACTGACTGGAGCAGGAGGAGATGAGCAGCTGGGGATCAAGTGTAGGTGCTTCATGGAGAGAGGAGCTGCCTGTGTCACCAAATCCCAGAATCCCAGCATGGTGGGGTTGGAAGGGATCTCTGGGGATCACCCAGTCTGACCCCTGCTAAAGCAGGGGCACCCTCAGCAGCTTGCCCAGGATCACACTGGCCAGCTGGAGTTGGAAGCTCTCCAGAGTAGGAGACTCCACAACCTCTCTGGGCAGCCTGCTCCAGGCCTCCAGCACTCTCAAGACAAAGAAGTTTCTCCTTCTGCTCAGATGGAACCTCCTGGGCTCCAGTTTGTGTCCATTGCCCCTTGTCCTGTCCTTGTGCACCACTGAAGAGTGAAAGATCACAGTTCTATCACACAGTCTACCTTCTTCAGCCCACTGCCTCCCCTCCCACCCTCCATCTCACCCTTCTGTATGTCAGATGCACTCAACTGCTCCTGGTTCTTCGGTCTCTAACATCCTCCTTGATTTGCAGGAGCCAGGTTTGAATCATGATGCCCTGACTTTGTCCATGGGGCAGGAAGGAAGAGGCAATGAGAAGGATGCCCCTGAGAACCCCACCTCCCCAGGACCTCTCCTCTGTCTTTCACTCCTCACCCAGAGGTTGCTTGTTTCTTAGCTAGGAACTATGGGCTTGGCAGAGGTGCTGAAGCTGCCTTCCTTCAGCTCTGCACTATGATTCTGTGATTCTAAAGCAGTCATTGTGCTGGGTCGTGCCAGCCATGAGTCAGCCCAGCTCAACACCACCCTCTGCTCAACCTTCACCCAGGGCTGGAAGAGCTCCACAGATGATTTCTCAGGAGAAAATGGACACCAGCTGTTCCCACTGACATCCAAAAGCTTGTGTGGAAAACCCAAAAGAGGGACAGAAGGTCCATCCTGGTCATCTCACCTAACTTCTTCAGCCATTCTCCTTTCTGGATAATGCAGCCAATGCCACCAGGGTAGACATGCTCCATGAATTCCCAAAGCAGGGGGCTGATGGGGGGAGCAGCAGCTCGCAGCTGGTCCAGGTTGGAAATGAAGATGCAGATGGGCTTCTCCTGGGGCCTGTCCTACACAAAACAGAGAGAGAGAGGGGAAGGGGGAAATGCAGATGAAGAAGGGAAGTTTGGGTTGAGAAGATCAAAGTCCACTGGAATCATACTTTGTGTGCTTCCCAGAGACTAGAAGCTCCAGGCAAGCTAGCTGTTCAATCTACATAACCTGTATTAGGGATCTGCTCTTGGAGTCTTGGTGGGGTGCATCCAGATCTCCTGATTTGGACACAACTGATGGGGGGACAGTGAAGATCTGCTCATTATTGGTGCTTTTAGCATCTCATACAGCAGGGAACTGATTTTCTTCTAACCCAGGGCGGTGTAAATCCCCCACCAGGTCATGACAGCGTAATGAAAGGAGAGTCAAACTGCCTGGAAGCCAACATCTGGATTGATGGGCCAGGACCAGTGCTATTAAGTTCAACAAAGCTGAGTGCTGGGTTTTACACTGGGGTCACAACAACCACGTGAATGCTACAGACTTGGAGCAGAGTGGCTGGAAAGTTCATGACGGAGAAGAATCTGGGGGGGGATGGCTGAAAGCCAGGTGAAGATGAGTCAGTTTGTGCCCAGGTGGCCAAGAAGGCCACCAGCATCCTGGCTTGGATCAGCAATTGTGTGACCAGCAGGACCAGGGCAGGGATTGTCCTCCTGTAACAGGCACTGGTGAGCTCACACCTTGAATCCTGGGGTCAATTTTGAGCCTCTCATTTCAAGAAGGACATTGAGGGGCTGGAGGGGGTCCAGAGAAAGGCAGCAAAGCTGGTGAAGGGTCTGGAGAACAGGGCTGGTGAGGAGCAACTGAGGGAGCTGGGGCTGTTCAGCCTGGAGAAAAGGAGGCTGAGGGGAGACCTTCTGGCTCTCTACAGCTCCCTGAAAGGAGGTTGGAGCCCATTGGGGGGGGGTTGACCTCTTCTCCCAGGGAGCAAGGGACAGGATGGAAGGAAATGGCCTCAGGATGCCCCAGGGGAAGTTTATGTTGGACATGAGGAACAATTTCTGCGGGAGGTTGCCAGGTTGTCAAGGCCTTGCCCAGGCTGCCCAGAGCAGTGGTGGATTCCCCATTCCTGGAGGGCTTTCAGAGCCCTGGAGATGTGGTGCTGAGGGCCATGGTTTGGTGGTGACCTGGCAGTGCTTAGATTTGATGATCTTGGACATCTGTTCCAAACAAACCCAGGCTGTGGTTCTACCTGCATGGCTACCACTGCAGGGTTATTTTGGTGCTTTGCAATAAGCTCACTCTAAAGCGAGCAGAGAGCTATGGAGGGCAAACAAAAAGAGCTCCCAAAGTGGTGTCCTTTCAGTCCTCCACTGACATCAGCTCCAGCTGGGCCAAGTGACTCAGGAACTGGGCACGTATTTACATTCTGTTTATGTGATCTCACGGCCAGGGAAGGCCAACCTTGGCAGGGTGGCAGGCCAGAAGAGTCTGCCTTTGTGGTTGATGTTCACACCAAGAGCCAGCTGAGATAGTCTGTTGTGCTTGACTTCTCCAGCCTAGCCAGGAAATTGCCTCATGGAGAAGAGACAGGGCCAGGCTGCAGAAGGTGTACTGAAGGTGCAAATGCTGGGTCTGAGTCCAGCGCTGAAGGTCTCCAGAAGTCTGGAGATGTTTAGACCTGGGATTCTGATTCAGCACTTTGGAAGACAGGGAGGACAAAGACAGGCTTGAACCCACTTGTGACCAGAGTGGGAGCTGCTCCAGTTTAGGTTTGGGCTTTGCCCCTCTGCTGCCTCATGGCCAGAGCAGTTGATAGAACTATCATAGAATCATTTAGGGTGGAGAAGACCTTCAAGATCATCAAGTCTAGCCATCATCATAGAATGCTTCAGGTTGGAAGGGACCCTCAAAAGTCATCTAGTCCAACCCTCTGCAGTCAGCAGGGACATCTCCAACTAGAACAGGTTGCTCAGGACCCCATCAGGTTTGACCTTGAATGTCTCCAGGGTTGGAGCCTCAACCACATCTCTATGTGTTATGCTCTACCCCAGGTTCCTCAGCTCAGAAAATGCCCAAGTCCCAGGATGGTGAGGGTTGGAAAGGACCTCTGGAGATCATCCACTCCAATTCTGCTACTCAAGCAGGGTCACCCACAGCAACTTGCCCAGGATCACAATGTCCAGCTGGGGTTGGAATCTCCCCAGAGCAACCTCTCTGTGCAGCCTGCTCCAGGTGCCTGCTGGTCTGTGATGTTTTGGTGAGGCTGCTTATAAGCTCTACCCATGGTCAGATTCTGAGTCTCAGGACAACTGGAACAAGGAGCTCCAATTTCTACTTCCACACAGAACTCATCAGTAGGAGATAAACAGGATCCAAGGGAGATGATAAGAGCCTTGTGTTCACACCTTGATTCTGTAGACCTTCTCGATGGCTTGAGGGTGTTTGCAGGAGGCTGCCAAGGCATACACAGTGTCTGTTGGGACCCCACACACTGCTCCTGTGTTCAGCAGGTCAGCAATGGTCCTCAGACCACTCGTACAGTGGGACCTGGGGCAGATGCAGGGTGGAGGATCTTCGGTGTCCTTCTTCAAGCGCTCAACCTGGCAACAATCAGGAGGCAGCAAACCCATTATGGTGAGAATAAAGAACCATCTGAAACACAGAGGGGGATTATGATGCAGTGAAGTAGCTTTGTGGAAGGTCCAAACTCGGAACTGTTCCAAGCCAGGATGGATGGGCCTTTCAGCAATGTGGTCTAGGAGGAGGTGTCCCTGCCTGTGGAAGGGTTTTGGAACTAGGTGGCCTTGAAGGTTCCTTCCAGCCCAACCCATTCCATGATTCTGATTCTGTGCACCCAGTGGATGTGTCTCACTGTGCCATGCTGCCTTGGTAGTCCAAGGGTGGAAGAACCACTTCTGGGGATACTTCACCTAAAGTAGGTGAGATGAACTACAAAGCAGAGTATCTAAGTTTCCTCCCAGTGATAATGTCAGAGACAAGCTCAGGTGTGGACACCTGAACCTCAGATTGCAGGAGATCAGTCCCAGCCAGCACAGTGATTCCTGCCTGGAGAAACAACTGTTCTCCAAAATGACCTAATGAAGCTGCTAGGGAATCTTCAATCCAAAGGAACTTGAGGAAATTCAAGCTTCAAAGGGCTTCCTCATGGTAATAAGCACTGGCTTGGTGGAAATGTTTGTCCTCAGCAGGAACTGGAGCTATCAGGGTCAATCAGCCTGGTTAAGTGGAACCACCTTGGTCAGACACACTAGACAGGAGAAGTTTGAAGTTATCAGATACCACAGGGAGCTCTTGCTGTCCACTTTGGGAGACTTAACTCCCTGCCCCCAAGGTTATGGCCTTCAGAACTCCAGCAGATCAACAGCTCTTGGGTTGGAGGTGGCTGGTTCCACAGAACTGTGGAGGTGAGACTTTTGGAGGGAAGTGGGAGGTTTCTAAATGCCCTGCCCTTCCTCCAAGCTTCCACACATGCTCATAATGGAGGAGACCTTGTGCCTGGGATTTTGAGTGGCACTAGAGGTAGATGACCTTCAAAAGTCCCTTCCAACCCAAACCATTCCATGATTCTATGACTCAAAAGAAGGGCTGGACATCTGGACTGCCTTAGGTAAGACCAATGACTTTGGCATAACCCTCTTGATGAGGCCCTGAGCAACCTAATCTAGTTGGGGCTGTCCCTGCTCACTGTGGGGAGGTTGGACAAAATGAGCCTCAGGGGTTCCTTCCAACTTGATGCATTCTGTGATCCTCCTGCCCAGGTAAGCTAGATCAAAATGCAACAAGTCTTACTGTGAGCAGAGGGGGTCCCATCATCATGAGGTCCTTCCCAAACATGCTGTTTGCCAGGGATGCTGTTGCTCCATAGAAGCAGATGATACTGAAGATGCTGAGCATCACAGCTGGGGGAAAAAGAACCCCAACAACAGTCAAAGGCAGGAAGGGTGAGGTCAGAGTTGTGTTTTCTTCTATGCCTCATGAATTCCCAGCACTGCAAACTTACTTCAGCCCTTCCTGGTGTGCAACATTTGTGGGTCCACAAGGCCAAGGTGTTTCCAGGCTTGTTTACTGGTGCACCTTTGGCCACATGGCTTTTCTCTTTTGGGGTCCTGGTGGAAAACCTTCTACAAAGCATCTTGCTAAGCCACTCTGTGTAATTGCAAATGAAATGCTCACTTCCTACAAAGCCAAAGCTTCAGCAGAACTGCAACACTGGCAGCGTATTTAGTCCATCTCAAGTCTTAGCTCGCTGAATGGCTTTTGGAAAGTAGGACTAAGTAGGATTCCAGAACCTCAAGAGGTTCAGCAGTGTCACCAAAATGCTAATGAGGAAGCTCAAGGACCTGGGGATGATATGAGGAAAGATTTCCTCCTTCAGTCATCAGTCAAACCATGCACCAGGAAGGAATTCTTTACAGTGAGGCACGGGAACAGGTTGCCCAGAGAGGTTCCAGATGCCTGCAGATCTTCAAGGCCAGGTTGGATAAGGACTTAAGCAACATGGTCTAGTGGGGGTGTTCCTGCCCATGGCAGAGGGTTGGAACTAGATGATCTTTAAGGTCCTTTCCAAACTAAACCATTCCATGAATCTATGAACCACTCTTCTTGCTTGCTTCCATACTGAGCTTGCACAGAACATTGCTCTCCAACTGGGACCTACTCATTGCATTCTGTGGGTGGAGGTTTGAGGACCAAGTTCACCTAAAACTCACTTTCAAACAGCAGTGGGAGGTTCTCCAGCGTGAAAAGCAGCAAACAAACAGCCAAGAGCTCCATGGCAAGGGTCATGCAGAGAAGCACCACATTCAGAGAGGAAGCTGTGAAAGGGAACACAAACAAGAGGGACCACATCAGAGAAGGGCTCATGAAAATGGATGAGAAACAGCAACCCAGCCTTGTTTGGTTGAACTGGGCAGTCCCTCATCTGACTCCCATGCTCATGGAGGAACAGAGAGGTCCAGCCATGGTTTGTTCAGCCCCTGGCTTGCACGCAAGGAGCTGCCAAGCCCTTCCTCTGCCAGCACACTCTGCTTGCATGGAAAACACTTCTCGGGCAGCCAAGAAGATTGTGAGTCCAGCAGCTGGGCTGGAGGGTGGCTTTGGAGATCTGCCAGTGGCCCAGTCCCTCTAACACTGTCACCTTAACTGAACCCTTTTATTTGCTTTGACATGTTCGTCCTTTCCCTCCTGACTCTTTCTTCTACAGCCCAACTCAGCTCCTGTTACAGGCTGTGGGCAAAACATCTCAGTTCTCACTTCACCTCAACAGAGCCAGCTGAGACTCCCTCCTTTGTGCACCTCCACCACAAAGTGACCACAGATGCCGTTCATGACCCGACCCCAAATGTCCCTCAAGGAGCTGGTGGCATTGAGACTTACCCAAGACCATTAAAAACACATTGAGCACCAGAAAGGCAACAGAACCAGCAGTGAATCCTTCACTCTTCCCCACAGCGATGGGCACCGAGTGGCCTGAAACAGGACCAGCAGTTTGGTTGTCAGGAAACCATGAGGAGCAGCCTAACAGAAGCATGACCTAACTGCATGATGACTACAGCTGCAGCTAACTGCTGGTGACCACTGTAAAGAAAAGCTCCCAGATGGAAGCCTGCTGCTTCTGCACTGCCAAGAGTTCGAGCTATTAACTGAAGAACTGGTGGTGGTTGTCCAAAAGAGCTGAGGGCTTTAACTCCAGCTTGTTAAACAAGGTCTGGCTGAGAACACCAGTAGCTTCCTCTTAAGCAATGGCTTTCACTCTCCCTGCAGGTGCTTGTTTTACTACCTGGCATGAAGGCTGCATGGACATGCTGTCCACCTGGAGCCCTAGAAAGCTATTTAAAGTCCAGGCTCATCGTGCTCAGATCTTCTTTCATGGCTCTGACCAACTAGGATAAAAATTTCCAGGCTTCTGAAGGACAAATCCAGAAGCTGGAGTCTTCCAATCCCTCAAAAGCATCTCCTGAACTGCTGTTCTGAGTTGCCAGCCCAAATGCTGTCTCTTAACAGTTCAATGGGGAAAGCTTGACCTGTATTGGAGTCAAAGACACAACTTGGATGCCTCAAGCAGTGAGAGCACCAAGTGAGTGCAGCAAGGACAACCAATTACTTGAGTACAACCTGAAATGTTTGGTCATTATCTTTCTACAGGGAGGAATATTGGTAAGCTTGGGGTCATCAAATCTCCTGGGAGAAGGAATTTCCTTGGAGAAAACAATTGGAAATGTTTTTAAACACTGTTCTGTATTTTTTTTTTTTGAGTAGCAAAACCCCAGTCCTGACCTGGCCTTACCTGCAAACCTAAGCCAAGTCCATGCTCCCCAGAAGGCAGAATAGCAGAATGGAAGGGTGCAACCAAACCTTCTCCCTCCTTGAACCTGGATCCTGCAGACATAGAGCTGCACGATAGCTCCTGGGATAAGCACGGAGGGCATGGAGAGCTGCTGGCTGCTGAGGCCACTGAGGCTACCCTGGATGGCAGAGGCTGCAGCCAGCCCATTGCAGATGTAGAACAAGGCATCTGGTACTTCTGCTTTGGTGCCACCTGGGGAATCCTTGGACCTAGTGATGAAGATTTTGGCAGCCATCAGCGTGCTTTGAAGAGCTGAGCTGGACATAGCCTGGCCACCAACTGGAATCAAAGCCTTCTCCCCAATGGAGTTGATGAGGCTGGCGAAGGTGGCGTACATTGAGAGTGCGGTGCAGAGGCTGCAGGCAGCCCCAAGGACCAGGTGAGCACCTGCCAGTGGGATCTGGTGGATGGAGGCGGTGGTGAGGATGATGAAGGAGGCATTTTGCAGCATCTCCAGGGTATCTTTATGTGTTGACATCAGAAAGAGCATGCAGGCAACGGCCAGGAAGAACCACCCTCCAAACATTCCCAGCCTGCTCTCCTGAGCTTTGGCCGACCCCAGGAGGGTGGTGAGTGTAAACTCTTCCCAAGATGTCACCAGCCAGTAGAGGCTGTGGACAGCAAACTTGGTCGTGTGGTAGACATCCTCTCTGAGATAGCTGTAGAAGCTGGCCAGCAGCTGGCAGCCAGAGATGATGGATATCCACGCTGCTCCCACGCAGAAGGTCTTCACGTAGCCAAAGAAGTAGAAAGCAAACAAAAAGGCAGCGACAGTGTGGCAGATGTTGCCGAGGGCCATGGGCTCAGCGTACTTGGTGTTCTTCTTCTTTTCTTCTCCAATGGCCTGGGAAGAGCTCTTCTGGGCTGAGCCCAGCAGCAGGACATTGAAGAGAGGATGGCCAAAGCCTGGCAGGACGTACCGCTGCGTGATGCCCTTGAAGAGGAGAGCCACAGCTCCGTACAACCCACAGGTGACAATGACAAGCTCTATGGCGCCTGACACCACCAGAGCCCACTGGCCAAACAGGGCAACTGCTTCAAACACCAGGGCCAGAGCGATGGCCCCGAAGATGAAGGGCATGACGTAGTTCACTGTGGCTGAGCAGAAGGAGAGGATGAAAGAGATGGCAATGTAGGCCACCAGCCCGGCCACCGCGCTTTGGCTGGCAGAGAGGTGGGCTGTGCTGGTGGGCAGAGGGTGGGTGGTGTTCGCCAGGGGCACCGTTAGGTTCTGCCAGGAGAGGTGAGCAGCTGCTATGATGCGTGTTGCCCCGTAGCTGCTCCACAGCGCAGAGAAGGTCAGAAAGGCTGCACCTCCAAGGTGGTCATACTTCCTGAAGGCAAGGAATCCTGCCAGGAGCTGGACAAAGCCTCCGATCAGGACCAGGTGGACACCTGAGAGACACACAAAGAGGTCAGGTAGGAAGCCAGATGCAAAGAGGCTTGAGTGGCAAGAAGCAGAGATGGCTCCCCAGACTTTGAGGGACGCTCCACTTCAGGTTCCACCCCCTCCTGGGGTGGCCAGCCCTATAGCCTCTGTCTCCCACTCTCCCTCTCTCTTCCCACCTTGATGACAAATTTTGGTGCTGAGCCTTGGTGGGTGGTGCAGGGCCCCTTGTTAGGCTCAGTCTGGTGAGCAGGCTCAGGAGCAGTTGGATCTATGAAAGTACAGGTTTGGTGCTTGGAGCATGTCTTGCTTGGAGTCATTCTTGGAGCATGACTTAGTGGTGACCTGACAGTGCTGGTTCAATGGTTGCACTTGATTTTAAAGGCCTCTTCCAATCAAAACCATTCTAGAATTTTATGGTTTGGACCAGTAGGTCTCTGGTAGAGTTGCTGAGGATGGAGAAGCAGCCATCCTCACAGATCTTCTGCACACTGAGGAAAGCCCACATTCCCCCACCCACCCCACCAATGCTGTCCCTGAGCCCATGGAGATGACTCTTGAAGAGTCAATCCTGTCCAGTTCCCTCAGTTGAAGTTCACCTCTGACCAGCAGCTCCAGTATCCACCCATGAGCACCATCATGGATTGAATGGATTGAATAGAAATGCATTGGAGCTGGAAGAGGGGAGATTTAGGCTGGAGATGAGGAAGAACTTGTTTAATGTGAGAGTTCTGAGAGACTGGAACAGGGTGAATGGGAATGCATTGGAGCTGGAAGCAGGGAGATTTGAGATGGAGATTAGGAAGAACTTGTTTAATGTGAGAGTTCTGAGAGACTGGAACAGGGTGAATGGGAATGCATTGGAGCTGGAAGAGGGGAGATTTAGGCTGGAGATGAGGAAGAACTTGTTTAATGTGAGAGTTCTGAGGCACTGGAACAGGATGAATGGGAATGCATTGGAGCTGGAAGAGGGAAGATTTAGGCTGGAGATGAGGAAGAACTTGTTTAATGTGAGAGTTCTGTGGCACTGGAACAGGATGAACGGGAATGCATTGGAGCTGGAAGAGGGGAGATTTAGGCTGGAGATTAGGAAGAACTTGTTTAATGTGAGAGTTCTGAGAAACTGGAACAGCGTGAATGGTAATGCACTGGAGCTGGAAGAGGGAAGATTTAGGCTGGAGATGAGGAAGAACTTGTTTAATGTGAGAGTTCTGAGAAACTGGAACAGGGTGAATGGAAATGCACTGGAGCTGGAAGAGGGGAGATTTAAGATGGAGATTAGGAAGAAATTGTTTACTGTGAGGGTGGTGAGACAGGATGCTCAGGAAGGTCATGGATGCCCTCTCTCCGGATGCATTCAAGGCCAGGTTAGATGTGGACTTGAGCAACCCAGTTTAGTAGGCGGAGTCCCTGCCCATGGCAGAGGGGTTAGAACTAGATGATGATTAAGGTCCCTTCCAACCCAAACCGTCCTATGAATCTATGAATCACTCACCTGCAAGGATGTCCTCTGCTGCCTGTGGCCTGAGGCCAGTGTGCAGCACGGTGAAGTTCTGCAGGCCGAGAAGGAAGGCGCTGACCACGTTGGCCAGGAGCCCCAGCACCGCCGGCTCGCTGTAGAAGACAGCGGCGAAACCCACGGCGCTCGCCATGGCCCTTCCAGACAAAACAAGAGCGTTGGTGGTTGTCCCCACAACCTCCCTGTCTAGACCAGCGCTGCCTTGGCTTGGGCACTTGGCCAGCCTTCAGAGCCATGCCCCTTCTGCGAGGAGAGGGGAGAAACTGGTGACAGGCTCAGGTGTTTCCACGGTGCCTCCTCGCTCCTCGTTCCAGACAAAGGCTCGATTCAAAGCAGGACTTTAGGTGCCTACTTTCCAGAGCCCCATCCAGAGAAAACACACACGACCTTATTTAGGAGACAAGGCCTTCTGGCAAAAACATCTTGAGGTGCCCCAAAGCTCTGCAGGTGGTGGGGATGGTTCCTGCCTCCTCTTCTCCAAGCTGCTGGAGATGGTGAGGAATGAATAAGCCCAACACAAACCAACAAACATCCAGACAAAACCCACAAGGTTTGGGGTTTCTTTTTTTTTCTTCCCTTTTTTTTTTCTCTTGAGCCATTCCAGGTCATTTCTTATCCACTCTTGCAGACAAACAGGCAGGCAGAGCTCACACAGCCTCCCAGATGGAATTTTCCAGCTCCATCCCTTTCTTCAAACCCCCAGTGACTAAATAGTCTATTTTCCAGCCCTTCATACTTCGCCCATGAACTCGTCTATTTGCAGGCAGCCCCCACGTTTGCACTCCTGGGGACCATCAGCTGGAGTCTGCTCTCTGGAGGAGAGCCTGGGTTTTGGTTTGGTTGGGTGAGTTGGTTTTTTTTTTGGATCAGGGAAGACAGATGAAAATAAACCAGCCATGTTCTTGTTGTTTTGGTATTTTTAAATCATTTGATGACCTAAAAGAGCTGGAAAGGGAGCAAGTGATGTAGTCTGTCCTCAGCCATTCCAAAAGAAAAAAAAAAAAGCCTTTTGGACAGGAGAGGAAGCTCAGGGAGCTACTGTTGATAGCAGAAGTGAGGAGGAGCAAAGGAGCACCTCCCAGTGAAGACAGAGGCTTGGGAACATTAAGGAACCTAAAGCCCAGTGTCTCCTCTGAAATATTACATGGACATTGTCCACATGTCAATGGCCTCTGGGCTCTCACTCCACTAAAACCCCCAAAATTTCCTTCTCTGATGGAGTTCTTATACAAGTGGAGAGTGCTGAGCTGACAAATCTACTCCTCCAGCTCTGAACTGCTTCAGCCACTCAAGTTCCAGTGAAATATAAGAAGGGTAGAAACTTCCAAGGGAATTTGCTCCTGAGTAACCTGGTCTAGTGAAGGGTGACCCTGCCCATGGCAGGGGGGTTGGAACTTCCTGACCTTTAAGATCTCTCCCAACCCAAAGCATTCTGTGAATCTATGAACATTTGGGGGACAATTAATTAATCTGATTATTTGGTGATGCTAAAGGTTTGGTTTCTTGGTTCAGAAAGAGAGATGCATCAAGTCGTGGTGCTACAGGAGGAACACTCTTACAGCATCAGTGCCCTCTCTATAAACCACTGATTTGAATAGGTCTGCCCAAGGAGGTGGTGGTGTCACCATCCCTGGAGGTGTTCAAGAAACCTATGGCCATGGCACTTTGGGATGTGCTTTAATGCCTGTGGTGGTCTTTGGATGATGGTTGGACTCAATGATCTTAAAGGTCTTTTCCAACCCAAACAATTCTTTGATTCTGTGACTTGAAGGAGGCCTTAAGCAATGCTACAGCCTTGGGAGGAGCTGAGCATGTACCTGTGGAGTCCACAAGCTTGTCTCTTTTTGTTTCATTTCCCTGCCTCTCAGCTATAAACAAGCAGCTTAGTTTAGGTGGTTGTACTTGGAGGTGGGCCACAATTTTAAGTTCCTCCAGGTGTTTTGCTCTGAAATAGCTCAGATGGTGGCTTTCTAGGCATGCTGCAACAAGCCCCTGGTTTGGGGTGGTCTCTAGAGGAGGAAGAGATGGGTTTCTGGAGGGAGATGGGTTGGCCAGGTGACTGCTTGACTCCCAGCAAGGGTTTCCAGTGTGCCAAAGCTCCTGCATAACAAGCTGTGTTGGGAGGTTGGGAGCCTGCAGTGTAGAGCTTGGGTTTGTGAATCACAAAGGTTGGAAAAGACCTCTAAGATCATTCAGTCCAACCCCACCATGTGCACTAAACCATGTCCCAAAGGGCCATGCCCACATGTTTTTTAAACACCTCCAGGGGTGGTGACTCTGCCACCTCTCTGGGCAGCCTGTTCCAATGCCTGACCATTAAGAAAGGTCTAGAGACACAACTAAGAGGGCTGGTGGCCCCTGCTTGCAGCACAATCCTTCAGATGACATCTGAGAAGAGGGAAGAGAAACACCAAAATGTGCTGTAGAGAGGTGAAAAGGGAAAGGCTGTGAGAAGATTTAGACCAAGGTAAGGAGAAGGAGGAGGCTGAAGGAGTTTCCTGTAGGAGCAGAAGGGTTTAAAATCTGCTCTGCTCACAGCTGCCCACAGCATTCCCTGTCTTGAGACCTCTTCCTCATTGCTTTGTCACCTCTATTCCTTGAAGCATCAAACACTGAATCTTCTCCAGTTGTGGTCTTAGGGGCAGCAACACTAAAGATGCCATGAGCTACAGCAAGACCTGGAGAAACCAAGGTGTGCATGGAAGCACTCAGAGGTGCTTTCTGTTCTGAGAATGCCTGATCCTTGGTTGCCCCTGGCACAAAACCTCTCATCCCTCTTGTCACTGTCCTCTTCATGCAGTCACTGCCTCTGGCACATCCTAGGGACCTGTTTCTCCACATCACTACTGAAAACAGATAAGGTGACAGCTCTGCTCCCTGCAACACAGCCAGAAGGGGTCCCACACCAAATCTCTGCTTTGCAGGCCTGCAAGCTGTGCCATCTCAGATGGGACTGATGCAAAGTAGGTCTTCAGGCAGAGAAGGTACAGGTGATGTAGGACAGTGTGGGAGCAGAGAAACCTATGGGATGTCCCTTCCTGCCCTAACAGTGTTACTGTACAGAAAACCATGAGGATGAGACCTTGCCACGGTGAGGGGACACCTGGAGACCTGGGGTGCTGCCAGACCTCTCAAAGAGCTGATGGGACAGCCTGGGGTGATCCTCCCCTCACACAAAGTCCTCATGCATCAAGGGTGGAGCCAAAGCCACCCCCTCCCTCGCCCAGCCTCCTCCATCTCCTTCCCTTTTCCTGCTTGTCCCTGATATTCTCCATCCTGTGGTTTACAGGGTGTTTAGTGAGGTCCTCCTTCATCCTGGCTCTTTTCCCCTCGGTGTGACCTCTGAGCCATGCCCACGTGGCCAGTTTACAGACTCTGGACATCTTTCCCTTTAAATGAGGCCAGGCTGGAGGGAGCTTTGAGCAGCTTGGCCTAGAGGAAGGTGTCCCTGCCCACGGCAGAGGGGTTGGAATTAGATGATCTTTAAGGTCTCTTCCAGCCCCAACCATTCTGTGATTCTACATTCACTGCCCTGCTGACAACAGCTTCTCTTCACCCCTTCCAGAGAAGGTCATTCCCTCTGCACTCCCTTTCCGTGCTGGGCTCTACAGGGATCACCACAAGCATCTGCTTTGCCTTGATATCTGCTGCCTGTGCTTCACCTTGACCAACATTAATGGGACTAAGCTGCTGCATGGACATTGCCTCCCCGGGAGGTTGGAGCAAGACTCAGCATGCCCTGGGTCACAGGTCTGAATATCAAAATGGGACATTTTCAGACATCCCTGGTGGCATTTTGCAATTAGCTTTTGACCTTAGTGATGAGAACAAATGCTTATAGAGCTCTGAGAAAATCCTGCACATCTCAAGAGGAGCACATGAAGGGGCAGCTCTTTAGGGATGAGCACCCAGCAAGATGCACTCTACCACCAGAAGAAATCTCACAGCCTTGCCTCTCCTTGGCAGAAAAGCAGCTGGGACTTGCCTGAGATACATTTTGATGTTCACATTGACTAAAGGGCTTAGTAATTAGTAGAGGTTTAGAACTATTTCAGAGTTTAGAATCAATACCAAACCTAATTATAGAATCATTATGGATGGAAAAGACCTCTAAGATCATCAAGTCCAACCTTTAGCCTACCATGGCCATTAAACCATGTCCCCAAGTGCCATGTCCACATGTTTCTTGAACACCTCCAGGGCTGAGCACTCCACCACCTCCCTGAGCAGCCTGTTCCAATGCCTGGCCACTCTATAAGCTAAGAAAACTTCCCTAGTAGCCAACCTGATACTTAGCAGAAAGCTCAGGCTGGGTCTAGAGGCAAGGTGAGTCCCAGCACACTGCTACTCTACACAAAAGAGTAGTCAGCATGTAAAGTGTCCCCAGGTTGCATGGCTGGGCAAAGCAAACAGCCACAGCATTCCCCTAAATCCTATCATTCCTTTGGGAGTGTCCCAGTGTCTCCTGGAATCTCTCTGCAGCTTCACCTCTTCACTAACACTTCCCTGACCCGGCAGCAGCAGCACAGAGCAGAGCATTGAGAAGAAGGAGAGCCAAAGGAAAGATCCAGCCACACTAAATGGATTCCAGGAAAGCATCAAAGCAAAGCCACCAGTGCCACATTCTCCCTCTGCAGCCTGGATTTACCTGGTTTGGTGACACTGCAGCTCAATGGGAGGATGCTCTTGTCCCTCTCATTTCCTGGTGAGGACCAGTTTTATAGTCCTCCTCTGGAGGAGGAGCCTGGGGCCGGTTGCTTCACACATTGGCACCCGGGGCATTTTGGAGAGAGGAATTCCCTTGGACTTTGTCAGTTATCATCCTGAATTGTTTAATTCTTTCCCCTTATTTCCTGAAAACGAGGGAGGGGGGGAGGGGGTCTCTTCTGTTCAGCAGAGCAACAACCACCCCTCCTCATCTATTCCCCCCACCCTCTCCTTCCCCAGGGGCTGATGTCATCACACTTAACGAATTCAGTTGCACCAAAAAAACACAAAACAAAAAAGCAAATTGCCTTTCAGGAGCATATATAAACCCTGCCACCAAAGCACCTTGCAGACACCACCTCTCCTCTCTCATCCCTCCAACCAAGTCACCCAGCGCTGGGGACGACGAGCTGGGAGCAGCCACCGGCATGGTCTACTTAACCTTGCAGGTAACTACCATTGCATGGACCAAACCTACCCAGTTCTGAACTTTCCTTTTCCACTTTAAGGAGATTTTAAAATGCAGTTTTTTTCCAGGTGGTTCCTTGCTTTCCTTTTCTATTTTGAGGAGAGAAAGTCCTTTTCCAGGTGGTTCCTCACTTTCCTTTTCCACTTTAAGGAGAGAAACTCCTTTCTCAGGTGATTCTTCACTTTCCTTTTCCACTTTAAGGAGAGAAAATCCTTTCCCAGATGATTCCTCACTTTCCTTTTCCACTTTAAGGAGAGAAAATCCTTTCCCAGATGATTCCTCACTTTCCTTTTCCACTTTAAGGAGAGAAAGTCCTTTCTCAGGTGATTCCTCACTTTCATTTTCTACTGCAAGGAGAGAAACTCCTTTCCCAGGTGGTTCCTCACTTTTTCACTTCAAGGAGACAAAGTTGTTTTCTGTGTGGTTCCTCGATTGGTCCAAATGATCATAACATGAGATGAAGATTAGCCCCCAGATAAAATCAGATGGCTTCACCCACACTTTGCTCATAGCTACTAACCTGCTCCTTCCATGCCTGTGCCTGTTCTGTACCCCAAAGAGGTGTTTTGTACGTTCCTGCAGCAGGGGGGTGGTGTTGTTGGGATCTTCTGCGCGGTTCTTTCCTGCTGCTATTCCCTCTGAGCTGGTTCTGCTCACAGCTGTGGGAGGGTTTCATGGTCTGAAGAGGCTGTGCTGCCTGTCCTACTGTACTGTTTGATTTCCCTGGCTGTTCTTGGCACCTCTGCTGGATTCAGCTCTGGAAAATATGATTTCTTTTTTCTCTCTCCCCTTTCAACCTGTAGTTTAATCCTCTCGTTTGATCTGCGAGGTGGCTAACGATGCCACCTTGGAGGCACAACCAGTAAAACAGCTCTGAAATAGTTCAAGCAGCTCTGCTGACCAATGTTCTATTTCCCCCCCCACCCTCTCTTTCTCTCTCTCTCTCTCTCTGTGTCTTTCTTCTCCAGAAATCCCAGAAGGTCTTGGCAACCTCCCGGCAACTTCACAAAACTGCTGCTCACGGTTCGTATCCTGCTGCAGAACAGCATTCCCTGTCTCCTCCTAAAGGACATCCCAGAATAATTCATTTCATTGCTAGGAAAAAAAACAACCAAAAAACAACCCAAACCAAAATAAAACAACCTCACCCCAAGTTCTGGGCTTATGGAAGTGAGAGAAACCAGATTGCTGAAGGAGAAGGCATGCTTTAGGGGATGGGATCTTGTGGTGGTGCTTGCCCTCAGCTGCTAAAAACAAGGAGAGAAGTATCAATTGGGGGGGAAATGTTGGTGGCTAAGCCAGGGCTAAACCAGAACCTTCCACTGGTTCAGAACCAGGCTTTCCAAATTCTGCCTCTTTGATGTAAGACATTGAAAGCATAGCTATCAACAGACTGCTCAGATCCTCCAGTTCTTTGTTGTTAGATCTGTAAAGGTCCCTTCCAACCCAAACCAGTCTGTGATTCCATGACCCTAAGACTCTGTAGTTCCATAATTCTATGATTGAGTGGCTCTTTGGCTCCATAAGTCTAATTCTGTGATTCCATGATTCTGTCATCCTGAGAGTCTCTGATCTTCTGGTTCTCTCACACGTCTGATCCTGCTATTAGCACTGCTCAAAGGGACCCTCAGTGTTCCGGGTGAAGACTCACAATATCCTAGGTGAAGGGAGGGCTCAATGTTCTGGGTGAAGACTCACAATATCCTAGGTGAAGGAAGCACTCTTAGTGCTCTGGGTGAAGGAAAGACTCACAATATCCTAGGTGAAAGAAGGACTTTCAATGCTCTGGGTGAAGGAAAGACTCACAATATCCTAGGTGAAGGGAGGGCTCAATGTTCTGGGTGAAGACTCACAATATCCTAGGTGAAGGAAGCACTCTCAATGCTCTGGGTGAAGGAAAGACTCACAATATCCTAGGTGAAGGAAGCACTCTCAATGCTCTGGGTGAAGGAAAGACTCACAATATCCTAGGTGAAGGAATCACTCTCAATGTTCTGGGTGAAGGAAAGACTCACAATATCCTAGGTGAAAGGAGGACTCTCAGTGTTCTGAGTGCAGGTTCTCTGAGCAGATTCCCCCCCTAGCCTCTCCATCCCAGTTTGGCTCCACTGTTTCCTTCTCCTCGAGGTGCTCAGAGCCCTCCTCTGTGAAGAAGCTCTCGAGGAGGACACTGATTTTCAGCAGTAGCAGCCTTCTGCTGAGCTGTGTGGGTTCTATAGAGATGTACTTTACAGAGCTGCTGCGAGGGGTGGATTTTGTCCCCGTGAGTCATGGTGATGATGACATTCTCAGCTGTGTTTACAAGTGGTTTTTAGACTCCTGGGCTCTAGGTGAGCCCAAATACATTGGCGAGCAAAGTGTGAGTCAGTTGGCATGACATTTAGAGTGCAAGGGAAATGAGGGAAGGGTCATTGTTTTTATTAGTAGGTAATTGGCTTCTTTTCTGGTTTAAAAACACAAAGGGTCATCTGTACCTGCTGGTCTTGAGGAGCTTTCCCATCAGATGTTGAAACAAAGGGGGTTTGTTTCCTTGCTTCGCTCATCCTGAGTTATTCATGTGCTGAGCTTCATAAAATCAGAGAATTGCTTGGGTTGGAAAAGACCTCTAAGGTCATCCTGTCCAACCATCAACCCAACACCACCATGGCCATTGAACTATGTCCCCAAGTGCCGTGGCCACACGTTCCTTGAACACCTGCAGGGATGGGGACTCCAACCTGTTCCAGTGCCTGACCCCTCTTGCAGGAAAGAAAACCTAAGCCTCCCCTGGAGCAACTTCAGGCCATGTCCTCTCTTTCTGCCACATTGTCCCACTGTTTTACCTGCCTGATCCTGCTCTCTTTACCTACCTTTGCCCATCCACACATTAAGAGAGACCAGCTGGTGCTGTGGGCCACCAGCACTTGGCCCACGTGTCTCTACCCTCTTCCCTCTCTGTTGATGCTGCAGTGGTGGCCAGGAGCACTCCAGAGGAGACTGTGACTGGCAGCTTTGCCTCCTTCATCCATGCAGTCAGACCAGAGCACTTGTCCAAGACTGTTTGTCACAGAAGCAAGAGGATGATCCTGGACAGCATTGGGGTTGGCCTTGTGGGCAGCACCACACCTGTCTTCGATATTGCTCTGCAGTACTGCCGGGTAGGAACAGCCCCACTTTGACTGGTGGTGACATCACCCCACCTTGGTGTCACCACCACAACCACCTCCATCACCTTCCCACCACCACCACCACCACACCCATTGCCACCACCACCACCATCCCAAACACTACAACCATCACCACCACCAGCCTCACCACCACATCCACCACCACCCTGACCGTCACCACCCTGGCTTTATTTAATGGCTGGCATAGGACTTTGCCCTGCAGTAGAAGGATGCTCTGGCAGCACACACTCACTGCTTCACCCAAGGTCTTCACCTGCCTGTCCCTCCCCTTGACAGGAGCTCTACTCTCCAGTCGCTGTCAGCTCTGTCTATGGCAAGCCAGGTGTGAAGCTGTCCCCAACACTGGCTGCCTTCACCAATGGAGTGGCGGTAAGGCAAGGCTCTTCCAGGAGATGCTCTGCTTGGTGGTGCCTTCAAAGACACCAGTTAGTGCTACAGGAAGCAGACAGGTGACTGGGAGGGGAAATGGAAGGCCCAGGGGGAGGAAGTCCTTTTAAAGGGACCAAACATGCACCACGGTTCACTTGGTGGATGTTCATAAAAGAGTCAGTCACAGAATCACAGGACAGTTGGGGTTGGAAGAGACCTCTGCAGGTCACTGAGTCCGAGCCCCCTGCCAAACTCCCTGATCACTCTTTTGGTAGAGAAACTGTTCCTCAGATCCAATTTGCTGTAGACAACAAATATCAGCAAGGACCCCAAGTTCCCTCAGCTTCCAGCCCCTCCCACCAGCATGTCCTTACCTCCATTTCTCTGACAGACTCACTCCATGGACTTCGATGATACCTGGCACCCTGCTACTCACCCCTCAGGAGCTGTTCTGCCAGCTCTTCTGGCAGCTTCCCAGATGCTACCTGCAGGCACAAAACCCAATGGTATGGACTTCTTGCTGGCCTTTAATGTGGGCCTGGAAGTTCAAGGAAGGCTCATGCATTTCTCCACTGAGGCTCACAACATCCCAAGAAGGTAAACCTCTTTTCCTTCACCCAGCAGAAAGAGGCTCTTCTGGTCTGCTCAAGGTTTCAAGCACTTGGGATCAGGATAGAGTCCTACTGAGAGCCAGATGCCAGTTCTAGCATAGCTGGTGAGGAACCACATATTCATTTGGTGGCCTCCAATGGTCCTGCCTCAGAAAGAGCCACCAAGAGGACTACCACTGAGTTTTCAGCATGATCATCATGAGCAAGGGCTGTTGTGAGAGGACAAGGGCTGATGGTTTGAACTCAAAGAGGGAGAATCAGACTGAAGGGAAGGGAGAAATATTTGACATCGAGGGTGGTGAGAGCCTCTCTTAGGTTCCCAGAGAAGTAGGAGATGGAGGTGCCTCATTCCTGGCAGCGTTGCAGGTCGGGTCCTCTGTGGCTCTGAGCAACCTGCTCTAGTTGCAGATGTCCCTGCTGACTGCAGGGGGCTGGACCTGGTGACCTTTCCACCCAGACTGCTCTGTGATTCTATGATTCAAGATTGCTTTCTGGAGATGTTGAACTCACTCACTGACTCCAGTGAGGCCACAAGCAGACACTTGAGTTTCATTTAGAGTCAGAGTGAGTCCCACCTGCACCAGAGCCATGAGGAATCTCCAGTGGCTGACTTGGCTGCACATTCCCACTCCCATTGGGCAGGTCTGGTAGATGAGGCCCTTGGGTGCTGCTAAGGTGAGATTCTTGAGATGCTCACACCTGCCATTTTCCCTCCAGGTTCCACCCTCCCTCGGTGGTGGGGACCATGGGCAGTGCTGCAGCCACTGCCAAGCTGCTGTCCCTCAGCACGGCCCAGTGCACCCACGCTCTGGGCATTGCCGCATCGCTTGCGGGGGCACCCATGGCCAACGCTGCCACCCAAGCCAAGCCACTGCACATCGGCAATGCCACCCGCCTGGGCTTCGAGGCAGCTCTGCTGGCTGCCCGAGGGATGGAGGCCAACCCCTTAATCCTGGATGAGATCCCTGGCTGCTCTGGGTTCAGTGTCTTCTATGGCGTCTATCAACCCAAACCACTCTCCACGCCAAGTGAGCAGCATGAGTTCCTCCTGGAGAAGCAGGATATTGCTTTCAAGAGGTTCCCAGCCCACCTGGGGATGCACTGGGTGGTGGATGCTGCCTTGTCTGTGCGGAACCTCTTCATCAACTACGCAGGGTCCTTCTCTCCCTCTTTGATCCGCACCATCGTGCTGAAGATCCCAGTGTCCAAGTACATCAACCGGCCCTTCCCCAGCTCGGAGCACCAGGCCAGACACTCGTTCCAGTTCAATGCCTGCGCTGCCCTGCTGGATGGTGAGATGGGGCTCAGCTCCTTCGCAGAGACCAGCATCCACCGGCAGGAGCTGCGGGAGCTGCTGGACAAGGTGGTGGTGGAGCACCCTGAAGACAACGTGGCCAACTTCGATAAGATGTACGGAGAGGTAGCGCTGCTCCTGCACAGCGGAGATGTCCTCACCGGCAAATGTGACACTTTCTACGGCCACTGGAGGAAGCCTCTGAGCACAGAATCACTCCTGAAGAAGTTTCGATCCAATGCCTCTCACGTGCTCCCAGAGGAAAAAATAGAAGCCATCATCACCATGGTGGACAACCTGGAGAACCTGTCCGACAGCTCCCAGCTGGCGTGCAGCCTCTGATGGAACAGCCAGTCCCCTGGGGCTGCTGAGAGACTTGTCCTGATGAAACTCTGATTCCTTTCTTCGTTGGTGCTTTACTATTGATTTCTAACGACAGGAAAGTTCCCACCCCATGAAGTCAAAGTAGATGCTTCGATACCAGAGGAGTCATAGACTCACAGAATCAACCAGGTTGGACGAGACCTCCAAGCTCATCCAGTCCAACCTAGCACCCAGCCCTAGCCAGCCAACCAGACCATGGCACTAAGTGCCCCAGCCAGGCTTCGCTTCAACACCTCCAGGCACGGCGACTCCACCACCTCCCTGGGCAGCCCATTCCAATGCCAATCACTCTCTCTGCCAACAACTTCCTCCTAACATCCAGCCTAGACCTCCCCTGGCACAACTTGAGGCTGTGTCCCCTTGTTCTGTTGCTGGTTGCCTGGCAGAAGAGCCCAACCCCCCCTGGCTACAAGTGCAAAGGATCTTGGTCCATAAGACAGGAGATGTCTCTGTGGCAGCAATTGGCATGCAGATGAAATTTCAACTCATGGTTGATGCTGGGTAGCTGAAGAGCCACCACAACCAACCAAACAAACAAAACAATCCCATGGGAATCTCTGAGGATCCCGAGGGGTCCTCTGGAAGCTTGGTTCCTCAGGAGAAATTGTCTCTAGGTGGTTTTGGAAGTTGCATTCAAAGCTTTTTTCTGTGCAGAGCCACCAAGTCTGGAGAGAGGAGGAAGATCATCTGCCAAGAGTGTGCTTTTCTCAGTGCTCTTCTGGGTGCTTTTCAGATGGTTGGTTGGTCATGCTGGCCAGATGGACAACCCATCACTGACTGCAGACTGCTCTGCCTGCAAAACTCTCAAGCAGAGAGGGATGGTTTATCTCTCTCAGTAAATCCTCCTGGTTCCCCAGCCCTTGGGAAGTGTTTGTCACCTTTCTGCCAGTTCAAGGATCCTTAAAACCTTTTGTCTCATCTGAAAGAGAGGCAGTGGTCAGGTGAAGAACCTACCATCAGTCCTACACCCACAACTCATGTGGGATCCCTGCCAGCACTAGGGCTGGGCCACATCCCCCCTCCTGGCTTAGCTCAGGCATCTCCTCAGAGCTGGCTCACCAGAGGTGGTCTCTATGGTTGGTGCAGAGATGGGCATCTCTGGATGATGACCTGGGCACGGGCACACTGTGAGTGACATTGGAAGAGGAGGGACAGCTGACTGAGGCTCAGCTCGTATCTGGTCTGGGATAAAATTGGTACTTGTACTCCAACAAAAGGCTTCCTCACCCTGTGTCCTTTCTGAGCATTGAGATGGAGAACCATTCCTCTGGACATCAGCCAACCACTGTGACTGCTGACACAAAAGACTTGCTTCCATGATGATGATGGTGTAGGAATGGAACCTGTTGCTGGAGGGAGGGTGGGATGAGACAGGCAAGAGGGAATGTGGGCTGGTTCCTCTTCAGCTTGCTGGTAGTAGTCTATGCAGAGAACTTCCCAGCCAGAGCCAAACTGTTTGCCCACTCTCCTAGTGTCCATCATGTCCACACTGAATCTTTCTGAATAAAGAACTGAAGGAAATCGATTGTCTGCATTAAGACTTCGTGCTGCATGCTGTAGACCATCAGGTTTGCAATCTGATTCTGAAGTTACCCAATAAAGGCTGTTCCAGGAGGTGGGAACCCAGCAGAGGCTAGGACACTGCTAGCTAAAAGGCTGGCCTGTGGCCAGTGACTTCTCCAAAGCCACACAGTTACACAGAGCACTTCGGGCTCTTGCTTGTCCTGATGAGAACAGCAGCTGCTGCCCAGCAAAGCCTGGCTGTGCTTGAACATGATCTCTCAACAGAGAGAAGTCACCTTCTGCTTCACAGAAACTCAGAATGCCTGCATGGTGGGGTTGGAAGGGGCCTCTGGAGATCACAGTATCACAGTATCACCAAGGTTGGAAGAGACCTCACAGATCATCAAGTCCAACTCCCTGCTCAAGCAGGAGCACCCACAGCAGCTTGCCCAGAAGTCTAGGTGCAGCTGGAAGCTCTCCAGAGAAGGAGGCTCCATAACCTCTCTGGGCAGTCTGCTCCAGTACCCTCACACCAAAAAAAAAAACACTTTCTCTTGTTCAGATGAAACCTCCTGAGTTCTGCTTTGTGCTCACTGCCCCTTGTCCTGTCCCTGGGCACCACTGAGAAGAGTCTGGCCCTATCCTCTTGCACCTCACCCTTTAGCTCTTGCTGAGCACTGATCAGATCCCCTCTTAGGCTGCTCTTCTGCAGGCTTAACATCCCCAGGGCTGTCAGCCTTTGCTCCCCACAGAGATGCTCCAGTCCCCTCAGCATCTTTGGAGCCTCCCTTGGGCTCTCTCCAGGAGTTCCCTGTCTCTCTTGAACTGGGATGCCCAGAACCATGTCTCATCATAGCTAAACCTCTAATATGAAGCAAAACTGCTTTGGGGGCTCAAAGCAATGAAGTTTCTCCTCACATTCAGACAGTATCTCCTGGGTTCCAGCATGTGCCTCTTCCACCTTGTCTTTCCCTGAGCACCAGGAGCTACAGACATGCCTCAGATGTGTTTCATTCATGCTATTTCCCCTAAACACTCAGGGCCCTGAAAACACCTCCAGCATCCCAGCCCAGGGAAGTGTCTCACTCCTTCTTTCCAGTCTCAACCACCAGATGTGTCACATCCTTAGGGAATTAGGAGGCCCAAACCCCTGGCAAGGGCAGTGAAGCTTTAAAAGAGCCAAGGGAATAAATGGTCTGTGTGAAATTAGAGACCAGCCCTTGTGACACGGAGGGTTCAGTGATTAATATGGTGTCACCAAAGTCCCTGACTTCTCTTCTCTGGATGAATAAGAAAAGAACCACTGTCCTTCATGCTGCTGCTGTTCCAAGGTAAATGGCACTGAAAATTAAGAAAAGGAAATGTTTCTCCCCAAACATATTTATGGTAGGAGCTCAATGGTTGTAAGAACACTTCCAGTACAGAGCCAGGCTTGATCTGTGTTAGTAATCAACCAAAAACAAGCCAGAAATCCATGGAATTGTAAACTCACAGCATTCTTTTGGCTGGAAAACACTTTTCAGTTAGTCAAGTCCAAGCCTTAACCCAGCACTGCCAGGTCACCACCAAACCCTGTCCTTCAGCACCACATCTACATGGCTTTGAAACCCACCCAAGGATGGGGACACTGGCACTGCCCTGGGCAGCCTGGGCCAGGCCTTGACAACTCTCAAGGGGAAGAAATTGTTCCTCATGGCCACTCTAAAACTCCCTTGGGGCAATTTGAGCCTATTTCACCTTGTCCTGTGTCTTGTTCCTTGGGAGAAGAAACCAACCCCCACCTGTATCCAGTGTCATAGAATCATAGAATCAACCCTGTCAGAGAGTCTCCCCTCTCCTCCTTTCAGAAGGTGTCCTCCCAGTCTGCTTTTTCCCAGGCTGAACAACCTCAGTTCCTTCAGCTGCTCCTCACCAACTCTGTTCTCCAGACCCTTCACCAGCTCTGTTGCCCTTCCTGGACCTACTCCAGCACTTCAGTGTCATGAATTTGGATAGAAGCTGTGTCCACACAATGATCACCCACTCACTGCTAACTCTAGTCAGGAATTTGTTCCTTGGGTGAAAGGCTCCACTGATGCAAGCTCTTGGCCAAGGAGAAGCCCTGGCCAGTGGAGAGCAGTGGGAAAGGTGAGACAGGGCCAGTGGGAGCAGCATTGACCTTCTTCCATGGGCAAGACCCAAGCATGGGACAGGATCCACCCTTGGGGGTCAGAACCTGACCCCTCTTGCAGCAACCAGCAGCCCCACTCACCTTGGGGTCCCACTCTGGGGTTCCTCCTCGGGCTCCATTCCCAAGATGAAGGTTCTGAGATGTCTGTGGCTTTGTCCCATGGCATCTCTGGTCCTGAATCCCTAATGTGATTCAAGCTCAGCTGGAAGCAGCTTCATCCCTAGGGCCACCAGCAGCACCAGCAGCAGCAGCAGCAGCTGGTGACAAGCTGAAGCTGTTTAGGGCTTGGCATTTTGTCATGACATGGAAAACACTGGATTTCCTGGGAAATGGAAACAAACCCAAGGAGAAAAGGGGGTAAAAGAGTACAGCTCGGGAATGATCTCTATCTTAGAGGAGACCTTGAGATTTTGGACTGCAGAGGTCAGAAGAGACCTCTCTGCTTTCCAGCCCTTCTTCACGTTGCTACCACTGAGTGGCCACCTGGGGAACTGCTCCTCTTAGAGAACCTCGAGTCCTTCCTCAGTGTCTCGTTGCTTCTTAGAATCTTAGACCGATCTGGGTTGGAAGAGACCTTTCAGATGATAAGGACCAATCATTGCCCCAGCACTGCCAGGTCACCACCAAACCATGTCCCTCAGCACCACATTTTCATGGCTTTGACACCCCTCTGGGGATGGAGACTCCACTGCTGCCCTGGGTAGCCTGGGCCAGGCTTTTGACAACTCTTTTTGGGAAGAAACTGTTTGGGAGAATTGGTTTTTATTAATGAATGTCAGAACTCCTGCTTCTAGGGCTGGCTTTTGAAGCCTGCCCTAAGTTTGCCATATAAAGGCTCCAACTTGTAAGATGAGCCACACCAAGAGTGTGGCTTCTTCTGGCAAGTGGGCAGGGTCCAGGTCGTGGTCAGGGTCCACCTCTGTTGGCTGCAGCTACATCTTTTCAGTACTTGGAAACCTCAATCAGGTTCCCATCAGGGTCTCGGAAGTAGATGGAAGTTATTGGACCCATGGCACCGGTTCTGTCCACAGGACCTTCTTCAATAGGCACCCCACAGGCCTGGGAGGAGACATAAGAACAGGGCTTTAATGCTTCAGGTAGTCCTATGTGCTCTTCAGCCCAGCCCTGGGAACATGAGCTGTTGGAAGAGGCAGTTCTGACATTCCTCAAGACACAGGAGGCTCTGGCTTCGTGCGTCTTGGGGATCACACTGCCCTGGGGACACTCTGTGCTTTCCTCACCT
The DNA here is from genome assembly GCF_015220805.1 of Pogoniulus pusillus. Taxonomy (NCBI): domain Eukaryota; kingdom Metazoa; phylum Chordata; class Aves; order Piciformes; family Lybiidae; genus Pogoniulus; species Pogoniulus pusillus. The sequence continues at coordinate 11,918,187 of NC_087282.1, forward strand.
TCAGATGATCCAGCATCTGGTCCAGGGCCACCTCTGTGATAAGGCAGAGATCTGCAGAGCCAGGGACTGGGCACTGAGCCTTGGGTTCCAGCTCCTTGCCAGCCTCATGCAGGTTGAACTTCTGGTTGCCAAAGTGCAGAGCTTTGCGATTCCCCTGTCCCAAAGGACAGACTCACAGTGTGATGGCACTGACAGGGCTGGAAGCCTTCAGCAGCTGCTCATTTGTGTAGTCCTCACAGACCTGAATGTAGCCCTGCTAACTCTGGGCTCTTGCTGTGCACAAGAACTGAGCCCTGCAAGGCTCCCATGACATCCCTCAAGATGCAGAGCACCCCAAGAATGTCCTACAGCCTACATGCAGCTAGAGAGTGATGTAAGTTCTCAGTGTGGAGCATTCTGGCCTAGAACTGCAACTGAAGGTCCCTTAGACCCAAGCCAAGCCTGTGCCCCACATTACCTTGAAAGTCACCACCTGCATGCCCAAGACTTTGGAATAAAAGGCCACAGTGTCCTCAATGCTCTTCACAGTCAACACGAGGTGGTCCAGGTGCTGGATGAAACATGGGGGTGGACTCACTTGCTTCTCCTTCCAGGACATTATCTCAGGGCCTGGAACCAGAACATGAAGTTTAAGAGCATCCAGATACTCAAGGAAATGGTCCAGGTATTGGACCTGGAGAATGTGAACGGGAATCGAAGAGGTTTTCTTTTGGCCTGCAGGTGGCACAAGTACAGAAGCAATAAATTCTCTTCCCCCCAAGGGCTTCAGACCTTCCTCTTGCTCTGGTGGAACCAGAGCATTCCAGAGCTCCTGATTAGGGCCAGCTCTGGAGGCTCAGCTGGGTGACCTTGCTGAGGGCTGATGTCACCCAGAGGAGGAGCTGCTAATGCACACAAACCTGTGTGCACCATACAGGGACCAAGCGTATGATCCTTCCCTCTCTGGTCTCCTCCCAGCCTCCTTCCTGCCCAGGTGTGGATGTCATCCAGGGCAATCAAAGCCAAAGAGTCAAGACAAGGTGAACCCTGGCAGTCTGGTGGGAAATGTCTCTGGGGCAAAGAATATTCCTAGGAGAAGGTGGCACTGGGGCTGAAGCAGCTGCTTGGTGTCCCCATGGAAAAGGGCTGCGTCATTCCCCTCCCAGGAAGGGGACAGAATCCTTTCTGCTGCCTCTGTAATGTAGGTGTAGAACATGGGCCATAAGTGACACCAGCAGGCAGAGGCTGAGGCTGATGCCAGAGGTTTAAAGAGCTGTAGCATGGAGGTCTGGAGGACTCAATAGCCTGGTGTTATGGTGCTTCTTCTCCTGAGTGTTTTGTGGTGGGTTCATGTCCTCTGGCATTGCTCTCCTGCAGCACAGTGACTGAGAAGGGGAGCTCTAAAGTTCCAGCTGACCCAGGAGCAAGTTCAGCATGGGACCAGACATATTTTTAGCAGGATATCTGCTGCCTGTGGGCAGAGGAGTTTGCTTGGGCCAGGACCTCATAGTCCTTAAACCAAATCTGGGGTTGCAGCGTGGCTTGGACTGTGCCCAGTGACTGCATCAGTTATGGGCTGAAGCAGTTACCAGGGCAGCAGAAAGTCACTGGTCCTCCTTCCTGCTGTTTATAATCACACAGTGCTTTGGGTTGGAAAAGACCTTTAAGCTCATGGAGCCCAAACATTTCACCCAGCACTGCCAGGTCCCCACCAAACCATGGCCCTCAGCACCACATCTCCAGGGCTTTGAAACCCCTCCAGGGATGGGGACTCCACCACTGCCCTGGGCAGCCTGAGCCAGGTCTTGACAGCTCTTAAAGGGAAGAAATTGTTCCTCATGTCCAACCTAAACTTCCCCATGTGAAGCTGGAGGCCTTTTTCCCTTGTTCTATCACTTGTTCTTCAGGAGAGGAGACGAATCCCCACCTGGCTCCAACCTCCTTTCAGGTTTAACAACCTCACCTCCAAGCAACCTGGTCCTTCTGCAAAGCCCTTCCCACCCAGGAAGCCTTCCTGGCTGCTCCCAGGTTGCAGAGCCTGTAGCTCCCAGCCTTCTCCTCTCACACCCGCACCTCAGCAAACCACAAGGAGATCAGAGTGCCTGAAATCAGCTGAGTACCTGCAAGAGAGGACCAAGAGCTTGGGCAATCTGGTGCCAGATGGTTCCCTTGTGACTGTCCCCTTCCTGCAGCCTGAAGTTGAGCTGTGGGTGCAGCAACATCACAGGGAGGAGGGTGAAAAGCCAAGGAGATTAGAAACCAGAGCTGCTAGCAGAGCTGTACCTTGACCTGAAGGACGCAGAAGTCCAACTACTTGGAGCTGCTCCAAAACCAAAGCAAGAGTCTGGATACTCTACCTGCTTAATGTTCATCTTCTCTACCCAAGCACAGCTGAGGATGGTGCTCAGACTGGGGTGACTTACTGGTGAGAAGTAGCAAGGATGGTCCTGGAGAAGAGGAGCTGTGGGGAGCAGCTGCTGTAGGTTCCCCACCTCCCTGGCAGCAGGCAAATTGCCAGTTGACCTCTGCCCCTGAGATTATTTTCCACCAGTCAGCACGCTGAGGTCTTACTGCCCTGTGAGGCAATTGCTGTGTCTGGGAGCACTGCAAGGTGCCAGCAGTAAAAGCTGGATGAGATATAGGTGCCAGGCTACCAGCCAATATAGAATCATGGAATCATTTCAGCTGGAAAAGACCTTTAAGCTCATGGAGTCCAAACATTTCACCCAGCACTGCCAGGTCACCTCCAAACCCTGGCCCTCAGCACCACATCTCCATGGCTTTGAAAGCCCTCCAGGGATGGGGACTCCACCACTCCTCTGGACAGCCTGAACAAGGGCTTGACAACCCTTCAAGGGGAAGAAATTGTTCCTAATGTCCAACCTAAACTTCCCCTAAGTGCAGCTTGAGGCCATTTCCTCTTGTCCTATCGCTCGTTTCGTGGGAGAAGAGACCAACCCCCCCAAAGGCAAGAGCTCCACAGCTGTGCAGTGGGGCTGGCAGACAGAGGGACAAGTAGCAGCTAGACCTCCCAAACCTCATGTCCTGGGGGAAAAAAATCCTCCTGTCTTTTCTTTATTAAGTCTCCAAAGCTGCTCCCCCAGGTGCTAGCAATAGCAACAAGGATGCTAACATCTGACACAGCTTTGAGGGCATTAATTGACCTTAATGTCCCTCCCCAGCCTCATCTTGGGGCTCCCAGACACAATGATGAGCCCTGAGGATGTTTAAGCTCTTCCCAGGGCTTTCAGTCCATAAATGGGTGTGGGGTTAGAGCTGCTGGTTTTCAGCCTGCAACTGGATGTGCTTTTAACTGCTCAATAACCCTGCAGGTCCCTCCTGGCTCTTAACCCTGTGCCATCATGACAGACCTGATGGCTATTTTGTGCTGAACTAAGGGGCTCAGGATTTCCACATTTCTGGAGATGAGGTTGTCATGGACATTTTGTTAGTCCCATGATGATCATCCCAAGATACAGAAGGCACATTTTTGGCCACACAAATGTATTAGCAGGTTGTGATGTTTCTAGAGGAGATGCTTCGTGAAGGTGGACGCAAACCAGTTTGGATCTGCTCCACTCCAGTTTACAGCCAAGCAAATCCTTTTTTCACTTAGAGACTTCCAGCTGTCTCCACTGGAGAGCTGGTGGAGCACTGGGCTGTGTTCTGACACCTGGGTATAGCAAGTGTCCATGTGTTTGAGTGTCTCAACAGGTGTGCCAACCTGAGAGGACATCAAAAGGAGAAAGCTCCTGGAGGGAAGATGCTTTTCACTGCCCAGCTGTGGTGGGAAATGACCTTCTGAAGAGGTTAAGAACCAGCTCTTGCTGCACTTTGGCAGCCATTTGAGGTTTAGGAGGGTTTTTTGCTGCTTGCCTAATGACTTCTTGGAGCAGAGAAGCCATAGTTTGGGTCTAAAAGTGGCACTTCCCAAAGGGAGCTCCAAGACCAAGCAGTCAGGGGCACTTGGATGTTAAGTTCAGGATGAGACCCTCACGTATCAGCCTTCAGCTTGGGAAGAGGTTTGAGCTGGGCTTCTTGAAGGTGTAACTGCCAAAGAGCAGCTCCCAGCCATCATCCAGAGAGGGTTGCGTCTACATGTTGCAGAGAGTGCTGGAGTTGAAGTAGCTGAGCAAGTCCTCCAAGGTGAAGTCCATGGCGATGCCTGCCCCTGCGTAGCAGCACTGAATCAGGTGCTGGAACTCCTGGTACTGCCCTATGAGCTCCTGCTGCATGGCCTGCCACACCACCTAGGCAGAGACAGAGATCAGCTCCCTTCAGCCCACGGCAGCTGGATGTGCTGCTCTGCACCCCCTCACAACACCATGCTGTTACACCCAGACCCCTTCACCTGCAGAAGGTTTTCCTCTGGGGAGAGATGCTTCTGGGTTGTCCTGTAGAGGGTCTCAAGGGCTCTTTTCACCTCCTTGCCAGGGTATTTCTCAATGACCTTCCTCAGCTCTTGCTTGCTGTAGGCTAGCTGGAAGCTGACCTCTTCTTCTTTCACCCCTTGAGCCACACAAGCTTTCACCCCTTCAAAGAAGTGCTGGGAAGGCAAGGAGACAGTCACTGAGGAGCTGCCCTAAGGGGGACTCCTGCGTCATGGTTGAAACCTGACTGCTTTCCCCAGCTGCCCTCCCAGTCCTAAGTGAGAATGAAGGGATGGAGGTTGATTATCCTCCAGGAAAGCAGAACTTGGAGGAATCTCATCAGTTCCTTCCCCTCCCTACTCAGTGAGCAACATCTCCAGGGGTCATAATGGGACTTGTAGAGAAAGCACTCCTGGCCCTTGGTGCCTCACACAGCTTTGCTCAATACAAAAGGTTTGGAGGCAGAGGTGGGATTGGGAGAAGTGGGAATCTGAAGCAAAACTCAAGTACTCTCAGTTCTTTCAGGATGTCATCTCAAACAAGAAAGGTTGGTCTGGAGGGAGGGGGGTCAAAAGGAGCATGCATCCCACCCTAAGCATGGCTGGTGCTTGAGAGCCCAGAGCTATGCCAACCCAAGCAGTGCAGACCTCAGCTAGCTGTCAGAAGACTACCAGAGGCAGTGTAGCTCCACAAAAACCTAGATGCTGACACATTTTCTTCTGCATGAGCTTTTCAAGCACAGAGTTGGTCAGGAAGGGACCTCAGGAGGTCTCTTGTGCAACCTGTTGCTCACATCAGGTTCAACAATGAATTCCAACAGGGGTTGCTGGGGCATTTCTCAAGGTAGGTCTTGAAAACCTTTAAGGATGAAGACTCTGCAGCCTCTCTGGCCAAACCATTCCAAGGCTTCAGTATCCTTATGGGCTGCCCAGGGAGGTGGTGGAGTCACTGTCCCTGGAGGTGTTGAAGCAAAGCCTGGATGAGGCACTTAGTGCCAGGGTCTGGTTGCTTGGCCAGGGCTGGGTGCTAGGTTGGACTGGATGAGCTTGGAGGTCTCTTCCAACCTGGTTGAGTCTATGATTCTATGATTCTTTTCCCCTTCTGTCCAGCTGGGATCTTCCATTTGACACTTCCTGACTGTTGTCTCTATCCTGCAGTGCACCTCAGTAACCTTTTAGGGAAGGTGGCTACGAGGTGCCCCAGGAATTGTTTCTTCTCCAGGCTGACCAAACCTAGCTCCTTCAGCCTCTGCTGGTGGCCCTCCACTACCTTTGCTCTAGATTAGTAAGACCTCTTAGCAGGGGTAGTTGAGCACCCCATCTCTGTCTCTGCCACAGCTGGGTGTGGTGTGCCACAGCTGGTTAAGTAAAGCCTCTTCTCCACTTTTCTGTACCTGCAACCCAAAAATCTGCTCTCTTGGGTATTTCCACTGGGGAGCAACACCCCAGATCCCAAGGATTTTGGGACAGGAAGAGGTTTCTCAATGTATGAGCTGATTTCAAGACCAGAAGTAGGCCCTAACATTGCTTAAGCCCCTTTGCAACACCTCTTGGTGTTGGTGATCTGTCCTCAAACCTCAAGAGCTACATGGACTGCTGGAGGAGGCTATCTCAGGACTCTGGAAGTCCCAGAGCAGAATTCAATCCAAGTATCCTCATAGTTGACATGCTTTGCTTTGTTGTGAGCTGTGAAATGATATCATCCCTCCCAGCAGAAGACTTTGAGGCCATCAGCACAGCAGGGTTGCAGGTAGGATGAGATTCCAGGCTGATCTTCTAGGCAAGCCTACAAGATGTTTGACAGTGAAGACTGGAAACAAATTGAAAGGAGCAGGTTCCATAAATAATTCAGGCTGCTCCCAGTCTGGGAGATGTTTTAGACCAGAGAGGAGTGGAGTAAGGAGAGCTCTGAGGAGCCATCATCTCTGGGAGGAAGAGGGCTGTCTGTTGGAGTTAGCAGAGCCAGATGCTCTTAGCTCAGTTAACAGAGCAGCCCCTGGGGAAGGGTGAAGCAGTGCTGGGCTGATGAAGCCAGACAGCCATGCACAGAGAAGCCAGCATCTGCCAGGCACAGGCACGCAACCCAGAGTGGGCTCTGAACAGGTCCTCAGGCCACCACACAGTGGCTGAGCCCAGCATGGCATCAGAGAGTGGTTTCAGTTGGGAAAGACCTTTCAAGGTGACTCCAGCCCAACAGCACTGAGGGCCACCTCCACACATCTCCTCAGCACCTCCAGGAGTGGTGACTCCAACACCTCCCTGGGCAGCCTCTTCCAATGTCTGACCATTCCTACAGGAAAGGAATTGTCCCTCATGTCCCACCTAAACCTCCTCTGATGCAGCTTGAGGTTGTTTCCTCTTTTCTGCCAAGGAACAAGGGGCAGGGCAACACAACCCCCTCGCTGGTTCCAATCTCCTTGCAGGGGATTGCAGAGGGCCAGAAGGTCTCTCCCCTCAGTGTCCTTTTCTCCAGGCTGAGCAACTCCAGGTCTCTCACCTGCTCCTCTCCAGAACCATCACCAGACTCACTGCCCTCCTCTGGACCTGCTCCAGCCCCTCAATGTCCTTCTTGGAGTGAGAAGCCCAAAACTGAGCCCAGGATTCAAGATGTGACCTCACCAGGTGTGGACAATCCCTGCCCTGGTCTTGCTGACCACAATAATCCAAGCCAGGATGCTGGTGGCCTTCTTGGCCACCTGGGCACACCCTGGCTCATCTTCAGCTGTTGTCAACCAACACCTGGAGGGGTCCTTTCCCACTGGGCAGTTTCCATCCCTTCTTCCCCAAGCCCAGAACCTTCATGGGGTGGTTGTGACCCAAGCGCAGGACCCAGCACTTTGTCTTGTTAAGCCTTGGTGCACTGATCCAGCCTGACCAGACCCCTCTGCAGAGCCTTCCTACCTTTGAGCAGATCAACACTCCCACCCAGTTTGGTGTCACCTCTCATCCCTTTGAGCCACAGGCCAGAAGTGGTCAGAGGAGGGGTGGCAGCACTGGGGACGTGACAACAGACCAATATGATGCCAGACTGGATTTGGGGAGGAGTGGTTTGAACATCAGTGAACTGAGAAGTGCAGTTGCCCTTCAAGACACAGGTTTTATCCTGTACTCACATGGAGCTTCTCCAGTGGCTGGCCCAGGTTCTGGATGATGTATTTCTCCATGTGCTCACTGTACCTCTGCTTGGCTTCTTTCTTCACGCCCTCCAGGCAGAGGATCTCCTTTTGACACAGGAAGCAGTGAATGTGGTGGAAATTTTCCATCATAACCATATCTGTGCTCACTTTCAGGTTTGCTGAGGACAGGCTGTTGACTTGAAAGAGAGACAACAAGAGAAGACCCTGCAGGCTGGGTCTGGAAGGACATGAGATGCAGATGCTCTCAGGCTTTGGTCACCAGAGGAAAGTTTAATCAAGAGCTCAGGAGAGCAGCATCCAATCATAGAATAGTTGTGGTCAGAAGAGGTGTTTGAGCTCATGGAGTCCAACCCTTAACCCAGCACTGCCAGGTCACCACCAAACCATGGTCCTCAGCACCACATCTCCATGGCTTTGAAACCTCTCCAGGGATGGGGACTCCACTACTGCCCTGGGCCAGCCTTGACAGCCCTTGTGTTTTGCAGCCACCAGCCTTGGTACTCACTGCTGCTGAGGACACTTCTGGCCAGCCTGAGGTGTGCTTTGTCCAGCTCCCTTCTCCACCTTGCTGTCCTGCACACCTCCTCAGAGAAGTTCACAAACTCCTCGAAGCAGCTGACAGAGGGCAGGATCCCTCCTTTCATCCTGCTGGGCATCTTTGCCGCCTCCATCTCTGTGCACAAGGTCCCCTGGCAATGACACACAAGAAGACAGTGCTCAGATATGATGTGGCCCCAGCCTGTGATGCACCAAGGCCAGACAAGCTGCAAATCTGCTGTGTGGGCCACCTTCTCCCTCTCTGGGGAGGTCCCTGAGCTTCCTTGTTTGAGGCTGGGCACTAAACTATGCTAGATGGCCTCAGCAGTGCTCAGCACAGGGGGACAATCCCTGCCCTGATCCTGCTGGCCACACCATTTGTGATCCAGCCAGGATGCTGCTGGTCTTCTCAGCCACCTGGAGACACACTGGCTTGTCTTCAGCCAGCTGTCAACCAGCATCTCCAGGTTGTTCTGCACCAAGCAATTTCCCAGCCACCCTGCCCCAAATATGAAGCATTCATGGGGTTGTTGTGACCCAAGTGGGTCTGATGGTCAGAGGGCTGGAGCACCTCTCCTATGGAGACAGACTGAGAGAGCTGGGGCTGCTCAGTCTGGAGAGGAGAGGGCTCCAAGGAGACTTTATTGTGGCCTTCCAAGATCTGAAAGGGCCTACAAGAAAGCTGATGAGGGAATTTTTAGGTATCTTGTGGTGATAGGATTAGAGGGAATGGAGCAAAATTAGGAGTGGGTAGATTCAGATTGGATGTTAGGAAGAAGTTCTTCAGCATGAGGGTGCTGAGACACTGGCACAAGTTGCCCAGGGAGGAAGCCTCATCCCTGGATGTTTTTAAGGCCAGGCTGGATGTGTCTCTGAGCAACCTGATTTAGTATGAGGTGTCCCTGCCTGTGGCAGGAGGGTTGGAGCTAGATGACCCTTGAGGTCCCTTCCAGCCCTGACAATTCTATGATACTATGAAGTGCAGGACCCAGAACTTGGCCTTGTTCATGACCTTGACCTATCCATCCAGCCTGTCCAGATCTCTTTGCAGAGCCTTCCTACCCTCCAGCAGATCAACGCTCCCACTCAGTTAGGTGTCATTTGCTCATCATTCAGGTCTTGGACTAATTTCTCTTGCCACTCACAATGCATCTTTTGAAGTTGCTCTTGGCCAGCAGCAGCAGGTTGGCCAGGATGGTGCTGAGGAAGGATGAGTGGAGAGCTGAGGAAGAGCCCCACTCCTCCAAGATGAAGTCATTCAAGGTAACCAGGACCTGCAAGCAGCTGAATGGGTGAACCTTACTGCAGACATCCAGAAGTCCTCTCAGCTCTGCTTCCAGGCAGCTGAAGATCTCACTCAGCAGCTGCATGAGAGCTTCTTCCAGCCTTCAAAACAAAACAGAATGGTGAATAAATGGGGAGGGTTGTGGGCAGGGCCTTCTGTCTGTATCACTTGGCTCATCCTTCAGCTCTTCCCCATCTCTGCTTGTGGAAGGAGCAGTCCAATGATACATTCAGTGGGTCTGTGCTGACATTTAAGGAGCTTTCTGCTCCACAGCCTATTTCTGCTTTAGGACACTGCTAATGATTGGCCCCTCCCTGGAAGTGTTCAGGGTCCAGGTTGGATGGGGTCTGAAGCAACCTGGTCTAGTGGAAGGTGTCCTTGCTCATGGCAGGGGGGGATGGACCTAGATCATCACTGAGGTCCCTTTTATTCCAACCATTCTGTGCCAATAAGGGAAGAGAACTGACCCAGCCAGGGTTCTGAGTGAAACACAAGCATCACTTTTTGATCCACCCTGAAGCAGACCCAGAACCAGTAGGCTCTGCTCCCCCTCTCTGCATACCCAGCCATGATGCCTCCTGGTTTTGTTGGCTACGCAGGGTGCAAGCCTCAGACCACTTGGTAGACATCAAGATGGTCAATAGAGTGGGGAGAAATGCCTCTATCAGTTCCTCAGGAAGTCCCTGAAGGACACTCCAGACCACAATCTGGTGAGGGCAGCCACATGCATCTCATCATCAGTTTAGTGGTCATGGTAGCTGGGTTAAGGTGGTCAATAGAGTGGGGAGAAATGCCTCTATCAGTTCCTCAGGAAGTCCTCATAGGACACTCCAGACCACAACCTGGTGAGGGCAGCCACATGCATCTCATCATCAGTTTAGTGGTCATGGTAGCTGGGTTAAGGCTGGACTCAATGATCCTGAAGGTCTTTCCCAACATTAATGACCCTGTGATCACCCACGTACTGGCTCTGAGGCTTGGGGCAAAGGAGCTCCTCTGGAGATGCCAAGTTGCCTTCTCCTGTAGTGGCAGGTGCCTGAAAGAGAGAATGGGAGTGGAACAGTGATGCCTGCCCTTGGTCAGAGAGGAGAACTTGGGCTTCATTCCTGCTGCCTCGCACTTTATGCCCTTCCCCACAAGGGTGGTGAGACATGGAGCAGTTTGCTCAGGGAAGCTGTGGCTGCCCCCTCCCTGGAGGTGTTCAAGGCCAGGTTGGATGAGGCCTTGTGCAACTTGATCTAGTGGAAGGTGTCACAACCTGTAGCAGGGGGGTTGGAGCTAGGTGATCCCTTCTAACCCAAACCACTCTGAGACACTGGAGTCCTGCTTAGAGATCCTGTGGCTTTACTGGAGCTATCAAGTTCAATTCCATTCTCCTCTGTCATCAGGAAGTCTTAAGCTTCCCCACTGGAGGTTACTAGAGGATGAGAGCTCAGGAGAGCTCAGGTATTTGGGAGAGGTAAGCAGCCAGCCCATTGTGGCTGCTGAGGCTTGTCTCAGGCCAGAGAGAGGATGAAGTCCTCACACTTACCTCCAGCACCTGAAGCTCTGCAGCACTGTGGCTTAGCTGGAAGAACTTCTCAATGAACTGCTGCTCAGCAGTGCAAAGAGGTTGCAGCTCTCTCAGCACCTGCCCCAGCACCTGCTTGGAAACCATAGGGGATGTTAGAAAGCTCTTCTACCTGGGCACATGGGAGCAATGTCCATGTCCACTTGAAGTGACCTCTAAACCAGGTCAGCGATACAGAACACCTGTACCTGCTCCAGGTACTAGAGAAAGGACCATGGATGGTTTGCAGCACTGTCACAGCTCCTGTGGGACACAAGAACCCTGTCAAACAGCTCAGCTCCCTACCTTGATGACATTGTCTTTGGTTGGTGTGTCTGCCTGACCATCCCTGCTCCCAAGGAGGCTCCAGCGAGACTGCTGCCTGCTGCCCAGCAGCTTCTCCAAGCTTTCCTGAAGACCTGCGTGGGATGGAGGGAGGTGGTTAGATATCTCCATCCCTCTTGGCCTCTCCAGCTCTGTTGGTTGTTTTGAATTTCCCCTTTTGAGTCTGATCCTCTGTTGGAACTGGCCTTGTCCTGTTGGAGGCAGAGAAAGGGGGGATGCAGGGCTTGGCTCCTATTTTGTCTGCCTTCTCTTCTGGCTTCTGTCCATTCTCCATGACTGTTCTGGTTTTTTTCCCTCTGTGGTGGTTCCCCTTTTGCTACTTAGGGCTTTGTAGCAGTTCTTGAAGACTGCAAGTCTTCAGCAGGTCTGTGGATGGCATCAAACTGTGTAGCCTGACACGCTAGAGGGAAAGGAAGGCATCCAGAGGCACTTGGGCAGGCTTGAGAGGTGGCCCCAAGCCAAGCTCAGCAAGTTCAACACAGCCAGGTGCAAGGTTCTGCACCTGGGCCAGGGCAATGCAGGCACAAATCCAGGCTGAGTGAGAAGTGGCTGGAGAGCAGCCTTGAGGAGAAGGGCTTGGGGTGTCAGGAGATGAACATCTCACCAGGAGCCAGCAGTGCTCACTGCAGCCCAGAGCCAGCTGTGTGCTGGGCTGCACCAGAGGCACTGAGAGCAGCAGGACAAGGGAGCTGATTCTGCCCCTCTGCTCTGCTCTGCTCTGCTGGGACCCCACCTGCAGCACTGCCTCCAGTTCTGGTGTCCTCGGCGTAAGAGGGACGTGGAGCTGCAGGAGGGGGTCCAGAGGAGGGCACAAAGATGATCAGCATGATGGAGAACCTCCCCTGTGGGGACAGGCTGAGAGAGCTTGGGCTGTTTAGCCTGGAGAAGAGAAGGCTCTGGGGAGAGCTTAGAGTAGCCTTCTAGCTCCTGAAGGGGTTACAGGACAGCTGGGGAGGGACTTTTTACAAGGGCTGGGAGTGACAGGATGAGAGGCAATGGTTTTGAGCTGGAAGAGAGGAGACTCAGAATGGAGATTAGGAGGCAATTCTTTACAGTGAAGGTGGTGAGACAGTGGCACAGGCTGCCCAAGAAGGCTGTGGATGTCCCTCCTGGAAGAGTTCAAGACCAGGTTGGACTGGGCCTTGAGCAACCTGGGCTAGTGGAAGGTGACCTTGCTCATGGCAGGGGGGTTGGAACTGGATGATCTTTAGGGTTCCTTCTAACCCAACCCACTCTATGACAAGAAGGATGCGTGGGTGCACTGCTGGAGTGCTGTTGAATGATGCTAGGACTCTCTGAGAGGGCAGTGAAAAGCCCTGCCTGATATGAGCAGAAATCAGCAAAAACATCTGCAGGTGCTACAATAAAAGAGTTTGCTGCTTAGTTTTGCTGATCAGTTGCCACAAACCACCAGCCAGGCAGGCTCTCCAAAAGAAAAAGGCTTTTAAAATGAGAAATGCTCACCTGGAGATTCAATCCCTATTCAAACAGCACCAGGTTAGGAGGGAAAGCTGTAAACCTCCCCCCTGATATGAGCATCAAACTCCCACGCTGAGGAAGGACCTCAGTGGGAAAACATCCATTTCATTTTCTAGTTAATGCTAAAAGCTGGGAGCATTCCACCAGCCCCAGAGGTCCCATCCGAGCCAGGCCAGTTCTCCACAGCTCCTAACATCCATAAATATTCTTGTTTGAGTCACCCCCTGCAGGGCTTTTACCTTTGGAAAGGGTTTGGCAGATGCTGGGCATGCTGAGCAGGGGATGAGAGATGACAGCAAGCTCTGCTCCTGACCTCTGCCTTGCTGAAGCCAGGCAGGAAATTCATCAGCTGCTTCTCCATCTCATTTCCTGACTTGGTGGGAAGCTGGAAAACCAGGAAAAAAATACCTCCTCACTGAAAACAGGGAGAGGAGGCTGAGAGGAGACCTGGCTCTCTACAGCTCCTTGAAAGCAAGTTGGAGCCAGGTAGGGATTGGGCTCCTCTCCCAAGGAACAAGTGGAACAGCAAGAAGAAATGGCCTTAAATTGCACCAGAGGAGGTTTAGGTTGGACATGAGGAACAATTTCCTCCCCAAAAAAGGGTTGTCAAGGCCTGGCAGGGCAGTGGTGGAGTCCCCATCCCTGGAGAGGTTTCAAAGCCGTAGAGAGGTGGTGCTGAGGGTCATAAAATCAGTCAGGGTTGGAAGGGACCACAAGGATCAGACAGTTCCAACCCCCCTGCCATGCCCAGGGACACCCTACCCTAGAGCAGGCTGCACACAGCCTCAGCCAGCCTGGCCTTAAACACCTCCAGGGATGGAGCCTCAACCACCTCCCTGGGCAGCCCATTCCAGCCTCTCACCACTCTCCTGCTCAACAACTTCCTCCTCACCTCCACTCTGCATCTCCCCACCTCCACCTTTGCTCAATTCCCCCCAGTCCTGTCACTGCCTGAGAGCCTAAAAAGTCCCTCCCAGCTTTCTTGTAGTCACCTTCAGATCCTGGAAGGCCACAAGAAGGTCACCTGGGAGCCTCCTCTGCTCCAGACTGCACAGCCCCAACTCTTTCAGCCTGTGCTCATAGGAGAGGACATGGTTCAGTGGTACCCTGGCAGTGCTGGGTTAAGAGTTGGACTTGGTGAGCTTAAAGGTCTCTTCCAACCAAAACAATTCTACAGTTGTGTGAATCTTCTCGAGGCTGCACATTTTTGTGTTGCAAAGGGAATGGGCAAAGGAGGCTCTTTAATTACAGCCATCCTGGGATTTGTCTTCTGAGCTCTCCCCTAACGCTGAAACAAGGCAATAAATCATCAGGGGCTGCATTCTGAAGTGTTCCACCTAAATAATCCTTTATGAGGACAGGGAATCAGCCCAAAAAAATCACTGCCATTATGATGAGGAGAGAGAAAGAAGCAGGGAAAGTCAGGGAGAGAGATGTTCTGAAGCAAGTGTCCTTGCAGCCTGGGCTCTCATCCATGCAGCAGCTCACCCCAGAGAGCAGGTGAAACGTCAGGGAAGACCTTGGATGAGGTTCCTGCGGAGCTTCATCATATCTAACCTACCCTGCAAACCAGCAGAGAGCAACCAGGCTGGCAGAAAACATTTCAGCAGGCGTTTCTGAAGGCCCCCAGGAGCTGGGAGGGCTCCTGCTAGTTTGCAGTGCCCACCACTGCCAAGGACTCGTGACAGGACGAGGGGCAACGGTTTGAAGCTCAAGGAGGAGAGATTTAGACTGGAGATGAGGAAGAAATTCTTTACAGTGAGGGCAGGGAGACACTGGAACAGGTGACTCAGGGAGGTTGTGGATGGTGTCTCCCTGGAAGTGTTCAAGGCCAGGTTGGATGAGGCATTGAACAACCTGGGCTAGTAGAAAGTCCCGGCCAGGTCCTTGCCTGTGGCAGAGGGGTTGGAACTAGATAATCTTTAGGGTGCCTTCCAACCCAAACCATTCTATGACAAGAAGGATGTGTGGGTGCCTTGCTGGAGTGATGTTGACTCTGCAGCATGTCCTGGAGCCAAGAAGAGGTCAGTCTGACCAGCGAGAGCTGATCCAGGAGATGTGATGCTCTCCACCCAGCTTTGTCCCCAGGGTCTCCAGCAATAGGCAGGGCAATCTCAGCTGGTGGCACCACAAGCCCCAGGGAAGGTGCCCTTCTTCAGCACCCAGCAGAAGCTCTGTGGATGAAGCTTTCTAAACATTGGCCCTGCCCCTCACCATGCTCTGCAGTGACACAGGGGCTGTAGTTATGGTGTGCTGCTCAGTTGCTGATGTGCTGAGGAGCCTCAACCATGCCTGAGGCTTCCTACCTGTCCCATACCTCTTCCAACAGAGGATCCCAGCATGGCAGGGGTTGGAGGTCATCCAGTCTCCTCCCAGCAGGGACACCTACAGCAGCTTGCCTAGAAGCACAATGTCCAGCTGAGGTTGGAAGCTCTCCACAGAAGGAGACTCCACAACCTCTCTGGGCAGCCTGTTCCAGGTCTCCAGCACCCTCACACAAAGAAGCTTCTCCTCCTGTTCAGATAGAACCTCCTAGATTTCAGCTTGTGCTCATTGCCTCTTGGCCCTGGGCACCACTGAGGAGAGCCTGGTCCCATCCTCTAGGCCCCCACCCATCTCTATAGTACATCAGAGAATCCCTAACCTACAGCACTCGTGTGGTGAGCTTCTTCCCCACAAGAAAGGCAAGGACCTCACCCCAGAATCATAGGATCATTATGATTAGAAAAGACCTCTGAAATCATCAAGTCCAACCTTCTACCCAATGCCTCCATGTCCCAAAGTACCACATCCATTCATTCTTTGAACCCCTCAGGGGATGGGGACTCCACCAGCTCCCTGGGCAGCCTGTTCAAATGCCTGTCCACTCCTTCAGAGAAGAAACTGTTCCTCATGTCCAATCTAAACCTCCTCTGGTGCAGCTTGAGACCATCTCCTCTTGTCCTGTCATTAGTTACTTGAGAGAAGAGGCCAAGAAGCCAAAGGATGGGCCAAGGTCAGGGCTGCTGGGTCAGCTGGAGAGGGACAATTGTTGCTGTGGGGCCAACACAGTGAGTGAAGCAAGGCAGAGCCTTTTGCTGCGGTGTCCTGTGACAGGACAAGGGGTGATGGATACAAACTGGAACCCAGGAGGTTCCACTTCAACTTGACAACAAACTACCGTGAGAGTGAGGTAGCCCTGGAACAGGCTGCCTAAAGAGGTTATGGAGTCTCCTTCCCTGGAGACTTTCAAGACCTATCTGGATGCATTCCTGTGTGACCTGCCCTAGGTGATGCTGCTTTAGCAGGGAGGTTGGTCTCAATGATCTCCTGAGGTCCCTTCCAACCCCTGCCACTCTGTTATTCTGTGATTCTTCAGCCTCATTTCCTTCATCCTTTGGCTCCAGGCTCTGGCCACGATTGATGAAGTAGGTGCAAAGCTGGAGGAAGCTGAGCTAGGACTCTGATAGACTAAACACACCAGGAAAAGTGGTTTATGACATTCAAGCTGGGCCAAGCTGGCATGGAACTTTCCATTACAGGGCTTTGTTTTTCTGCAGGAAAATGTGATTCCTGTGCAGTCAAATGCTTCCAGAGGAGACAGATCAGCTTCCCTTTTTATCTTCAGGAACACCTGACTGGAATATTTGGAGTCAAATGCAATGATTTCTGTTGAAATGATCACCTTGGGACCATGCAGCCCCACAGTCAGCTCACCATGAAATCATTCTGCTCTCACAAATATATCCCTGTGGATAGGCTCTGTCTCCAGGGCCAGGCTTGATGCCATCTTCTTATGGGAAAAGGAGTCTCTGAGGAGTCCATGATGAGCTCTGCTTGCATGAAATTTGGGCCAGACTCAGCCAGGCAGTCCCACATTTCCTTCTCTTACAGCTCCTCATGATCTTGGCAACCTTCACTAGAAAGGTTGCCAAGTCCTTGAGTGAGCCTGCCCAGAGCGGTGATGGAGTCCCCATCCCTAGAGGGGTTCCAAAGCCATGGAGATGTGGTGCTGAGGGCCATGGTTTAGTGCTGGGTTCATGGTCTTAGAAGTCTTTTCCATCCTGTTATCTCATCTATGGTCTCAGACTTAGATGATCTTTAAGGATCCCATCCCACCCAAGCCCTTTGGAGTCCACTAAAGGGAAGGTGCACAGAAGCTACAGCTCTGAGAAGCAGCCAAAGAGGCTGAGCCGTGGAGCCAAGGCTCACACCAGCACTGCCTGGTGCAAAGACAGGTTGGCTTTCTGCTGCCAGCTGCAGACCCAGCCCATGGAGGAGGAAGCACATGCATGGCAGGGAAGCTGGGGGAGATGCCTGTGAGGGGAGAGGATGGTTGCCAGTCCCTACTTGCAAACAAAGCAATGGCAGGAGCACAAAGGTCATATTTGTAAGTCACTCACTTCCTTTTCTTCTTCCTAGCAAGAAGGTCTGGGCACGTTCAAAGAAGGCTTTGATTTCCTGCTCATAGAGCCTGCTGAGGTTCTGGGCATAGACCTGCAAAGGAAAGAAGTGGCCAGATGGAAGTAAAGTGGCCAAACGTTGACGTCCAGACCTTCTCCCTCAGCACAGTCTCCTCCACCCAGTCCCAGACTGCTCCCTGTCAAGCACAGAGGGCCAGCTTCACATGGCCAAATTTGCCACATGCTACCCTAGAAGAGCTAAATGCTGGAAGCCTGTGGGTGGTATGGGTTTGGTGAAACCAAGTTCTCATCACAAACTCAGAGACCCATAGGATCATAGAATGGTTTGGGTTGGAAGGGACCTTAAAGATCATCTGTTTCCAGCGCGCCCTGCCACAGGCAGAAACACCTCCCACTAGACCAGGTTGTTCCTCTAACCTGGCTCACCCCTGTCCAGGCAGAGAGCATCCACAACCTCCAGGGACAACCTGTTCCAGTGTCTCTCCACCCTCCCTGGAAAGAACTTCTCTCTAGCATAATACTTTCTAATAACTAATCCCTTTGCCTCAGCTGAGGCTGCTGGATGCTGTGCAGCACTTCCTTAGGATTTCAGCCATACCTTGGGCAGATCACAGAACAAAGCTAGGTTGGCATTCCTCAGCCAGGCCATGAGTGGGGTGTAGGGCAGCAGCTGCTCGTGGTGGAGCTCATGGCTTGGTGCACACAGCTTGTCAATGGGCTGACTGGGAGAGGAGACCTGAACGTTACCCTAGAGCAACAGAAAAGGCAGAGTCAAAAAGATCAGATTGGCCTCATCCAGGGATTTGGTGCCAACCACCACCACCCC
Source organism: Pogoniulus pusillus (assembly GCF_015220805.1). NCBI lineage: Eukaryota > Metazoa > Chordata > Aves > Piciformes > Lybiidae > Pogoniulus > Pogoniulus pusillus. The sequence goes on from NC_087282.1 coordinate 11,936,096, forward strand.
TGAGTCACAGAATGCTTTGGGTTGGAAGAGACTTTCAAGATCACTAAGTCCAACCACTAACTCAGCACTGCCAGGTCACCACTAAACCATGGCCCTCAGCACCACATCTCCATCACCTTGAAACCCCTCCAGGGATGGGGATTGCACCACTGCCCTGAGCAGACCTTGACAACCCTCAAGGGGAAGAAACTATTCCTCATGTTCAGCCTAAAACTTGTCTGGTGCAACTTGAGGTCATTTCCTACTGTCCCATTGCTTGTTCCTTGGGAGAACAGACCAAACTCCACCCGGCTCCCATCTCCTTTCAGGGCATTGGACAGAGTAAAGCAAGAGAAGTAAACCAAGGAAATCTAAAGCAAAACCCCTTTAAATCTGAGCACTTTTTGACGTGGTCAGAGGACTAATGACTGTCATGAGTGGGAACCTGGTTGCCTCAGAACTGTCCTGGATTATTCCTGCATGGCTGCAAAACTGTGGGGAGGGAAAGGTAGCAGCAGGATAAAAGTATGTGAGGAGCCCTCTTTGAGGAGATACCCCTGGAGAACCCTCTTATGGTGGCATTCCCTGTACTGCTGCTACTACTTTACCAGAATACTCCCCAGAATACTGTCACATGAAGTGTGAAGCCCACCTGGAGCTTGAAGATGTTGGTAATGTGAGTGATGAAAGAACTTTCCAAGTTCTGCTTGAGGCTTTCAAAGAGGATCAGCTGCTCAGCCACAGACTGCAGTTTCCTATAACCTTGAGGAAGAAAAAGAGAAGGTGTCATGGTGCTGAGCATCATCTGGTGTTTGTAGCTCTGTGTCGTGGTGCTGAGCATCATCTGGTGTTTGTAGCTCTGTGTTGTAGTGCTGAGCATCATGAGAAGTGTTTGTAGCTCTGTGTTGTGGTGCTGAGCATCATGAGAAGTGTTTGTAGCTCTGTGTTGTGGTGCTGAGCATCATCTGGTGTTTGCAGCTCTGTGTCGTAGTGCTGAGCATCATGAAGTGTTTGTAGCTCTGTGTCGTGGTGCTGAGCATCATGAGAAGTGTTTGTAGCTCTGTGTTGTGTTGCTGAGCATCATCTGGTGTTTGCAGCTCTGTGTTGTGGTGCTGAGCATCATGAGAAGTGTTTGTAGCTCTGTGTTGTGTTGCTGAGCATCATCTGGTGTTTGCAGCTCTGTGTCGTGGTGCTGAGCATCATGAGAAGTGTTTGTAGCTCTGTGTTGTGGTGCTGAGCATCATGAGAAGTGTTTGCAGCTCTGTGTTGTGGTGCTGAGCATCATGAGAAGTGTTTGTAGCTCTGTGTTGTGTTGCTGAGCATCATGAGAAGTGTTTGTAGCTCTGTGTTGTGGTGCTGAGCATCATTTGGTGTTTGCAGCTCTGTGTCGTGGTGCTGAGCATCATGAGAAGTGTTTGTAGCTCTGTGTTGTGGTGCTGAGCATCATGAGAAGTGTTTGCAGCTCTGTGTTGTGGTGCTGAGCATCATTTGGTGTTTGCAGCTCTGTGTCGTGGTGCTGAGCATCATGAGAAGTGTTTGTAGCTCTGTGTTGTGGTGCTGAGCATCATGAGAAGTGTTTGCAGCTCTGTGTTGTGGTGCTGAGCATCATGAGAAGTGTTTGTAGCTCTGTGTCGTGGTGCTGAGCATCATGAGAAGTGTTTGTAGCTCTGCACCCTCCACCCTAGGTGCCTCCAGGTCATCTTTCCAAATCACAGGATCACAAATGAGTTGGAAAGCACCTTTAAAAGTCATCCAGTCCAACCCCCCTTCAGCCAGCAGGGACATCTGCAACTAGAGCAGGTTGCTCAGGGCTCCAAACAACCTGACCTGCAATGGTTCCACGGATGGGGCAGCTACCACCTCTTTGGGCAACCTGGGCCAGGGTCTTGCTGTTCTCAGTGTCAAAAATATCTTCCTCCTCTCTGGTCTGAATCTCCCTCTTTTAGCTCAAACCCATCACCCATTGTTCTCTCCACACCTTCCAGACCTCTATCCTTGATGCCCAGCAAGAGTGTGAGCTGATTGCTGGGAACACCTCTTCCAGTTTCACCAGTCTGGGGTCACATACAGAGCCCAGGCAGCATGGAATGGTGCCAGGTGTGCAGCACAGGTTGTGGATGAGCTGGTGACTCTGCTGTCTGCATCTATCACTCTCTGCTGTCTTCTCACCAGGCTGTATCTGGGTGCTCATGCAGCCAGCCAAAGCCTCTGCTGCAGCCGTGCAGGCTTCCACGCTGCTGGGGCTGGAAAGATCTGCCCGGCGGAGGACATCGCAGTGTTCCCTGCTGAGGTCGAGGTGGGTCTAGAAACAAAGCCAGGGGAGGAGAGGTTCAAGCATAGGCAGCTTCTCACCCCAGCTCATCCCACCCAGGTGCTACTTGCATATGTGCATCAAGGAGGCAGACCACAGCATGCCAGACGAAAGGCTGGAGAGCTGCATCTATGCAAAGGGTTCACCTTCCTGGGGGAGTGGTCTTGACCCTGACCCCAGCTCCTCCTTACTCCTCTCCGGGGGTGTATGCAAACCTTACTCCAGGTGCAGTGCTTAGCCCACTCCCCTTTCCTGTCTAGCCCCCTATAAAAACAGAGGAACTTCTTGTTTCATGCCCTCCTGCCCTGTCTCCCTGCCTGCCAGCATCACCTTCTGCTCCTGCTGCTCTTTGTTTGTGGCCATCAAGTCCCCAGTGTGGACAAACCCATTGCCATCAACCTGGTTGTATAGATATATCTTGCACCTTGTTTTTCCTTCCCTATACCTCTTTGTGACTCAAATACCCTTTATTTATTGTTAGAGTTTTCTATTTTAACTTCCAAATGGAAGTGAGACTCTTTATTTGGCTGTGTTTTACCTTTTCCTCTCTACATCTAATTCCTTGTCTTTGGAAAGAAAAGGGGGGGGAAGAGGGAAAGGCTTCCCATAATTGTTGTTGGTTCTATTAACTAGATTTGAGTCTCTAGGAAATTTAAACTAGAACAGAGACAATCAAGAAGGTCCTTGGAGTTACCTCCTTTGGGGCTCATCTTGTCCAGGAAAAGGACTTTGAAGGAGCACTCTCCACAGCTTAGGACAGCAGCGTGGATACTAAACACCACATCTGCTGCTGGTCTACTTCTAGTGCACCCCAGCTGTGTGAGCACCCTTATATGATCAAGACAAGGTCCCTCATCTCTAGGGCAGAGAAGCTCTGTAGCCTGTTCTCTCTAGAAGCTCCTTCTAAGAGATTCACCAGGCTGAAGATTTCTGTCTCTGCAGACCCACGTACTGTGAGGAAGAGGATCTCATCCATCAGCCTCTGCTCGTTGGAAATGATGCGCTGGAGCAAGGAGTTTTCTTGGTAGATCTGGTCCATCTGCTGCTTCACACCTCCCAGTAACTCATCCCAGACCTGCAAGGTCTCCTCCACTCTGGCCACCTCTGCTAGGGCTTCGTCAATGAAGGTCATCAGCTGTGTCACTTGCTTCTCAGAAGAGATCATGGCTCTAAGGTTGGCCTGTGAAATGAATCATAGAATCATAGATTCAAACAGCTTGGAAGAGAGCTCCAAGCTCAGCCAATCCAACCTAGCACCCAGCCCTATCCAGTCAACCACACCATGGCACTAAGTGCCCCACCCAGGCTTTGCTTCAACACCTCCAGGCACAGCAACTCTACCACCTCCCTGGGCAGCCCATTCCAATGCCAATCACTCTCTCTGACAACAACTTCCTCCTAACATCCAGCCTAGACCTCCCCTGACACAACTTCACACTGTGTCCCCTCGTTCTGTTGCTGGTTGCCTGGCAGCAGAGCTCAACCCCACCTGGCCATAGCCTCCCTTCAGGGATCTGCAGACAGCAATGAGGTCTGCCCTGAGCCTCCTCTTCTGCAGACTGCACACCCCCAGCTCCCTCAGCCTCCATGGCAAGGACTGCTGCTCTCCAGCCTCATACAAGTGGTCTCAGCTCTGCCTAGAGCTTCATAGCTTACTAAGTGTTCCTCAATTACAGCCATAAAGCTCCTGCAAGCCTGCCACAACCACGCCTGAAGGTCATCTCACTAGTGCTCAGCAGCCTCAAAGGGCTTTGCCCAGAGCAAAGCATCACTGCTGACACGGGGAGGACAAAGTGCTGGCAGAAAGGGCTCTCTGGAGAACATCTGGTGGGTAATAACCATGCTGCTGGAAGCAGGACAGAGCTTCAGGGAGCTGCTGGTGTTCCAGCAGCTGCTGGGATGCTGCAAGTCCATGGGAATACCAATGTGAGAATCAGAGCTTGCAGCCTCCCAGGTGCCTTGGCCATGATTTCCATCCCTCCAGAGCAGGTGGGAGCTTTCTTGCTGCTGGTGTGGTGGGAACTCGGAAGGGTTGGGTTGGCAGAGGGTCATTAGAGCTGTGAAAGGAGGACAAGGAGTGATCATTGGGATGGAGGGGAAACCAGTTCAATAGATTCATGTGCTGGTCTAACTCACTGGGATTAATGGTGCTTAATGGCACAGATTAAAGCTGGGAAATGGAAACAGCTCATTAATTAATTTCTATTAGGAGTAAGTGACTTTTGTTCATTAGAGGGCATTAAAGCAATGTATTCAACAGCACCTCTCATCTCAGGTAACTTAATAGGGATAGATTGGTGACTCTCATCCCTTGTCTACAGCTGGGAAACAGTCACAAAATGCCAGGAGCAAGCAGGAGAAGGCCACAGGAGTTTGGGTCTTTAGCAAGTCTCCAAGCCATCAAGAAATGCAAATCAGGAACAGAACAAACCAAGGCACTCTGAGGGATGGCTTCATGGCCTTGGTGGTGTTGGATCGATGGTCTCAGAGGTCTTTTCCAACTGAAATAATTCTGTGGCATCCTGGAGCTAAAGGGGGTTGGATTTAGGGCTTGTGGTTTCTCTCATGCTTTAGGATAAACCTCTGGGTCCTTCATTTCTCTTCAGCTGCCCACCAGAAAATCCCATCCCTAGAGGTATCAGTGTAGGATAAATGTTTGTTGTCTGGCTCCAGCACCCAAAGAAACAAGACCTCCTCTCCAGACATGTCACAAAATGCAGCAAATAAAGCTAAAAAGCCAGGCTTGGCTTCAACACCTCCAGGCATGGCCACTCCACCACCTCCCTGGGCAGCCCATTCCAATGCCAATCACTCTCTCTGACAACAACTTCCTCCTAACATCCAGCCTAGACCTCCCCTGCCACAACTTCAGACTGGGTCCCCTTCTGTCCTTGGGTGCTTGGCAGCAGAGCCCAACCCCACCTGGCTACAGCCTCCCTTCAGGTAGTTGCAGGCAGCAATGAGCTCTGCCCTGAGCCTCCTCTGCTGCAGGCTGCACACCCCCAGCTCCCTCAGCCTCTCCTCACAGGGCTGTGCTCCAGGCAGCTTTGTCGCCCTCCTGTGGACGCCTTCGGTATCTCAACATCTCTCTTGAACTGAGGAGCCCAGAACTGGACACAGCACTCAAGGTATGTCTATGCTGTCTCCAGAAGTTATAACCCCCCCAGGCTCCATATCCTTCCCCACAGCTGTGGCTGTGGACAGTGAGTTGGTCACTCACCACCTTCATTGAGGAGACACAATACCATGATGATCTTCTCCCAGATCAAGTGCTCACTGCTAAGGAAAGAGATGGTGATGCCCCGAGGCACAGCCCAGTGCTCCTACACACCAGGCACCTCCTCTGTGGTTGACTCTCAATTCTTGGCCCTCTTACCTCATCCAGCACGTGGAGATCCTTGCTTAGCTGCTCTGCAAAGGCCATGGAGTTATTCACAAAGGGCTTGTACTCCTCCATCAGCTTCATCACATCTGCAGCTTCCTTTGGTGTCATCTCCTGGTAGGCACTGAGCTCCTCCTGACTCTTGGCCTCTACTGTGCCCTTCCTTTCTTCCTGGGGACTTTGTCTCCCTGTGTGGGCAAGAGGAGATGTGGAGATGGCCAAAGTCTTCCACTTAAGACATTTCACTAGCCTCAGGGGTCCCACTGAGTCCAAGTGTCATGAGTCAAATGTCATGTGTCCAGTCATGAGTCTGCTGGTTGGAGTGAGCAAGATCATGGCATGGAGCAAAAAAAATATGGGCATGGGGTAAAGGAGGAGCTTTGTGAGGGGGACAGAATGGACACTGGAAGTTTAATTTGGGCTCTGGTGGTGTTTTTGCTTGCTCACCTCTCCAGGCTGATGTGTTGGGGCATGTTGATGTGTCTGTAATTCAAAGCTAAGACAAGTTTCAGAGATCATTAATGGCCATGTGATGGAGAGTCAACTATGGCTTTAGAACTATATCTCTGTATTCCCTGATCTAGTACTGGGGAGTATCCCCAGGCCCCAGGGGGCGAGGGGGGGGTGGGGCAGGGACAGGCTCTGCTCACTGCTGCCTGTGACAGGACAAGGAGCAATGGGGGTAAGCTGCAGCACAGGAGGTTCTAACTCAACACAAGGGGGAACTTCTTTAAGGGTCACAGAGCACTGGAACAGGCTCCCCAGGGAGGCTGTGGAGTCTCCTTCTCTGGAGACTTTCAAGACCCACCTGGATGCATTCCTCTGTGACCTGAGCCAGACTGTGTGGTCCTGCTCTGGCAGGGGGGTTGGACTCGATGATCACTTTGGGTCCTTTCCAACCCCTGACATCCTGTGAGCCTGTGCTCCTGATGGAAAAGCCCCAAACCACCCTGCCAGCACGACAAGGAACTGAATTACCTTCTGCTGCACAGGAGGAGACATTGACAAAGGTGATGGAGCTGGAGGGGAAGTGCTGCTTCAGCTTCCACAGGCACCTGAGAAAGGTTTTCTTCTCATCAAAGCTGCGAGCAGTCCACCTGTAGACCTTACTGAAATGCAGGTCGAACTCCAGGCTGGCCTAGACACCAACAGTTAATTGCCACATCACTTAGACACCGCTCAGAATCCTTATTGTTAAGGCTGGAAAAGACCTCTGAGATCATCAAGTCCAATGTTCTACCCTACACCACCACATCCCAAAGTGCCTCAGGTCTGATGAAGAGCTAAATGGGCTAAACCTGCCTATACCTCCACAGCTCCTGTTGTGATGGGCACCAAGTGCACTGTGCTCAGGGCAACTTGTCAGAAGCCTTTCAATCAGTGCATTCCTTGACATGGTCTCCATGGACTCAGTGATCTTAGAAACATCTCTGTGATTCCATGACTCCTCTAGTTAACAACAAGTTCAGACAGGAGTGGGGGGAATGGAGCAAAGCTGGAGGTGGGGAGATTCAGACTGGAGGTGAGGAGGAAGTTGTTCAGCATGAGAGAGCCTGGAATGGGTTGCCCAGGGAGGTGGTTGAGGCTCCATCCCTGGAGGTGTTTCAGGCCAGGCTGGATGGGGCTCTGGCTAGCCTGATCCAGGGTAGGATGTCCCTGGCCATGGCAGGGGGGTTGGAACTGTCTGATCCTTGTGGTCCCTTCCAACCCTGACTGAGCCTATGACTCTATGATTCTAAGTCATTCATCCCCCTGCAGATACACTGAAAAGACAAGGAGGAAGTGGCCTGAAGTTGGCCCAGGGGAGGTTTAAGCTGGACATGAGGAACAATTTCTTCCCCATGAGGGCTGTCAAGGCCTGGCCTAGGCAGCCCAGGGCAGTGATGTAGTCTTCATCCTTGGAGGGGTGTCAGAGCTGTGAAGGTGTGGTGCTGAGGGAGGGACACGATTTAGTGGCAGCCTGGCAGTGCTGGGCTAATGCTTGGACTTGATGATCTTGAAGGTCTTCTTGGGCCAGAATCATTCTATGAGTACATAATTTCTTCACCAAGCCTGTTGCAGCTGCAAATAACCAGCAGTGGAACACAGCTCCTGTCTCCAAGCAGTGCTGCAGAGCCTTGTGACTGTGTCGTGTCTGGCTGATTCTATTACTCCAACCACCACTCCCTGGACTTCTGCTGCCATTCCAAAGCAACTGCAGAGGGTTGGCAGCTGACAAATAATCACAGACAGGATAAAAGCATTGGCAATAAAGGGTTGGACAGCAATATTGACCTCAGAAGTGGACACCAGAACAGTCATTGTGGCTCAGACCAAGCCACCAACTGGTGCCAGTGTCCTGCTCCAGCATGCTGGTCACTGTTTGGATTATGTAACCTCCTCACCTTCTACTGCAGCTCCTGGGGAGTGAGCACTGATGAGTTTTGACAATGGCCAGTGGCAGATGCTTGGGAGAAAAAGCATTCAAAGGGCAAACCCGGAGTTGTGTTGCCTTCAGGATCTTCTGCCAGCCTCCAGCAGCCCTTGATCTAGCAGCTTGCTCAGATAGAGGTTGTATCCACAGCAATGTGTTCAACAGCCCTTGAAGGGCCTACTGTCCCTCATCTCCTCTAATGGCTTTTTGAACTTATTCATAGTGTTGGCATCCCGTGGCAATAAGCTCTGCAGGGTAATGATGTGCTGACGAGAGAGCTTCAGTCAGCTGGGCTTGAGCTTTTTGGATAAGCCCAGCAGCCACTCTGCCTCTCACTGCAGGTGTTCCCCTCTGCAACCTTCATCCAACCTGAAAACTTGGACCTTGACTCACTCAGGAGCTGGGAACACACAGAGAAAACCCAAAAAGAGGCTTCCATGAGATAGAAGGAGAAGAAATGGCCTCAGATGGCAGCAGGGGAGCTCTGGATGGGACATTAGAAGAAACTTCTTCCCTGAAAGGGCTCTCAAAGAACAGGGTCCCCAGGGAGGTGATTGCATCCCCATCTCTGGAGAGGTTGAAAAGAGGAAGAGAGGTGGTACTGAGGGGCATGGTTTAACACCTGACTTGCTAGAGCTACAGAATGGTTGGACTCAATGATCTTAAAGGTCTTTTCCAGCCAGAACGTTTCTGTGATTCTAAGCTGTCCTGAAATGGCCTCAACAGCTCTGTGGTATCACACATGCTTCACCTGATGTCTCCCAGTGGTCCCATTCCCTGGCAGGGGAAGGTCACTGGGGATAACAGGAGCATGGGCTGGAAAAAAGCAGCCTTGGCATCTCCTCATGTTGTTTTAATCCATATTAAGTCTCAACATCTCTACATCTATCCATGCTCAAAGATTGTGGGCTCCTGGAGGGCAACTCCAGACACAGGAGACTTAGTTTTAGTCAGTGTATGGATATAAAGTGGTGTCAGTAGAGCTTCCTCACTTGAAAGGTGCCAGAGACCTGGAGCAGGCTGCCCAGAGAGGCTGTGCAGTCTCCTCTGCAGAGCTTCCAAACCCACCCTGGTCATTGTGCTCCTGGGCAAGCTGCTCTGGGAGCCCTTCCTTAAGCAGAGGAGTTGCACTGTGGATGATCTCCAGAGGTCTCTTCCAGCCTCCACCACGCTGGGATGCTGTGACATGGGACAAAATACATCCCCACTCCTCCCACAACAGAGCAGTGCCTCTCTTGGCCTGATTTTCTCCACCACCAAACCACACAACCCTAGAATGGTTTGCACTGGAAGGGACCTTAAAGACCATTTAGTTCCAGCTCCACTGCCATGGGCCAGGACACCCTGCACCAGACCAGCTTCCTCAAAGCCTCATCCAGCCTGCTCTTAAACACTTCCAGGGATGAGGCACCCACAGCTCCTCTGGGCAGCCTGTTCCAGTGTCTCACTGATCTCACAGTGCAAAACATTTCCTAATGCCCACTCTGAATCTCCCCTGCTCTAGTTTCAAACTGCTGCCCTTTGTCCTGCCAGCGTGCTGGGTGCTGTCCTGCCAGCACTGCATCAGTTTGTCCTCTGAGGTCACCTTCCAGAGAAGAGCCTGCCCCTACCTGGATCCTGCCCACCAACTCCATCCCTCCTGGGTCGTCTGAGACAACTGAGGAACAATTTCTTTCCCTTGAGGGTTGTTCAGGCCTGGCCCAGGCTGCCCTGGGCACTGGTGGAGTCCCCATCCCTGGAGGGGTTTCAAAGCTGTGGAGATGTGGTGCTGAGGGCCATGGTTTGGTGGTGCCCTGGCAGTGCTGGGTTCATGGTTGGACTCATGAGCTTGAATGTCTCTTCTAACCACAACAATTCTATCGTTCCAGCTTTAGGGTCACTTGGACTGGTATTCCTAAGCTGTGGAGCAATCCCTTTGGCCAGCATCCTGAGGCAGCCCGGGGCAACCAGAGGTGCTCTACAAAGGTGATGCTTTGTGTCTCTAAATGCCTCTTTGTTCACCTTTTGTCCCTGTGGTGGTGCTGAGCGTGGCTGCCACATCGACCCACAAATGACTGCTGGAGGTTTTATGGGATAGAGAACAGCCCAAATGGTCTCCTCTAAAGTATTTTCCATCTGTCATAAATCTTGATTATGTTGTTAGATCTCTCCTGGACATAGCCAGCTCCTCTGAACCCAGAGGAAAATGCAGCTTTGGCGGCTTGGTTCTTCAGTCCTACATGGAGTTGCTCTGTGGGGAAGGTGATGAAGCCAAGCTGCACCAGCCACATGGTGGCTTTGCAAGGACAGCCCTTGGCAGGGCAGCTGGTGGTGTAGAGATCTGCTCTTCTGGGGCTGGACATAGACCACCTCAGGGAGTAGAGGAGCAGGAGGTGCTGGTGGCACTGTGCCTTGGACCCCTCACTACAAGAAGGCCTTTGAGGGGCTGCAGCAGGTCCAGAGAAGAGCAATGAATCTGGTGAAGGGTCTGGGGAACAGGGCTGGTGAGGAAGAGCTGGGGTTGTTCAGCCTGAAGGAAGGGAGGCTGAGGGGAGATCTGGCTCTCTGCAGCTCAAATATCTGCTGGAAGTTTTATGGGATAGAGAACAGCCCAAATGGGACAATTGGGAACAGGGATCCTGAGATATATGTGGCAAGAACAAGGGAGGTAGTTGAACTGGGATCATCCCACAGCAAGAAACTCCCTGATAGTTGAGCTTGACGACCTTAGAGGTCTTTTCAGCTAAAACAATTCCCTGACTCTCTGATCCCTTCCCACACCACCCCATTAGCTCTGCAGCACAGCCTGATCTCACCTTCTGGAGAATTTAGGAGCTGAGCTTTTAATTCTCTATAGAAATCATCCTAACAGGCATGGAGTTCCTGAGGATTGATGCAGTCCCAGGACGCTTGCAGGGCTGCTTTCCAAACCCCTGGAAGGAATCCATCACCAACCCCTCCTGCTACCTTGCTCTGCAGCCCCTGCAGCGGCGCAGGGCAGGGGAATTTACGGCTGGAGGTTTCTAACGAGCTTTATGAGGAGCTATTAAAGCAGGGAGGCAGCTGTTAATCACCTCATAAATATTAATGATGTTTTGGTCAAGGGAGCTGCAGCTCTGAATGCTGCTGGACCTGCAGTGTCAGGGTTTTGCTGGTGTCAGGGAGATGAGGGCTTCCCAGAGCCCCAGAGCAGATCTGGTGACTGAGCCCGTGCTGTGTGTGCTGAATATTGACCCTTCCTCCTGCAGGCTTTGCCCAGCCTAAATCTCTGACTTCTCTTCACTCCAGAACTGGGAATCCAGAGAGAAAAACACAAATGGGCTCCCACGAGCTGTCCTGAGGTGGTTCCAGCAGCACTGTGGTATCACATATGCTTCACCTGGCATCTCCCCGGGGTTCTGCTTCACCTGGCATCTCCCCAGGGTTCTGCTTCACCTGGCATCTCCTGGGGGTTCTGCTTCACTTGGCATCTGCCAGGGGTTCTGCTTCACCTGGCATCTCCCCGGGGTTCTGCTTCACCTGGCATCTGCCAGGGGTTCTGCTTCACCTGGCATCTCCTGGGGGTTCTGCTTCACCTGGCATCTGCCAGGGGTTCTGCTTCACCTGGCATCTCCCTGGAGTTCTGCTTCACCTGGCATCTGCCAGGGGTTCTGCTTCACCTGGCATCTCCTGGGGGTTCTGCCTCACCTGGCATCTCCCCGGGGTTCTGCTTCACCTGGCATCTCCCCGGGGTTCTGCTTCACCTGGCATCTGCCAGGGGTTCTGCTTCACCTGGCATCTCCTGGGGGTTCTGCTTCACCTGGCATCTGCCAGGGGTTCTGCTTCACCTGGCATCTCCTGGGGGTTCTGCTTCACCTGGCATCTGCCAGGGGTTCTGCTTCACCTGGCATCTCCCTGGAGTTCTGCTTCACCTGGCATCTGCCAGGGGTTCTGCTTCACCTGGCATCTCCTGGGGGTTCTGCTTCACCTGGCATCTGCCAGGGGTTCTGCTTCACCTGGCATCTCCCTGGGGGTCCGCCTGCAGTCATGGAATCACAGGATGCATCAGGGTGGAAGCAGCATCCAAAGCCATCTTTTCCAGCCCCTCTGCAGTGATCAAAGACCTCTCTAACTGGATCAGGCTGCCCAGGCCCACATCTAGTCTGATCTCCAATGTCTCCAGAGATGGGGGTCTCAACTGCATCCCTGGGCAACCTGTTCCAGTATTTAGCCAACACAGGCTGCTAAGTGGCAGAGGAGCCTTTGGTTTGCTGCCCAAGGGCCTGCCAAGCCGTGCAGCCAAAGGGACTGTACTGACTTGAGCACTGGCTTGCTCTGGGGAGCTTGCTGGGGTCTGTGATGGGACCATGAGACACATCACCATGCCCTGACTACAGCCTACTGGCTCAGCCTCTCCTCTGCCTGGGCACCTGGTGCAGCAGCTCCAGCTGGTGAATAGATCCCTTTATAGGAATAATTATGGTTGTAAATTCAGCCTGGAAGAGGCAAAGAACAGGGCTCCAGCCCTGATGAAGGGGAGAGAGAAGTCAATTCAGAAGAGGAGGCCAAGAGGTCAGCCTGCCAGAGGGAAGGCTGATAGTGGAGGTGACTTCAGTCTGAAAATACATCTGCAGAGGAGAAGAGCTTGGGTTGAACAGCCTAAGGACAGCCAAAGCACAGGCACAAATGGGGGTAACATGGGCAGGACATCAGGACACAGCCTGGGGATCATAAGAAGGCTCTAGCCATGAGGACAACCAAGTTATCCATTTGCCTGCCCTCAGGAAGGGGCTCAAAACCACACCAGTGCTTGAAGATGGAATATGATCCAGCTGGGATGGATCTGGAACACAATCCATTTATCTCATTAGGATGCCAAGTGAGGGGGGAAAGGCTGAAAAATCCTGGAGGTATCTTCTAACTCCAAGCCCTCAGGAGCCAAAGCAGATTAGAAGACTTGGTGGAGCCAGCTTTGTCTGCTAGAAGCAAGCTCCTGCAGAACCAAAGCTTGCACTTGCTTGTGGACATGGAAATGCAGTCTAGGGAGACATCAGTTCAGCTCTGCCTGTAGGATCATGATGTTCTGCAGACCTGCAGCGGCGATGTTCCCCTGCAGACGTGCTGTGCAGATGGACTTTATTTGTCCTGGATGGAGAAGTGAAAAGCTGTTCTTTACCCCTTTCATTTCTGTGCCTGTGAAAACCCAGGCAGCTTGCCAAAGCCCCTGGAACAGCCACATCCATAACAAACCTCATTAGAACAACTTCAACAAGGCTCTGCCAGCCCCAGCCACAGAAAGGGAATGTCTTGTCCAAGCTTTCCTTCCCCAGAACCTCCACATCACCCTGGAAGCTCAGACTCAAGCTGATTCCAGCTCTCCACAATCCTCCTTTTGGTAAACACCTCCAATTCATCTTGGAATAACCTGAGCAAATATCTGTCCAGAAGCTTTGTCAACACGGGTGGGCAGCTGGATCTGACAATGCAAAAACTGCAGGCCTGACAGGAGCAGAGCTTTGCAGCTCATCTCTCCAGCCTCTGAGGGATGTTTTGGAGACCTTCAGGATGTCCTTTGCCTGAGGAACAAGCAGGGTGTGATCACTGATGTCAGAATCAGGGAAGCACAGAATCATGTTGGTTGGAAGGGATCTTTAAGATCATCAGGTCCAACCAGCGCCTGAGCACTGCCAGGTCACCACCAAACCATGGCCCTCAGCACCACATCTCCAGGGCTTTGAAACCCCTCCACGGATGTGAACTCCACCACTGCCCTGGGCAGCCTGGGACAGGCTTTTGCAACCCTCAAGGGGAAGAAATTGCCCTGGGGCATACCCTATCACCTCTGCCTTGGGAGAAGAGATCAGTCATTACATAGCTCCAACATCCTTTCAGGGTGCTGGGGGCATATCCTATCACTTCTTCCCTGGGAGAAGAGATCAATCATTACATAGCTCCAACATCCTTACAGGGAGCTGTAAAGAGCCAGGAGGTCTCCCTTCAGCCTCCTTTTCTCCAGGCTGAACACCCCCAGTTCCCTCAGCTGCTCCTCCCCAGCCCTGTTCTGCAGATTCTTCACCAGCTTTGTTGCCCTTCTGTGGACCCACTCCAGTCCCTTATGTCACACATCTGTGTGGAAGCTGTGTCCACACATTGGTCACCCACTCACTGCTCACCCTGGGCAGGAATTTGGCCAGACTTTTATGTCTGTATTTCAAGAGGGATGACTCAGGAGAGAGACAACCACTTCAGCCTCCTGGGCACAGGCACCTCCCTGGGATAAATGAGGGAAAAGAGAAGTCTAAAAGCACTGGTGTAGGATGGAGGAAGCATCCAGGATGGGACCTCACTTGACCATACTGTGGGAAAGGTCTCTGAGGGAAAGTAGAGAGCATTTAACCTGGGCAGAAGGCTTTCAGCCTTTATGACCTGGCAGTACTGGCTGAATTGTTGGCTTTGATGATCTGTGTAGATCTTAGCTCATGTCTCTCCAGCTTCATATTCATGATTTGTTCTGATCTAATGGTATCCTAAGATTATTCATAAAGTGTTTCATAGAGTCAGCCAGGTTGGAAGAGAGCTCCAGGCTCATCCAGTCCAACCTAGCACCCAGCCCTGGCCAAGCAACCAGACCATGGCACTAAGTGCCCCAGCCAGGCTTGGCTTCAACACCTCCAGGCACAGCAACTCCACCACCTCCCTGGGCAGCCCATTCCAGTGCCAATCACTCTCTCTGACAACAACTTCCTCCTAACATCCAGCCTAGACCTCCCCTGGCACAACTTCACACTGTGTCCCCTTCTTCTGCTGCTGGGTGCTGGCAACAGAGCCCAACCCCACCTGGCCACAGCCTCCCTTCAGGTAGTTGTAGCCAGCAATGAGCTCTGCCCTGAGCCTCCTCTGCTGCAGGCTGCACACCCCCAGCTCCCTCAGCCTCTCCTCACAGGGCTGTGCTCCAGGCCCCTCAGCAGCCTTGCTGCCCTTCTCTGGACAACTTCTAGCTCCTCAACATCTCTCTGCAATGGAGCAGCCCAGAACTGGACACAGCACTCAAGGTGTGGCCTGAGCAGTGCTGAGCACAGGGGCAGAAGAACCTCCCTTGTCCTGCTGCCCACACTGCTCCTGATCCAAGCCAGGATGCCATTGGCTCTGCTGCCCACCTGGGCACACTGCTGCCTCATCTTCAGCTACTCTCTACCAGTAGCCCCAGCTCCCTTTCTTCTTGGCTACTCTCAGCCACTCTGTCCCCAGCCTTAGTTCTGCCCCTTGCCACGGAAGGAACATCAATCCTACCTGACTGAGACTCTTGCCATCCACCAGCTTCAGCTGTTCTAGAGGCCACCAGCTGGCTATCTTGTACTGTTCTCCTTGGTCCACCTTGAACTTCACCAGAAACACCTGGCTTGGCCAATATGTGTACACTGAGGAACAGGGGAAAAGCCAAACAAGTCACAGAGTCTTTGTTAGCCCAGAGTGAGTGGACAGGAACAGATGGACACACAGACACTGACTTTACATGGTGGATGCTACAGGGTTTCTCCTGACCTATCCCTCTCCGCCTGGTTGCTCTCAGCCACTCTGTCTCCAGCCTGTAGAGCTGCTTGGGGCTGTTGTGGCCAAAGTGCAGAACCTTGCACTTAGCTTTGTTAAATCTCATCCCATTAAGACCATATTGCCCCAACCCTCCTGCTATGGGCAGGGACACCTTCCACTAGACCACCTTGCTCAAGGCTGTGTCCATCTTGGCCTTGAACACCTCCAGGAAGGGGGTATCAAGCTTTGATAGTTCAATTCCACATTGATAGTCTTAGCTTTGTTTGACTGATATCCCCACTGAGATATCCCACCAAAAACTGATCCCAGTGCCAGCCAGCTCACAGCCACCTCCTGGATCACCTGGGATGTGCTGATAGTACATCATTCATAGAATCATGTCTGTTAGCACTGAGATCTTCCACAGGAGCTAGATCTCTCCAGAAAGGAGAGTTCCAGGGGTAAGTCATGCTTTAGCTGCTACCTACAGCATGGCTACATGCCCATAAGGAAAATCTGCTTCACTTGGAGCACTGCAGCAGGTCATGGAGTCTCCTTCTCTGGAGATACTCCAAACCCAGCTGGATGTTGTGACCCCAGGAAAGCTGCTGTGGGTGTCCCTGCTTTTAGCAGGGGGATTGGACTGGGTGATCTCCAAAGGTTCTTTCCAACCTCCACCATGCTGGGATTCTGGAGGGAGAATCCTTGTCTGTCTTCAAGCACATTCCACCCCTCAGATGGATTCTCAGAATCTATGCTGGGATTCTGGGATCCCTTGGGGATATTCCTCCTGCCCTCCACTGGCTACAGAGGAGTCTAAACCACATCATTTGGGTCAAACCCTATGGCTAAGGCTGCCAGAAATGAATCCTGAATTAGCTGACTACCCTGTCTAGAAGCTCATTGACAGAAAGGTGTCTCCACTGTAAGTCTGTCCCAACAATCCATGCCAGCAGCTTCTGAGAAGTAAGGGAACAACTGGAAAAGTCTGGAGCAAAAGCAATGGAAAACTTGCCAAGGCAGTGGTACCTTTAGATCCTAAGCCAACAGCTCTGCTCTCCTGAAGCCTCTGGCTGCAGACAAGGTCTGGTCTCCAAAGCTCTGTAGAGACAGATTGAGGCTGTAATGCTCTGTCCTGTCAGAATGGGTTGTTGCTGACCTCTAATGACAGCTTTGGTGCAAAGGGTGAAGCCTGTGATCTTACACTGGTGGCAAGAGCACTCCTGCAGCCCTCAGCTCTCTCTAGCCACCCCAAATCATTCAACACTCAGAGACTCACAGGATGG
This sequence comes from Pogoniulus pusillus, assembly GCF_015220805.1. Classification (NCBI taxonomy): domain Eukaryota; kingdom Metazoa; phylum Chordata; class Aves; order Piciformes; family Lybiidae; genus Pogoniulus; species Pogoniulus pusillus. The sequence continues at coordinate 11,952,955 of NC_087282.1, forward strand.
TTTGAGTCAGAAGGGACCTTCAAGATAATCTGGTACTAACCCCCCTGCCATGGGCAGGGACACCTTCCACTAGCCCAGCTGGCTTCAGGCCCCATCCAACCTGGCCTTGAACACCTTCAGGGAGGGGGCATCCACAGCTTCCCTGGGCAACCTGTTCCAATGTGTCACCACCCTCACTCTGAAGAATTTCTCCCTGCTCTCCAATGTCAACCTGCCCTCTTCCAGCTTCAACCCCTTCCCTCTCATTCTGGCACTATAAGCCCTTGTAAAAGGTCTCTCCCCAGCTTTGCTGCAGGGGACCTTGTGCTTCTGCTGCCAAATCTTGAGATGCCACCCTGACCTGGCACAGCAACCATCTGTGGATTGAGATTTCCTTGATGCCATGTGAAATTTCCAACATTGGTCCTTTTTTCTTCCCCCAGATCAGGAAAAGAGCCCAAAGGCACTGGCTAGAGCCACAGGAAACCTTCCCAGGTTTGCAACCCAACCTGTGTCACATCAGCCCCTGGAGTTCTCACCCACAATGGAAAGAATGAACATCTTCTTCTTCCCTGCCTTCCAGACGTGGATGGCTTCCAGCTGGTTGAACATATCTTTCTCCAGTGAGCTCCAAAGAGAAGCCATGGTGGGATCTGAAGTGGCCTCTTATTGATCCTCCTTGTCAGATCCTCTGAAACCAAAGAAGAGATGGAGCTGTGGTCCTCACATAACCTCCTGGAGAATACATTACCCTCACACTGATTTTGTCTTGCAGGCATCATGAATATGAAGGAATTGTTGCAGACCTGAGGCCAGAAGGACCACGGATGGGTCCACCTCTGTTCCCCTTCAGCCATGCAGATCCAAGCAGATGCAGCCCCAAAGCTGCTGACCTGCCTTCCCCAGCCCCCTGCCTCAACCCATGGGGCTTGGACCCACCAGCAGCAGCAGCAGGAGAAGACTCTGTGCAGAGAGGGGAAGCACTCACAAAATTCAAGCACTTTGTTCATTAGCAAAGTAATATTAAGAGCCAGCAGCACCTAAATCCCCAAGGAGATTCCCCCAACCTTCTGCTCTGTCAAGTTTCCCTGGCTCCAAGCTAATCAGCTAATTACCATGAAAGGAGAAGGAGGTAACTTTTGGAGACATGCTTCCTACTCTGACATAGACTCATAGAATCAACCAGGTGGGAAGAGACCTCTAAGCTCATCCAGTCCAACCAAGCACCCAGCCCCATCCAGTCAACCAGACCATGGCACTAAGTGCCCCAGCCAGGCTTAGCTTCAACACCTCCAGGCACGGCGACTCCACCACCTCCCTGGGCAGCCCATTCCAATGCCAATCACTCTCTCTGCCAACAACTTCCTCCTAACATCCAGCCTAGACCTCCCCTGGGCTGCACACCCCCAGCTCCCTCAGCCTCTGCTCACAGGGCTGTGCTCCAGGCCCCTCAACAGCTTTGTTGCCCTTCTTTGGGCACATTCCAGCACCTCAACATCTCTCTGCAATGGAGCAGCCCAGAACTGGACACAGCACTCAAGGTGTGGCCTGAGCAGTGCTGAGTACAGGGGCAGAAGAACCTCCCTTGTCCTACTGCCCACACTGTTTCTGATCCAGGCCAGGATGCCATTGGCTCTGCTGCCCACCTGGGCACACTGCTGCCTCATCTTCAGCTACTCTCTACCAGCACCCTCAGATCCCTCTCTGCCTGGAGGCTCTCCATGGGACTGTAAGACCATGGTCTGGACTCAGAGACAATAGTGTAGACTTAAAGACCCTGGTCTGGACTTAGAGGTGATGGTCTGGAGTCTGGACTCAGAGACTATGGTCTTTAAGTCAAATTAAGGAGGAGGTGGCAGCTGATATCCCCACGTAGCCTTTCATCTAGGTGGTGATGGAATAAGCCAGGTGGCTACAGCTAAGAGGTTACATTTAACACAGATCTTCTCAGAATAAATAACAATACATTTGAGAGAGGTTGGACTGGATGATCTTGGAGGTCTCTTCCAACTTGGTTGATTCTATGATTCTCTTTGCCACCAGGAATCTGTCATTGAAATTTACTGACTGGAAAGAACTGAAACCTCCAGCAGCTCCTCCCCACAGTCACGGTGCTTTCAGCTCAGCCACCTAGTTACCAGGCTCAAAGTCACACCTGCAGTCATTTTACCTTCTTCTACCATATCTGTGACCAAAAAAAAGGAGTGAAATACAATGAATTTTCTGCTACAATGGTTCTGCCCCTGCAGCATCTCTCTGGATGTGGTCTCTCCTCAGGTTATCATAGAACGGTTTGAACTGGAAGGAACCTTAAAGATCATCTTGCTCCAACTCCTTGCCAGGGGCTGGAACACCATCCAGCCTGGGCTTAAACACCTCCAAGGATAGAGCACCCACAACTTCTCTGGGCAACCTGTTCCAGTGTTCCACCACCCTCCTAGTGAAGAACAACTGCCTAATGTCCAGCTTAAATCTACCCTGTCCAGCTTAAATCTACCCTGCTCTAGTTTCAAACCATCGCCCCTCATCCTATCACCACTCTTGTAAATGGTCCCTCTCTATCTTGGTTTCTCTATCCCAGTCAGTCCCTAATGGAGTCATCTCCATATAACAGGATGACAGCCCAAAGGCCTGACCTGCTCTTGCTTTCCACCTCCCTAAGTCCTTCCTAACAGCACTCGAGCAACAGGACAATGACTGAAAGCCGAAGACATTAGCGCCAAGAGCACACCACCTCCCTTCACTGTCCTTGAGATGTCACCAAGCAGAGCTGCTTAACCACATCCCCCCCCACCCCCATTCCTTCAAGATCTCAGTGAAGCCTCCTTGAAACATCCATCAGGACAGCTGATGGTGAGGAGGAGAGCACGAGAGGAAGGAAGAGCATCCCAAGACTTTACCAGCCACGTCTTGCTGAGGATGAAGCACAGGATTGCAGCGGCAGAGGCCTCAGGGTGGGAAGCAGTTGGTTGGTAAAATGAAAGCTTGAAGAGAGAAACAGGAAGCCTGAAGAACCTGAGCAAAGCCACCCAGCTTGAGGTCAGGGCAGGAAATCCCCGCTGCAAACTCTGCGGGGATCAGGTGGAGCTGAGAGCAGCTGAAGTGGGGCTTGACTAAAGCAAAACAAGATGGGATAGGACCATCCTCCATCTCCTCTCTGTTCCATTAAAGAGACTCCACATGCTGATTGAAGAACAGCTGTGGTCCAAAGCCTGCTCAGATGCTGTCTCCTCAGTCCTCCTTCACCAAAGAGTCTCAGCCATCCTGAAGAGAGCCAAGACTCAAGCAGGATGCTGATGGTTAAGCAAAGTGCATCATTGAGATGAGTAATTTAGCTTCAAGCATGAGTTAGTTTCTTGTGTGCTCAGGCAGCCAAGAAGGCCAACAACATCCTGGCCTGGATCAGCAAAAGTGTGGTGGACAGGACCAGGGCAGGGATTGTTCCTTCTGGACTATGCACTGGTGAGGCCAAACCTCAAATCCTGGGCTCAGTTTTTGGGGTCCTCACTCTAGAAGGACATTGAGGATCTGGAGATTGTCCAGAAGAGGGCAATGAAGCTGGTGAAGGGTCTGGAGAACAGATCTGGTGAGGAGCAGCTTAGGGACCTGGGGTTGCTCAGTCTGGAGAAGAGGAGGCTGAGAGAAGACCTCATTGCTCTCTACAGCTCCCTGAAAGAATATTAGAGTCAGGTGGGGGCTGGCTCCTGTCTCCCAGTGAACAAGTGACAGGACCAGAAGAAGTGACCTCAAGTTGTGCCAGGGAAGGTTTAGGTTGAACAAGAGGAACAATTTATTTGCTGCAGGAGTGGTCAGGCACTGGAACAGGCTGCCCAGGGAGGTGGTGGAGTCACCATCCCTGGAGGCGTGCAAGAAAGTTATGGACATGGCACTCTGGGACACAGTTTGGTGGTGTTGGGTTGAAGGTTGGACTCGATCTTAGAAGTCTTTTCCAACCAAAACAGTTCTATGACTCTATGATTCTTGGAGCTTTCTGCAGTGTGGTTTCACCCAGCAGAGCCTGGAAGAGGTCATTCCTTGGCCATTCCATTTAACAATTTCACCTCAGGAAATGGAGCATTCTGACATGCCAAACACATCTCGTTGCACAGCTGGGGAGGGGGAAAGGGAAGCAAATCAGCTTTCTTCTTGGTCTTGGTCTAGCTCCAGCACAGTGCCTGGATTTATCTTCATCTGCAGGAGAGCAAATAGAGAGCTAAAGACAAACAGCCCCCTTGATTTACCAGGGAGATTAAAAGGATGTTAGCAGAGCAGGCAAAGAGTCCTCATGAAAAATGAAAGAAGAGCAGGCGGGTGGTAGAGCAGTGGAGATGAAGCTCCATGAGTTATCTGGGGCATGTAAGAAAACCATCAGCCCAGCAAAAATGTGAGAGGAGAGCACAGGAGGTGAGAACAGTGGGGGAAAGCAGGGCATGATGTTTAATTCATCACCCTCCTGCACGCTGCCATGGCATTGTCTCTCTAAGAAGAGGGATGGACGCACAGGATGCTGACTGGGAAATCACAGAATCAGTCAGGCTTGGAAGGGACCACAAGGATCAGACAGTTCCAACCTCCCTGCCAAGCCCAGGGACATCCTACCCTGGATCAGGCTAGCCAGAGCCCCATCCAGCCTGGCCTTAAACACCTCCAGCCATGGGGCCTCAACCATCTCCCTGGGCAGCCCACTCTAATGCCAATCCAAGGCACAGTGCCACCAGCACCTCCTGCTCCTCTACTCCCTGAGGTGGTCTATGTCCAGCCCCAGAAGAGCAGATCTCTACACCACCAGCTGCCCTGCCAAGGGCTGTCCTTGCAAAGCCACCATGTGGCTGGTGCAGCTTGGCTTCATCACCTTCCCCACAGAGCAATTCCATGTAGGACTGAAGAACCAAGCCGCCAAAGCTGCATTTTCCTCTGGGTTCAGAGGAGCTGGCTATGTCCAGGAGAGATCTAACAACATAATCAAGATTTATGACAGATGGAAAATACTTTAGAGGAGACCATTTGGGCTGTTCTCTATCCCATAAAACCTCCAGCAGTCATTTGTGGGTCGATGTGGCAGCCACGCTCAGCACCACCACAGGGACAAAAGGTGAACAAAGAGGCATTTAGAGACACAAAGCATCACCTTTGTAGAGCACCTCTGGTTGCCCCGGGCTGCCTCAGGATGCTGGCCAAAGGAATTGCTCCACAGCTTAGGAATACCAGTCCAAGTGACCCTAAAGCTGGAACGATAGAATTGTTTTGGTTAGAAGAGACATTTAAGCTCATGAGTCCAACCATGAACCCAGCACTGCCAGGGCACCACCAAACCATGGCCCTCAGCACCACATCTCCACAGCTTTGAAACCCCTCCAGGGATGGGGACTCCACCAGTGCCCAGGGCAGCCTGGGCCAGGCCTGAACAACCCTCAAGGGAAAGAAATTGTTCCTCAATTGTCCCAGACTACCCAGGAGGGATGGAGTTGGTGGGCAGGATCCAGGTAGGGGCAGGCTCTTCTCTGGAAGGTGACCTCAGAGGACAAACTGATGCAGTGCTGGCAGGACAGCACCCAGCACGCTGGCAGGACAAAGGGCAGCAGTTTGAAACTAGAGCAGGGGAGATTCAGAGTGGGCATTAGGAAATGTTTTGCACTGTGAGATCAGTGAGACACTGGAACAGGCTGCCCAGAGGAGCTGTGGGTGCCTCATCCCTGGAAGTGTTTAAGAGCAGGCTGGATGAGGCTTTGAGGAAGCTGGTCTGGTGCAGGGTGTCCTGGCCCATGGCAGTGGAGCTGGAACTAAATGGTCTATAAGGTCCCTTCCAGTGCAAACCATTCTAGGGTTGTGTGGTTTGGTGGTGGAGAAAATCAGGCCAAGAGAGGCACTGCTCTGTTGTGGGAGGAGTGGGGATGTGTTTTGTCCCATGTCACAGCATCCCAGCGTGGTGGAGGCTGGAAGAGACCTCTGGAGATCATCCAGTGCAACTCCTCTGCTTAAGGAAGGGCTCCCAGAGCAGCTTGCCCAGGAGCACAATGACCAGGGTGGGTTTGGAAGCTCTGCAGAGGAGACTGCACAGCCTCTCTGGGCAGCCTGCTCCAGGCCCCCAGCACCCTAACACCCTGAAGTCCTTCAATATCAAATCCCTGTAGGATGACTTCTGAGCCCTCCATGTTTCTTGCTTTGCAGCCAGAAGGAAATGCACACAGGGATATGCAGGAGCTGCAGCACTTGGGATGTTGCATTCCAAGGATGTGCAGCCTTCTCACCCACTGCTGACTTCAGGGTCCACTCAAGACCTTGCTGAGTTCTTGAGTGGACCTCCAAGTCGCCAGTGGGTGAAAAGGCTGCACATCCTCATCCTCCCTGTAGAGCTGTGGGTTTAGAGGATGCTTGTGGAGCAAGCCTGGGTGGAGATCCCACTAGAGGGTGCTGCCCAGCTCTGCTGGGAAACGCTACAAGGCTCTGCTTGCTCTGAGACCTCCAAACACAGAATCATAGAATCGCAGAGACAAACAGGTGGGAAGAGACCTCCAAACTCATCCAGTCCAACCTAGCACCCAGCCCTGGCCAAGCAACCAGACCATGGCATTAAGTGCCCCAGCCAGGCTTTGCTTCAGCACCTCCAGGCACAGCAACTCCACCACCTCCCTGGGCAGCCCATTCCAATGCCAATCACTCTCTCTGACAACAACTTCCTCCTAACATCCAGCCTAGACCTGCCCTGCCACAACTTCAGACTGTGTCCCCTTCATCTGTTGCTGGTTGCCTGGCAGAAAAGACCAACCCCACCTGGCTACAGCCTCCCTTCAGGCAGCTGCAGACAGCAATGAGCTCTGCCCTGAGCCTCCTCTGCTGCAGGCTGCACACCCCCAGCTCCCTCAGCCTCTCCTCACAGGGCTGTGCTCCAGGCAGCTTTGTCGCCCTCCTGTGGACGCCTTCGGTATCTCAACATCTCTCTTAGAATTGAGGAGCCCAGAACTGGACACAGCACTCAAGGTGTGGCCTGACCAGTGCTGAGCACAGGGGCAGAAGAACCTCCCTTGTCCTGCTGCCCACACTGCTCCTGATCCAGGCCAGGATGCCATTGGCTCTGCTGCCCACCTGGGCACACTGCTGCCTCATCTTCAGCTACTCTCTACCAGCACCCCCAGGTACAATGTCCAGGTGGGTTTAGAAGCTCTCCAGAGAAGCACATTCCACAGTCTCCACATGACCTCAGAGATTAAAGTTTGGGAGGGAGGTGAGCACCACTTTGCATAACAGAAACATTTTGCTTGGAGGACACCTCCAAGATCAAGTCCAACCTTCATTGTACCACCACCATGAATGTTAAACCATATCCCAAAGTGCCCTGTTCAGAGATTTATTGAACACCTCCAGGGATGGGGACTCCACCACCTCCCTGGGCAGCCTGCTCCAATGCCTGACCACTCTTGCAGGAAAGGAATTGTTCCTAATCTCCAACCTAAACCTCCCCTGGCACAATTTCAGGCTATTTCCTCTCCTTCTGTCACCTGATTCTAGGGAGAAGAGACCAACCCCTGCTTCACTGCAACCTCTTTTCAGTTGAGATGGACAAGAGGAGACAGGAGTTCAGAGAACAAGGGTGTGCCAGGAGCTGGACCACTAGCCAAGTGATGATGGAGGGTAAAGGCAGATGCTGCAGCCAGATGTGCTGCAGGGTAATCACAGTTGGCTTTCTTTCAATTCCTGCCTCCTATGTTGTGCCCATTCAACATTTTTTCATGCTTCCTTGGTCACACTTCTGTGGCCTCAACAGCTGCTGTGCTTTTGGCCTGATGCCTGACACTCTCCTCTGGAGGAGGATGCCATCAAGCGTGTTTCTCCTCAAGCTTCTTTACAGATTGCAAGTATTATCTTAGGCTTCTGCCTCAGAGACAGTTTAGATCTTCAGAAGAAGGGAATTAATGAGAAAAACACTAAGTCTTCTTTCAGAGCAGAGCTGGAGTGGGTGTGTGGTGGAGGTGTTGGTAGATTTGGTGGCCTTCTCCTGAGTTCCCCTTCACCTGTCCAGCAGACTGAGGGATTTCTGAGAAGCTGCAGAATCCCAACATGGTGAGGGTTGGAAGTGACCTCTAGAAATCATCCAGTGCAACCCCACTGCTATAGCAGGGGCACCCACAGCAGCTTGCCCAGCATCACACTGGCCAGCTGGGGTTGGAAGCTCTCCAGAGAAGGAGACTCCACAACCTCTCTGGGCAGCCTGCTCCAGGCCTTCAGCACCCTTGCACCAAAGCACTGTTCAGATGGAACCTGCTGGGCTCCAGTTTGTGCCCACTGCCCCTTGGCCAATTTCTGGGCACCACTGAGCAGAATTTGGCTGCAGCCTCTTGCCCCCCACCCTTTAGCTGCTACTGTGCATTGATCAGATCCCCTCTGGGGCTGCTCTTCTCCAGGCTCAGCAGCCCCAGGGCTCTCAGCCTTTTGTGCTCTCCATGCTTGTCAGGGTTCTACTGAGCAGCTCTGGGCCAGACCACCCACAGCATTGTCCAAGACTATCAGCCTGGCCAAGCACAATATCCCCTCAGGGTGTAAATGGTGACCCCACTTTGTCACTTGAGAGGGCAGAAGAGGTCACTGACCTGTGTTTGGAAAACGTGCTGGTGTTTTGGGGATGGAAGACGTTGAAAGTCGTCATTGCTCCTCACTGTTTTCTCCAGGTTGCCTTGGCATTGCCATGGCATCATTTCTGGCCCTAGTTCAAGCTTGAATGCACAGCAGGGCTGCCAGCTGAGCAGCTCCAGCAGGTAAGGTGAGGGCAAAGTCTGAGTCACCTACTCTAGTGGGAGCATGACCCATAGCTGTCACCGTGCTCGCTATGGAAACCCAATGGCAAGCAGTCAGGAGGTGGCAGGGAACAAACAATTCCGTGTTGTCAATGGATCCCTTTGAGGTTTGATCACTTCTAGTGAACTCCACTCATCAAACAGCTCTTAGGGGGCACTTTGCTAATAGGGGAACCCAAAGGTTGGATGAGATAAGAGTGAATTAAAACTGACCTTGACCTTGGCCTTGGGTGAGGTAAGACTCTGTGTTCCTCATCACCTCCTGCACCCAGGCTTGCAGAGAAGACAACATGGAAGAGGGATTCATCCACTGGAGGAGGATAATGTTTCAGGGAGGATATTAGGTTCCAAGATGGAAACCACCTCTGGGACAAAACTCTGACTCTCACATCCCACTTTCCTCTCTGCTTGTGCTCATGGTAGTAGAGTAAGAGAGCAACTACAGCTACCCCATTGTTTAACTCCACAGGGGAGAGAAGCTGATGTTTTGGTCTCATCCTGCCTGCTTTTGGTCCCTGTCATGGCATAAAGGCTGGTGTGAGGGCTCCAGCAGCCTGCAGGACCTGGAACTAGTCTTCTGTTATTCTCTGCCCAAGCAGCCTCCTGCACAGCTTCTCCTGGCACTGCTGGAGCAGCTGCATGGTGTTGACTGCTGCCTGGGTGTCCATCCTCTGTCCTGGAAGCTTTGAAAGGCTGAACTGACTGTTCAGATGACAGTTTCTGTCACTCTGGCCCCATGCCATGCTGCAGTCCACTGAAGAGTGCTTGGAAGCCCTGCATGGTAGCCTCTAAGTCCTCAACAGGACCTGGTCTTTGAAACCAGCTTCATGAGAAGAGCTTTCCTGCCCTGGAATTAGATCTGAGGAGCTGAGCTGGAGAAGTCAGTGCTGTGTTCTGCTTTTAAGCACGAGGAAACCTCTCTTCTGAGCCCATCTTTTCCTGCTGAGCACTGGCACCACCAACACACTCCAAGTCATGAGGCATGCAGGGCACATGGCCAGAAGAACAGGCCAACAAGGCTCCTCGTGGTGGTGTTTGAGCAAGACCATGCTTTCCAAAAGTGATCCTTGGCTCCCATGGTTGGCAAAGCCAAAGTGATGCTCTCTTTCCATTAACCAGGAACAGTAAATCCCCTCTGCACTACCAAGAGGGCTAGAAGTGAACCTTCCAGTGTTTTCAACACACCTCCAGCTCTGGCTTGTGCTAGCCCATGGCTAGTAGGTCGCTCTGGGTCTCAGTCCTGACTTAGCTTTGACTTGCTGTGATAGTGGTGACACCAATCAGCCTTCTTGTCAAGAGGCAGAAGGGACAAGACCTGCTTGAGCTGCAGGATGATGGTGGCATGAGAAGAAGTGAGATGAACAATCCATGCACCCATTTGAGCTGGAGATGAGAAGGCTCTCATATGGCCTCTTTTAGTGCAGGTAATAATCCTGACCACTTTCTAGGTGGAATTTGACACCTCCAGGTTCAAACGATGAGGCTGGTGTGAGAGCACAGGATGGGACGAGGTGACCTTGGGGTCATACTCCTGGCAGCTTTACAGCACTGCATTGCTGTCACCACCACGTGAGAGGTGATGTTTCTCCCAGAGACAGACCAAAACCTTGGAGTGTCCAGTTCCCAGGAGTCTGTAGCACACAGACTAAGAGCTTTCCAGGGGCACCTCAGAGTGTTGGGGCCATTTCCTTTGCACTCCTGTTCTTCTGTTCCTCTTGTCCTTTAGTGAGCTTCAGGGTGTCCTCATACCATGTCAAGCTCCTCATCTGCAGGATTAATACAGCACTAGAAAGCTGTCCAAGCTGGGAGACATGGAGACCTCTGAGGTCAAAGCCTTTCCATGGGCAGCAGTGCCTGAGGAGGGCAACCACAAGCCTTTGCTTGGGGCTACTCTGAGTTTATTGCTGTGAGTTGTTGCTCTGCATCCAGGACCAGCAGCCTTCTTTGATGGTCCACAGAGACCTACATCAGCTCTTTGCCTTCAAGAACAACACTCAGATTGCAGATCCAAGCTTTTGGAGAGCAGATGGGTTGGCATTTCTGGATTATCCCATGTTGGCTGAAAGAGCTGGCATTGTTCAGCCTGGAGAAGAGAACCTCCAAGACCTTAGAGCAGACTTCCAGTATTTGCAGTGGGCTGCAGGAGAGCTGGAGAGGAACTTTGTACAAAGGCACAGAGTGACAGGATGAGGGCTGATGGCTTCAAACTGGAAGAAGCCAAGTTTGGATTTGACATTGGAAGAAGTTGCCTGTCATGAGGGTGGTGAGGCACTGGAACAGGTTTCCCAGGGAGGTTGTAGAAGCTCCAGCTCTGGAAATGTTCAAAGCCAGGCTGAATGGAGCCTTGAATAACCTGGTCTAGTAGAGGTTGGACCTAGATGATCCTTAAGGTCCCTTCCAAACCAAACCATCTGATTTGGTGCTCTCCTACCCTGATTCAGCCTCAGCCCCGTGCTGGGATTCAACCAGCCGTCTGCCAGTCAGGTCTGCAGAAATCCTGGCTCTAAACCAAGCATGTGCTGGAGTAGATCCTCCTCACACCAGCCCCATCCTCAGGCTGGCTGCTCTGCTGAGCCAGATGGCATTTTCACCCCAGGGCACGGCGTTGGCAGAGCCTAAAGAACAGACTGTCTGCAACAAGGCTGACAGAATCCCAGAACACCAGTGTGGTGGGGGTTGGAAGGGCCCTCTGGAGACCAGCCAGTCCAACCCCCCTGCTAGAGCAGGTTTGCCTAGACGAGGCTGTAGAGGAATGGGTGCAGACATGCAGACCATCTGCAGTGAGGCTGGCACAGGTTGGTGCCGCAGCCCATCTGCCATCTACCTGGGTTTGGACTTCAGGTCTTCTTCTTATCACATCTCCCTGTTGTAGGATGCAAGCTTGGGGCTTACTGGAGAGCATCTAGGCACATTCTCTCTGTGTGGCAGTCGGGGTGCACATGGAAAGGTTTATGGTCCAGGTTATTTCCATCTCATCGTCCAGTTAGTGATCTGCAGCCTGGAAACAGGGTGGGCAGGATGTTTGCTTTGGCACTGGGTACTCAGCTACCAACTGGAGAGTGACATCATGGTAAGATGGTAAGGCAAAGGCCATGCAACAGCTTATCAGCTCTACTGAGGTCAGACTTTGGTCTGGAGAATTCACTCTGGGGGCAAAAAAAGTCCTCCAGAGTGATCTGAAGGCAAAGATACCTTGAGAGTGTTTAGTGTACTGTTTCCCTTGCTCAGAGGTGCTCTCCTCCTTCCCAGAAGATGTTTCTGCCATGGCCAGGCCATTCTTAAGCCCTCTTCCCTCTCAGATATAAAGAGGTGATGAAGCATTTCCAGATATCCTTCTCTGGCAAAAGCTGGGAAGGGGCTTTTAAAAAGGGCTTGTGCTGAGGCAAGGGGCAGTGGCTTTGAGCTGGGAAAAGGCAGACTTCTACTGGAGGTCAGGAAGCAATTCTTTACAGGGAAGGTGTGGAGACACTGGAACAGGTTGCTCAGTGATACTGTGGATGCCTCCTTCCTGGAGGTGTTCCAAGCCAGGCTGGGTGAGACCTTGAGCAACCTGGGCTAGTGGAAGGTATCCCTGCCTGTAGCAGTGGGGATGGACCTAGATGGTCTCTAAGGGCTGTTCCACTTCAAACCATCCTGGGATTCTGCTGGGATTTTAATTTGCCAGCTGGAAAGAGGTCATCGAGGCATGACATGAGACAGCTCTGCTTTAGGGATGAGAGGTCTCAGAGTGGTCATCCAGTTCCTGGTTCCAGATGGTGAAATGAGATCAATGGACACACATGGTCTGGTTACTGTTAGCAAATGATCTATGGGATGGATATGGGTATCCAAAATGGTTTTTCACAGCCATGTAGATGTGTCCCCCAGCTGTCATGGTCCTGGTGGATACTTCAGACTGGGCATTCAATAATTTACTTACACATCTTATCTTGCCCATTTTTAGCAGCATCTGCCAACTTGAGGTAGAGTTGTTGTGTCCTCCTGCTGACAGATAGCTTTGGACAAGGAAGGAAAAAGGCTCTGCTTAATGGTGTGCTTTAATTGGCTTTTCATAATGAAAGCTTAGATGTCTCCTCAGCAAAGCTCCCTCAGAAGTCAGCAGCAGGATGAAGATCAGGACTGCAAGCTCCTCCCAAAAGGTGGGAGTTGGAGAGGAGCATGGTTTTGGTTTGGTGTCATCACTACAGGGAGATCATCTCAGGCAATGATGAAACCCCCATCACCACTGACTTCAGAGATGATGGAGATCTCGAGAGGAGAGGCTGAGACCTGGAGGAGAGTAGCCCTGTGGGGGGCAAGAGGATGAGGCCACACTCTTCTTAGTGTGTGTCCAGTGACAGGACAAGGGGCACGAACTGGAAGCCAGGAGATTCCATCTGCACAGGATGAGAATAGTCTATGGTATGAAGGTGCTGGAACTTGAGAGCAGGCTGCCCAGAGAGGCTGTGGAGACTCCTTCTCTGGAGAGATTCCAAACTCCACTGACCCCCAGAATAAGGTCCTCTTCTCTCCAGTCCCACAGCTCTCACTCCAGGCAGAGATGCCACCTTGCCAAAGACACTGGGCAGAGCATTTTTGGTGAGCACCTTCATGGCAGCCTTCTTATTGCAGTTTTCCAGATACATTATCAAACCCAGGTTATTGAGAAGGAGACCTTGACCCTTGCAGCTGCCCCTTCCCATCTGTTTGGAATTCTTGAGCATCTTCAGCTAAGTTTGATGGAACACTCAAAGATCTCAAAGAGATGACAAGATAGAGCTGGACAAAATGGTGGTGTGGGCAGAGGAGAACCTCAACATGGGTACTTTCAGCACATAAATGTCGATGGACTCATCAAGTGACCCCTTCCAGCTTTCCCTTCCTCCACATTGAGGGCTCCTCGTTCCACATCTGTCCATGGTGGCATCAGATAAGGTTCTGCAAGACTGCCACCAGGATGCTGGCCAAGGAGATGCATGGAAGTTGGCACAGAAGAGTCTTTTTCCCCTGCCCTTTGCTTCTCTGCCAATCCCCAGTGGGTCAGGCTGGGTGAAAAAGGGAATGGGCTGAGGAGATGAAGTAGCTCTGACTACAGTTGTGATCTCAGCACCTTCTGGAGCTGGTTGCAGCCCAACAGAGGGAAGTTTTCAGTGAGCTTGAAGTCATGTTGGGCCAGGCCTCCGGCAGAATGAACCACCCCTGGTTGGCCAGCTCAGGTACCTGGGGGAGAGGGAGGTGAAATGACTCAGGGCAGGGTGCTCAAGGACCACAAAACCTTGTCCAGAGAGATGTTGCTTGTTGGAGCCCTTTCTGCTCTATCTTCACCTATGTAAGGGCTGGTGTGGGGACATTTGAGGTTGATGTCACCTGGATTGTAGTGAGACCTGCAAAGGGGGTCATGATGGGACCTGCTCTGAGGGGACAGAGTGGGACCTACTGGGAGAATTGGGGCAGAACCTGCCAGAGGAGTCAGGGTGAGACCTAGGAGGGGGTAATGTGAGACCTGCTGAGTGGGATCTTGGTGGGATCTGCCAAGGGGGCTGAGTGGGGAGGTCAGGGTGGGACCTATGGAAAGGTTGGGCTGAGACCTATGGAGGCAGGGGTGGGTCTCAGAGCGGGGAAGTGGGAGTGGGATCTACTGAGGGGAAGGAATGGGACCTATTGAGGGTGTCAGGGTGCAACCTACAGGGAAGCTGGGGTGAGACCTATGGGGGGGGATGAGTGGGACCTGCTGGGGAGACTTGGTGAGACCTGCTTGAGGAAATAAGTGGGACATGATAGGGGGATTTGGGCTGGGACCTGCTAGGGAAGTTGGGGTGGGACCTGCTGGCGGGGTTAGAATGTGAGATGGGGGGGAGGAAGGGGGGTCAGGACGGGATCTACCAGGGGGAAGCCGAGATGCTTCCAGGCTTTTTCCCAGCTGGACAATGGCATTAGCCCAAATCCTGCTTTGCCGGGGGATGGAGAGAAGCTCCACACCCCCCGCCCCCGGAATCCCCTTGTGGCCTCGCCTGGCCCCGACGAGGGGGGGTTGGGACAGATGAGGAGGGGTGACGGACACCGAGTCGGGGGGGCAGAAGGCGGGGTCGGGAGCGGCACCGCCTCCCCGGCTATAAAGCAGCGGAGCCAGGAGGCGGCGGGCAGAGCTGGGGCACCGAGCTGACAGCGGGGGGGACCAGCACGGACCGGGAGGCACCGGTACGGAGCGGCCGGGTCACCCCGCGAAGGTAACGGAGGGGTCCGGGGGGATCCCAGCCCCGTTGGGGTGAGGATAGGGATGGGGGTCCCCCGGTCGGCGCCATGCCGGGGAGGGCTGCTGGAACTCGGTGTGTGTCCCCTCTCGGTGTGTGTTGTCCACCCCACCGATGTGTGTCCCCCCCATTCGATGTGTGTCCCCTCCATGTCGCCTACCGCGGGTGTGTATCCCCCGCTTCGCGGGGTACCCCCTTTCAGCGTGCGCTGTACCCTCTCATGTCGTGTCCTCTTTGGGGGGGGGATGGGAGGTGTCCCCACGTCGTGTGTCCTCCTCACTTCGTTTTGTCACTCCCCTTCCCCCACCATGTCGTGTCCCCCTTCGGCGTGTGTCTCCCTCTATGTCGCTACCCACCCCCCCCGCCCCGTGTGTGTCCCCATGTCTTCGGTCCCCCCCGCTCCGTGCTGTGTCCCCTCTCCCTGGTGTCCCCACCGTCGTTCCCCCTGCCTCCTTTGGCGTCTGTCCCCCTCAGTGTGTGCGTGTCCCTCCCCCCCCCCAGCACTTTCGGCGTGTGTCCCCACCATGGCTTGTCCCCTCCCCAGTGTGCCACCGATGTCGCCCTCGCCCCGGTATGTCACGTCCCCGCGGTGTGTGTTTGTCCTCCCACCCCATCCATCCCCCCACCTCGGCGTCCTGCCCCGCCGTCGCTGTCCCCTGTCGCCTCCGAGGTGTCCCGCTGGCTTTGTGCCTGGGTCGTAGCCTGGGTGCGTGTGGCAGGGGGTGTAGAGGTAGGGTTGGGGTTTCTTAGGGGTCCCCTTCATCCCTGGGCAGTCCAGCAGCTGTCTCTAGCTGTGCCACCCGAAGGGACAAAGGAGGTGGCTCCTGCCCAGCTTGGTCCTCCTGCCTTGGTCTCCCTGTGGCAAGGGAATGGGCACATCTCCAGTAAAAGCCACTGCAGGCGAGGGCTGTGGAAGCTGGAAGCCAGCTGGACCATGCTCTGCCTGAGCTTTGCAGTCCTAGCCTTGGCTCACCCCAGGCAACCCTTGCTCAAAACCCATTACCCTTGAACATCCCTGCAAGTTGGGAGAAGGTTGTGGCCACGGAATACAGCTGAGCCCTCCCCACCACCCAAAAGTGCTCGCTGAGACTGATCTTGGCTCTCGATCTTCTCCAGAATGTTCAGAATCATAGAGTTCTTTGTGGTTGGAAAAGACCTCTGAGCTCGAGTCCAGCTGTCAACCCAACACCAGCATAGCCTCTAAACCATGTTCCCAAGTGCCATGTCCTCATGTTTCTTCATCATCCCCAGAGATGGGGACTCCATCACCTCCCTGGAGTCTGTTAGGACCTGTCCATGTTGCCTCTGCGAAGCCACCTGGCAGGACACAAGGATAGGGAGAGACTGGGGGATGTCTCTTGGCTGTCAGACCTGTCCCTGGGGGAGTCCAGGCAGCTGCTGCCAACTTCCAAGTGGCTCCAGGGCTGCACTGACATCACACAGAGCTCAAAGCCAACTCTGCCAGGGGGTTAAGAGTGGCACAGGGGACCTCTTTGTCTCCATGGTCTCCCAGATCCCTGCATGGCTTGGCCAGGCTGGATCCAGAAATCCATCATCTGCTGAGCTAGGTTTATGTAAGTGCTGGTTTGCAGTGGCAAGAGATGCTTGAAGATCAGCTCATCTTTGGAAAGTGGCCCAAAACGTGGCTCCTGGCCCACGGCTGTGCCAGCAGCTGTGTTTGTCTTGGTCCCAGATCCTTGGAGAGATGCTGCCACCTCTCACCTGCTCTCAGCTTGGCCTGGAGCACTTTACAGGAGCAAGGATGGAGCAGAAGTGCCAAGAGGCACCATCCCTTTGTCCTTTATGGTGGTATCTAATGCTGCTTTGCTGGCAGACCTCCTGGTACATAGGACCATAAACTCCCCCCAGCTCTGTGTCTCGGCACTGTGACGCAGACCTCCCTTGGCAGGCTCAGGAGGATGCTGAGCCAGGCAGGTCACCAGGCAGAGCAGGCTGTGACAGCCCTGCCCTTCCTGTTGGTGACATCCATGACACTTCACCTTCCTCAGCAAAGGTGCTGAGCAGCAGCCCCAGGAGCTGGCTGTGAGAAGGGCTGTAGGTGGACACAGTGCATTGAGACCATGGGCAAAGCTCTTCCATTCTTGTGTGAGAGAAGGGAGGTGGCATGAGGGAATGGTGCTTGTTGGAAGAGCCAAGGGTTGGGGAAGAGAGCTGGCTTCCAGACTCCTGGAGATACAGGGGCCTCATCCTGTGCTGCTGGCTGACCCAAAGGGGCTGGGGAACAGGGCTGGTGAGGAGCAGCTGAGGGAACAGGGCTTGTTCAGCCTGCAGAAAAAGAGGCTGAAGGGAGACCTTCTGGCTCTCCACAGCTCCCTGAAAGGAGATTGGAGCCAGGTGGGGATTGATCTTTTCACCCAAGGGACAAGTGGTAGGACAAGAGGAAATGGCCTCCAGTTGCAGCAGAAGAGGTTCAGGTTGGACATTAGAAGAAACTTCTTGACTGAAAGGGTTCTCAAAGACTGGAGCAGGCTGCCCGAGGAGGTGGCTGAACCCCCATCCCTGGAGGGGTTTATAAGGCAGGGAGTTGTGGTGCTGAGGGGCATGGTTTAGTGGCAGCCTTGGCAGAGTTAGGTTGGATTCAACCTTAAAGACCTTTTCCAGGCAAGCTGATGCTGTGAGCTGGTGTGGGACGGGCGGGATGATGGGCTGCATTTGCCGCTGGTCTCAACCTTGGCCCGTGACTGCTCTCTCCGTGGCAGGTGGGAAAGCAGCAGCAGCAGCAGCAGCAGCAGCAGCAGCAGCAGCTCACCATGGCCCTGGCAGACGACGCAGGCTGTGCCAAACCCAGCGAGGACTTCCCCTTCCCTGAGATCATCGAACTCAACGTGGGCGGACAAGTGTACATCACTCGCCACCCCACCCTGGTCAGCGTGCCTGGCTCGCTGCTGTGGGAGATGTTCAGCCAGAAGAACGTCCGCTCCTTGGCCCGCGACAGCAAGGGCCGCTTCTTCGTGGACCGGGACGGGTTCCTCTTCCGCTACATCCTGGATTACATGCGGGACCAGCAGCTGGTGCTGCCCGAGCACTTCCCGGAGAGGAGCCGGCTCCAGCGAGAGGCCGAGTACTTCATGCTGCCCGAGCTGGTGAAGATGCTGGCCCCCAAGCTCAGCAAGCAGAACTCGCTGGGAGACGACCCATGCCAAAGCGACCCCGAGGAGCTCTCCCCCGGTGCCGACGCCGCCCGCACGCTGAGCTCCGCCGGCGCCACGCTGCCCGGAGCTGCGGCTGGCGGCCCCGGGGGTGCCGGCGCCACCGGTGCGGGCGCTGCCGGCGCCGAGGTGCGCAGGGCAGGGTTCATCACCATCGGCTACCGGGGCTCCTACACCCTAGGCAGGGACAGCCAGACGGATGCCAAGTTCCGCAGGGTGGCGCGGATCATGGTCTGCGGCAAGACGTCGCTGGCCAAGGAGGTGTTTGGAGATACCCTGAATGAAAGCAGGGACCCGGACAGGCCCCCGGAGAGGTACACCTCCAGGTACTACCTCAAATTCACCTTCCTGGAGCAAGCCTTTGACAAACTGGCTGAGGCCGGCTTCCACATGGTGGCCTGCAACTCCACAGGCACCTGTGCCTTCGCCCATGACCAGACAGATGACAGGATCTGGACCTCTTACACCGAATATGTTTTCTATCGTGAGTGACACCAAAACACAAACCCACCCAACCCACCAACCAAACGCCAACTCTCCCTCTCCTCTCCTCTGCTGACTGTTTCCTAGAAGGTAGACCTCCGACCCCTGAATCCCAACGTTCCTCTTTTTGCCTCCTTTTGAGTTTGTTCTTGAGTTTCTCCTCCTCCTTCCTCCACGTTGAACCTGTTGGGCTCTTCCTTGTCACAGCCGCTGACCACCAACCTTCTCCCCTCTCTCCGACTTCTGCAGTAGCCACCTGTAGCTCCCAACCCTCCCTGGATGTGTGGACTTGGACACTGTCATGTGTGTGGTTTGGGTGGGAGGTGGGGGGGGGATGGACACCGTCTCTGCTCTGAGCTGGGGTTCCTGCAGCTGGATGAGCTTGTCCATGATGGACACTGAACTTGGCTCTCATGCCCTGTACACTGTGCAGCTCCTCAGGAACATGCTGCAGATGCTCTATTTGATCTACCAAGGGGTTCAAGTGGGCTTTGAGGGGTATAAGGACATGCAGAAAGGTGGGTGGGTGGTGGTGGGAGGGATGGACACCAGACTGTGCTCTGGGCTGGGATTCCTGCAGCTGGGTGAGCTTGGCCACGATAGATGCTGATCTTGGTTTTCGTGCCCTTTACACCATGCAGCTCCTCAGGGATGCACTGCAGATGCTCTGTTTGGTCTACCAAGGGGTTCAAGTGGGGTTTGAGGGGTTTAAGGACACAGAGAAAGGTGGGAAGTAGGGAGGTGGGTGGTGGAAGGACGAAGCCTGGCAGCGCGGATATCTTGCCATTAACCCGTGTAAGCAGCTTAGCGTTGGGCTGTCAGAGCTTGGGAAGGGCTGAGAAAGACTCACCCTCTGTTTGCAGCCCTGATCTGAGGTATCACTGCTGCTCTGGGGAGGGGTGGGAGGGGGAGTATGGACAGATGCTGTGTTCATGGCTCTGAGGTGGGAGGGGAGGTGGTAAGTCTTAACGTGCTGTAGGGTGTGAAGTGCTTCTAGGTCTTTCAGACCTGTTGGAGGTCTGGCAGAAGGAAGTTCCTTCATCTTCCATCTTCCCTTTGGAGAACGTTAATGGCATGGGCTTCAGAGGGCTGGGGTTGGCTTGCTCTGGGTCTCAGGCTTAGCTACAGCCTCAGCTTCACAGATTCAAGGGAATCTTGGCCCAGTGTGAAAACCTTTGAAGTTTTGGCCACCTCTTGTGAAGGTCTTTCCAACCACAGCTCTCCGTGCCCTGCTTTCAGGGCCTGAGGCTGGCTGCTGCTGCTTCACCATGCCTGGGCAATGCGTAATAAAGGAACAAAAGCGACTCTCCTCCGTGGTGCTGTGCTGAGGGACAAGGCTGCTGAGGCTGGGGGGTGGTGGAGGGAGCCCAGAGGTGATGCTCGAGTGGGACGACAGCCAGGGAGCCGCCTGCTGTACTGTAGGGATTCAAGTCGTGGAGTTATGGAGTGGTTTGTGTGTGAAGGGACCTTTAAAGCTCATCCAGTCCAAGCTCCCTGCAGTCAGCAGGGACATCTGCAGCTAGAGCAGGCTGCTCAGAGCCCCAGACAGCCTCACCTGGAATGGTTCCAGGCATGGGGCAGCTACCACCTCTCTGGGCAACCTGAGCCAGGGTCTTACCACCCTCAGTGTCAAACATTTCTCCCTTCTCTCCAGTCTGAATCTCCCTCTTTCAGTTCAAACCATCACCCCTTGTCCTGTCCCAACAAGCTCTGCTCAGAAGTCTGTCCTCAGCATTCTTCTGGCCCTTTGAAGTCCTGCATGACCACCAGAAGGTCTCCCTGGAGCCTTCTTCAGGCTGAACAACCCCAACTCTCTCAGCATGGCCTCCCAGCAGAGAGCTTCCAACCCACCCATAATTGCTGTGGCCTCCTCTGACCATCTCCACCAGCTCCATGTCCTGCAGAACTGCTCTGGCTGTAGATGATTTCCCATCTATCACTCAGGCAGAGCCTTGCAAGCTCTGGCACAAGAGGTCAGCCTACAGGTCTTGGTGCCCACACCTGCAGAACTAGTTGGCCCTGATAGAATCATAGAATGGTTTGAGTTGGAAGGAACCTTCAAAGGTCCCCTAGTCCAGCCCCTCTGCAGTCAGCAGGGACATCTGCAACCACAGCAGGTTGTCCCCTACCACTGCCTGCACCTGCCTGCTCCTCCTCTTGCTTTACAAGGTTGAGTCACCCTTTAACAGCCACCATCCATCCCTGATCCTCCACCTCTTGGTGCTTCTCAGGCAGCCCCCACAAAGTTCTTGGTGCAGAGAGCTAAAAGACCTCCTCACAAGCTGGATAGCAGCCACAGGGACGTTTTGCTTTGGGAGGTCACTGGGGAGGATGAGTTGAAGGTGGTTTCTGATGCAGTGCCTCTCTCCTGAAGAAGAGGAAGGTGAAGTTGGTGTTTTCATGAGGCTTGGTTCCTCTTTGCAACAGCTTTTCAGGGAGGAAATGGCAACCAGCTTTAAAAAAAAAAGAGCAGAAAAAAGGAACTTGAGCTCTGGGTGGAGAGAGAGAGGCTGAAGGACAACACTGAAACCTCTGAAGGAGGGAGCACAAATTGGTGTTTCCTTTAATTGGTATTTCCTTCTGCTGATCATTATTAACCAGGGATGATCAGAAGAGCAAGCTGCTGGGAAAGGCTGAGGGGGGGTTGAGCTTTGCTTTTTTCCCCCTCTGGAACTGGACCAAAAAAAAAAAAAATAGACCTCAGAGGAGGAGATCAGAGGGAGAAACCATAATGGTAAAGTCAGCCTTGAGGTGGGTTTGGTCTGCTGGGTTATGTGATCCAGGCTGGTAAACCCAATACTCCAAGTGAAATAGGAGCAGAGCAGACTTCAGCTGGAGCATTTGAATCATAGCATCATAGAATCAGCCAGGCTGGAAGAGAGCTCCAAGCTCATCCAGTCCAACCTAGCACCCAGCCCTGGCCAAGCAACCAGACCATGGCACTAAGTGCCCCAGCCAGGCTTGGCTTCAACACCTCCAGGCACAGCCACTCCACCTCCTCCCTGGGCAGCCCATTCCAATGCCAATCACTCTCTCTGACAACAGCTTCCTAACAACATCCAGCCCAGCCCTCCCCTGCCACAGCTTCACACTGTGTCCCCTTGTTCTGTTGCTGCTTGCCTGGCAGAAGAGCCCAACCCCACCTGGCTACAGCCTCCCTTCAGGTAGCTGCAGGCAGCAATGAGCTCTGCCCTGAGCCTCCTCTGCTGCAGGCTGCACACCCCCCAGCTCCCTCAGCCTCTCCTCACAGGGCTGTGCTCCAGGCCCCTCACCACCTTTGTTGCCCTTCTCTGGACACCTTCCAGCACCTCAACATCTCTCTTGAACTGAGGAGCCCAGAACTGGACACAGCACTCAAGGTGTGGCCTGAGCAGTGCTGAGCACAGGGGCAGAAGAACCTCCCTTGTCCTGCTGCCCACACTGCTCCTGAGCCAGCCCAGGATGCCTGTGTCAGACTGAGGGACTGATGGTTTTCAGGAAACTGATAGTTTGTGAAGAAATACTTCTTGGTTTTGGTGGAGGTTTTGCTCAAGAAAAGCCCAGCAAATGTGGGGTAGCTCCTTCCCTTTGTATGTATCTAGTAGTGGAAGCAGTGTCCTCTTGCTGCTGCCCATGCCCAGCAGCAGAACCTGGGTAATGTAACCCACACAGGAGACCATCTGCATGGTGGTGTGGAAAAACATCTCTCTGGCTCCTCACCCTCTAAACAAACTAGGGGGAAAGAAAAAGCAGAGGATGGGCAAAGTGAGTTGGAAGCTCTCTCTACCTCCAGGACTTCAAGGAGATCTCCTGTGCAGAAGGTGCTTTCCTGATGTCCCTTGTTTTGCTGGCTTTGCCATGTCTGCATCCCTCTGTGTTTCAGATCTCCAGCTGCCTGCTGACCCATGAGGGTCTGCCTTTGGGTTGGACTTGTTTAACACCTACACCTACTTAGCTTGAGCTGGTGATCTCCCTTCAGCAGCTCCCACCATCCAGGATGTCCATGGGGACTGAAGGGGAAAACTGAATCTCCCTGAGTTTCCTTCTTTCCTGGATGGTGGACTTGGAGATGATCTTTTTTCTTCCCAGAAGGTGGCCTGACACTGTTCTTGAGACACTGAGTTCTGCCAGTGCACAACTGGACTCAGTCCACACCCTCCAGCTGGCACTGAAGCACAGCAGCAGGTCCTGGTAGGACCACAGAACCACAGAATTGTTTTGGTTGGAAAAGACCTCCAAGGTCATCAAGCCCAATTGTCAACCTAAGACCACCACAGCCACTAAGCCATGTCCCCAGGTGCCATGTCCACAGGTTTCTTGAACACCTCCAGGGATGGTGACTCCAGCACCTCCCTGGGCAGCCTGTTCCAATGCCTGACCACTCCTGCAGGGAAGGAATTGTTCCTAATCCCCAACCTAAACCTCCCCTGGCACAAGAGACCAACCTCCACCTCACTCCAACCTCCTCTCAGGGAGTTGTAGAGAGTCATGAGGTCTTCCCTCAGCCTACTCTTCTCCCTCCAGTAGAGGTGCTGGTGGCTGCCTGCTGCTATCTAGGAGCTGTAAGTGAAGATCCTCTGTGGGCATGCCAAGCCCAGGGCTTTGGAGAGGAGCTGAGTTTGGCCGTGGGGGGCTGTGTTCTGTTGTAGGAGGGTTGGTGTCTCCAAGGAAGGCCAGGAAGACTGTGTGTGGGCAGGCAGGGTGCAGGGCACACCTGTAGGAGCCCAGGACAGGGCTGCACGTGTGGTAGGGGATTAGTCACGTTGGCTGCCAGAGCCCAGGGCCAGAAGGGATCCCTGGGATTATTTTAATCTGACCTGCCCTGGGCAGTCAGCAGCTTTTCTGGAGGGAGACCTGCTGGGAATGAGAGGTGGGGATTGTGTCTAAGATCCAGTCCATCCCCACACCACCTACCTGCACCTTGGCTTTGAAGGTGGTTTATACAACAGTGTAAGAAGCTCACAACCTCCCAAGGGGGTTGTCTGTGTGGTAGCAAGTTCCTCATGGAAGTGCATGGACCACAGTGTGGGTGTGTGTCCTTTGGGTAAGTGTCTGGTCTTGCTGGGAAGCTCAGCACAGAAGCACGGGCTCACAGGATGTTAGGGGCTGGAAGGGACCCAAGAAGATCATGGAGGCCACCCCCCTTGCCAGAGCAGGACCATACAATCTAGCTCAGGTCACAGAGGAGTGCATCCAGACAGGCCCTAAAGTCCCCAGAGAAGGAAGCTCCACTCCAGGAGCCTCTCTGGGGAGTCTGTTCCAGTGCTCTGTGACCCTTACAGTAAAGAAGTTCCCCCTTGTGTTGAGCTGGAACCTCCTGTGCTGCAGCTTCCATCCATTGCTCCTTGTCCTGTCACAGGCAGCAGTGAGCAGAGCCTGTCCCCCTCTCCTGATCCCAGCCCTCAGGTGTTTATAAACACTGATTAAATCCCCTCTTAGTCTTCTAAACAGCCCCAGGTCCCTCAGCCTCTCCTCACCAGGCAGTGCTCCAGTCCCCTCAGCATCCTTATAGCCCTCTGCTGGACCCTCTCCAGCAGATCCCTGTCCCTCTTAAACTGGGGAGCCCAAAACTGAAGGCAGTGCTCCAGATGAGGTCTCACCAGGGCAGAGCAGAGGGGCAGGAGAACCTCCCTCGATCTGCTGGACACTCTCTTGCTAATGCACCCCAGGATCCCATTTGCCCTCTTGGCCACAAGGGCACATTGCTGTGCCATGGATGTTATGCACCAGCACTGCCAGGTCCCTCCCCAGAGGGCTGTTCTCCAGCAGATCACCTCCCAGCCTGGACTGGTGCAGTTTATTCTTCCTCCCCAGATGCAGGACTCTGCACTTGTCCTTGTTGAACCTCATCCTCTGTGCCCAGCTCTCAGTCTGGCCAGGTCTCTCTGGATGGCCACACAGCCTTCAGCTGGATCAGCCAAGCCTCCTAGCTTGGTGTCATCAGCAAACTTGCTGATGCAAACAGTAGCTGCTGTGCTCACCAGAAACCAAGGAACCCTATTGGCAGGAAGGAATTCTTCACAGTGAGGGTGACACTGGAACAGGTTGCTCTGGAGCTGTTCAAAGCCAGGTTGGATGAAGCCCTGAGCAACCTGGGCTAGTGGGAGATGTTCCTGCCCATGGCAGGGGGGTTGGAACTGGATGATTTTGAAGCTGCCTTCCAACCCAAACCATTCCATGACTCTATGAATGCTTTCATGAGGGCAGCTAAACCCTCAAAGCTTGTTTTCCCTCTGAGGGGTGAGGGGATTCACCCTGTCATTTAGAGATCTCCAGAAAATCATCCACCCCAAAATAATCCCTCTCATTCCAGCAAAGCAGAACACCAACTTGGGCTGGGGCTGTGTTCCCAGGAGAACATCCTGCCCACAAATTGCTGGTTGCTCACTCAGCATCTCAATATCCACCAAAAAAAAAAACCCCAAAACCCTGCAGGAACGAAGCTTTCCCCACGAGGAAAAACCAAATCCCATCTGTCTCCATCTCTTCTGCCACCCTGAGAGAACAGACAAACTCATTCCAACTTCCTACCTTCAGCCCTTCTCTTAGGGGACTGCTTTGAGGGGCAGAAAAGTCCTGCCCTGCCCAAAAGCTGAGCTTTCCCCACCCTGCCAGCAGCAAGGAGACAATAAGGATAGAGGAGATCGACCCTGGACAGAGGACAAACAAGGTCCTGTGGGGTTCAGATAAGAGAGGCCAGAGAGGAGCTATAGAGAACCTTGTCCCCAGGGAGACCTGAGAAGCTCAGGTAGCACACCACAAAGATGAAGGCTGATTTGATGGCAGTGGTGAAACAATGGAGCTCTTGGTGGGGAAGCACAGAAAGGGCAGAAACAGCAGCAGAGGAGCACAGAAAGGGCAAAACCAGCAGTAGGTGGAAGCAGGAAATTTGACTTTGAAAAGCAAACCTTCCAAAACTACCTTGAGTGCTCACCATTGAGAACTACCCAAGACACGGGTGTTCTCCAGCCCTTGGGGGAGGAACTGCAGCCTGGATGCTCTCTGTAGGAAAGGATTTAACCAACTGAAGAGACTGCAGCCTGGATGCTCTCTGTAGGAAAGGATTTAACCAACTGGAGGAACTGCAGCCTGGATGCTCTCTGTAGGAAAGGATTTAACCAACTGAAGAGACTGCAGCCTGGATGCTCTCTGTAGGAAAGGATTTAACCAACTGGAGGAACTGCAGCCTGGATGCTCTCTGTAGGAAGGGGTTTAACCAACTGGGGGAACTGCAGCCTGGATGCTCTCTGTAGGAAGGGGTTTAACCAACTGGAGGAACTGCAGCCTGGATGCTCTCTGTAGGAAGGGGTTTAACCAACTGGAGGAACTGCAGCCTGGATGCTCTCTGTAGGAAGGGGTTTAACCAACTGGGGGAACTGCAGCCTGGATGCTCTCTGTAGGAAGGGGTTTAACAAATCATCACTCTTTAGGCTCAGTTTAGCATCTGACACCAGCTGGCTGCAACGTGCAGGAGGTGAGACACTACACAGAGCACTGCTCTGCTCTGGCCAGCCGTGGAGGGACCTCTGGGCCTCCTTCCCCGGGAGAAGCAGGAGAGGAAACGCAGCTGAGCACTCAGCGTTTGTGTTTGCTGGAAGCGGTGAGAGCCAAGAAGGTGCTTTGGGTGGGGTGAGATGTTCCGGCAGCTGGCGGAGGAGGGGGAGGGCTGCAGCAGCATTCTGCCCGCTGAAGCTTGTTCAGCCTGGGCTGACAGCTTGTTCTGACCTAAAGCAGGTTGGACTTGGGGACGTGGGGACGTGCAGATGGTTTTCTTAAAAGGTTTAGCAGTTGTGAGAGTTGTGCTCAGCTGGAGGTGAGGGATGGCTGGGAACGATCATCCCCCACCTCCTCTGGGAGCCGAGCAGAGCACGTCTGACTGAAATACGGTCCTGCAAACAGACCAAGCCAGATAACATCTAAATCATACTGGAGTCCTCAGCACAGCCCTTGCATCCCAGATGCCTGCTCCCTCTCCCTCCTTACCCTCCTCCTCCAAGCTGTGGAGGAGAATCCTCTTCCTCTGTGTCCATCACCTCTGTGGTGCAGTTTGCTTTGCCAACAGCCTCCCTGAAGTGACCCCCAAAGGGCAGAGCAGTGCCCAGCACCCCAGGGCAGCAAGGTAGAACCATAGAATCATAGAATCAATCAGGTTGGAAGATGAGTTTTTCCTTCTCACAGACTCCTCTGGAGCACAGAAAAATTTACTCAGCCCTATGGTTTCCTAGACCCAGTCCAAAAACCATGGAATGGTTTGGGCTGCTGGGACCTTTAAGGGTAATCTGGTCCAACCAGGGACACCTGCAGCTAGAGCAGGTTGCTCAGAGCCCTGAACACCCAGGGCATGTTCCAGGGATGGGACATCTCCCACCTCCCTGGGGGGACATGTGCCAGTGTTTCACCTTGTCATGGTCCTTTCCCACCATCATTTAGAGGACCTCTGTCCTCTAAGAGGGGGACAATATTGCAGCCTCTTTCTCTAGACCTGAGGTCCTTGGCATGTTATCCCCAGCTGATGCCACAGCCACCCATGCCATATGGGAGGAACCATATCAAAGCCACCAGAGCAGAAGATATAGACTGCTGCACTCTGCCCAGACCACAGCAGCTCAGAGTCTTTTGGAAACCCTGATGGTGGACACCTTGGTGCCCACCACAGGGTTTGTGGCTGGGAAGAACAGCTTCCCTCCCATCACAGCCATGCAGAAGGGCACTGTAGGTTTTGGGGACGTTTGACAAGTGAAAGCCAAGTTTCAGATGTAACTTGGGCTGCTCAGTCTCCATTGCCCAGCCTCCAGTAAGCCCAGTTTGCAGCCTGCTCCACCCTTTCTAGAAGCACAGGTCCCTCCAGCATTGAGGAAGCTGCTCCCAGTGCCTAGATGGTTTTAGCTCAGCTTCTTAAGAAGAAAGATTTGTGCAACCACACACAGCATTCTCCTTCCCTTTTCTTGAAGGGCCCAAATCTGTGGGCCAGTTTCACTGCACCCTGGCAAGGTTTAAACCACAAGGGTCTCACTAGACCTCCTCAGATCCTCTTCCCCCTGCCCAGAGCAAAAAAAACACAACCAAGAAAACAGACTCTGTGGGCTCCTTGGCCTCTGCAAGCTCCATAGGCAAGCAGCCTGCTGAGCACCAGAGTCAGGTTCATGGTGAAGTGACAGGGTCCCTGTGGATGCAGACAGAGGGACTGAGCAGAGCTGAAAGATGAACAATTGGCCTTGATGACCTTAAAGGTCTCTTCCAACCCAACTGATTCTGTGAGCCCCCATCCCTGGAGCTGCTCAAGAAAGATGTGAATGTGGCACATTGGTTTAATGGCTGTGGAGGTGTTAGGTTGATGGTTGGACTTGACGATCTCAGAGGTCTCCTCTAGCCCAAACAGTTCTATGATTAAGGATGCTCAAATGCTTGAGGCTCATCTGTTGAGCCTGTAGAGCATTCACTGCACCTCTACTCTGCCCTGCCTTGGGTGGCAGCTCCCTTGCAACAGCTTTTTCTTCATCCCAGCATGGTTTGACTAAGAAATGTGGTCAAGTAGCTCCCAAATTATAGAATCATGGAACCCTTTTGGTTGGAAGAGATCTTTCAGATCATCAAGTCTAACTGCTAACCATCAAGGGTAGTCCTCAGAGCCTAGCAAGGCATCTGGGCCAGAAATGAACCTTCAGACAGGCACCAGAGCATGGTGTTAATGCAGGAGAACCAGCTGTGGGCCTGCAGGACAGCTGCTTCAGCCACAGAACTCTGCTTTTTGCTTGCATCTGGAGGGAGGTGGTGGTATCCTTGGGAGGAGGAAAGTCCCTCTGCTGTTGTCAGCTGGGGGTTAAACCATGAGAGTCCCCAGTGGAGAGGCAGGAGGAGAACTCCTGGGACAAACTGGCTGAGTAGCTACAAACAAGAACTTTCTCTTTATTTAAGGCAAGGGAACATGGAATCTGGAGTAAAGCTCAACGGGAGGGCATGGGAGCCTTCAGAACAGCCCTGGGGACTTCTGCACACCCCAGTGCTGCTGAGCCATCCCAAAGAGCCAGCTGAAGGGCATGCAGCCACAGGGCCACCACACAGCCTGGCCAGGAGGGCCACCAGAGCCTAGGAGTGGGGATCACCTGCAGCCTGAGGGGTTTTGGAGAGACCCTCGTGGTCTGTGGAGGAGGCTGTAAAACCTTGGTGCTCCCAACAGAGCAGCACATGAAGGAAGAATGGGAGGGAGGAACAGCACTGGGAGCTCCCAGAAGAGCAGGACACGAAGGAGGGATGGGCAGGAACAGCCCTGGGAGCTCCCAGAAGAGGACAAGGGAACATTCCCATATAAAGAAGCAATAAACCTCACCAGCTTTAGGCTTTACTCTTCCCTCTCCACACTCAGCATCAGCATTAGCCACGTGCCAGAGCAGGACCACAAAGGGCTCAGCTTGGCTGGGGTATGGTTGATGTCCTTCTGGAGCATTTAAGAACACCCCCACTCCAAAACCACATAACAAGGAGCAGGTTTGGGTGCTGCATGGCTGGTTAGACCCTTCAGGGGCAGGAGGAACATCCTTGTCCCTGGGGAGAGATGCCTGCTGGTGGCTACCACCACCCTCCCATTACTGCATCCCATCACTGGACACAGAGGGCAGGGCAACCATCACTTGCCTCCCCAAAGAGACCCTCACAACTAGTTGCCCCTCACACACACACACACATCCTTCACCTTCATTTGAGGGATGACCTTGATCTTAAAGGTCTCTTCCAGGCAAAGTCATGACTTCCATGGTTACCACCCTCCAAAACTCTCCCACAGGGTACATTGCAGAGGGAAAAAAAGCAAGAGGGAAGAGCAAGGTTGTCCATGGAGGTTGTGGATGCTCCCTCCCTGAAGGTGTTCAAGGCCAGGCTGGATGAGGCCTTGAGCAACCTGAGCTAGTGGAAGGTGTCCCTGCCCATGGCAGGGAGGTTGGAGTAGTGGATCTCTAAAGTCTCTTCCAACCTAAGCCATGCTGTGATTCTTTGTACAGGATCTCGGGGGTTTTGTGGGCCTGTTCTTTGCTGGAGACACCAGAGAAGGGGGAAGGGTCTGGAGAACAGAACTGGTGAGAGGCAGCTGAGGGAACTGGGGCTGTTCAGCCTGGAGAAAAGGAAGCTGAGGGGAGACCTTCTGGCTCTCTACAGCTCCCTGGAAGTAGGCTGGAGTCAGGTGGGGGTGAGTCTCTTCTCCCAAGGAATAACTGACAGGATTAATGGTAGCCTCGAGTTCCACCAGGGGATCTTTAGGTTGGGCATGAAGAACAATTTCTTTCCTGCAAGAGTGGTCAGGCACTGGACAGGCTGCCAGGGAGGTGGTGGAGTCCCCATCCCTGGGGGTGTTCAGTAACATGCAGACATGGCACTTGGGGATGTGGTTTAACAGCTACAGTGATGTTGGGTTGAAGGTTGGACCTGTTGATCTCAGAGGTCTTTTCCAATGATTCTGTGATTCTTCTTGTACAGGGCTGGGACCAGATGACCTTTAAAGGTCCCTTCCAAACCAGTGCATTCTATGCTTTTGTGATTCTATGATTCATCAATTCATCAAATCTCACAATCAAAGAATTGTTTTGGTTGGAAGACAACCTTAAGACCATGGAATCCAACCAGCAACCTAAGACCACCATGGCCATCAACAAAGTGCCATGTCCACACATTCCTTGAACAGCTCCCTTACTTCTGAGCCATCACAAGACACCTAGCCCAGTGGAACACAGGGCACAGCCTCCTCCACATCCACTCCCCACTTGGCAACCTGGGACCAGCAAGCCTTGTATCAGCCTGATTTAAACCACCCTGAGGTTTCCACATCACAAATAAGAAACCCACCAAGCTGCACTGCCCTGCCCCAGCTGGGGATCAGTTCCTCAGCTGAAAGCTGAGGCTTTCCACGGGAGGAAAAACCCCAGCCTAATGCTCTAATCCTTGCCCTCTGCAGCAGCAGAAGGGATTAGAGCTGGCTCGGGCAGGTCCCTCTGGCCGCGCGCTTCCGGCACGGATCCCTTATTCCCATTACGTCCCAGCCTCCCAGTTAAGAGACTATTTTAATCAACTCAAAGGATTAGATGTCATTAAGGACCCAGGAGGATGGACTTTTACAGCTGTGAGAGGGCAGTGCCTGGATGCTGAGGATGGGGAGATGCACGCAGTGGTGTCCTTGCAGGGTATGGATGGTCCCAGAGCCCCGAGGCTGTTGAGCCTGGAGCAGCCTGAGAGGGGATCTGAGCGATGCTCAACAAGAGATAAAGGACCTGTGGGGAGCAAGAGGCTGGAGCCAGACTCTTATCAGTGGTGCCCAGGGACAGGACAGAGGGCAAGGAGCACACCTGGGAGATTCCACCTGAAGAGAAGAAACTTCTTTGTGGTGAGGCTGCCCAGAGAGGTTGTGGAGTCTCCTTCTCCAGAGAGCTTCCAAACTAATTGGGCCATTGTGGTCCTGGGCAAGCTGAGTGACCCTGCTTTTCCAGGGGGGGTTGAACTAGATCATAGAATAACAGCATGTTAGGGGACCTCAGGAGATGATCGAGTCCAACACCCCTGCCAAAGCAGGATCATACAGGGCAGGTCACACAGGAACGTGTTCAGAAGGGTCTTGAAAGTCTCCAGAGACAGAGACTCCACAGCCTCTCTGGGCAGCCAGCTCCAGGGCTCCAGCACCCTCCAGCAAAGTTTTTTCTCAGGTTGGGATGGAACCTCCTGGGCTCCAGTTTGTGTCCTTGTCCTACCACAGGACACCACTGAAAAGAGAGCAGCTCCTTCTTCCTGACAGCCACCCTTCAGATGCTTATAAACGTTAATGAGATCTCCTTTTGCTCTTCTCTTCTCCAGACCTAATAGCCTCAGGTCTCTCAGCCTTCCCTCATCAGATTTCCAGTCCTTCCATGATCCTTGTAGTCTCCACTCTAGTATATTCCAGACCCTCTGGAACTGGGGAGCCCCTCTTGAACTGGGCACAATGCTCCAGATGTGGTCTCATCAGGGCAGAGTACAGGGGGAGGAGAACCTGATCTCCAGAGGTCCCTTGCAACCCATGCTGGGATTCTGTGGGAGGAGGAACGGGGCTCACAGAGCAGCACTGCTGGTGGAAGCTGAGGTTTGGTAGGTAGCGTCTGTAGTTAAGGCAGGAAAAAAAAAAAGCAGGAGAGGAGTAAACAGGAAACTGTTTCACAACCCTCTGGTCACCCAACTTCCCCCCCTCCCCCCGCTGCTCAGCTGCTCAGCTCTTTGCACTGCCTGCCCCGAGGTCTCCCCAGGGATGTGATGCCTCCGCTGGCTTCCCAGCTGCCTGGGGTCACACGGGATGTGGTTGGCATGTGCCCTTCCTGTGGACATCCCAGAAATGAGCCTGGCATCTGAACATTCCAGGCCATAGCTCAGCTGTGAACCAGCTTGTTTGCTGCTAAGCAAGCTTGGCATGGGGAGGAGAGCTGGCCAAGTCTTGCCATGCCAGCCAAGAGCAGTCCTGCAATGCTGGAGCAGGCAGAAGGGCAGAGACACTCAGCCTCACTGCCTGGGGAGGTGCTGGAGTCACCATCCCTGGAGCTGCTCAACAAAGGTGTGGCCATGGCACTCTGGGGCACAGTTTAATGGCCACGGTGGTGTTGGGTTGGTGGTTGGACTTGGTGACCTTACAGGTCTCCTCCAGACAAAGCAGTTCTGTGTTTCCACGACTCTGGGCTTCTTTTCTCTTTCTGTACAGCTTGTGTTTGTGTCAGTTCACCTACAATGCAGCTGGGTTTACAGCTCCTCCAGATGGGAACATCTCTGTTGACTTCACTTCAACAGAGCAACTCCAAACCTGGAGAAACTGAAGGTCCAGCCAATGTTTCCTGATGAGTGTTCCCAAAATATGGTCTCTTGGTTGGGTTTGGGTTTTTTTTGCAAGCCTGGGGAGGATTTAAGGCAAAAGCCCAGAGGAACACAAAATAAAACTCAACCAAACTCCCTTGGCCGCAGCTTTTTTAACTGTCACTTTGCTCCAGGGGAACTGAAGTCCCCAGGTCCTAGTTTGGAAGGAGTCCCAGTCTTCTAGAAGTCACACTAGGAAAAACAGGCCAGGAGAGTCCTTCTCAGCAGGCTGGAAAGTTGAAGGCACAGCAAGCACCTCCAGGTTGTGCCTCCTGCCAAACATAGACTCACAGAATCATAACATTGTTTGGGTTGGAAAAGACCACCAAGAACATCGAGTCCAACCTTCAACCCAACACCACCACAGCCATGAAACCATGTCCCAAAATGCCATGGCCACACATTTCTTGCACACCTCCAGGGATGGTAACCATCCTGACCATATCTCCATGCTGGTGTCCCACCTGCTCCCCTCAGTTTAGCCTTGCTGCTAACTCCATCTCCCAGCAAATGCTTTGGTTGGCCACAGACAGTGAAGATTGTTTGCCCTGAAGGGTTCTATTCATATGTGCCAAGAGCAGCGAGGTCTTGGCACCAGGGACCTCCACTGTAGGCAGTTCTCCCTCTCTCTGCAGGAGCTGAGGTCATCTGTCAGTGTGATGTACATGAAGGACAAACTGCTCTGTCTTCTGTCAAGCAGAGGGTTGGCAGGAGCCAGGAAATCTTCTCCTGTTCTTAGTTTTACTGGCAGACACCCAGCAGTGCTGGTTCCTTCTGCAGAAAGGGGTTGTTCTGGCTGGACATCTCCTCCTCCACACACAGGGGTCTTCCTCTCACCTTCACCTCCCCTCATCTTGCTGGCCATGCTCCCTACAGTCACTGAATGCTGCAGCAGCAGCTCCTTCTGCTTTGACACTGCTTCAGAAGGCTCATGGGCACACTCAGGCTCTAACCTGCCCTGTTTCATAGGTTCAGCCAGTCCTGGGGTCCAGAACTCCCAGTCCTGGCCCACTGGGACACTGGGACTTGCTGGAAGCAAGGCTATAGGAGGCTTCAGGTGACTTAAGGACAGAGGCAGAGCCTGCAGGAGATGCAGGAATGCTGAGGCCTCCATGAACTTGAAAGCTTCCATCTACTTACCATCAGCTCCAGATAGGATTGCTCCTTTCCCCTCCTTTCTTCAAATCTTCTCTTTTTTCTTCTTCTTTTTCTTTTTCTTCTGATTTTTCTTCTTTTTCTTTTTTCTCTTATTTTTCTTCTTCTTCTTTTTCTTTTCTTTCTGTCTCTTTCTCTTCTTCATTTTCTTCTTAGTTTTCTTCTCCTTTTTCCTTTTTGTTTTCCTTCTTTTCCTTTTTCTTTTTCTTCTTTTTCTTCTTTTCCTTCTTTTTCTTCTTTTTCTTCTCCTTCTTCTCCTTCTTCTCCTTTTTCTTCTTCCACTTATTTTCCTTCTCCTTTTTCCTTTTCCTTCTTCTTTTCTTTTTTCTTCTTCTTTTTCTTTTCCTTTTTCTTCTTTCTCTTTTTCTTCTTTTTCTTATTATTTTTATTATTTTTCCTTTTCCTTCTTTTTCTTTTTTTCTTTTTTCTTCTTTTTTTCCTTCTTTTTCTTTTCCTTTTTTCCTTCTTCTTTTTCTTTTTCTTCTTATTTTTCTTCTCCTTTTTTCTCTTTGTTTTTTCTTCTTTTCCTTCTTCTTTCTCTTTCTCTTTTTATTTTTCTTCTTTTTTTTTCTTCTTCTTCTTGTTTTTCTTCATTTTCCTTCTTCTTCTTTTCTTTTTTTTTTATTTCCAGAAACTCTGAGTTTCTCTGAGTAGTTAACCACTAAAAATCCACTAAAAATTCCACCAAAAGCAATTATTTCCCCTCAAATTATGCACTGATAACAGAACCCATTATCAACATGAAGGAAGGAGAGTCACCACAAAGGAGCTGTGGGTTTCTTGCAGCCCATCATAGATCCATAGAATGATTTGGGTTGGAAGTTATCATCTAGTTCCAAACCCCTTGCCATGGGCAGGGACACTTACCACTACAACAGGTTGCTCAAGGCCTTATCCAACCTGGACTTCACCATGGACTGGATGCTAGGAGGAAGTTGTTGGCAGAGAGGGTGATTGGCATTGGAA
Organism: Pogoniulus pusillus; assembly: GCF_015220805.1. Classification (NCBI taxonomy): domain Eukaryota; kingdom Metazoa; phylum Chordata; class Aves; order Piciformes; family Lybiidae; genus Pogoniulus; species Pogoniulus pusillus. Next base: position 11,987,557 of record NC_087282.1, read on the forward strand.
TGGGCTGCCCAGGGAGGTGGTGGAGTCACCATCCCTGGAGGTGTTGAAGCCAAGCCTGGATGAGGCACTTAGTGCCATGGTCTGGTTGATTGGCCAGGGCTGGGTGCTAGGTTGGACTGGATGAGCTTGGAGATCTCTTCCAACCTGGTTGATTCTATGATGTCCAGGGCAGAAGAGGTTTTCCATGTGCTGATGGCCAAAATGAATCTCTCAGCTAGCCATGGTCACCATGACCCTGTGCACAGATGCAGGAGTGATACAATCTGTAGCTCTGCGTACCTCAGATAAGTAGCAAGATCTTGGCTAAAGAGCTTGGAAGGGGCCAAGAACAGCTGTAGAGTGATGTGTGTTCATGTTGAGTCCAGCTCCTCAGATGCCAAAGATAGGAACAGGCCATGGAAGCTGGCAGGTGGGCTGGAGAGGTGTGAAAGCAGCAGGAGACAGTGTGCCCCAGGAGCTTGGTCACTGCCTTCTCCATATATCAATGCTCCAGCAGCAAAAGGATTATTTGGTTGTAAAGCACTGGGGGTTATCAAGGCTTGGCCCAGGCTGCCCAGGGCAGTCGTGGAGTTCCCATCCCTGGGTGGGTTTCAAAGCCACAGAGATATGGTGCTGAGGGACAGGGTTTAGTGGTGAAGCAATTCAAGGCAAAGAAACTGCTCCTCATGTCCCCCCTGGCTCTAGACAGCTCTGCAGTGAGCTGGGGGTAGGTCTCTTCTCCCCAGTTGTCAGGTGATTGAAAGAGAGGAAATGGCCTCAGATTGCCCTAGGGGAGGCTTAGGTTGGACATGAGGAACCATTTCTTTGCTGCAAGAGTGGTCAGGCACTGGCACAGCCTGGTCAGGGCAGTGCTGGAGTCACCACCCCTGGAGGTGTTCAAGAAAGGTGTGGACATGGCACTGGGGGCCATGGTGGTTTGAGGTTGGACTGGATGATCTTGAAGGTCTTTTCCAAGAGGTCCTGTGTCTGGAAGCACTCAGCACCACCTGCCAAATAGCCTCTTTTTCACTCTCCCAGAGTAGTGTTCCTGCAGGCTGGAGGCCTCCCTGCGTGGGGAGGACATGACCTGGAGCCCAGCCCAGGGCTCCATCTGCACAAACAGGGCTGGGGGGACAGATCCATGTGTCGGGAGGTCTGAAGAGGTTCAGCCCTTCACTAAAATAACCTCCTCAGATCCCTACCCTGTGGTTTTAACTGTTGGGAAAGCGCAGCCCCAGCCCTTTCCAGACAGCCAGGAGGAAATTGCAGCTTTGGGTCTCTTTTGCTGTGGCTCAAGGGAGTTTATTTTCTCTCTGGCTCCGTTTTCCAGGACGCCACTTCCTGAGAAAGCTGCTTTGTCTGGGAGCTTCCAGCAGGAGCTCAGCCCTGGGTAATCTGGAAACCCTGGGGTCAGTGGCTGGGCCACTGGTGAAATGAGCTGATGGGGACTCATCCCTGCTGCAGGAATCACAGAATCCCAGACTGGTTTAAAGGTCCCAGGAAGGGACCTTAAAAGCTCATCCAGTCCAACCCCTCTTCAGTCAGCAGACATCTGCAACTAGAGCAGGTTCCTCACAGCCACAAACAACCTGATCTGGAATGGTTCCAGGGATGGGGCAGCTACCAACCAACTCTTTGGGCAGGCTGGGCCAGGTTCTCACCCCCCTCAGTGGCAAATTTTTCTCCCTTCTCTCCAGCCTGAATTTTCCTCTTTTAGTTCAAACCATCCCCCCTTGTCCTGTCACAACAGCAGACCTTCTGGCTCTCTACAGCTGCCTGAACAGAGTTGTTAAAGCCAGCTGGGGACTGGGCTCTTCTGCCAAGAGACAAGTGATAGGACAAGAAGAAATGGCCTCAAGTTGCTCCAGGGGAGGTTTAGATTCAACGTGAGGAACAATTTCTTCCCCTTGAGGGTTGCCTAAGCCAGCCCCAGGCTGCCCAGGGCAGTGGCGGAGTCTCATCCCTGGAGGGGTTTCAAAGCCATGGAGATGTGGTGCTGAGGGACATAGTTTGTTGGTGAGCTGGCAGAGATGGGGCAAGTGTTGGACTTGGTGAGCTTAAAGGTGTCTTACAAGCTAGATGATTTATATGATTCTGAAGAGGATGGGATGGGATGGGATGGGATGACTGTTCCAGGCTTGCCTTCTGCCCAAAGTGTGTCTCATTGCATGGCACATGTGGCTGCTCACACATCTGGGCAGCCTGCCAGCCTGCTGCCAGCCAAACCAAGTCCCAGACGAGGCAGACCAGAGCTAAATTTATGCACTGAACACAGAGTGGCACCTAGGGGGGGTAGCTTCCCAGGGTGGTCTGGCAAAATTCACCACTGCTCTGTTCCCATCACTATTCCTACAGCCTGGAGCCATCCCAGACCACATACCCAAACTAAAACCCCTTGGTTTGGGGCTCTGCAGATGCCCACAAAGCTGCTTTGCAGAGAGACTTAAGAACTTTTGGGCACCAGCTGAGTGCACACCACACTGTCTGCTTGGGGCAGCCTTTATGGACAAGAATAGAGCCCCTGGATCTTTGCCCAGCCATCCCAAGCTGCAGCAGATAGAGGAGACTATCTCCTTCAAGATAAAGGTGTCTGGTAGCAGCTTCTCACTCCTTGTTCATCTGTTGGAATCACAGAACAGGTAGGGGTTGGAAGGGAGCTCTGGATATCATCCAGTCCAAGTCCCCTGTTCAGGCAGAGGCACCCAGAGCAGCTTGCCCAGCATCACAATGTCCAGCTGGGGTTGGAAGCTCTCCAGAGAAGGAGGCTCCACAGCCTCCCTGGGCAGCCTGCCCCAGGGCTCCAACACCCTCACGCTAAAGAAGCTTCTCCTGTTCAGATGGAACCTCCTGGGTTCCACTTTATGCCCACTGCCCTTGTCCTGTCCCTGGGCACCACTGAGAAGAGTCTGGTCCCACCCTCTTGGCCTTTAGCTCTTGCTGAGCATTGCTTTGATCCCCTCTCAGGCTGCTCAACAACCCCAGGTCTCTCAGCCTTTCCTCATCACAGAGATGTTCTGGTCCCTTTATCACCCTCATAGCCTCTGTTCCAGTCTCTCCAGTAGTTCCCTCTCCCTTTTGAACTGGGGAGCCCAGAACTGGACACAGTACTCCAGATGGACTCTGGCTGAAGTTGGCTAAGAGCAGCTTGCTGCATGCTCAGGCTCTCCTTGCTCTCAGGTGTGATTTCTAATCCCCTGGCTGGGCCAAGATGCTTCCATGGGCCACGTCCAGAGCTGGAGTAGGAACTCCTCTCTCGTGAGTCCAGAGCATGGATTTTATCTTGCTCCTGAGCTGCTCCATACTCCTCCTTACCATGACTATCAGCCTCCTGAGTGTGCCAGCTGAAAAGGCAATGCTTTCCACCCCACCCCAGCCCAGCCAAGGCACCCCAGCATGGAGCTGAGAGCATACACAGCAGGTTGGATCAGACCCCAACCTGATACTGCCAGCCCAAGAGCGTGACCTCAGCTCTGCAGCCCTCTTCACACAAACATTCCCTGACCACTCACTCCTCACCACTTCTCCCCAGCTGCCTCCCTGCTGTTTTGAGGTTTCCTGCCCAAAATAGTCCCTGCTCTAAACTGGGCTGGGCAGGCAGCAAGAAGCTGCTGCTGCAGGACAGGAACAACATGCTTGAGTAAGGAGCTGAATTCAAAAGGGTGGAGGCTCTGCAAGAAGATGTCTGTTGGGCAGGGAGGGGTTTTCAGGGGCTATGGGAGACATGGGGCAGGTGGTTCTTCTCAACCTGGGGCTGGGGTTGGAACACCCTGCAGGTCTGGGGTGATGGGTTAAGAGAGATGTTGATGAACCAGAGGAAGTCCAGTGTAGAAGCAAGAATAATAAGTTGAGGTTAAGTAACCACAGCTTGCTAGGAGATGTTAAAGAAGAGAGGTTTGTTTTGTCTGGAAAGCAGAAGATGTGCAAACAGTTCATCATCAGGCAAAGTTCAATCATTAAATGCTAATCAATTGTCCCGGGAGGCCACTGGAGAGGGGATGAGGATCAAAGCAATTAACTCACTGTAGTGAAGGTCAGAGTAGGACACTACTAAAAGCTTCTCATCAGCTTCAGAAGCAATGTGCAGGTCTCTGGGGCAGGACTAGTATCTCCTGCCTGCAGGGCTGAAGGTTAGACAAACATCCATCTGAGATGATCCCTCAGGAGCCTGCATCTGTGAGCTGAGAGAGGCAGGATTCATCCATCCATCCATCCATCCATCCATCCATCCATCCATCCATCCACTCCCACTGCCTGCAGTTATTGGCCATAAAACCAGGGGTCAGATCTTTGTGTCCCAAGGGCAGAAGCATCACCAATATCTTACCAAGGTTTGCCAGCCCCAGCCTGGAATCAATCACACAATCCCAGACCGGTTTGGGTGGGCAAGGACCTTTAAAGCTCATCCAGTCCAACCCCTCTGCAGTCAGCAAGAACATCAGCAACTACAGCAGGGTTGCTCAGAGCCCCAGACAACCTAACTGACAGTGGTACCAGGGATAGGACATCTCTCACCTCTATGGGCAACCTGGGCCATGGTCTCACCATCCTCAGTGTCAAACAGTTCTTCTTTACAACTAGTCTGAATCTCCTGCCATGGCTAAGTGCTGCCAGAGGAAAAGCAAGAGGTCCAGCAGCTGAAACTCAAATGCCTTCCCATCAGACCCAGCACTGATGGATGCTCTCTGCCTGCACCCACCATCCTGCTGGGTAAGGCCAGCCTGCAGCCTGACCCATCACAGGATGCTACTCTCTCAGTTCTCAGCTTTATCTCAGATCTTGCTGTTTCACATCATCTTCTCTTCCTCTCTACCTGTGCTCTCCCACCCCCCTGCTGCTGCTACCTAGGAGGTCCTCTCATTAGCCCACACCTCCACCCACAGCCCTATCTGAACTGGCATCTCTGCTGGCTTCCTGCAGGAAATGAGCTGCCGGTGGGGGTGTGCACAGCACCTCAATTTCACCACCTTGCCATGTAATAAACAGAGGATGGAGTAATCTATAGGCAGCTGAAAGCCCCTAAATGAGGGTCTTGATGTCTATCAGTGAACTTGTGGGGTTGCCTCCACCCATGCACTCTTCAAGGAGTCACAGATTGTCCTGACTTGTCAGCCCACATCACCTTCAGCCTGGTCTACAAGAGCTGAACAGCCTGTGGCAGTGATCAGTGCATCTTCTGCAACTCCACCATCACCCAGCAGCCATGAATTGCAGAACCAGAGAGATGCTGAGGTTGGAAGAGACCTTCGAGATCAAGTCCAGGCTCTTGCCCAGAGCTCACAGTCCCACCACTACTGCTAAGCTGCTGCTTAACCATGTCCCTCAGCACCACATCTTTTCAATACCTCCAGGGGTGGTGACTTCATCACCTCCTTGGGCAGCCTGTTCCAGTGCCTGAGAACCCATTCTGTGAGGGATTTTTCAGTGAGGACCATGGGCTGGTCATTTCAGCCCACGAAACAGAGCAGTGAAGGACGAATCCTTCTGAGGCAGGCACTTTCTCATTCTTGTCTTCACAAAGCAAGGTTAGAACTGCAATATGGCCTTGGTTTTCTCCACCCAGACCCTTACTTCTATAGAGAAACTCACCGTGGGGTCACCAAACCCAGACCATCTGAGGGTACCCCTCTGTGACCAGCAGTATCTTCTTGTCCTTCACCCACCACAAGACCAAAATCAGCCTCGAGGTGAATTTTAACAGGTAGGAGACAGCAACAAGTTTGTCTTCCTCCTTTGACGACCTTGTGGCCATCTCACTTGTGTTTACCAGGCTGCTTTTGCCCTGGCTGCAAGGAGAAGTAAGCCAGGCAAAGCATGGGTGCTTTTTCAGGCTGTCTTACATCTGCTCTGAAACAAACTCCAGGGTTGTTGGGGGTGTTTTTTTGGTTGCTTTTATTCTTCTGAAGACCTGCATGGAATAAAATCACCAAACCAAGCCATTACTTAAATGACAGGAGGATTGCTGCTCGGTGACACCACTCTCCAGGGATTTAGCTTCAACCCTAAAGCCTGGTGGGCTGCAGTCTTCTGATTAATTCTTGCATACACACAGAGAGAAAAATAAAATATCAAACCCCAAAACCTCCCAAAAAACCAAACCCAAACAACAACAACAACAACAAACCCATCCCAGCCTTGACTCTGCTCCTACTCAAGCTGCAGGGAAGGAGCCTGTGAGGAAAGGCTGGGCCACAGGGTTGTGCTGATGCAGAGACTTTGCCACCCATCACCTGCCCTTTCTCTTCCCCAGGCATCTATCAAGCTGCATGACAGTCATGGGATGCATCAGGTTGGAAGGGACCTTTAAAGGTCACCTAGTCCAACCCCCCTGCAGTCAGCAGGGATGTCCCCAGCTACAGCTCAGAGTCCCTTGAATATCTTCAGGGATGGGGCCTCTACCACTACCCTGGGCAAACTGTTCCAGAGTTCCACCAGCCTCACAGTGAAGAGCTTCTTCCAACATCATCTAATTCCTCCTCTTTTCTTGGAAACAGGAACTCAGCACTGCACATTTTCTGCAGTCACATCAGACCTGGGTGATGCTGAAGGAAAACCTGAAAAGCTGTGACAGGTGTGAGAGGCATGAAAGGCTGAGAGCCCTGGGGCTGTTGAGCCTGGAGAAGAGCAGCCTGAGAGGGGATCTGAGCAGTGCTCAGCAAGAGCTAAAGGGTGGGCGGCAAGAGGATGGGGCTGGGCTCTCCTCAGTGGTGCCCAGGGACAGGACAAGGGGCTGTGTGCTCCCATCCTGAAGCCCTCAGAAGAAAAAAGATGAACAAAACCCAGCAAAGCCTTTGGGTTTATTCATCCAACAAGTTCCCCATCAGCCTCATGGCCAAGAAGGCAAAAGTGTGCTGGGGTGTATGAAGAAGAGTGTGGGCAGCAGGTCAAGGGATGTGCCCCTCCCCTTCTACTCTGCCCTGGTGAGGCCATGCCTGGAGTGCCAGATCCAGTTCTGGGCCCCCCACTTCAAGAGAGAGAGGGAACTACTGGGCAGAGTCCAGCAGAGGCTCCAAAGATGCTGAGGGGCCTGGAGCATCTCTGTGAGGAGCAAAGGCTGAGAGCCCTGGGGCTGCTGAGCCTGGAGGAGAGCAGCCCCAGAGGGGATCTGAGCAATGCTCAGCAAGAGATAAAGGGTGGGTGGCAAGAGGATGGGGCTGGGCTCTTCTCAGTGGTGCCCAGGGACAAGGGGCAATGGGCACAGAGTGGAACCCAGGAAGTTCCACCTGAACAGCAGGAGAAACTTCTTTGGCATGAGGGTGCTGGAGCCCTGGAGCAGGCTGCCCAGAGAGGTTGTGGAGTCTCCTTCTCTGGAGAGCTTCCAACCTCAGCTGGCTGGCATGATCCTGGGCAAGCTGCTGTGGGTGGCTCTGCTTTAGCAGTGGGGTTGGACTGGATGATCTCCAGGGGTCCCTTCCAACCCTCACTCCTCTGTTCCCTGCAAAACTCTTCCCACTTGGCCGTGTGCCCTTTTAGTTAATTCTTTTTTCTCTCCCCTAATAAAATCCTTCCATCCTCAGATGGACCCTGGGGGATGTCCCATTAGTGTATTATTTATGTGTGGAGAATGAACCCTTGATTCCATTTTCTTCTCTTGGCTGCCTTAATAAGCTTTTAATACTCCGTGGAAGTTAAACAACCCCCCTTTGGCTATTGAGTTTTCTTAAAAGCCTCTTTGATGGCCTTTATCAAGGAGCCCTCAGGAAAAATGTATTTAACTCTTCCCCATTCTCCAGGAATTTGTTGATTTAACACAAGATGAGTGGAATTTATGATTATTTTTTCCCTTTTCCTCCAGGTAGACTTTAATTCTGCCTTTAATTATTATTTCAATGTACTCCCTAGCTACAGACCCAGTCACAAATCCTAGATGGAACCTTTCCAAGCATGCTCTGGTGAACCATTTATTCACTGGGGGGGTGGGGGGGAAATAGGCAGGTGTGAGGTTAATTAAGACAAGGTGCAAATTTCTCGTGAGGAAGAGGAAATAGAGGTGGGGGAAAAAAATCCTTTCCCTCCCCCTGTTGGTTTTTTTTTTTTTTTCCACGTGTGAAAAATACATTTCCTTCTGCAGCTTTTAAATGAAATGGTCTAATTTCCCCTTCCCAAGCAGTGTTTCAGGATTAAGAGTAATTTTCACCTGCTTCTCACATTAATGGGTTTCTAGGGGGAGATTTCTTTTCAGTAGCAACCAGCTGAAAGCAGAAGAGGGGGAGACATCATCTCCCAGCCCACTGTTCTCCCAGCCCACTGTTCTGTGAAAGCAAATGAAGGAATAAACCATCTGGGGTTGTTCTTCTGAATTTCTCCTCCCCTTGCAAGCAAAAAATCAGATTCTTTGTACCCTTCTACAGCTCAGAGTTTCAGGGTGGGAACCGAAGGATGCCCTCCAGCTGTTCAAGGAGCGAGAGGTCAGCTCCTTTGTTCCTCCAGGTGGAAAAAAGCATGACCATAGGGTGGTAGTGATGCTCTCAAGCTTCTGACCTCCTGGAGAGATCAAGAGAGACATCCCAAGCCAAGGAGTTGGTCTACTCCAAAATCTTCCTTATCTCAGTGGGAGATTCATCACCCACTACCTTCTCCCTGCATCTGCAGGACACCTTTGAAAGATGCCCTTCCAAAAATCATGGGGTTCTGCTAGTGCAAGGACATGTCTGTCTGAAATAAGAGGATGGGTTTGAACTGGTGAGCCAGATGGGTGTGTTCATGCAGCAAAAGGTCACCCAAAAGCAGAGCACCAGACCCACACCCTTCTCCTTTGTTCCTAGGTCCTGTTGTGCGAGGCCAACTCTGCAGGCAGCTGTCCAGGCACTGCAGCATTCCAGGTAAAAAACACCACAAGGAATGTCCTGGGGTACACCTGGGATGGGTGAGGGTGTGGGTGAAGATGGGGGGTCAGGACTCTCCACAGAAGTGATGGAGTCTCCATCCCTGGAGCGGTTTCAAAGCTGCTGGAGACATGGTGCTGAAGGCCATAGTTTAGTGGTAGCCTGGCAGTACTGGGTTAAGGGTTGGACTTCATCATCTTAGAAGTCTCTTCCAACCAAAAGGAATTCTGTTTAGCCTGGAGAAGAGCAGCCTGAACGGGGATCTGATCAATGCTCATCAGGAGTTAAAGGACTTGTGGGTGGGGAAGAGGATGAGGCCAAACTCTTCTTAGAATCACAGAATCACCCAGGTTGGAAGAGACCTCCAGGCTCATCCAGTCCAACCTAGCACCCAGCCCTATCCAGTCAACCAGACCATGGCACTAAGTGCCTCATCCAGGCTTTGCTTGAACACCTCCAGGGACGGTGCCTCCACCACCCAGGGTCAGGACAAGAGGCAATGGGCACAAACCAGAATGCAGGAGGTTGTACCTGAAGATGAGGAGAAATTTACTCGTTGTGAGTGTGCTGGAGCCTTGGAGCAGGCTGCCCAGAGAGGTTGTGGAGTCTCCTTCTCTGGAGAGCTTCCAAACCCAGCTGGCCATTCTGATGCTGGGTAAGCTGCTGTGGGTGCCCCTGCTTGGCAGTGGGCTTGGACTGGGTGATGTGCAGAGGTCCACTCCAAGCCCCACCATGGTGGGGCTCTGGATTCAAGATGTGACATTGGCACAGCTTTTGATTTTGACATCTCCCTTTGCATAGATGAGATGAGTCTCTGTCTTTGTGCCAGTCTGGTCCCAGTCCAGCCTTCTGATCCCAAAAACTCCTTCTAAAAATGGAAACTCAGCTGTGATTAGAAACAAAGCAGGGACTGATGAGGTTCTTGTGGCAGAGGACACAGAGCAGAGCACAGACCCCTGGAGCAGAATCCTAGAATCCCAACATGGTGGAGGTTGGAAGGGATCTCTGGAGATCATCCAGTCCAACTCCCCTGCTCAAGCAGGGGCACCCACAGCAGCTTGCCCAGCACCACAATGCCCAGGTGGTTAGGGAATCTCTCCAGCAACGAGACCCCACAGCCTCCCTGAGCAGCCTGCCCCAGGGCTCCAGCACCCTCACATCAAAGGAGCTTCTCCTCCTGTTCAGACAGAGCCTCCTGGGTTCCAGTTTGTGCCCCTTGTCTTGCACTTCCCCTTGCAGATCAGGAGCGATTCACCCCGAACTCAACCAGCCTGCTCGATAGATGCCCCAAGCCGCGCACCGCTTCTTGCGCGGAGAGCCCTCCCCCACACCCTCCGCTGCGGCTGTTCCTCCTCCTGCTCTTACCAATCCTATTAGCATTAGCGAGGGACCGAGCTATAAGAGGAAGAGCTCGGTCGCGGCGCCGGCAGCTCGGCTCTTAAAGCTGCAACACGGGCGCGGCCACACCGCCTGCGCTGCTGCCGGCCAGCCCCGGAACCCCCGCACACATCCCTGTGCCCAGCCGCACACACCCCTGTGCCCTGCCGCACATCCCTGTGCCCAGCCACACACACCCCTGTGCCCAGCTATATACACCCCTGTGCCCTGCCACACACACCCCTGTGCCCAGCCATACACACCCCTGCGCCCAGCCATACACACCCCTGTGCCCAGCCACACACACCCCTGTGCCCTGCCGCACATCCCTGTGCCCAGCCACACACACCCCTGTGCCCAGCTATATGCACCCCTGTGCCCAGCCGCACACACCCCTGTGCCCAGCCGCACACACCCCTGTGCCCAGCCGCACACACCCCGTGCCCAGCCACACACACCCCTGTGCCCAGCCATACACACCCCTGTGCCCTGCCGCACATCCCTGTGCCCAGCCACACACACCCCTGTGCCCTGCCGCACATCCCTGTGCCCAGCCACACACACCTCTGCGCCCAGCCATACACACCCCTGTGCCCAGCCACACACACCCCTGTGCCCAGCCGCACACACCCCTGTGCCCAGCCACACACACCCCTGTGCCCAGCCATACACACCCCTGCGCCCAGCCATACACACCCCTGTGCCCAGCCACACACACCCCTGTGCCCAGCCATACACACCCCTGTGCCCAGCCACACACACCCCTGTGCCCAGCCGCACACACCCCTGTGCCCAGCCACACACACCCCTGTGCCCTGCCGCACATCCCTGTGCCCAGCCACACACACCCCTGTGCCCTGCCGCACATCCCTGTGCCCAGCCACACACACCTCTGCACCCAGCCACACACACCCCTGTGTCCAGCCGCACACACCCCTGTGCCCAGCCACACACACCCCTGTGCCCAGCCATACACACCCCTGCGCCCAGCCATACACACCCCTGTGCCCAGCCGCACACACCCCTGTGCCCAGCTATATACACCCCTGTGCCCAGCTGCACACACCCCTGTGCCCAGCCATACACACCCCTGTGCCCAGCCACACACACCCCTGTGCCCAGCTATATACACCCCTGTGCCCAGCCGCACACACCCCTGTGCCCAGCCATACACACCCCTGTGCCCAGCCACACACACCCCTGTGCCCAGCTATATACACCCCTGTGCCCAGCCGCACACACCCCTGTGCCCAGCCATACACACCCCTGTGCCCAGCCATACACATCCCTGTGCCCAGCCGCACACACCCCTGTGCCCTGCCCATCCCTGCAGTAGAACCATGCCGGTTGCAAGGTGTTGGAGGAAGGTGTGGAGGTGCCTCTCGGGACACTGTTTAACCAGCTCCACAGTGGTGTTGGGTTGATGGTTGTGCTGCTTTGGGGCTCATTGGACCAGGGAAGTCCTTCTGCTGCTGTGCTCAGCACTGCTCAGGCCACACCTTGAGTGCTGTGTCCAGTTCTGGGCTCCTCAATTCAAGAGAGATGTTGAGGTGCTGGAAGGTGTCCACAGGAGGGCGACAAAGCTGCTGAGGGGCCTGGAGCACAGCCCTGTGAGGAGAGGCTGAGGGAGCTGGGGGTGTGCAGCCTGCAGAAGAGGAGGTTCAGGGGTGACCTCCTGGATCTCTACAACTCCCTGAAGGGAGGTTGTAGCCAGGTGGAGTTGGTCTCTTCTGCCAGGCAACCAGGAACAAAACAAGAGGACACAGTCTCAAGCTATGCCAGGGCAGGTTCAGGCTGGATGTTAGGTGGAAGTTCTTCACAGCAAGAGTGATTGGCATTGGAATGGGCTGCCCAGGGGGGTGGTGGAGTCACCATCCCTAGAGGCATTTAAGAGGAGGCTGGATGAGGCACTTAGTGCCGTGGTCTGGTTGATTAGAAGGGTTGGGTAATAGGTTGGACTTGGTGATCCTAGAGGTCTTTCCCAACCTGGTAAATTCTGTGATTCTGTGATTTTAATGAGAGAAAGTAGATGGTTGGTTGTGAAAAGAAAATACTGATGAGAGGGATAAAAAGCCAAAGTATAAACAATCCTCCCTCCCTTTGTCTTGGGATCTTGCCCTACTCCTTTGTCTTTTGATCCATTCTAACATCTCTGCTCTAATCTCTCTAAGCTTTGCTGGGTTTGGGGTTTGTTTGCCTGTTTGGGACAGGAGATACAGAGAGGGTGGTTTTGAGCCCCTCTGGGCAGCTCCCTTTGGGAAGTTTGGAATCCTGTATCATTGATAACTGGTACATAGTTGTAAAGACTTGGAAATATTGTCTAGACATGCTTGTAAATTTTGCTCTGCTGCAAGTAGAGCTTCGTCTTCCTTCCAAGCCACCTGAGCTAGTCTGGTAAATTTCACATGAGGAGGAGGGTGAAGTTCCTAACCCACGTCAATGGTTGGATTTAATGATCTTGGAAGGCTTTTCACACCCAAACAACTCTACAGTTCTGTGAAAAGCCCTCTGAGATCCTTGAGTCCACCACAATGAGCACCTTTGTCATTAAGCCAGGTCCCAAAGTGTTATGCCCACACATTTCTTGAACGCCTCCAGTGACGGTGACTCGGCCAGGGGTTGTGCTGAGAGGCCTGCTGGATGCTGGGCAGCTGTTAAGAAGGCACCTGAGGAAACTCAGCCGCTGTTACTGGCTAGGAGCAGCAGCTGAATTGGCAGGACATCAGTCGTTGGTGCTGACAGGATGGGGGCTTTGAGCTGGAAGAGGGGAGATTTAGGCTGGAGAGTAGGAAGAAACTCACAGTGAGGGTGGAGAGACACTGGAACAGGTTGCCCAGGGAGGTTGTGGATGTGCTCAAGGACAGGCTGGAGGAGGTCTTGAGCAACCTGATCTAGTGGAAGATGTGCCTGCCCACGGCAGGAGGGCTGGACCAAGATGATCTTTAAGGTACCTTCCAACCTAAACCATTCAATGATTCTATGGAATGTGTCAGTGTTGTGGTTCTTACTCCATCAAAAACTCCTCCCTTGTGTGCCAAGACCTCAATTTAAAGCCATGTTCCTTTGTCCCATGTGGAAGTGATAGTTTCTGGCCCTTCATCCCTGTGATTGAAGGTGTGCCAACAAAGCACACCAGGGAAAGAGAGAATCCTTACGGCTGGAAGAGACCTTAAAGCTCACAGAACCCAAGCGTTAACCCAGCACTGCTGGGTCACCACTAAACCATGCCCCTCAGCATCACATTTTCACGGCTGTGAAACCCCTGCAGGGATGAGATGAAACTCCACCAGGGCCCTGGGCAGCCAGTTCCAGGAAGAAATTGTTGCAGCTGTCCAACCTCAGCCTCCCCTGGTGCAGCTTGGTATCGCTCCCCGGCGCTGCTGGTGGCTGGAGTCTGCCTTCTCTAACCCACGCAGCTCCCAAAAGGGTTTGCCAAGGTCCTGTGGCATTGAGTTTGCCTCAGACCTCCTCCTCCAGATTTCACTTTGGGATTGCTGACAATTCTTCTGCCTGACTGGGGGCAAAAATAACTCCTTGGGGGCATTAATGAGAACCCTTGATAGCCCCCCCCGGCAGACGGTGACCACAAAGACTTTTCCGTTGTGTACCTGTGAAGAATACTGCTAACAGCTTAGGAAGGAGTCCACAACTGTTGGTGGTGGCAGCAGGCATGGAGCAGGTTGGGATTCTGCTGCCCTCTCCTGGAGGCAGCATCTTATTCCGGCCCAGGGATGCTGGATGGTGGAGGTTCAGCACACAGGGCAGGATCCTGGTGTGCTTCTGGCAACCACAGGCCATCATCCATCGATCCCTCAGAGGCTGAGGCACCTAGTTACACCCCTTGCTTCCCAGGCTGAGGTGGAGCACGTTCTGGATGCACGCCTGCCTTTGTCAGGCTGCATGCCAAAGAGATGCTCTGAGGCTCAGCCACGGAGAGGACAACCCTTTGTATGGGGCAGGAGCTGCAGTGAGGTCCAAAGCTGGGGCTGTGCTATGTGGCAGACTGAAGTGTCTGCAGAGAAACGTCAGGAGGGTCAAAAGTCAAGGGCTGGAGTTCTAAGCTTTAGCAGAAACTCTTCGGCATTGCCTCGTGTTTGCAGACTCAGTGCAAGTGAAGCAGTATCTTGAGAGCCAGAGACCCAGAAGTTTAGGGAAGAGGCAGAAGAGCTTCAAAGAAAGGCAGAACATGGTGGGAGGCTGTGGGAGGTGGCCACAGGCACTGCCCAAAGCTGAAATTCCAACCTAAGGAGGGCTCTGGGGGGAACTGGGAAAAGCAGATGCTGCTCAGATCACTCCCCAGCCTCAGGCACCCAGCGTGGTGCCCAGGCAGATGTTCTGGACTCTGTGGGCAACCAGATGTGGGGAGGGGCCACCACACACCACCTCTCCTCACACTCACTTGCCTTCAAAGATGTTCTTCTCTGGGTCTTCATTTGCAGGAAGCTCCTGGCTTAACCTTCCTATCCCTCAGCCTTCAGAGATGGAGAACAGCCCAAAAAAACCCACATCTTCTTCTGAGCCCATCCTGGATCTCAAGACAGACGTGACAGAAGCACCTCCAGGTGAGAAACCCCCATGTTTGCTGTCCTGAGTGGCTGGACCCACTCATCTTGCACCGCTTGTGCTTCATGTGGTATTAAAATGTCTCCCCTGGGCCAGATGTGCTGCTGATGGAAAGCAGCATGGCTCTGCTGGCTCCAGTGACAGCAGCTCCCAGCATCAGAGGGCCTGACTCTGCAGCATCACTGGAATGTGACCTCTCGTGTCTGAAAAGAGCCTGCTTTGCCAAACCAGAGTGTGTTACAACTCCCCTCCCTGCCATCAAGCTGCAGTTGTTGCACTCAGCATGAGCAGATGAAGCAATCGTGTCAAGTCCTGGCCCAGTAAAGCTGCTCTGCATCATAGACACAAGGAATTGTTTAGTTTGGAAGAGAACTTTCAGATCATCAAATCCAATCCTTAACCCAGCACTGCCAGGTCACCACCAAACCATGTCCCTCAGCAGCACATCTCCAGGGCTCTCAAACCCCTCTGGGGATAAGGATTCTACCACTGCCCTGGGCAGCCTGAGCCAGGCCTTGACAACCCTTTTGGGAAGAAATTGTTCCTCATGTCGAATCTAAACCTCCCCTGGGACCACTTGAGGCCACTTTCTCTTGTTCTTTGAGAGACGAGCCCAACGCTTCCAACCTCCAACCTCCTGTCAGGGAGCTGTAGAGAGAGACCTCCTCTGAACCTGCCTCGCCTCCTCCTGGCATAGAATCATAGAATCATAGAATCAGCCAGGTTGGAAAAGACCTCCAAGCTCATCCAGTCCAACCTAGCACCCAGCCCTAGCCAGCCAACCAGACCATGGCACTAAGTGCCTCAGCCAGGCTTTTCTTGAACACCTCCAGGGACAGTGCCTCCACCACCTCCCTGGGCAGCCCATTCCAATGCCAATCACTCTCTCTGCCAACCACTTCCTCCTAACATCCAGCCTAGACCTACCCCAGCACAACTTGAGACTGTGTCCCCTTGTTCTGTTGCTGGTTGCCTGGGAGAAGAGGCCACCCCCCACCTGGCTACAGCCTCCCTTCAGGTAGTTGTAGACAGCAATGAGGTCACCCCTGAGCCTCCTCTTCTCCAGGCTAAACAGCCCCAGCTCCCTCAGCCTCTCCTCATAGGCTTTGTGTTCCAGGCCCCTCACCAGCTTTGTTGCCCTTCTCTGGACATGTTCCAGCACCTCAATATCTCTCTTGAATTGAGGGGCCCAGAACTGGACACAGCACTCAAGGTGTGGCCTGAGCAGTGCTGAGTCCAGGGGCAGAATAACCTCCCTTGTCCTGCTGCCCACACTGCTCCTGATCCAGGACAGAGAGAAATCTGCTTTCTGTGCCCTAAGGCTGCAGGGCTGGCTCTCTCACAAGGTCCACCTTGCTGCTCAGATTTTTCTTGCCTGGTCCTCGCCGAGCTGCTGCAGCAGCAGGAGCAGTGCCAGCGACAGCAGCAGAGAGGGAGAGCCAAGCCAGGCTTCCTGCCACCCGTGCACTGAGTTCTGAGCTCAGCCACTCTCCTCAGCTGCACATCACAGGTAACCAGCCTAGCTGGTGCCTCCTGCTGAGCTGAGTCCCTTAGAATCATGGAGCTGTGTTGGTTGGGAAACACCTCTAAGACTGAGCCCAACCACCCTTCTGCCACGGGATCCGGGCTTCCCTGCAGCGCCAGCTCAGCGTGGATGGCATTACCAGGGCTGCTGTGGCACGGTGGCACATGAAGCTCCCGGTGCCCTCCAGCTGGCTGAATACCATTCCAGAGACATTTTTCGGCCTCTGCAAAGGAAAAGCATCATCTGTGCTGATAAACATCTGCATACTGCTCCACAGGGTATGGAGAGGGCCTCGAGTCTGAGCAGGGGACTTGCAAATCAAAGGCTGTTTGTCTGTCCAGGTCCTGCTGGGGTTGCCATAGCAGTTAATCCATCCCCCAACACCACGGGTTTAGCAGCAGCCTTTGCTGGCACAGCCACTGTGACTGAGGCTCTTGGGAATGCAGAGGACTGCTGAGGGCAGAGAGAGTCCAAGACACTCATCTATGCCAGATCTCGACCTCCTTTGATGACATAAGGGAAAATAGGGATAACCAGGAGAGCAGGCACCAGTGTTTTGGGCTCAGCTTGGCTTAAGCATGACCTGCATGGATGGAGGTCAAGGAGATGCTTTGCAGCATTGAAACACAGAATTGCTTCAGTTGGAGGAGGCCTCTAAGGTCACTGGGTCCAACCATCAACCCAGCACCACCATGCTCTCTCAACCACGTCACAAAGTGGCATGCCCACATGGTTCTTGAACACCTCCAGGGGTGGTGACTCCACCAGCTCCCTGGGCAACCATTAGGCTTTCAAGTGAGAGTGAATGAGAAATATTCTGGATCAAGAGCAAACCTGGTTTCTGAACACACTTTTAGGGCTCAGCTTGACTTAAGCATGACCTGAATGGATGGAGGTCAAGGAGCAGCTTTGCAGCATGGAAACATAGAATCCTTCAAGTGAGAGTTAATGAGAAATTAGGCTTTCAGGCAAGAGTGAATGAGAAATATTCTGGATGAAGAGCAAACCTGGTTTCTGAACACACTTTTAGGGCAAGCAAGACTTTGAAGTGAAGTGTTTAGGTCCCTGAGCCCTCCTCCAGGCATGCACACACACAAACTAAACAAGTTCTTTACTGTGAGGCTGGTAAGGCCCTGACCCAGGTTGCTCAGAGGGGTGGTGGATGGGCAGGCTGGCTGGGGCTCTGAGCAACCTGCTCTAGCTGCACCTGCAGGGGGTTGTACTAGATGACCTTTGAAAGTCTCCTTCCACCTAAAGCACTCCATAATTCCATGATTTTATGAATAGGAAGAGTCTGGGATGCACAAAGCTCAGCTTCCACCCACGGTGAGGCTTTCTCTCTGATGCCCAGCTCTCTCCTTGGCTGCCTGGTACAGGCTCAGAGAGTGATTTGCTTTGGAGAGAGAAAGAATTTCCTATTCTGTTTTGGGGGAGATTTGATCTCTACAGCAAATGGTGGGGAAGGGAAGATGATCTCAGGGGCCAAAGCAGCCTGAGCTTCATTCCTGAGATCTCCCAGGAACGAACTGCTGCTCTTCACTTGCTGGTGTCAGGACTTTTTCACAGGATCGCAGGATGCTTTAGGTTGGGAGGGACCTTTAAAGGTCACTCCCTGCAGCCAGCAGGGACATCTGTGACTGGAGCGGGCTGCTCAGAGCCACAAACAACCTGCCCTGCAATGGTTGCAGGGATTGGGCAGCTACCACCTCTCTGGGTACCCTGGGCCAGGCTTTCACCACCCTCAGTGTCAGTAATTTCTCATCATCCCCCTCCATCCAGAACCACCAACATGGAGAAGCAAACCAAACAACCCAAAGCTAAGCCTGGGCTCCTGGCACACAGCGAGTTCTTCCCCATGGAGATAAGGACTCAAACACTCTGGAATAATGAAATGCTCTCCAGAAGAGCAGCAAGGGGTGGGGACAGTGTGTGCTCCCCCCTCAAAGCACCAGCTCATGCCCGTTAATTGCACTCAGCAGGGCTCCCATCAGCACCATGGGGCTGCCTCGGAAGTGCCACTTCTGCCCCTTAATTGATGCTCTGAGGTTGAGAAAAACGTCACAGAAGAAGCAAAGTCTAAAGAAAAAAAAAAAAAGAAACCATTAAATAGGACGAGAAAAATCAGTGTGCAGAACAGCTCTGCCAGCTCAGAGAACCTGAGGAGAGCACCACAACGAGTGGGGAAGTGTCCTGGGATCATCACAGCATCGCAGCATGGTAGGGGCTGGAAGGGACCCCCCCCCCAAGGCAGGGTCACCTAGAAAAGGTCAATCAGGAACACATCAAGGTGGGTTTGGAACCTCTCCAGAGAAGGAGACTCCACAGCTTCTCTGGGCAGCCTGCTCCAGGGCTCCACCACCCTTCAATTAAAGGATTTCCCCCTCACGTTTAGGTGGAGCTCCTTACATTCAGCTTTGTGCCTGTTAGCCCTTGTCCTGTCCCAGGGCACCACTGAAACAAGCCTGGTCCCATCCTCCTGACACCCACCCTTTAATCATTGATCAGCACTGATGAAATCCCCCCCTCAGGCTGCTCTTCTCGTGTCAGGAGCTACACCCACATTTGGCAGGCAGAGGCAGGCCCCACAGAAGCTCTCCCTGACTAAAGACACGAATGTGAGATGACAAGATGTCCTTCAAGGGTCTCATTAGGAGATGACCTTCAAGGGTCTCTTCCAACCCAATGCATTCAGTGATTCTGTGAGGTGAAAACAGCCCAAAGGAAAATGAAGTTCCTTGTCCAAAGCTGCAGAGAAGATCAGTGGCAAGGAAATCCCCTGGAAGATCTAGAATCAGAGAACTGTTTCAGTTGGAAAAGACCCCTGAGATCATTGAGTCCAGCCATCAACCCTACACCACCATGGCTGTTAAACCATACCCCAAGTGCCTGGCAGTTCAGTGGCAGGGCTGGTCCAGGGCAGACCTGAGCCAGCATCATCTCCACATTCCTTAAGCCACAAAGAGAGAGAAAGAAAACATCCTCATCTTCATAGCACAGCCCCACGTTTTAACTGCTGTCAGAAGGACTCTGGGCTCCTGGACAGGGCCAAGCACCAGATCCCTACATCTTCTACCAGCTGTGGGACACCTACTGGTGGCTGGCACAGAGTGGCCAAGAGGAACATGCACTCCTTGACGTGGCTGATGCTGGATCCTGCACGTTCCAGCACGGAGCTGCCTCTTCTCCTGCAAATCCATGCTGCTTTTGGGTCCCCTCCAGCCCTCTGCCGTTTGGAAAGCCATGTGCTCGTGTGCAGGTGGGCTGCTGGGCTGCGATGCTGGGCCAGGATGCTTGGCCAGGAGGAGTCGTTTGTCTCAGCACCGTACTGGGAGGAAAGGCAAACCTGCTGAGCTCTGCATTCCTCGCTGAGTGCAAGATCCTGCCTCCAGATGTTAGCGTGAGAAGCAGCCAGGACAGACGGGAGAACGTGTCTCTGGTGAAGGGGCTGGAACAAAGGAACGTGGTGTGGGCAATTAATCACTCTTTCCAGGCCAAGCCATCAAGGCTCATTAGCTCCTTTATGCAGAGTTCCTTGGCCACCTGGAGATGGCCTAAACTCCCTCACCATACCTAAAAAGAACCGGTCAGGATGGAAGAGACCTTTAAAGTCATCAAATCCAACCATTAACCCAGCACTGCCAGCTCACCACAAACCATGTCCTTCAGCAGGACATCTCCAGGGCTTTGGAACCCCACCAGGGACGGGGACTCCACCGCTGCCCTGGGCAGCCTGGGTCAGGCCTTGACAACCCTTTCAGAGAAGAAATCTCTCCTGATGTTCAACCTCGATTAGCAGAATTACACTCCTGGCCCTTGGCAAAGGTCTGGACCCAGCTGTACACTGACACAGGTCACTGGAGAGGCACCAGAACGGCCTGAAGATCTTCTTGGTGCTTTCAAAGCAGAGAAATAAAGCCTGAGCAAACCTGTGCTCTAGAAAGGGATTCTTTAGAGTGGTTTCACAGTGCTGTGAGGCTCTCCTCAGGCTGGGCAGCCCACCACACAACTCAGGTAGTCCCAGATCCGATGGGGGCATAGCAAGAGCATGGAGGTGGCAGCCACACAAAGGCAATCAGTGTGGTCTGGTATAGAGAGCATGTATGGAGCAGAAGACCTGGGTTTGCTCTCAGCCCGGTGACCTTAACGAGCCATTTCCCTTCTCTGTACCTCCGATGGGAACAATGTGATGTAAAAAGTGTTGAAAGCTGGAGGTAAAAATCCCTGCTGCACCGAGAAACCTGCAGCCATTGGCTGGTCCAGGAGCTAAGATGTTAGAGGAGAAGAGATTGTTGAAGTCAGGCTCCAGCTAAGCCATAGGCTCCTCGTAGGAATTTGGGTGCCTCAGCTTATGCTCCCCATGGCAGCAGTGCGGCCGTGAGCAGCACAGATAAGATGATTAAAAGCAGCAGGGAGAACTCAGAGGCTTTATCCCATCACTCAAAGAATTTGGGGCAAAGATACATCCCTGTTAACTTCCCAGAGAGATTTGCCATGGCAAATCCAGCCTTCAAGGTTTCTGCTCACTGATGGATGACATTTCTGCTTCCCACCTCTCGTCATTTCACTGCTGGAGCTGCTCAAGTAAATGTCAAAATAACAGAAAGAAGAGGGGAGAGGGGGAAGGAAGAAGAAGGAAAAGGGAGGGAGGAAACCCCCAAACCCACCAAACTGTGCTTGCAAAAACTATTCAAGGAAAAAAGAAAGTCAAGAATATCCACCTGGACACTCTCTGCTCCTGTAGGGGTGCAAAGCATGGGGTGAGGAATTTAAAGGAGAAATAGTTTTTGAGCCTGCTGTCCATCCCTGCCTGCAGATGGGTGTCGGGTCCCACCAGCAGGACAGAGGTGCAGAGAGACCTTGGCTTGGATTTCAAAGCTTTTGCTTTTGAGAAATGGGGCAGTGGATTTCCGGGGGGGGGGGGGGGGGGGGGGGGTGGCTTTGAGGGTCAGGGCTGGGATGGCCAGCAAGTGCCAGAAGTTCTGCATGAACCCCTCTGCTTCCCAAAGGGAAGAGAAAGGGACAAAAGGAAAGAGACTGATGAGATGGGGAAGAAACTAAACCAGCTGGGATGGCAAGAATAACAACCCCATGAAATAGAGACAGAGAGACACAAACCAAGATGGAACCCAAGCCCCAAGGGCAATGAGGTTACCATTGACACCACTGCTGCTGGGGGGGAAAACGTTGGGCAAGTCCCAGACTGGACTCAGCAGATGGGAACCTGCTTCAGGAGCTGGATTTTGGAACTGGATTCAGAGGCTGGGATGGAAGGCAGAAGAGACAAAGCCTTCTGGGACACCAGCCCAGGCTTGCCCCTGGTCATCCCTCAGTTGTCCCCTGAAGATGCCATCCATGGGATGCAATCCCTTATTGGGTCACCTGTCCTATCTGCTCCTCCCTGCAGGTGCCACCTCCACCTTCCTGCCCCGCAAGGTGGTGCACAAGATGTGGCAGTGCCCTTGGTGTGCCCGGGAGCAAGGCCAAGGCAGAGCCTTTCTGCCCTTGGCAGGAGCTCTCTCCACCAGCTTCTCCCTGCTAGAAGCAGCCCCTGGCTGTGCAAACCTGCCCTGAACTTCAGAAAGTGCTTCACTGAGCAAAGCCTGAGCTGGGAAATCCCATCCTGACCAGAATCAGTCCTGGTCTAGCTCACCCCAGGACAGATGCATCCACCCTGAGGCCACCCTCACCCTGGGGTCCCACCTGTGTCAGCTCCCCCTTGCAGACCTCCCACATGGAATCCTGCCCGTGGAGCCAGCCCTGAGGGTACCCATCAGATTTGAGAGTGAGAGGTGCCTTAAGCAACAAGGAAGGGAGAAGAACAAATCAAGAGAGAAAAGTGACAGGAGAAACTCTCCCAGGAGATGCAAGGAGGATCTCACCAGGATGCCCTCTCCCAGACCATGCTGCTGTTCCCACAGTAGATCAGGACTCCTGATCAGGACTCCAGCCCCTTTGGATTGCTTTCCCATGTTAACAGCAAAGATTGGAGGCCATCTGGCAAGGACTACCTAAACGTGAGCTCCTAATGGTATCTGATGAACCTTGTGTGCTCCATCTTGCAAAGTCCTACATGGAAAACTACAACATGAGGAGGAGAACCATTGCAGGTCAGGTTATCTGGGGCTCTGAGCAACCTGTTCTAGCTGCAGATGTCCCTGCTGACTGCAGGAGGGGTTGGGCTGGATGACCTTGAAAGTTCCCTTCAAGCCAAACAACTCCATTAGTCTATGGTTCCTTCTCTGGAGACTTTCAAAACCTACCTGGATTCATTCCTGTGCCACCTGCCCTAGGTTGGACTCAGTCATCTCTGGAGGTCTCTTCCAACCCCTGACACTCTGTGATTCTACAAGAAGAGTGAGGACAATTCCTGTCCTTGTGGCAACAGAGCTCTAAACCTGTAGAGAAGCATCTTCATGGTTCACTTGAGCAGTGGTGGCCACTGCCTTTGTCATGCCAGGCTCAATGTCTAGGAGGAGGGGTTGGCAGTAAAAGGCAAATGTGGGTTCTAGGAGTGAAAATCTGGAGAGCAGCACATGGGAGGCACTGGGTGGGGGGGAAGGAGGGGTTACTTTTAAGGGCTCTTAGAGGAAACCATGAAAACTGCTGCCAGGCTGACAGCACTGCTGAGAAACACAAATGTTGTTGTTGGGAGGGGAAGAAAGTCTCCATCTGTTTGACCTGACCCACAACCCAGCCACGTAAATGAAAACAATAGCAAGAAGCAGTCCCCACGCCACCCCCCCCCCCACCCCAAAGCCTTCAAAGAGCAGGAAGGTCCTTGTCCCTGCCAGAGATGTTTAGACAAACAGGGACTTTAAAGGAAAAAGAAAACAAAACCAAACCTCAGACCACACAAAAAATCCAGCCAAACCCAAACCACCCCCAAAGCCTCCAACTTTCAACCCAAATCTCTGCTAAGCCAGCGTTTGGATGCTGTCTCTGCCAGCTGTGGAGCAGAATCTGGCTCTCAGCAGGCACAAACTTGAAGCCTCCATGTTCTCAGATCCCTCAGCCATCTGAGGATGCCTCCTTGGTCCCACCACCAAGCTTGTCACATGCCCACGGCCACTTCCAGAGCCCCACAAGGCCATCTCCAGCTTCTTCTGGATCCTCTGGGTGCCTCCTTCTGAGATCAGTGTGGTGGTTACCTTTGATGGGATAGCACCAGAAGTGATGTTGTGCCAGCAACAGGGATGAGGAGGGATGCATGGGAATGTGGGTGAGTGGTGGGATTGCAAGCTCCAGGTGAATGGTTGGACTTGGTGATCTCAGAGGTCACATCTGTGTGATTCTGCAGAAGGTCTGCTGGGATGCACCTCTCTCACCTTCTCATCCATGCCAGACACGGGGATTAGCAAACACTCCCCAGGGTTCAGCTGTAAATGCACTGGCAGAGGTGCGGAGTGCAGCAGGAGGTTCTCTGCTGAGTGCTTCCTTAGCAGTCTCTGTTAACTCTTCCCCCCTAACTGGTTTTCCCCTCCAGCTGGTAATGGAAAGGGAGTGGCTGTCCCCATGCAGAGGCACTGCTGCTCTCCAACTGCTGTTAGCAAACACCAGCATGTTCCTGCCCAAGGGCTGCAGGAGGCCATGTCATTTCTTCTTCCATTTAAGGCCTCCTTAGGTGCCTAGTTTGGGCTGTTCCTCTTTCATCATGCCTCAGCACCACCTCAGACCAAACCACAGACCACAGGAAGCCCAGAACCTTCCCCAGCACCATCCAAACCCACCCAGGGATGCGCCCAGGACTCAGCCAACCCAAGAAGCCAAGGCTTGAGCTCACCAACACGGTGGCTTAGCTTTTCTTGCCCAGCTGGGTGCCCCCCAAGGGGTGCCATGGTCCCACATTCAGCCAAGCCAGAGAGCCACATGGCTCCAGGTGCCGTGCGAGATGCTGCTTCTCACCCAGTTCTCTGCTTTCCTTCCCCAGCCCACAGTGACCCGCAGGAGCCAGAGCAAAGCCAGACGACACCACCAGACCCAGCCAACCCCAGCAGCGGCGATGACCTTGCAACCTCCATCAGCAACAGCCACGAGGAGCCCAGCCCAGCTCCAGCCACCCATGAGCCCACCCCGGGCAGAGACTCCCAGTCAGAGGGCAAGGAGTCCAGCCCCACCGACTCCTTGCCATGGCCAGAAGCTCCCGAGGAGTGTCCCCCCCGCCCCAACACCTTGGACTTCTCCAAGTCCCTGAAGAGGCTGGAGGAGGTGAAGCAGACGGGGCAGAGGCGGAACAGCGAGCAGGCGGCCAAGGAGAACGGCGTGGAGCTGAGCCCCGCCGCGGCGCCGGCCCCCAGCCAGGAGAGAAGGGCGCTGGAGGCCGAGCTGGGCAGGTGCATCGAGGACTTCCGCAGGATCAGGATCCCCCAGGTCTTTCCCAACAAAAAGAGGCAGTGGCAGAGCGAGCTGCTGAAGAAATACCAGCTGTGAGAGGGGACCCTACCCTTCGTCCCCTCGGCTAGCAGGCGGCGGAGGCTGCCCACACTCCCAAAGCCAGGAGTGGAGGTTGCTCATTAAGCTCACCCAGAGGTTGAAAGGGTGACAAGCCTGTAGCCAGAGCAGCGAGCTCCTCACCACAGCCATCGGGAGGGGAGCATCACAACCTAAGTGGTACAAGCATAAGTGAAGGGGCACAGGAAAAGGAAAGAGGTCCAGAGTGGATGTTCCAGGCAAAAGTTCCCACAGGTCTGAGAGCAAATTTTCCTGGCTGTTCAAATAATAAAACATAGTTGGTGTGGAAAACGAGCTCCAGTCTCCTCATCCCTTTGGAACAGCTGTTTGGACTTAGCTGGTCAACACTGTCAAAGTGGTTTGGACATTTAAGTCTCCCTGAAATGAATGGAAGTTGCCTGGGTGACGCATCCACCTACTTGCCAGAAGTTCTCTCTCTGTAATGTTTACAGCTGGGCTCAGCAGAACCTTCTTTCCAGGAGAGGTCATGATGTTTTGCAGAGATGTTCTTTTTCCTTACACAAACACTTGAACGTTGCCCAACTTTCTGTTTGGGCCTCCAGCCAGAGAGGAGCTGGCGAGAGGGAGGAGGGTGCTGCCCCGAGAAGCCATGGCCAAGCTGGCCAGTGCCACCCCCAATGACCAAGGAGCCTTGAAAGGAGACCATAGAATCATACAATGGTTTGGCTTAGAAAAGGCCTCAAAGATCATCTAATTCCACCCCCACCGTGGGCAGGGACACCTGCTAGAGCAGGTTGCTCAAAGCCTCAGCCAGGCTTTGAACACCTTCAGGGAGGGGACATCTACAGCCTCCCTGGACCACCCGTTCCAGGGAGGAGGGAAGGGGAGCAGCTCGTCCTCCACAGGATGGGTGATCCTCTCTGGGTATGCATCTGGAGGTCAAGGTCACAGAAGGGGATCAGAAGGTGACTTTGGTTCCAGACCAGCCTATTAAGGTAAGGAAGGTCACAAAGATTTTAAGCAACTTGAAGAAGCCTCTGAGTGACAAACTCTGCTCTCAGAGGAGGCTTCAGCCTCCCTGATACCTGCTGGAAGGACAGGAGGCCAGGATGCAAATGGTCCCAGAGGTTTCTGGGGAGTTTCATCAGTAACTTCGTGACAGAGGTGCTGGATGGGATGCACAGCTGGGTAGTGGGAGTGGAGAAGACCTAGTTGGGGCTGTGACAGTCAGTGGCAGCTTGGTCTCAGCAGCCAGAAATGATGGCTTTCAAGGCCCTGGGAGGTGCAAGGAAGGTGAGTAGCTGAGTGTAGACCTTGGCTGACCCAAGCTGTGACCACATGGGAGCTTCATGAGATAGTGTCCCCCCCCATCCCGCATCCCACACCCCCCCCCCCCTCAACAAGTCAAAGAAGTCCATTGCTCTGCAGATAACAACTTCCTCCACCCCTAATCCCTGGCTGTGGCTCCTGGGGATGACTTAGGGACCCCCCTGCCTGCCACAGAGGAACCACCTGCTGCTCTGGCTGTGCCCTCCAAGCAGCTCCTCGGATGGCAGATGATCTTGTTTCACATGAATTGAAAACGAATGCAAAGCGAAACTGTGGCTGGGGTGAGGCTGTGTCAGGAGTGAGGCATTGCTTGGCCCCCTGGAGGGAGGACAAGGAGACCGCATCCACATTCTTGTTCCTTTCACATGCAGCCAGCCTAGGGAAGTGTTTAGGAGAGAGAGCGCAGGGAGCTGGAGCAGCGCAAGATAAGGAGGTAACCGCAGGGCAGAGCTGGAAGGCAGCAAAAGGCTGCAGAGAGGGGCAGGAACCGGCGTCATCCCCTGCACAGGGCTTTCCGTTCCCAGAAGACAGACGGGCACGGAGCTTCTAGGAACAGAAGTGGCACGGGAGAGGGCTGAGGCAGAGGCCATCAGATCTGGAGCCTGCCCCCGACTGCACTGGAGGCGCTTCAGTGGGAAGAGCCGCAGAGGGCATCGCTGGTGCCAAAAGCAGCTGCCAGACGTCCCTGCGGCTGACCCGGCAGATCTGTCGCAGCCTCCTTTCCCCACGACTCGTGCCTTGGGGGTCACAGCCTCATCTCACCTAAAGGCATGCTCCAGCCAGGCTCTGCAGCATGCTTAGATCAGCTACAAGAAGTGCCAACCCTGCCCCAAAAGTAGCTCCTTGGTGGCAGGAGCTGCCTGGCTTTGGGGAAGGAAGAGGAGGCTTGTTCCTAGAAGAAGCTCTTGGCTGCTCTTCAACATCACTCCTGGAGCTCTGATGGCTGTTGTGGGTGACTGCCCTTGGGTGTGAACACCAAGCAGCACAAGACTTTGCCCAGCTGAGAGCCAGCCAGTTCTGGAGGCACACACAAGATAAACTAACTGCTCTCAAACGGAGCTGTGCACAGCACCAACGACCTTTGGAGTGGAGTCGTGGAGTGCTTCGTCGGGCTGTGGGGTGACAGCAGCCATGGAGAGCATCAGTGAAGACCCACCAGCACTGCTTGGGCCACTGGAAGGGAACAACTGTGTCCTCAGACACTGTTTAGAGACATTTTGGGTCCTCCAAGCTTGCTAGGGGTGACTAGGTACCCAGCTGGGGGTGAGGAGTGGGTGACAACAGGAGAATGAGATGTTTCCCAATCATTTTGCTCTGCAAAACTCATGCTGGGCACATTTTCACTCCCTATCTAGAGATCACTGTCCTAGGTCTTGTGTAACCAGGCAGGCTGGGGCTCTCAAGATATATTTTATATAACCCACTCTATTTTTAACTTAATCTGCAGTTAATTAGAAACTGGAGCTTACTGGAGATGTAATTAAGAGTTTACATTTCCATGCTGCCTTCCCACCCAAGGGTCTCAGGGAGCTGTGCCCGTGCCATACACCTACAGCAGGAAAAAGCAGGGGCCACCAGCCTGGTGCTGAGGAGCTTTGAGAGATCAACTGCCCCATGTCCATCTCACACATGCTGGTGTGCTCACACATGGCCTGAGAAACCTGCCTGCTCCTGCATCTCTCACAACCACAAAGAAATGGTTTGACCAGGTTGGTAGAATCGTTGCATGGTTTGGGTGGGAAGGGACCTTTAAAGCTCAGCCAGTCCAGCCCCCTGCAGTGACAGCTGCAACTAGAGCAGGATGCTCAGAGTCACAAACGACCTGACCTGCAGTGGCTCCAGGGATGGGGCAGCTCCCACCTCTCTGGCCAAGCTGGGCCAGGCTCTCACCAAATGCAGTGAAAAATGTTTTTCTCCTCTTTAGTCTGAATCTCCCTCTTCAGTTCAAAGTATCACTCCTTGTCCTGTCACGACAGAGCCTCATAAAATATCTGTCACCAGCTTTCTTCTTGGCCCCTTTTAATCCCTGAAAGGCCACTAGAAGATCTCTCTGGAACCTTCTCTTCTCCAGGCTGAACAAACCCCAACTCTCTCAGCTGGCCTGACAGCAGAGGGCTTTCAGCCCTCCCATCATTGCTGTGGCCTCCTCTGGTCCTGCTCCAGCAGGTCCATGTCTCTGCTGTGCTGAAGACTCCCTGGCTTTATTTCAAGTGACTCATTCCTGTTTATCCTTCAACATTTGTCCTTCTTTACTCAAAACCATGCTCTGCTCTGTTTGATTTGAAGAATTTCATTTTATCTTCATGTTCCAGGAATTTCATCTCTTTTTTCCCCCCCCTGTGTTCTCCTCCACAGTTGATAGGACCCAATGTCTGTTTTCTCCAAGATACTTTGGTCCTTGGTATCAGTGAGAGCAATCTCAAGTGTACAAGTGCTGCCAGGAGCACAACCTGACTCACCCTGAGCACAGCCTTGGCCACAGGGCCTGGAAATGAGTTCTTGTTTCTGCTGTTGAGCCTCTGTGTGATGCTGGAAACATCAGGTGCTCACATTAGGAGCACTTCTCCCACCAGCACCTGCACACCAGGTTTGCTGTCAGCTGCTAGGGTGCCCAGCCCCTGCAAGGTCACAGGCTCACAGGATATCAGGGGTTGGAAGGGACCCAAAGAGATCATCGAGTCCAACCCCTCTGCCAGAGCAGGACAATCCTATCTGACACAGGTCACAGAGCAACACATCCAGAGAGGCCTTGAAAGTCTCCAGAGGGGACCCCACAACCTCCCTGGGGAGCCTGTTCCAGTGCTCTGTGACCCTTACAGGAAAGAAGTTCCCCCTGGTGTTGAGGCAGAACCTCTTTTGCTGCAACTTACACCCATTGCTCCTTGTCCTATCCCAGGGAGCAGTGAGCAGAGCCTGTCCCCCCCTCCTGGCAGCCTTCAGATACTTATAAACATTTATCAAATCCCCTCAGTCTTCTCTTCTCCAGACTAAGCAGCCCCAGGTCCCTCAGCCTCTCCTCATCAGCCATGCCCTCCAGTCCCCTCATCATCCTCATAGCCCTCCACTGGACTCTCTCCAGCAGATTCCTGTCCCTCTTAACCTGGGGAGCCCAAAACTGAGCACAGTATTCAAGATGGGGTCTCAGCAGGGCAGAGTAGAGGAGGAGGAGAACCTGCCTTGATCTGCTGCACACAGCACAGCAAGGTCACACAATGCTTCCTGCCTGCAGCTAGGAAGGCTCTGCCCATCCTGGTGGTGGTGCAGGGGGATCAGGGCTTGCTGGGCCACAACATGTCCTGCCAAGGGAATAAACATCTCAGCTTCTCCTCTCCATTTCTTCCCCACGGATGCCTCAGCTCTGCTTGAGCAGCAGGAAGCCATTAATTACCCAGCGACAGCATTCCACCAGCGTCCCTTAATTGAATGCCATTATCCCTCAATTAATTAAACACCAATTAATTACCAGGAGCATTGCATGACATGTAACAAATGCCATCAGCTACTTGAGACAGGATAATGTAAAGCTTGCTGAGCGTGGCCCAAATACCAATGAGCAGGAATTGTCCCCCCAGAGGAACCAATAAGCATCTTGGTAGCCTTTCCCTTCAGGTAGGTTGGGATGTTCTGGGGGCTGGGGTGGGGGTAAGGGGGATAAGGGGGGAAAGAATCCTCAGACTTTGGGAAGTGGTGTAGTGGCCATGGTGGTGTGGGGTCAACAGCTGGGCTTGATGATCATATCATGGTTTGGGTTGGAAGGGACCTTAAGGACCATCTAGTCCAACCCCTTCAATGATCTTAGAGGTCTTTTCCAGCCTTAATGATGCTGTGCCTCTATGGCTCACATCCCTCCTGGAAAGCTGGAGAAGCTTTAGCCTTTCAAGCAGGGAGAAGGCCCAGCAGGCATGGTCTCAGCTTCTTTCCTCTGGCACGATCCATGCATGCAAAGCTGCTCCAAAACGTTCCAGTAGCTCTGGTCTCCTGCCACTGGTGTTGAGCTACAGTTGTGGAATGATAGAATCACAGAATCTTGAATGTTTGAGGTTGGAAGGGACCTTGAAAGCTCCTTTAGTCCAACCTCTCTGCACTCAGCTGGGACAGCTGCAAACAGAGCAGGTTGCTCAGAGCCACAGCCAACCTGACCTGCAGCGGTTCCAGGATGGGTTTAAAGGAATTGACACCTTCCATGGGCACACAAGAGTGAAATAAGTGGTTGCCACCTCTGCACACAGCACCACTGGGGACAGAGCTGTCCCAGAGAACTTCCTGAGCACAGGACACGGGCTGTGGGGCACAGTTTATTGCCATTTACAGGCTGAA
This sequence comes from Pogoniulus pusillus, assembly GCF_015220805.1. NCBI lineage: Eukaryota > Metazoa > Chordata > Aves > Piciformes > Lybiidae > Pogoniulus > Pogoniulus pusillus. The sequence goes on from NC_087282.1 coordinate 12,017,878, forward strand.
GCCATCAAGATTCTGCTCTCTAGCCCAAGGAACGAGGACAGGAGCAGATCTGAGGTTTGAGCTCGATTTTAGGGCCACACACTCTCCACCTCAGCCTCCATGGGTTTGGTCATTTGCTCCTTTTGGCAGCCCTGGGTTTATGGTTGGGGCTGTGGCTTGTGTGATGAGCTCACTTCTTTGCTTCTGTCTTATTCACAGAACCATAGAATGGTTTGGGTTGGAAGGGACCTTAAAGGCCATCTGGTTCTGTGACCCCTGCCATAGGCAGGCACAATTTCCACTAGCCCAGGTGGCTCCATCCAGCCTAGCCTTGAGCACCCCCAGGGAGGGGCATCCACAGCCTCCCTGGGCAACCTGTTCCAGCATTTCCCCCACCCTCACTGTAAAGAATTTTCCTCATCTTCAGTCTAAATCTCCCCTCCTCTTGGCCATGCAGGGACCAAACCTGCTTGCTGCTTCAAGATGAGCAGGTTCACAGCCCCTCTGTTCCTGGCAGCAATGGGACAAAGCTTGGAACAGGTTTCAGGAGAGATATCCAAAGTCTTGCAGCTTTTGGCCGTGTGGACAGGCAGCAAACCAGGGATGTGCCAGCTTCCTGCATCCCCAGGAGCCTGGCAAGAGGGACAGCCCTGCCACACAGCCAGGCAGGAGTTAAAGCCTGGAGCAGCTCTGAATCCTCCAGCAGCCAAGCAGAGATAATAGCCTTGCTCAGAGGAGCGCTTAATGGCTGGAGGGGAGGATTGGAGATGGATTATATTTGTATTTTAAAGCAGCAGGAAAGCTGGGAGCAGATCCAGGGAGGGGAGATAAAGGCACACCCATGGATGCAAAAAGGCACTAAAGGACTCAAGCAGCCTTCCAGAAGCACCTCCTGCCCAGAGAGCTCTGTTTGTCAAGGTGGCTATCAGAAAACCTCCATAGAGTCATGGAGTGTTCCGGGTGGGAGCAGAGCTTTAACCCCCTGCACTCAGCAGGGACATCTGCAACTACAGCAGGTTGCTCAGAGCCCCAGACAACCTGACCTGCACAGGTTCCAGGAATGGGGCATCTCCCACCTCAGAGTATGCTTTTCCCAGGCAAACTGACACAACCCAAGGCAGCCCTTCCAGATGTGGTTAGGGAACCCAGCTGCAGGAGCATTAGACTCATTTTAGCACAGCAGTCCTGGGAACGTCATAGACTCATAGAATCAACCAGGTGGGAAGAGACCTCCAAGCACAGCCAGTCCAACCTAGCACCCAGCCCTAAACAATCAACCAGACCATGGCACTAAGTGCCCCACCCAGGCTTGGCTTCAACACCTCCAGGCACAGCAACTCCACCACCTCCCTGGGCAGCCCATTCCAATGCCAATCACTCTCTCTGACAACAGCTTCCTCCTAACATCCAGCCCAGACCTGCCCTGCCACAACTTGAGACTGTGTCCCCTTCTTCTGTCCTTGGGTGCTTGGCAGAAGAGCCCAACCCCACCTGGCTACAGCCTCCCTTCAGGCAGCTGCAGACAGCAATGAGCTCTGCCCTGAGCCTCCTCTGCTGCAGGCTGCACACCCCCAGCTCCCTCAGCCTCTCCTCACAGGGCTGTGCTCCAGGCCCCTCAGCAGCTTTGTCGCCCTCCTGTGGACACCTTCCAGCACCTCAACATCTCTCTTGAATTGAGGAGCCCAGAACTGGACACAGCACTCAAGGTGTGGCCTGAGCAGTGCTGAGCACAGCAGCAGAAGGACTTCCCTGGTCCAATGAGCCCCAAAGCAGCACAACCATCAACCCAACACCACTGTGGAGCTGGTTAAACAGTGTCCCGAGAGGCACCTCCACACCTTCCTCCAACACTCAAGGTGTGGTCTGAGCAGTGCTGAGCACAGGGGCAGAAGAACCTCCCTTGTCCTGCTGGCCACACTGCTCCTGATCCAGGCCAGGACACCATTGGCTCCCCTGGCCACCTGGGCACACTGCTGCCTCATCTTCAGCCTTCAGAGAATGTTGCAGTGAACCACTTAGCTTCTCAAAAATGATGCAGAGGTATTCCAGGCAGCTCTGAAATACACAGAATTGTGGAACCACAGGTTGGAAGACACCTTTAAGATCATCAAGTCTAAACCTTAACCCAGGGCACCACTAAGCCATGACCCCCAGCACCACATCTCCATGGCTCTGAAACCCTTCCAAGAACTGGGACTCTGTCACTGCCCTGGGCAGCCTCAAGCAAGCTTTGACAACCCTCAAGAGGGAGAAATCATTCCTCATGTCCAACCCTGGTGCAACATCAGGCCATTTCCTCTTGTTCTGTCCCTTGTTCCTTGACAGGAGAGACCAACCCCCACCTGGCTCCTGTCTTTCAGAGAGTTGTAGAGAGACAGAAGTCTTTCCTTCTAACTCCCACCATTCTGTAGCCTGAGGCAAATGTTTCTCCCCTCTTCTCCAAACTGAACAACTCCAGATCCCTCAGCTGCTCCTCACAACACTTGCACACCTTTCACAGCAGATGGGCATCTTCCCAGGCTCCCCAGTATGCTTCAGACACACCAAGGATGCAGCCAGTGGTGTGCATTGCCCACAGAGGTGGAGGTAACCACATGGGCTGTGCAGCTCAGCCAAGGAATGGTGATGTGCCAACGTGGTAGCAAACACTTGTAGGACTCTGCCAGAACAGGCTGCCCAGGGAGGTGGTGGAGCCACCATCCCTGGAGGTCTTCAACAAATGTGTGGACATGGGACTTGGGGACATGGTTTAATGGCCATGGTGGTGTTGGACTGCATGATCTTAGAGATCTTTCCCAGACAAAACAACTCTGTGATTCCCTGCTTCTTTAAGCTCATGCCAGCAACTTCCCAGCTCTTCTTCCCATCCCAAAGGCACCCAAAATCACCCACCCTACCCCCACCCCTCCACGGACTGTGCCCCTCGGAGGTGCTGCCTGAGCCACAACCACAGCAGGCACATTTTGAGGCATGTAGGAGTCAGGAAACTTGAATCTGTTTGTTTTTTTGTTTGCTTCAACAAGCCCTGCTCAAAGCCCTTCGCTGTGCAGGCAGCAGGGAGAGGAGCTGCAGTGATTTAATTGGTATAACGACCCTGATGTTCTACCAAGGGGATGCTGCAGCCTGAGTGCTGTCAAATCGACTTGGTGGTGTAGGGGGTTGGGGTTGTGGGGTTGGGTTTTTTTTTTTCCCTCTCCTGCAATTAATTTGATTTATGTCCATTTCTCCAAGTGCTGGGAGATTAAAATCACGATCAAGGAACTTTCCAGAAGCTATAAATCAGAGAAGAATTTCTGGATTCAAAGGAAAAAAAGGCACAAATTTGACCCACTGGTATGTGACCCAGGCAGGCAAAGAGGCTGCTAAGCTGGAACAGAGGGCTTGAAGGGAACTGCTCCAAGAAGAGCTGAGTGGGGATCTTGGGCTTGGGCAGAGTGGGTAAAAGGGGGACAGAAGCTGTGTGGAGTCATCATCCCTGGAGGTGTTCAACAAACGTGTAGAGATGGCACTTCAGGACATGGTTTAATGGGCATGGTGGTGTTGGGTCAACAGTTGGACTCCATGATCTTCAGGGTCTTTTCCAAGCAATCAGGGTCTTTTCCAATCAATTCTGTGATTCTCTGTTTCTTCTTCTTCTTCCCATCTCTGAAGTTCTTTGTGGCCTCAGTGCCACCTGGGAGGCAGGACCTGAGGAGGGCCCAGCAGGAACTGGGGTAGCTTTGGGAATGCTGGATGTGTGTCCTAAGCAGGAGATGAGAAGGAGAGATACCAGCTTGGGAAAGGCTACATTGCTCAGTTCCCTTTACATTAACACCCAGAAAACCCAACGGGGCTTTGCCTATAGAAGGAAAGCTTATTATGGGCTGTAACTAACCCCCATTGGTTACGGCCCGGAGGCTGCAGAGGAATTAAGCTCTTTGTTTAATGCCTTTTCCACGCTCCCTCGTTAGAGATAAACAGCTTTGATCTCCCAGGGCCCTCCTCACCAGGCCAAGGCCAGTGCTTTTATCTGGTTCTACAGAGGGTTTCATCCTCATCTCTTATTCTGGCTCATCTCCACTCTCCCCCCAGAATGAGCACTGCTGGTGCAGTGTGGAGGATGGTGCTCAGCCTCGGAGCATCGCCTCAACTGCTCTTCTGAGAAGAAGATTTCCTCCTGAGATTCTCCTGAGGAGAATTTCTCCTCTTCCCTGGAGATATTCAAGGTCAGGCTTGATGGGGCTCTGAGCAACCTGCTCTAGTTGCAGATGTAGATGTGGCACTTGCTGACCTGGTGTAGGGGCCATGGGGGTGTTGGGTAGAAGGTTGTGGCACTCCCTAACATGGTGTAGTGGTCGTGGAGGTGTTGAGTAGAAGGTTGGACTTGATAGTCTTAGAGGTCTTTTCCAACCTTAATGATTCTATGGTTCTGTGTCCCTGCTGACTTAAAGGTCCCTTCTCACCCAGACATTTCTATGATTCTATGATCCTGCTTGTGCCAGCTCCTTGGGAGTCCCCTTCCTGCTTCTCCAAGACCCATGGAGGACAACAAAGCTGGTGAGGGGTTTGGAGAGCATGCCTCAGGAAGGGAGGCTGAGAGAGGTGGGATTGTGTAGTCTGAAGAAGAGGAGGCTGAGAGGAGACCTTATTACTCTATACAGCTCCCTGAAAGGAGGTTGGAATGAGAAGAGGGTTGGCCTCTTCTCCCAAGTAACTAACAATAGGACAAGAGGAAATGGCCTCAAGTTGCACCAGGGGAGGTTTAGGTTCTGTATTAGGAACAATTTCTTTGCTGCAAGAGTGGTCAGGCACTGGGACAGGCTGCCCAGGGAGGTGGTGAAGCTGCCATGCCTGGAGGTGCTCAAGGAACAAGCAGATGTGGTCTAGTGGTTAGGAGGTGCTGGGTAGAAGGTTAAACTTGATGAGCTTAGATGATTCTATGATTCTAGGGAGCAAAGCAGGCTTGGCCACAGACCTCATGGGTAGTGGACACATCAAGGACCACCAAAGATCCTGGCTGCTGGTTAAGTCTCATCCTTTTTGCTGGCTGATGCTGTGTAATTCCACAGCAATTATTCATCATCCAGAGAAACACAAAAAGCCAATTAGGATGAGAAGGTGCAGTGGGACCCCTTTGCTGTTTAAAATGCAGGAGCAGCCCTGCACTGCAGCCACTGAGTAATTAACTCCAGCCTGCTCAGTGGGTGAGAACATGTTCCTTGAGCAGCTACTTCTCCTCAGAAGTCACCCAGAAGTTTTCCATCAAAGGGTTTTCTACTGGAGGGGCAGGAGGACACAGAATGAAAATATCTGGCAGAAATCCACTGAGAGAGATGAAAATCAAAGCAGAGCTTTGGACAATCCTCTTCTGCTGGTGCCACATACAGCTTCCAACATGGAAAATCATCTCAGATGGGTTTGATCTGATTGTTTCATTTCATTGCCCAGGATGCCCAGGAAGGTCATAGATGTCCCCTCCCTGGAGGTGGATGGAGCCTTGAGCAACCCAGTCTGATTGGAGGTGTCCCTGCCCATGGCAGGGGGGTTGGAACTCAATGATCTTTAAGGTCTCCTCCAACCCAGACCATTCCTGTAATTCTACACTCCTGCAGCCTCTACTCTTGCTATGCTCCCATCATATCCATCATGTCTGGGTGTACCTGAGATGTTTGGTGGGCTGCCCAGTTTGAGAAGAGCAGCTCAGTGGTGTAGACTCACTCTTAAAAAACCTTTCTAAGGCTAAATTTGCTCAGGCATTATTTCTTTGCTTTGAAACCACCAAGAAGACCTTCAGGCCATTCTGGTGTCTCTTCAGTGCCCTGTGTCAGGGCTCAGATTGATCCAGACCTGCCTCTTCAGTGCCCTGTGTCAGGGCACAGCTTGGTCCAGACCTGCCTCTTCAGTGCCCTGTGTCAGGGCACAGCTTGGTCCAGACCTTTACCAGTTACTATCAGAAAAGTCTAGTTTGGGCATTAGGAGGAATTTCTTCACTAAAGGCTCATCAAGGTCTGGCCCAGGCTGCCCAGGGCAGTGGTGGAGTCCCAATCCCTGGAGGGCTTTCAAAGCTGTGGAGATGTACTGCAGAGGGACGTGGTCTAGTGGCACCCTGGAAATGCTGAGTTAAGGGTTGGACTTGATGATCTTAAAGGTCTCTTCCAACAAAATGATTCCATAATTCCATGACCCTAGGTCAAATGATACCAGTAAAGCTGGAGTCTGCATCTGGAACCTTCCCAGCCAGCAGCTGGGGGGGGGAGGGAAATGTCACAGCACAAGCCCAAGGCTGGTAGCAGCACAGGGAGTCTCCAGGCAGCCCAGAGGAGGATTCATCACTGCAATTTACTGCAGAAGCCTCTGCTGCTGCTGCTGGCTCCTATAAATCCAGAGCCATCCTTGCTGGCAGGTGCTGTGGGTATGGATGGTGATGGACACAGAAAGCAGATGTGTGTGGGTTGGGGGCACCACGGGGAAGGGTCCTCAGCAGTATTTGGTACCTTTCCTTCTGGTGTCAGGAGCTCTTCCAAAACATATAGAGGGGTTCTTGGTGGCTTTCTGGCCAACCTGCAGGGTTTTAAAGGGGAATTGCTGGAGGCTGGGAAGTCATGAATAACATCCTTTGGGAAGCCATGAATAACATCCTTTGGGAAGCCATGAATAATTGTGCTTGGTAAGTGATGAATGATTTAATTTGGGGTCATCACAGAAGAGATTTAAAATGAAAGGTCCTTTCAGGGCTGCTGGAGAGCTCAGGTGAGAGTCTGGTTCCAGACAGAGGGAAGAGGACTCCACGAGGAGCCCCCAGACACAGAGGGGTGGATGTCCTTCAGGAACACATCATCTCACAAATAATCATCTGCTGCAGGATTTATGGGAGCAAAATCCCCTCTCTCTGAGGGGTCTGGTCCATAGAATCATAGAATCAACCAGGTTGGAAGAGACCTCCAAGCTCATCCACTTCAACCTATCCCCCAGCCCTATTCAGTCAGACAGACCATGGCACAGGGAAGCCCTCAGAGCACTCTGCTCACCAGCTTTTCCTTCGTGCACTGGGCATTGCCCTGGCTCAAAGCCACAAGGGGCACCTGGCTGTGGTCTGAGCTGTAGGATGTTCAACCTGCCCACGCTTGACCCACCCAAACCCTGGCAACCAGAAGGAGTTAAACATCCTTTGGCTTGTCTTTTTTGTTTTAAAGGTGTTTGAAAGTGTACCTAGGATCAAGCTGAGGGTGTGCAAGGGAGATGTGAGGATGGGGTGTTGGGTGCTCAGTAAGACCTCATCTCCTCCTGCTCTGCACCTCAGCTACCCAGCTCCTGCTGCATAACCTCCCATTAGTCCCACTCCTCATATAGAAGAGAAGAAATTAGGTCAAGTCCCCACCTCCCAAGATGAGTTTTCCCTACAGACCTTGAGTTGTCCCTTAATCCCAGTTGCTTCTTTGAGCAAATGGCATTTCTTATGGAAAAACAAAAGGAGAGGGAAAAGGGATGCTTGGTGGCAACCACCCCACTGTGCTCAACACCAGAACATCAGCTGGTGACACAGGCACTCCCAGAAATACTCTTCATTAACAGGGCAGAAGTTCTTTACAGTGAGGGTAGTGAGACACTACAACAAGCTGCCCAGGGAGGTTGTGGATGCCCCCTCCCTGGAGGTGCCCAGGGCCAGGATGGATGAGGATTTGAGCAACCTGGCCTGGTGAGAGGAGTCCCTGCCCATGGGAGGGTGTTGGATGTTTTGAGTCCCTTCCAACCCCAACCGCTCTGTGATTCCACGGTTTAAAGCCTGTCACAGCTCTCTGGGCCAGCTGTGAAAGGGATGCTGGCCACTGGGCCGAGGGGATCCCATTGTGCTGCAACCTTTGGAGGGAGGCTGTTGGGTTTTGCAGTGTCTGATGGCTTCACGAAGCAGGCATGAGGCTCTGCTCCGCCACAGGAGCTGCTGGCAGCCGCCCTGCGCACTCCAGCTCCAACTCCCTCCTGCTTCCCTGCACGGGCTTTGGAGAGCTGCTTTTCCAGGCAGCCTGCTCTGCCGAGATTTACGAGCTGCTGCCTTTCCCCTGCCTGCTCAGCAGAGAAAATGCCTGTGCCATAAATTTTTAACACCTCCCCTCCCTGCCTTTCAGGCTCTTAATGACCACTGCTGCATGGAGATGCTTTGATCACAGAATCATGGAATGGTGGTGGTTGGAAGGGACCTCTGGAGATCATCCAGTCCAATGCCCCTGCTCAAGCAGGGGCACCCACAGCAGCCTGCCCAGGATCACAATGGCCAGCTGGGTTTGGAAGCTCTCCAGAGAAGGAGATTCCACCTCTCTGGGCAGCCTGCTCCAGGGCTCCTGCACACTTACACCAAACAAGTTTATCCTCCTGCTCAGATGGAGGAGAAACTCATCAGCCCTCCAGAGTGAGGTGACTGTCACTGGCAGCATGGAGAGCTGCTTGGCCCATTTGCCCTTTCTTCTGCCTAAGCACAGCACAAAAACAATCAGTCAGAGCTCTCAGTCCCTTGTCTTCCAAAAACCTTAGCTGCAACCCTGGCCCCAGAGTTGGAGTGACATGATCTACCTCAGAACCTCATTATGGACAGAAGCTGGGCTGAAATGGGTGTCCTAGACATGGCAGCAGCATTCAGCAGGTCAAGGGAGGTTCAAATCCCCTTCTACTCTGCCATAGGCCACATTGAATCACAGAACAGAACCACAGGATCAGTCAGGGATGGAAGGGACCACAAGGATCAGACAGTTCCAACCCCTCTGCCATGGCCAGGGACACCCTACCCTAGAGCAGGCTGCACACAGCCTCAGCCAGCCTGGCCTTAAACACCTCCAGGGATGGAGCCTCAACCACCTCCCTGAGCAACCCATTCCAGCCTCTCACCACTCTCATGCTGAACAACTTCCTCCTCAGTCCATCTTGAACCTACCCACCTCCAGCTTTGCTCCATTCCCCCCAGTCCTGTCACTCCCTGAGAGCCTAAAAAGTCCTTCCCCAGCTTTTTTGTAGCCCCCTTCAGACACTGGAAGGCCACAAGAAGGTCACCTGGGAGCCTCCTCTTCTGCAGACTGCACAGCCCCAACTCTTTCAGCCTGCCCCCATAGCAGAGCTGCTGCAGCCCTCTGAGCATCCTCCTGGCTCTTCTCTGGACTATTGTGCCCAGTTTTGGGCTCCCCAGTTCAGGACAGACAGGGAACTACTGGAGAGGGTCCAGAGAGGCTACAAAGGTGCTGAGGAGCCTGAAGCACCTCTGTGAGGAGCAAAGGCTACGAGACCTGGGGCAGTTGAGCCTGGAGATCTCAGCGCTCAGCAAGAGCTAGCGGGTGGGAGGCAATGCAGGCCAGGATGTGCTGGGAGGGCAGCAGGTCCCACAGCACCTCTGTGTCAGCTTCTTGGCTGCTGAAAACAAATTTATTTTCCTTACAAGTAAATATTGGCCATGGCTTCACCTCAATCAATATTTACTTCGTGGCTCGGTCGATCCTGATAATCACTCACAGGGAAGGCGGAGAAGCTCAGCTGCTGTTTCTATTCCTGCTTCCTGCTTTTCTTCCAGGGGAAAAGTTCCTGATTCCAGTGAGTTGTGTGGTGGTGACTTAACAAGAGACTCAAAACCTTCCTGGTGAAGAGAAGGCTCCAGGGAGACTTCCAAGCAGCTTTTTAGCACCTGAAGGAAGCTGAAGGAAAGCTGAGGAGGGACATTTTTAAGGGCTTGTAGTGGTATGATGAGAGGGAAAGGCTTTGAGCTGCAAGAGGGGAGATTCAGACTGAGGATTAGGAAGAAATTCTTTACAGCAAGGGTGGGGAGACACTGGCACAGGTTGCCCAGGGAGGTTGTGGATTTCTCCTGCCTGGAGGTGTCCAAGGCCAGGGTGGATGGAGCCGTGAGCATCCTGAGCTAGTGAGAGGTGTCCCTGTCCATGGGAGGGAGTTGGAACTGGATGGTCTTTGAGGTCACTTCCAACCCAAACCATTCTGTGATTCTCTGATTTTATGATTCCTGAGATGCCTTTGTAGGTCTAAGAGGAGCATCCACATTTTATACAAGTGCAGAACCCAGGCAGAGCAATGCAGAGCTGCCAGCTCGACAGGGAAACCAAGACCTGACACAAGCCCAGCAAGCCCTGCACTGGCCCTGCAGCCATCAGATGGGTAGAAGGTGGAGTTTCTGGCTCCTGGGAAAGGATGATTTTTCATTGATCTGGGGGTTTTAAAGACAGAGTCAGAAGATTTTGCAAGCAAACCTCCAAAGCTCTTTGGAAAATGCCACAGCTGAGAATCTCTGACCTCGAGTCCTACACAAAGATGCTCAAAGAAACCCTGAGAGCGCCAGGGAGGGAGTCAGGAGCCAGAAGGCCTGGGTTTGCTTTCAGCTTTCTGGTGGGAGGAGGCTGTGGCAAAGGGACAGAGCAGATGGTGGAAGCAGGACTGAAAGAGGAACCCCACAGAGAGAGCTTCAGGCAGGCGGGAGGATGAGACACAGTGGGGTTTGGAGGAGGAGAGAGGTGGTTTTGCTGCAGCCAGAGAAGCTGAGGCACAGCCAAGAGCAGACCTGATGCAGCCCTGGGCAGCCTGATCTGGTTGGAGACATCCCCAGTCACTGCAGGGGGGTTGCAAGAGATGTCTTTGAGGGCCCCTTCCAACCCCAAGCAATCTGTAAAGCTGTCAGGCTGCAAAGCTGCTCAGGGTGGGGACAAACTTGAGCTTCAGCAGGACTGAAGTGGGTGATCTCAGCAGATGCAGTCAAAGACTCCCACCACAGGGTCACCGGGGAGCAGAGCTGGGCAGGAGGGATAGCTGGGGCACTTGTGGAGGCACAGGGCAGCAGCAGCACTGCTGCCACCACCCAGGGCAGTGCAGGCAGTGCACAGCAGGAACCTCTGATGAGATAGCCAAGGCTCCCTCCACCGAGGCCTTGGGCAAAGCCGTAGTGTGGGAAGCACACAAAGCACAGCCAGGGAAGGGCATGGTCAGCCCAGCTGGAAACAGCAGCAGGGAGAGAATTCCACCCACTAAACTGCCTGAACTATTCAGGACAGGACCCTGCCTCTCCCCTTCCAGGTCCAAGCAGCAGCTGACGTCCCCTGGCTCTCAGCAAGCTGGGCTGAGTCCTTCTGCCGCTTCTCACACCTACAGCACGACCAGCTCCTGGCTGTGAGGGCACCTCTGGGCACAACATTGGTGTTGCCTCCTCTGCCAGAGGTGTGAGAAATTCCACAGTGCTTCTGGGGAAAATCCATTTCTGGACAGAAGGAGCAATTGCTGCCCACAGTATCACAGTATCACACAGTATCATCAGGGTTGGAAGAGACCTCACAGATCATCAAGTCCAACCCTTTACCACAGAGCTCAAGGCTAGACCATGGCACCAAGTGCCACGTCCAATCTTGCCTTGAACAGCTCCAGGGACGGCCCAATAACATAAGACCTTGGGACTCTTTGAGGCAAAGACCACCTTGGAAAAGCAAGCACTGATTGTGTTTTGAAAGTGCTCCAGCCACAGATGACCAGAGCTGCTTGGGCTGGAGCAAGGGCAGGCCTCGGGCATCCCACAGCAAGGGCTACAGGGAGAAGTTTGGGGGGGGGTGGAGGTGGCTATATGGATCTGGGACAGTTGAAGTCAGATTTAGGGTGCTTGCAGCTTTGAGCAGAAGGACCAGACGTGGGTCTTCAGGCCTCCTGGAAGACATGAAGAGGGAGGGAAGGAGGGAGAGGAAGAAGAGGAAAGGAGGAGGAAGAGGAGGAGGAAAAGAGGAGGGAGAGGAGGAGGAGGGAGAGGAAGAGGGAGAGGAAGAAGAGGAAAGGAGGAGGAAGAGGAGGAGGAAAAGAGGAGGGAGAGGAGGAGGAGGGAGAGGAAGAGGGAGAGGAGGAGGGAGAGGAAGAGGGAGAGGAGGAGGGAGAGGAAGAGGGAGAGGAGGAGGAAAGGAAGAGGGAAAGGAGGAGGAAAGGAGGAGGGAGAAAAAGAGGAGAAAAGGAGAGGAGGAGGAAAGGAGGAGGAGAGTAGAAAAGGAGGAAAAGGGAAAAAAATAGGAAAAGAGGACAGAAGGAAGGCAGAAAAAGAGGAAAGGAAGGAGGGAAGGAGATTTTCCCCTGCTGTTGCTTCACATCAAGCTGTCACCTTGATTTCGTGCTTGCAAAAGCATGAGACAAGCAGCGCCTGAGCAGCAGCTGGTGACAGGAGCCACACATCCTCATGAAGCTGTGGTGGCCAGAGGGGACAGGAGGGTGGGTGTCACAGCAGCACGCCTCACTCTCTGCTCCATCCCAGTCTGGAGACTGGCCCGAGTGTGACAGCAGCAGCCAAGGGATGGGGAGGTGTGGAGAGAAGCTTGGTGTGAGCACCTCTGCCATCTCGGGAGGCTGGCTGAGCAGGAGTGAACGAGCCTCCTTTGCTGAAGTGTCCCACCTACTCCACCTTTCACTGAGAGCCATCGCTTAGTAATGAAGCGTGATGGGATCCCACAGCCTGTAGCAATCTGGACCTGCTTCCAGCCTGAGAATCAAGCCCTGCAGCCATGCCCTGGGCAAAATTCAAATCAGCAGGAGCCAGGCTTTTCTCATGAATAACTCATCTGCACTTAGTCCGTGCCAGAAACCACTTGTTCCTCACAAGGAGTGACAGTTTAGAAGAGGAAGATTCAGACTGCAGAGAAGGAAGAAATGTTTAACTCTGAAGGTGATGAGATCATGGCTTAGGTTGCCCGGAGAGGTGTTTGATGCCCCATCTCTGGAACCATTGCAGGTCAGGTTGTTTGGGGCTCTGAGCAACCTGCTCTAGTTGCAGATGTCCCTGCTGACTGCAGGGTAGTTGGACTGGATGACCCTTAAAGATCCCTTCCCACCCAAACCATTCTGAGCCATCCACTCCCATCTGGGTGTGGGTGGGATTGTGATCCCTGCCAGTAGCTTCCACTATAAGAAGTGGAGCCAAACCCATGAGCATTGGACCCTTGTAACCAACAGCCAGTGATCTGCTTTTCCAGACCATGAGTGTAAGAGGTGAAGGTTTAACTTGGTATGTGCAAGAGCCCCACTAGAAGTGCAAGATTGATCTGAAAACTCAGCATTGTCAGCAATGATGCTTGAGGAGTCACTCCAAGGTCTCCTCTGTTGGCCACTAGTTTTGGCAGGTTGAAGCTCTCAAAGAAAAGCTGTCAGTGAGGCCAACAGGACAGGTGGTGAGACACTGGACAAGTTGTCCAGGGAAGCTGTGGATGCCTCCTCTCAAGGCCTTGAACAACATGGTCTAGTGAAAGGTGTCCCTGCCATGACAGAGGGGTTGGATCAAGATGATCTTTAAGGTGCCTTCCAATCCAAACCATTCTGTGACTGTGACAGTCCTACAGCTGGTGCTGTTTGAGGCCACAGCCAAAAGGGGAGCCAAGGCAGGGAGGGCTTGGAGTGACCTCAGTTTACACAACATACTGAAATGGCTTCTCCTTTCCTCCCAAGGCTTCGCTCATGCATCAAACAAGAAGCTGACCAAGAGGCCTTTGTGTTTATGAGGCTCTCAGGAAGGAAGACTGGGAACCTGAGATTGAAAATGAGACAGGAAAGACATGACCCAGGCTGGCAGCAGGGGTAGAAGAGCAGTGACAAGCAATGGTTCTATGAGCTGGATTCTGCCAGGGGGAGAGCAATTGCTTCCTGGCAGCAGCAGGAGTCCTTCTTCCCCTCCCACCTCAGAGCTGCCTTGTGCCTTCCTCATCCATGCCCCTTCCTGCTTGCCAAGAGATTTACATCCCACCGTGTCTAAGGAAGTTGGGAAGTGAGCTCAACCAGCGAGGAGTTCCACAGCACCCCAGAATCCCAGCAACCAACCCCCCTCCTGTGGCAGGTTCACCTCCCTGCAACACTCCCTGGCTTGGTTGCTCTTGATCTTCATGAAGTCACCTTTAGCCTACTGAAAGATGAAAGGAACTAAGTGACAAATCCCCGAGGGGCCAAGGAGCCACCACGCTCCCACCCTCATCACGTCCAGGTGGATGGGGACTACACCAAGAGGAAGGTTGTCCTTGGGACATCCCAGGAGCATCTCTTCCACATTATCCATCAGGTCAAAGAAGTCATCAGGCAGCAGGAATAACATATGTGTGTGTGTGTGCTGGGAGAGGTGCATCTTGCAGGGCTTTCCTGCTGCTTGATGCCTATGAGACTGCTCCCTGCATAGCATTAGGACACACTGACAGCAGCTCTGTCTTCCTCGGGCTTTGCCCAGGAGTGTGTTAAGGTTGTGGTGGAAACCTCATGTTCTTGTCAACTCCCCAGTGATTAGTGTCCCTAGATTAATAGATACAGCTCCACTTAAGGCCAGATCAATAGTTCTCATTCACTTTCTTGGTCCTGTTCCCTGGAGCTGAAGCATTAAGTGATCACTCCTGGAGATATATTGCATGAGGTGCAGGTCTGGATGGAAATCAGCCTCCCAAGGAGACCAAATGTTTGGATCATAGCTCATGCTTTTGACCATGCCTTTATGGATGGTGGCTGCCTGGTGAAGGGTATGGAAGATGGAGGAGGGGAGATTTAGGTTGGAGATTAGGAAGAAATTCTTCACAGAGCAGGTGGTCAGACACTGGAACAGGCTGTGGATGCCCCCTCCCTGGAGGTTTTCAAGGCCAGGTTGGGTGAGGCATCGAGCAACCTGGGCTAGCAGAAGATGTCCCTGACCATGGCAGAGGGCTGGAACTGGATGACCTCTGAGGTCCCTCCCAACACAAACCAATCTGTGATTCTGTAAAATCCCTCCATGTGGTGGTTCTTCTCCATCAAAAACTTGCCCCTTGCGTGTCAGGACCTCCACCCAAAACCACGCTCCCATGTCCCCCCTGGAGGTGATGGCTGCAGGTTTGTATGACCTCAGGAGAGAGGTTCTATGCATTATTTGAGGGCTGTGAGTGTTTACTGATCTCATCTGGCAATTGGTGTCGTTAGAGAGGTTACCTGCTGGAGCCTCAACCAAGTGGGTCAACTCAAGGAACGTGGCTCTCTTGCTGCTCATAAACACAGGGAGTTTAATCACTCTGCCTGGGGAACATCAGCCATGACCAGGAGTCTTCTGCTGCTGGCCATCCCCTCATGGCACAGTCTTTTTGTTTGGGAAAGATCATCTAACAAGCCTGGTGCTGAACCACATCCATTCTAGCTTTTGACTTGTCTCCTCAAGACCCATTTGGCTCAGACACCAGCTCCCAGCAGGAGCCTTGTAAGCAATCTCAGAGCACAGGAGATATCTGGCTCTTCCTGGGGTGTGGTGACAACTTGTTAGGCCATGTGGCACCTGGCACACAGAATCATAGAGTTGGGTCAGTTGGAAATGACTCTGTCAATCTAAGACCACAGTGGCCATTAAACTACTTCCCAAAGGGCCATGGCCACACATCTCTTGAACACCTCCAGGGATGGTGACTCCACCACTCCCCTGGGCAGCCTGCTTCAAAGCCTGACCGCTCTTGTAGGAAAGAAATTGTTCCTCATACCCAAACTCAACACTGAAACACCTACTGCACAAGCACAGCTGGGTAGCAAAGAGGGTTGTGGCATTCCTGCTTTCCCCCAGGCTGGAGTGAGGGCAGCCAGAGACCACTGGCACAGGATAACAGATCGCTGTTGGTGCATCAGCACCGCAGCAAAGCTGAGACTCTTCTTTTCCAAGCAGGAGATGCTCATCCTGTGACAGAGCTCCTTGCCTAATGACACTAAATGATTGATGCCACAGATGCAGCCACTTGCTTCGTTGGACATTGAGGGAGCTGTGGCAACACAGAGTGAATCCATCACTGAACCAGCATCAGTCCATCTATAAAACATCTCCTCAGCCCAAATGCAGCCTGGCTCAGCATCAAGAGGCTCCCCAACTCAGTAGGCTTTATTTTGTCTCCTAAATTGTTTTCCTGCCTGCATCTCTCTCTCCTGCAGAGTGAAAGTGTGGCCCATATTTGGTCCCTCATATCTTTATCAATGATGTAGATGAGGGAGTTGAGGGCAGCCTTAGTGAGTTTGCAGGCGACAAGTTTGGTGGGTGGGTCCCTGACCAGGTGGTCAAGCTGGATCAATGGGCCAAGGCCAGTGTGATGAGGTTGAACAAGGGCAAGTGCTGGGTCATAACAGCCCCTTGCAATGCTTCAGACTTGGAGCAGAGTGGCTGGAAACCACCCTGTGGAAAAACACACGGGGATGTTGGTCAACAGTGGCTGAAGATGAGCCAGTGTGTGTGTCAAGGAGGACAGCAGCATCCTGGCTTGGATCAACAATAGTGTGATCAGCAGGAGTAGGGACATGATTGTCCCCCTGCACTGGGCATTAACAAAGGCCCATCTTGAAGCTTGAGGTCAGTTTTGGGGCCCTCAGGCCAAGAAGGAAATTGAGGAGCTGGAGCAGGTCTGGTGAACAGGTCTGTTGAGGAGCAGCTGAAGGACCTGGGGATGTGGAGCCACGAGAAGAGGCTGAGGCAGACCTCATTGCACTCTATAGCTCCCTGAAAGGAGGTTGGAGCTGGGTGGGGATTAGTCTTATACATTCAAGAGCTGCTTCTGCTTCAGTTTGAAGCAACCACATATAGATCCACCTCCAAGAGCCCTCTCCATCAGATGTAGAGGTGCAAGTGAACAGAGAGAGGGAGCTGGGCACAACTGCCTGTGCCAGGCAGGAGGCTGAGAGCACAGCACAAGGTGACAGCTCCTAGTGGTGAAATGAAGGGTTTGGATGGAGCAGTAGCAGGTAAGAAACAGGAGGTGCTGAAACACTCTAGGAGCACAGCCAAGATGGGTGAGGGCTCTTCGTCATTCCCAGCAGCACATTGGTGCTGGGGGAGCCATAAATGCCACCAGTGCCATCTGCAGTCCTTGATTTATGATCCTCAGCCCCCTGCTTGCCAGAGAGTTCCTTTTCTGCTCATGGATGCAGGCACCTGGGAAAGCAGTGGCTGGCTGCCATCACACCCACCAGCTCCAGTCAGGGGACCCACAGCCAAAGCCTCCCTCCAAGCTGTGGGACCCTCACTCCAGCACCCACAAGCAGCAAGTCTGACTCTTTGCTGCACCCCAGACACATTGCCCATTTAAGCAGAGGCTGGTGGGTACCCAAACTGACCTCTCTCATCTCCCAGCCTTCTAACCATGTCCTGCCTCACCCCCAGCTAGGACATGCCCTAATTGCTGCTCCTATCAAATGATTAACCAACTAACTCTCACGCCCTGAGCTGCCCCAGCAACACCTGCTGCCTCTGCTCTGGCCAAAAAGGCAGCCAAAACCGCAGCGGCAGCTCCTACAGGAGCCACCCCAGGCTTGTTGAATGGGAGAGGCTGATGGAGGTCTGCTCCCGGGGCAGCTAATCCGTCCCTGTTCGATGAGGACCATCCCCGGGCTTGCTCTTGCTCTGGGGATGTTCCTGCTGAGTAATCCTGCGGGAAACGCTGTGGTGGCTTCCGAGCCAGCGCAGAGCGCAACGCAGCGGCCGCAGTGCGGAGGGGAGAGAGCTACCCGAGAGCTGCGCAGCAAACTCTGCCCTCCAGCTCCTCCGTGCCCTTCGTCTCCTTCAGACGGGCTTTTTTAACCCCCTTTGCTTGTGTATTCCACGGTGATGGATGGCAGTGCCTGCGATTCAGGGCAAAGAGGGCGAAAGGCTCTAACCGCCGCACGGACACGGTGGCTCTGCAGGGAGCAGCAGGAGTCCTGCTGTGACCCTGATGTCAGCGGTGCAGGCAGGAGGGAGCTGGAGAAGGTGACCTATTGGGGTGAACCACAGAATCGTTTTTGTTAGGGGATACCTTTAAGCTCATCGAGTCCAACCCTTAACCCGACACTGCCAGGGTGCCACATCTCCAGGGCTTTGAAACACCTCCAGGGATGGGGACTTCACCACTGCCCTGGGCAGCCTGGGCCAGGCTTTGACAACCCTCAATGGGAAGGAATTGTTCCTCATGTCCAACCCAAACCTCCCCTGGGGCATCTCAAGGCCATTTCCTCTCACCCTGTCACTTGTTCCTTGGGAGAAGAAGCCAACCCTCACCTGGCTGCAGCCTCCTTTCGGGGAGCTGCAGAGAGCCAGAAGTCCTGTCTTCCAGCTCCCACCATCCTGTGATCCCAGGCAAATGCTTCTCCTTGCAGATCTTCCTGGCACCACCAGAAGCATCTCCCTATCCCTTCACCCTGCCAGGTAGCCTTCAGGGCTGTAGGAGAGGGGAGAACAGGGTACTTGGAGAGAACCTTGCCCACCTTGCCCTCTCCATCTCAACCAGAAGGTTCTCCACAGCAGCTGCTTTCTGAAGCACCATCCATAAGGCAGCACAGCTCTGTGGAACTGAGCTCTCCAGCCACAGCAGCTGCCAAACCCAAGGGTGACTGAGTTGAGCAAAAAGCAAAGCAGGGGGGATGGCTGCTGACCCCACAGACCTTCTGCTCTGAAGGCAGAGTGATGGATGGGGAGAGGCAGGGGGTGGAGAAAGGGTGGAGAGATGATTTTCATCACCCTGCAGTGCTGGCAGGCTGCAAGGAGCTCATGAGAAGCTGTGGGTAGGGATGGGTGGCTGTTTACTTATTTATTGCTCACTTACCTTCCACAGATCTAAATAAATCAGGAGGAAGAAGGAGCAGGAGAGGATGAAGGCCAGCACAGGCTCTTGGCACCTCTGAAGAGCAGCAGGAGAGAGCTGCAGGTTGGAATGGACAAAGCAGCCTGATGAGGTTGGCATTTCACTTCCAGCTGACACCCAGGATGTGAAGGTCACCACATCTGCTGCTGCTTTGTGTGCCCACCTCCCTCTTTCCCCCGTTCCTGCTGGGATGAAGGCTTGCAGGCAGGCTTTGATCTTTAAACACTGCAAGCTGCAACTTCAAGTGTTTCCCAAAGCCCCTGACCCATTCCAGGTGCTGCAGTACTTGCATGCCAAGGATCCCCAGGCTCCTCCTTCCCATTCAGCTCCTCCAGGAACTCCCAGCCCCGAGACACTCATCCATGAGACACTGCTTGTGCTGGATCTGAAGCTCAAGGGAAAGAAGAAGTCAAAATATTGTCCTTTCTCCTTCGTTGCACTGAAAGATGAACTGTGCTGGGAAGCTGGAGAAGAGTTTGCCCTTCAGGGCTTCACGGGACAGTGTCTCCAGGCTGGGACATCCACCCTGGGCTCCAACAAGGCTTTGCATGACTCTACTGTTGTTGGTTTTCCTCTGATCAGACTCAGGGATGTGATCCTCTGAGCAGAGATTCCTGGACTGTAGCTGTCTCCGGGCAGTGGTGAGACAAACCCTGGGTAGTGTCTCCTCTGGCAAGGTCAGGAAGAGTGTTAGGGGCAGCACCAGACTAAAAACCCTGGGATTTGGTCCAAGATGTGAGGCTTAACTGCTGGCAAGTGCAGTTAAGAGCCCTCCTACCACTTTCCTATTGCCGAAGGAAGGGTCTTGGTCCCCCTGCAGGCGCCCAGCACCACCTCCATAAGCAGCAAAGCATCCCCTGGTGGGCTTGTGCTAAGTGCCCTCCCAGTGCCAAAGCTCTGTGACATTCCAGCACCCATTCTCTACTTACGTTAAGCACATCAGCAGGGCTGGCTGGGGAATTGCAGCCTGTGAAATTCTCCTCCCCATGAGGTGAACTCGCAGCTGAGATGGTGGTGGTGGAGATGGCTGGGAGGGATGGTGGGGTGCCAACACCACAGGTGGGCCAGCAAATCACAGCTTGCATGGAGCAGAACTTGTCCTCCTGAGGTCAGAGTAGCAAAGGGCACCTGTGAAAGCAGGTCTACAAAGCCATCCTTCTCCAGAGCTGCTGCTGCTGCTGTGTAGCTGGAAAGTTAATGAACCTACCTGAAGCAGAGAGATTCTCAGACATTTCCTTCAGACTCAGCCAACGCTGCTCAAAATGTTTCACAGGTTCACTCTAGGCATTTGTTACAGCTTTACAAAGGAGCACCTCAACAGAGAGGAGCTCAGCCAGCACCCATGAGTGACAGTAAAGCAGTTATTGATGTCATTGATGTCATTGATGCCCTAGCCTAGCTAGCCGGGGGGCCACCAGGCCCCCCGGCCTTTAGATCACCTCCACCAGTCACCCAGTGCACACCACAGGGACTCACCAGTGACGTCGGGAGGAGGATCCCTCTGCCCAGTTGGGCAAGCTTGGAGCTTGCCTCTCCTGAGGCTCATTATAAAGGGGAGTGGGCAGGGAGAGCAAAGTGGTCACACCTGGGGTGGGAGGAGACTGCAACAGCACCCAGGTGCTCTGAGTTTGGTGGAAAAAGGGGAGGTGGTGCTGAAAGGAGGGAGGTGGAGAGGAAAAGAGGAAGATGGGGGGAAAGGAGGAGGATGGAGAGGAAACACAGGAGATAAAATAGAAGGAGGAAGGAGGTAAACAGGTTGGTTGGTTGTTCTGCTCTGGCAGAGAGTTGGACTGGATGACCTTTCAAGGTCTTTTCCAGCCCCTAACATTCTGTGTGGCCCCCAAATTTCTTCATCTGAGAAGTGGAAGAAAAAGAGCTGTTGAAATGAAGCCATGGAGTCCTCAGCACAGCAGAGACAGGGACCTGTTGGAGCAGGGCCAGAGGAGGCCATGGCAATGATGGGAGGGCTGGAAGCCCTCTGCTGTGAGGCCAGGCTGAGACAGTTGGAGTTGTTTGGCCTGGAGAAGAGAAAGCTCCAGGGAAACCTTCTGGTGGCCTTGTAGGGCTTTGAGGGGACAGCAGAAAGCTGGGGACAGGCTTTTGAGCAGGACCTGTTGTGCCAGGACAAGGGGTACTGGCTTGAACTCAAGGAGGGAGATTCAGACCAGAGACAAGGGAGAAATGTTTGACCCTGAGGGTGGTGAGAGCCTGGCCCAGGTTGCCCAGAGAGGTGGGAGCTGCCCCATCCCTGGCACCATCCCAGGTCAGGTTGTTTGGGGGCTCCAAGCAACCTGCTCTAGTTGCAGATACTACTGACTGCAGTGGGGCTGGATTAGGTGATCTGTAAAAGTCCCTTCTCACCATTCCATGACCTTTTGAAGCTCTAAAGCTCTTCACCTCCTCCCCAAAGCAGCTGTTGCTCTAATTTACCCATCCCTGCTATGCCTGAACATGAAGTTCTGGGCGAATCCCCACGGTGACTCTTCAGCAGCAGGGCTGCTCTGCTCAGCAGCTCTAATTTCTCTGCTGGAGGTGGTCACCTGCTGCAAGCAAAACAGCTCATTTAATGCATGCTCTGGGCTGTGTGGAGCTGCTGGCAAGGCTTGGGCTCTGCTGAACGCCACCCGAGCTGGACCTGTTCCTGTGTGACCTGCGCTAGATTCTGTGCTCCTGCTCTGGCAAGGAGAATCATAGAACCATAGAATCAAGCATGTTGGAAGAGACCTCCAAGCTCATCCACTCCAACCTAGCACCCAGCCCCATCCAGTCAACCAGACCATGGCACCAAGTGCCTCATCCAGGCTTTTCTTGAACACCTCCAGGCACGGTGACTCCACCACCTCCCTGGGCAGCCCATTCCAATGCCAATCACTCTCTCTGAAGAACTTCCTCCTAACATCCAGCCTATACTTTCCCTGGCACAACTTGAGACTGTGTCCCCTTGTTCTGTTGCTGGTTGCCTGGGAGAAGAGACCAACCCCCACCTGGCTACAGCCTCCCTTCAGGTAGTTGTAGGCAGCAATGAGGTCCCCACTGAGCCTCCCCTTCCACAGGCTGCACATCCCTCAGCCTCCCCTCATAGGGTTTGTGTTCCAGGCCTTTCACCAGCCTTGTTGCCCTTAAGGAGGTTGGAATCCATCATGTCTGGAGGGCCCTTCCAACTCCTAACGTCCTGTGATCCTGTGGGATAACTCGGCTGAGTCCCTGAGCTTCCTGAGAGCCTTCCTTTGTCCTCAGCCTGCACCTCTCACACTGCCTTCTGCCCCAGCACTTGTCCGAGAGTCCTCCCGGGGAGCTCCGCTGTGACTAGACCAAAGCCAGCGAACGCCCCCTGGCCACTTTCCCGCAGCTTGCCATGCCCCCGCTGCGGGAGGGGAGGAGGAAGCTGCGCAGCTGTCCCCGCCGGAGCCGCTCGGCTGCCCGGGGCCGCGGCTGGGGCTCCGGGCGCAGCGCAGGGCTCTGCTGCCCCAAGTGCCGCGCACAGGAACGGCAGCGGCAGCCCGAGCCGGGGCAGCTGGCACACACCCTGGTGGAATCACACCGCTCAGGGGGCGAAGGCACCCTCAAGGCTGCCCTAGTCCAACCCTCTGCAGTCAGCAGGGACAGCCGCTACTAGAGCAGGCTGCTCAGGGCCACAACCAACCCGACCTGCAACGGTGCCAGGCATGGGGCAGCTCCCACCTCTCTGGGCAACCTGCGGCTGGAGAGCTGCCTGGCACAAAGGGACCTGGGGGCTGTATCAGACAGGCAGCTGAACAGGAGCCAGCAGTGTGCCCAGGCAGCCAAGAGGGCCAGTGGCATCCCGGCTGGGGTCAGAAATGCTGTGCCCAGCAGGAGCAGGGAGGTGATTGTCCCCTTGCACTGGGCTCTGGTGAGGCCACACCTCGAGTGTTGGGCTCAGTTTGGGGCACTGCAATCCAGGAGAGCTGTGGAGCTGCTGCAGCAGGGCCAGAGGAGAGCAACGAAGCTGTGGAGGGCCTGGAGAGCAAATCTTGTGAGGAGCGAGTGAGGGAGCTGGGGATGGTTAGTGTGAGGAAGAGGAGGCTGAGGGGAGACCTCATTGCTGTCTACAGCTACCTGAAGGGACGTTGTGGAGAGGCTGCTGCTGGGCTCTGCTCACAGGTAACTGGAGACAGAAGAAGGGGGAATGGCCTCAAGCTGAGGCTGGGGAGGTTTGGATTGGACATTAGGAAAAGGTTCTTCATGGAGAGAGTGGTCAGGGACTGGAAGGAGCTGCCCTGGGAGGTGGTGGAGTCACCCACCCTGGGTGTGCTTAGGAGTGGTTTGGATGTGGTGCTTGGGGCTGTGGTTTAGGGTGACTCTTGTAGAGCAGGGTTCCAGGTTGGACTTGGTGATGCTGAGGGGCTCTGCCAGGCTGCATGGTTCTGTGACTCTCATCACCCTCAGTGTCCAACATTTCTCCCTTCTCTCCAGTCTGAATCTCCCTCTTTCAGTTCAAACCGTCACCCCTTGTCCTGTCACAACAGGCTCTGCTCAAAGATCTGCCCCCAGCTTTCTGATCAGCCCCTTGAAATCTTAAGAGGCCACCAGGTGGTGTCCCTGGAGCCTTCTCTCCCTCAGGCCGAAGCCCCCAACTCTCTGTGCCTGGCCTTGTGAAGCAGGTGAAGCTGCAAGAGCCAGTGCTGAAGATCTGGCTGTAGGCTTGCTCAGAAGCTGGTGGAGATGTGGGAGGCAGCACGTGTCCTCTACTCTATTTTCACACCAGATGCATTGGCTCCTCCTCAGCATGGAGATGTGTCCTGAGCACAGGAGATGCCTCAAAGACCCCTTCCCAAAACAGAGGCAGCAAGCAAGGATGTCACCCCTCGCTGCAGCATCTTGCCACTGCAGTGCCCGGGCTCTGTCGCACCAGGACGTGCAGCCTTGTGGTTGCTTTGTTTGCTCAGGACATATTTGGCCCTGTGTCCTCTCCTGTGAGGCCACCATCACCTGTTTGCACAGGGCCTCCCCCTCCACAGCACCTCCCTGGCACCGCCACACCTGGGCCATCCACATCTCAGTTCACGGTGAGGGCAGCCCCAGGAGCTGTGCCAACCTCCCTGCCCACAGACATCCATCGGCTCTTCTGAATGTTCCTGCCCCAGATGTGATGTGGTGGCCCAAGTGGAGAAGGAGGGACCAGCAGAAACAGGCTCATGTCACCTCTGAAAAAATGGGATTCACCAATGCAATGAGTTGTGAGATCTCTGCACTGGCTCAGGTGTCCAGTGGGAGGTGTAGGGAACTTCAGGAAGCATCTCTAAAGGTGTCCAGGATGGGCTGAAGTGCCCTATGGTGAGTCAGAGGAGATGGTGGGAGCAGAAAGGAAGGTCCTGTGCAGAGTGGGATTCATCCTTCCTCACTTAATCACGGAATAGTAGGGTTCAGAAGGGACCTCTGGAGATGACTGCATCCAAACCCCCACCCTGGCTGATTCAGGTCTCCATTTTCTTCATACCAAAAACAGCCCCAGGGGACACCTCCCACCCTGAGGGTGCCATGAAGACACTCCAGAGAAAGGCACTTTGGGAATGAGGATGGTTGGGCCAAGTAGTCTTAAAGGTCTTTTCTAGCCTAAATGATTCTTTGATAACAACCTGATCTAGTTGGAGCCATCACTGCTGACTGCAGGGGGCCTGGAGAAGATGAACTCTAGATGAGGGAGAGGTCACTTCCAACCCAGACCATTTGATGGCTCTAAGAAGGTTGAGCAATGTCCAGACTAGGGGAATCCATATGGGAATGGGCTGCATAGCAGGAGGATGGGATGGGTTGCAAAGAAGGTGCTGGAGCCACTGTCTTGAAAGAGCAGAGGAGAGCAATCACCTCCCTGGTCCTTCCTCAGGCAGGAGCACTGGGATGAGCCAAAAAGTGATAGGACTTGGCAGGGCAGTTGGGAACCAGTTATCCCACTGCGAGGCCCCTCTGCTTCCCACTCTGCCAGGTAGTGCTCAGGTCTCCTTGGTGACAGATTATGGGATTAGAGGGTTCAGGTGAGCCTCCTGCACGTGGTTGGGTTACTCCTGGGAATGGCCTGGTTGCTTCCCCAGCCTCCACTGGTATTGAGGGTTGCACCAGCCTGGGTGCAGGACCTTGCACTTCAAAGAAACAAGAGCCTGCCCCTGCCCTCCCTCACTTTCCCCAGGCCTGGATCACCCCAAGTCAACGCTCCCTTGGGTAATGGTTAACTTTAATGGCCTGGGCCTGGCTTTGCCCACATGATGGAGCACCACAGGGAGACTCAAGGGGTTGATAGTCCTCAGGATAAGGAGATAAGGGCTGAGTTTGAAGGGCAGCACTCAAGGCTGCTGTCACGGCCAGCATGGCTATCCCCACCAGGGTGGGAGCAGCCCACAGCCTACTCTTGGCACTCCCATCCCCACCCTTGTGTCTCCCTGGTGAGCTGGGAGCTGTCCCTCAACTAGCAGGCATCACCTCAGCCTTTGGGTGGCTTTTGCTGTTTGTGGTTTGAAACCAGAGCAGGGCAGAGTGGCCAGTAAGAAGAAACTCTTCAGGGTGAGGAGACTGGAAACAGCTTGCCCAGAGGCGTGGTGGACGCTTCCTCCCGGGAAACATTTGAGATCACCTCCCACTAGCCCATATTTGCTCAACATGGTCCAGTGGGAGGTGTCCCTGCCCATGGCAGGGGTGGGATGGAACTAGATGATCTTTGAGGTCCCTTCCAACTCCAGCCATTCTATGATTCTATGCAGCCACATCCCTGGCCCACAGCACAGTCCTCGGTGAGCTCCAGAGATCTCTGGCTAACCTGCCCAGCAGCTCTTTCTCTCTTAATTGTGTTGTCCCAAGTCAATGGATAACTTTACAGCTCAGGCCATGAAAACATCAAACAGAACAACCTTGACAGCTCTCTGGAGATGCACCGCGCCAGTCGCCTGGGGGAAGGGACAATTAAGTTCAACTATAAACCCATCCTGAAAGTCATGGCTGTGGGCAGAGGTCAGCATGGAGTCTGCTGCAACACCAGTGCTGCTAGGCCAGGCTGGAGATGTCATGTGAGTTTCCACAACATCATCTCTAGATCCTGCAAATCAGGTTAGGTTTGCTCCTGTCCCATCCCACTGCACCTTGGGTGCTGCTGTGTGGGCACTCTGCTGTTTCACAGAGGTGGGACCTTCCAGCCTGCCCCTCTGACATCACCCCAGGAGGGCAGAAAGAGACCAGAGCCTTGCTGAGCCTCCCCAGCCAAGCTGCCCATCTCCACCCAGCCCACCAAACCCTCCTGCCATGGTGACTCCCGTGTGTTGGTAGGCACAACGTGGTGGCAGCAGTGCTCCCTCCTTCTGCGTGCCAAGCAAAAAGCCCAAGTGCACACTGGGTCCTCTCCACTTGGTGCCTTCACCTCCTGGCCGTGCCATGCAAAACCATGTGGCAGAACCCCTTCCCCCAGGCTTTCACCTCTGCTTTTTCTCTCCCCTTCCACCCCCCTTCCCTCCCTGTCCTTGACCAGCCACAATCTTGGCATTCCTGCAGCTTTAACAGCCCCATAACTGCTCAGGAACAGCAGATGGGATCCAAGCTGAGTTTTATAGCAGCGTTGCTTCATCACCGCAGCACAAACAAGGAGATGATGGTGCTGGGGCCCGAGGGGACGTTGCAGGCAGTGAAAGTCCCTGGGTGGATAGCAGGGGGTCCTCTCACTATTAGAGTCTTCAAGAAGAAGGGCTTTGGGTAGGATGAAGTCTTGCTCTGCTGAGGACCCTTTGTGGGATGAGCCTGAACTTCCAGCTCCACTTTGAGCTGCCTCCCAGATTTGCCAGGGAGAGAGGTGACCCAGGTGGACCTCAGCAGGGTTTTGCATCTCTCCCTCCAGCCTCCACAGGGACTGTTTCCTCCTAGGCCATCCCATCCTAACTTTGAGATGGTCAGCAGCTGTAGCTCAGACTGTAGTAGGACCTTCTCAGGTCCCTGATGTCATGTGAGGGAAGCAGAGCATCACCACCCCTAGGGCAAAGGGCCAGGATGGAGAACCATGGCATGGGGATACAGAACCCTGTGCTCTAGCAGGGACAGTGCACAGGCAGCTCAACACCACCGACATGCTCCAGTCAGCCACGGGGGGTGGCAGAAACCATTTCTTTTGGCAGTGGAAGTGGAGATGGGTGAGCAGAGACAGCTGCAGTGGGGTTGACAGGGACGTTTCAGCTTGAGCGACACAGAAGTCGAGCTCCTCTCACAGACTCCTCAGCTGTCCCCCTCCCAGCTGTGCCCCATGCTCACAGGGACTGTGAGAGGCCTGTCTGGGGCAGGAGGGTCCCATCCCAGGTGACAGCAGTGCCAGGAGAAGCAGCAGCCATGGCAGCCCCACATGCCCTCTCCTCTGATGTCTTCTCTGGGGTTTTCTGCGGCGCAGCTCCGTCGAGGCAGGACCCTGGAGTTTTGCATGCCATAAAGCAGACACTCCCTGGACTTTCTTGACGTCATGGTAGAGCTTCCCCTTTATTTGCTGTCCTGGTGAGATCACCAGGAACAGCTTGGTGGCACAGCCAGAGCAAAGTCCATGCCGACGGCCACGCTGGGTGGAAGGAGGAGGGGTTGGAGATGCTCAAGTGTCTGGCCATGTGATGCCTCCTGCCTTGGAGATGTGTTTAACAGAAGAGCAGCATCCCAGCCCTGGTCATGATGACCAGCATGAGGCCACACTTCACAAGGGAGCTTCCATGAATACTTGCAGAGCAGGGGATGGCTTCAGAGGAGATGTGTTGGTTTATGATAGGTCCGTGGCAACCTCCACCAGGTTTTCCTCAGACCTGAGGTCCCCGGGGGCTTCAGCCATCAGATCATGGTCCTAACATCAGGCCATGCCTTCCCAATGCCTCACTCCACACAAGACCTCTCCTTGCTAGCCCCAGACCTCTACCCTGTGCCCCAAGAAACTGATGTACCCACGGGTGAGGATGGAGGTCCCTAAAAATGTTGTATTCCTCCCATCCCACTTCTGACATTATCAGCAGACAGAAGACATTGGAGAGGTAGAGTGAGGCTGTTCAGGAGTTGAAGCCAACAAACTACCCCAGGTTTCTTCTCTCTTCTGCCAGCAGCATGGAGGAGGAGCAGCTCCTCATGCTAGTTT
The DNA here is from genome assembly GCF_015220805.1 of Pogoniulus pusillus. Lineage (NCBI taxonomy): Eukaryota > Metazoa > Chordata > Aves > Piciformes > Lybiidae > Pogoniulus > Pogoniulus pusillus. The sequence continues at coordinate 12,045,517 of NC_087282.1, forward strand.
CTTCATTTTCTTTGTAGACACCCTTCACATACTGGAAGATGGTGATAAGGTCTCCCCTGAGCCTTCTCTCCTCCAGGCTGAACAAACCCTGCTGAGATCTCATTCCCCAGGTGGCAGTGAAACATGGAAACAACCAGGAGAGGAGAAGGACTTGGGAAGCAGAACACCTGGAAACAGGGACTAGAAGGATGTAAACCAACTTCACTGCAATGAAGCTGGAGCTGAGAGAACCTGAGCAGTAGGGACAGCAGATTTTCTTCATGAACAAAGGTAGCTGAAAGGCAGGCTTGGGAAAGCAACAGGGAGATGCTGGCTTCTCCACACAGAAAGACTCAGCATCCTGCAAGTATGGCCAGGTCAGGAGGCAACTACAGGAAGCAATCACAAAGGAGAAGATGGGACCCCGCCAGGAAGGGCTCATAAACAGCTGTAGCTGTGTGTGCAGGTGTGTGTGACCTCAGCAGCCCGAGCAGCTCTGAAGCCCTGCTGCCTGTTTGCACAGCTACAACTCTGTGGGTATGTACACACAGGAGTACACACGGGGATTTTGGAGACCCAGCCCAGAACTTCCTCATGTGTCTCCCTAGCTCTTCTCCCTTCCCCACTGCCTGGCACTGATCCCTCTGACCCACAGATACCTTCCCCCCTCACAGAGCACACAGTAAAGGTGGAGAGAGGGAAGAACAGTGTCCTGCCTGTCCTTTTGCTTGTCCCTTGTGGGACAGGGCTGGATGTTGCTCCAAAGCTTAGGCCATGTCACAATAGCAATAGCACTGCCTGGTGCTCCAGGGTTACACCACACAAAGCTCCTTGCCCTGCTCAGGTGCCAAACTTCCTAGCCCAACCCAGCTCAGTGATTCTATTATTAGGTTGGAGGAACGTTTAGAGGTTATCTCGTCCAACCATGGACATGTCCAACTACAGCAGCGAGCTGGGGGCTCAGAGCCCCACACAGCCTGACCTGGGCTGGTTCCAGGGGTGGGCTGTCTGTCACCTCTCTAAGCAGCCTGAGTTAGGGTCTCGCCCCCTTCAGTAAAGAACTTCTTAAGCTGTTTCTTCCTTTTCTTAAGCCTATTGAATCAATCCAAGAGGGTTAAAGGCCCCAAGAGCACCTGAGGGAAGAGGGAACAGAAGAAAGATGACATCTCCACGTGATAAAATTTTATTACAAAATATGAGCTGGATTAATAGTCATAGGGGAGGCTTTTTAAGGGGAGGGGGAGGGAAGAGGGGGAAACATAACAAACAAAAGCATCACCGGAAAAATAAACCTTCCACCCAAGGTCTCTAGGTCCTGATTTTCACATTGTGTTCATCTTGGACAGTAAACAATCAATTATCATCTTTGATCCATGCAGAGCATTTCCCACCCCCCACCCCAAGCCACACACTGCTCTGCTCCTATTTACAGCCCTTTATTTCCCACCCCCCACTATGTACAGGTGCAGCAGAGACTTCTCTGGCTTGGAAACCTTCACCACTGTGTCCCAGAGGATGCTGGAGTTCACACACCAGCTCATGGAGCAAAGAGGGGGTTTGCTTCATCTGTATCACTCCTCATCTGCCCCAGCTTTCACTCTTTAAGCACTAGAACATGGGGCTAAGGGCTCCCCTGAGTTGCCTTCTCTTCTCCAGGCTGAACCAACTCAGCTGAGATCTCTCAGATCTCATTCCCCAGTCTACTGTTCAAGTGGTGGTGAACAAACCCACCTGAGATATCCCAGATCTACACTCCCCAAGTGATGGTGAAACATCTCCCCCTGCTTTCACTCCTTAAACACTAGAACATGGTGACAAGGTCTCCCTGGAGCCTCCTCTCCTCCAGGCTGAACAAACCCAGCTGAGATCTCTCAGATCTCAGTCTCCCAAGGGATGGTGAAACCTGGAAATAACCAACAGAGGAGAGGACTTGGGAAGAAGAACAGAGCAATGCCTGAGAACCATCATTAGGGTCTAGAAGGATGTAAACCAACTTTGTTGTGATGAAGTCTGAGCTGAGTGAACCTGATCAGCAGGCAAAGAGGATCATCAGCATTACTCTCCCTCTCCCACAGCTTTCACCAAGAGCTGCAATGAAACATAAGGCTGAAGGTTATCCCCTTCTGCGCACACGACAGTGGAGAAATCACAGCACAGGCTTGCTGTGGTTTTGCCTTTGACTGTTTTGGGCTGGGTTTTTAGATGCTTCTTCCTCTGCTGCCCACCTCCCCTCTTCCCCCATCACAGTAAAAAGAAGTAATAAACATCTGCACACACAGAGTCCACCTGAGGCTGAGCAGATGCCTTTTGTCTGCACACCAAGAGCATCAGGGAAATGATTTCAAAGCTGCCTGCTGCTTGTTTTGGCTTTGTGATGATTGTTTTGGGCTCCATCAGCACAACAAGGGAAGAAAACATGGAAATGTGGAGTGGAGGTTTCCTTCTCCAAAATAAAGAGGAGGGGATGATGAGACCCCTCTAAGGGCCTCAGGTGAGGGCTAGCCTCACAATTATCCTGATAGCCCACATGGTGGTTGGGTTGATCTCGTGCCCTTGGCTCACACATTTAGGAGGTTCAACCACAACAGATGAACCAAAAAAAGAGTCTTCCCACACAGAGATTGTTGTTACCACTGTGGGTGCTGGCTGCCCCTTGACTGGTGTCACAAGCTCACCATGTCAGGGCTCACCTTTCGAGGAGCTGAACTGGTGCCAGCTGAATAGGGTGGAGCACAGCAGGTCCCAACACAGCCACATTAGGTCTCCACTAACCCCACCAAGGCAACCTGAGCTTCCTGGAGACACTGGCAGGGACTGGCTGAGGCATTTCCATTCTACCCTGACATTCCTTTGGCATGAGCTCAACGTGCCTGTGCTGGCAGCCACATGCTCCTGCTCCCCCACCGTGCTCCGAGGGGTTTTTCCATCATCAGAGACATTCCCTAAGGCTTCTCCACATCCACCTCTGAGCAGAAGCCCCTTGCATGGAGGCTTCAGGCTGCACATCTCTCCTGCCCCTCTGTTTTTGGGGGTAGAAGGCACTGCACACCCTTCTCACTCATATAGCTCAACCCAGCCTCCAAAGTGATGTGGGAAAAAGGAGGAGGCTAGGTCAAGGCAGGGGCAGGGTCCTGTTCTGTGCCCTGAAGTGAAGCCAGAGCCCACACACAGCAAGGCTGATGGTAAACAAATGCATTTGCTCCAGCACCTGCCCATCTCCAGTGACCTGTGACAGCAAGCAAGGAAAGAGCTGGGAAGAGGACATGGGGGACATACATGTAGTCAGCAAAAGGTGATTTATGAGCCAGGCATTCCGAGCATCACGTCAAGAAGGTGTCATCATCAAGCCTCCCAGGCAGGCAAAAGCCCTAGTGCTGAGATTTGGAAACATCTCCCCATGCACCATCAGGGAAAGTCACCTAAACCAGTTTCCAACCTTTTGTTGGCCTGATTTCCCCTCTCCATTCCCACCTTCACTGGTAGCATGAAGAAAGGAGGAGGCTTCTTGTCAAAGAGCCACATGAAAGGCTCAATGCAGCACTGCACCACCAGCCCTGGGCACATCATCCATCCCAAAACCTACATCATGAACACTCCATCCCAAAATCATTCCCCTCCTGTAGCTCCTGACCAGCTTCAATTTATCCAAGACAAGCAGGACCCGTCTTTGGCCAAGGTGTAAGTTGGGCAAGAGCAGGGAGAAGTGGCCTTGAAATTCCCACTACCTGAAGATGCCACAGTTCAGGGTGGCTCTTCCAGTCCCTGATGCAGGCACTTCGATTTGCTGGAGGAAGAACAAGAGAGGAGGAAATCAATAGCCTGTTGGACATAGCAGGCCCATGATTTGTCCCTGATTTATTGATCACCTGCACAGCTGCTGTTTAAACTGGCCTGGCTTGATTCCTGTCCTACCTCAGTTTAACTCTCAGTAGGCTTTGAAGAATGGTTGATGTGCCCCCTGTGAGGCACTCCACAGCAGAGGAAGGAAGTCCAAGGTGGTGAAGCCGTGAGGTAGGTAAGGTGATCACAATCTGAACAGCAGGATTTATTGGGATCTGAGTTCAACGATGCCTTCTCCTTTTCTTTTGTCTGAAGGTGGTGAAGCAGCAACAGCAAAAGCTGGGTGAGAGTGGTAGTGACTGATCCCTCATGTTCCTGTTCAAGGCATGAGCTGGTGGCTTTCCAAAAAAGGCAAACTGTGTCCTGGGTATTGCTACTGGGAAAATACAGTCTGGTTTCCACTGGCAAACTGGTGGCTTGCTTTGCAGTCCCCTGGGTGGCTTCAAGAGCTGTGCCAGTCCTCCCAGAGACTCCTGAAGTCAGATTTGTCTTGGAAGCAGAAATGCTAAGGACATAACCAAAAAAACCTGGTCAAGCAGGGCAGATACTGACAGCCCTGAATGAGTCAGCTGCCAGGAAGCCACAGATGGACTCTGTGGCACACAGATGATGGCTTTTGTCATCGGCTTTTGTGCTGTTCCTTGCTTGAAGGCACTGTCAGGCGAGTATGTCACAGGTCTTTTCTTCTATGCCCCCACAGAGATTGGGATTGTCAACCCAAACAGCCCTGGGCATGTGCTTCTGCTCTCACACATCAGAGGTGGCACATCCATGGCTGCACTAGGGGGCAAGGTGGAACATCCACGATCACACCATGGGACGAGGTGGCACATCTATGGCCATACCACGGGACGAGGTGGCATATCCATAGCCTTACCATGGGATAAGGTGGCCATGCCATGGGGCAGTCCCAGAGGACAGTCTGGAGTGAGACCTCTCACGCAGAGCCAAGCTACCAACCCATCACAACCCTCCTCAGGCACCACCCTAAAAAAGGGAGGCGAAATAATCCCAAAGAGCTCGAGGCACAAAGGACAGCTGCTCCTGAGTGGCAAATAAATAGCAGGTTTGCTGGAAGCACAGCCTTTGGAATCCAAGGCCCAGCACCTCCAGTGCTGCCAGGAGCCTCGTCACGAGATCAGTCTGTAATTAAAACTGCTTTTTTAATGAAATTTCCCTTAAAACCAGAATAGCTGGGGAGAGGGCTTGCAAAGGGGGGACTGGGGGGTCTTGCCCCACTGGTTGATCACAGCATGGGTTTGTTCCTGTGTTAGGAGAAAAGAAGATGCCTCCTCAGGAAGGGAAAATAAAAAGGGGGGAGAAAAAAGGGGGGGGAAAAAAAAAGAGTTTGAGCTGCTCTGGGAGGAGTGGTGAAGGTAGGTGGCTCCTAGTTCTGGTGCCTCTTCATGTGGAGAGCCAGATGGTCGGAGCGGGAGAAGCAGCGGCCGCAGGCAAGGCACTTGAAGGGTTTGGCTCCTGTGTGCTTCCGATAGTGCCGGGTCAGCTCGTCGGAGCGGGCAAAGCGCCAGTCGCAGCCTTCCCACGTGCACTTGTAGGGTTTCTCACCTGCCAGGAAGAGCCACAGGTCACAGGCATAGCAAAGCCCAGCCTCCCAAACACCCACCTCATCCTCTGCGAGACACCCACAGACTCAGAGAATGCTCAGAGAATGGGTTAGAAGGGATCTTAAAGATTATCTAGCTCCAAGCCCTCCTGCCATGGGCACGGACACCATCCACTGGACAAGGCTGCTCCAGAGCTCACCTAACCTGGCCTTGAACACTTCCAGGGAGGGGGTATCCACAACCTCCTGGGGTGACCTGTTCCAGTGCCACTGCGAAGAATTTCTTCCCAATCTCCACTCCAAATCTTCCCCTCCTCAAGGTTTAGTCCGTTGCCCCTCATCCTACAATAACAAGCCCTTACAAACACTCTCCCCAGCTGTACTGTAGCCCCTTTCAAGTACTGGAAGGCTGCTCTAAGCTCTCTCCAGAGTTTTCTCTTCTTCAGGCTGAACACCCCCAACTCTCTCAGCCTGTACCCACAGGGCAGGTCCTCCTTTGTGGCCTCCCCCATGCCTGCTCTAGCAGTTTGATGCCCATCTTCATTGGGAGGCCCTGAAGGACTCAGGGCTGCCCCTGGCTTGTGGCCATACTGATGTTTTACATTACCAGGGTTCACTAATGCCTCCAAGAGACACAGAATCACAAAAAGTAGGAGATGAAAGTTACTTCTGGAGATCAAGTCCAACCCCTCCAGTTTTGAATGCTTTGCATATACCATACTCAGAGACTCACATCTTTGAAGCTAGCGACCCTGGAGAGATTCCCCCTCCCTGGAGGTGTTCAAGGCCAGGTTGGACAAGGTCTTCAGCAAGCTGGTCTAGGGGAGGGTGTCTCTGCCACGGCAGGGCAGTTGGAACTAGATGATCTTTAGGGTTCCTTCCAACCCAAACCATTCTATGGTTCTATGAATTCAACATTTTCTACCTCAGAGCCTCACATCTTTGAAGCCACCATCCAATACTCTGTGCCTCAGCCCTGCAGCAGCACTCCACACACAAACATTGTGTTTCCTTCAGAGCACTCAAGGTGACGTAAGGCCTCTGCCCTTTCCCCTCCTCCTGCCTTTCCACACCTATTCCCAAACCGAAATCCATTCCATTGTGCAATTTCTCAGCCAGCTTGGGAACTGAGCTGGAAAAGCCTTTGCTTGCTTCCAGCTCCCTGCGTGCCGGGGGCTGTGGAGCTGAAAAGCCTGGCCACAGCCTTCTCCTCACATGGGTGTGGTGCTCTCAAATATTAGTCCTCACTCTTAACAGCCCTGAACAAGCAGGCAGAGTTCAGGGAATGTGCTGACTTTCCCGACCTCAAATATTTACCCTTTCCTGGGCCAACTGCTGAGCGCACCACGGCGGCATCAGCGCACGTAGACACGCAAACACGCGTGCAGAGGCATGTGTGGTGTGCTCCAACATGTCCCTCAGCCTGGCTGCTAAGCAAGAAGGTGGGTTTGGCCAGGAAACAGAAAACACTGAGGACATGGGAAGATCTACCAGTGTCTTGGGATAGAATCTGAAAGTGCAGAGATGTCAACCAGGAGGAGACAAGCAGGCACAAATTCCAGCATACGAAGTTCCATCTACACGTGAGGAGGAACTTCTTCAGTGTAATGGTGTTCTTAATGATGATCTTAAAGGTCTTTTCTGACCAGAAAGATTCTGTGATTCTATGGAGCTAAATAACAACACAGTTTAAAGACATAGAACATTCGAACTGGAAGCCAGGAAGTTCCATCTGAACAGGAGGAGAAACTACTTTGGTGTGAGGGTGCCAGAGTCCTGGAGCAGGCTGCTCAGAGAGGCGGCAAAGTCTCCTCCTCTAGAGACATTCAAAACCCACCTGGATGGGTGCCTGTGTGACCTGCTCTAGGTGAATCTGCCTTGGGAGTTTGGACCTGATAATCTCCAGAGGTCCCTTCCAACTCCTACCATTCTGTAATTGTGAGTGAGGGTACTAAGGCTGCATCCCGCTCCTCAGAAATGCCCCAGGGCTCCCGCAAAAAGCTCTGAAGCTGGTGAAGGGTCTGGAGAAGAGGTCTGGTGAGGAGCAGCTGAGGGAAACAGGAGGCTGAGGGGAGACCTTCTGGATCTCCACAACTCGCTGAAAGGAGGCTGGAGCCAGGTGTGGGTCAGTCTCTTCTCCCAAGGAAGAAGTAATAGGACAAGAGGAAACAGCCTCATGATGCAGCAGGGGAGGTTTAGGCTGGACACGAGGAACAATTTCTCACCGCAAGGATCATCAGGCACAGGAACAGGCTGCCCAGGGAGGTGGTGCAGTCCCCATCCCCAGAGGTATTTAAAAGACACTGGGATGAGGAGCTTAGAGACATGGTCTAACACTTGTGCACGGAGAGAAGTTAGGCTATGACTGGGCTGGATGCTCTGAAGGTCTTTTCCAAGCAGGTGACTCAGAGATCTCAGGGTTTGTGTTAGCTGCCGAGACAAAGGTGGGATCTGCGCTGCGCCAGCCGCAGGTCACCTGGCTGGGTCAACCCTACCCAGGCCTTTTAGCTTCAAACAATAACAGGTTGATTTCCAGGATAGGAACAAACTGCTTTCCATTGTCCCACAAGCTGGCTCCATCTCCCAGGACAGCACGGCAGGGCAAGCTCAAACAAAGGACCCGAACTGGCATTCCCAGCCCCGGGGAGGTGGGGGAGCAACCACTGGGTTAGATATTTAATCTGACAATGGCACCCAGGAAATGAATGGTGTCTCCAGGAGATGAATACAGCCCAGCCCATAGCAACGGGCAAACCACAAGGAAAAGATCTTGGAGATCATTGACTTCTGAGCCTGCCTGCCATCAGAGGAGGACTGGAGAAAAGAGGTGTTATTAACCCTGCAAGTAGTGGAGCTGAAGAATCATCAAGCACTCGTGGCTGGCAAGAGATGGGATCTCAGAATGCTAGAGGTTGGAAGGGACCTCCAGAGATCAAATCCAAACCCCCTGCAAGACAGGACCACTTAGGGCAGGGCACACAGGAATACATCCGGGCTGGTTACGAAGATCTCTAGAGGCGGAGGCTCAGCTCTGGGGCTGAGGCCTCAAAAGTAAAACAGGAGGCTTCAAAAGTTGCATGTAGACATCTTAAATTTGCCTGTAAATGGCTCTCTAGATTTGACTCTCCTCTTTTTCACCCAAAACATAACATTACCACCACTTTTCCTGACTAGTTAGGTCACATCCTTCTTCACCTCTTACAGCCAGTGAAGCAGGAGGTAACAAACACACTTGGATTTCCAACCCAGCTGCAGGGAAACCTGGAAAAATGTGGTTTATTTGGTCCCAAAAGGGCTCAGAATTTGCCTAGATACATAGAATCACACAGGATCTCAGCAGGGTGAGGATTGGAAGTGATCTCAGGAGATCATCCAGTCCAACGCCCCTGCTCAAGCAGGGGCACCCACAGCAGCTTGCCCAGGATCACAATGTTCAAGTGGGTTTGGAAGCTCTCCAGAGAAGGAGACTCCACAACCTCTCTGGGCAGCCTGCTCCAGGCCTCCAGCACCCTCACACCAAAGAAGTTTCCTCTCCTGTTCAGATGGACCTCTTGGGTTCCAGTTTGCTTGTTCTACATCTTTAAACTGGGATGTTATTTAGAGTATAGAATCACAGAAGCATGTTAGTTGGAAAAGACCTTTACTGTGATGTTATTCAGATTATAGAATCAAAGAAGGATTTTGGTTGGAAAAGACCTTTAAGATCATTGAGTCCAACCATTCTCTAACTCTACCAAGTTGGGCACTAAACAATGTCCCTCAGCACCACATCTCTGCCTCTTTTAAAGAGCTCTAGGGACGGAGATTCAAAACACCTCTCTGAGGAGGACGTTCTACATCTTCACATCCTGACCGAGAAGGGTGGTGCCTGGGCACAGAGCTCAGATCTGTGCTCAAACAGAATCAACCAGGTTGGAAGAAAGGGAAGAGAAATACTTCATTCTAAAAAGGAAGATCTCATGCTAAAAAGAGAGATTTCATGCTAAAGCCAGCAGCCTTGAACACAAGCTGGTGCTGTGACAAATGCTTATCACCAGCCAGCTCTCAGAACCAGGACAACATCCTTCCTGTCTCTTTCTTCCACCCTTTCCGTGTTGTTCTCCAGGCTGCTCCTACCCTGGACCCTGCCAAAAAAATATTGTACCTCACACACAAAGAGAAATTCTTCAGTGGCTTGTTCCAAGGGCTGATAAGAGGGAAAGGGAACAGAGCCAAGTGCAAGAACCCATTCCCAGCCCCAGGATGGGGTTTGTTCGTTGTTAATAAAAAAGAAAAGTGAACTCTGGGCCAGCTTAATTGCTTTCACTAAAGATCAACCCTTCTACAAACGAGATTTATGAGGGCACTGATGGTTCCTGAACTACCTGAGGATCTGATAAAGTTTCAGGTATAATAAATACCTTAATGAGAAGACATGTGCTTGATTGTACAAGTGCCACTGAGCTCAGTGTACCCCAAAGAAGCTGGCCGTAGTGGGAGCTTCTCTGTGCTACTGACCCTGATTGCCTGATCAGCAAAGGCAGTTCATGGGCACCTTTGCCCTCTGAAAAGAGGGCACAACCCTTTTGCATGTCTGTTTAGAGCTCTTCCGGAGGTTTGGAGCCCTTCTCAGCATGTTTGGAGCCTTTCTGTACCTTGTAGTCAGAGCCCTTAGGAGATTACTTGGTAGCTCCAGTGCTACACCAATGGTAGCTGCTAGCAGAACAAGTACTGGGCACCAGATGTCTGTGAGGACAGTATACAAAGAGACCTGAGTGCTTCTGTCCTCTTTGGAAACCACAGGGCTGCCTGACACAGGAGAGACAGCCTTGTCTCCTCAGAGGTCACCTCCATGCACCACACGCTTTCACACAGCCTTTCTGAAAGCTAAGCAGGACCAGACCCAGCCAGGCTGTGGGAAAGCTCCAAGGAAGAGCTCAGAGCAAGGAGAATTCTGGAGAGCTCAGAGTGGGACAGGCTTCGAGGGCACTTCCTTCTTCCAATCCATCCACTAAAGAGCCTCCAAGAGTTCCTCTAAATCCTGGAGCATCCCTCCAGAAGGCAAGCAAGTGCACAGAGCAGATCTGGAGCAGTCACTATAAACCACTACACTTCAGTTAACATGAACATCAATAGCTGAAACCCCGACTCAAATAACCACTCTAGATGAAGGTAATTAACTCAATTAGATGATCATCACCATTAACAGGCACAGCATGAGAAATGCAGGCTGGCAGAGCTTTCTGCTGCATGCTTCTCTTACCTGTGTGAGTCCTCTGATGTGCCTTCAGGTGGGAGCTCTTGGTATAAACTTTGGAGCAACCTGCAAAAAGAGAAGAGAGAGAATTTCCCTGTGAGACAAGGGATAAAGCAACCCAGAAGAGGAAGAGTTGAGGCCTGTTCTGTCCATCACCTCAAAACACTCTGGGTAACAGAATGCAAATGAGCCTGGCCCTACCCATTTTGTTTCATCAGGAGTGTTTGTTCAACAGTTAAACCATGGCAACGCATCAGTTTTCACCACACCACCCTGACACCTTTGCACATTGTGCTGGGAATTAGTTGGGAGGGAAGGGCTGGGCACAGACTTTTCACATCCTTCCTCAACCAGGTCTTTGAGGCAGGATCAGAATAAATTCACCACCGCTGGCTTTGTGCTGCTGGATTCCAGATGCTGCAAGGCTGGAGGGACCTGTCAGAGTGGGTCCACAAGAGGTCACAAGAATAATCAGAAGGCTTTGCTATGAAGGAAGGCTGAGAGAATTGTAGCATCACATAATGGTTTGGGTTGGAAGGATCTTTAAAGCTCATCTAGTCCAACCCACCTGCAGTCTGCAGGGACATCTTCAACTAGAGCAGCTTGCTCAGAGCCCCAAACAGTCGGACATAGAATGGCTCCAGGCTGAGGAGAATTGGAGTTGTTCAGCCTGGAGAAGAGGAGGCTTCAGGAAGATCAGGGAGGATTTCAAGGGATCAGTCAAAGTCAGGAACAGAGTTTTGAGCAGGGCAAATTACGGCAGGCCAAGGGGGGACAGTTTGAATTCAAAGAGGGAGATTCAGACCAGAGAGAAGGGAGAAATGTTTGACACTGAGGGTGGTGAGAGCCTGACTCAGGTTGCCCAGAGAGGTGGCAGATGCCCCATGCCTGGCACCATTTTGGGTCAGGTTGTTTGTGGCTCTGAGCAACCTGCCCTATTTGCAGCTGTGCCTGCTGACTGCAGAGGGTTGGTCTAAACGACCTTGAAAGGTCCCTTCCCACCCAAACCATTCTGTGATTCTATGCTGTATTTTGTAACAGTCCCAGCCTCTGAAGCTGTGACAGAAACGCTCCAGGAAGCAGGAAACACCAGGTACAGCATGGAGCCACAGCCTGGCTTTCAGGCTCCAGAATAATGCCAGTGGGAAGGGTTTTCAGAAGAGCAGCAGCAACAGAAAGGTTCTTAACAGAGACACTGTGACTTCAGTGAAAGTTCGACCAGGCACCTCAAAATGAGTCACTGATGGTTCCTCCTGTCAGTGAGATAAAGCTTAGAGAAGGTTCCCCTGCTGCCTCTAGGGTCCTGTTTCTATGTGCTTTGACAAGCCTGCTCTAATTTGAATGCTTATCTCTCTCCTAAGCAACGCACTCATTGCTTTTGTTCCAGTGTTTCCACACAGCCTAAAGAAGCCTCTGGATGGAGATCAGCTCTCTGTCCTCTCCTGCTCCTGAGCAGCCAAGCTACCTTTCCCCTCCCCATAGTCTAGAATCATAGAATTCCAGATGGGTTTGGGTGGGAAGGGACCTTTAAAGCTCATCTAGTCCAACCCCCTTGCAGTCAGCAGAGACATCTGCAACTGGCGCAGGTTGCTCAGAGTCACAAACAACCTGACCTTGACCCTCTTTGATGGGAGGGATAAAGGTTGCTCATCCAGTTCAATATTGCTCTGACGCTTCTTGAGGTCTCTGCCACTCAGGAGGTAGAGGAGTATGGGTGAGCTCAGGGACTGCCTCCCTGCTGGACATGGAAATGAAGCCAGCCAAGCACTCGGAGCAGATTCCAAACCCAGAGGGAGCAGCCCAGAGAAGCCAGAGCATGGTTGAGCTTCATACCCCCACGACCATGCTGAAACAATGTGCTGGGGGCTACCACCTGGAAACCTGGGCTGGAGCTTTGCAAACAGACCTCCCCAGTCCCTGTAGCCAGTGGTGTGGGCTGGACACATCCCCTGCCACTTCCACCAGCCCAGGGAGACCTGCTGCCTCTGCAACACTCCTGGCTGGTTTCACCTCTAGCTGAACCTGGCTGGGAAGGATTAGAAGAAGCTCTGCTGTGTCTCTGCACGTACACACAATCGAGCCACCCAGTGTTTACTCAGTGCAGGTTGGGTTTTTTTCTGCAGGTGTGTCCCTGCCTTCCCATGCAGACCAAAATCCTGCTGAATACAGACAAGAAAAAGCAACCTGCAGGATGAGACACTTGCTCTGACCGGTTCAAAGAGGTCTGTCTCTGAGAAGAGGTCCACTTACTCCCTTAATCCACCTCCCACCATGACCAGCAGAAGGTAAATAATCCAGGACAACCTCCTAACCACAAGAACATGGGTGCAGCTCTTGGCTCAGAAAGTCCCTGATCTGCAGGTTGCCAGAGGGTTGGGAAGGTGTCAGCACAGAAAGATCTCTCCAAACACGTCCTGTTCTTATCTACTTCGTCAGGTCACTGCTGGAGACAGGATCTGGGCTAGACAGGTCTCTGGGCTACCCTACTACAGCCACGGAAGAAGCACATAAATCATGGTGGAGACAGCTAGGAAATGGCTTTCCTCAGTCACACCCCCACCACGGGAAAGCTGTTTGCTAATCTCCAGCAGCTCCACAGCTGGGGCTGTGCCCAGGGGTGGGAAGTCCTGCACAAGCATGGGTGATTTCCAAGCCCTCACGTTGCCCTCACTGGGGATTCTTGCTTCTCACCCACGTGGCTCCCAGAGGAGGTCACAAAGGTGAGCAGATGGTTTGAGCACCTCCTCTGTGGGGACAGACAGAGCTGGGGTTGCCCAGCTTGGAGAAGGCTTCAAGGAGACTTTGGAGCAGCCTTTCAGTACCTGAAGGGGAGCACAATAAAGCTGGGGAGGGACTTCATACAAGGGCTTGCACCAAAAGGATGAGGGGCAACGGCTTTGAGCTGGAAGGAGATTTAGGCTGGAGACTAGGAAGAAACTGGGAAGATTTCAAAGCCCTGGAGATGTGTTGTTGAGGGCCCTGGTTTAGTGGTGCCCTGGTACTGCTGAATTCATGGCTGGACTTGATGATCTTAAAGGTCTCCTTCAACCAAAACAATTTTGTAATTCTATTCTGTGAATAAGAGTTTGCAGCTGTGGGTCACACAAGCTCTCTGCAGGAAAGCCTGAAAGTTCCTCCTGCCAAGGCATGGCAGGTCTTTAGATGGACATGCTCATGGCTTGAGGTGACACAGAGGAATAGCTTCAGCTCTGGGCTGATCCTGACCCTGAAATACCTTTCCACACCATCCTGATGCAGTACATGAAGCCACTGAAGGGCTGGACACAGATATTCAGCTCATTGCCTCTTTGGAAGAGAAGAAGTGGGGCTCCAGAGAGACCATAAATGATGCTTGTGGAGATTACTTGATGGCTTGCCACCCGTGATGGGAGAGGAAAGGTCAGTGAGGTTTCAGCTGTAGAGAGCATGAGGCTAGTCAGAGCTAGGCAAGAGCAGAGTGAGTCAAGCAGCTAAGGCAGGAGATTTCCAGGAGGTCCCAGGCTTTGCAGGAGCTCCTCTGCCTCTCAGAGTCAGGCTTGCCTTTTCCCAAAGAGGAAAGGGAAGGGGAGAACCAAGGCACCAGCTAGCCCAGGCATGATCAGCCTCTTCTGCTCCCTTGGTGATGGTACCCCCCACCTCACTGGGGCTCTCCACTCAGCTCCATAGTTCCCTTGGAGTTGGACTAGATGGTCTCATGAGGCCCCTTCCAATGCTCACCATTCTGGGATTCATCACAAAGAGAACATTACTTCAGACTGAACTCTGGTGGGGGCCCAAGGCAGCCCCCAGCTTCAGTGTGTGGAGAGGAGACCCCTGGTCCCAAATCCAATGAGCCTCCAAAAATCAACCCCAAATCCTCCCAGATCACCCTGGCGCATACCTGGGAAGTCACAGTGGTGGATTCTCCTCTTCTCCAGCTCAGGGTTGTTGCGTCTGTTGTATTTGGGGGGCTGCATGACAATGTGCCCTTGGGAGAGGGTTCCAAGGCCGTTGGGGACTGGGGGGACCTGGGATGACTGGACCAACTTCAGTCCGAAAGTGGCTTCATAGGATGGAGGGGGAGAGATGGTGTTGATGAGCTCTGGTTGATTTTCTGGGCTGCCAGGCTGTGAGTTGGGCGGTGAAGGGGGCAGGTTCACCCCTGGAGCAGGGTAGAACTGCCCTGAGATGTTGAAGTTTCCCTGTCCCTGGGAGACATGAGGGTACTGCTTTAGTGGCCCTCCTGGCTGGACAGGTCTGTGGACAACACTGGCCATGGGGTTGCCCGTGGACATGGTAACACCACTGAGACTGTTGATAGCTGTGGTGCTGTTGGAGGAGGACGTCAAGGTGGTGATGTCAGCGCTGCCAAGAGGCATCTGGTAGAGGTGAGACTGCTGCGGGTTGGTGGATAAGGGCATCTCGGAGGGCATCTCCTGCTTGATGAAGATGTTGTTCACTGCCACTGACTGGGGCATGCTGAAGACGCTGGTGAAGTCGGGCAGGGTCTGTGTGGAGCCAGAGGCAGAAGAGCAGGGCTGGGCAAAGCTGGTGCCAGGCTCTGTTTTGATCTGCGGGAAGGGGGCGATGGGTTTGGGCGGGCGGTAGAGTCCGGTGCGCAGGTGGGTGGTGTCGGGCAGGATGACGTTGATGTTGACGCTGTAGGGCGTGGAGGTGGGCTTCTCTGTGGAGAAGAACTCATCCACCACCGAGGCGCTCTCCCGGCGGTACTTCTTGTCTGGGATCATTGGGATGGGGGGCACCTCGCTGGAGAGGTACTTATCCATCTCGGACCGTGCCTGCGGCAAAGACACAGACAAGAGTCAGCTTCGTGCACCGCCGGCGGCACTGCGGCCTTCAACGGGCACTTCGGAGAGCAAGACATAGAGAGAGCAGCAGCAACAGCCCAGGAATCACAGGCTGTGCTACTTCAGCTTCAGCCTGTCACTCAGCCAGACTGCCCAGGAGTGAATTGCTGTCCTCTGTCCCACTTCCCTCCTCTGCACCGCTAACAAAGGGTAAGCCAGGCAGAGGATACAGTACGGAGAGAAACAGAGCCCGGAAAAGAAGAGCCAAGCTTTGGGTGCAAAGCTTCGGTCAGAGACAAGAGAGTTTAACCCTAGAAGGGGGAGGTGAGTCACCAAGCCTGGATGTGTTGAGGATACGGTTCAAGGGTGAGCTTTGCAGAGTAAGGACAACAGTTGGACTTGATGATCCTGAGGGTCTTTTCCAGCCAGAATGTTTCCATGATGCTGTGAAATCAGAAACTCTGCTCCAGCTGGCAAACTGGATCTGAAGCCTATCTTAGATGTGCCGACTCCGGCCTGCTTCAAACTCAAGAGGCTGAGCTGTGCTGCATTTTATCCTTTAATTAGCTGAGAACAGTCTAGGGTGATGTCCTTAATTCCTTGAGAATCATTTGGGCTCAGCCCTAGAAATCTAGGAGATGTGGCCACTGATTTAGCGGTCCAGGAGCCTAAAATGGAAGCTGCCAGGCCAGCCACTGTCTTGTTTAGGTCAAGTGACTCAGACCTCACCCAACCTTTGCTTTGGTTCTAGTTTTGTAGAGCTGTTGGCACAAGTCTGGGTCCTCCAAGCTAACAGGACCTCTAGCTCAGACAGTCACCACTTGGCAGGTTTCTTCCCCTCCTGGTTTATCCCACTGGATCCAGGCCCAAAAATTCAGCAACCTGGTGGAGCAATCCGCTAGGAAATTCATCCCCTGGCATTTGATGACTCAAGTTCTGCTCTCTGTGGTTAAAGATACCAGCACTAATGCTCTTCCAGAAAGCTACAGCCTTTAATTATGTGGTTATCCATGTGTCAAGCTCATTGCAAAGCCCTCATAGCCTCATTCATATGTAGAAGAGTTGGCAGAACCACCAAAGTTTCCCTGGCAGAGCCTTCAGCCCGCTGGAGGAGAGTGAGCTGATCTCAGCCCATACCCTGCACGCTTCAGCCCAGGCTTTTACAGCTCTGAACTATGTCACTGGAGTGCAACGGGCCAAAGTCATCCCTGCTGCAACTTCACTGCTCTTAACAAAGCTGGCCAGGGTCCAAGAGACTTCCTGGCCCTTTCCAGCAAAACGTATCACCTGTGCTTCCAGCTAATTCAGAGAACCTTTGCACCTCTGCAGGCTATAAGGGCAACGCATGGGTGAGCTGGCTGCCTCCCAGGCACCGGGACGTGCCGCAAATACACCCTCTTCTACACAGCTACAAGCTCAGAGCAGCTGGCCTCCCAAGTGCTACACAGCAGTGGGACTGCACTGGCCTGTCCACCCTCTGTGTCCTCATCGAATGTGTGGGTCCTGAGAAGTGCCTGTGCTCAGGACAGGAAGTGATGTGTTGGCACTACGAGCTCATCCTCAACTAACCACCTCTGCTCCAGGCAGCACACATTGCCCCCCCACCATGCTCCACTGAGCAAAACCTTCTTCAGGCACACCCCGAAGCTGATGCAGCAGCAGGAGACAGGGGAGAGAACCAGACACTATAGAATCATAGAATCAACCAGGTTGGAAGAGACCTCCAAGATCATCCAGTCCAACCTATCCCCCAGCCAGTTAACTAGACCATGGCACTAAGTGCCTCGTCCAGGCTTTTCTTGAACATCTCCAGGGATGGTGACTCCACCACCTCCCTGGGCAGCCCATTCCATTCTTACAGACTGGTACTAACTTATCATTTTCTCTCTCCTCCCTCCTTGTGAGGAGCAGCTGAAGGGCCTGGGGTCATTCAGCCTGGAGAAAAGGAAGCTCAGAAGATACCTTCTGGCTCTCTACAACTCCCTCTAAGTAGGCTGCAGCCAGGTGGAGGCTGGTCGCTTCTTCCTAGGAGCAAGTAATGGGAGAAGAGGGAATGGCCTCAAGTTGCCCAAGAGGAGGTTTAGGTTGGACATTTAGAAGAAACTTCTTCACTGCAAGGGCTCTCAAACACTGGCCTAGGCTTCCCAGGGGGGTGGCTGAATCCCCATGCCTAGAGGGGTCTAAAAGATGTGGTGCTGAGTGACATCGCTTAGCATGGCACTTGGTAGAGTTAGAGAATGGTTGGGATCAATGACATCAAAGGTATTTTCCAACCAAAACCATTCTATAGATCCCCTCTGCAGTGTCCATCTCGGGTTTCTGCCCACAGAGGAACTGTGCCAGAGCTCTAGAGCTGAGCCCTGCGTGCTCCTGCCCTGTGCACCCACACTTGGGAGTCAGCCTGCTCTAGGCAGTACCAGAGGCCCCAAATGCCACACATACCTGAGCAGTGAAAGGTCCCACTTGCCGGGGAGGGGGCAG
This sequence comes from Pogoniulus pusillus, assembly GCF_015220805.1. Classification (NCBI taxonomy): domain Eukaryota; kingdom Metazoa; phylum Chordata; class Aves; order Piciformes; family Lybiidae; genus Pogoniulus; species Pogoniulus pusillus. Next base: position 12,063,404 of record NC_087282.1, read on the forward strand.
GGGGAGGGTGCTTTTACTTCTACACTTCCCTTATCTCTGGCATTTCACTTTCTCACCTTCAGTTCCCAGAAGGAAGTCTCACCCCAACACACAACTGCAGTGGGTCCTTCTGTGGCAGGTGACCAGGCAGGTGTATTATTCATAGACTCATAAAACGGTTTGGGTTGGAATGGACCTCAAACATCATCTAGTTCCAACTCCCTGCCACAGACAGGGACACCTTCCACTAAGCCAGGCTGCTCAAGGCCCTGTCCAACCTGGCTTTGAACAGCTCCAGGCAGGGGGAAATGCACAATCTCTCTGGGTAACCTGTTCCAGTGTCTCATCACTCTCACTATAAAGAATTTCTTTCTGACGTCTGTCTATATTAAATGTAGAAAGGCACAGAGGATCCTAAATTCAGATCCAGAACCTGTATTCAGCCAGAAATTTCAGATCTAAAATTTGGATTCTGAGCCAGTGTCCCCTTGTCTGCTGCCTATCCCCCTGCTTGCTGCCTCCCAGCCTCCTTTTCCCTCCTCACCACCCCTACCTGCAGAGCAAAGTCTTCTTCTTGCCAGTCTATTAAAGCCTGATGAATCTCCTTCTGATGCTGATCAGCCTCTTGGTTCTGGGCACTGGGGGTGCTGAGGGGCAACTGGTCAGCAGAGCAAGGGCCACAAGCTTTCACCCGAAACAGGTGGAGAGCAGCCCTGGCTGCAGCTGGTGAGTGCAGGAGTGGGACACCGAGGGCCCCTCCCCACTGGAACCCAGACTTCTGTGACACGTTGATTGTGTCACACATCCCCACATCACCCTGACTACCCCAGCGTCCCTCCAAGGAGGAAGGGGCATTCTGTTTGTGGCCCAGAGATGCTTAGCAACCCTAACCCACCCCAGTACTGCTCCTGCTGTGTGCTGACACCTAACACCAAACCATTTCTCTAAGCACTTCCCAGCCAGTGCCCAACCCAGCACAAGCTCCTTGGCCCATGGTCAGCAGAACCAGGATAACAAGTGTTGACATGTCTGTGTGGGATCCAGCTCACCTGTCCTGAACTGCAAGGGTCTCTATCTGGCTGTCACTCAGAGCCTCTTTCACAGTTGGAGATTCAGTTAAAATGGTGAGGATCCAAGCAGAATCATAGAATGGTTTGGGTTGAAGGGACCTTTAAAGCTCATCCAGTCCAACCCCCTGCAGTCAACAGGGACATCTGCAACTAGAGCAGGCTGCTCAGAGCCAAACAGGGTCACTTGCAAAGGTGCGAGGCATGGAGCAGCTACCACCTCTGTAGGCAACCCAGGCCAGGATCTCATCACCCTCAGCGTCAAACATTTCTCCCTTCTCTCCAGTCTGAATCCCTCTCTTTTCAGTTCAAACTATCACCCCTTGTCCTGTCACAACAGGCCCTGCTCACAAGTCTGTCCCCAGCTTTCTGATCAGCCCTTTGAAGTTCTGAAATATCACAAAAGAATCACAGAATAGCTTCAGTGAGAAAAGCCCTGTAAGACTATCAAGTCCAAGTATCAACCTAAGACCACCACAGCCATTAAAGCATGTCCTGAAGTGCCATGTCTACATGCTTCAGTAAAGCCTCCCTGAAACCTTCTTTTCTCCAGGCTGAACAATTAATGGAGACACAGAAGCCACAAAGGAGATGTCTGTGCAGGCATCTGGGTGACTTGCACTGATGGAGACACCATGCGCAGGAGGAACTTTGTGAGGTTGGAAGAAGGGAACAAAGGCACCACCATGAGGGCCAGAAAACCTGCAGTGGAGCTGGCTGTGTTGGGGGGCAAGTCTCAGCTCCACCTCTTCAGAGTTTCAGCAGCACCTTACATCATAGGGACAGAGAGGGGTGAAGAGGAAAGTCACCTCAAGAATGAGCGGCGGCATCCGCGGTTCCATCCTCATGGGGTGCAGCTGTGGGGGAGACAGGGCAGGATTAGCAGGGCAGCCACCACCCCTCCACAGCCCTCCCTGACCAACCCCTGAGCCAGCCCCTTCCCAGCCCTCACAGCAGCCATAATCTCAGGGTGCCCACCCCATCCGTGAGCATGTCCCCACCACTGTCACCAGCATCACTTGCCAGCATTGCAGCAGGTGGTGGTTACCATAGGATGAGGAGCACCATGAGACCAGAGCGACCTTCTGCCTCTGGCACACCACCTACAGTGTGGTGGAGGCAGCCCCAAAGCAAGGCCATGTTTGTCCCAAGTGTGAGCCCCTAGTATGGTGGGAGGTCCCCTCAGCCCCCCATACCTGGGACACAAAGCAGGGGGACACCACCAACCCCCATAGGCTCCCAAACCAGGCAGAAACCACCTATCTGTGTGAACCTCATGAGGATCAACCAGGCCAAGGATAAAGTCCTGCCCATGAGTCAGAGCAACTCCCAGTGTCAATCCAGGCTACAGACGAAGGACAGGGGAACAGTGCTGTGGAGGAGTTGGGATGCTGGGGAAGGAAAACTGTTCATGAGCCAGCACTGTGCCCTCCCAGCCCAGTCCTGGGCTGATCCCCAGCAGTGTGGGCAGCAGATAAGAGGGAGTCCTGCTGTTCTGCTCTGCTAAGACCCCATCTACAGTGCTGAGGCCAGCCCTGGAGTCCTCGGCACAGCAGAGACAGGCACCTACTGGAGCAAGGCCAGAGGAAGCCACAGCAATGACAGGAGGGCTGGAAGCCCTCTGCTGTGAGGCCAGGCTGAAAGAGTCGGGGCTGTTCAGCCTGGAGAAGAGAAGGCTCCAGGGAGACCACCCGGTGACCTTTCAGGACTTCAAGAGGCCAATCAACAAGTTGGGGACAGACTTGTGAGCAGGGCCTGTTGTGACAGGACAAGGGGGGGTGGTTTGAACTCAAAGAGGGAGATTCAGACTGGAGAGAAGGGAGGAATGACACCGAGGGTGGTAAGAGTCTAGGCCAGGTTGCCCAGAGAGGTGGGAGATGCCCCATCCCTGGAAGCAGCATAAATACAAAAGGAAGCTATTGAGGACAAGAATCCAGCCAGGAGAATGCCTTGTAGATACTGGATCTCTGCAGACTCCTTGGCCAACCCCAAGCAAGTCCTGGCAGCAGGCTGCAGCCCTGCCTGGGGCAGCTCTGGGAGAGGGCAGCTGAGGACACATGACCTGGAAGATCAGCCCATCCCTTCTTCCAGTCTGCCAGCCACAGGCAGGGAATTAACCACTTTCTTGCCATTTTGGCAGGGACCTAACTTGTCTCATAGCCAGGGAGCTCAGTTCATCTCAATACTACGAGAGGCAGTCACCATGACTCAGCAGAGAAAGCCTCCAGGACTGAAGAGCCACCAGGTTTTTAGTGGCCCACTTTCTCCTATAGCCATTAGCAATGCCATCATTACAGTCATTGGAGAAGAGGGCGAGATACAAAGTCTGGAGATGTACATGCCTCAGATTCCACCAACCTCATCTGCAAGGGCTCCAGGAGTCATCGTAGGTCAGTAGGTTGGGCAAAAAGTGAGCAAAGGGGAAATCCAGGCAAAGCACAGATGGACCAATCTCTGTGAGCTTAGGAGTGCTTAAACTGGGATCTTGGGTTTGGCCAAGAGAAAGCTCAGAGCTCCCCTCAAAGTCGTAAGATCTACTTCTGATCATAGAGGGGGTTCCTTCCAACTTGCCAGAGAAAGGCAAGCAAAAAAACCCAACCAACAGACCTCAACAAAACAAAAACCACCAAACCAAAACCCAAGGAAGAGGAAGGTTAGATCAAGCATTTAGCCTCTACAGACGAGGTCACTGGAGCAGCAGGACCAGGTTACGTTCAGCACTGGCACATTCAAACCGAATCAGATCAGACAACCAAAATTCCCTGGAGGGCAAGATGACCTCAGCAGCCTCTGCAAGCAGCAGCCAGCACTGTGAGATCAGGAAAACCCAGCCCTGAGATGTAATGTCTTGTTGCTAGAGACAGTGGACAATGAAGCCCTGCTTAGAACCCTCTTGGTTAGAAGAGACATTTAAGATCAAGTCCAGCCGTTAACCCAGCACTGCCAGGTCACCACTAGAACATGCTCCTCAACACATCTCCATAGCTTTGAAACCCTTCCAAGGATGAGGACTCAACCAGTGCCTTTGGAAGCCAGGGCCAGACCTCGACAACCCTCAAGGCAGAAGGACTTGTTACTCATGTTCAACCTAAACCTCCACTTGCACAGCCTGAGGCTATGGCACCTTGTACTGTCCCTTGGGAGAAGAGACCAACCCCCACCTCATTCAACCTCCTTTCAGGGAGCTACAGAGAGCCAGGTCTCCCCTCAGCCTCCTTTTCTCCAGGCTGAACTCCCCCAATTCCCGCAGCAGCTACTCACCACACCTGTTCCCCAGACCCTTCACCAGCTTCTTTGCTCTTCTCCAAACCTGTGCCAGTCCCTCACTGTTGAGGCCATTTCCTATTGTCCTATCACTTGTCCCTTGGAAGAAGACACTAACCCCCACCTGGCTGCGACCTCCTTTCAGGGCGATTGTAGAGAGTAAGACAACCTCCTCTGAGCTTCCTCCAGCGGCTAACAGCTGCTGACATTGACTCTCCGTGCCCCGACCCCGGCTCTACCATCTGACAAACGTTCATACATCCCGCAGGAGCCTCCCGCCTCGGAGCCTTCAACCGCTCCTTCAGACGTTGGGAGGTGTTATCAGGACATCGATCGCCGGGCACAGAGGCCAGGGCAAACGTTTCTTCGGAGGACAGAGGGAAAAACCCAGCACTTGAGTCAGCCGTGCCCCTTTGGCAGCGCTTCACGGTGGCCGCGGTCAGACGAGGTGCAGGCAGGAGGTGGGACACGTCTTTGCCATGATTAAATGCTTTCTAATCTGAAGTTGATAAATAACAAACCGCCATAGAAACATCAAATGTTGTCACCACACGGGCAGCAGCAGAAAACAAGGAGAGAAATCAATGTTTGCTAAACAGGCAATCAGCTTGTAGAGTTGGCAGGAGAAGAGGTTGGGGGAGGAGAGAGCTTGGGAAGGGGCGGGAGGGGGTGAAGGGGAAGGAGGTTCTTGGCAGCTTCGAGTCCTGCGCTAGCCCCTGCCTGGCTGCAGCCACCCCCGTCCTGCTCTGCCGCTCTGCAGTGCTGGAGCCATCGAGTCCACTTCATCGCTCCCCAGCGAGCTCTCCGACTCCTGCTCACAGCCAGCCCCACGCTGGTCAACGGGCCCAGAATTCCAGCATGGTGGGTTGGAAGGGACCTCTGGAGCTCATTCAGTCCAACCCCCCTGATAAAGCAGGGGCACCCACAGCAGCTTGCCCAGCATCACAATGGCGCGCTGGGTTTGGAAGCTTTCCAGAGGAGACTCCACAACCTTTCCAGGCAGCCTGCTCCAGGGCTCCAGCACCCTCAACACCAAAGATTTTTCTCCTCCTGTTCAGCTGGAACCTCCTGGGTTCCAGTTTGTGACTCTTGTCCTATCACTGAGCACCACTGAAAAGAACCTGGCCCCATCCTCTTGCTCCCCACAGGTCATTTATCTCCTGCTGAGCATTGCTCAGATCCCCTCTCAGGCTGCTCTTCTGCAGGCTCTGCAGCCCCAAGGCTCTCAGCCTTTGCTCCGCACAGAGGTGATGCCAGGAGCTCTGGGACAAGGGGTTCAAGTGAAAGGATTGAACTTGAGAAACAGCCTCAAGTCACACCAGGAGGTTTAGATAGACATGAGCAACAATTTCTTGCACTTGAGGGCTGTCAACGCCTGGCCCGGGCTGCCTAGGGTAGCAGTGGAGTCCCTATCTCTGCAAGGGCTTCAAAGCCACAGAGATGTGGTGCTGAGGGACCTGGTAGTGCTGGGTTCATGACTCAATGATTCTATGAAAATGCCATCTTCACCTGTGCAAGTCACCAGCAGCACAGCTCTGGGACATGGCTTAGCAGCCGTGGTGGTGTTTAGCTCAATGGCTGGATTCAGTGATCATATCAGTCCTTTCCACCCAAAACAATTCTAGATTCTATGGGGGTCGAGGGGATGGGGCACACGCTCCAGGTGCAAGCAGGGGAGGTCCCTTTTGAGGCAAGGGAAGCACAGGCACAGGTGGGACAACAGTTAGAGTCTGCTGTCCAGGCCCTGTGATTACGTAGCACAGTCTCTTTCTCATAGATGCACCTGCACGAAACTCCAGCTTCCAAGGGAATCAGCAAACAATGGAGAGGACAATCATCAATCAAGAGCCACAGCAAGTCCCTGGCAGTGCCCCTTTAGAGGCCCACATTATAAATAGCCTGTGTTTATATCCAGATTTGGTTCAATATCAGCATTTATTGTCTCCTAGTTAAATATTGACCTGAGTAAATATTTGTTTCTCTGATCATTTGGGTTTGATATTGACCTCAATCAACGTTATTTTCTGTTTGTTCCTCCAGTCTTCTGGAACTCTCCACAACATGGGACTAGCAAAGAAAGCCCCAGGACTCTTCAAGTGCACACACAAACATTCAGCTGCTGGAAATCACAAAGCACCACTATGGGCAGCAGGACCAACCCCTGTGCTTATGCAGGCTGCAGAAGACTCCAGGTGGGCTCCTCTGCTTGATCTCTCTCACAGAGGATGGAAACAGCACCAAGATACTTGTGATGCCCTCGAAGCATTCATCTGGGTCTGTGTTACATGGATGCAGAAGGGCAAGATTCACCTTCACTACCTTAGATGCCCACTTCATGGGTGGCCAAAGTTGAGTTTCTGTGCCAGCTCTCTCTGGAATCCAGGAAGAAGACTGCCAGAGAGAGTGACCATCCCACCAGCTTTCCGCCTTGAAGCCATCATAGAATCATTTTGGTTGCAAAAGACCTCTAAGGTCAAGTCCAACTGCCAACCCAACACCACCATGGCCATTAAACCACATCCCAAAGTGCCACTTCCAGGAATGGTGCCTCCACCACACCTCCCTGGGCTTGTCATATCTTATCACCTACAAGAGCATGACAAAGAAATCTTTCTGCCAGGGGTGGCTTCAGAGCAGAGCCACTCTGCTCTGGAGGACTCACAGAATCATTGAACACACTGGATTGGAAGGGACCCTCTAAAGTCACCTTGTCCAGCTCCTCTGCAGTCAGCAGGGACATCTCTAACTAGATCAGGCTGCGCAGGGCTCCATCAAGTTTACCTTGAGTGTGTCCAGGCTTTAACCACAACCCTGGGCAACCTGTTCCAGTATTTCACCACCCTGATCATGCAGAACTTCCTCCTGATGTCCAGCCTAAATCAACTCTGCTCTAGTTTCAAACCAAGTCCACTTGTCCTGTCACCACAGGCCCTTCCAAACAGTTCCTCCCCAGCCTTCAGATATTGAAATGCATCTCTAAGGTCTCCCCAGAGCCTTTTCCTCTCCAGGCTAAATAACCCAAACTCCCTCAGCCTGAGCTATTAGCAGGGTTATTCTGGCAGGCTCTTCTCTACCCTGGTGTTTGTACTACCCAAGTTATTACCACCCCTCCAGAAAGAAGGAATTTCTTGGAGGCCAAGAGTCACCACTAAGGCAGATGTGGGTAGCTAGGAGGTTGGCTGGCCCCTGGCTGAGCCAGCAGGCAGCAGCATTTCCAGCAGACTTGCTGACTCTGTTTGCTATTCCTTTCCTCAGGCGACTGATAAAGGCTCACTCAAAGGCAATCTGCCTGGGTTGTTATCACAGAAGTCATGCCACTGCAGTCAGCAATCCCAAAGGCCAAGGAAACCAGGAAAAGCCAACTCCAAGGTCAAGTGCCTGGAAGAGGAAGACTCTGGAGCAGCCAGGTTCCAAGGGACTGAGCAGGAGCCTGTCAAAAATACAGCCATACATAGACTGAAAACTAGCAGGGTAGACCTTGGAGATGCAATGCTTGGAAGAAGCTCTGGCCCAGCTGCACCATCTCTAGGCCTTGCTGAACACAGTGGCCATTCAGCCCACTCAGCTTTAGACAGGTCTGGATGAAGACAGTGGGTCCCAGGTTGGTATTAGAGGAGTTCCCACACTGTTTTCCCCATTTGTAGAACTACCTCAGCCCTGCAAGGCAAGTGGGAGGAATGAGGACAACCAAATCTCCCCACTCTGCCCTGGCATGAGGGCAACTCTCCTGAAGTGTGGGAGGGGAGGACATGAAGAGGGAGTCCTACCTATATATGCAGCTTTCTATTCCTGAGCTGCTTGTGCTCAGGAAAGGCTGGGGTCAAGCTAGCTGGAGGATTTCTGTAAGCTAAGTGGGCACCTACTGTTGGAGACTGTAGGTAGACTTTTGCTGTGAGCTGGTGCGGCTGTTTGGAGGGTTTATTAGGAAAGATGAAAGGATCCAATATTATTTCAACTCCTGGAAGATCAGGAGGCTTGAAGCTACTCTAGGCAAAGCCAAAATATGCAGGAACTTAAGTGTTCTCCCAGTTTATGCATCCATGCAATCAAAAGTTGAATATGGACAGCTATGCAGCCCCTCTTTTGGTACCACCAACTAGAAGCAGGCCAACATGCAGCTCCATTTCCCCTTCTGGGTTGCAGCCTCTGTTCTATCACACCCTCTTCCCCCAACCTGAGAAGAGGAAGGTTCTTGGATGTCACCATTTCTGAGGATTCTCTGGGCAAATTTATCCACCTGTTTCTAATTTGGCATGGCCAGAGGACACTGGGCTTGCCCTTCAACCTTCCAGCTCCTCTCTGCTTGCACATCTGGGTGATGGATCCTGAACCAAGTGCGCCGTGGGAGATGTTGTTAGAGCTCAAAGGGAGCGTGGCCAGCTAGGTTATGGGTGGGATTGATTCCACCTCACTCAAACCATCTGAACGCACACACTCATCACCTCACCTCCTCCAATCAGAAGGAAAGCAGCACATTCCCAGGGCAGGGTCTGACAGAGTGAGTCATTGTGCTGCTTGCTGGGGCTTGTGAAGCCCTCCTGGCATTCAGCAAGCCATAAGACAGGCCCCAAAGCTTGTTCTTCCCAGGACAAGGTGTGGGGCAGACCTAACACCCCCGTGCACGTCTGGGGAAAAACCAGGTCAGGTTTCATGTGTGGACAGCAAATCCCAAAGTCCTTTTGGCCCTCAGCTTCCTCGCCAAACCAGTTAGCAAAACAAAAACAAAACAAACCCCAAGGCAGCTGAAAACATTGTGTTTCAAGGAGGAGATCTTTGGCCCAATTGCTTTCTTCCAAGCTTGCTCACTACAAGGCAAAAATGATGCTACCAGAATCAGGGCCACTAGAGCAAATCCACCTGCTGCAGCCCCCTCTCCCATACATGCAGGTATCTCCTCCCATCTGTGCTCCTAGAAGGATCCTTCTAGTAGAAAAAAAGACTCCCAAAGTCTCCTCAAGATCCATTTCTGTCACCTTGAACCCACATTTTCCCTGTATAAAACCTGCTAATTGCTGGTAATTAGAGAATCACAGCACAGGCTGATAACAGGCAACACAGTTCTTGTGGAGAAGGCACCAAGCCCTGAAGAAGTTCCAGCCAGAGCATTCTGGAGCCTGGGGTTTGTCAAGCCCTGGGAAACATGAGGGCTGTGACACTCAGCATGTCCCAGAGGTGATGTCAAACAGCCAATCTACTCGAGTTCTCCCAAAACCACAAGCCAGAACCACAAAACTACCAAACACAAAGTTGCTCAGAATCTGGATGGGACCTTCAAGATCATATAGTTCCAGCCCTGGGCCAGAACATCTTCAACTAGAGCAGGTTGTTCACCTATCCAAGCTGGCCTTGAACACCTGCAGGGAGAGAGCATCCATGCTGGATGCGGACCCAGAACGGAACACGATGTTCTAAACCACCAGCCTTTGGAATGATCAGCTGGGCAAGGGGAGACACTGCAATTTCTCCACTCAATTTAACAAAATGGAGTAATTGCCACATTTAGAGAGCACCATCAAACCTTTTTTCCCCCCATTGAAAGAAGGATTTTCATGTGGACATACTCAAGCCACCTTCTTCCTCAACTGTCCTTGAGGAGTAGCAAAATGGGATATGATCGTTTTGTCCAGACAGCATTAAAGTGCTGGGCTGGATTGCCTGGTGAACAGATACTGACACAGCACAGAATCCCAGCATGGTGGGGGTTGAAAGGCACCTCTGGATATCGTCAAGCCCAACCCTCCTGCTCAAGCAGGGGCACCCACAGCAGCTTGCCCAGGATCACAATGGCCAGCTGGGTTTGGAAGCTCTCCAGAGAAGGAAACTCCAGAACCTCTCTGGGCAGTCTGCTCCAGAGCTCCAGCATTCTTCACACCAAAGAGGTTTCTCCTTCCATTCAGGTGGAACCTCCTGAGTTCCAGCTTGTACCTGTTGCCTCATGTCCTCTCTCTGGATCCCATCCTTTCCCCCACCTTTCTCTCCTGTTGAGCATTGCTGAGATCCCCTCTCTGGCTGCTCTTCTCCAGGTTCACCAGCTCCAAGGCTTCTGCTTCTCTCAGAGATGCTTCAGGCCCCTCGGCATCTTTCGACCCTCTCTCAGACTCTCTCCAGTATTTCCTTGTCTCTCTTGGACTGGAGAGCCCAGAACTGGATCCAATAACCCAGCTGTGGCCTCATTAGGGCAGAGCAGTGATAGGTTCTTGTGTTTCCAGAGCACTTATACTGGGACCAACTCGGTGCCATTCTCCTCTCTTCCTTGTACTGGAAATGCTACAAAGAGTGAGGTCATTAACTGCATTTTAATACTTGCAAATCCTGTCCTTGGTGGAAACCTGAAGTCCCCCATCACATTATAAAAAGATTAAAAAATAATAACTTTCAAAGACTTCTCCCAGCCTTTCTGAACTGAATGAAAGATTCTTTGTTTGAGTTTCAACCTGAGCTTGGAAGGGGCTGAACCTCTTTGATGTGGTAAACAGCCCATGGTAGGGGGGGGGGGAGGAGGTTGGAGAGTTTTCATGCTAGCTCAAGTTCTGAGAACATCTGAATTGTAAACAGCAGTTAGCCAATGCCCAAACACCAGCTGTACCCTGTGACTCATGTCATTCACCAATGGAGCACAAGAAAAGCAAATATTCTAATCAAGGAGCTCAGCCAACAAGACAAGGTCCTAAGTGTGATTATTTGCAGTGGATGGGTTAAATAAAAGAACTCACTGGACCAGGGAAGGAGAACAAAATAGCGTAGGTAGCTGACCAAACAGGTTTGAGAGGGGAAAATTCACAGTTGATGATGCACCAGCCAGAAATGCCTTACTTGGTGAGTAACTTAGGCTGACTGTTTGCTTCCCACACACTGTTCAGGAAGAATGATAAAGGGAAATCCGTTGCACTTATGGTGGAGTTGGAGTCCCCTGCTCACTCCCTCAAATATCTGTCCTTGCAGCCTTCCAAAACCCAAACCCAACCCCACAACATGTTCTTCTGGCTAATTTGCAACCTCTTCCCACAGCAGCAACCACTAAACAGATTCCAGGAAGAGCTGAGCAGGAGGATGAGGAGCAGTGTAGCTGGAGTTCATAGATTCACAGAATGGGTTGGAAGGGACCTTAGAGATCAGCCAGTTCCAACCGCATGCCATGGGGCAGGGCCACCTTCCACTAGCTCAGGTTGCCCAAGGTCTCCTCCAATGTGGTCGTGAACACTACTAGAGACGAGGTATGCACTACTTCCCTGGGCAACCTGTTCCAGCATCTCCTCTCCCTCACTGTAAAGAATTTCTTCCTAATCTGCAATCAAAATCTTCCAGCTCAAAGCCATTCTCCCCTGTATAGAGTCCCTCCTCAGCTCTCCTGTAGCCCCCTTCAGGTACCAGAAGGCTGCTCTAAGGTCTCAGTGTAGCCTTCTCTTCTTTTCCTCCCTCGGCATTGTCCCTTTCCCTGGCTCCCCACCTTGTGAGCCAAACTTCCCCCTAACAGAACAATCAGCCTTTGTACCAGCCAAAGCCACTGTGCTCCAGAGAGCTCAAAGTTCAGCCAAACTGTTCCATCCTACACCTCATCTGCTTCCAGCAGCACCTGCGTGCGCATCCCAGGGAAGTCTGAGGGTTTGGCAGATTAAGAGGAAGAAAGACACAAACATGGTGGCTGAGATCCCCCCAAATCCCCGTTCTTTGCCTCACTGGTTACACCAGTTTTGTCCAAAGCCTCCTCAGCTCTCCACTAACTGTGAACCTGCTCCCTGATCTGCAGGGAGACCACCACCACCCTGACACAGGGCTATGGTGGGTGGGTTTACTGCCTGGGCACTGTCCCTGAAGGTCTTTCTGCAAGAGTGGAGGGCCAAAGTCATAGAATCACAGAATGGTAGGGGTTAGAAGGGACCTCTGGAGAGCACCAAGTCCAGCTCTCCCTGCCAAGAGCAGAATCACAGGTCACACAAACATGGGTCTTAAAAATATCTCCAGAGAAGGAGACTCCACAACCTCTCTGGGCAGCCTGCTCCAGAGCTCACTGCAAACTTCTCCCTCGTGTTGGGGTGGAACCTCCTGTGCTCCAGTTTGTATCCATTGCCCCTTGTCCTATCACAGGACACCACTGGAAGGAGGCTGGCACCATCTTCTTGGCACTCGTCCTTCAGATACTTGTAAACATCCTTTCTAGGGACTCTTGCCTCACTGCCTGTGGCCCTGCTGACACCTGCCAGGCAGAAAGCACATCAGACTTGCAAATCTGTGGGCTGGTCCTCAGAGCACCAAACACCAGCTGAGCCCAAAGAAAAGCAGCAAAACAGCCTGAAAAGATCCTGAGATCCCTCCAGCCAGAGACTCAGCTGCACCAGCTGATAACCCACCATCTTGACTTGAGCTGAGAAGGACCCACTGTGGCCTTTCAGGACTTCAAGGCACCAGTCAAAGATGGGGACAGACTTTTGAACAGGGCTTTGACAGGACAAAGGGTGATGGTTTGAACTCAGAGGGAGATTCAGACTGGAGAGAAGGGAGAAATGTTTGACACTGAGGGTGGTGAGAACCTTACCCAAGTTGCCCAGAGAGGTGGGAGATGCCCTATGCCTGGAACCATTGCAGGTCAGGTTGTCTGGGGCTCAGAGCAAGGTGATAGCAGTGGGGGATGGACTAGATAGCCTTTACAAGTCCCTTCCCACCCAAACCACTCTGTGATTCTAAAAGTGAGCTCATTCCTCCTTGCCTAGATTTTAGTTTGACATCTCTGCACCACCAGTCTGTTCCTGCACACCCCTCAAGCCTGCCCAGGCTGCCAGCACTCTCTGAAACCTAATTTTGGACACATTTGAACCTTTCTGCAAAGCCAGGAGGATCCCAAAGGGCAGAACACCTTGGCCACCAAAGAGGGAGTGAAGAACCACCACATCATCCTACCCACAGAAGCACGTTACATGGACCAAGCAGCTCAGAAGGAGGGAGGAGCTGCTGAATCCTCAGGCAGATGCCACCAGCTTGTTCCATTTCCACTCCTGTTTGCAATTGTGGAGGTGGGACCCTGACAGAGGCCTGAGCCAAGCTCCCTGCTCAGCTGGCAGAGCTGAGGACGGGTGAGGACTGAGGGCAGCCCTTGGTTCCTGCCAGTGCTGCGAGTTGCTGTTTGTCCTACATGTGGCTGGGCAAAGCCTTTGGAGTCCCCTTGCACTGTCCTGACCCAGCAGGCAGGCGAACACCTTCACATTGCCACACCATGAGCCCAAAGCCTGTCCTCAAACATGGGCGCAGCCTTGACAAGAGCCCCCACCCCGCTGAGCCTGTGTCTGTTGTGTCCCCATCCCCGGGGCCACATTCAGCACTCTGACCTTCTCCTACGTGGGGGAGTGGCATAGGGAGGACCTAACACTTTCAGTCCCCTCTGAGCACCCACGGAGTGACATGAAGCTGCAGAGAGATTCCTGAGGTCAGGTACCCTCAGCCACAAGCAGCTGTCAACATCTCGTTGAAGACCCGGATCAAGCTGCCAAAGGTCAGATTTCCCTCTTGCCTGCAGGAAAGCTGAATCCATCCACTGCGTGCCCCCGCTGGCGGAAAGGAATCACTCCTCGATAGCTGTGCCGGGGACCTCTACAGCCCCACCGGCAAACAAAGTGGAGCAGGACTCCTTCCCGGCCCTGATGCAAGCCACATCTCTATCACCAAGACCCATCTCCCTGGTTCCAAGATGTTGGACCACCGTGGAGAAGGAAAGTCCATCCCTGGGTCCAAGAGAGAGCCACCCACTCGTCACCCCAGCACAGCCACATCCACGAGGATGTGGCCAAAGGGGCCCAGACCTGCGCGAGATGCAGGACTAAGCAAGACTGAAACTGCTCCTGTGTTGTCCAGAAAGCTGGAGCACACCTAAAAATGCCTGGGCTGCCTTCTCCTGCGATATCAGAAGCAAAGTGCCAGCCAGAACAAAGTCAGAGAACACCACAGCATAAAAGGGTCACAACACTGAAATGCCAAGAAGAGCTCTCAGGGAACAGCACCATCCTGATACCATCTAATCCAATCTGTGCTGGAGCCCCCCAGCCAGCCCTCAAGCAGGGCAGGAGGGAGCTGCACCAAGCTCAGGAGTGACAAATTGCCTGTGGAATAAGAGCTGGGCTTGCAGGACACAAGAGGAGACTCTGGTGACCATTTCTCAGCTAGCAGCACAGTCCACCCAAGGAAAGCCAGACAAGGAAGGACGAGCTGGTTTGAAGCTCTCCAGGACCTATCACCCATGACAGCTGCTGGCAACACAACTGCCTCTGAGGTTCCTGATACAGGTGGGCAAGGGGTTAAAGCAGGGTGGGGGGATGAGGGATTTTGTCCATTTCTTTCCAGCAGCTACTTCACCAGATCCTGACCACTCAAGACTGCTGCAAACCCAAGCGGCCCTCCAACATCAGACAGCAGCCTTGGATTCATGGATTGTATGTTCCATTGAGAGGCTCTGCCTTCCCTGAAACCCCAAGCACAGGTGATTGCACCCAGTGGGTGATAGCAGACCTCAGTGGTCCCCATTCTCCCCACCTCTTAATTGTGGTATACCCAAGCACGGCAACAAGTGTGGGCCACTGCTTTCTCCTCCCCAGCACCTCATGCTCCTCAAAACTAGAGGAAAGCCCATCAGGAGCCAGCTCCTGTCCTGCATGGACTGGGCAGGAGAGGTGCCATCTCCTTCCTGATCATGCTGTCAACCTTCCTCCCAAACAAAGTTCCAAGATCATGGAGAGTGGAGTTTCCAAGTCTCACCAGTTGTTTTCCCTGTCCATCACCACAGCTCTCACAAGAGGACAAGGATGAGGTTTGCTTTACTAGGGACCACAGACCTAAGGCAGACTGTGGCATAAGGTGGCTCCAGGAGGCTCAGGAGAGATGGGTGGCTTAGAGGACTTGGTAGTAGGGTAGCTCATCTACCATGAGGTCGAGACCAGCCCAGAGGGATACAAACAGTAAGTGATCTCAGGAGGGTTTCTCAGCTCTGGGTAACAACTAAGTGCCCAGGAGCTGCTTTAGCTCATCAAACCTGGACAGCAAAGAGCAGCAAGGTAGGAGGCGAAGGAGATGAGCCCTGGTGTTCACTCAGTCCCCTTCATCATCAGGAGACACCCAAAAGACATGCAAAGGGACCGCCTTCTCCTCTTCTAAGGTACTTCTCTGGACAGGTCTTCTTCTGGTTTCACTTACATTTTGCCTTCCTCCTAGCATCAACTTCTGGAGATTTAAAGGGGGAAATTCCATTTTTCATAGATTCATTGGAAGGGACCATCTAGTTTCAACTCCCCTATCATAGACAGGGACACCTTCCCCTAGCCCAGGTTGCTCAAGGCCTCGTTCCAGGGAGGGGGCATCCACAACTTCCTTGGGCAACCTGTTCCAGTGCCTCACCAGCTCTTTGTCCAACCACACAGAAATCAGAAAGGGAAAAAAAAAAACCACTTTTCTCTCACAAGCCTTTTCCTCTCCTCCTTGCTCTTTTTAGTTGTTGTTTTCATTGGGGGCAAGGGAGACTGAAAGAGAGGAAAAAAAGAAAGAAAAAAAAAAACAAACCCTACAGCACCACACAACAAACCCCCTCTGATCATGAACTCCACAAAGAATCCATTTCCACCTGACTTGGATCGAATCAAAATTTCAACAGCAAACAGCTCCCACCCTTCAGCTTTGTTTGCACAGCTATTTGTGGAGGGGCTGGGACAAGGGGCACTTTGCAGCCAAGCCAGATAAAAGAGATTAGCTGCCAGTTTGCTCCTTTCTTTGCTGGATCCAGAAGTGGGCAAGAGCTGGAGCGGCTGGAAATGCCCCGTGGGGGCACAGCCAGCGCAGGAGCTCTGACAGGTCACAGCCTTTTGCATGAGCCTTGTCAAGCCGCTCTGATAAACACCCTCCCGGAGCAAAGGGTTTCCCAGACATGCAGCCACATCCAGCTTTTCCACCCTCCAGCTACAGCAGCTCCTGCTGCATCCACAACGAGCAGCACCTTTGGCATTTGTTAAGAGAAAGGGGGCCAGCAGCTGAAAGGCTCCTTCCCAGGAGATGAGGGGGTGGTCCCAGCCCTGGGCTGTCAGGGGTTTTGCCACCCATAACGCTTCACCCTGGGTGGTGGGTTCCAAAGCCATCCTGACGTGGCTGGTGGGGGTTAAGCGGGTGGCAGAGGGAGCAGGGGTGAGGAGGTTCTCAGCTCCCCGCCCGCAGCTTTCCAGCCGCCAGCCCAGGGCCCACAAACGGACACAGGCTGCTCTCAATGGCATCTCCGATCAGCCACCCACCCACCCTCAGAGCAAGCCAGCGCTGGGGCAGCGCTGCCCAGGGAGCACATCGGGGCGAGGAACCCCTCTCTCCTCTGCAGGGCAGCAAGGTGGTGCCACGGGATGAAGCTGTTTCCAGCGACAGGTGGGCTTGTCATGCCCATGTCCCGCATGAGAGAGGCAAGAGGTGCCACAGGGCTGACCAAAGCCGCGAAGCACTACAGTCTGACTACCTCCCCAGCACCACGGCTGAAATGTGGGGCAAACACCAGCCCTGCTGCTCGATCCCACAGGGCGACAGAAGCCGACAGAAAGCAAACTTGACCTTCCCCACCCCAGGCCAAAGAGGGAGCTGCTGCCCGGTCCCAGCAGGAGCGGCTTGTGAAGAGCCACCACTGACCCCGCAGGTGCTGCAACCCAGCACGGTGGGGCTGGGGCTCCGCTAAGCCAAGGGCAGAAGCGCCAGGGGAGCACCAGGGCAAGGAGGCAGCTGCACAACCCTCTCCCCACATTTTGATCCCCACCTCTGTGACCACCACGGATGCTACGTCAAGTAACACAGACGGTGCCACCAGCTCCCTGTGAAGGGCCAAGCCCCAAAACCAGCCCTTGGGCCATCAGAGCCACCAGCAGAAGGGAAGCATGCAGCAAACACCCATCTCCAAACTCTGCCCCATGCCAAAACTCAGCCACCTACCACGGGGATGCCCTCCCAGGGGTCCCCAGAGGAACGGTGGCCCAGGACCAGGGGGTCCCTGTGGGGTGGCCAGGGAGCGAGGGGCCGGAGCCGCCCTCCCACCCCAGTCAAAATGGCGCTGGGGCCGTGGGGCGCAGGGTTAATCATTACCCGCCCGCGGCTCTGGGCACCCCGGCTCACCTCACTGCCCCGGGGGCACAGCGGCCACAGCCACGGCAGCAAGGGGGGCACAGGCCTGCTCCCAGGAAGGGCAGCTGAAGGCTCTGCATGGTGGGACAAGGGGGTTGTCACCCAAAATGCTGGCGAGGAGGAGCTCCGTCCCCTTGCTTGGGATGGGCAGCAGAGCTTGGACACGCTTCTGCCACGGCCCAGGGCAGGGGTGGGCACGCAAGGAGGACAGGCGTGCAAGAGGGGGGTGTGGGTGCAGCAACACCCCAGTGCTGCCCATGTCTTTACCTCCAGCGTGCCTGGCGAGGACGCTGCTGGGGCGTTGTAAGGAGAGTTCCTTCCCTGGCGTGCTGGCAAAACACCGAATACCGTAAAAGACAGAATAACCTCCCGTGTCGTGTCATGTCCGGGGTGTAGGGGGTGTGTGTGTGTGTGTGTCCCCACAGCAAGCACAGGCGCAGCAATCCTCCTGCCCTCGTCTCCCAGCCCCAGGAGAGAAGGATCAAGACCTGGCTGTGGGGAGCGAGCAAACACGCCCCCCCCCCCACGCCCCCCCAAGATCTGCTCTATAATGGGCAAACGGAGCGCCTGGAAGCAAGGCGCGGGGGGGGGGGGGGGGGGGGGGGGGAAACAACAGCAAACCGAAAACAACACAACCAAACCCAACAACTCTGAAACCCAACACGCCCAGGAGAAAATCCGGCGGAGGGGGAAGCAGGAGCCTACAACGCCAGGGAGGTGTTTTAGCAAAGAGCAGGGAAACAAAGCAGAATTAAGTCCAAAATCCCACCATTGTGGGAGGCAGCAGCAAAACTCAGTCCAAACTGAGTTAAGAAAACAAACCAGAAAGCCCAAACCACTCCACGTCTGCAGGAGGTCTCAGCCCCCGAGCGGGTGTGAAGGTGGCCCCCGCCCGCTGCCCCGCAGCAAAGCGCCGGCCTCTCGCCTTACCTGCGTCAGGTCGGGGGGGTTCTCCAGGGGCCGGGCGGGGGGTTTGATGTCCTCAAAGACTGGGGTGTCTTCTCCAGCTTCCCCTGACATGCTGACAGGCTTCAGCGGCGTGAACGCCGAGGTGTCCTCGGGAAGCGGGGTGCGGAGCACCAGCCCGCTGCTCATTCCTCCCGCACCCCTCGCACCCGCTGCCCCCGGGCTGGAAACCAAACCTGATTTCAAATAGCAATTTAGAAAAAAAAGGAGTAAAAAAGGGGAAAAAAAAAAAAAAAGAAAAAAGAAAAAAGGGAGGGGAGACTAAATAGAAAGGGGGGGAAAAGGCAAAACAGGCAGAGGCGAGCTGGAGCGAGTTGCTACTGCTGGGAGGCCAGGTGCCGGGTCGCAGGAGAGCTCTACCTGGGTGCAGGAGGAGGAACACCAACCTGGAAGTGGTGGAGAAGCTGCTCCGAGCCAATCAGGCTCCTGCCGATGGCCTCACCACCGGCAGCTCCACCGGCAGATAAAAAGCGAGCGGGTGGCCAGGAGCTTCACCGCCCCGACAGTCAGCCATGGAATGGTTGGAGTTGGAAGGGATCTTCCAAGGTCGCCCAGTCCAACCCCACCACCCCTAACCGCCCCCCGCCGTGGGCAGGGGCACCTTTCCCTAGCGGTGGATGTGCCTTCTCTGGCCCTCAAGCTTCACTCTCCCAGCGAGAGCTGAGCCGTCGCAGATTCGGGCTGGATATCAGGAGGGAATTCTTTGCGGTGAGGGTGGGGAGATACTGGAACAGGCTGTGCAGAGAGGTCTCAGGTGCCCCCTCCCTGGAGGTGTTCCAGGTCAGGTTGGATGAGGCCTTGAGCAACCTGGGCTAGTGGAAGGTGTCCCTGCCCACTGTGTTTCTGCGAGTCTGGATTTGCATTCTCACCTTCCAGCTTGGCTCTGAAGGAGAGACCAAACAACAGGGCTTGGGGTTCTCTTTTTGAAAGAGAAAGTGGGAAATGGAGTGTAAAAAAGGGAATAAAAATCACCTTTCTGCATCAAAAAAACCCAACAAAACTCAAACACGAAACACCTCACACAAAGCATAAAACATCCCAGAAGAGTTCATTTCCAGACACTTCCAGCCCCAGCTGTCCCCAGCACCTTCCCAAGGAGCTGTGTCAGGCCAACAGACAGCCTGTTTAGCATCATGCTAACCTCACCCACCCCAAATAGTCACCCTGAGACCTCCTTGCTCCTCTTTCAAGTGCCTCCTGGGTAGGATTGCAGGGGTCTGCCTCTGACACCTACTCCAGGGACAACCCCAGCACCTTCAGGGGACTTGAAGGCCATAGAATAGGGCACAGAGGGAAGCTAAGGCTGCTCTACCCCACCCTGGGCAGAAGAGTCAGGAAGGGGGAAGCCTGATCACTTGGAGTTGCTGCCACCCTGGGGACAGCCACCCAGTTGATTAAGGTCCACGACGGTTCCAGTGGTGGCAGGAACTACTGACAGTGAATTTTGGTGGGTCACACTGGAGTTCCCCCATGCTACGTGCAAGCCAGGGTCCAAAAAGCACCAGCTGGGGCGACCTGGACACCTCCAAGAGCGGGGTGAAGAGGGATGGATGCAAAATGCTGCTTCTCTGAGGACACCGGTTCTACAGAGCTGGCATAGAACATCCTCCAGTTGGGAGACAGCCTTGCCCTGAGCAGGATAAGGCCCTCAAACACAGGGAGAACAGAGCAGGACAGGGATCAGCCAGGTTTTATCAACTCCCAGCTGCCAGCAGCATAAACACACAACAAACACAAATGGCCTCAATGTGAGACTTTGGACCAATGTCCAGGTCCTCCTGAGAAGCAGCTCCTGCTGAACAGGGGCAAGTTCAACTCTCGTGGCAGTCAGAAGTGCTGAGCCCTTGGAAAAGCAAACAAGGGAAAGCAGCTATGGCCTTGCCAGGAGCATATTCCCTTATGGATTAGCTTTTTAGAGCAGATATCAGGGACAGGATGGGCTCCTAGGTGATGCCAGGGAGATGGAGGACACTTCCACCAAGCCATGCAGAACTAAGTATGGAAATGGAACCTGAAGCCCACCCCCACACTACGAGTTCTTGAGGGTGAAGGTCCAAGAATGCAAGGGGCACAGGCTGCAGGGCTACACCAAGCAGAGGCAGGAGCAGGGCTGGCTCTCTAAAGCCATCTCTGTCTCTGGAGGCAGTAACAGCACAGGCCCACCTTTAGTAAGTACACAATAGTCAACATCCCACTCACCATCCAGCAGCCTTGAGGAACGCTTGGATGCATTGCTATCAGAACTTTGGGCAGAAAATAGCAGAGTTCAGACCTGATGAAGATTTTAGCTACTGAACTTACACAATATTCAGGTGGAAATTTAGGTATTTGGCTCAAGAAACAACTTTGAGCCCATTTATCTTGCTTAAAATTTGGGTACAAATGTGTTCTTGAATTCAGAGTATGTTGTAGAACCTGGATTAGAGCTCCTGGAGTTTACAGACCACTGAATCCACTCGTTCTTCCATCTTTACCTGAGCACTCTCAGAAGACAGGGGAGGCTCAGTCAGGAGATCAAGACCACCACAAACTCCATCTAGAGCTCCTAGAGGAAGCAACTGTTCAGAGTCCCTGTGCAGATCTCCACCTCCCTGAAAGCAGTCAGCCCACCTTATACATCCTTAAGGACTTTGGAGGTCTGCATCACAATCCTGAGAGTTTCCATCTCAGTAACAAGACAAAAGATGGTACCTCAGGGATCACAGGCACCTGATAAACCCCATCAACCTAGGCTTGACTGAGGCTAGGCCCCAGCTAGTACAAGATGCAGACAAGTTCTTTCCAGGACCAAAACCCAAGAAACCTCCTCCAGCACATCATCATCCACAAATGCCTCCAAGGCAACCACCCCCATCCACAGGGAACAGCCTGGAAACAGAATGGATGCGCCACCACAAATCCAAAAGTATGCCAGCACAAGGAGGCATACTCAAGGTTCTTTACAGCTGCTGAATCTGATCACATTCCAGAAACAGAAATGGGAGATGAAGGAAACAAGGAAGAACCACAAGTGATGATCAAGTGTGGGATGGGTTGAGGCGCAGGAGACACCCCCAAGGAGCCCTGAAATAATTCTGTGACATCCAAGAATGGTTTAGCCTTACCAGCCTCTGGAATAACTTCCTGCAGCACCACAGGGACACCTTTTGTAGTACCACAAGAGGCTCTGCACATCTAGAGCACACACCTAGCACAGTGAAATCAGAAGTGGCCGAACCTAATTTTGCTTGCCCCAACCTCAGGGCGTTACAGACCTGCATGTCCCCTTATACCAGATAGGGATCATCCAAGAGAATTCCATCTCAAATCCATGCTGCCAGAAAGCCCTGAAGGTGCTGCCACTGCAAAGCTACCAACAGACCAACTCACGTTGTCGTGGTTGCACCCCACAATCTTGGGCTTCAACATGACCCCAACAAGGACTGGCTGTCATCCTTTTCTCCTGTCTTATCACCTACATTACTCAGCACAAACTGGAAGCCAGGAAGTTCTACCTAAGCATAAGGAAGAACTTTCTTATGAGAGTGCCAGAGCCCTGGAGCAGGCTGCCCAGAGAGATTGTGGAGTCTCCTCCTCTGGAGAGATTCCAAACCCAGCTGGACATTGTGATCCTGGGCAAGCTGCTATGAGTGAGACCCTGTTTGAGCAGGAGGGTTGGAGTGGATGATCTGCAGAAGTCCCTTCCAACCCCACCATGCTGGGACTCTGAATTTTACCTAGTGAAAATAAAACATAAAACCCAAGAGTTACTTTTCTCTCCATCCCCTCACCAGAGCAAGGACTGGCAGAACTGGTGCCAGCTAAACCACACTCCTGTAAGCTGGGCACCTGCTGGGGAGATCTCTGCCCAGTGGAGGTCAGCCTGGTGCTGAGTTCCCAAGGCAGAGCACCCTCTCATTTCAGAGATGGGCCAAAGCCCACCACCAGCCCTGCAGCAAGGCAAACAGCACTCAGGGTTCCGGAGTGAAGTGAGAAAGGACAGTCAGGTCCTCCTCTCACAGGTGCAGGAGCCAAGAGGTGAAGCCCTGGCCCAAGTTATAGAGACTTAGCTAAAAGGCAAGAAAGAGTCCAAGCTTGGAGGAAATCTCAGTCAGGTTGAGAAATACACCCAGCTCCCACCTCCCAACCCATCCCATGCGCAGCCAGAGGCACCCCCAGGCGATCCCTAGCAGCACTGGCTGAGCCCCAGGGGCTCAAACCCATCCTCAGACCTCACTCCTTGCAGGCCACTGAGCCCCAGGAACCATCCAGCATTGGTGACAGCCCAGCACCACAGCACTCGTCCCATGCTGTGTCCCATCAAGGAGAGGGTGGCAGGCATACACAGACAGAGCCTGCCTGGGGACTCACTGAGCTTTGCTTTCCTTCTGCAGCAGCTTTTCCTCACCCTGTTGCAGTCCCCAAACTCACCCATCCGCCTCCGAGGCAGCGGCTGAAGCACCCACCTCTCACTGCACCGTGGTGGACATCCCCAGGTCCTCTCTGAATCTGCCCCCCCTGGGGCAAAGCCACACCACGTTTGGGCCAGGAGCTTCTGGTTTAGCCTTGGTGCTGGTCGGGAGCCTTGTGACAGACACACAAGGGTCAGGAGGTGGGGGGGGAACACCCCCACCCCAGCTTGCTTTTCACCACTAACGGGAGACAAAGATCTGCAAAGCTGCTGGAGCAAACCCACCCCCTGGCCTCCCCCACCGAAACCCAAAACCACCTATTTTTGTCTTTTCCTTTCTCCTCATCAGGAGGTTTCCAAGCCATCAAATCCTTCCTGGGAGCCCTTCAAAGGAGAAGCAGCCGCTCCACCACTTGCTAAACCAGTCTGAGCAGTGCTGTGCTGGCAGGAGGGAGAGGCCCCCAGCACCCCTCTGCCTGCTGTAAATTAGGAAAGGGCCGAGAAAGCAGCTAGGGAGAGACCTCAGGTGACCTTGGAGCAAGGAAATGGATGAGCATCACCACCCTGCTGCATGCCCCAGGGAGGTGGAGATTGCCACCAACCACGCAGGGCCCTCCAGCCACCACACATCCACCGGGAAGCAATTTAAGGCATCCCACATTTTTAGCCTGACTGTGATGTAATTAGGAAAAGCCTAGGAAAAGGGCAGCTGGGTGATGGGGAAAGGGCATAGAGAAGATGGGAAGGTCCCCAGTGTCCCGTGTTGGGGCACCAGGGAGGTGTCACAGCCCCAAGCAGAAAGGTTCAGCAGCTCCCCCAGGACTTTCTGGGAGAGACCCTGGCACAGGTTGCCCAGAGAGGTGGGGGATGCCCTCTCCCTGGAATCATTCCATGCCAGGTGCAGCAACTTACCCTAGTAACTTGCCCTGCTTACCTGACTTACCCTGCTGACAGTGGAGTTGAACTAGGTAACCTTTGGAGGTCACTTCAACCCAAGGCACTCCATGATTCTCTGCCTGCCTTCCTCACCCTGAAAACCCCACTCTGGACCTCTACCAAACCTGCAAAACAGCTGGAGGTCTCCCAGTGCTCCTACCTGAGTTACTGGGTGGGACTCCTGCACCAGGATCTGTCCCACTAGCCCCACACAAAGCCAGCAGAAACTCAGCACTGGAAGGACTTCACCACGCAAACAGAACGCTTTAACCACCTACCCTTCCCAAGCCCCATCTGGAGGAGTGACACCCCAAAAATAAAGCCCAGGCCTACCTCAACAGCACTGGAACAAAGCAAGCTATGAGCACAGTGCCAGCCAGCCAGAGCACACGGTGCTGGGTGCCCCCTCTCACGCCCAGGGTTTGGTGACCCTGGAGCCACTGAAAGGCTTCACTGAAGCTCAGGCACTGCCCAGCCCAGGACAAGGGGAGGCACTTACCTTCCTGGGATTCAGCTTGCTCTTGCTCTGGGTACAAGCAAAGGCTGAAGAAGACTTCCTGATGGCAATGGTCAGACATTAAGAAGGTAGTGAAGGCTCCCAGACATGTGGAAAAGTCACCTGGGGGTGTCACAGGGTTAAGATTTAGCCCTGCTGTCTCCAAAGCAGGTCCTGGACAGCTTCAGGTTCAAGAAGCTGCTGCCTGCAGCTTCACTGGCGAGCTCCCAGGATGCATGCTCCCACGCACGGGACACGGCAGGGGACAGCAGCTCCCATAGGAGTGACAACCCAGCCAGCAGGCCCAGGACAGTGACCAGGGACACAGGGCTGAGGCAGGTCCAACAGAGCCAGCTGAGCCCTTGGGGGTGGAGAGGCTGAGACAACTACAACACAGCTCAGGGTGGGGCTGAGGGCCCCAGGCTAATCTTAAATGGTCTCCTGTGCCCACGGATGTGGGGTGGAGGTCCCAGGTGAGGCTACTTAGAGCAATTAAGACCAATTAGTGCCCTCAGGCTAGGAGGAAGCAGAGCCTGGACCTCATGAGATGAAGATAATCAATCACCAGGGAGGCCTTAGCTTCTTTTTAGGAGGACCTCAGAGTCTTCTTCAGCTCAGGGCAATGCCCACGCTGGAGGGAGCACTGACGTCCCTTTGCCACAGGACTCTGTGTGACCCCTACATGCACAACCCCACAGTCCCCTCCCAACATCTGGAGGCTTCACACTGCCTACTCCAGCCTATAGCCACAACCCACCCACCTATGTGACCATCTCCCGCTCAGGGACAGGAGATGCTGAGGTCCAGCACCGTGAAAGATCTCCTAGAGACAGAGGAGAGGACGAAGGGGGTGAAATTGGAGCCAGACAGAGTATGGGGGGGCCGTGAAGGAGTGCCAGGGTGGGCTGGGCTGAGGGTTTGCCAAGCTGGTCCATCAGCAGGGGTGAGATGAGAGGTGCTGGGCTGGAGAGATGTTTGTCTCAGCTCCATAGGGACACTTGGGTGCCACGCTTCAGCCAGCCGCTCAGCCCCGGAGACACGCAGGACAGACAGACGGACAGACAGACAGATGGGCAGCCGGTGGCTATGCAAGGGCAGGGCTGGCTTCACCCCAGCTATTGCAGAGTGTCCTCACACCACGATGGGGTGGGGAAGCTGCTCTGCATGAACTGGGGTGGGGGGTCTGAGGGTGCTGCCTGCAGAGACACATCAGGAGCCCCCATCTTGTCTCATGTCCCCCCTGTCACCAGGGCAGCTGGGATGTGGTGACAGCAGCTCTTTGGCATGGGGACGTGGCAGAACTCAGAGCACGACTGTGCAGGTCTGGACTCCTCATCCTCACCTTCCTGTTCCTCTTCTTCCTCTCAGCCCCCAGCCAAGCTTCGCGACCCCACGAGCCCCCCAGCGTCACACTTGATGTTGGGGAAAGAGGGAAAATGGGGCTGGATGGGGGAAGGAGATCAGGGAAAAGAGGACTTTTGTTCCCAGATAAACAGCACTCCTGCCAGCAGGAGCTCAGCCGCGCAGGGCTTGTCCTCTCTGGGGGTACAACGGAGCCGCGGTGGGCAGCTGGGAGGGGTACCATGGGGGCACAGAGGTGCTCTGTGTCCCTGGCATCTCAGCAGCTCCTCTGGCTAAATCTTCCAGCTCCACCCCAGCTCCTCCAGCCTCATCCCAGCTCCTCCCGTTCCAGCCTACCTCCTCAGCCGCCTCTGAGCTCGCCCAGCGCGGTCCATGGGCGCCACCGGGTGCACGCTGTTGCTTTTCGGTGTCACAGCACCGTGCCCGTGCCACCGGCAGCACCGCGGATGGTGTTTTAGGGCGTGTACCCCACAGGCACCCGCAGCACTGCCCCACTGACCCCCCAAAGGGAACCCCGCAAGGTTCATTCTATCACCCTTTGGGGTGCTTCTGCCTGTGGCACCCTCCCATTGGCCAGCACCCCCCATCCTGCCCAGCACCTGTCACAGCAGTACCCCATGGTGCCAGCTCAGAAGGGTGCTGAGCACGAAATGGGGGGCACAAGGACCCCAGGGAACTAGGGAGTGGGCAGGAGGGGGGGGCCACCAACAGGACAACCCTAGGGAGAACCCCAGACCTTGGGGCAGAAGGTAGGAGTGTCCCCAGGACATGGCCTTGGGTGCCAGCACCCCTAAAGGGGCAGCACAGAGCCCAAGTGCCCCCTCAAGGCCTGCAGTACACCCAAAATGCCCCCCCCCGAGCTTCCCCAGCCCCTGGCCTTGGGTGCCAGCACCCCAAAATGACACTCGAGCCCCCACCAAAGGGCCAGCCCTGTGTTTTGCACAGGGGAGAGCACTCCAGAGGGCCACCTTGAGCTTGCAGGGGGCACCTCCAGTCTCTAGCACAGGGTGCCAGCACCCCAAAGGACATCCCTTCAGCCTCTGCCAAAGGGTGCCAGAACCCCCAAAGGCCCCCCCCCAGCCCCTGACACTTCCTGCCTGCACCCATAATACCTCCTGAGGCCTGCCAAGAGCAATGCCCCCCACCCCTGGCAGCACCCTCCAGAAGCCTTCCCTCACCTCTGAAGTGCCTCTCAGCCCTGGCACAATGTGCTTGCACCCCCAAAGGACAGGGGTTAGGATAGGCCATGCCCCATGTGTCTCTTGTCTTCCCCATGTAACCCCTAAGGGCTGAGTGCACTGGAGGGGCTTTGGGGGAAGGAGTACCATGAGGGACCCGACCCCCCCCGAAATGTCAATGTTTCCCCTCTAGGTGCCCCTACCAGGCCCAGCTTTGCTGTCCCCCTGATGAGGGGTATAGAGATGGTGGTGACACTGTTGGACACAATGGTGTGGACAAGGAGAGACATGGGGCCAGCATGGTGATGGTCTGGATGGTGTGGAGGGGCTGCTGTGCACCACTTTGCTGTGTGGAGGTCAGGGTGGCCATTCTCTTGTCCTTCAAAAGCTATCTTTTGCCTTCAGAAACTCTTTTTTTCACCAGCCACGGAGGCTAAAGCAGGAGCCATGGCAGCAGGATGGGGGGGAGGGTAGTTTTAGCACCTCTTCACATCTGGGGTGCAGCTTCCCTCACTGCCACCTCGAGGGGTTTTTCACTCTGCTCTCCACCTTGAGGGAGTGGGGAAGTGGGCTGGGAGGTGCTGCAGTTGTGGGCAAGGGGCTCACTTCGAGGGGAGCCTCCTCCACTGCACTCCTCACTCTGCCCCATCGCTGCCACACAGCGAGAGAGACAGGGAGGAAACTCGACTTCAGCTCTTGGTGCTGTGTAGAAAACCAAAGCGTTTGGTACAAACAACACAGCTCCAGAGGTGCAGACTGCGGCTTGCTTGGCTGCTTAACAACAAAACACAAACACTCTGTCCCTGCTCTGCCGCCAGGCTTGGAACACAGCAAGAGGGCAAGACAGGAGTCTGCTGGGGGTCCCAAAGCCTCAGGGCAACAGGGCAGCCCCTGCAAGCCCTGACCCCCTCCTTGGGAGTTTGTCTTCTTTTTAGGCCAGTGGTGCCCAGGAGGGTTTGGGGCCGTGCTGGGTGAAGGAAAGGCATGGGGGTGCAGGGCTGGAAGGTGAAGGGTCATCTGCAGAGGAGGGCTTTGGGAGAAGAGACATGGATACAGACCTCACCAGAATCACTGAAGCTCCAAACCACTCAGGATGGAAAAGGCCCTTGAGATCTTCTGAGGGGAGATCACTGCCAGGCCACCACCAAACTGTGGCACTCAGCACCCCATCTCCACAGCTTCCAAACCCCTCCAGGGATGGGGACTCCCAACACTGCCCTGGGCCAGACCTTGATAGCCTTCAAGAGCAAAAAATTGTTCCTTGGGAGAAGAGACCAACCCCTACCTCACTCCAGCCTCCTTTCAGGAGCTGTAAAGCCAGGAGGTCTCCCCTCAGCCTCCTTCTCCAGGCTGAATAAACCTAGGTCCCTCAGCTGCTCCTCACCAGCTCTGTTCTCCAGACCCTTCACCAGCTTCCTTGCCCTTCTCTGGACCCGCACCCAGACCCCATCTGTCTTTCTTGAAATAAGGGGTCCAAAACTGAACCCAGGATTCTAGATGTGACCTCACCAGTGCCCAGTACATGGGGAAAATCCCTGCCCTGGTCCTGCTGGCCACACCATTGCTGATCAAAGTCAGGATACTGTTGGCCTTCTTGGCCACATGAGCACACTGCTGGCTCATCTTCAACCAGCTGCTGCCCAACACCCTCAGATACTTTTCCATCGAGCAGCTTTCCAGACAGGCACTCCCCAGACCAGCTCCCCGCTCCACAAGCAGCCCAACAACCTCCAAGTCACAGCTACAGGCTTGGACAAACTTTTTGGGAAGCTCTCCCCACCCCAAACAGCCCCTCAAGTACTGATTGGGGGGGTGTCACAGCCCCCCTCATCATCCTTCCCACCACCCAACAGCCCCAAGACTCCAACCCCCAACTCTTGCCACCCTCCCACGAAGACAATGGGGCTGCCCCCACTGTAGCTGGTGAGGAAGGTTGGCTGGGGAGGGGTGGGAGCAGCCCACAGAAACAATAATTGCAATTAAAAAGAAAAGGATGTGGCCACAATCTGCCATTTTAAGTTAGAAATGGTTCCGTTGTCCCATAGCCTTCAAAAATACCCCCAAGAGCTGGTGGTCCCCACCCTCCCCACCCCATCCCACCCCCCCTTAAAATTCCATAAAATCACAGTTCCACGTTCCGCTACAGTTTCCCTTTTTCCTCAGTGGTGGAAGTGGTGGTGGTCAGCTTGGTGGGTTGCTGTTGGGTTCTTGGGTGGGTTGCTGCTGGGTTCATGGGGGTTTCTCCCCCACCCTTTCTTGCCTTTTCCTTCTGTGTGCCCCCAGCACCTCCCCTGAAGCTCAGGGAGGCAGGAAGAGGTGTCTTGACAAGGTCCCTTCTCCCACAAGGACAGGCAGTACGTGGGGATGGAGAGGAAGGAGGCAAACAGATATTGCAGGGGGGCAACGGCTGAACCTCTTCCTCACCTCCATCTTCACCATGGCTCCCAGTTTTTGTCCACAAGGACTCGAATGGGGACAGTGAGCACACAAGATGGAGATGGGCAGGAGGCCTGGAGGTCCGGGTGAGGAGTCAAGGAGCCTCTGGATGTTGTGGGTGAGAAGGAGAAGCTCAGCAAAACCAAGAAACAGGAGCAAAGGAGGAGGAGCAGTCTGGAAAGCATCTCACACCGGCGGGGCCACGGTCCGCTCGCCACCAAGCAGAGCTCGGCCTCTCCACTCCCACCAGTCCCTTCCACCACAGCTGGAGGAGCAGGGAAAAGAGGGTGGGAGATGAGCCCCCATCCATGCCAAGGCAGGCTGCTCCTCACATCATGATGTGGCGGCGGCGGTGCAGGGCCAGGTGGTCGGAGCGGGAGAAGCTGCGGTCGCAGTCCGAGCAGCGGAAGGGTTTGATGCCTGTGTGCTTGCGGAAGTGCCGCGTCAGCTCGTCCGAGCGGGCGAACTTCCAGGTGCAGCCTTCCCAGGTGCATTTGTAGGGCTTCTCTCCTGCGGGGGAGGGGCAGAGAGGAGTCAGCAGGGCAAAGAAATGTCACTCGTGTGTGTGGTGGGGTTAGCACGGCCAGAGGAATCCTACAATGGTTTAGGCTGGAAAGGACCTTAAAGCTCAGCTAGTTCCAACCTCCCTGCCATGGGCAGGGACACCTTTCACTAGACCAGCTTGCTCAAGGCCTTAAACACCTCTCTGGGCAACCTGTTCCAGTGTTTCACCACCCTCACTGTAAACAGCCACTCTGTCTCCCCTCCTCAAACTTTAAACCATTTCCCCTCATCCTGTCACTCCCAGCCCTTGTAAAAAGTCTCTCCCCAGCTGTCCTGTAGCCCCCTTTGGGTACTGGAAGGCTGCTCCGAGGTCTCCCCAAAGCCTGCTCTTCTCCAGGCTGAACAGACCCAACTCCATCAGCCTGTCCCCATAGAGGAGGTTCTCCAACCCTCTGATGATTTTCATGGTCTCCTCCAGACCCTCTGCAGCAGCTGCATCTTTCTCCCAATGGCTGCTTTTGATGCAGCCCAGCACATGGTTGGCTTCTGGGCAACCGGTGCTGGCTCCTGGTGAGTTTTTCCATCAGCTCACACCCCAAGTCCTTCTCCTTGAGGCTGCTCTTGAGCCACTCCTCGCCCGACCTGGATTTGTACTTGGGATTGCCCTGACCCAGCTGCAAGACTTTGCACTTGCCCCTTGGTAAGCACCTTCAGCACTGACCCATCAGCCCCTCAAAAGCACTCCACAGGGTCCACTGTTGCACTCCTCAGGGTGCCTCTGCCTGTGGCACCCTTTCATGAGCAACACTCACTGTCCTGCCTGACACTCAGGGCCTGACACAGCAGCATCCCACAGTGCCAGCCCAGGGGGTGCTGAGCATGTAATGGGGGAGGGTACTGAGAGCTGGGAGGTTGCCAGAAGGGGAGAACTCCAGCAAGGAGCACCCCAGAACTAGACCTGGGGGCAGGGAACAGGAGTGTTGACAGGACATGGGCCTGGATACTGACATCCCAGAGCCCAAGTGCCCCCCAAGGCCTGCAGTGCTCCCAAGGACCTCCATGCAACTTGGAAGAGGATTCCAGCATCCCCAAAAAGCCCACCCCTTTCCTGGCAGAAAGTGATGGTGGCCCCTAAAGTGCCTCCTTGAGCCCCCCTAAAGGACTCCCCTAACTCGTGGCAAAGGGTGCTAGCACAGCTTGAAACCCCAAGGGCCACCCCCGGGCTCTAGGACAGAGTGCCAGTACCCCTAAATGACCCCCTACCCATTGGCAGGGCTACCAGCACCCACAAAGGGCCACACCCAAGCTCTAGCATGGGATACCATCACCCCAAAATACCACCCCCCCAAGTCTCTGGTAGAGGGTGCCAGCACCCTGAGCCCTAAAAGGAACTCTCTAGTACCTGGCAGAGGGTGCCAACACCCCCAAAAACATTCCTGAGTGCCCAAAGTGCCCCCATCTTTTTATTTTGTAAAGGATGCCAGCAGCTCTAAAGAGCCTCTTCAAGCCCCCCAGTGCCACTCAGCTCTACTAGCACCCAGAAGGAGACACCTCAGATCAAGTGAGGAGTGACAAACCAACTCCACTCCCATGGCCCATCCTTGGATGCTCTCAGTCCACAGGGAGCAGGAGGGTGTGGATCCTGCCCCTCCCTGGGCAGAAGCAGGGTGTGTGGTGCTGGTTCCTACCTGTGTGTATCCGCCGGTGAGCTTTGAGGTGGGAGCTTTTGGTGTAGACCTTGTTGCAGCCCTCGAAGTCACACTGGTGGATTCGTCTCTTCTTTAGGTCAGGGGACTCAGCTCGTTGGCCCCGTGCTGCCGGCCTGCCAGAAGGAGGGCAGGATGAAGGGTGTGGTCCCCACAGACACAGCATCCCCGTGGGCTGCCTGGGGACAGGGTGAGGTGAGGGGGGAAACATGAGACTCACTCTCTCTGGAGGTCCTGGAAAGGTGCTGGGCCACTCTCGGAGGCACTGTCCTCACTGTCGCTGTTCATGTCCATGGGGTACATGGAGCTGGGGTCGACTTTCACTGGTGGGGGGCGGGAAAGAAAAGCTATTGAGAAACAAGGAGGGAGGGGATGAGGCTTGTGAGGAAGGAACAAGTGACACCCCCTGAAAAACCTACCCCTACTCCTGCGGTGCCCCACATGCTGCTTCTGCCCAATGCAAAAATCTCACCCCCGCCAGAAACACTCCATTTAGGAGGATGAAGGAGGCACAACACCCTGGGGTATGAGACTTGGCAGGGAACAAACTGCCTGCTCCTGCCCGAAGGAGCCTCCACACTGTGGGGTATGAAATACGGGGGGGCATAACTAGTAGAGGGAGGGGCACCCCTTTCAGCTGCTTGCTCCTGCCCAGGTGCCCAGGGGAGTCTCCACAGTGGAGTATGAAATACAAGGGCCTCAACTTTCAGCTCCCTGATCCTGTCCAGAGGAGGGGAGATGCAGGCCCTCCACCCCGGATATGGTGGGAAGCTGGGAATGTCCTGGGGAAAGGAATGGGAAAGGGGTGGGGGCAGCTGAATTGAAACCAGAGCTGCTGGCAGCAGAGTGCCAGTGGGAAGGGCAGGCAGGCTGCCAGCAGCGGGATGGGCAGGCAATGCCATGCTGTGTGTGTGCCCTGCCCAGCCTTCCCCACGTCCCTGGGTGGGGGCCGAAGGGCCTTTGGGTGAAGGTAGTGGGGGCAGATGGTGTGGAGGGGGTGTCGCTCCGGGATGGAGAATCTTGATTCCCGGCAGAGGTGCCACTCCACAGGGTGGGTCCCCGCTCAGAAACACCCCCCCCAGCGTGCCCTTACCAGACCCGGCGTTCTTGCCGTCCCCCCCGATGAGGGGCACGGTGATGGCGGCCACGCTGTCGGTGGGCATGGTGGTGTAAACGACAGGGAGGGACTGGACCACCACGGGGATGGTCTGCAGGTTGCCCATCTTGCTGGGCAAGTTGACGGAAGGGATGGTGTGGATGACATGGAGGATCTGCTGCCCACTGCTGCCCTGTGTGGAGGCCAGGATGGAGCCGGGTGAGAGCACAGCGGGGATGGCCGAGGTGGAGCCGAGGCCAGAGGGCGTGATGGAGACCGTGGTGGGAACGGGCAGCGGAGGAGCCACCAGCATGGGGGAGGACTGGACCGAGGTGGTGGTGGGGGGTGGCGGTGGTGGAGGAGGCGGCGGCGGAGGTGGCGGAGCTGAGGTTGCTGCCCCTTTGGATTTGTTGAGGGAGAGATCAACCGGCTCAGCCTGGGGCTGGCCGCAGTCGCTGGCCAGCAGCTCCTCAGGGGGTTCCGTCTTGATGTCTGCCAGCAGCACCGGTGGGTCGAGGGGCCCCTCTGCCAGCAGTGCCGACGAACTCATGGCGGCTGTCACCTTCCCCTGCCCCTGCGAGCGACACGCAGCTTATGATAAGAAACTGAGGGAAACTGAGGCAAGGTGGTTAAGGGCTTTGGCTGCCTTTAACCCCAACCTGCGGGACCTGCCTCAGGGGTGAGTCCGGAGACGGCTGACAGAGGACCCTGTGGAGATCTCCGCGCCGTCCATGGCGACAGAGAGCGGGCGGTGTCCCCTTAGGAGCGGGTGGGGTTCCGGCAGGAGCGGGCGGGCCCCCTTTAGGACCGGGCGCGGCCCCTCAGCCCCAGCCCGACCGTTCCCTCGCGAGGCCCGGCCCGCGCCGAAGGCGGGAAAGGGACCCCCCCCCCCGCCCACGCCCCCGCGCGGGCTTTGTGCCGCGCGCCGCCACGCCCCTTCCCCCCGAGGTCAGGGCGATGCGTGGGCGGGGCCGGGAGTGGGTGGAGTCAGCGGGAGGAGTGGGCGGGGCCGGCGCGGGGCGGAGTGGGCAGGGCCGGCGCGGGGCGGTGGCGGCCCCGCCACGCTCCCCTCCCCCGCGCCTTAAAGGGGCCGCGCCACCATTACGCGCAATCCGCTCCCCCCCACCGAGCCCCAGCAGAGGGTAAAATGGGGATGGGGTGGCGGGGCACGACTCACCGCCCCGGCAGCGCGGGAGGGGCTCCTCCGCGGGTGCGCGGTGCTCATCCCCTCCGCGGGCAAGATCATGCTCCCGGCCGAGCCGTGCCGAGCCGTGCCGGGCCGTACCGAGGTGTGAACGGCCCCGCGGCTCCACCCTGGCTCGGCCCGGCCCGGGGTGGAGCTCCTTAAAAGGGGCCCGGCCACAGCAGGGAGGGGCTCCCCCCTGCGGGAGGCACCCGGGGAAAGGCCCCACCCGGGACAACCCAACACCCCCTACCCCCTCATAACCCCATCCCGGAACGCTGCGCACACCAGCGGAACGGAACCCAAGGACCCGCACACACCCAACAGCACCCCCCACCCCCCTCCTGACCGGGGGTCCTCGGGTACATGGGCATGCGTGGGGACCCCCCAAAGCAACACTTCAGCGCCCAACCACTGCTCCCCCCCCGTCTCCCAGCACACACACCCCTCCCAAGACCCCCAACTCCAAAACCAAGAACCCCCCCAGCACGTACCTGCCTGCAAGCAGAGCCCGAGCCCCCCCACGCCAGACACCCCGAGCCCCCCACGCACCCTCACTCCTCATACACGGGCACAGGCGCGGCCCCGCCCGGCCCCGCCCCGAGGCACACCCAGCGCACACACCCTGCGCGCACACACACACCCCGCCCGCGGCCGGGGGGGGCACCCCTAGAACGCACACGAACAGACACACGCTCCCCCGCCCCCGGCAAAAGCAATGCAGACCTTCACTCAGCGAGATGCCCGGCCCCTCGAAACATCCCCACTCACGAATCGCTGGGACCCCCTGAACACCTCCACTCTCAGCCAGAGATCCCTCGAAATTCCTCACGTTCAGCCAGGGACCCCCCGCAGCACACCCACCCCCACTCACAAGTCACCAGGACCCCTCCAGACAGCTCCACTCTTAGCCAGGACCACCCCCCCACACCCCCCAAAGATCTCTCCCAGCCAAGAACCCCTTCCAACATCACATTTAGTCCAGGACTCCCCCCACCCCCACACTCATTAATCACCAGACCCCCCCCCCGAACACCTGCAGGCAGCGACCCCCACCCCCCCCGCAATATTCACGTGTTCAGCTGGGGCTCCCCTAACACACCGAACCAGCCATGGACACCCCCACCCAAAAACAACAACCATAAAACCCAAGTAAAGGCAGGGACCCCCCACAACGCACCTATACCCACCCACAAATCCGTGAGCCCCCAAAACACCTTCACTCTCCACCAAAGACACCCCCACCCCCCCAGTACCCACAGGTTCAGCTGGGACGCCCCCTTAACACCCCCTGGCTGAGCCAGAGACACCCTCTCCAGAAACACCCCCACTCCCACGAGAAGAAAAATCACCCCACGCAACGCCAGAGATCCCCAAGACGGCTCCCCCCAACTTAAAAATTACCGGGACCCCCCCCAAACACCTCCACACTTAAGCAAAGAATTTACCCCCCGCCAATACCCCGACTTTCAGCTAGGGACCCCCAAGACCACCCCTCCAACATTTATGAAGGGACACCACCCCCCCCAAAACACAGCTCTCCCCCACTCGCACATCACCAGCACCCCCACAGCCACACCGAGACCTCCCCCCCCCACCCTCCAGTACCCACAGCTGGGGACCCCCAATAGCCCCTCGCAAAACCAGAGACCCCCCCAACCCCACCACCCTGCACAAATCACCAGCCCCCCTGAAGTACTCTGCAAGAGACTCCCCCAGACTCAGCCAGGGATTCCCCCACTCACACATCGCTGGGACCCCCAAAACACCCTGTCCCAGCTCCCCCCCCCCACGAAAAAACCCCAAGCACATCCAGGTACCCCCCCCCCACCTCAAAGCTGGGGACCCCCAACGCCAGCATCCCCCCACCTCGAAGACCCCACAGGACTCCCATCCCCTCGCACTCTGGTGGGCAGGGTCCCTACATTCAAGCCTATCTGGGGGGGGGGGATCACAAAGGAGCTAACCCCCCCCAGTTTCTTGCACCCCGAAGGCCTATTGGGGCTGGGGAGATCGTTGAGATGTGGCAGCGAGTGGAGAAGGCAGGGGGGCAATCTGTGTGTGTCCCCCCCCAGTGAACTGAGTTCCTCCATCCTCAAGCCCAGAACACAGCCAAGACGTGGCGGGGGGGGACAGGAGAGGCCACTCAAGAACCACACCCCCCTGAGTGGGGGGGGGGGTCCCTCTTTTTCTTGTGTTCCCCCCTCCTCCTTTTTTACCTTAAACTAGCTCAAGGGCGGGGGTGGGGTCACCATGAGGTGACCTTGCGGGGGGGGGGGGAGCTGTTTTCAACCCCTCCCTGCCTGCTCCCTCTCCACCCATGGGCGTGGGGGGGGGGGGTCACACCCCCCCGTGGAATTTCCTCCCTGCTCCACCCTCTGGCAGCAGCCACTGGGATATGGGGGGGGGGGCACAGAAACCGAGAAGGTGGAGTGGCAGGGATTAAAAGGGGTGGGGGCTTCTTACATCTGGGAGAGGGAGGACAAACGATGGATTCTTAGGACGAGCCCCCCCGCCCGCCGCGGTATGAAAAAGGCAGGAGGTGGAGCTGGCCCTTTAAGAGCAAAGGGCGTGGGATGGGGGGGAGGGAAGGGAAGGGAGGGGCTCGATTTATGTGTGTCCCCCCCCTTGGTGTGACCTCTCCTGGTGCCCGCCCCGGAAGCCACCACGATGCGGGGTGGGGGGGGGGGACGGGACGGACACAGGCGACACGAATCCCCCAGAGGGAGAGGGGGGAGGGCATGGTGAGGGGAGGCGGCACCGCCCCCCCCCCACCCCCCATTCCCTCCCCCTTCCCCGCTTTTCCAAATGGCCCCCTCCGAATGCGGGTACTGCCCCTTTAAGACACCCCCCCAGCAAAATGCACGCCCCATCCACACCCCCCGGGGGGGTCCAACCTGGTTAAATGTGCCGCCCCTCCCCCCAGAAACCCTTCAGTTTGTCCCTGGCTGTCCTTCGAGCACACCCCCCCCCCGCCCAGCCCCTGCTGTCGCTGTCCCCTGGGCAGAGGGAGATTTTCCACCACCTCATTTATTTTGGGTGCGGTTGCGGGAGGGTGTCACACCTCTCTTCCCTCCCCTCCCCCACCCCCCCTCCAAAATTAAGGTACCCCGCCCTGCAGTGACATCACCAGCAGCCAATGGGTAGCTTTCCCCCCCCCCCCCATTTTGCATCCTGCGTTTCCAAGGAAACAGATACAGGGGTATGGGGGGGGTGGCCTCCCCCTCTTTTGCTCCCATCACATCCCTCCCTCCCCCTCCAGGATCCCCCCCCCCAAAATCTGGAGACAGTGGGGGCTGAGATCTGGCAAACTCATGTCAGTGATGGCTTTGCCCCCTCCCCCTCGCCCAATTAAGGTCATCAGCCCTCATTCATGGGTGATGGCAAGGGGAGGAGCATGCCCCTGTGCTCTCCCCTCCCTCCTCCCATGACGGGGCACTAAGTGCTCCCCTCCCAAAATCCCAGATGAGCACCCATAGGTGTTCCAGGGGGTGCTCGGGGGGCCTGCTGCTATGCCCCTGCCAGATGTCCTGTCCTGTCCTACCCCCCCAAAACAAAAGTATTTGCATCCCTCCTGACCCTGGGCCCCACTCGGGGGCAGGGTGACACAGTGCCAGGTGGGGGTAAGGTCACGGCAGAGCCTCTCTGCAGGGGCTTTGGGGTGTGTGTGGGGAGTCTCCGCATCCCCAGGGGTCATCTCCCCCCCCCACATAGGCTATGGGTAAACATAAGGTGGGGGTCATGGGGTGATGACCCCATCTACAGCATCATAGGGTGATGACCTCCTCCCCCCAAAAATGCAGGGCCCCCCAACTCTGCCTGCTCCTGAAGTGGTGGATCCTCCTCAGCCAACACCAGAGAGGCACAAGTGCTGGTAGCAACTCTACCCTCATGGGGACTCCCTCACCCTCCCGTGGCTACAGCCCTCTGCTTTGGCCAGCCTCCTCCTCTTGCCTTCTCCAGAGCTGTGAAGGCTCTGGGGACCAGAAAAGCTTTGGGGAACAGAGAGTGGACACGGAGCCTGGAGGGACCTCCAGCTGCAAGCCCTGAGAAACCAAGCACCCCTCAAGAAACTGAAGAGAAAGGTGGTGGGTCCCACTTCGCTCCTCCACAACTGCTTCTTGGAGCTCCAAGGAGAAGCTCCAATGCCACCAACCTTCTAGCTCCAAGAAGCAGCATCCCTGGTCCCAGCAGAGGCATGAGGATGGCTGCCCCAGGAGCTGGGCTGAATTCGAGGGACACAGTCCCCTGCCACTGGGCTCATCTTCACAATCTGACACCACAGGACAGGAGAGGGTTGGTCACGAAGGAGAAGCAAAAGGACAAGTGAAGGCCAGCAGCAGCTCTCAAGCAGCAGCTGTGATCTGCTTGGGTACAGTGGTTCGTAGGTGTCCTTCTTCCCCAGCCTGGAAGCAGCCAAAAGATTAAAGCACCCCAGAAAGGAGAGTGGAGGGGGTTCTGCTGTCCCCCTGGCACCCGGAGGTGAGGAGCTCGCTGCTGCTGAAGTCCTGACCTCCTCCACCCAGCAATTAAGGGGAAAAGCTCCACCCCTCTGCTCTCAAGGTGAACAACAGATCTGATAGTCGACCATGTCGAACCCACGGGATCTTGGCAATGCCCCATCCCACCCCTTTCCTTCTCCACGGGCCTGATCCACCAGCATGGGCACCTTCAAGCTGCAGCTGCACCGAGACATTTAAGCAAACAGCTTTGGTTGGCTCTGCAGGGAGGTGGTCCCTTCCCACCATCCTTCCATGGAGCAGAGTCCATCACACACACAGTGCTGGAGCTCTCTCCTCACAGCTGTGGCCTCATCAGATGCTTCAGCTGGGCTCAGCTGGAGCCCTCCAAGTGCAGGTTTCAAACCCAGTGAAGGGGACACTGCTTTGTCTTTCATGTGCTGAACCCCAAACACCAACTTAATCTTCCTCAGAAACAGCTGGAAAGGTGGAGAGCAGAAGGAGCCACTGGATTCAGAGTGGTGTGGTGGGCGTGAGGGAGTCCCAGCACTCACTGCTGGAAGTGGCCGTTCCTCTCTTTAGCACTCTGGAGAACAGGGCAGGAGAGGAGGCACCATGCCCTGTGCAGGAGGTGCAAGGAGAGGCTGAGGGCATTGGGCCAGCTCAGGGGCTCCTGCTGCTGCCTTCAGGTGCTACCAGGAGGTGCAGGGAAAAGTCAGGCTCTCCATGGAGATGAGTGGCCACAAGACAAGAGGCAACAACTCCACATGGAGAGTGGATCAATGATTTTAAAAGCATGAGGGTGACCACGCCTTGGAGCCCAGCTCTTGGTTAGGGAACTTCACTCTTGGAGACATTCAAGTCTCAGGCCAAGCCCTCAGCTATCTACACGAAGCAGGAGGATGGACATGGAGATAGACCTTGCCTACCCCATTGTGTCACACTGCAACCATTTGAGATACAGCACCACATGATCTTAACCACTCAGCACTGCCCCCTCCCCACATCACAGCTCCTCCTTCTGGCCCAAAGCCATTTCCCAGAAATGATTAAGACACAAGACCTTGACCTCCAGGCCCTTAAGGAAAGCACAGATGCTGCTCATGAGAAGCCTACAAGCCACAGGAGCAACATCTGGAGCAGGCATCAACTTCTTGG
This sequence comes from Pogoniulus pusillus, assembly GCF_015220805.1. Lineage (NCBI taxonomy): Eukaryota > Metazoa > Chordata > Aves > Piciformes > Lybiidae > Pogoniulus > Pogoniulus pusillus. Next base: position 12,102,707 of record NC_087282.1, read on the forward strand.
AGAACAAAAGCTGCCAGAGTAAGAAGAGTCTTCTAGAAGTAGGCTGAGGGTCCTGGAGCCTGTTCCACTGCACCTTGCTGCTCAACTCTGCCAGGGGAACTGGAAGGACCCTGCCTCACCCAACTGTTCCCCAGCATCTGAAGAATGCCCCAGTTTGATTTGGGCAAAGACAAACAAATGCACCCCCTTTGACTGCTGAAAGAGGCAAGGGGGTGGTCTTCAGCTAAAGCCACCCTTGGGTAGGCACTTGACAGCAAGCTCCTCATCAGCCATGAGACCTGGCTTGTCACTTCCCTCATCCCACCCCATATTTCCTCTCTCTTCCCATCATCCCACTTGCACTGCTGAGGTGGATTTCCCATGGAAACTCAATTCCATGTAACTATGGAAATCAGGCAGCAGTTCCACCACCCTTCCCTCCATCTCCAGCTGCCTGCTATGAAAATGGCCTTGCAGCAGGTGCCTCAGCCTGCAGTGGAACTGTGGCCATAAACCTGCTTGCCTGAGGTGGACACACCTGTCTCCTGCAAGTGAAGCCCTTCCTGATGTTCCTTCAGAGCAGTACCTAGGATGCCTGAAGCTCCCATGGTATATGGACTGACAGACTTGTTTGGACTGAGAAAGACCTCCATGACAGAGTCCAACCTCAGAGCACCATGGCCATTAAACCACGTCCCAGAGTGCCACATCCACACATTTCTTGAACACCTAGCAGTAACATGGATCCATGGACTCATCCTCCCTGCTCTGCTCACAGCACTAAGGGCAGGTCTGGGCACAGAAAGCCCAGACCAGAAGAGCAGGGATTGACCATGTCCATGTAGTGAGGCAACAGCAGCAAGAGGTGACTGTAGCTGTGCCTTTGCTTGCTCCACCTCAGCACCAGGCAAAAGCAACCACGGGTGAGATTTGCTGGTCCCTCTGCATCACCAAAGGCAAATAGGAAACAGGCTGGAGATACAACAAAAGGGTTTTGAAGTTCTCCAGAACCTCCAGCACCCAAACTGTTAACAGGAATCTCAGTCTGCTCCTCTCCCACGAGGACACTGCCTTGAGGATCCTCCTCCTCCACACCCAGCACCACCATCTGCTGAGGAGGCGGTGTGAGACGCGGGTGTTCAGTGCCATGAAGAGCAAGAATGGATGGAAGCTCTGTGAGGAGCTCTCAGCTCTCCACCTCAGAAGTGCCCTTCAGCTCCTCGTTCCTCACAGATCTTCCCAGCATGTGTCTGGGCAGGGAGACAGTGGAAAAAGTAGAGCTGGGATCAGAGTCACCACACCCTTCTTCACAGAGCAATTTGAAGCAGGATGAGAAGGGGAAAAGAGGGAGGAGAGATGGTGACAACCATCATTTCTCACCCAGCAAGCCAAAGATGCCCCAACTCATTGCACTGCTGGTCCTGTGTAATGGAAACCACACCAAAAATCCAGTAAAAACCAGTCACCAACGTCAAGTAATGGCCAACCAGCTCAGCACAAACACTTCCTGTAGCTCCTGCCCCCACCAGACGTCCTACAGCTCCTCCTGACTCACCAGAATGAAGGTCAGACATCCCTGGAGTAGCTCACTGCTTGGTCACTCAAGGGTTTTGGCCACTTTTATTTACCACTTTGGTGAGTGGAAAGAGGCCAAGTCCAGCCCAAATGCTGCACCTATGGACTCAGCTTTGCCTCCACGTGGGAAAATAAATGGGATTCTGGAATGGTTTCAGTCAACAGTCTCCAAAACTGTGGAAGGAGAAAGAGAAGCTCTTTAGCCTGAAGAAGATTGACAGGGAATCTTCTCAATGCTCAGCAGGAGAGATAAGGAGGGAGGGGGGGGAGAGGATGGAGTCAGACTCTTCTCAATGGTGCCCAGTGACAGGACAAGGGGCAATGGGCACAAACTCAAAACTAGGAGGTTCCACCTCTACAGGAGGAGAAGATTTTTTGGTGTGAGTGTGCTGGAGGCCTGGAGCAGGCTGCCCAGAGAGGCTGTGGAGTCTCCTCTGGAGATTCCAAACCTGCCTGGCCATTGTGATCCTGGGCAAGTTGATGTGGGTGCCCCTGCTTGAGCAGCGGAGTTGGACTGGGTCATCTCCAGCGGTCCCTTCCAGCCTCCAGCAGGCTGGGATTCCACGACTCTGCCTTGCAGATCCACTCACCAAAGCTGGCTTGCGAAGGAAGAGAGCCTGCTGTCCAAAGCTCTAGGATCTCAAATCCCTGGTAGCAAAAATTTATTTCCATGACTGAAGACAAGGAGAAATTTATAAACGGATTCTAGCAACCCACCGAGAAAACAGTAAATATTCCATCCCTGTCACTTATGCCATCATCATCATCCTCACCCAGGTGCAAAAACATCCATACTGGTTCTGCCATGTGCCACATGCACATCACCTTGTGCTTCCATCTTCCCAACCCCACAGGCTGCCAGGGAAGTCTCTTTGAGAAGGTCCACAGTGGATCCAGACATCCTCCCAGCGACTAGTGTCCGACGTTAAACAGGAGAAAAAATAAAGCAGCAACACTCATTTCAAAGCCCAACAAAGACATCAAACATTGTTAGATTCTCCTAAAAAATAAGTAGTTCCAATTCATTTTTTCTCCCCCCCAAGAAGCCCCACGGTGCCCTCAGGGCCTAGGTTCAACGCATCAGCAGGCTGTGCTTTGGTCCATCCACTCTCTCCAGCTTCTCAAAGTGCTTTCTGGCGTTGCGGATGTTGATCAGCGTAGCCGCAGAGGCTGGGAGGGAAATGGGACAGGGGAGATAAAGTTAAAAAGGGATGAGAGTCACCAAGCTCTCACAACCCAACTGCTGCCCCAAAGCAATGTCTTCATCAACAACCTCTTATTTCAATCCTGCTTCTCTCTTTCACTGTGCAAAACTTGACTCTGAGCTGTTGCTGATGCCAGTAATACACCATCAGGCTGTGCTGCCACTCCGAGAGACCTTCCCCAAGCCTCCAGCCTGGCCAGCAGAACCTCACACAGTTCAAAACAAGGACAAGTGTAGGGTCCTGCACCTGGGGAGGAACAACTCCCTACACCAGCAACAGTCAGGGGCTGACCTGGGAGTGCTGGTGGGCAATAAAGTTATCCATGGGATAGCAACGTGCCTCTGTGGCTAAGATGGCAAATGGTCTCTTGAGAGTGCATGAAGAAGAGTGTGGCCAGCAGGTCAAAGGAGGTTCTCCTCCCCCTCTCCTCTGCCCTAGCAAGGTCACATCTGGAGTACTGAATCTGGTTCTGGGCTCCGCAGTTCAAAAGGGACAGGGAACTGCCAGACAGAGCCCAGAGGAAGTGACAAAGATGCTGAGGGGCCTGAAGCATCTGTGAGGAGGAAAGGCTGAGAGCCCTGGGGCTGTTTTGCCTGCAGAAGGGCAGCCTGAGAGGGGATCTGATCAATGTTCAGCAAGAGATAAAGGGTGGGGGGTGAGAGGATGGGGCCAGGCTCTTCTCAGTGGTGCCCAGGGACAGGACAGGGGTTAATGGGCACAAACTGGAACCCAAGAGGTTCCATCTGGAAATGAAGAGAAACTTCTTTGTTGTGAGGGTGCTGGAGCCCTGGAGCAGGCTGCCCAGAGAGGTCGTGGAGTCTCCTTCTTTGGAGAGCTTCCAAACCTGGCTGGACATTGTGATCCTGATCACCTCTGGGTGACCCTGCTTTAGCAGCGGTTGGACTGGATGATCTCCAGAGGTCCTTTTCAACCCCCACTGTGCTGGGATTCTGGAGGACAAGGCAGAGCGAGCTGTGGTCAGCCTGCCCACAGGGGTGGCTGCACAAGTCACCACAGCTTGTCCTGCAGCAGAGCAGCCTCAGGGCTGTAATCCAGTCACAAGCTTTCCACGAGTTTTCCCTAATTCAGTAAACCCTTTGAGAAGAGGAGGACAGGAAGCATCAACAGTAAGCCACGAGGTTGTCCTGGACAGTGTCTCCTGAGCACCTCAGCCCCTAAGAGAAGCAGATTGGGTTTGAGCTGTGTCACACTGTGCCTCTAAGGGCTGGCTGCTGGCTGCAGTTTCTGCTTTAAGATAAATAGATGCTGCTATAATTAGAGTCCTAGGCCACCAAAGCCAGCTCAGGCAGCAAGAGCAAAAACACTCCAACATGATCCATCTCTGCTTCCTCTCCAAAAACATCACTGGGGCTGCCAGAGCAGAACAGCCCAAAATAGGTTATTAGAAGTGACCTCCTAAATCAGGTCACATCTGTTGTAGTGGTTCCCCACCACTGCTATGATCCTACACTCAACAGCAACAAACTGAGCGACCTGGTGTAGTGAGAGGTGTCCCTGCCCACAGGAAAGGGCTTAGGCATATTCAAGGGCCCTAAAACCCAAACCATTCTATGAATCTATGAAATAGCTGAGCTGCTGAAAACAGTCATCTCCTGCAAGCCAAGTCATTTCTGAGCCACCTTCCCCACCCTCCTGCTCAGACAGGGCAAACCAGCAGGACAGCAAATCCCTCTCTGGCTTTTCATTACGATCAGATTTTACCACTTTGCTTTAATATTTAAAGGGAAGCAAAGTTTAAACTAGACTCATAGAAGGGGTGGAGCAGGTGATCCTTGGGGTCCCCTTGCAACCTGGCATTCTATGATTCCTTCAGCATTTTGTCCCTACAAAAGCAGACCAGAAGCTTGTCTTAGCTCCAACTTACGTATTGAAGGGTCTGACATCACCACCATCACGTATGTGTTTGATGTGAAGATGTCAATGAAAGCAGCAAAGTTAGAGTTCCTCACTTCCATGCTCTGGAAAGAAGCTGCCAGTTTACTAGGAGGGGAGAGAAAGGGAAAAAAAACCACAATCAGTAAAGAAAGGATGAAAATAAAGAAGAAAAAGCAAATGAACCATTACTGTAACCCTGCTCCAACAGGTTTTGTGCCCAAGTAGCCATCAAAAGAAGTGTGTGAGACCCTGCAGGCAGGTAACACCAAGTTCGTGTTGTCTCTTTGTTGTGTGACCTAGGACTAGTTGGGGTTTGATTGGTGTCTTTTTTTTTGGCCCTTCTAAAGGAAACAAACTCTTTAGCTTTAGGCTAAATGAGACTATAAAATGATTCGTGTAGTGAATGGTGAAAGTGTCTCAAAATCTACAACCCCACCACAGCCATGGCCAAGCAGTCGACATCACTCACCCCACAGCCTGGCCGTGGGAGGTGTCCCTGCTCATGGCAGAGAGGTTGTGTATAGATGACCTTTAAGGTCCAGCCCAAGTCACTCCATGATTCTATGATCTGATGGACAACTCAACGATCTCACTGATTTATCAGCTCAATCCCTACCTTGCCCAGGAGAATGGGGCTTAGAAGAAAATGATTGTTGCCAAACAAACCTCTTTGAACCATCAGCAAAGGAGGAAGTTTGAGATGTGCTGCTGATGGACAGGGTTTAGTGGTGACCGAGCAGTGTTCACACTTGGACTGGACAAACTTAAAGCTCTTTTCCAATCAAACTGACTCTAGAAACAATTAACTCAGTTGCATTTAAGCAGGGTGTAACTTAACTGCACCATCTCAAGCTTGCTGGGGAGGAACTAGCATTAACCTGGAGAATGAAGCCAAACTATCTGCTGAGGTGTCTCCCCCACCAGCTCACCTGCAGCTGAGCTTGAATTGTTTAATAATGTTGCTGATTTTCTCGAACCTGTGGACATCTCGCTGCTCTTTGCATTGATAGTGAGAAATGACCTGCAAGGCACAAGGAGAGGGGGCAGGGTTATTCATTTACTTCACTACAGGCTCCTCAGAAGGGATGGTAAATGGGTTGGGATCAGGACAGGGATACCATCTGTCTTCTGTTGATTGAACCTCGGAAACTATCTGGCCGTGTGAGGTGTTAATCTGCCTACTTAGCAGCAATTTAGACCTTGATTTAAAGAAAAAAGTTCGAAGAGAGGGAAAAAAAATGCACAAGCATCCCTTCAGGGAAGATGGGACATGGGACAAGTGCTGGAAGAGCTTTTTCTGCCTCGGTCTATTGTGCTACGGATTCCCAAGGGCTGAACCTGGGCAAGTCCCGGTTTCCCAGGAGGTAGGATACACAAAGCCTGCTCTCCAAGACGACACAAGCCTTTCCTCCTCAAGGAAAGCAGAAGGGTTTCCCAGAGAGTTCCCTCCCCACCAGTTCACCCAGTCAGCCTAAGATGTGCAAGCTGCTTGTATTCTGATCCACTCTTTCTTCCTCCTCAAGAGCCATCCAGCAGCAAACAGAACTTAGTGCCTGGCTGCAAAGCTTCAGAGGACTCAAGAGTGTTGAGGAATCCTTGCAGCAGCAGCACCCACAGCTCTCTCTCCCCAGTCATCTTCACAAAGTTGGTAGGTCCAAGGCCTTCACACCTTGGCCCAGCTGGGCCAAGAACTGCTCTTGCTGCACAATCAAACAGTTTTATCACAGCCTCAGACCTTCACTCTTTGGCCCAGTTGGACCAAGAACTACTTTTGCTGCACCATCACACAGTTCTAACACAGTCTCAGACCTTCACTCCTTGACTCAGCTGGACCAGGAACTGCTCTTGCTGCACAATCAAAAACTCTATCACCTTTTGTTCCCACTGCAAAGAAAGATGAGCATTTAAACTACCTTATGCTGTGTGCTTTAAGCTCTTAAGAACCATGAAACCAAATTCTGCTGGAAGTGTCAGATGCTCTCTCCCCAGGATCTTAAACACTTCATTTTCCACCTGTGGAGTCACAGCCTTGTGAGAACTAAGACTTTTGTGGGGGTCTTTCTTTTTCCCCCCAAGCACCTTAAAATGATCATCCACATCCTACTTGCTAAACCTGCCCACCTCTCCCTAGGAATTGAGGTTTAACCAGGCTCAAGGACCACATTTATACCAAAGACTTCACCACCTCCAAGCACATTCCTTAACTTGCCAGGTTGGAATTTCTGTTACTGTGACTTGGATACAATTTCAGAGGAACATTTCAGTCCAGGAGAAAGGAAAAAAAAAATAAGAGTCCTGGAGGAAGGTTAAACACATGAAAAACAGGAGAAGAAAAGAGCCTTTTAGTCACCATTGAGACTATTCTCAGTAAAAATGTACTTATAATGAAAGTGCTGTGAGATACCACCAAGGTGGAACTATTTATCACCTACAAAAGGTCAAAAAGCAGAACCTGGAGAAATGGTAGGTGTTTACTCCTGAGAGTTTAAGAAGTGAAAGAAGTGATGGCTCCTATTCCACATTCCATCCATCATGTCCAAATCAGACATTTGGCTGCCAAATAAAACTCTCAAAATTGAAACCCATTCCTCCAAGTTTTGTGCCAAGCCTGATGAGAAACCAGAAGCTCAGAGTATGGGTGGACAAGCAGCAACAGTGGTCTTAACCAACATTTTTTCCTCGTGGAGACAACAGATTGGAAGCAATTGCCACACAGGTGCTAACTCCAAATGCTGCTCCAACTGTTTGTGATCCTTCATCCACGCTCTGGCTTTGTAGAACACCAGGCAAATAAACAACTCCACCAAAAATCTCGACCAGCAAAAACACCAGGCCAGGAGGAACTGAGAAGGCTCATTTCAAGCTGAAGAAGCATTTTTTTACCCTGTGCAAAAAGAGATTCTCAAATTGATGCCACAGCCAGCAGGAGAATGGGGATCTGAAAGGCTCTCTGAGCCTGGGAGAGGGAAGCACTAAGCAAGCCCTCAGCTCAGCTGCTAGGAGTGGAAATTTTGGGAAGGTCCCGTGAGCATGGAGTCGTGTCAGCTACTTTCAGTATCAGCCAGCCTGGATGGTGGCATTCTGCCATCTGGCACTGGCACCTCCTGCTGGGCCACTGCCACATCAGCACTGTGCATCCCGGGAACTCGGTCCTAGGCTGGGCAGAGGAACCCGAAGGGCAGAGCTGCTGTATTCACCAGGAACGTGGCCCTCTCAAACAGAAGCACTTCATCTGCCTCGATGATCTGAGCAAAGTTCCTCAGGTTCATTTCCAGCTGCTGGACATTGGGGATCAGCTGATAGACTATACTGGACCAAGCCTGCCAACAAAGACAGACACAAGAGAAGGGATGTGTTAGCATGACTCTGCCTTGTCCTCTGTCATGCAATGTACTAAAAACAGATTAATTGCAGTTCTGGGTGTTAATCATAGAATGTTAGGGGTTGAAAAGGACCTCTGGAGATCAAGTCCAACCCTTCTGCTAAAGTAGGATCACCCAGGGCAGGCCTCACAGAAAAGTGTCCAGATGGGTTGCAATCTCTCCAGAAAAGGAGACTCCACAACCTCTCTGGGCAGCCTGCTCCAGCCCTCCAGCACTCTCACAACAAGGTTTCTCTTCCTTTCCAGATAGAAACTCCTGGGTTGCAGTTTGTGCCCATTATCCCCTGTCACTGGGCATCACTGAGAACAGCCTGGCTTCATCCTCTTGCCCCCCATCCTTCAGCTCTTGCTGAGCATTGATCAGATGCCCTCTCAGGCTGCTCTTCTGCAGGCTCAACTACCCCAGAAATCTCAGCCTTTCCTTCTCACAGAGATGCTGCAGTCCCCTCAGCATACTTCCTGCCACCACTGGACTCTGTCCAGCAGTTTTGTCTCTCTTGAACCCAATCCAGTACTCCAGATGTGGCCTTGCTAGGGCAGAGTAGAGGAGGAGAACCTCCTTCACACTCTTCCTCATGCAGCCCTGGAGACCATGTGCCTTCTTGGCTACAAGGGCACACTGCAGTCCTACAGATAACCTAAGTTTATTGTCCACCAGTGCTCCCAGGTCCTTCTCCATGGAGGTGCTTTCCAGCAGGACAACCCCTAATCTGTACTGGGGCATGGTGTGATTCCTCCCCAGATGCAGGACCCTATGCTTGACAGCCCAGGCAAGGCTGGGAAGTTTCTCCCACTTGCACATCCAGGTATCTCTACCAGCAGTGGTAGCCCAGACCTGAGTAAACTCTTCACTAACTCAAGTTCTCCACACCAGTCACAGAGGAACTAAAATTCTACTCAAGAGCTCTAAATCACACTAGCTTTAGGCTGGCAGTGCTCCTGTCTCTACTGCTCCTGGATAAACCTGCTCAAGAGCACAGATACTGCGAGCCTGTGACTCTGACACACGGAGGAGTTCTGCTGTTTGCCTCCAGAAGCAGTTGCTGAAGCACTAAAAAGCCAGTTACTAATAAAGCAGGAGCAATTGCTTAGTTTATCCTGCTCGTTTTCTTCCCCCAAAGGGTTGTCAAGTCCTCGCTCAGGCTGCTCAGGGCAGTGGCAGAGTCCCCATCCCTGGAAGGGTTTCAAAGCCATGGAGATGCGGTGCTGAAGGACATGGTTTGGTGGTGACCTGGCAGTGCTGGGTTAATGGTTGGACTCCATGATCTTGAAAGTCTTTTCCAACCCAAACACTTTGTGATTCTAACTATCCACTCTCCTTTCTCACCCTCTTGCTGTCCAGTGTGAGAAGGGAAGCAAGATAAGGAAAAGAAGCTGCACAAACCTTGTACAGTGTCTCATCCCAGATGGAAGTTCTAAAACAAACACATTCCAAGGGACGGGAAAGGCGCTTCAAGTCTTCCTCACGCTCCTTAAAAATCTGGGGAATAAGAAAAGATCAGCAATGAGTGTAAATATTTGAGCAACACGAGCTAGTGGAAGGTGATCTTACAGGTCCTTTCCAACACAAACCATTCTAGGACTCTGTGGTAGATGTCCCATTTCTGGAAGTAGAATCGCAGCACGGTGAGGGTCGGGACTCTGGAGATCATCCAGTCCAACCCCCTTGCTAAAGCAGGGGCACCCACTCACAATGGCCAGTTGGGTTTGGAAGCTCTCCAGAGAAGGAGACTCCACAACCCCTCTGGGCAACCTGCTCCAGGCCTCCAGTACACTCACACCAAAGATGTTTCTCCTCCTGTTCAGATGGAACCTCTCAGGTTCCAGTTTGTGTCTGTTGTCCCATGGATGGTGAGAGGCAAGTTTAAGGTAATTTTCTCACCTCCAGTCCTACTTTATTCTGGAGCCAAGCTCTGGTAAAAGGCCTAGAATCATACACTGAGCACCAGACTTGGTCAAGTTAGATAATGGCTGGATTCAATCTTAATAGGTCTTTTCCAACCAAAACTGTTCTATGATCAGAGCTATGAAAGAAAACATTTAGAGCAATTGTCACTGACTATCACTACTTCTGTTCCCCACTAGATTATACTAGAGGCAGAGATGACACACAATATAGCAGAGGCAGAACAAGCTCAGAAGGCTCAGACAACACTCAACATCTGAGGAAGCCTTTGAGGAACAGCTCTGATGGGGCTCTATTTGAAGCAGGAAATCACAACACATTAGCAGAGTCCAAAGATGCTCTATTTGGAACCATTTCTATGGCAACTCCTCACCAAATCCCGCTGATCCTCCTGCACCAAGTCCATCTTGTGCACCAGACAGAAGATCTTTGCATCAGGAGAGTTCTGCAGAATTGCCTCCAAACAGGACTGGTAGTAGTGCATGTCCTTCTCCAGTTCACGGCTCTCTACATCAAAGACATAGATGAGGACTTCTACGTTGCGGAAGATGTTGTCCCGCTGACTGGTGAAGTAGTTCTCCATAAAGGTGTCCTGGCTGAGGAGGAGCAGAGCAACAAAGCAAGGAGCCTTCTGTTAGAGCAACCAGGTCTTGCTTAGCACTGCCAGGAGCAGTGCTACCTCCTGCTAGAAAGGCAAGATTTGAATCTAGAGCTGCTGAAGTCGAGTAAAGTTGGACAGCGCTGCTAAAGCTCATCAGTGGGAGAGCCTTCCTCAGAATGCCTCTTCCCAGAGCTCCAGGACTGCTCTCAGCCTTCAGCATCGCCCCTCAGCCTGGATCAAGCAGGTGAGGAGCAATTCTGAAACCAGTGTCACCTGCCACCACCTCAGAAGAAATTCCAGGTGAAGGGCTCAGCTTTTTGCCAGCAAGGGAAGGGTGAACTCACACACTGGCAGCTTTACAAAGGGTTAACTCAAGGGAAAATCTCTTCCACTCATCTCCATGCACAGGCCTAAGATGTGGCACCCACTCTTCCAGAGCTGCCTCACCAGTCTGAGCACACACACACGATGGCCACGGCTGTCTTAGGCTGAAGGCTGGACTTTGTGATCTTAGAGGTCTTTGCCAACCAAAACAATTGTATGACTATGAAGCTTGCTCTGTTCCCTTCAGACACAAGCAGCTTGCCTCTTCCTCCATCCTGGGCAGGAGGACCTCTGCTTTGTCCCCTCCCCTGAGCTAACCCCCAACAGTCTCAGAAGCAAACAAACAGCACCTACCCTCCGCAGTCCCAGAGGTTTAACACCAGGTTTCCTAGGAATCTAACATGGGAATGCTCCACATCAACTGGAAAGAGATAACAGGAATTTAGTTGGCATCCCACGCTCCCAGATGGGAGCTGCCTCCCCAGGAACCCCATCGTTTGTTAAATCCCATCTGCACTACATCCCCGTGGGTAAACTGCAGCTGGAGGCACCAAGGGAAGACAATTCCCAGCAGAATTCTGGCTTTCCTACTCCCCACTAAGGACACTGTTCTCCTGAGAAGCACAACCAGTGGGTCCCTTTAACGTCTCTTCTACCTTCTGTGGTATTTTAGGAATTGCTGTAGCTCCAGCATACTCTGCAAGGCCTTGAAAGACATAAACCAGCAGCACAAAGAATGGAACTTCACAAGCAGGCCAAATTTACAGCCAAGAGGAAGAGTGCACCAATCCATGACATTAAAGTCCTCCTTAATGGTGCTTCCTACTGAGGAGCATTAGGTGCCAACAGTTCATACCCCTGTGTCAGAAGACCCTTTTATTGCTTTGGCAGATCAGGGCCTTTGGAGAGGAAAAGTGGCAGAAGATACTGGCTAAGTCTTGTGCACCACCCTGCCAAAGCCACAGGGAGACAGAAGATTGCTGGGTGTCCAGCTCTGATACTCCAGCTGGCCAAAAATGGGAACACATCTCCAGCAAGCAGGACATGAGGAGGGCTCTGAACACTCCTCCAGTAGTAGATGTAGCTGCAGCAAAGGCTGCATCCTGATCCAAAACCAGAGTGAAGGAGAAAGTCCAATAATAAAGGCAGCAGCACTGGACTCTGCTGCCTTCCCTCTGACTCGAGCTTCCTACCTGCCCTCAGCTGAACTCAGGAGTGATGTTCCCTGGGAGGTGTGGTGGCTGGGAGGATCTGCAGCCACCCACCTGCTCCAGAGCAGAGGTAGGGACCGCCAGAGGGCATGGCCTCACCCCCTTAATGAAGGGGGTTTGAGCCCTGAGAATTGGCAGTTCAAATAAGCCAAGTCTTACTTGTGGCACCCAGGCGCCGTGTGTCCCTGGCGATGTAGTTGGCAAAGATAATGGACCTCATGCTGGTCTTCCCAGACCCACTTTTACCCATCAGCAGCACCTGGCAAGGAAAGTGAAGAATTAGCTCCTAACAAAGCACCAAGTCCTTCACAGATCCCTTGGGGTTACCCACTAGCTGCCAAAGCCACCAGAACACAGGATCAATGTGTTTCAGATGCGAATGTGTCAGGGGAGGCAAAGAGCGGCGATGTGCCTGGGAAAGCCAAAGACAGATGTCCTCACCTCCTTGCTGCCCAGCCTGGCCTGACTGAAAACCTTTCCATTTTCACTTGTACCCTTAAACTATCCTCCCATCCTCTCAGGGATCTCTGCTCTTCCAGACACTACACTTCTCTTCCTTCAGCCCAGACAGAAGCAAACACTTGCTGGTTCTGGTGACACTGAAGGACGTTGTCGTGACAGAAGGAACAGCTTTATTGTGAGCTTTTAAGACCAGACTGGAAATAAGCCCTTGCACTATCAGCACTCCTATTCTCCACCCGTTCCTTCTTTTTCCCTTCACGCTCTTTTCCTTCTCCACCTGTTTTCTCTTCCCTCATAGAAGTGAAATACAAGTTACGTTTCAAGCTTCATGTGTCAGTAGATCAGCACAAAGTGCAAAGCAGATGGGACAGTCTAGTCCAAGCACACCAGGCTGTTGTGCATGGCAGGCACATGACTCCAGAGTCCTGTTTGCAGAGTATAAGGCTGAAGAAGAGCCAGCACCTTTGTGAGCCAGAAACTAGGGGATGGCTGTGGTGGGAAAGAGGGGAGACAGTCACCCAAGAGGAGAGTCTGCACTGTGCTTTAAAAGCAGACATTAGAACACCAACAGTGACAGTCAGCAGGAACTGGCTCACAAAAGCAGCTGCTAAACGAGTTCCAGTTACAAACCCAGCCTTTGGCAACAGCTTTGAAAACTCTTCATCAAGGTTAGGTTTAATAAGAGTGCACAGTCTGCCTGCCTGGCCCACACCAGAGCCAGGCACCTGCTGGGAAGGTGTCTGCTCCACTCCCATCCTTGCTCTGCAACTGCATGGCAACGACTATCAGAATCTCAGGGCAAAAGAGGAGAGGCAGGACTGCACCAACTCCTTCTGACAGCAACTGAAACATTTCAGAGGCTGCCAGGAGCCCGTTTCCAGAAAGGAGCTGACCCCAGGATTTGTAGCTAGGACTGTTCCTCTGACAGGGAGGTTGCTTAGGTCACACCTTCCTGAGCAAAGCCCCACAAAGCTGTGTTCCTTCAGCTACACACAGACTAGGAAGAGAGCAGCAGCAGCATCTCTTATGCCGCCTGCAGAGAAAGCACCTGCAGAAACCCAACACAGCTCCAGGGCAAACCCACGGTTTAGGCTGCTGAGGCTTTTCAAAGGAGTAAGACACCAGCACAAAGGTCCAGGCAGGAAAGCCAGACCTGGCACACCACAGAGAGACAGCCAAGACAACATCATATGCTCTATAAAGCCACTCTAATGGCTTGGAATACACTTATTGCTGGACTGACCCCCAAATTGCTCCCGATGTAACCCCTTCAGTTCTCAGTAAAAGTGCTGTTCCTTCCCTGTGAGTTAAAGTCCACCCTCCCAGGAGCTACCTGTGAATCACTGGCTCCTCTCACAAATTTCTGTGACCCATCAGCAGGGTCTCCCTGCCAGCCAATGAAGCAGAGCATATTTTCAGAGCACATCCTCTTCCCTCCTGCTGCGGGAGGCACACAGCAAGCAAAGGGTTTTGCAACACGTACCAGAAACCCTCTCACAGCAGTAAGGGTGGAAGGCTCTGCAGTGGGCCTGCCCCACTACTCCTGTCAGCAAATGAATCCAAACACGACTTTACTTCCCATCTCTTTAAGCAAAGAATGTTTGCTGACTCTGAAGAGGCACCTAACAGCCAAAGAACACAGGGAACTAGAGACAAACACACAACGACATCAGCAAAAGCAGGCGGGGGAAGGAAAACTCAACTGCAAAGGGTTCTCTCCGCTTGGTTCTTACCTTTTTCTTCATGGCTGTGCTTGGCATCACCCACCTACAGAGAAAAGACCATCTTCTTACATTGCTCTGCTTGCCTCACACGCTTCACGCCAACACCCAGATCCCACCCAATCCCACCCACAGAAGTCCCCTGCAAAAGGGGAAGCTCTCCCGCACCGACACAATTCCCACCTCAGCAGACATTTGACAGTTTCTGCACCAGACGGCAAAAGGGGAAACTTCAGCAGAAGCTTCTTCCTGCTAGAAACCCTTCCAACAGCCCGTGCTGAGCAACGCTCCCGTGATTACCCGGCCAAAACAGGCCTGAGCAGGATAAACGCGGCCAGCGCTGGAAGGCAGCGGGAGACACTGGCACAGCAGCCTCACCGCTCGGCTCTCCTCGCACACGGCAGACAGAACTGCCCGCACCCCACTCCCTACTCCCTATCCCTTCTCCACCGGGATGCTCCGGAGCCGGCACCACGCAACCGCAGCATTCATGTCCACACACTCCGCTGCCATACAGCCCCTCCCCAGGCCCGGACAGACCCCAGCCCGCTCCTCCACTCTCCATCTCCAAGGCCACCGGGCCCGACAGCAACTTCACGCTCCCCGCCCATCCCCGGCTCAGCCGACGCCGCCGAGCCCTGGCGCTCCCCGCTACCTCTATCCGCGACAGACGCCTCCCGGGCCGGCTCGGCAGTGCCTGCGGGCGGCGGCAGGGCTCGGGGCGGCGGTGTGCGTGCTGCCGGCCCGCCCAGCCGCCAGCGCTCCGGAGTAGGCCTCAAAGCCCGGGGCTGGCGTGACTCCGGCGCCCCGCCAGGGTCTCGCTGCCGCCGCCCGGGACCCCCCGCCCCCCCCAGCGGCGCTCACGAGACCCAGGCTCGGCGGCCGCCGCGGTCACGTGAGCGCTCGCCCCGCCCCTCCCGCTCGCTCCCCTCTGTCACGTGAGGCGGCGAGGCGGGCGGAGCGAGGAGCGGGAAGGCGGCGGCGCGCGGCGGCAGTGAGGCCCCGGGCGCCATGTTAGGTGTGGGCAAAGCGCTGGCTGGCAGGGCGGGACTTACGGAGGCGGGAAGCGGCGGGCGAGGCCTGCAGAGCCTCACATAGCTCTGAGTGGCGGCTGGTGGCGGCACTCCTAGTGAGGCAGGCGGTGCGGGCTCCATGGAGCCTCGTACGGCCTTGAGCGGCGGTTTGAGCCGAGCAGGCACCTCTGGTAAAGCGAACTGTCCAGCAGAGCCTGACAGAGTTGCCGCAGCAGCGATATGAGGCGGGCCGGGAGCACTACATTCAGCGCCTCCCATATGGTCTAGCGGTTAGGATTCCTGGTTTTCACCCAGGCGGCCCGGGTTCGACTCCCGGTATGGGAAGCTTCGTTTTTCTCTTCTCTCGGGACGGAGAATCGGCGCCCCCCACTCGCCTTTCATTTCCGAGGAGTCCGCTCCTCACTCGGACCGTATTTTTTCCACTGAATTTCTCGCCAGGAAGCGCCCAGTTACTGCAAACCCTCATTCCCTCCTCGGATTAAAAGCTCCGAGTCAACACAGTCAATCTCGTCTTGCACTAACCTAGGGGAGAAGAATGCTCCTTGTGTCCCACAAACTGACCCGGCCCGGGCAGGGCAGCTCTCGTTCTCTTGCCCGTATTGGGAACCTGGGCTCCTCCTGCCCCCCACCCCCGAAGCTGAAGGGCTCAGACAGACCCATCACGCATCTACTGAAGCTTCTGGGGTGTCAGAGACTGTGGCTCCAGCAGGTTTCTGGGCAGCCCTCGCAAAGCAAGAGCCTTGTCACATCGTGCATCCCCCCCTACCCCCACCCCTGAACCTCGTCACCTCACATACCTCCCTTGGAGCTTTGTCACCTCATGTGCCACTTTTTAAAGCCTGTCCCCCTTTCAAAGCCTCCGCAACCAAGGGCTGCTACCAGTCTTGCAGGAAGACTTCTGTTCCTTATGCCCTGGTGTCCCCCAGCCCCCTCAGCCAGGCAGGTGTCAGGGGGAAACTGAGGGCTGTGCGTGTATGGCGACCACATGCAGCAGCCCGATGTGATGATCGGGGCAGGCAGGGGCTCTATGACTGGATGTCCTCAGGGACTCCGTGAAGAGAGTCTCTGTGTCCCCAACTAAGGACTAGGGAGACTGTGTGGGTGTGGTGTGTGCTGCCCACAGGGAACATCTGTAAACGTGGCAAGGTCCTGCTGCTGGGTTTTGCTGTTTAAATAAGCCACTCATACATCTCCCCTTTTTAAAGCACACTTCCAAAGAAAAATGCACCCAGTCAGCTTGAGTGCTGTTTATTCAATATTCTTACAGGAGAGAAAGTTGTATCAAAGTTTGGAACAGACCAAGCTTATCATTCAACTGCACGATGCCAGTGCTCACTCACTGCCAACACTCAAACCGAGCTGCAGGAGCCTCCTACCACACATATTCTGTTCACTGTACACTCAAATTGTGACTCCTGGAAGCTTTATTGACTAAACTTTCACTTGAACAATCCCAAATGGCTCCAAAACTAAGAAAAGGCAGCCTGGAGATTGCATAGAAACAGCAACAGTCTTTCAGGAAACAATTCACTGGGTTTTTTTTTTTTGTGGTAGTAAACATACTTTGGACTTTCAGTAGCTGGACTTTGCTCATTATGTTACCATTAGTAAAAAGACCAAAATGCTTCATGACTCACACGTGGTGCAGGTGGCTCGGCTGCTGCAGCTACAGCACAAATGTATCAGTGACTCCCCAAGATGCTAGTTGTCCATCAGGTCCCACCTTCTTCAGGCTGAGCTGCCAAAGTCTGAAAGTATTTTGCCTAAAACTGAGAACTTCCTGCTCCTCAGGGTGTAAAAGCACCTTGTGATCACACAACCACAGAATCCCAGCATGGTGGGATTGGAAGGGACCATTGCAGATCATCCTGCTACAGCAGGGTCACCCACGGCAGCTTGCCCAGGATCAAAATGTCCAGTAGGGTTTGGAAGCCCTCCACAACCTCTCTGGGCAGCCTGCTCCAGGCCTCCAGCACCCTCACAACAAAGAATTTTCTCCTGCTGTTTAGATGAAACCTCCTGGGTTCCAGTTTGTGCCCCTTGCTCTTTGTCCTGTCCCTGGGCACTACTGACAAGAGCCTGGCCTCATCCTGTTGTCCCCCATCCTTTATGTCTTGCTGAGCACTGGTCAGATCCCCTCTCAGGCTGCTCTTCTCCAGGCTCAGCAGCCCCAGGGCTCTCACCCTTTGCTCCTCACAGAGATGCTCCAGGCCCTTCAGCATCTTCCTAGCCTGCAGTACACCAGAGGAACATTTTTCTCCACAGGGTGAGCCTGGAGTAAGAGAAAGAAATGCAGGGAAGGCAAAGATGAAGTTAGAAGCCTTTTGAAACTGAGCCACTCAGGCATTCTTCTGAGGTTACTGCCCACAAAGCACACACCTGAACCCACATCTTCAACCAAATCCCCATGAAGATACTGAACATCTGGAGCACTTGCCAGATTTGCTGTGGACAGGCTGCTCCATCTTCTTCAGGTGGCAGATACCCTGTGAGGAAAAAAACCAATGAAGCAAACATACAACATGTAGATAAAATGATTTGGGAGTGTCTCACAGAGTTTCACTGACTTCTCCCCCACTACTTATTGAGCTTTGCTGCTCTCAGAGTCCTGCTGTTGTCACACCACTGTTTGCTGCCATGGCCCTCTCTCATCTCCTGCTTTGAGGGTAAAATCTCTTCCAGAACTTGTCAGGATTAGAGAGCAAGCAGCATGCTGGTAATGAGCTTGTAGTGCTAAGAGTGCAAACTGGGACACCAAGTACCCCCACTTCAGCTCAGAGTTGTGCATTTAGCTTTACATCAACACAACACTCAGACTCTGACTTGTGGGTAGCAGCAGGAGCTGCTCCTCCTTTCACCATCTAACTGTCCTGGGAAGTCTGATCAGTCCAACAGCACATGCCAGACACCAGGAAAATATGGCAAGAGTACAGATGGCAGCACTGGAACAGGTCTCTTCCAGACTAAGTGATTCCATGATGCCATGATTTAAGGAAGCTCATGAATAAATCACACTTTGAAGCAGTTCTTTTCCTCTACCCACTTAGGCTGGGGAGGCTTTTTCAGAGGAATTCTTCCAGAGTTATCACAGTCCCACAGCCAAGACCACCTCCAACTTCAGCATATTACAAGTGATTGTAGCCATTTGAGTTGTCTCCTTTCTGCAGCTGCATCTGAGTTCTGAAAAGAAACTAAGCCACAGCCCCAAACCACTCAGCAGCCACCTCTCCCATGCTCCTTCAACTAGATCTTCTCTGCTAAACTGGCACCAGCACAATGTTGGCCTCTGAAGTACATCTGGCCAGCCTTGGGGCCTGAGTTTTGTCACCAACTCAGTGCTGACAGACGCTCAGCCAACTGCTGAGCATGAGAAACAGAGTCAGGAGCCACCCAAGCTTTGATCTTTTAAACTTCATCTTCTCTCAAACAAAAAGAGCCAACATTGCCCTGCATCTCAGAAACCACTTGCAAATGTCCTGCTGTGCTTTACAGTAAGGAGATAAAGGTGTTTGAAACGCCAAACAAAACTTCATACTGCTCTTAACATAATCAAAGCATTAAATGGTGTGGGTGGGAAGGCACCCCTAAAGGCCACCCAGTCAGCAGGGACATCTGCAACTGGAGCAGGCTGCTCCAGAGCCATAAACCTGACCTGCAGTGGCTGGAGGGATGGGGCTTCTCCCACCTCTCTGAGCAGCCTGAGACAAGGTCTCACCACCACCCTCAATCACTTCTCCTGTCTCTCTCGTCTGAATCTCCCTCTTTTACTTCACACCATCGCCCAGCTCCAGAGCTAGCCCCAGCGCTGCGGACGAGGCCTCGGACTCTCAGAGGGCTCTTTGCAAGGGAGAGAATCTCTGCGGGCGGTTCGCCGATGCACAAACCAGCCAGCCTCATAGAGAGCTGGGTTCCAACTGTCTCTGGGAGCCACCTCCGAGCCACGCCATGCCCCTCCAGCTCCCACACAGGGGCACCCCGCACGCCACCCGCCCCAGCACACACAGCGCAGTGCAGCCCCAGCCCGACCGCAGCTGCTGCACGCCGCGCCGCCGGTTGGCCGGCACCGCAGTGTCTCTGCGACCTGGCACTCAACGGCTCCCGGCTCCGGGCCTCCCCAGAGCCTGGCCAGCGCCGGGTCCCTCAGCCATGCTCCGCCCAGCGCGGCTCAGCCGCTCAGCATCAGCCCTCAGCGCCCTGAGCGGCCCCGGGCCGGGAACGGGAGCGCGGCACGGCCGGCGTGAGCCAGCAGCGCGCCTGCGGGCGCACACTTGTGACGCGGCCGCACCAGCCGCCGCCGCCTGCGTGCTTTGGCGCCTGTGCGCTGCCGCCACCCGCGGCCAGCGCCGCTCCCAGCGCCCACATGGGGAGCGGTGGCGCTGCCGCTGCTCCTGGACCTGCGGCGCTGCCTCTCCGCGGCCAGTAGCGTCACTAAAGCGGTCTGCGGGTCCTTGCAAGGACCGGAGCCCCGTGTGAGCGCCCCTGGGCAGCGGGCCCAGATGGGCGCTTGCGTAAGGCGCACGGCTGCCTGGCGCCCCCTGGTGGTGACTCTGCACTCGCAGCCACAGCGCCGCGCACAGTGCCGCCTGTCGAGGAACTTCACAGGCTCATAGAACCAGGCAGGTGGGACGAGAGCTCCAAGCTCAGCCAGCCCAAACTAGCACCCAGCCCTTGCCAACCAACCAGACCATGGCACTAAGTGCCCCAGCCAGGCCTTGCTTCAACACCTCCAGGCACGGCGACTCCACCACCTCCCTGGGCAGCCCATTCCAATGCCAATCACTCTCTCTGCCAACAACTTCCTCCTGACATCCAGCCTGTACTTCCCCTGACACAACTTGAGACTGTGTCCCCTTGTTCTGTTGCTGCTTGCCTGGCACCAGAGCCCAACCCCACCTGGCTACAGCCTCCCTTCAGGTAGCTGCAGATAGCAATGAGCTCTGCCCTGAGCCTCCTCTGCTGCAGGCTGCACACCCCCAGCTCCCTCAGCCTCTCCTCACAGGGCTGTGCTCCAGGCAGCTTTGTCGCCCTCCTGTGGACGCCTTCGGTATCTCAACATCTCTCTTGAATAGAGGAGCCCAGAACTGGACACAGCACTCAAGCTGTGGCCTGAGCAGTGCTGAGCACAGGGGCAGAAGAACCTCCCTTGTCCTGCTGCCCACACTGCTCCTGATCCAGGCCAGGATGCCATTGGCTCTGCTGCCCACCTGGGCACACTGCTGCCTCATCTTCAGCTACTCTCTACGAGCACACCCAGATTCCTTTCTGCCTGGCTACTCTCAGCCACTCTGTCTCCAGCCTGTAGCGCTGCTTGGGGTTGTTGTTGCCAAAGTGTAGAACCCTGCACTTGGCCTTGTTCAGTCTCATCCCATTGGCCTCTTCCCACCTATCCAGCCTGTCTAGGTCCCTCTGCAGGGCTCTCCCACCCTCCAACAGCTCCACACCTGCTCCTAACTTGGTGCCATCTGCAAACTTACTGATGCTGAACTCAATCCCCTGGTCCAGATCATCAATAAAGATACTGAAGAGGACGGGCCCAGCAATGATCCCTGGGGCACAGCACTAGTGACAGCTGCCAACTGGGTGTGGCACCATTCACCACCACTCTCTGGGCCCAGCCCTCCAGCCAATTCTTGACCCATATCAGAGTGAATCTGTCCAAGCCACGAGCTGCCAGCTTGGCCAGGAGCTTGTTGTGGCAGACTGTATCAAAGGCTTTGCTGAAGTCCAGGTAGACTCCATCCACAGCCTGCCCCACATTCACCAGGCAGGTAACCTGATCATAAAAGGAGATCAGGTTGGTCAGGCAGGATCTGCCCTTCCCAAACCCATGCTGGCTGGGCCTGATCCCTTGGCCATCCTGTAGGTGTTTTGTGATGGCACTCAAGATGACCTGTTCCATCACCTTGCCTGGCACTGAGGTCAGGCTGACAGGTCTGTCATTTCCTGGTTCCTCCTTCCATCCCTTCTTGTGGATGGGCATCCCACTGGCCAGCTTCCATCCTTCAGGGACCTCTCCAGTGAGCCATCTGTTCACTGTTAAATAAAAAGGCAGATTTTTGGATGATGAAAGGGATGAGGGAAGGCAGAGGTGGCAGCTGTCTGCCCTAGGGGAAGGGTGGCAGTGTCAGCGCGACAGTGTCCTGAGCCATGTGGAAATGGGACACAAAGAGCAAATGTCAGCAATAGCTTCAAAACTAAAAAGTCCAATCCACCAGGGAAAGGTAAAGGAGGATGCTGAGGAGTGTAAGAAACAGCCTGGCTTTCATCATGGCAGCAGCTACTCCAGCCCAATAGGAGAGTCACACTTTTAATTACCACTTCTTATCACCAAAACTGCTGTAGCAGGGGATGGAGACTCGGGATGCCTGCAGGCAGACACTGTGCAGCATGTGCACAGTTACAAATACTCCAAGAGTGAACAAAACAAGGCCTAAGAACCTATGTAAAGTAAATATAAGAGTGAAGGATCTCTGAGTAGGGTGCAGCAGCACCTTGAGGGTTGGAACTGTGCTCTCCTGTCACAATAGTCCACCTCACTGCTGGAGATGAGCCTCTGAGGAAGGACAACTTAAGAGAGAAGCTGCTGGAGTCAGGAGTAGAGTTTGGCTCATCTTAGCCATTTTCTTTGAGGCAAGCATCTGAGTACAGAAGCATTCCAGCAAGCAGACTGCTCAGGGAGGTTGTGGTCTTCTCCTCTGCAGGACACCACCTGGACACGTTTGTCTGTAAACTGCTCTAGGCAAACTTGGACTAGATGATCTCTTTATGTTCCCTCCAACCATTCTGTGATTCTGTAGCACCCTGGCTGCAGTTCTCTAGCCCGGGGAACAGGGAGATGGGACCTGCACCCACCCTTGCCTTGGAGGAGAGAAAATTACACTCAGTGGAAGCCAGAGGTCCCTCAACTATCGGCGTTGTGAGGAGCTGCGGGTTTGATACCTACTCACATACCAAGCTGCCGACAAAGAGATTTTTGCTGTCGAGGTGATGGTGAGCAAATAGCAAAGCTATGTGGCTACAGCGTTCTTGTCTCGGGGACAACAGCGGGAGCAGCAGCAGCTCTCTGTCCTGGTGAGGAAAGTCTGTGGATCTGAGAAGCATTTTTCTAAGTCAGGAACAAACACTAGCAGCAGCTTCACAGGGAGAGGAAGGAGCTTTGAAGTTGAAACCCCTGCTCTAGACAAAGGAGCTTGCTGTTCCCATACAGCTGGTCAGGAAGGGGCTCAGGTGCAGAACAGCAGCACATCAAAGGTGGCGTTTGGGGGCTTTTGAAGTGAAAACAACCCCTTTTCAGCAATAGATTGGCTGGTGGAAGGCCAATTGGTGTTTCGTGGGCACGGCAGGATTGCTGTGTGCTACCCTGCTGCTGGTGTAGGGACAGTGCCAAGGCACAGCTGTTTTTCTGTTCGGATCAGTTGTAACCTGTGAGAGCAAAACCCAGAGGTAACAACCACTTAACACACCAGTGGTGATGGTCCTTTGCCCAGCAAGGACAAACAATTCCAGAAGCTGCTTTAACAAAACCTCTGCAAGGATATACAGCCTAATGATAGTGAAACTGGAGGGAGAAACTCATTACAGAGATCAAAGTAGCAGGAGAGAAACAAGTATTGTTGACCACTTAACTTGAGCACTAAAACTAGCAGTATGAATAACTACCTCCTCATCTGGACAGACTCCAAACTAGCCTGGACATTGTTATCCTGGGCAAGCTGCTGTGGGTGACCCTGCTTGAGCAGGAGGTTTGGACTGGATGATCTCCAGAGGTCACTTCCAACCCTTAGCATGCTTGGATTCCGGAGGAGATTCTAGTGACAATCAAGAGTCCTTGAATCTGCATCCAAGTGGGTTTGGGGTCTCTCCAGAGAGGAGTCTGCAACCCCTCTGGGAAGCCTGCACCAGCGCTCCAACACCCTCACAACAAAGAAGTTTCTCCTCTTGTTCAGATGGAACCTCCTGGGTTGCAGTTTATGCCCACTGGCCTTTGTCCTGTCACTGGGCACCACCAAGAAGAGTCTGATCCCATCTTCTTGCACCCCACCCTTTAACTCTTGCTGAGCACTGACCAGATCCCCTCTCAGGCTGCTCTTCTCCAGGCTCAGCAGCCCCAGGGCTCTCAGCTTTTGCTCCTCACAGAGATGCTCCAGGCCCTTCAGCATCTTGGCAACCCCTACTGGATTCTCTTCCGTAGTTCCCTGTCCCTCTTGAACTGGCAAGGCCAGAACTGGACTTACTTTTGTCCTGGGTCAATTATATTATTGCTTACAATAACTGCAGGAGGAAGGAAGGGAATCTGTGTGTGATTCACCGGGATGCATTATTCAGCACTTGGTAAACATCCAGCTCACAGCTCTAGCCCAGCTTCTCAAGAGCACTGGCATGAGACACTGCAAAGCAACGTTTTGGGGATGAGGATTTCATTCACTCTGCCCGCCCCTGGTGATGGAAATGTGCTTCATGCAAGGCAGAGCAGCTTGAGAGACAGAGCTTCAGATCCTGCCCAGCTGCTGGCTATGTTCATTTGGAAACAATTAGTCTCACAGAGCCTCCACAGAGGAGACAAAGCAGTGCTGAGATCTACCCCTGCTCTGCCAAGTTGTCAGGCTCCCTCCAAACAAATAACTGGAGGAGACCCAGCTCCTGGTGATGGTTGTCAGGAATCCCTCCTTTTGCCTCCAGACTTGCAGCAGAGAGAAGTGAAGATGCTAAAACACACATGACATAGAACACTAGAACTAAAGACCTCCAAGATCATGGAGTCCAGCCTTCAACCCAACACCACCACAGCCATTAAACCACATCCCCAAGTGCCATGCCCACACATTTGTTGAACATCTCCAGAGACGGCAACTTCAGCACCTCCCTGGGCAGACTGTTCCAGTGTCTGATCACTCTTGCAGGAAAGAAATTGTTCCTAATCTCCAACTGAAACCTCCCCTGGCACAGGTTTAGGCTATTTCCTCTTTTTTCTATCACTTGATTTTAGAGAGAGGAGCCCAACCCTCACCTCAGTCCAACCACCTTTCAGGGAGTTGTAGAGAGCAATCAGGTCTCCCCTCAACCTCCTCTTCTCCAGACTAAACAACCCCAGTTCCCCCAGCTGCTCCTCCTGAGCCTTGCTCTCTTGCTCCTTACAGCCAGTATAAAAAAGGACAGAAACCCCCAAACCTAAACTGTCAGAGAAGAAATATGTTCCTGAGCCCTGTATCGGCTCGCTGGCAGCGTGGCTGGGATTAATGGCTGCTGGCAGGCTGCATGGCTTCACTGAGGCAAGTGCTTGGGGAAGATGGAGAGCTCCAGCAGGCTCCCAGGCATAACTCACCCCAGATGCCTTTGCTCTGGGTTCTCTTTCTCTCCCCTGGTGTGATAATGATGCTGATTTATGAGTGGAGATCCAGCAGCACCCTCTTCTCTAGCCGTATGCTGTCTTCACAGCCTGTCAGGCTTCTTATTAATGCTCTTTAGCCTTCCCACTTCAGAAAGAGCAGCAGCATGGAGAAGCTGTTGCCTAGAGATCAGGCCATGATGTGGGTGCCCAGGCCATGCTCTTTGCCAAGCAGAATTAACCAAACTCATGCCTTTTCTGCAGGGATGATTTGGTTGTAAACAGATTTCTGGAATGGCAGCATTCAAAGGGGCAGGAAGTCCAGAGAAGGGCAACAAAGCTGGTGAGAGGCCTGGAGCACAGCCCTGTAGGGAGAGGCTGAGGGAGCTGGGGGTGTGCAGCCTGCAGTAGAGGAGGCTCAGGGCATTCCTCACTGCTGCCTACAACTACCTGAAAGGAGGCTGTAGCCAGGTAGGAGTTGGTCTCTTCTGCCAGGCAAGCAGCAACAGAACAAGGGGGACACAGCCTCAAGCTGTGCTGGGGAGGGCCTAGGGTGGAGGTTAGGGGGAAGTTGTTGGCAGAGAGAATGATTGGCATCAGAATGGGCTGCCCAGGGAGGTGGTGGAGTCACCATCCCTGGAGGTGTTGAAGCAAAAGCACTTAGTGCCATGGTCTGGTTGGCTGGCTAGGGCTGGGTGCTAGGATGGACTGGCTGAGCTTGGAGGTCTCTTCCAACCTGGCTGATTCTATGAGTCTACAAAGGACACAAGGTATTGTTTTTCCTTATGCACCAACAGCAGGATGCACAGCTTTCAGCTGCTTGGCTCATCATTTGCTCTCCACACCACCCTGAAAGGAGCTTGGACTGAGGTGGGGGTCAGTCTCCTCTCCCTAGTAGTAGGTGATAGAAAGAGGAAGCAGCCTGAAGTTGCACCAGGTAAGGTTTTGGTTGGAGATTAGGAACAATATGTTCCCTGCAAGAGTGGTCAGGCATTGCAACAGGCTGCCCAGGGTGGAGTCCCCATCCCTGGAGGTGCTCAAGAAACATATGGACATGGCACTTGGGGACATGGTTTAATGGCCACGGTAGTGTTGGGTGGAAGGTTTGACTCAGTGATCCAGAGTTCTTCTCCAACTGAAACATGTTCCTAAGATTAACATCTTTTTTCTTCCATCCTTTGATAGATCCTGGCTGGCTGTGGTCTGTAGAAGTGCTGTGTGACAATCAGGACAAGTGACAAGCCCTGCCTGCTCAGTTTCTGTATGCTGCAGCACAGACACCACCAGCACCCTGCTTCTACTCCACACTGCTTCCATCCAGCACTTCACACATGCAGGACAAGCCTGGAATATAAGTAACAGGAGCCCCTCTCCCACTTGCATTTATGTAATCACAGGATCACAGAATTGTTTGGGTTGGAAAAGACCTCTAAGATCATCCAGTCCAACCTTCAACCCAACAGCACCATGGCCATTCAACCCTGTCCCACAGTGCCATGTCCACACATTTCTTGAACACCCCCAGGGATGGCAACTCCACCACCTCCCCGGGCAGCCTGTCCCAGTGCCTGACCACTCTTGCAGGAAACAAACTGTTCCACATATCCAACCTAAACCTCCCCTGGTGCAGTTTCAGGCCATTTCCTCTCATTCTGTCACCTGATAACTAGGGAGGAGAGACCAACTCTCAACTCCTTTCAGGCAGTGGTAGGGAGTGGTGAGGTCTCTTCTGCAGACTTAACCCCAGTTCCCTCAGCTATGCCTCATAGGTCTTGCTCTGTAGATCCTTCACCAGCTTTGCTGCCCTTTCTCAATTTGAGAACTGCACCAGGTTCACTCCAGGCAAGTTAAGAGGAGGAAGCTGCTTTAGATGAGTGCTGGTGCTGCCAAGAGCTGAAAACAGTAAACATGATCTAAACACTGCAGGACTGAAGCAAGATGCTGACAGCTAAGGCTGAGAGGACTGGAAATGATGTTTAAGAAACAAAAGCAAAGCCTTTCCTGTCAGCCCTTACTTCTGCTTCATGAGAAGCAGAAGTGTCCTTGGGTAACAGGAATCAAACAGGAGTTTCTTAGGGCATGTCAGCATGAGACAGCCCTGGAACAGGCTCTTGGGATCACCTCTGGGGATGGCAGGGGCTGAAGTAGTTGAACAGTTTAAAAGTCACTTTCTGCTTCTTTGCCACCCTCAGATTTTTCCCCAGCTTGGGGCTAAGTCACACTGAGGAGAGATCAGAAAAAGAAGTTTGATTTCCCGAGGCTTCTCCCTTGATTAATGGAGCTGCAACACCCCAAAGCGCAAAGCTGCTTCCATTTCTAGCTGAAAAACAAAGGTGAAACCTCAGCTGAATGCTGCTCCAGCACCACCTCAAGGTTGTTTATCCCAGGCCGACAATCCCCTTAGCAGTCACTGTCACCCCAGGGAAAGGATCTGACACGTTCAGTACAAGAAGTGTTTTCTTATGGCCAGCTAAGGAGCTGGTAGCTTTTTGTCCTCTCCAACAGCCAGGCAAGCACTGAGAAGCCTTATTCTCCATTGCAGGCACAGGCTGGAGCCACAGGTGAAATGGAACCACTGTTTTAATCTATACTGAGAGAACTTCAGTTTCATATGGGAGCCAGGAAGTTGCTAGGTCTGCTCTCAGCCTCCTTTTCTCCAGACTAAGCAGCCCCACTTCCTCAGCTGCTCCTCACCAGACCTGTTCTCCAGACCCCACCAGCTTTGTTGCCCTTCTCTGGACCTGTTCCAGCCCCTCAATGTCCTTCTTCAGGTGAGGGGCCCAAAACTGAACCCAGGATTCAAGGTGCAGCCTCAGCAGTGCCCAGCCCAGGGGTACAATTGTTCCCCTGGTCCTGCTGGCTGCGCTATTCCTGATCCTTCATGACCACCTGAGCACAGTGGTCTTGGTCTGTCATTTGGCAAATTAGGATTTGAAATCAGAATGATTCTAATGCAAACCAAACTGAGTGTTGATCCAGTTTGATATTACAAGCTCATAATCTAAGCAAGCAGAGCTTCAGTGCTCTGTGAATTAAGGGGAGGCAGTTTCCATCTCAGCTAAGGAGAGCAAATGACCACGATGCCTGTGCCTAGTACATAAAAGCTGCAATTACAAGCTCATTATTTAAGTAGAGAGGAGTTCTGATGCTTAATCTTCCTGGGCTTCATTCAGACACTTAGGAAATCTTTCTGAAAGGATCCTCCAGAACTCAGCAGGTCTGAGTCACTTGGAGTATTTTATTAGCCAGAGCACATTTAAATAAATTGCATGATAACCTCTGGATTTTAACAACTGTACAACCTGCAGGGGAAGCATAAAAACACTTCCCACTCAGTATGAGTTTACCAACATCATCCATAACCTATAGAAAACCCCCAACACCAATAAAAGCAGACAGATTTTCCCCCCTTCATCTTAAGAACAACTTACATCCTCCTCCTGACTTCACCAGGCAGTGACACCAGATGAAGTTCACCAAAGCACCACCATAACAACATCATTTTCTGTGCTCTTCATGATGAGCTAATGCCTTGAGGCTCTGAAACTATTATAGTGGGCAAGGTGGAGCTGAGCTTCTAAGAAGGCAAAAGCTCAATGTCTTCCAGCTGATTAAGCAGCTCCTACCTGCTGGTGAGATATTAAGCTTTTTAATGCTCTTACAGGAAACTTTCATAGAACCATGGAATGGTTCCAGCTGGAAAGATCATCGAGTCTAACCATCAAGCCAACACCACCATGGCCATTAAACCCTGGCCCCAAGTGCCATGGCCACACATTTCTTGAACATTTTCAGGGGCAGTGACTCCACTACCCCCACTCCCACCTCCCTGGGCAGCCTGTTCCAGTGCCTGACCATTCTTGCAGCAAAGAAATTGTTTTTAATATCAAACCTAAACTTCTCCTGACAATTTCAGGTCATTTCATCTCCTTCTAGCACCTAAATACTAGGGAGAAGAGACCAACTCCCACCTGGCTGCAGCCTCCTGTCAGGGAGTTGCACAGAGTCTGAAGATCTCCCCTCAGCCTCCTTTTCTCCAAGCTGAACAAGCCCAATCCCCCTGGCTGCTCCTCACTAGCCCTGTTCTCTAGACCCTTCAACAGCTTTGCTGCCCTTTCTCTGTAGCCACTGCAGCCTCTCAGTGTCCTCCCTGGAGTGAGAGACCCAAAACTGAAGCCAGGATTTGGGGGATTATCCCTGCCTTGTTCCTGCTGACTACACTGTTGCTGATGCAGACTAGGATGGTGCTGGCCTTCTCTGCCACCTGAGCACACACTGCCTCATGCTTAGATGGCTCTCGACCAGCACCCCAGGTCCTTTTCTGCTGGGTCACTTTCCAGCCACTCCACCCCAAGTCTGGAGGGTTCATGGAGGGCTGTTCTGACCCAAGTGCAGGAACCTGGCCTTGTTAATCCTCATACAAATGACCTCAGCTCCCTGATCCAGCCTGTTCAAGTTTCTCTGCAGAACCTCCCCACCCTCAAGCAGACCAACAGTCCCACTCAGCATGGTGTCATCCACAGGCTCACTGAGGGTGCCCTTGATCCCCATGTTTCTTCTCTACACTCAGTACTGATGTGGTCAATGACACCACCCATACTTAGCCTTCCTGCCAGGGCCTTGCTTCTCTCCCTTAGCCTGCCAAGCAGTTTAGTTCTTCCTCAAGACAGTCAATTGCTCCAGAATTGAACTGGCATTGTTGTAGGAATCAGTCAGAGCACAGGCAATATGACATGGGGCCTGATTAAATATTCTCCTGAGCAGGGCAGTGCAGCTATATTCAACTAAATCAAAGTGATAGATCAGTTCTTTGCACTTTCTTTGGGCCAAAATCTATTACCTGAGTGTAAAAGTGGAACAAGCCTGCTGATGGCATTGAAATCCCTGCATGTCTGACTCTAATGAAGCAGAACCCAGGACCTGGCTGTTGGCCTTTGGCAGAGAATCCACACTTACTTGATTCTCCTTCTTTTGTTAATTCTGAGCTTCAGTGGGACTTGTCCAACCCTGGCTCACACAACAGCTCAGGAACATAAACCAAACCAGCCATGTCCTTGCTAGAAACTGTCCCTCTTTTCCTTCTGAACTAGTAGGACAGCACTGCCCTGATGGCTGGTGCTTAGACCTGGATAGGTTGGAGAGCTGGACGGAGAGAGAAACAGGCTGGGCATGGGTAGGGTCTTGCACTTGGGAAGCAATAACCCCCTGCACCAGTACAGATGAGGGCTGAATATGAGGAACCATTTCTTTCCTGTGAGGGTTGTCAAGCCATGGCTCAGGCTGCCCAGGGCAGTGGTGGAGTCCCCATCCCTGGAGAGGTTTCTGAGCCATGGAGAGGTGGTGCTGAGGGACATGGTTTAGCCAGTGCCGAGTTAAGGGTTAGACTCCATAAGGTTAAAGGTCTCTTTCAATCAAAACAACTCTTGGATATCTTACACCTTGCTCACAAAGAGCTCCCACCTCAGAAAGCCACTAGTCCAGTTAGAAAAAATAGTGGATTTGGAGCACATTTAAATTATTTTTGCTTGTTTTCATCATTTCTCCATTGCAGCCAGCTAATGATAAAATGTGTGTGTGAGAGGGAAGAATAAAAGAGGAGTCTGGGATGTCTTGCCCCATTTTACCTAAAAAGAGATGTCTCTGTGCATGTCCTTAACCCAAAATAGATTTAGACAGGAGCAAGCAAAAGGGAAGGCTCTGAATAGCTTCAGTTTCTAACATATTGAATGATAAACTGGAAAAAAATAACAATTTGCCAAAAGATAATTAAGATATATAACCCTCTGTCAGGAAAAAGAGATGAGTAGGACGTAGCAAAAATACCATGAGATGGCTGCAGTGCAGCATTCTTTGTTCCCTCCTAATATGGGGACAAAGACTCCTTGACAGAATTCAGCTCTCTGCTCAAATTAAAAACAACAGCTGCCACCTTTCCTAATGCAGCCAATAAATTAATAACTCTGCAAGGCAGGGGTGCAAAAACCAGTCCCTCAGCAGACTCTGGGAGTTGACTGGCTAAGGATGTTCCAGTGGAAAATATTGAAGGTGATGGTAAATGGATCCCTGCAACCAACAAAGGAGAGCAGAGCCTGGTGGCAAACCACATGGGGCTTCTTTCTGCTGCTGCTCAGCAACAAGGGCTCCACGGGGGCTCCAAAGCAAAGGGAGCCTCTTCAGGCACAGAGGATCCAGGTATCCTCTTCCTAGGTATTCCCAAGGAAAGGCTGCCAGGAGTCACCCTTCAGAGCAGCTCTGTGGAGGAGTCCTTGCAGAGTGAAAGTTTGGAGGCAAGTTGGCATTGTGCATTTGCAACCCAGAGCCAGTCCTGTCCTGGGCTGATCCCCAGCAGCGTGGGCAGCAGATGGAGGGAGAGGATTCTGCCCCTCTGCTCTACTCTGCCGAGACCTCACCTGCAGTGCTTGGGCCAGCTCTGGAGCCGTCAGCACAGCAGAGACAGAGACTTGTTGGAGCAGGGCCAAAGAAGCTGAGTTAACTCTCTAGCCCAGCTCTGTTAAATAATTTATTGCAGTTCTAGAATCCCAGCATGGTAGGGCTTGGAAGTGACCTCTGGAGATCATCCAGTCCAACCCCGCTGCTAGAGCAGGGGCACACACAGCAGCTTGCCCAGGATCACAATGTCTGCGTGGGTTTGGAATCTCTCTGGAGAAGGAGATTACACAACCTCTCTCAGAAGCCTGCTCAAGAGTGAATAATTTTCTCCTCCTGTTCAAATGGAACCCTGGGTTCTAGTTTGTGCCCATTGCCCCTTGTCCTGTCACTGGACACCACTGAGAAGAGTCTGGCCCCAGCCTCTTGCACCCCACCCTTTAGCTCTTGCTGAGCACTGAGCAGATCCCCTCTGGGGCTGCTCTTCTCCAGGCTCAGCAGCCCCAGGGCTCTCAGCCTTTGCTCCTCACAGAGATGCTCCAGGCCCCTCAGCATCTTTGCAGCCTCCCCTGGAGTCTCTCCAATAGCTCCCTGTCTCTCTTGCACAAGGGAGCCCAGAACTGGACCTAGTGCTCTAGCTGTGGCCTTACCAGGGCAGAGTAGAGGGGGAGGAGAACCTCCATTGCCCTGCTGGCCACACTCTTCATGCCCCCCAGGAAGGAAATGCTTTCTCCACTCCAGCAGCTGGGCAGAGGGCTTTGGCTCTAAACCAGACAAGCTCTCTAGTATGCTAAATGTGCTCCAAAGAGCACTGCTGTGTTAGTGTGTCCTCCTTAATTGTCACCAGCTTTGATTCCCTTCAGAAGCTGTTCTTAATCCCTCTCCCATTTATCCTTTTTTTTTCCTCTTAGTGCTAACTTTGAGAGCTCCTGAATATGTTTAGCTGAAATTTCTCCTGCCTTAGCTTCAGGTCATCATTTTCTGTCCTATCACCATATGAAATGGATTATCCGATCCCACGGGGAGGGAATTAACACAGCAAGGGATATAGTCTAGGTTACCTTGAAGAGAGTTAGAGCCTCTGGTTATGTCTCCTCAGAGAAATCTCTCCCCTAAATTATATAAATGTGGTTGTCTCTGCCTTCCTCTTGCCAAAGTCTTTACTCCAGTGCCCCCCGAGACAGAGCCTGTCCAACAAATGACACAGTTCCTTATTGATCACCACAGATTCACTTAGTCTGAGCACTACAGAAGAGGGCTCACTTTCTCCCAAGAGTTCCACATTCTCCAGCCTAAGCAGTCACATCCTTGGGCTTCAAAAGAAAGTTTGGGTTGCAACACTAGAAGAAAAAAAAATCTGCTAAGGACTGAATCATAGAATTGTTTTGGTTGGAAGAGACCTTTAAGATCAATCATGAACCAGCACTGCCAGGTCACCACCAAACCATGTCCCTCAGCACCACACCTCCACAGCTTTGAAAGCTGTCCAGGGATGGAGACTTCACCACTGCCCTGGGCAGCCTGAGCCAGGGCTTGACAGCCCTCAAGGGGCTAGAAATTGTTACTAAACCTCCCCTGGGGCAACCTGAGGCCATTTTCTCTTGTCCCATCACTTGTTCCTTCGGAGAAGAGACCAACCCCCACCTGGCTCCAACCTC
The DNA here is from genome assembly GCF_015220805.1 of Pogoniulus pusillus. NCBI lineage: Eukaryota > Metazoa > Chordata > Aves > Piciformes > Lybiidae > Pogoniulus > Pogoniulus pusillus. The sequence continues at coordinate 12,135,373 of NC_087282.1, forward strand.
CTTTCAGGCAGTTGTAGAGAGCCAGGTCTCCCCTCAGCCTCCTTTTCTCCAGAGTAAATAACACCAGTTCCTTTAGTTGCTCCTCACCAGACCTGTTCTCCATACCCTTCAGCAGCTTTGCTTCCTTTCTTTACACGCTGCTGGTACCCTCTGGGCTCAGACACAGGTCTGAGGGCTGAGTAACAAACTCAGCAGCTTTACCAAAGCCTTTACTTTTGAATGTGTATGAAGAGTTTTCCCACTCACTGCAGCTACATCCAACTTGTGGAAAATAACAGAGAGAAAGAGTCTCAGCTTAGATCTGAGTATCAGGATATACAAGTGCCAAACCCAAACTGGACATGGACTTCACCACATCCTTAGGGGATAGATAAAGCATCTGGAGGAACTTCAAACCTGTGCAATTTTCAAGCACAAAGAGGTGGTTGTCAGGGCTTTACTACCAGTTGTAACAACCCCTATGGCCAAGCTCCTCTTGCTTCCATAGATGCCAATTCCCAGCAGTGTGCAGATGAAATAATTAGTCTGTAATTGTGTTTGTTGGTTGGGTTTTTTTACCTCTTGGCCTTGATACTGCAGAAAGCTCCATGCAGTTTTCCTAGGTGTGTTACTCTCAGCCCTGTTATGGCAGCTCTGAATGGCTGCTAGTGTTCAGCTCCCAAGCAAAGCACCAACAGCACAGAGATGCTTCTAGGTCTCAAGAAAACCAACAGGCAGAGAGAACAAGCTGGAAGTTGGCTCTAGACAGATGTATACTAAAACCAAGGGTGGTGAAAAGAAAGGGCAGATCAATGAGGAGTGGAACAGAATCAGTGGAGGAAGAAGGCCCATGGCATTCTGGGGTGCATGAAGAAGAGTATGGCTAGCAGGTCAAGAGAGGTTCTCCTTCCCCTCTGCTCTGCCCTGGTGAGGTCATATCTCGAGTACTGGTCCAGTTGTGGGTTCCTCAGTTCAAGAAGGACAGGGACTGGCTGGAGAGGGCAGAGCAAAGGGCTACAAAGATGCAGAGGGGAGTGGAACATGTCTGTGATGAGGAAGGACTGCATGAATTGAGGGGTTTTAGCCTGGAAGAGGGAACAGTAAGGAGAGACCTTATTAATGCTGATCAATACTTAAAGGGCAAGTGTCAGGAGAATGGGCCCAGACTTTGCCTAGTGGTGCTCAGTGACAGGACAAGGGGTAGCAGGCACAAGCTTGAAGATAAGAAGTTCCCTCTAAACACCTGGAGGAGCTTCTTTGATTTAAGGGTGATGGAGCCCTGGAGCAGGCTGCCCAGAGAGGTGGTGGAGTCTTCATCTCTGGAAATTTTCAAGAGCCACCTGGATTTGTTCCTGTGTAACCTTCTCTAAGTGCACCTGCCTTGGCAAGGAGGTTGGACTGGCTGATCTCCAGAGGTCCATTTCAACCCCTGCCATTCACAGACTCACAGAGCCCTGCCCTCCTTTTAGTTATGCCACACTAAGACACAGCAGACAAAGTTACACTGATTGAAAAAAAAGGGCCAAAAAAGAGGGCCAAGCCAATGTTCTGTTTTCTTTCTGACTACAGTGCCAAGAGAAAGATGAGCTGTAAACAAGAAATACCCAATTCTGCCTGAAATACCTCATTTGATTCCCATGCTTTTAATGCTAGGTACTAATTTAAAGAGATGTCATCCAAACTCACCAACTCCTGTTGATTAAAACCAAACCAGTTCAGCATCTTGGGACTGCAATGAGAACAAGAGGTTTATTAGCAAGTCCATTTTCTACTCAACAGCCTAACTAGTTTCCTGCTGTGCTCTTTCCCTAATAGCCCTGTGGATTAAGTCCAAAGTTTCCTCTAATAAATGAGGCTTCAAGAATAATGCTGGATAAGATTCTGTGTTTTGGTGAAGTTTAAAGAGAGGGGGAAAAAAAAGTTGTTGTTTAAGCCCTTTTCTGCCCTCTGGTCCCCTTGGAGACTTCAGAGTCAGAAGCAGACACAGAGAACCAGATGAAGTCACTGGAGGCTGAACTGCAGTGTACTCAGCGTGTTTTGAAGACTGACATGGACCAAGCCGTGGTAGGAGCATCATGAGAGGCCAATAGCAGGAGCAGTGCTGCAGCAAGTGCTGTTAACTCCTTCCTGTTACCCATCCAGCTCTGCCAGGCTGTCATGGCTTTTATCAAACCCAGTACTTCATCTGCTTGCACAGACACTGCTTCTGCTGCCTCTCCTAGTGCTCTGCACCTCCACTGTTCCTTCTTGTTCTGCACCTTCCTCCCGTTCTCCCTTCACACAATGTCAAGTTTTGCCCAAAATGATGAAAAACTTTCCCATGCCAGCAGATGGAGGGAGGGGATCCTGCCCCTCTGCCGAGACCTCACCTGCAGTGCTGGGGCCAGCTCTGGAGTCCTCAGCACAGCAGAGACAGGGACCTGTTGGAGCAGGGCCAGAAGAGACCACAGCAATGGGGGGGGGGGGGCTGGAAGCACTCTGCTGTGAGGCCAGGCTGAAAGAGTTGGGATTGTTCAGCCTGGAGAAGACTGTCCAGAGAGACTTTCTAGTGTCTTCTCAATGCTCCAAAGGGACCTACAGGAATGCTGGGGACAGACTTCTGATGAGGGCCTGTTGTGACAGGACAAGGGGTGATGGTTTGAGCTAGAAGAGGGAGATTTAGACTGCAGAAGGGAGAAATGTTTGACCCTGAGGATGGTGAGAGCCTGGGCCAGGTTGCCTAGAGAGATGGCAGATGCCCCATCCCTGGAACCATTGCAGGTCAGGTTGTTTGTGGCTCTGAGCAACCTGCTGTAGCTGCAGATGTCCCTGATTGGACTGGATGAGCTGTAAAGGTCCCTTCCCACTCAACCTCCAACATGATGAAAACTGCATTAAGAGAAAAGCCCTGGGGAAATCCTACAGCAGTTAGTGGTGGCCAGCACAGAAGAGGCAGCAAGATGACTGTTACACTTCTCTATGACTATTTCAGATGGATTTGAGGACAGGTTTTGTTTTGTTTGAAGTTCCTGGAAGGTCTGCCACACTTCCAGTGCTCCCAAGTGTTCAGCCCAGCAATAGGTGACCTAAATCTCAAGCAAAGTGTAGAGAAAGAACCAGGTGAAGATTCTAATCTTAACTCCCTCAAGGATCTATGGATTTCCTTCATCAGTCCTAGCAAATCCTTTGCATTTTTATTACTTCCACTTCCCCTCCTCAATCTAGGAGATAAACATGAGCTCCTTTTCACAAGGTGCTGCAAGCCTTGGGTTGTTTTGTTGTTTGGGTTTTTCTGGATGTAGCTACCATGACATCTTCTGAGGGAAGATGGACAGACAATTGAATCAATTTTCTCAGAGGAGAACAGCTTTAGAAAGACAGAAAAATCTCCCTGAGATTGCCATGAGAAGCCAAGTTTCCTTGAGCTGCAGACCTGCTTTAGTTGCCTCATGGATAGCACAAAGAAGGCTGAAAGACTCACTGCACGGTTATCTGCAGGGCTGGTTTGGCTAAAAACAGGTTCCAGATTTAGAGGAAGGGGAAAGACTTTTGTATTTCTCCTGAGTGGTTTGGACCTGGTGGCAAGGAAAGGAAGAGTTCCTCTGAGGCTGTTGTTTTCCTGGGGCCAGCAGGACAGAATTCCCATGTTTTGGAGAAAAGGCAGGAACTGAAGGTCACTTTCCTCAGTTTGAAGTTTTGATGTAAGACTAAGAGCTGACTTCCATGCAGTTATTTTACCTGCTGTCTGCCAAACCATTGATTAATCAACTCAGAAAAGTTGATTAATCAACGTGGAGGCTGTTGAGAGCAGGACACAGAAGAGCTTATAAATTATTTTGAGGGTAGAAGCTGGCATGAGCAATCAGGCAGTTCCAGGTGAGGATGAACCAAATCTGTCTTCACAGTGCTTTACAAATGAGGAATGCAAACCATGCTCACAGCCCCCATCACAAAACACCAAGAGCTTGCTGCAAATCCAGTTGCTCTTGGGAAGTGTCACAAGGCTCAAGCTCAACATGCTTGTTGGAAGGCTGAGCAGGGTAGAAGCCATTAAAAACAAGGCTCAGAAGCCTCCACTTGGGTCTTGCTTTACCCAGACATGGACTGCAATCTGCACTGGTGCAGTGGAGAGTCACAGGATGGTTTAGATTGGAAGAGACCTCGAAGACCCAGGGTCTTTTGGTCTGGTGAAGAGAAGACTTAGAGGGGATCTAATCAGTGTTTATAAGTAACTGAGGGTTGGAGTTCAAGAGGGAGAGGACAAGCTCTTCTCAGTTGTGCCCTGAGGTCATGGGTATAAACTGCAGTACTGGAAGTTCCACCTCAATATGAGGAGGAGCTTCTTTACTGTGAGGGTCACAGAGCACTGGAACAAGCTCCCCAGAGAGGTTGTGGAGTCTCTTTCTCTTGAGACTTTTCAGGACCCATCTGGATGCATTCCTGTGTGACCTGCACTAGATTATGGCCCTGCTCTGGCAGCAGGGGGTTGGACTCAATCTCTGGAGGTCCCTTCCAACTTCTAACATATATCTGGTTCCAACCCCCCTGATGCTGGCAGGGACATCCTCTAGTAGGACCAGGATGCTCAAGGTCCTTCTGACATAATCTATTTTCCCCCCAAGAAGGGACAACAACAAAGTCACTCATTGTCCCTCATTCTCCCTTGGAGCACATTCACACAGCCCAGCCCATCCCAGCACCAGCTCCAGCCTTGGGTTTATTTCTCCAGCCTGCATGCAGGCAGAAGTCTTCACAGGGGATGAAAAGACTTCTCAAACTCTGCTTTCCCTTCACCTCCTCTCTGCTAAAAGCCAGTCCTTGAGAGCACAGCCAAACTGGACCCACACACCAGCATTCCTGCTTCTGGGTGGTACCAGACACAGCCTCCACACTTCACAAGCTAAACCATAAGTTTGCTTGGAACCAAGATGTGTTTGGGTGATATGCTTAAATTATTCTGAAGTTTGGAAGAGACCTGGGGAGAGACAAAGTCTTCTCTGAAGTCCTAAGAAATATACAGCACAGCAATTAGGGCTCAGTTTTCCATCTTCTCAGCTTCCATTGGGGAAGGCATACAAAAATTTACTAGGCTGAGGGAAGATTGATCTCTACAGCTCCCTGAAAGATGGTTGGAGCCATGTGGGGGTTGGTTTCTTCTCCCTCCTAACAGGTGACAGGACAAGAGGAAGTGGCCTCAAATTGTGCCAGGGGAGGTTCAGGTTGGATATTAGGAAGAATTTCTGCCCTAGGTGATCCTGCTTTAGCAGGGAGGATTGAACCCTATCTCCAGAGATCACTTTCCAACCCCTACCATTCTGTGTGGATCCAGCCCTCCAAGAAGTCCCAGCACCCAAAGAGGGTGTTCCTTCCATGGAATCATTAAATCATCTGGGTTGGGAGACACCTTTGAGATCATCAAGTCCAAGTACTGACCTAGAGCTCACAATCCCAGCACTAAGCCACCACCACTAAACCACATCCCTCAGCATCACATCCATCCCTCCAGGGATGGGGACTCCAGCACCAACCTGGGCAGCCTCTTCCAATGCATCTGACTCCAATTTCCTTTGAGGTAGGTGTAGAGGGTGATGAGTTCTCATTTTCTGAAGACTAAATAACCCCGGTTCCTTCAGCACCACATCCCCATGGCTTTGAAATGTCTCCAGGGATGGGGACTCCACTTTGCTAGGCAAGGGAATGTGCTGTCCTTCTTCCCATCCTGCAGTGGGATGAGGTTTTTCCTCCCCAGGCAGGGCACTGCAGCTGTAATCCCTCTGCAGAGAAGTACCCAGGCTGGTATCTGGCACAGGCAGCCCTGCAGTGTTCCACTCAACCTGTCAGAGCTCGTTTTCCATCTCGTTATTCCAAGGCCTGGAGTGGAGCCAACTCATCTCCGAGGCTTCGGCAGCAGGAGCTCCCCTGGGGTGCACTTTGTTTGCAGATGTCTCTCTCCAGCCTTACACAACAGCAGGCTCTGTCACAAAGCCTGCTCAGGGCAGGATTTCTGTGCCTGCCAGCCACAACCCAGAGCCATGTGTGTCTGGGCCAGGATGTGTAGGGCAGTGCTGGGCTGCCCAGGCTCCTAAGCAGCTTTGGTGGGGCTGGCAGGCCTGTACTCTGCAGGAACAGCTCAGAAAATGGCCTTTGGACAGGGAGAGCTTCATAGAAGCACAGAATTGGTTTGGTTGGAGAAGGCTTCTAAGACCATCAGTTCCAATCACCACCACTACAACCATTAAACCATGACCCCAAGGACCACCTCCTTACCTTTCTTGAACACCTCCAGGGATAGTGACTCCACCACCTCCCTAGGCAACCTGTTCCAATGCCAGACCACTCTTGCAGCAAAGAAATTCTTCCTAATATGCAACCTGAAACTCCTCAGGGGCAATTTCAGGCCATTTCCTCTTGTTCTATCACCAAACAATCATAAACATGAAATAATTTGGTATTTTGTATTCTGATCTCTCTGCCATCAGCTCAGATTACTCTGTAATAGATTTTGAATCTGTCTGCTGCAAAAAAATATCCCCCTGACTGCTGCTTGACCTTGTGAAGAATCTCTTAGTACCTTGCTGGCCTCATTTAGGACACCCTAAACAACCTGCCAGCCCCACAGGGCCTTCACCTCTTCTCTTCCAGCTCAGCCACTTTGAAAAGTATATTTCAAGAGAGAGCAGAGCTTGTCTAAGAGTCACACAGGCAGGTGACATCCAACTGCTCACTTTACTCCACAGCAATCATTCTCTCCTGGAAGGCCTGCAGCAACAGCTTGAAGCAGTCAGTTACCATAGAATGCCAGAGGCTGGAAGGGACCTCAGAGCATCATCTGGTCCAGCTCCCTGTCAGAGCAGGATCACCCAGGAACACCTCCAGACAGTTCTCGAGTATCTGCAGAGAGGGAGACTCCACGCACCCCCAGGAAGCCTGTTCCAGTGCTCTGTCACCTTCTCAGTGAAAAAATTCCTCCTCATGTTTAAATGAAATTTCCTATGCCTCAGCTTCCAACCACTGCCCCTTGTCCTGTCATCAGGCATCACCCAGCAGAGCCTGGCTCCAGCCTCCTGGCTCTCACCCTTTATGTATTGACAAACATTGATGAGGTCACCTCTCAGTTGCCTCTTCTCCAAGCTAAAGAGCCCCAGCTCCCTCAGGCTCTCCTTTTAAGAGAGATGCTCCATTCCATTAATGATCTTTGTGGCTCTGTGCTGGACTCTTTCAAGCAGTTTTAGGACCCTCTTGAACTGGGCAGCCCAGAACTGGACACAGTACTCCAGATGTAGCCTCACCAGGACTGCACAGAGGGGCAGGAGAACTTCCCTAACCCACTAGCCACAGCCCTTCTAATACACCCCAGTTAACCTCAGCAGAGCTCTGGGATGTTGTTGAGGCTTTTCTCTGACTGCTGTGAGCTGACCATCACAGCTTCTGCAATGCACATCCCCTGCCTGCCTCCTCTGCTGGGTTTCCTAAACACTTAGTCCTCAAAAGCAGGGAGATGGCAGCCAGACAGAACTCAACAGCTGAGTACACTGGGAGCTGGAACAAGTCTGAGGGGATGGGGAAGCAGATGTTCTGCATTTGCTGCTCTTCCAGCCATCAGGAGTCTCAGCAAGTAAACAGAACAGGATTGCTGTTACATGTCATATAGAATCATAGAATCAACCAAGTTGGAAGAGACCTCCAAGATCATCCAGTCCAACCTAGCACCCAGCCCTGTCCAGTCAACCAGACCATGGCACATGATTCTTCTCTGCCCATGTAAGCTCAAGTGCACCAACAATTACTTCCCAGCATCAGCACCTTGCTGGGAGATGACCACAGAATCCCAATAGGCACCTCTAGAGATCATCCCAGCCCAACCCTTTGCTCAGGCAGGGGCACCCACAGCAGCTTGCCCAGGATCACAATGTCCATGTGTCTCTCTCCAGAGAAGGAGACCACAGCCTCTCTGGACAGCCTGCTCCAGGGCTCAGGCACCCTCTCACCAATGGAGTTTCTCCTCCTGCTCAGATGTAACCTCCTAAGTTCCAGTTTGTGCCCCTTGCCCTGTCACTGGACACCACTGAGAAGAGTCTGGCCCCATCCTCTTGCACCCTTTAGCTCATGCTTAGCATTGCTGATTCCCTCTCAGGCAGCTTTACTCCAGGCTCAGCAGCCCCAGAACTCTCAGCCTTTGCTCCTCACAGAGATACTCCAGGCCCCTCAGCATCTTTGCAGCCTCCCCTGGACTCTCTCCAGTAGTTCCCTGTCTCTCTTGAACAAGGGAACCCAGAACTAGACCCAGTACTCCAGATATGACCTGACTAGGGCAGAGTAGAGGGAGAGGAGAACCTCCCTCAATCTGGTGGCCAAAATTCTTCATGCAGGACACCATCAGCCTTTTTGGCCATGAGGGCACATTATTGGCTCATGAGGAAACTTGTCCACCAGCACTCCCAGGTCCACACCTTCTGTTTGCCACCTATGACACAATCTCAGACCACAAACACTGCAGTAACATCAAGCTACCATGCCAGCACATAAAACTCTTTGTTCATCCAGACAACTCAAAGCATCTCACAGATGTATCATCACCAGAACTCTTTTTTCCCCCAGCAGACAGAGTAATATTTAATGTAGAGAAAAAAAAAAACAACCCAAGAAACTCTGAATTAAATTCTTGCCCTAGCATTGAAAGATGACACAGCAGCAACCACCCAACCATACATCCTCTGAGCACAACCTGGTTTCAGGACTCCTACCTAAAAATTGTTTACAGCAAAAAGTTTTCAGCACCATGCACAAGCAGTGCCAGACAAGTAAATAAAAGGACTTGCTGAAAATCATTCCAGAAATGAGCAGCAGTGCTGACAAGAGGCCTTACTTTGTCTCCTCTTCTGCTATTTACTTCATTCACGGATGCCAGTAGCTCCTCCGCATCTCCTGCCACCAGCCTGCCTATCCTCTGCCTTCATAGCCTCCCAATTATTTCCCTCCTTGCTACATCCTCCCAGCTTGCCCTCGAGGCAAGTGAGACTTGTTGAGCAATTTCAGCCACCTCGCCAAGACAGTCCTCGAGTTTCTTCACCGTTTCTGTTGTCAGACTCATCACTTTGTCACAGAGGTAACAGGACACTGTAAGTAATGGGACTACGACTTTGAGGGATGGGGACTTGGAGCATCCCATCACTCCTCCACCTGCACGATTACTCAGCACATCCCTGCCCTGACACAGCTCCCCTAGTACAAATAACTGTTTTCCACGTGGAAATACAACAGCCAAATGATATCCTGTACCCCAGATCATTTACCTTCTTAGCCACGAAGGCACATTGCTGGCTCAGGGGCAACTTGACGTCTGACAGCACTCCCAGCTCCTTCTCCACAGAGCTGCTTTCCAGCAGGTCAGATCCTCACCCACAGCTTTGTTGATGGCACTAACAATTAACTGATCTCACAGCAGCAAAGCTTTCCACAGCTAGAGAGGAAAGCATTGTGCTCTCCTCCATCCCAGCTTCATTTCAGATCTCCACTTGAGAAGGGAGCTGACCCACAGGAGACAAGACAAATCCTTTTTCTGTATGAACAGATAGTTTTGTGGCAGTCACCTACAAGCCAGTCCACCTCAGAAAGGTCCCACTCACAGATACTTCACTATCATAGGCTGGTTTGGCTTGGAGGGGACCTTAAAAATCATCCAGTTACATGGGCAGGGACAGCTCCCACTAGACCAGGCTGCACAAGACATCATCCTACTTGGCACTGAACACCTTCAGGGAAGGGGCATCCACAACCTCCCTGAACAACTGCTCTAGTGTCTCACCACCCTAATCACAAAGAATTTCTCCCTAATCTCCAGTCTAAATCTCCCCTCTTCCCAAAGACATTATGGGAGGAAATCAGGCAGAAGTTTACAAAACACCTCAGCTAGAAGCTGCCTTTGCCTGTCAAGCTCTTGATAAGAGAAGACCTAGGAAGCTGAAATGCAAAGCAACCTTGGTCTCAGACTCAGCAGGCTGTGTCCTGCAGTATAACCAGAGGCAACAAACCATGCTGAGTGCGAGAGGTGTTCAAAGCACGCAGGAGCCACAGAAGAAAATCAATACAGACAAACCTGTGTTAAGTAGCCACATGAGAGATTAGCAAAGATCAGAGCCTTAATGAAGAGAACCTTTTGAGAATCAGGAAAATTAATTGCATTTATTAAGCCTCACACTGTCTTTTGAGGCAGACTGGCCCAGCAGAGGTGCTGCATTTCCATGGATGTCCCCACAGCATCCCTGATCTGTGAGACATCAGGTAGTTGCAATGAGTAGTTCCCTCTGCTCTGCCCTAGTGAAGCCACAGCTGGGTCCTGGGTCCAGTTCAGGAGAGACAGGGAACTACTGGAGAAAGTCCAGTGGAGGCTACAAAGACACTGAGGGGACTGGAACATCTCTCCAGGGGACAAGCAACTCAGAGTAAGATACAAACCCTATGAAAGCAGGTTTTGTTAACAACCACCAAGACAAAAAGAAAATATTATGGTGACATCTGCAAGGAGTTTCTTCTGCCTGGGCAATCTTTCAAGCTCATAGCCTGGGCCAGCATTTCACCTATGTCCACAGCTGCTCCATCACCCTATGGCTCCTCTGCAGGAGAGGAGGGAGATCACAAAAAGAAGAGACCATGGGCTGAGATGAAAATGGATGCAATGAAACAACCAAACTAACAGCAGTGCAGGTTTGAAGTATTTGAAATGATACTTACCCAGAGAAGGCAGAGCAGTCACACCAAACAGGCAGGCAGTCCTCAAGAGCAGAAGAAAGAGAACGGGCCCAAGCTGAAGAGTCTAGCAGAAGAACTTCCTTAGCAAACTCCACCCTTTATACTCCACCCATGATGCTGATGGTCTGCGGTACACCTGGAGCCAACTCAGCTCAGCTGCCCTGGCTGACTCTGAGCTGCTAATGGCCTGCAGCCCATGGAGTTCTGTCCCAGCAACACCAGCACAGGGTTTGTGAAGAGAACAGTGAGAGGCACTGCATCATGTTTATGTTTTCCTGACAAAACAAAAGTGGAGGAGAAGCAGCAAACATTCTCCAGTTTCAAAAAGCAAGATTGGAATGAGAGTGATGTTAATGAAAACAACACCAACCAAACCTGGTTTTACTCAGCTGCTAAAATGCAGGAGAAGTGAGAAGCTATTTCCCCCATGCCCCATCTAGACTGCACATAGACATGCTCAGGAAAAGCAACCACTTCAGCCAAACACAGAACACAAACCAACTGTTTTCTGAATGTGAGGGAAGGAAAGCACAGGGAACTGTCAGTATGACTATGTAAAACACCAAACCCAGCTCTGGTGGGACTGTTTAGTTTGAAAGAGAGGAGTCTGAGGGGAGACCTCATCGCTGTCTACAGCTACCTGAAAGGGCATTGTGGAGAAGTTGGTGCTGGTCTCTTCTCACAGGTAAATAGTGATAGAACAAGAAGGAATGGCCTCAAGATGCAACTGGGTAGGTTTAGACTAGATATTAGGAAAATAGCAAGAGTGGTCAGGCATTGGAATGGGCTGCCCAGGGAGGTGGTGGAGTCACTAACCTTGGAGGAGTTTGAAAGTTGTTTGGATGTGGTGCCTGGGGATATGGTTTAGGGTGAACCTTGTAGAGTAGGGACATCGGTTGGACTTGGTGCTCCTGAGGGTCTTTTCCAACCTGAATGTGTCTGTGAATCTATCAAACCTCTGTATCTACAGAAAGTGAAAGACCCTAATTTACCAGCTCACCTGTAAAATCCAAATTTCAGCAGCCTAAGGCTGCTAGCAGCAAAGTGCTGTGCTGGTTTATTGGTAAGTCACAAGAGAGAGCATCTCCAGCCAGAAGCATCAGTGTTGGGAATGATTTCTATACAATCCTGTGCTCACAGCCTTGGAAAATTGCTTGGGTGTCCCAGCAGAATGAAACAAGATAAAGAGAGAGTGATTCAAGTAATGAGTAACAACAAGGCCTGCAGAAGTCTGCCTGCTTACAGACAGACAAATGTGCTGTTTGCACTAATTAATAGACGTGACAAAGCGGAAGGGAGCTGACGGTGAAGGAAACATCAACAGGTTCCAGCTCAGGTCTGCTACAGCTGAATGTTTCTACTCCCAATGGGGAAGTTCTGGATTTTAGTTTTTAATTATTTCAACACCCCTCCACCACCAGCACTCAGCTCTGGGTTCAGCTTTTCCTTGCACCAGGAGTGAGGAACATCTGGGCTTAAAACTTATGGACTGGATCCACCGTAACTTTAAACAATGGTGTGACAAAGTTCACCTACTCAGCTGTATGAGAGAGAGGAGTTCTTCCCAGTCAGAGTGGTGAGACACTGGACCAGGTTGCCCAGGGAGTCTGTGGATCATCTAGTTTCAATCCCCCTACCATGAGCAGGGACACCTACTAGACCACACTGCTTGAACCTGGCATTGAGAATTTGCAGGCTCGGGGCCCCCACAACCTCCCTGGGCAACCTGGTCCAGTGTCTCACCACCCTCACTGCTCCCAGCATGCAGGTTTCTTGAGAGGTAGCTGTGGTGCAGAACAGCCTATGGGCTGGGGCTGGCTCCTCCAGCCAGCCAAAGATGCTGAGGCGACAGAACCAGCCCTGCACACATCACCCTGACTCGGTGACATGGAGGACAGCACCGGGTCCTCTCTGTGCAACCCCACCCTCAGGTCACCATTGCCCCTCTGGTTTTCTCCTGCTGAGAGAAGAGGGAAGCTTGCTATTCCCAGCCAGATGTATTTATCCCATTCTTCTGGTCTCCATGGAAACAAGCCATGATATTACAGCTGCACAAGGAGGTCGGGAGGTCTGCAGGAGCCGCTGGGAGCCGGTGGCACAGAGCAGAGCAAATGCTACAAGTAGAAAAGTGCAATTTCTCTGCAAAGAGCAATGAAATAAGTGGCAGGAGAGTTGAAAAGCACTAAATGTGAGAGGCCTGAACTTCATACCACTTCAATTATTTAACAAGATTGTCTCATCTGTGGATTTGGATGAGTATGATCAAACCTCAAGCCTGCTGAGGTCATCTCATCGCTGCTCAGTGACAGTGCTGACATATTGTATCTCTGCAGCCACCTTTGAATTGCTTTTTATCAGCTTTCCCTAGAAAAGATGAACAAGGAAAAAGCTCAGATGGAGCTGACCTTGATCCTACAGAAATCAACAGCATCAGTTGGGTCCAGACTTAGCTCTAAGCAAATAATTAGAGATGACAGAAAGAAGACAGGGATTTGGGCAGTAAGGGTTGGAGCAGCTCTCCAAGAACAGGCTGAAAGAGTTGGAGTTGGGGCTGTTCAGCTCAGAAAAGAGAAGGCTCTGGGGATCTGTTAGAGCAGCCTTCCAGTACCTGAAGGGGGAGTACAGAAGAGCTGGGGAGGGACTGATTAGAAGAGCCTGTGCTGACAGGATGAGGGGCAATGGTGTGAAACTAGAACAGGTTAGATGCAGGTTGGACTTCAGGAGGAAGTTCTGTGCAATGAGGGTGATGAGACAGTGGAACAGGTTACCCAGGGATGTGTTTGAGACCCCATGCCTGGAGACATTCAAGGTAAGATTTGATGTGGCCCTGGGCAGCCTCATCTAGTTGGAGGTGTCCCTGCTCACTGCAGGGGGGTTGGACCAGATGACTTTTGAGGGTCCCTTCCAACTCAGTGCAATCTGTGACTCTGTGTAACTGGAAGTGGACACCACAAAAGCCTGCATCTGGAGCCAGGGAAAGCTTTGGTAGGGACCAGATCTAGATCATGGTTTCAAACTGGAAGCAGTTGGATTTAGGTAAGACATTAGGAGAAATTTCTTCCTTTTGAGGGTGGTGAGGCACTGGTGAGCCCAGAGGAGCTGTGGAGGTCCCAAGCCTGGAAGTTTTCCAAGCCAGGCTGGATGAAGCCTTGAACAACCTGGTCTAGTGGAAGGTGTCCTAGCTTGTGACAGAGGAGATTGGCACTAGATGACCTTTAAGATCCCTTCCAACCCAAGCCATTTTATGATTCTATGATCATTCCTTTAGGAAAATCCTGACAGTTGTCATAAATGCAAACCAACTGAGTGCTCTGAATCAGGCTTATCTGTGCCAGATAAGATTTACACCAGCTTTGCACCTTGTCTGTCTCACACCAAACCATGTTCCATGCTCTCCCTAGAGCCAAGCCAAGGAGGCTGTAACATAAATACAGTGAGAGGTAGCATATCCATAGTGTCCTACCAAAAAGAAAGAACAAAGGAAGAAATCAGAACTAATTAGTGCTGTGATGTGTCTGAGGCTAGATTTAGTGTCATTCAACAAACACAGGCAGCAGAGGAATGAAGAAAAATGGAGCCAATTTGTGGCTGGGTATTTATTAGCATTTAGATAATACATCCCATCCATCATACACAAGGAATGTTTCCAAAGTCCCTGTGCTCCTGTGTCCTGAGTGCCCCAAACCCTTGTAAATTGCCTTCCTTGGATCTTGCTGAGAATAAAAGACATTCAACTGGATGCAGCCACTGAGGGAAGGCATTTTTGCTTTCTGATGGAAATAGACCAATGGGACAAAGCAGTCAGGAGTGTAAGAGGCTGCAGATGAAGGCAGAAGCTGCTTCTGCCCACTGATGTACATCTGTCATTTACAGGCTGCCGAGCACAGCCGTAGGGCTCAAAGGACCGAGCAGTGCTGGGTTAATGGCTGAACTGGATGATCTTGAGTTGGGGCTGTTCAGCTTGGTGAAGAGCAGGTTCTAGAGAGACTCTATGGAAGCCTTCCAGTACCTGAAATGGGATACATGAAAGCTGGGGAGGGGCCTTTTGCAAGGGCTTGTAGTGCTAGGATGAGAGGCAAGGGCTTTGAGCTGCAAGAGGGGAGATTTAGACTGGAGATTAGGAAGAAATTCTTCCCAGTGAGGGTGGAGAGACAATGGCACAGGTTGCCCAGGGAGGCTATGGATGCCCCCTCCCTGAAGATGTTCAAGGCCAGGCTGGATAAGACCTTGAGCAACCTAGGCTAGTGAGAGGTGTCCCTGCCCATGGCAGGGGAGTTGGAACTAGATGATCTTCCAACCCAAACCACTCTATGAATCTATGAATATTAGGTCTCTTTCACCCAAAATGATTCCATTGATTCCATAATGGGAATCAAATCCCCACTGACACTACCAGAGACGAACTGAAAGCATCTAAAAATCTTCAGCCAGGTTGGTTGCTCCATTACCTATCTCTTATTGAGCAGGGCAGAGACCTTAAGACTGCAGAAAGGGTCCTGCAGAGGAACCAGAAAGGGAAACATTAAACATGATAGTAACAAAGTTTGATTCCTCTCAAGTGATGGGACAGGAGAAAACAGCCTCAAGTTGCACCAGGGCAGGTTTAGGTTGCACATGAAGAACAATTTTTCCCCCAAAAGGTTGTGAAGCCCCGTCCCAGGCTGCCCAAGACAGTGGTGGAGTCCCCATCCCTCAAGGGGGTTTTGAAGCCATGGAGATGTGGTGTTGAGTGACATAGTTTGGTGGTGACCTGGCAGTGCTGGGTTTGTGGTTGGACTTGATGACCTTAAAGGTCTTTTCCAATCAAAACAGTTCTGTGATTCTATGATTTATCCAGGAGATAGGTAATTATGGACAACACCTGGAGGTGCTCAACAAATGTGTGGACATGTCACTTTGGGACATGGTTTAATGGCCGTGGTGGTGGGACTCGGTGACCTCAAAGGTCTTTTCCAACCCAAACAATGCTATGAGTCTAGATCACAGAATCACTTTTGTTTGCAGATGTAGGTAAGTTTGAAGAATAGACCATTTCCAGGTACTGGAACCATCCATTCCTGCCAGCCCTCCAGAATGAGCCTTGTTTGTGCCACTAACAGCTCAATTTGATTTTTGCAGGGCCATCACTTTGCCAAGAGTTAGTTCCTAGACCATCATCTGCTGTTTGGTGTAGAGGAAGAGACAGCAGCAGAGGGTCCTGGCTTCACTGCAATTTTGGCTATCACAGAATCAAGCATGTTGGAAGAGACCTCTAAGCTCATCCAGTCCAACCTAGCACCCAGCCCTAGCCAGGCAACCAGACCATGGCACTAAGTGCCTCATCCAGGCTTCTCTTGAACACCTCCAGGCACGGTGACTCCACCACCTCCCTGGGCAGCCCATTCCAATGCCAATCACTCTGCCAACAACTTCCTCCTGACATCAAGCCTAGACTTCCCCTGGCACAACTTGAGACTGTGTCATGCCCCCTTGTTCTATTTCTGGTTGCCTGGGAGAAGAGACCAACCCCCACCTGGCTACAGGGCTAGGGCTACCTCCCTTCAGGTAGCTGCAGACAGCAATGAGCTCTGCCCTGAGCCTCCTCTGCTGCAGGCTGCACACCCCCAGCTCCCTCAGCCTCTCCTCACAGGGCTGTGCTCCAGGCAGCTTTGTCGCCCTCCTGTGGACACCTTCGGTATCTCAACATCTCTCTTGAATTGAGGAGCCCAGAACTGGACACAGCACTCAAGCTGTGGCCTGAGCAGAGCTGAGCACAGGGGCAGAAGAACCTCCCTTGTCCTGCTGCCCACACTGCTCCTGATGCAGGCCAGGATGCCATTGGCTCTCCTGGCCACCTGGGCACACTGCTGCCTCATCTTCAGCTACTCTCTACCAGCACCCCCAGGTCCCTTTCTGCCTGACTGCTCTCCAGCCACTCTGTCCCCAGCCTGTAGCACTGCTTGTGGTTGTTGTGGCCAAAGTGCAGAACCCTGCACTTGGCCTTGTTAAATCTCATCCCAGTCATGTTGTTTCTCAGGTTCATTCCCCAGGCACTCACAGAGCAGACTCCCAGAAATCTCATCAATTTCTGACTCAATAAAACCCAAAGTAAGTGGCTGAAATTAAAGACACAGAAAATTAAACTTAGGCACTTGGACAACTCAAAGACTATAAAAATTAAGCAAATTAATCTTTTTTATGTAGACTTCTGCTTTGCTGAAGTTTTAAAGAGTTTTGACCCTTTCATCTCACTTCAGCATGGGAAAAATCTCACATAATTGCCAGGAAAAAAAAAACTTTTTGGCCTATTTTTAAGACAATAAATTGTTATGGATGTGAAATAATTTTCAGCTTGAGAAGTGCCAGGCTGCTCAGTATCTGAGAAGCTGTTAACTAAAAAGAAACAAAAGAATGCCAAGGAACTCAGTTTATAATGAGCATCTATCTCTAATAATTGTAAGTCATGAATGTTGACTCATTTATTAACACAACTGTGATATTGGATTTGGTATGCCCAGCACAGGTCTCAAGTTACTTGGTTATTAATTTTGATAGCACAGTCAGGTTAGATCATAGAGTCACTGAATTGTTGAGATTGGAGAAGACCCCTAAGATCATTGAGTCCAACTAAACATGGCCACTAAAACACCACAGTGTCATACCCACACATTTCCTGAACACCTCCAGGGATGGTGACTCCACCATCTCCCTGGGCAGCCTCTTCCAATGCCTGACCACTCCTGCAGAAAAAAAATTGCTCCTAATCTCCAACCTAAACCTCCCCTGACAAAATTTCAGGCCATTTCCTCTCATTCCATCACCTGATACTAGGGAGAAGAGACCAACTCCCAACCTCACTGCAACCTCCTTTTAGGAAGTTGTAGAAAGCAATGAGGTCTCCCCTCAGCCTCCTTTTCTCCAGGCTGAACACCTCCAGTTCCCTCGGCTGCTCCTCACCATCCCTGTTCTCCAGACCCCTCACCAGCTTCACCGCCCTTCTCTGGACCCACTGCAACCCTTCAATGCCCTTCTTGGATTGAGGAGTCCAAATGCCAACTCCTGAGCTGTTAGCAGCAGGTACAAAGACCCAGCAATAGTGGCAGAAGAATTAACTCAGAAACTGCTATGTGACAAACATTCTGAGCTTCAGTCTCTGCAGTGGCTTCAGGACTGGGATGAGGAAGGAGGTTAGCAAATAGGAACACTGCAATTTAGGAACAATGACATGCAATTAGTATCAGTGCCACACCACCAATTAGGATCTGCTGGAGAAGCAGTTATGTTTCCTGGGATTTCTGTGCCAGCAAATACTGTTTCTTTACAGTACAGTATCTCCCTCTCTTCTCCCCACCGTGCTCTGATGTGGATGTAATTTGGAGGCAGGAACAGAGCTGTGGTGCTTCAGATCTTCACAGGTTTCATTCCTTTGCACAACTGCCCCATAAATCACCTCCCCACCACATTTTCAGTCTTTAAAGGGATTTTAAATGTCAAAACTGTAACTAAGACAAACAATTCTGCTTTCCTAGACACAAATCCACTGTTTTTCCACAGCCTTGGAAGAAGCAGAAATTAATGCAGAGGCTAACGAGGGGCTCAGTTCACACCTCCTTCCATCCTGGGTCTGACAGATCCCTGTCTACTCAGATCCCCTCTCCATCACCCCACAGACCCAAGGCTCAGCCACACAAGGGCAGCTTCTGCTCCCTGGGGTTACCTCCCTCCTGACACACGAGTCATTCAGGAAATTTCTTCTCCTCCAGTTCCCAGAGCCCCTACCCTAACAGGCACCTTAGTGACCTGCTTGCAGCTTCTGCTGCAGGCTCAGATTCCTGCCAGATTCCTCCTACCCTGGCCCTGGTTTTGACTCACATCAGCTGCTCCTGCCTGTTTCATGTCCCTGGATCATGCTCTGCTCTTTCCTGCCAGGACAGGAGCACACAGACAGACAGATGCCATCTTATGCCCTCAGTGAACTCCTCAGACCTCCCCAGTGCAGGGCTGCTTCACAGAGAGAAATTCCTTCAAGGGGGAGATGGTGGCACCTCCACCACATAACTGCTCCAGCCCAAACTGCCTTCAGAAAGGCTGAACACTCCCATCCTGAGGAATGAATGCTGCACAAGCCTTACCATTTATTAAGGTCTCATCTTGGTTTTGCCTGTTGGATTATTCAAAAACCTCAGCCAAACTCATGGCTGAACTTTTTTCTATCTTCAGTCTGATGCTGGCTGACACTTGACAGCCTTGGATCTTGCAACTCCTAGAGTAAAATATGTGAGAATAAGTCTCCTGGTAGAACAGAAACTGAGCCTGACAGCAAAGGGCTTCTTCAGGGAATAAGCATCTCTCCAGATGCTCCCTGCAGCCCTTCACATCAGTTGAGTGTAACAAATCCATGACAAAGGTGGAACAGGAGGAGAAGGCTGGCTGATTCCTGGAGTCCACAAACAAATGCAAACACAGCCAAGCCAAACCCGGGAAGAGTACTCAAAGAAACAGGAGAAATGAAACCCACACAGGTGTGCATTGTGCTTAGGGAGAGCTGGGGAGCTGCAGGGAATCACAAAGGTGCAGAACCATCTTCAAGTTCAGCCTTCCTTGCTGAGGAACAAAGGAGGTTTTACTGGCTGGAAAAGGTAAGCTCTTCCTGGTGTGCACACTAACACTGTGCCATGGCACACCCCAGGAACATCTGACCTAACACCCACCAAATGACTATAAAACACCTTCTGCCATGCCCTGTTTTGTTAGCACCCATCACCTCAAACAGATCCTCAGGCTGTTGTTCCAGCAATTGTGTGCAGACAGATTTGTTCAAGCAAGACTCCAAGCCAAGAAGCCCCTTTAGTGGTTCCCCTCCCATTGAAAAACTTTAAAAGATCCCAAAGAGGATTAGCTGCACCAGTCAGGATCCTTCTTCAGTGTCACATTCAGGGCATTTGTGTCTAAACAACTCTAGGTGAAACCAGAAACTGATGAATTCATCACAGAATGGTAAGAGTTGGAGATCATCCAGTCCAAGCCCCCTATCCAAGGTAAGTTCACCTAGTGAGGGTCACACATGTGGCTTTTAAATGTCTCCAGACATAGAGACTCCACCACTTCCCTGAACAGTCTGCTCCAGTGCTCTGTCACACTTAATTAAAGAAGTTCCTCCTTATGTTTAGATGGAACTTCTTATGTTCCAATTTGTGCCCATTACCCCTTGTCCTGTCACTGGGCACCACTGAAACAAGCCTGGTGCCATCCTCCTGACACCCACTCTGGAAGTATTTATAAGCATCACGATACGGCCACACAAAAGCTAACAGTGACCTTCTTCTCCAACCTTAGCCCCCCACATCATGGCACACCACAGGCCTGGGACAAAAAGGGTAGGTGGCATTTCACGCACTGTGCTGGAAGCCCACCTCTGCACTGTCAACAAACCAGGAGCTGGAGTGGTTTTCAAGCCAGGAAGGCTCTATGAAAGCTAAACAGCAGGCAAAGCAGCTGAACCAAGTGACTAACAGCACACCCATCGCCAGTGCCAGCCGACGTCGGAGGGGGGCTGTGGGAACCAGAGATGAGAGCTGTTTTCCACTCTGACTTAGCACTGATGAGGCCACACCTTGAATACAAGGTAGAGTTTTGGGCCCCTCACACCAAGAAGGACATTGAGGGGCTGCAGTGGGTCCATAGAAGGGCAATGAGGCTGGTAAAGGGAACTGGAGTTGCTCAGCCTAGAGAAAAGAAGGCTTTTCTTCTTCTGACTCCCTACAGCTCCCTGAAAGGAGGTTGGAGTCAGGGGTTGGTCTCTTTTCCCACAGGACAATGACTTCAAGTTGCACCAGGGGAGGTCTAGGTTGGACATGAGAAACAATTTATTGCCCAAAAGTGTTGTCAAGCCTGTCCCAGGCTGTCCAGGGCAGTGGTGGAGCCCCCATCCCCAGAGGGGTTTCAAAGCCATGAAGCGCGGTGCTGAGGGATATGGTTTAGTGGGTACCTGGCAGTGCTGGGTGAATGGTTGGGCTCAATAATCTTAAAGGTCTTTTCCAACCCAAACAACTCTATGACTCTTCCTGCCCTACCCTTTTTTGCTCTCTCTGAATATGCTTTGCATTGTTGCTGCTTCTGGCTTGTGTCTGCCTCCTGTTCTCCTTTGGTGATGACACAGCCTGCTCTGCACCTGCGGCTCCACAGTCTCTCCGCCTGCCCCTGGCTCTGCACTAGCAGCCACCCACACCCCTGCAAGTGAGGATCATGTGTCTAGGTGTGACAAGTTCTACAAGGTGGATGAAGTGCTATGAAGAGGCAAAACTTTCAGGGTATCTCTCCCTGAAGGGTTTGATTTGTGCAAGACATAGCATGGAAAAGGACATGGAAATCAAAATGCTTGGCATATGGTTTGAGAATGCTAAAGCCCCTCCTGCTCCCCACACTTGCTCACCCACAAGCTGATGAGCTTGTAGGTCCAGCTGGCCTGCACAGTTTCAAGGCAGGCTGAGCCTAAAGATCTCATTTTCTCCTTGATCCATTGTGGTGCCTTTCCTTGAAGGCCCAAAGCTATGTGAAAATGCTGTGAAGGCTGGTGTGATCCTCCATGATGCTGAATCTGGCCCATCTGCATGGAGAGGAGGTCCCTGCTTTCAATATGTCAATCCACAGCATGCACCCAAAGGCTCTCCCTTGGCTTTTTGGCTCCAGAAAGCTGTGTTTGAATCACAGAATGCATTAGGTTGGAAGGGAGCCTCAAAGGTCATCTTGTCCAACTCCCCTGCAGCCAGGAGGGACATCACCAACTAGATCAGGTTGCTCAAGGCCCCATCAAGTTTCACCTTGAATGTCTCCAAGGGATGAATCATGGAATCACAGAATCATAGAATCCGTCAGGGTTGGAAGGGACCACAAGGATCTAATTCCAACCCCTCTGCCATGGGCAGGGACAGTTTACCCTAGATCAGGCTGGCCAGAGCCTCATCCAGCCTGCCCTTAAACACCTCCAGGGATGGGGCCTCAACCACGTCCCTGAGCAACCCATTCCAGGCTCTCACCACTCTATGCTGAACAACTTCCTCCTCACGGCCACTCTGAATCTCCCCACCTCCAGCTTTGCTCCATTCCCCCCAGTCCTGTCACTCCCTGAGAGCCTAAAAAGTCCCTCCCCAGGTTTTTGTAGGCCTCCTTCAGATACTGGAAGGCCACAAGAAGGTCACCTGGGAACCTAGAGCAGTCTGCACAGCCCCAACTCTTTCAGTCTGTCCTCACAGCAGGGCAGCCCTCTGAGCATCCCCTGCTGCAGCCCTCTGAGCATCCCTGTGGCCCTTCTCTGGACACACTCCAGCACATCCACATCCCTCTTGTAATGGGGGCTCCAGAACTGGATGCAGTACTCCAGGTGGGGTCTCAGCAGAGTGCAGCAGAGGGGAAGAATCACCTCCCTGGCCCTGCTGGCCACACTTCTGCTGCAGCCCAGGCTCTGCTTGGCTTTCTGGGCTGCAAGTGCATACTGCTGGTTCATGCTGAGCTTCTCGTACACCAGCACCCCCAAGTCCCTCTCCTCAGGGCTGCTCTCCAGCCACTCACTGCCCAGCCTTGACCCAGATGAGGCCTCAACCACGTGTCTGGGCAACCTGTTCCACTGTTTCACCACTCTCATTGTAAAAAACTTACTCCTAACGTCCAACCTAAATCTACCCTGCTTCAGTTTAAGACCACTGCAACTTCTACTGCTAAACCCTTCCTTTAAAACAAACAAACAAAGCTGTTAATGGTGAGACAAATGCAGACAAATGCCTCCCCTTCCTCCATTCTACAGGAAGAGACTGACTAGGAAACTAATTAAGTGGTTGGTTAACTTTATGCATATAAGTAGCTTCATTTAATTTTAAGTCAAGTTACTGCAGCCTCCTACTGAAAGCATCAGCAGAAAGGCTGTCAACTAAATCTCCATAAAAATGCTGTTAATCTTGAGGAGACCTTGAATGGCTTCAGCATTCCCTAATGGAGCCTTTCATGCTCTTTTCCTTTCACAGCCTCCTTCCTATGAGGTGCATTTCCGCTTGCTTGCACCAGTAAAAACACAATAATTCAGGAAGGATCATGAAGCTGCTTTGAAATAATGGTCTGGAGCTCCCACTGAATAGAAATAGAAGCAGGAGTCAAATTACCAGCCTGGCGTTGGCTGGGCAGTGCAGCAGGCACACGGGATGAGGCCAGCCCATAAGTGAAAGGAGAAGCCTGGCAAGTTCCTCCTGTGCCAGCCTATAATTGCAAGGAGAAGCTTGTCAAGTTCCTTCAGTGGTGGTATCACAGTATCACCAAGGTTGGAAGAGACCTCACAGATCATCAAGTCCAACCCTTTACCACAGAGCTCAAGGCTAGATCATGGCACCAAGTGCCACGTCCAATCCTGCCTTGAACAGCTCCAGGGACGGCGACTCCACCACCTCCCCGGGCAGCCCATTCCAGTGTCCAATGACTCACTCAGTGAAGAACTTTCTCCTCACCTCAAGCCTAAATTTCCCCTGGCATAGCCTGAGGCTGTGTAGAACCATCAAGGCTAGAAAAGAGTTCTGAGATCACTCAACACCACCATGGCCATCAAACCATGTCCCAAAGTGCCATGCCCACACAGTGTTTGAATACCTCTAGGCATGGTGACTCCAGTACCTCTCTAGGCAAACTGCTCCAGTGCTCCACCACACTTTCAGTAAAGAAACTGTTCTTCGTATCTAACCTAAATCTCTCCTGGCACAGCTTGAGGCCATTTCCTCTTGTCCTGTCATTAGTTACTTGGGAGAAGAGGCCAACGCTGCCCTCACCACAAACTCCCTTTCAGGCAGATGTAGACAGAAGAACATTTTCATTGTGTCAGATAGTTTACAGTGAAGTTAAACAGTGTTTTTCTTGTGATTCCATGTCCATGATGGGACTTTCTCCACAGAAAGAGGCAAATTTATGCATATTCCTCATAAAGGAGAATGTTCATGTATTTAGGTTTGGGTTCACTTCAGCGAGAGAAAGTAAATTCTGTGATTGTGTGATTGATTTGCTGTCTGTTCACAGGGAAAAGATCTGGTGTCTCTGGATGGAAGCACACTGTCCTCTAAAAGAAATGTGATGTTCAGCAGCAGCACACTCTGTTTTGCCTCTCTGAGCATCTCCTCTCTCAGCTAACAGCTGCTTGCGCTGTGGGCAGATGCTCTTCCACCTCAGCACACTGAAGTGGCAAAATAACAAGAAGAGAAGCATCAAGGGGACAATGGAGGAAGACTCCTGTCTGGCATACTCTGTTAAGAGGTGGCATCTCTGCCATTTTACAGCTCTTCCTTTCCTGAGTTACCTTCTAACACTTCATAGCCAACCCCCCATGGCAAAGCAAAGCTCCTCAGCCAAGGCATCAGTACATGCCACATTCCCCAGACCTGCCAAGTCTCCCAGACTGGCTTCAGCCTTTGCTGGTTTTCCAGACTGCACCATCTCGTGTAATAACAAAACCTGGGAGCTGTTCTGGGGGCATGGATTTGCCTTCCAAAGGAGCAGGGGCAAAATCTGGAAAAGCAGGGTTTGCCAAGGAGCATAACTAGGTCTGGGCTGCTTAATTTGGGTTCAGACCTGTTATAGCTCTGTGCAATGCTATCCTCTCCTAACACAGAATCCATCTGATTGGAAGAGACCTTCAAGGTCATGGAGTCCAACTGTTAATTCAGCATTGCCAGGTCACCACTAATCCATGTTCCTCAGCACCACATCTCCAGAGCTCTGAAACCACTCCAGGGATGGAGACTCCACCACTGCCCTGGGTAGCCTGGGACAGTCCTTGACAATCCTTTCCATGAAGAAACTGTTCCTCATGTCAACCTAGACCTTCCCTGGGGCAACTTCAGGCCATTTACTCTTCTCCTGTTGCTTGTTGCAACAGCACCAACCCCCACCTGGCTCAAACCTCCTCTCAAGGGCTTGTAGAGAGCCAGAAGGTCTCTCCTCAGCCTCCTTTTCTCCAGGTAGAATAATCCTGGTTCCCTCAGCTGCTCCTCATACAACTTGTGCTCTAGAGCTTTTATCTGCTTTGTTGCCCATCTTTGGAAGAGCATTTCATGTGATGAAATGAGGACAAGATGAGGTAGTACCACTTACCCTGTCCTGAGGATTGAGTGCTAATGCCATTCTCATGTGCATGGTGACTGCAGTCAAGCAGCTCTCAGTCCACATCAGGCTGTGGTAGAGTGCAGTGGAGCAGCAGAGACATCTCCCATCGAAGGCTGCCTGAAAAAAGAAACCTTTAATTGCAAATAAATCCCAAAGTCACCTCTCTTCCTTCCACTGCTTTAGTTCTCCCAGAAGCATGCACGGGGAGAGCTGAACACATCTTTTGTGTCACACCTCATGCTAGCTACAGAGAATAGACAGAGATTCCACATCCTTCAGTCGCTGTGCTTTTGTGCGGCGGCAGAGGCTGATGCTGGTGTCTGTGTCGCTTTTCTGATCAGATCTGACAAAACCAACAAGATCTAGGAACCACTCAGCATGGTGAAAGACCAGAAATGGCTTTGTTTTACTCTTGAATCCTGACAGGAAAAAGTAGTGAGCACTACAGCAGAAAGGAAGGAGGAAACAGGGGGAAAAAAAAAACAGGCAGAGGGAAAAGCTAATGAGAGTCTGGAGCGAATTTGACAGACTGCTCTAGGATGGACTTGTTCTCAGCATTGCAATCAGCCTTTGGACTCCACAAGTAGTGCCTGATAAAGCCTGACACTCTTTTATTAACATATTGCCAGCCAGTACCTACTAATGCTCATTAACCCTCATTTAGAGGCCAGGAGAACCCTCCTCACTAGGATTTTCCCCTCTCTCTGCATCCTCCTTTCTTCCTTTCACTTGCTTCTGTGGTCAGATGAAGTCAAACAGTGAGAGTTTGTTGCTAACTCCTTTTGGCACCTCTGATAAGGTTACTTGGGATCCAGATGGATGATCTTGGAGGTCTTTTCCAACTGAAACAATTCTATGATTCTATCCTAAACTTAGATTCAAAAGCAGAAAATCACTAATGGGCTCCAGTGCGCAGTGGAGACTCTGCTCTTTTGAAGGCTTTAAAAGCTCCCTGCTGTGGATTGAGCCAGTTTGGTGCTTCTGCCATGGAAAGGCTGTCAATCACCCCAGTCAGTGCCCTCACTAAACAAAGCATTGCATAAAGCACATGACCCAAGCAGTCAAGACATTGAGGAGGAAAAGGCAACAAGTGGCTTAGATGTGTTTGGTGTTAGTAGGGGTAGAGATGGGAGCCTACACACTCTCAGACATTGCCTGGGTTTTTTTCCCCCTTCTCATCACCTTTGCCTGAAAGGGAAAGCATCAACAAAGGAAAACTTCAGCAAGAGTTTCATCAAAGCTCCAGCCAAAAAGGCTGGAAGTCTGGCCCTGTCTGTTAAAAGGCTGAGAAAACTTCTAAGGTCTGTTGTCTGATGATGGCAGCTGTGTTCTGGACTCATTATCAGACTAAAATGAAGGGCCTGGTTCTACAAAGTACAAAGCTGGGATGGGAAGAGGATGAGTCCCAGCAACTCTTCCCTAAATCACATATCCTTGCTTGCTATTTGCTTTGTTACTCCTCACACATGGTCTTCTCTTGCACGCACACATGTTGCCCTTCTTGCCTTTGGCTCTTGACACAGCAAAGACACAGCCAATTTCTGCCAGAGATTGTCACAGGAAACCAAAGTTGCTCCTGAAGGAGTACCTGTGAGGATCAAATGGAGATGGCTATTGAAGGAGAGAAAAATAAGACAATGTTTGGAAGTAAAGCTCCTTTGATTTCTATTCCCACCCCCTAGCTGGGAGCAGGACTGCCAACACCACTGAAAAGCAGCCAGGCAGAGAAGGACCTGGGGGTACTGGTCAACAGCTGACTGAACATGAGCCAGCAGCGTGCTCAGGTGGCCAAGAAGGCCAATGGCATCCTGGCCTGGATCAGGAAGAGTGTGGCCAGCAGGACTAGGGAAGTCCTTCTGCCCCTGTACTCAGCACTGGCTAGGCCACACCTTGAGTACTGTGTCCAGTTCTGGGCCCCTAAATTTAAGAAAGATGTTGAGGTGCTCAAACGTGTCCAGAGAAGGACACCAAAACTGGTGAGGGGGCACAGCCCTACAAGGAGCAGCTGAGGGAGCTGGGGGTGTGCAGCCTGCAGAAAAGGAGGCTCAGGGGAGAGCTCCTGGCACTCTACAACTACCTGAAAGGAAGCTGTAGCCAGGTGGTGTTGATCTCTTCCGCCAGGCACCCAGTGACAAGACAAAAGGACACAGCCTCAAGCTGTGTGAGGGCAGGTTTAACTCCCTTCTTTAAGGGAGTTGCAGAGAGCCAGAAGGTCTCCCCTCAGCCTCCTCTTCTCCAGACGAAACTGAATTGCCACATTCAGCTTGTGTGCTCTCTTAACAAAGTCAGTGAACGCTGAGCAAAGCTGGCAACAAACCTCTGACCCTCAGGACAGCAGTCCTCTCGAGAAAGATGTGATGATGTAATTACAGAGTGCCAGGGGAGATTCAGGTTGGATATCAGGACCAATTTGTTTGCTGCAAGAGTGGTCAGGCATTGGAACAGGCTGCCTGGGGAGGTGGAGGAGTCTTTACTCCTGGAAGCATTCCAGAAATGTGTGGACATGGCACTTTGGGATATGGTTTAATAGCCATGGTGCTGCTGGATTGAAGATTGGACTTGATGATCTTAGAGGTCCTTTCCAATCAAAAGAATTCTATGACTCTGAAATGTGAGCAGCCAAGGGAGCTAATTAAATGCCCAAACTCAGCCTCCAGCCTGCTCTTTGCTGATGGTGGAGGTCTTTGGTTTGCAGCCTGTGTAACATTAGTGCAAGGTAACTTTTTGTGGACAATAAAGAGTTTTCTCATTAGCTGTAGCTTGTCTCTTCTCTGGATGGTGTAACTGTCTGGATTGAGTCACAGCACAATGAGTCTCCTGCCTCCTGAAGTCAGGTAATTATCTCCAGATCTTAAATGGAAAAATAAGGCTCTCGTAAACCTCTCTGCTCTGAAGGGAAGTGGGAGGAGGTGAATCCAGTGTAACCAGGGTGTTTGTGGAGAGCCTGAAGTAATAGTTTTGGGAGCTATCAACTGCTGTGTGTAACCTAATAGAAAACTAATCACTGCAGCAACTCCTTCAACACGGTCCCATTAGGGAACTCTGTCACCCACTGGGTATTTATGGGAGTGAGCACTCAGAGAAATCTTGCTGATGACCTGAGCTACTATTGTTTCTGTTTCTGTTAAAGATAAATTGCCTTGATCTTTTGGGCAAAGTAAAGAAGCTCAATGCTCAGAAGGGGCCTCAACACCTTGGCCAATTCTTCTGAGACACTGGTCTCCTGGGATGTATCAAGTAAGAGTGTGACCAGCAGGTCAAGGGAGGTTCTCCTCCTCATCTACTCTGCCCTGGAAAGGCAAGTAACAGGGTCCAGTTCTAGGCTCTTCAGCGCAAGAGAGACAAGGAACCACTGGAGAGACTCCAGTGAAGGCTGCAAAGATGCTGAGGGACCTGGAGCATCTCTGTTAGGAGCAAAGGCTGAAAGCCCTGGGGCTGCTGAGCCTGCAGGAGAGCATCTGATCTTTGCTCAGCAAGAGATAAAGACCTTGTGGGGGGCAAGAGAATGGGGCCAGACTCTTCTCATTGGTGTCCAGTGACAGGACAAGGGGCACTGGGCACAAAGTGGAACCCAGGAGGTCTACCTGAACATAAAGAGAAAAGTCTTTAGTGTGAGGGTGTTGAAGGTCTGGAGCAGACTGCCTAGAGAGGTTGTGGAGTCTCCTTCTCCGGAGAGCTTCCAAACCTAGTTAGACATTGTGATCCTGGGCAAGCTGCTGTGGGTGCCCCTGCTGTAGCAGTGGGTTTGGACTGCATGATCTTCCAGCCCTCACCATGCTGGAATTCTGTGAACCTGAAGCATGCCAGCTTACAAAACAGGACACAACTCATCACAGTGTGCTCTGCTAGCTGCTACCATCAGGACAGTCCTCTGGAGTATCACTGTAGACAGCAGCACTGAGACCAAAGACCCTCAGGGAGCCAGGCAGCAGATCAGAGAGATGTGCTTATTTTTAAGTCATCTCTGGCATACAGGCACTTCATGATTATGGAATATGGCACAGGAGATATCTTAAACCCAAAGCATCTCTGCAGCTATGCATATCCAGGACAAATCTGAGAGGAATGATATCCTCTAACTTCCTTCCAGAGCCATTTTAGTGGCAATCAGAGGAAACATTTCCTAGAGAAACAGTTCCTATTCAATTCATAAGCCTTCCCTTGGGGAGGAAACATCCATTTCCTCTTCTACCTGTCATTCTTCTTCATTTATTGAATCAATAACGCGTGAAATTTGGCAGGCTTTAAGTAAAAAATGAGCTGCTCAAATCAAAGAGAGCCTGGATGGGTGAAGGGGAAAAATAAAATCAAACTGTTAGCATCAAGATGCAGCTAATAGGAGGGAAAATAAATAGAAACAGAATCTAAATGTAAATGAACATCACGTCACCACTGGCATTTAGGCTCATTTTCAAACCCAGAATTAGAAAGAGATTCAAATTGCTGCAACTTGCTGCGTTCATACAGCTAGAGCTGCTCTGGGGACACACACACAGCTCTGAAGGTTTGGCCTGCAGCCTCTGCTGCCCAAGCAAACCACAGCTGGAGATACTTCCTGCACAAGAAAGGAGGAAGAGGAATCATGCAGGGGAGGCAAACCTCTGCTTTCTGGTCAAAAGGATAGCTAAGAGGTTAGGAGGAACCTGCCCTTTCCCTGCTCTTTCCTAGAATCATAGAATTGTTTTGGTTGGAAAAGACCTATAAGATCATTGAGTCCAACCATCAGCCTAAGACCACTGTGGCCATTGAACCATGTCCTGAAGTGTCATGTCCATGGGTTTCTGGAACACATCCAGGGATGGTGACTCTACCACCTCTCCGGGCAGCCTGTTCCAATGTCTGAAAAAAATTGTTCCTAATAATCAATCTAAACCTCTCCTGGTGCTGTTTCAGGTAATTTCCTCTCATTCTATCACCTGACACTTGGGAGAAGAGACCAACCCCACTTCACTCAGGATCACAGGACGTTAGGGGTTGGACTGGACCCAAAGAGATCATCGAGTCCAACCCCCCTGCCACACCAGGGCCATCCAATCTAGTTCAGGTCACAGAGGAATGCAACCAGACAGGCCTTGAAAGTCTCCAGAGAAGGAGACTCCACAACCTCTCTGGAGAGCCTGTTTTAGTGCTCTGTGACCCTTACAGGAAAGAAGTTTCCCCTTGCATCAAGGTGGAACCTCTTGTGCTGCAGCCCCAGGGAGCAAGTGAGCAGAGCCTGTCCCCCTGTTCCTGACCCCCAGGTCAGAGCCTGACCCCCTCTCCGTCCTCTCTTCTGCAGACTAAAAGGTCCCAGGTCACTCGGCCTCTCCTCATCCAGTCCCCTATCTCCAACCTCCTTTCAGGGAGTTGTAGAGAGCCAGATCTCCCCTCAGCCTCTTTTTCTCCAGGCTGATCATTCCCAATTCCTTTGTTACAACACGACAGCCAGTACATCTGAGCTACCCTGACCCTTCTGGAGAGCGCCTGAATTTCCTTGCAAGTTGCAGCGTCTACACTCCCAGCCTTCAGTACAGATTCTCCACCAGCTCAGATGAGAGAGATCCATTACTGACACAATTAACTGCCATGAAATTCTCCCTGCCTGTGGATCTGCCAAGTGTTACCAAGAGAGTCCTGCTCTGTCTATGGGACAATCCTTGTTTAATCAAAGACACCCAGGGTGAAAAAAAACAAGCAAATAGGTGGTGAGACAGTTCTGTCTGCCAAGGCAGCTGAGTCTGCCTTTGGGGCTCACCACCAGTTTTTTGCTTGGTGTGCCTCTCTAGAGCCTGGAAGTTCCTCCTCTCTCCCCTCTGGAGATCATTGTTCCCATATCTATGCTTTCCACTTTACACAAGGAAAGAAATTGCTGGCAGTTCTCTAAGCTAATACTGCCAGCAGGTTACAGCAGCTTCTCTGGGTGTCTTCAAGCTCCAGAGGTGTTTTTCAAAGCTACCCATCCCCATTCTGTGTTCTGACTTCCAGCCTGATGAGTCTCATTTTCCTCTACTCAGAGGTGAGCTATTCTGTTCAACTACAGGCATGGGGTCCATCTCTCAGATGAAGATGCAGTGATTATCTCTGAGGCTGGCTCTTCTGAGCGTGACTGTGTCCCACACTGCCTATTAAAGAGCAAAGTTTAAGGCTGCTCTCACTCCCACCAATCCTTTTGTGGAATGTCACATTACGCATTCGCTGCTCCGACTATTTTTGTAGCTCAGGGTCTCAAGAAGCACCTTCCAGCTTCAGCTGCCTTTGGAACTGCATCACATCCAACCATGAATCATAGGCTCACAGAATCATAAAATGGCTTGGCTTGGAAGAGACCTTAAAGCTCATCTAGTCCATCCCTGTTGCCATGGTTAGGGACACCTCCCACTAGACCAGGTTGCTCAAGGTCTCATCCAACCTGGTCTTGAATACAAGGGCACATCCACAACCTTCCTGGGCAACCTGTTTCAGTGTCTCACCACCACCACTCTAAAGAGTTTGTTCCTTATCTCCAGTCTAAATCTGCCCTCTTCCAGCTCAAAGCCACTGCCTCTCATCCTAGCACTACAAGCCCTTCTAAAAAGTTCCTCCCCAGCTCTCCTGGAGCCCCTTTCAGTTACTGGAAGGCTAAGGTTTCCCCAGAGCCTTCTCTTCTCCAGGCTTAACAGCCCCAACCCTTTCAGCCTGTCCCCATAGGGAAACTGCTCCAAACCTTTGACCATCTTAATGGCCTCCTCTGGACCTGCTCCAACAGTTCCAGAGCTGGACACAGCGCTCCAAGTGGGAGTAGAGTGGAGTGAGAGAATCACCTCACTCATCCTGCTGGTCACAGTGCTTATGATGCAGCCCAGCACATGTTTGGCTCCTGGGCTGTAAGCAACCACTGCTGGTTCATGTTGATTTTTTAACCAACCAACAGCCCCAAGGACTTCTCCTCAAGACCACACGAATGTTTCAAGCGTAGGCAGACATGGCATGAGAAGGGGCAGGATTTCTCTCTGCAGTCAGTATGACTGCAATAAGCCTGGAGATCAATCCCACACAGATCCTAGAACTCTGTCAAAGCCTTATACTTGCCTTTCTTCTGCCTGCCTGGTTGTATTAGGACATGAGCACAGAGCCATGCTGTGATCAGCAGGAAGGTCTTGTTTACTGCCAGCTTGTTTGAAGACCAGCAGAGCATAGAGTCCCACTGAGGTGGGATCTAATTATTAAGATTTTAAAGAAAAAACTTGCTGATGATGATATGTTGCATAAGGTATGGAACCCAAATCTGAGAAACTCAGACCTTGCTGGTTCCAACATTATTCATATAGGATCCTTATATTTAAACAGAATCTCAGCATGGTGGAGGATTGGAAGGGACCTTTGGAGATCATCCAGTCAAAACTTGCTGCTCAAGCAGGGGCACCCACAGCAGCTTGCCCAGGATCACAATGGCCAGATGGGTTTGGAGTCTCTCCAGAGAGGACTCCATAACCTCTCTGGGCAGCCTGCTTCAAGCCTCCAGCACTCTGACACCAAAGAATTTTCTCCTCTTGTCCATGTGCCCAGTGCTCCTTGTCCTGTCACCGGACACCACTGAGAAGAGCCTGGCCCCATCCTTCTGACTCCCATCCTATAGTTATGGCTAAGTGTTAAGACAATTTTGCTGAAATGCACTATTCACTGTAATCAGTCTCATATTCTGATCCACACCTTTGGAGCTGCACAGCTCCCTGTGATGTCTGGAGGATACATGGATAAATTCTTGCTGTCTGCTGGTACAGAGACTCGGTCTTAGCTCCCCTGCCCAGCTGCTAATACCACCCTTCAAGCTCATTTTTGACATGCAGGAGATTTATTCCATTGGAGGGCTCACCTCAAATGACAGATACACACCAAGAGGTTTCCTACCTTGACTATTCTAAACGGGCATGTTTCCCCTGGAGGAGTAATCGGGTTTGCTGGCTTCAGTTAAATTCACTCAGCATCAAGCAGATTAAAGGTGAAAGCATCTAATTTAATTCCAGCTCAGAAAAAGGTTAGGCTCTTCATTATTAAGTGAGAAAGAAGGAGGAAAATAAACCAAAATGTCATTTTTGCATCAAATTTCATGCCAACTGTCATCTGAAATCCCTGAGGTATGCATTAGCCACACAAACTCAAGGCACACCCTTACAACCTGAAAAATACACCTTGAGTACGGTCTATCAGAGGAAGTTCTCCAACCTGGTGGACCTGAATACCTCCAGTCACCACATCTACACACAGCAGCAACCTGCTCAATTCCTTCTCTCATCTCTTGTTCAGAGTGGCTTTACTGCCCATAAAGATTGTTAACCTTGCTCACCATTCCAACTCATCTGTATTGCTGATCTCACTCATCTTTCCACCTTCTGCAGCAGAAAGCACCTTCCTTTTCTGGGTGCTTGAAATGAAACTTCTGCAAGTTTCCAATTTGGTGGCACTCTTCCCACTGATGAATTTCTCGTGGCTTAAATGGTCTTTTGGCAGGCCACACCATTTTTGACAGAAACCATAAAAAGCACAACCCTGATGACATTATTTGACACCTCCACCCATTCTGTATGACAGCTTTGGCAAGGTTGCAGCCCACCAGGACCAAGGTTTCTTTCAGGGAGAATGGAATTTAAGACAGATGACAATGCAGGCTTTGAGAGATGCTTTGTCCAATCCCTTTCTCTCTCCTTTGGTCACTGGTAGGAGCTCATGTCATCACATTCATCTTTCACAGATTCCCAGAACCCCAGCATGCTGGGGGTTGGAATGGACGCCTGGAGACCAGCCAGTTCAACCCCCTTGTGGTGGTTTGGGTGTTACCTGCCCCCCCCACTCTTATGAAATCACCCAGGCTAGACTCAGACAGCTGGAAATTAAGGAATGAGGCTTTGTAGCCACAGCTTAGCACAATATGCAAGCAGATATTTCCAATATATACAGCTATATGCAGAAACAGACAAGTTAAAAGTTGTACAGAAACACAACAGCCCTCCCAGAAACCAGAGCCTCCTGGAGGGGCTCACAACCACCCTTCTGCCTTCTTTCCACCTCTCTACCTTATCCCAGAGTTTGCCTTACCTGCAAGATTGAGTTTGGAAGATCAGCCAGGGGAGGCAGAAAGCAGAAAAATTAGTTACACAGAAAGCAGGCCAGGGAGGAAAGTACAGGGACCAGCTGCAGCAGAGAGCCACTGTGTTATCTATATCTGTGCTTTTGCTTTTATCCATCTCAGCAAGCCTACGAGTGCTTGTGCTAGTTTGAGCCTAGCTAGAATGTTTTGGTGAGAAGAATTAGATTACAGGCTGTGAAATGGAAACAATGGTGATGTCTATTTCACTCATAGGCTTGCTGAGATGGATAAGAACAAGAACACAAATATAGATAACAGAGTCACTCTCTGGGCTTTGTGGGCTGCACTTCTCTCTCTAACCTATCCTGCTGTCTGTGTGATTAACCCATCTGCTTCCTAACCCCCCAATCTTCCTTGGGCATAAGGCAACATCTTGGGTAAGGCAGAGGGGTGGGAAGAAGGTGGAAGGGTGGTTGAGAGCCCCTCCTGGGGACTCAGGTTTCTGGGAGGGCTGCTGTGCTTCTGTATTACCTTTTAACTAGTGTGTTTCTGTCTCTAGCTGTATATGTTGCAAATGCCTGCTTGTATCTTGTGCTAAGGTGTGAATAGAAAGCTTCATTAAATTTCCAGAGATGCTGAGTCTAGTCTGGGTGATTTTCCAAAGTGTGTGTGTGTGAGGGGGGTAGTAGGTAACACCCAAACCATCACAGTGCAGTAGCCATCATCATTCTTTCCTTTTCACAGCCTATAATCCAATTTTTCTCACTAGAATATTTCAGCTAGCCTCAAACTAGCACACCCCCTGCTCAAGCAGGGGCACCCACAGCTTGCCCAGGCTTAAAATGTCCAGGTAGGGTTGGAATCTCTCCAAAGGAGGAGACTCCACAACCTCTCTAAGTAGCCTGCTCCAGGGCTCCAGCACCCTCACAGTGAAAAAGTTCTTCCTTATGTTCACAGGGCACCTCCTCTGCTCCAGCTTGCACCTGTTGTCCCTTGTCCTCTCATTGGGCATCTCTGAGCAGAGCCTGGCTCCATCCTCCTGACACTGCCCTTCACATCTTTACAAACATGAATGAGGTCACTCCTTAGTCTCCTCTGCTGCAAGCTAAAGAGCCCCAGCTTCCCTCAGACCTTCCCTCCTAAGGGAGATGTTCCACTGCCTTCAGCATCTTTGTGCTTCTGTGCTGGACTCTTTCAAGCAGTTCCTTGTCCTTCTTGAACTTAGGGGCCCATAACTGGACACAATATTCCAGCATCTTGTCCATCTTGCCTCCAGCATGCTGTCTCCAGCCACCAGGCACTGACAAATGCTTTAGAAGTCAAAAAGAATTCTAACCATCTTCTTATTAAGACAAATTGCATCTAAGCCCTAGCCAATGCCAATCACCATGTGTTAGCCTCAAGAAGAGGCCAGGATACTGGGATGTCTCCTTCTGTGATCCTCATCATCCTTCACTGCATCTTTTGATTCTGCTGCCTGATTTAACTGTGGTATCTTCTTATCCCTCCATGGAATAATGCTCAGGCCATTGGATTTGTTTGACTTACAGATGTTGTGGCTCACAGAGAGAAGCAGGATGATCCCAATGTATTCCTGAATTTAAACCAACTGCTCTGGACTTCTAGAGCTATGTCATGAGTGCAGATCACCAGCAGAAATGGCAGATGGGGTGGACAGGATCATAGAATTGTTTTGGCTGGAAAAGACCTTCAACATCATCGAGTTCAACACCACCATGGCCATTAAACCACGTCCCAAAGGGCCACATCCACACATTTCTTGAACCCCTCCAGGGATTGTGGCTGCACTCCCTCTTTGGGCAGCCTGCTCCAAGGCTTAGCCACGCTTTCAGGGAAGAAATTGTATCCCCTCAGCCTGGTCCCCTCCAGCTGGCACCATGCTTGGATTCTGGGCTAAACCATCTCATGTCAGGACTCCTGACAGATTAAGAAAGGCAAATTCATGCAAAGCAGGCTTCAGAATAACTTGGAAAAGCCAATAATGCTTCTTGCCTTTCGATGAAGAAGATTTGGAGCAACTATATTTAGATTCCTAACCAGAAAGCAACACTCTGCTTTCTGAAACAGAACTGTGTCCACAAAGACTTTCCTTAGATTTAAAGTAACAGAGGTTTCATGTTGTTACTGGTTGCCCCTGACCTCTCTGAACAGATCTGAACAGATCTTTTGTGGCCAAGAATTCTATTAAAAGATCAGAGAAATGCTGCTTTCAGCCTGAAATCTCTGTTGCAAAGGACCTAAGACCTCCAAACTGCAGATTTTTCCTTTCTTACACCCCCCCACGCATGCACACACAAAAATGCTTCTCGTAGGAAGCTTTCACCACCGGTGGGCTTCTCACTTCAGCTGAGATCATTCAGCCTTTCCTTCCGTTCGGCCCCCTAGGGGTTGTCACTTTGCTGTGAAAGAGCGGCATCTTCGTGAAGGAAAAGCACAGCAGGCATGGGATGGAGGGGAGTGAGCAGAGAAACAGGTAAACCTTGCTGAGACTGAAGAGAACAGTGACGTGAGGCAGTGTGGATCTCAGCTGCTGACATGAAGCAATTTCCATCTCAGCTGCTGAGCCAGAACCATGCATATCTGGGCCAAACCTCAGTATCAGTCCAAGCTGGGGATGAAGGGATGGAAATCAGCTCTGTGGAGAAGGACTTTGGGGCTGCTGGGGGGTGAAATGCTGGACATGAGATGGCACTTTGCACTTCCAGTCCAGACCAGCCTTGTTTTGGGTTGATCCCCAGCAGTGTAGACAGCAGGTGGAGGGAAGGGATCCTGCACCTCCACTCCTCTCTGCTGAGACCCCACCTGCAGTGCTGGGGCCAGCTCTGGAGTACTCAGCACAGCAGAGACAGGGACCTGTTGGAGCAGGGCCACAGCAATGATGGGAGGGCTGGAAGCCCTCTGCTGTGAGGCCAGGCTGAGAGAGTTGAGGTTGTTCAGCCTGGAGAAGAGAAGGATCCTGGGAGAGCTTCTGGTGAACTTTCAGAACTTCAAGGGGCCAGAAGAAATCTGGGGACAGACTTGTGAGCAGGGCCTGTTGTGACAGGACAAGGGGTGATGGTTTGAACTCAAAGAGGGAGATTCGTTCTGGAGAGAAGGGAGAAATGTTTGACCCTGAGGGTGGTGAGAGCCTGGCCCAGGTTGCCTGGAGAGGTGGGAGATTCCTCATCCCTGAAACCATTGCGGGTTAGGCTGTTTGTGGCTCTGAGCAGCCTGTTCTAATTGCAGATGTCCCTGCTGACTGCAGTGGGGGTTGGACTAGATGACCTTTAAAGGTCCCTTCCCACCCAAACCATTCTCAGATTCTATGAGTCTGTGATTCTGTATTTAGTGACACAACAGGCACAGACCACCCTGGACACTTGCCAACAGAGCCACCATCACCACAAGCAGGACTGTGCAGATGGAGTGCACATCTCTGCAGGCACTTTTGCAGGCAGCAGAAAGGCAAACCCAGAGATCTGGAAAGCAGAAGTGGGCAAAAGCACTGGGGATCTTTGCAAACACAGCCATCATTTCCCACAGACACTTCAGACCATCTCTGCCAGCTCCTCCAGACGCTGAATCCTGGTGTTTGTCTCCTTTGGTTCTATATTAAGGCACAAAGAAATGTTTCCCGTCCCCCACTATAAAGCCAGTGAATCCCAAAGTGGTTTATCTGGCAGTCGTGATGATTGCCGAGAAGGGCTCTGTGCTCCAGGCCACCTAGCTCCAGAGACAGCCCTGCAGGCACATTCTGAGCAACAGGGCTGGTGAGGAGAGGCCCTGGCTCTCCAGGGTGCTGCGTGCCTGTTTGCTTTTAAAGATGAATAATTTGTTCAGGGAGGGAAGAGAAAGTGGAGAAGCCTCATTCTGGAGGAGCTCTCTGCAGCACTTGGTAGCTGGTGAAATGCTTTGGTTCTGGAAAGCAGGGTCCTGCCATCACAGAAGATGATCTGTCAGATGCAGTTAGCCCTTTGCTTAACGCTTGATGTGCTCAGGTCCTGGGCAGCTCTAGGCAAGACAGGGAGAATTATGCAGCTTTAAACACGGTGCCTCTTATACTCCAGGTACTTTGTGTCATTTTAGGTCACTGAGAGCTGCTTAGTACACACAAAGACTCCGTGGGTAGCTAAAGATTTGAGACGATTTTCCCTTACTCTTACCCACCTTAGACGGCCAAATGATTTTGCCAGGACTGGGGCAGGTATCTAAGCTGCTGGGGTTTGAAACAAAACTCTTACATGTGGGAAGAAGAAGGGAGAGGGATCCTTGTGTGTCATTACAGAAGCACAGAATTATCTAAGATCATTGAGTCTAACCATCAGCCCAACACCACCATGGCCATTAAACCATGTCCCAGAGTGGCACCTCCACACATTTCTTGAACACCTCCAGGGATGCTGACTCCACCACCTCCCCAGACTGCCTGTTCCAGTGCCTGGCCACTCTTGCAGCAAAGAAATTGTTCCTAATATCCAATGTAAACCTCCCCTGGCACAATTTCAAGCCATTTCCTCACATTCTATCACTTGATAACATAACCCCCACCTCACCCCAGCCTCCTTTCATGGAGGTGTGGAGAGCAGTGAGCTCTCCCCTCAGCCTCCTTTTCTCCAAGTTCAGCAAGTCCAGTCCTCTCAGCTGCTCTGTTCCCCAGACCCTTCATCTGCATAGGAAGCTGCCTGTTGCCTTGGGCACTTCCATTATTTTCCTTCTCTTCTGCCCTGTCCTGGTCTGAGTCAGACCAGCACAAATTCTGGCCAGGATGTGAACTCTCAGCTCAGGCTCTGCTCAGTGAGGCACTTTTTGAAGTTCAGGGCAGGTTTGCACAGCCAGGGGCTGCTTCTAGCAGGGAGAAGCTGATGGGGAGAGCTCCTGCCAAGGACTGGGCTGCAGAAAGGCTCTGCCTTGGCCTTGAGACGTGAACAACATCTGATTTCCCAGGGAAAGCTAAGCAAGCACCAAATTGCCAGATCATTTCAAGCCTATTAATACAGTTCTAAAGCACACAGCTTTCCCTCAAACCCATAATTGTGATTTGGAAGTCTCTGGCTGTGTCTTGCACATCAGTGAGTCACTCTGTATTTTCCTCCTGTCTAAGAAACAATGTGACTGTTCAGGGCTGAGAAAGGCAAACCGACTTTTGATCTCAGTAGAAAACCACCTGGGTTAAGCACTTACTTGATTTACACTCACAGGAATAAGCTCTTGAGTGGTCACTGCTGGGGAAGGGGAAAGGTGGCTGGCTCCAGGCAGTGAAGACAAACAGTCACACAAACACATCAGGTGGAGCAGTAAATGTGCTCTGCTACAGACAAGTGAAAGCCTTCCCACAAGAGATGACAGAAACCTCCCCTTGGAGAATAAGCACAGAGTGGCTGTGAGGTATTGAGGGGAGGGAACTGCAGCTGTACAGCAAACACAAGAAATCATTTGGGGAAAGAGACAGAGAAGGCTGAAGCAAGGGTGTGGAGAAAGGGCAGGAGTGCTGGGGCAAGCATGATGAAGCCAGTCTTTGAATGGAGCTGTGCTCATTCTCTGCTAGATCTCTTAAATCTCCCTGTTTCCCCTCCTATCCCTCTGCCATGGGGTCATCACTAGGGAAGTTCTGGCTGCAAAGGAAAAAGGTTGTCAACAAGAGGACAGGAGAAGGACCTGCAAAAGTATTTAGCATCATGGCTCTGCATAAAGCTAACAAAGATCTTCTAAAGCCCAGAAGAAAAGCAGCTCTGCATAAAACACAGCCTTGGCTGCCTTTCATCCAGTGATCTCAAGCCACTTTTCATATGCACAGCAATACATTCAGCCTCATGACACTTCTCTAAAGCTAGGCAAGTCAAGCTAGGAAGAAAGCATCAGCCACAAGCCTTGACACTCACTCACCCTGTGCCATAATCAGCAGGAGTATCCCTTTCCCCAGCCTCAAGAACACTAATGGAGCAACTGGAAACCTGGAAAGTGGCAATGAATTCCTCTCAGCAGGGAGAACTGCGTGTCTGCAGAGGAAGAGTCGTGTTCTGTGCCATTCAGAATCCAAACAGCAGCCAGGCTAAGGCTGGCAGGCAGCAGCTTCCCTTGGAGCTGTAATTAATATTATCTGAGACCCAGGGAGTGCCAGGTGCCTCCTCTCAGCAGCCATCTGTGAAGAAGCAGGATGCTGGTGCTATTAGGAGCCTTTCCCACAAACCAGAAAAGAGTGAAGAAGAAACCAGAGATTAAGGAGCATCAGTCTGATGCTCCTAGTGTGTCTGTGTAAGTGTCCAACAATCAAATCTGACCTTTTGGCATCTGCCACCGTTTGACTGTCTCTCTCAGAGGGCAGAGAACTGCTGTTTGCAAGGCTGAGAGGCTGCCCTGCATGGTCCTCCTGCCACCACACGAGTATCATCGGCAGAAAATCCCTCACTGGGAATTTGGGGGGGTATCATCACTGGCAGAAGTTCTAGTACGATTTCTCACGAGGCCAAGGGCTCTTCCTCTGCTCTTATAGCTGCATAGGAAGCTGCCTGCTGCCTTGGACACTTCCATTGTTTCCCTTCTCTTCTGCCCTGTCCTAGCGTGAGCTGGGCCAGCACTGATGCTGGTCAGGATGGGACTTCCCAGCTCAGGCTCTGCTCAGTGAGGCACCTTCTGAAGTTCAGGGCAGGTTTGCACAGACAGGGGCTGCTTCTAGCAGCTGATGGGCAGAGCTCCTGCCTATGTTCCTGAATCCAGTTACAGAATCCAGCTCTTGAATCCATTTCCTATCTGCCACTGAGCCCAGCCTGAGACTTGTCCAGTGCCTGCCTCAGCATCAGCGGTGCCTCAGCATCAGCGGTGCCAATGGCGAACACTGGGTTGGGTCCCATCTTGGTTTGTGTCTCTCTGTCTCTATTTCACAGGATTGTTCTCTTGCCATCCCAGCTGGTTTGGTTTCTTTCCTATCCCACCAGAATCTCTCCTTTCTTCCCCTTCTCTTCCCTTTGGGAAGTGGAGCAGTTCTTGGAGAGCCTCCAGCACTTGCTTAGCATCCAGCCCAGCCTCAACCCTTGCCATGCCTTAAACACATCTGTACATCCTTTTATAGCTGTCCCACTGAGGATCATATCCCATGGAAATGGCCCAGTCTCTGCTCACAGTTTTCCTGCCCTTAAGCTGGTTCCAAGCCACCTGCTGCAGCCTGAAGTGGTGCCTACATTAAAGAGCCCAAACATGCTTCAGACTGTAGAAGAAAGGGGAAGACTCAGGAGATCTTTTCAGATTGCTCACTAGATCTGCACTTCTCTGTCGATTCTGAAGAGACAAGGTCAGGTCCTGCAGGACAACTAGGGATCTGCATCCCTGGGCAGAGCAGTGGGGCTCTGCCGCACCAGCAGAAAGCCTCTCTGACTGCAAAACTGCTCTGCAGAGCCAGAGAAGATGACATATCTGTCTCAGATGAAAGGGAACAGGTGAAAATGACAATGTTCCAGTCAGCTCATGCTATGAAACCGGGCTCCTGCTTTGTGCTGCTAGAGTAAACAAGCTCTGTATGAAAGGCCCATTTTGATCCCACCCTGGTTTCCTCTACAACAAAGTGCCTGAGGAGGAACCAAAAAAGCTTTTAACTTGCTTCTTGATGTGTCTGCACTGTTTGTGTCGTGCTGCTGCTAACATCTAAAGCAGTTCAGGGAGTGATTCTTCTGCCTCTGCTGCTTTCTGTTCCACTCGTTTGCTCTGTGGATATAAAGACATAATCCTGCTAATGGCCAGTTTGCAACCAGGCTCACTGGAATTATTTGTTTTACTTAGGACCTTTGGAACACCTTCCACAAGCTTAAACCTCTCCCTCCTCTCCCCTTCCACTGAGGAGTAACTTGTTAATGCATGACTAAGAAAAGTGCTTTTTATCTGGGATCAGGCTGAAAGGCTCTGGAGAGCAAAGTATTGATCTCGTGAACTGTCAGCATGCAGAATTTCAAGCAACTCCAGCGAGCAGTGCTCAGCCCCTCTGGAGACCAGACCCTGTGATTAATGGGCAACAGCAACAACAAAACTCTGTACAAGAAGGAGAACACTGTGCTCAGCTGGCCTGCAGGTGGAAGACACAAGTTCTGCGAATTCCATGACTGGATCTTCAGTGTAAGTAACCTGTCCCTCCCCACTCACTGGCTTTTACCCTTCCCAGAGGTCTTCTGAGTCATGACTCGTTGAGCTTTGGCCTGAGCTACAAATCATTAAAGCTTCTACTGCTTCTCTGTGATCTAATAAAGTTGACATGCAGCAAAATGAAGCAAAATTCCTC
This sequence comes from Pogoniulus pusillus, assembly GCF_015220805.1. Classification (NCBI taxonomy): domain Eukaryota; kingdom Metazoa; phylum Chordata; class Aves; order Piciformes; family Lybiidae; genus Pogoniulus; species Pogoniulus pusillus. Next base: position 12,177,498 of record NC_087282.1, read on the forward strand.
TGATAGCTACTTTCTTCTGTTTAAAGAAGAAAAAACCCACCATTTTAAAGGTGTCTGATTTTCCTTTCTCTGTGAAGAGCTGGTAGGCCATAGAATCACAGAACTGTTCAGTTGGAAAAGACCTCTAAGAACATTGAGTCCAACCCTCAGTCTAACACCACCATGGCCATTAAACCATGTTGTGAAGTGCCTTGTCCACAGGTTTCTTGAACACCTCCAGGGATGCTGACTCCACCACCTCCCTGGGCTGACTCCACCACATTCAGTGCCTGACCACTCTTGCAGCAAATCTCCAATCTAAACCTGCTCTGGCACAATTTCAGGCCATTTCTCTTCTTCAGACTGAACGAGCCCAACTCTCAGCCTGGCTTTACAGCAGAGGCCCTTCCAGCTTTGCTGTAGCCTTCTCTGGCCCTGCTAGGACAGGTCCATGCCTCTGCCTTGCTGAGGACTCCAGAGCTGGCCCCAGCACTGGAAGTTGGGTCTCAGCAGAGTGGAATGGAGGGGCAGGATCTCCTCTCTCTCCTAGGGATCAGTTCAGGACAGAGGTGGGTCTGGGCTGTGAGCACACGTTGCCAGTCCATGTCCAGCTTTTCACCCCTCAGCTCCCCAGAAGTACCATTCTGCCCAACTATGGATGCACTGCAATGTTATCTTCAACTCTGTGCCCAACACCATCCTCTTCTGAGGTGGATGAACATCTCCTACCATACTCAAGCTGCAAAGCCCTCAGCCAGTTGTTGGAGCAGGCTGATCTCATTAAGATGTTCTTCAGGCTGTCCATCAAGCCATGCTACACCTTTAGAACAGCTGGGACTTACTAGGAAGCCAGAAGCTCGGCAGCCCGTGTTCCTGATATCCCTGCTTTGGTATTTGTTAAAATCCTGAATTTGAACTTCACACCAGGAGAAATGAGGCAGGACAGCTGTGCTGGCAGGACAGCTGTGCTGGCAGCACAGCAATTTGTGTCAGCCCCCCCGTGGTGCCCCTGATAGCAGCCCTCCAGGAGCACACAGGCTGTGCAGAGCCTGAATTCCCATTGGCAGCTTTTAATGAAGCTATCATTAACGTGGCCAGTGATTGGCATCATTTGGGGTGGAACAAAAGGAGCTGCACTTTTCCTGCCCTTGCTTCCCTCCACCAGGATCCTGCAATCATCTCTCCATAATGGCAGGTTGTTGGCAGCACCAAAATGCTGGGAGAACTCTGGGAGCCCCTTGTTTGAGCAGAGCTCTTCCAGGGTGCAGCAGGCAGGGGAAAATATGTATTTCAGCTGACCAGATAATGAGGCATCTCTGGCTGAGGACTGCCATCCCAGGCTTCAGCAGGTGCCATTCCACCACGTGCTTCTTTTTGGAAGGCAGCTGTTGGGAAGCAGAGAGGTCACCAACTATTCTCAGCAAAATGATGGATGGCTGTTTCGCTTCAGCTGCAAACCCACACAGGCTGCACAATCAGGGCTGGGACAGACATTGTCCTCCCTGCAATCTGGACTGTGCTTTTCCAGAACAGCCTCTAAAAGGCCCAAAATATCCCACAGCCACTCTTCTGCTAAAAGAGTGTTCATTGAAAAGGCAAATGATGTCTTCACCAATATCATGCAACTGATACATGTCTCAGAACCCCAGGTCTCAGATACCATCCTGGTGTGCGCTGGGCCAGCACTGATGCTGGTCAGGATGGGACTTTCCAGCTCAGGCTCTGCTCAGTGAGGCACTTTCTGAAGTTCAGGGCAGGTTTGCACAGCCAGGGGCTGCTTCTAGCAGGGAGAAGCTGATGGGAAGAGTTCTGGTTCCTATCTGCCACTGGGACTTGCCCAGTGCCTGCCCCCAGCATCAGTGGTGCCAGTGGTAACCTCATTGCCACCAGGGGTTGGGTTCTATCTTGGTTTGTGTCTGTCTCTATTTCATGGGATTGTTCTTCTCACCATCCCAGCTGGCTTAGTTTCTTACCCTCCCCCCCCCAACAGAATCTCTCCCTTCTTTCCTTTCTCTTCCCTTTAGGAAGCAGAGGGGTTCAAAGGGAACCTCTGGCACTCAGTGGATGGCCCAGCTTCAACCCTTGACTAATATCTGACACAGGTAATCAGGAATCGAATCTCACTATGGATCACCACATCCCTTCCCGTTACTCCCAGGGTACTCCTGCAACCCAGTCTCTAAGGAGTTAACAGAATACCTGCTTTCATCTTCACAGATTAAAAGGCATCAAATACTTGCCCTGCCCCACACCAACTCCATTTCTACACTAAAAATCCCCAAGCAACACCTTCAACACAGCCCAGGAGGACAGACAGAAGTGGATGTGGCAAGCTGGCTCCTCTCTGGGCTGCCATATGCTCTGCAGTCGTATTTTGGGCTTCCCAAAAAAGCGTTGGTTTTCTAGTTTTCAATGTGTGTGAGGAAGTGTCTGCCACCCAGAAATGCTGCTCCACTGAGGTGGAAGCAACAGGTCAAAGTATCCCTGCAGAATAGACATTCTGGTCTAGGTGGGATGTTGTATCACTTGCTCCGTATCCCTCTGAAAGTGACCCCCTGAGGGTCAACAAGATCAAGTGCAAGGTCCTACACTTGGGTTTGGACAAACCTTCATGTCAATTCAGGCTGGAGATGAAGGGCTGGAGAGCAGCCCTACGGAGGACTTGGAGTGCTGGTGGATGAAAAGATGGTCATTGGCTGACCCTGTGCAATCCCTGCCCAGACCCATCCCTATCCTGGGCTGATCCCCAGCAGTGTGGACAGCAGGTGGAGGGAGGGGATCCTGCCCCTCTGCTCCTCTCAGCTGAGACCCCACCTGCAGTGCTGGGGCCAGCTCTGGAATCCTCAGCACAGCAGAGACAGGGACCTGCTGGAGCAGGGCCAGAGGAGGCCACAGTAATGATGGGAGGGCTGAAAGCCTTCTGCTGTGAGGCCAGGCTGAGACAGTTGGAGTTGTTCAGCCTGGAGAAGGCTCCAGGGATACCTTCTGGTGACCTTTCAGAACTTCAGGGGGACAGAAGAAATCTGAGGACAGACTTGTGAGCAGGGTCTGTTGGGACAGGACAAGGGGTGATGGTTTGAACTCTAAGAGGGAGACTGAGACTGGAGAGAAGGGAGAAATATCTGCCCGAGGGTGATGAGACCCTGACACAGGTTGCTCTGAGAGGTGGTGGCTGCCCCATCCCTGGAACCGTTGCAGGTCAGGTTGTTTTGGGCTTTGAACAACCTGCTCTATTTGCAGATGTCCCTGTTGACTGCAGGGCAGGTGGTCTAGATGAGCCTTAAATGACCCTTTCTCACCCAAACCAGTCTAGGATTTTATGATTCTCTAATCTTGCTGAGCTCAATCTCACTACAAGCAGGTCTCCATTGTGTTGAGGCTGACTCCAGACAGCCCCATCACGTGTAAGAGAAGGTGATGAGCTGTGCTGCAGCCTCGTGCTGAGTGACAAAAAGGCAACCCCCCTGAAAGAGATGTCAGGAAGTCACTTGGTGGAAGGGCGAGTGGAGGAAGGTGGCAAGCAGCAGATCTGCAGCTCCCCACAGATTCTGTTCAGCTGTCACCCACCCGCTCACACGTTCCTGGGAAGTTGTGGAAGACATTCTTGTCTCTTGGAGCTCACATCCCTACACAGAATGTGCAAATGGGCATCTGTGGAGGACACTCTTCCACTTCACAGAAGACTCCTTGTCCCCAGTCACCCAGCTCCAGATCTGCCCAGCATCAAGGAGAAGTTCTCCTCATGGTTATTCACGGGGATGCAGCCCAGGGGACAGATGGCTTCGGAGCTGCAAGTGCACTTTGCTGCCTCATGTCCAGCTTTTCATCCATCTCCCTTTCATGCTTCCTAATTGTCAGCTAATAAGCAGGACATGTCCTGGCTAAGAAAGCTTTTCTAGCTATAGCAGACCAAAGACTCAGGACTGAACTCTAGGAGGACAACATCCAGGGTCAATGGGTGTTGTTGCAGTGCTCCCAGAACTCGTGGCTCTAATCCCAAGGGTCACATCCTGCACTGTTCCAGACTTCTCAGCTCCCTGAATTCAAAAGAGATCTCTAAAGGTTGTACTAAAAATCCCCAAACCATGAACTGAGACTGAATGAAAGGCTTGGAAGTCATCCTAAAGATCCAGGTCTCTCTTTGACAGTCTAATGAATTTTAGGATGAGATCCAGGTTTGCCAAAGGCTGGTGCTTGTGTGCTGCTGAAGGAGATTAAGTGAGGCTGGAGAGGCACAACAGAGACCCTATGAAGGGTACAGAATCATAGAATTATTTTGGTTGAAAAAGATCTCCAAGGTCAGAGTCCAACCTTCAACCCAACACCACCATGGCCACTAAAGCACGTCCCGAAGTGCCATGCCCACACATTTCTTGAACATCCCCAGGGATGGGGATTCCACCACCTCCCTGGCAGCCTGTTCCAATGCCTGACCACTCCTGCAGGAAAAAAATTGTTCCTAATCTCCAAGCTAAATCTCCTCTGGCACAATTTCAGGCCATTTCCTCTCACCTGATACTAGGGAGAAGAGACCACGTTGCAGAGAGCAATGAGATAGGACAAGTAGGACGATGGCATTCTCATGTCAGGCAAAACACAAGGAGAATAAATCCAGTAGTTTGATCACCTTGCCTGGAGCAAGGGCCAGCACCTAGACGGGAACACTAGAGGGAGCAAAGGCAAGAAACAGATGAGGAGAGATAAAGGCACGGAAGAAAAAGCCACAGGAGATTCCGAGACAGCTTTGAAGAGAAGAGAAATTAAGGTTCTGTGTTTCTTGTGCTTTCAGCATTGTATCAAATTGCTGAGCACAGAAACAAACTTTCTAAGCCTGCATGACAGAAAGGCACCAGATGGGTTCTATTTTTGGACACAGTACTAAGGATTCAGGATCCTTAGGTCAGACTGAGTCCTCACTCACAACCAGGTAGTTACTGAGGATAGCTCTGACCTGATTCAACTGCTTTTCTGGAAAGGCTGACCTCCAGCTCACTCCCCTGGTGCTGTGCCTCGAGGGCGAGCAGGAGTGGAAGAAAGCTGGAAGACTTTTGGCTGCCTCTTAGTGCAGACACAGCTCACGTCCAGAAGGATCCATCCTATCTGCTTCTTCTGTTTTTGCACTGAACTTCCTTGAACAAAGGCTAGTTCAAAGCTTTCTCACAAGGGTCACTGAATCATTAAGCTTGGGAAAGACATTCAGGATCATCGAGCCCAAACATTAATCCATTACTGTCTGATCATCACTAAACTGTGTCACTCAGCACCACATCTACACAACTTTGAAACCCCTCAACCCCTCAGGGGTGGAGAGTCCATTCCTGCCCTGGGCAGCATGGTCCAGGACACTTTTCCTAATGTCAAATACAAATCTCCCCTGGGACAATTTGAAGACATTTTCTATCATCATAAAACATTTCCTATCATCAAAACTTGATCCTTGGGAAAAGAGATCAACCCTCACCTATCTCCAGCTGCCTTTCAGGGAGTCTTAGAGAGGCACAAGGTCTTCCCTCAGATTCCTTTTCTCCAACAACTTCAGCTGCTCCTCGCCAGACCTGCTCTCCAGATCCTTCACCAGCTTTGTTGTCCTTCTCTAGACCCACTCCAGACCTTCAATGTCCTTGCAATGAGTGGCCCAAAACTGAACCCACTGGCCTTGGCCCATGAATCCAGCCTGGCTAGATCACTCTAGCCTCTTACCCTCCAGCAGATCAACACTTCCACTCAACTTGGTGCCAGGCTTCCTTCACTAGTTTCCTTCAGCCAAAATACTAACAGCTACACATCCCAACCATGCTTCTCTCTAAATAATCAGATGACAGAGCTGCTCCTTCCACAGCCTCATTCTCTCCCTTTGAAAGTTATTAGAAGTTATTAGCACTTCAGGAGTCATTTTCCAGCTTTGTGCTTTGATCCTCTGCTTCCACAAGTCACTTCCCACTGAGCTGCTTCACAACTTGTTTAATAGTTAATTTGTTTGGACATCATTAGAAGTATTAAGGCTCCAGGCAACGAGGGCATGCCAATTACTGTGTCAAATGGTTTCATTTTGAGGAGGGCAGTAGAAAGCTGCAGTTTATACTGCTTAAAGGCTTGTACCTCTTCCTGATGGTGACATGAAGAGAAAGGACCTGCTCAGGAAACCTGCCTCTTTGGGTTCAAAGAGGTGTAGGTCTGGATCATTTATTTTGGGTGCTCAGCAGATGCTTAGGCATGAGCTATGCATGTGAAATGACAGCTTAAGCAGCTCTGTCAGGATGAAGCCTGCCTTAAAACCATGACAGCAGCAGGTTGGGCAAAGAGCCTCCTGAGAAGTAGTATCCTGACAGGAGTTTTTTCAAAACATGAACTGTTGTTTGCTGGAGCTTTCCTTGCAAGGTGCTGGGTCTGCATCCCTGAACTCTGCAGATTTACATCACACTTCTCACTGCCACTTCTCATTTCAACAGCGTTCTGGAGAAGTAGGGTTCACCAGGTGGGTCACCTGGTCATAAAAAGAGATCAAGTTGGTCAAGCAGGACCTGCCCCTCCTGGGCAGACCCATGCTGGCTGTGTCTGATGCCCTGGCCATCCTGTAGGTGCCCTGTGATTGCACTCAGAATGATCTGCTCCATTATTGTGCATGGCACTGAGGTCAGGCTGACAGGCCTGTAACTTCCTGGCTCCTCCTTCCAACCCTTCTTGTGGATGGGCACCACATTGTCAGCTTCCAGTCTTCAGGGACCTCTCCAGTGAGCCAGGACTGTTGATAAATGATGGAGAGCAGCTTGGCCAGCTCATCTGCTGGCCAAGCTCATCTGCTCTCTCAGCACCCTAAGATGGATCCCATCTGCTCCCATAGACTTATGAGGATCCAAGAGGCTCAACAAGTCCCTAATTACTTCCTTCTGGATTATAAGGGGGCTGCTCTGCTCCCTGACCCCACCTACCAGCTCAGGAGGCTAGCTGTCCTGAGGACAACCTGCCTTCCTATTGAAAATTGAGGCAAAGAAGGTGTTAATCACCTCTGCCTTTTCCTCATCTGTAGTCACTACATTCCCTCCTCGTCCAATAAAGAGTGGAGTTTATCCCTGCCCCTCTTTTTGTCCTTGACACTTCTTGTCATCATTCCCAGCAGTGGCCAGTCTAAGTTCTAACTGGGCTTTTGCCTCTCTAATTTTCTTCCTACATGACCTAGCAACATTCTTATTTTCTTCCTGAGCTACCACCTCTTCTTTCCAAAGGTGACCTGCCCTCTTTTCTTCCCTTAGTTCCTTCACAGGTCCCTCACCCCTCCAGGCTGCTTGTCTTGCCCGGCGGCTCTGCTTTCAGCCCACTGGTACAGCCTGTTCCTCTGCCTTCAAGACTTCTTCCTGGACCCTTTTATTTTTATGGGCTTTTCCAAAGGTACCCTTCCAGCTAGTTCCTTGAATAAGCCAAAGTCTGCCCTCCAGAAGTCCAGTGTGGATGTTTTGTTGATGCCTCTGCTAGGATGACTGCATATTGAAAATCTTCATGAGCTCCAGAGGAGGTCATGAAGATGATAAGAGGACTGGAGCACCTCCCCTGTGGGGACAGGCTGGGAGAGTTGAGGTTGTTCAGACTGGAGAAGGCTCTGGGGAGGCCTTAGATCTGTATTTCAGTATCTAAAGGGGACCTACAGTGAGGCTGTGGGGCTCTGTGGTGATAGGATGAGAGGCAGTGGTTTGAAACTGGAGCAGCACAGATTTAGGTCAGACATTAAGAGGAAGTTCTTCACAATGAGTTCAATGAAACACTGGAACAGGTTGCTCAGAGATGTGGTTGAGACCCCATCCCTGAAGACATTCAAGGTCAGACTTGATGTGGGCCTGAGCAGCCTGATCTAGCTAGAGACATCCCTGCTGACTGCACGGGGGTTGGACAAGATGACTTTTGAGGGTCCCTTCCAACACAATGCAATCTGAGATGTGACTTGTTGACATGTGGCCTTTGTCACTGCACTTCTTTTCTGTTCTCGAGTGACAGTCATCAGAAATCTACTGACTACCTACACCAACAAAGCCACTCTTTCCTTTTTTTTTTGACAGTACAAACACAGCTGCATAAGGGTTTCTGCTAGGAATAAAAGGAATACAAAACCCACTCCACAGAGTGGCAGGGTGCACAAATCCCACTTTCAAGCTAGCTGCAGGGAAGAGCTACACAAAAGACACTGACAGGTTTTGAGTGGAGGGTTCAGGCATCCAGAAAATATAGGAGCAGCTGGTGTGTGGATCAGCAGGAACAAAGCTCTTCAAAATAAAACTGGAATGGGGGAAGGGGAAGAGAAATGCTGGGGTCTGTGAAATGTAACAAGCGAGAGATGCACAAATGAGCCAACAAAACTCTTCACAAGTGAACGCCACCAGCACAGGTGTGAAATTAATTTTTTTCTCCCCTCAAAGATGAGGAACCAGAATTGTGAATACACAGAGTGAGAGGCAGGCAAACACAGCCAGGCTTCTGCAGACAGAAGGTACAAAACATCCAGCACTTGGGAATAAAAACCCATTAAAGCACCACATCTAAACAGCAACAGGGAAGTTTTGGATCAACTGTTTGGGGGGGGGGGGGAACAAAACAGAAAAAAAATGAAAAAGAAACTAAACCAAACCAGAACCTGCCTGTATTTCTCAGGATGGTGGGTACTGCTGTGGAAGGAAACTGGAAATTTACTGCTGGAACACACCCCACACCATTTGTCACACTGTAGAAAGAGCCTTTAATAGTTCTGCTGTGAGGACCGGCTGAGAGAATTGGGCTGGTTCAGTATGGAGAAGAGAAGGCTCCAGGGAGACCTTCTGGTGGACTTTCAAGACTTCAAGTGGCCTGACAGACTTGTGAGCACAGCCTGTTGTGACAGCACAAGGGGTGATGGTTTGAACTCCAAGAGATTCAAACTGGGGAGAAGGGAGAAATGTTTGACCCTGAGTGCAGTGAGAGCCTGTCTTGGGTTGCCCAGAGAGGTGGGAGATGGCACAACCCTGGAACTGTTTCAGGTCAGGTTGTTTGTGGCTCTGAGTAATCTGCTCTAGCTGCAGATGTCCTTGCATAAGCCTTAAATGTCACTTCCCATCCAAACCATTCCATGATGCTATGATTCTTTGTAGACTCAAAGTACAGGTCAAACTGGAGTGCAGGATTCAGATCTCTCACCAGTCTTACAAACCCCTGGGCTTAGTCCAACCATTCTCTATTTGTAGTCCTATTTCCTTCAGTGGATTTCTGCATAGGTCCCCCATTTAGAACTGTCTCACTGACAGAATCTCCTAAAGCCCTTGGCCAGTTCAAACTCATATTCAGTTTAGATAGACAGACAGTGCTGTCTGCTGTGCAAAACACTCCTCCCGGCTCTTCCTGCTGCTGATCAACCTACATTCCACTGCCAGCAGCAACCCTGAGGGAGCTCTTTGACCAGGGATCATCCAGTATGAAATGAGAGATTCATTAAAAAAACTAAACCACAAGTCATTGATTTTTGTGCTGCACTACACTGGTCTACCTTCTGTTTTTTTCTCAAGGAGTTAAACATGTTGTGTGGCCAGCTGGTCAAGGGAAGTTCTGCTGCCCCTCTACTCTGCCCTAATGAGGCTACATCTGGAGTGCTGGGTCCAGTTCTGGGCTCCCCAGTTCAAGAAGATCAGGGACTTGCTGAAGAGGCTACAGAAAAAGGGCTGCAAAGACATTGACAGGACTGGAACATCTCTCTGATGAGGAAAGACTGAGAGAATTTGGGCTTTTTAGCCTGGAAGAGAGCAGAGTGAGGGGGGATCTCATGAGTGATGATCAATGCTTAAAGGGTAGGTGTCAGAAGGATGAGACCAGGGTTTGTTTTTGTGCTTCCCAGTGACAGAACATAGAATCACAGAATCATAGAATGGATTAGGTTGGAAGGGACCTCAAAGATCATTCAGTTTCAACCCCCCTGCCATAGGCACCTCCCACTAGAACAGGTTGCTCAAGGCCTCATCCAACCTGGCCTTGAACACCTTCAGGGAGGGAGCAGCCACAACCTCTCTGGGCAACCTGTGCCAGTGTCTCACCACCCTCACTGTAAAGAATTTCTTCCTAACATCTAGTTTGAATCTCTCCTCTGCCAGTTTAAACCCATTATCCCTCATCCTGTCACTACAAGACCTTGTCAACAGTCCCTCCACAGCCTTCCTGTACATGGGGTAATGGGCACAAAGTGGAACATAAACATGAGGAGGAGCTTCTTTAATTTTAGAGTGATGTAGAGTCCTAGAGCAGGCTGCTCAGAGAGGTGGTGGAGTCTGCATTTCTGGAAACATTTAAACTCCTCCCAGATGTGTTCTTGTGTGACCTTCTCTAGGTGAACCTGCCTTGGCAGGGGGGGAGTGGGTTTGATGATCTCTAGAGGTCCCTTCCAACCCTTACCAATCTGTGATCCTGTGATGTTGCCCTTTCTTTGTGTCAAGATCAGAAGACACTAATCAGTTTTCATTCACACTCTGTATAGCTGTGAATAAATCAAACTGAATTACTGTAAGATTACAATTCCCTTAATTAGAGATGCCTTAAAATGTCATCTGTTGCAAAGGAAATGAGAACAACCCACAAGTTCTCCTTTACTAGATCTGTAGTCAAACATGCACCTGCTCACCTTAATAATTCTCACCCATCTGGGGCTCTTTTGTCTTTATCTGGCGTGGCAGAGCCTCTGCAGCTATGGGAGTGGGAGCTGGATTCTGTCCTGGCCCAAAGGCAGTGAACAGAGAAGTGAACTAACTTTTGATCACAGCAGCAGAGCTGTGCCTGGTAAGGCTTGAGGCAGCAGAGCTCAGCTTGCCTCTCAGATCCCACACTGAGCTTGCAGCTGGCAATCAGAGAATCATTGAATAGTTTCAGTTGGAAAAGCCCTCTGAGATAATCAAGTCCAGCCATCAACCTGACGCCACCACGGCCACTAAATCATGTCCCAGGGTGTCATGTCCACATATTTCTGTCACACCACCAGGGATGCTGACTCCACCACCTCCCCAGACAGCCTGTTCCAATGCCTGACCACTCTTGCAGCAAAGAAACTGTTCCTAATATCCACAGTAAACATCTCCTGACACAATTTCAGGACATTTCATCTCCTTCCATCACCTGATACTAGGGAGAAGAGACTGACTCCCACCTGGCTCCAACCTCCTTTCAGGGAATTGCAGAGCCAGGCCTCCTGTCAGCCTCCTTTTCTCCAGGCTGAACAAGCCCAATTCCCCTAGCCGCTTCTCACCATTCCTGTTCTCCAGATCCTTCACCAACCTTGTTGCCCTTCTCTAGACCCACTCCAGCCCCTCAATGTCTTTTCTGTAGTAAGGGGCCCAAAACTGAACCTGGAATTCAAGTTGCAGCCTCCCCAGTGCATCCTATAGGGGCACAATCACTTCCCTGCTCCTGCTGGTCACACTATTCCTGATCCAGGCCAGGATGCTGTTGGCCTGTTTGGCCACCTGAGCATGAGGCCCAACTTTCTATTAATGAAGGGAGAATATCAATAAGAGAAACCACTGAGAAACCACAACCATGAGACCCCATCAAGCTCCTGTTAGGATCACTCACAGGCAAGAGCCACGAAACACCTCGAAGCAAATGTTTACACTTTGCTCCATAAAACAGAGTGGGGAAACAAGTGGGAGGAATCCAGCAGGCCCCCAGAGATGACATTTGTGTAAATACCTGCCTCTAACCACTCAGTTCCTAACCCTGCAGGATTTCAAAGTCCATAACTCCTTTTAGCACACCAGCTGCTTCTCCTTCAGCGATGGTGACAGCAGGCAGTGTAAGGCTGACATGACTTGGAGGCAGACCAGGTTTATTTAAAAACAACATTTATATATATATTATCCACAATATCCCAAGTGAAAAGAAGATTAAAGCACTTCAGTCAAATATTCTGAAGTTAAGAAACCCCAAAATTCAGGCCACCTGTGCAATTCCAACTTGAATTTCTTGTGCCCTGCTGTATCCTGCCACCTCCCATCCCAGGCTTATGCTGCAGGACTCCTGCCTCACTCGGAGCAGAGCAGAGGGTGGGTGATTCTCAGTTAATGAGCAGCTCAGAGTCAATATCTCATTCTGTGATTTGTTTTCTTCATGCTGTGTGGGTGTGCTGCCATTTCTGATGAACCATAGAATGGTAGGGGTTGGAAGGAGCCTCTGGAGATCATTAAGTCCAACCCTCCTGCCAAAGCAGGATCACCTAGGGCAGGTCACACAGCAATGCACCAAGATAGGTCTGGAAAGCCTCTAGAGAAGGAGACTCCAGAACCTTTCTGGACAGGCTGTTCCAGGGCTACAGCAACTTCACAACAAAGAAGTTTCTTCTCCTGTTCAGATGGAACTTCCTGGGTTCCTGTTTGTATCCCTTGCCCTTTGTCCTATCACAGAACACCTTCTTACCAACACCCACCCTTCAGATACTTGTAAACGTTGCTAAGACCTCCTCTCAGTCTTGTCTTCTCCAGACTAAGCAGCCCCAGGTCTCTCAGCCTTCCCTCATCAGACAGATGTTTCAGTCCCTTCATCATCCTCATAGTCTCCATTGGACACTCTCTAGTATATTCCTGCCTCTCTTGGAGCCCAGAACCAGACATAATACTCCAGATGTTGGTCTCAGCAGGGCAGAGGAGAGGGGGAGAAGAACCTCCTGCACCTGCTGGCCACACTCCTTCTTCAGGCACCCCAGGATACCAATTGCCTTCTTGGCCCAAGCAGCTAAGCAGCTCACTGATGGAATGCTGTACTACAGAACAAGATCCTTCCACCTTTAAAGATCCTTTCCCCTCAAAACCATTCTAAGACTTCATGATTCTGCTTCACCCAATTCAGACTCTGAGCACACACGATTAATTTATTCCTGGCTTCTCTCAGCTGCACATCATTAATACAGTTTCATGAAGTTATTGTCCCAACACTTCCATTTTATCTAGAGTGGTTGGTGAAAAAATGATTATAAAGTTGCTGAAATGATTATAAAGTTGTAAAAATATTCATTAATTCAGGATATCTAATTTAGAAGATGAGAGGCTTCTTTCTGTGGAGTGCTTAGCATTATATGGTGCTTTAAATGCTGAGAAGTCAGGTCCAGCTGCAGCTTGAAGTGCACAGAGCTGCTGCAGATCAGATATCTCCTGAAACTGAGAATCCAGAAAATGAGAAACATTCAGTTAATGAACACTTCAGGAGAGGTTTCGTTTGCAGAAGCTCTGCAGCAAAGGAAGAAATTAAATCAAGTTGGCCAGGGCTGCAGTTAGCTGGCTTAGCACTGACACCAAGTGAGGTGGTTATCAGCAGCACCAGCACTGCAGATGCACTCAGACTGAAAGAGATGAAAGACACGAGTGCCAGACCAGAAAGAAAAGTGGAAAAGAGGGAGAAGCACCTTCAGCCCTTCAGCTACCAGGGTAAGAATCAGAGTTGATAGGGGTTGGAAGGGACTTCTGAAGATAATCCAGCCAATCTCCCTGCCAAGGCAGGTTCACCTAGAGAAGGTCACACAGGAACACATCCAAGTGAGTTCAGAATGTCTCCAAAGATGAGGACTCCACCACCTCTCTGGGCAGCCTGCTTCATCACTCTTTAAATTAAAGAAGTTCCTCCTCCTCTCTACAATTCCCTGACAGGAGGTTGGAACCAGGTGGGGGTTGGATTCTTCTCCCTAGTAACAAGTGACAGAACAAGAGGAAATGGCCTCAACTTGCCCCAGGGGAGGTTTGGTTTGGACATTAGAAGAAACTCGGTTCACTGAAAGGGTTCTTAACCACCAGAGCAGGCTTCCCAGGGAGGTGGTTGAATCCCCATCCCTGGAGGTGTTTAAAAGCCACAGAGATGTGGTGCTGAGGGACATGGTCTAGCACCAGCCTTGGCAGAATTAGAGAATGGTCAGACTGGATGATCCTAGAGGTCTTTTCCAAAAGGATTCTGTGATTCTCTGCACAACCCCAGTGGAACAGGCTGATAATTCTCACCAAGGAAGCCTGGAAATCTCCAGACTCATCCCCTGGTTTATGATCAATTAAAATCAGTGACAGTGATCAATGAAGCAGCACGAGGGTAAAGGCACTTTTCTGCTATGTGCTGTTAACTGATTCTTTTAAGGAGATTTTATCTCTCCTAATAAAAGCAAACCTTCTGGTTAGGACTGAAGAGAAGAGGAACACCACACGAGCGCTGAAACTTGGTTTTGCATAATGTGATTTCATTTTATGATGCTTGGCTGTAAATTTTGCTCTTCCCCTGCAGTCAATATTTCTGAAGTTCCCAAATAAAGCAGCGTTTGATGGCCTGGCTTTGATGGGAAATTTTGTTCTTCATGATAAATTTTCCTTTTGTTAATGCATGCCTGCTCAGCTCTACCTAAGGAAAGCCACAGTCCTTCCCTGTCCTGCCAAGGTGAAAGGGTGAACTGCTCAACACAAGGGACTTAGTTCTATATTTCTACATAATGTGGTGGTGAGACACTGGAACAGGTTGCCCAGAGAGGCAGGAGATGCCCCATCCCTGGAACTGTTCCAAGTCAGGTTTTAGAAGAGCAGCTAAGCTGGTGAAGGGCCTTGAACATAAGTCTTATGAGAAACGTCTGAGAGAACTGAGGCTGTTTAGCCTTCAGAAGAGGAGGCTGAGAGGAGACTTCATTGCCCTCTACAACTCCTTGAAAGGAAGTCTGAGCCATGTGGGGGTTGAACTCTTCTTGCATGTAATGATAAATGACAAAGAGAAGGGAAATGCCCTCGAGCTGTAACAAGAGAGGTTTGGCTTGGACACCAGGAACAATGAAGGGATCAAGGGAGGTTCTCCTCCTCGTCTACTCTGCCCTGGTGAAACCTCATCTTGAATACTGTGCTCAGTTTTGGGCTTCCCAGTTTAAGAGGGACAGGAATCTGCTGGAGAGAGTCCAGTGGAGGGCTATGAGGATGATGAGGGGACTGGAGGGCATGGCTTTTGAGGAGAGGCTGAGGGACCTGGGGCTGCTTAGTCTGGAGAAGAGAAGACTGAGGGGATTTGATAAATGTTTATAAGTATCTGAAGGTTGGCCAGGAGCAGGGGGACAGGCTCTGCTCACTGCTCCCTGGGATAGGACAAGGAGCAATGGGTGCAAGTTGCAGCAAAAGAGGTTCTGCCTCAACACAAGGGGGAACTTCTTTCCTGTAAGGGTCACAGAGCACTGGAACAGGCTCCCCAGGGAGGTTGTGGAGTCTCCTTCTCTGGAGACTTTCAAGGCCTGTCTGGATGTGTTCCTCTGTGATCTGTGTTAGGTAATATAGTCCTGCTCTGGCAGCGGGGTTGGACTCTATGATCTCTTTGGGTCCCTTCCAACCCTTAACATCCTATGATTCTATGAATTTCTTCCCAGGAAGGGATTTCATGCATTGGAACAGGGTGCCCAGGGAGGTGGTGGAGTCACCATCCCTGGAGGTATTTAGAAGACATGGATGTGGTGCTGAGGTACACGGTTTAGTGGTAATGGCTTAGCAGTAGTGCTGGGACTGTGAGTTCCAGGTAAGTGGTTGGACTTAATGATCTCACAGGTCTCTTCCAGGTAAGTGGTTGGACTTAATGATCTCATAGGTCTCTTCCAATCCCCAAATTTCTATCCCTCTATGATTCTAAGCTAGATGAGATTCTGAGCAACCTGCTCTAGATGCAGGTCCCTGCTGACTGCAGGGGGGTTGGACTAGATGACCTTTAAATGCTCCTACCAACCAAACCCAGTTTGTGATTCTATGATTCTATGAGAGCAGCACCTTGACAACGGCACAAGCACTGAAGGAAGAAGAGGAGAAAGCAGCACCCTGGGAGTGATTTCCCTGTATCACAAACCTACATTGCAGTGGTATCTGATCTGATTAATTTGTCACCGCCTGTAATTTAAATTTCTAAGAGGAAGGACAATCTGGAAGTGTGAAACATTACTAATGATAACATTTAAGATAGAATCAGCAGTGGAAATGTCAACAACCTGACTGGGACATCAGAGCTTTTCAGAGTGATGAATAAGGAACCTTTCACTGCAGACTGGCAGAGAAGCTTTGGGCCAGTTTGCAGAGCATGAAGAACTTCTCAAGGAGTTAGAAATGTTCCTTTTTATTTCCAGCCCTTCAACTATTGTCAGAACATACTATGGTCCTTCTGGTAGATCTTACAGACTTTGGATAGCATTCAGTGTGAAGAGATCACAAGCAATAAGATACTTTGGTCTAGGTCCCACTGAAATCCAGGACAGCTGGACATTTGTGGTATCCTGGGATGCATTAAGAAGAATGTTTAGGGAGGTCTCCTCTCTCTTTACTCTGCCCTGGTTGAGACCACAGCTGGAATGCTGGGTCCAGTTCAAGAGAGACAGGGAACTAGTCTAACGGGCTACAACAATGCTGAGGGGCCTGAAGCATCTCTGTGAGGAGGAAAGGCTGACAGACCTGGGTCTGTTAAGCCTGGAGGAGAGCAGCCTGAGAGGGGAATCTGATCATGCACAGCAAGAGTTAAAGGACCTGTGGGGGCCAAGAGGATGAGTGGTACCTAGTGACAGGACAAGGGGCAACTGGTACAAACTGGAACCCAGGAGGTTCCATCTGGAGATGAGGAGAAACTTCTTTGTTGTGAGGGTGCTGGAGCCCTGGAGCACGTTGCTCAGAGAAGTTGTGGAGTCTCCTTCTCCGGAGAGATTCCAAACCCAGCTGGCCATTGTGATCCTAGGCAAGCTGCTGTGAGTGACCCTGCTTTAGCAGGGGGTTGGACTGGACGCCCTCCAGAGGTCTCTTCCAATCTCTACCACGCTGGAATTCTGTGAAATAAAACTGAGAGGAAAACTACTGTCCCTGGAAGTGTTCAAGAAACATGTGAACAAGGTATTTCAGGACATGGTTTGGTGGCCATGGTGGTGTTGGGCTGATGGCTTGACTAGATGATCTTAGAGGTCTTTTCCAATCACAACAATTCTCTGGAATACAAACTGGTGGAGATTTGCATTCCCAGGTCCCTGCATATGCACACGTTTGCATCTACATAAATATGGATGTATACAGACACCCTATATATAGCTTTCTGCACTGACATAAGACTGTAGCTGTGCATAAAAAGGAATGCAGAAGGAAGCTGCATGAAATGGAGAAGACAGAAAAGTTCAGTCAGTAAGAAAAAAAAATAACTTGGGGATGAAAAAATAAATAGAATTAAGGGTTAACCAGAGCTGCAAGAGCCTTTCTGAGCCCTGTTATCTTCCAGCCCTAGCTGGACATAGAGAGAAATCACTGCAAAGTAAAACCAAAGGAAATTGAGTTTATCCAATTTGGTTTATCCAAATTTCCTTTATTTTAAAGGAAATTGGAAATATCTTCAACTAAATGCAGAGAGGAATGGATGGCATCTCTGCCTATGCATGCTTGGTTGAAAAGGACCTGGGAGATCTGGTGGACAACAGGATGTCCACGAGCCAACAATGTGCCCTTGTGGCCAAGAAGGCTGCATGTGGCTGCATAAAGAAGAGTGTGGCCAGCAGGTCAAGGAAGGTTCTCCTGCTCCTCTACTTTGCCTGGTGAAGCCATATCTGCAGTTCTGGGTCTGTTTCCCAGTTCAAGAAGAACAGAGATTTGCTGGAGAGGGCACAGCAAAAGGCTACAAAGATATTGAGGGAACTGGAATGTCTCTCTGATGAGGTAAGACTGAGAGAATTGGGGCTTTTTTAGTCTGGGAAAGAGCAGAGTGAGGGGGAACCTCATCAGTGCTCATCAATACTTACAGGGTAAGTGTAGGGAGAATGGGACCAGGTTTTTTTCAGTGGTGCCCAGTGACAGGACAAGGGGTAGCAGGCACAAAATTGAACATAAGAAGTTCCACCTAAACACAAGGAGGAACTTCTTTAAGTACAAGGGTGATGGGCAACTGGAACAGGCTACCTAGGGAGGTGGTAGAGTCTCCATCTCTGAAGACATTCAAAACCTCTTTGGACGTGTTCCTGTGTGACCTTCTCTAGGTTGCCAAGAATCAACATTTTCACTGTCTCAGCCTTTAAGTGCCAGAGTTGGCTCCTTTCTCTGCAGGCTGAAAGAAGCAAGGACAGTCACTCTGTGGCCAGGTGAAGCTTGTCCAATGGCTGCTGGAGTTATTTTTGGGTGCACAGCAGCCCAACTCTTCCCTTGATTTTTACCACCTGGCTTTGATGTGGCAACCCACCTGGTTATCCATTTCCCCTCATCTAGTATCACATTTTAGGATGGAACTTCCAGTACCTGAAGGCAGTTACAGGACAACTGGGGTGGGACTTTTTACAAAGGCTTGTAGGGATAGGACAAGGGGCAGTGGCTTTGTGCTGCAAGAGTGGAGATATAGACTGGAGATTAGGAAGAAATTCTTTACAGTGAGGGTAGAGAGACACTGGAACAGGTTGCTCAGGGAAGCTGTGGATGCCCCCTCCCTGGAGGTGTTCAAGGACAGCTTGGATGAGACCTTGAGCAACCTGCTCTAGTGGGAGGTGTTCCTGCCCATGACAGAACTGGATGATCTTTAAAGTCTCTTCCAATCCAAACCACCCTATGAATCTAACTCTTTTTGGGCAGGATGATTCTGCAAGCTTCCTATTGCAATAGGCTGACCAGGAAGGTGGTGGAGTCAGCATCCCTGGAGCTGTTTAAGAAACATGTGGGCATGGCACTTGGGGACATGGTTTAATGGCCACAGTGCTTTTAGACTGACTCAACGATCTTAGAGGTCTTTTCCAACCAAAACAATTCTCTGATTCTAAGGAGACAGCCTACTTCTCAAAGCTGATTTCATTTTAACAGTGTGGACATGAGGAAGGTGGCAGAGGGTGGGCTGTGACTTAAACGCAGATGGAAATGCAGAAGAACAGTTGCTTAGCACCTACAAAAGTCAGGCCCACTTCTTCACAAGATGTGGATGTATTTAGGTACCTACATTTAGGCATCCACATTTGAATTCTGGCCTCTAAATAACCCAAATGCACTGCAGGTTTGGGGGAATGTGCAGTGGATCCAATAAACAAGGATATTTAAAGTCCCAAGAATCGTGCTGTGGTCCTGCAGAGACCAGCATTCCAGCATGGAGGGGACAGCTCTTGTATTACCTGTGCTCCTGGGAGGACTTCTGCCATCTACTCAGGAAGGAAAGGCAGAGATGACAAAAAGGAGCTGCAGAAACTTAATCCCGCAGTGATTTCTTAGTCAGTGGGACAATAAAGGATCAGCCAGCAGCCTCCCTGCCTTTGTCTGAGCAAGGGATGCAAATTAAAGACTGGAGTCAGAGTGCATTATCCAACCCAGGCTTTTTTTGTTTTGGAGGGCATGTGTGTGATTTGGAAGGAGTCTGCAGCAGGGTGGGTGCTGGGGAAGGGGTCTGTAGCAGGATGGGTGCCGGGGAAGGGGTCCGTGGCAGGATGTGTGCTGTGGAAGAGGTCTGTAGCAGGATGGGTGCTTTGGGAGGGGTCTGTAGCAGGGTGTGTGCCGTGGCAGGGGTCTGTGGCACCTCTTTCTCTGGGACTGACAGCAAGCAGCATCTCTGGCAGGCAGAGAAAACAAAAAGCCTGTGGCAACGCCAGGCTGCCAGCCAAGAATGTGCTCCCAAAGCACCTGCAAGCTGCAAACGTGCCATTCACTTCTACTCCATTTCTTCCCGAATTAGCAAAAGTCGCTCGATCAAAGCAGCAAGAAATCCCCCCGGAGCTGAGGGCAGAAGACAGGAGCGCTGGCTCCCCACCAGCAGCTCTCCTCTTTGTCTCAGCCTGCTTCCATGCCTGCTCGGTGCTAACACCACGACTCTTGGTGTCTGTGACTAACTCCTGGCTTTCGCTGTGGGTGACCTGATTCTGCTCGGCCGCGCTCCGCCCCGCTGGGTGAAGCTCCCCCATGTGATCTCCATTCTTCCCCCCTAAATAAAGTTGACAAATTTGGCTGGGCTCAGTGAGTGCTGAAGGCAGAGAGGGAGTGTGCGGAGCTGGCTGTTCAACCCTCCCCGCAGCCGCAGCACCAGCAACCTGCCTCTTCAGCACTATCTGCTCCTGCTCTCGAACACCCAGACGGGACCAGACTGGCCACTTTAGCAAGGTCTTGGGCAAGCTCCGCGGTCAGGCTTCACCACGGGCTGCCAGCCTTGCCATCTTCTCATCTCTCCTCCCTTCCGAGCCGAGAAGATGTGGCTGGAGAAGGTGAGTACTGCATGGCTGGGAGGGATCCTTTGTGCGGAACCGGGGGCTCCCGAGGAGGTGGAGGAGAGAGGGGGGCAGATTTTGCCATGGGCATAGCCAAACCCCATCATTTTCTGCCCCGTTCTGCCAAGGGCATGCATGTCCCTTTCAGAGGGAACCTCCCTAGTGAGGCGACTTCTCAGCCAAGCTCGTTGCCTGGCACGAAGAAAACCCAGGCATGGGGAAGTGCCCGCTGCAGAGGTGCCGATTGTCCGGCTAGGCAGGCGGGTACCTCATCGGGCACAGCTCCGAGAGCTGCCTGCCCTGCGTCCTGCTCCAGCACTCCCCCAGCCCTCCAGCCTGGGGCACGGCACAGTGCAGTCCCCGGGGCAGCAGGCTGGCACGGCACCGGACAGTCCCCAGGGCAGCAGGCTGGCTCGGCACCGGGCAGTCCCCAGGGCAGCAGGCTGGCTCGGCACCGGGCAGTCCCCAGGGCAGCAGGCTGGCACGGCACCGGACAGTCCCCAGGGCAGCAGGCTGGCTCGGCACCAGGCAGTCCCCAGGGCAGCAGGCTGGCACAGCACCGGGCGTCGCATCGGCTGCTGTGCGGGGCTGGAACGGTGTAGCCGGTACTCGGTCTGCAGAGGTGGCATGGCACGGCACTGCGATGCCCAGCGTGCAGAGCTGGCACCCAATGTGCAGGGTTAGGATGGCACAGCCCTGCAATACCCCTGTGTAAGACTGGTACCTGCTGTGCAGGGTTGGGATAGCATGGCATCACAACACCCAGTGTGTGAGGATGGCACTCATTGTGCGGGGTTGGGATGGTACAACACCATAACACCCAGTGTGAGAGGCTGCCAATCAGTGTGTGGGGTCAGGATGGCATGGCACTGCAATACCTACCATGTGAGGCTGGTACCCCGTGCGCAGGATTGGCACATCACCACAATACCCACTGTGTGAAGCTGGCACTCAGAGTGCAGGGTTGGGATGGCACATCAGTGTGATATCCAGCGTGAGAAACTGGCACCGTGTGTGAAAGGCTGGCATGGCATGGCACTGCAATATTCAGTGTGCAGATCTGGCTCTCGGTATGCAAGACTGGCAGGGCACAGCCCTGCACAGCATGACACCAGCACACAGGCTGGCACAGCGCAGTGCAACACCAGCATGCAAGTTGGCACAGTTCAGCACAACACTGCACAGCATGGTACCAACATGCAGGCTGGCAGAGCACGCAGTGCCCTGGGCACTGTGACACCAGCCTGTGAGACTGGCAGAGCACAACACGGATCAGAACAGCACCCACTTCTCATCCCATTGCCCTTCAGACTGGCTCAGGGCCACTCACAGCCCCACTGGGGTAGTCAGAGGTGTGACTGTGCCCACCTGGGTATCAGCAGTTCTCCAGGTGCACACTCACTATCCATCACCCTTCACAAAGACAAGTAGCATCCTCCCTCACAGCACAAACTCCAAGCACCCTCCTCTTCCTCACACAAACAGCGTCATCTTCTTCATCTACACTAGGGACCCCTCACCATTCCCTACTCATAGCATTGTTTGGGTTGGAAGAGACCTCTAAGATCAAGGTTTAGATTAGGAACCATTTCTGTCCCGCAAGAGTGGTCAAGCACTGGAACAGGCTGCCCAGGGAGATGGTGGAGTCCTCATCTCTGGAGGTGTC
The DNA here is from genome assembly GCF_015220805.1 of Pogoniulus pusillus. Lineage (NCBI taxonomy): Eukaryota > Metazoa > Chordata > Aves > Piciformes > Lybiidae > Pogoniulus > Pogoniulus pusillus. The sequence goes on from NC_087282.1 coordinate 12,199,310, forward strand.
CAACAAATGTGTGGCCATGCCACGTGGGGACATGGTTTGATGGTCGCGGTGGTGTTAGGTCAATGGTTGGACTCAGTGACCTCCAACTGGAACAATTCTACAGCTCTGTGATTCAAGCTAAGACCACCATGGCCATTAAACCATGCTCCAGCATTCCCATGCTCCTTAAGCACTTGCTTCTCTATATGCACCCAAGCCTCAGCTGCCTGTGTCACTCGTCTGCCTTGCTTGTCCACAGGAGTCCCCCTTCTCTTCCTCCATCCATACACCTGCTCAGCCTTGCTACCTCAGCAGGAAGGCTGAAGCCCTCCCTTCACCAGGGGAGAAGGTGATGTGTCCCTCATTCCCTTCCACCAACGGCTGAAGCTCTGCATGGGGGTGTCCTGTGCAAACCACTGCTCTCAGATGCACTCTTGCCCTTTGGAATGTGATGTGGAGCTAACAGGAAAGTTAACAGCTACCAGCAAGCACAGAACGATTAAACAAAATCTTTATTCCTTCCTTCCTGCCTTGCCCACTCCTTCATCCTCAGTGCTGGGACCAGCTTGGTGCACACCAATTCTGCCCACCCAGACAAGCTCTCTGGTCTTTAAGGACTGGGAGAGTAGGGTAGTGAGGAGAGAGGAAGGAAGGAAGGAAGGAAGGAAGGAAGGAAGGAAGGAAGGAAGGAAGGAAGGAAGGAAGGAAGGAAGGAAGGAAGGAAGGAAGGAAGGAAGGAAGGAAGGAAGGAAGGGTGGGTGCTTTCTGCTCACCCAGGACTCCTAAATTCCACAGAATCATAGAATAGTTTTAGTTGGGGTAGACCTTTAAGATCATCAAGTCCAACCATCAAAATATCAAACAATTCTTCTAGAGACTGTCCCCAGTTCTTGCTGTGGGACCTGGAAAAAAGAGTTCCAGGAAGACCTTAGAGTAGCTCTCCTGCCTGTGGGGGGCTACAGGAGAGCTGGGGAAAGACTTTTGACAGGGGCTTGTAGTGCTAGGACAAAGGGGAATAGCCTTGAACTGGAAGAGGGGACATTTAGACTGGAAATTAGGAAGACATTCTTTACAGGGAGGATGGTGAAACACTGGAATAAGTTGCCCAGGAAGGTTGGAGATGCCCCCTCTCTGGAAGTGGGCAAGTCAGGTTCGATGGGACTTGAGCAACCTGGTCTAGTAGAAGGTGTCCTTGCCCATGGGACATAGAACAGAAACGTGATCTTACTGCAGAACCATAGAGACGCAAAGTAGCTGCATCTCAAGTGACAGTCATCACTCCCCCACTCAGCCCCTGCTCCTTCCCACCTTTTAACTTCTTTCTCTCCCACAATTTTAAGAGTGAAACTCCCTGAGCACCGAATATTTTGTAGCCCTAGACTATGCCTGTCTATCAGAACCAGCCAGGCTGGCTGGAAGGAGGAGAGTTTTCTTTTTAAATGAGTTGGGTGAATACTTGAATGTTCAAACAATCTTCTGCTCTTTGGCACATGAGAAAAAATAAATGTTCTCCCTGCGGGAGTTTTGATCTTGGCAGATTTTAGATCCGAGAGAAAGGCTGCAAAGCATCCCGTCTGTAATTACTTTCCTTGCTAGCAGGAGGGAAGGAGAAGAAAGGAGGGGAGAGATTAAAAAAGGGAGGGGGTATGAAAGGAGAGCTCCTTTCTTCATCTCCCTTTCACAAGCAATTAGCCCAGCATCACAACCCATCTCTACCTCCAAAGAAAAGAAGGCGTTAATGAAAAGGCCACTGATTGCCTTCAGATCTTTTGTTGAGCAAGCCGAAGCACTGGTGTGGGGCAGGAGATTGTTTGCAGTCTAGGATTTGGGTTTTCACAGAATCATAGAATCCTGGAATTGCTTGGGTTGGAAGCAGCCTTACAGATCATCTAGTTCCAGCCTCTCTCCACTAGATGAGGTTGCCTGAATTCGAACACTTCCAGCACTGGACCCTGCACAACTTCTCTGGGCAACCTGTTCCAGTGCCTCACCACCCTCATGGGAAACAATTGCTTCCTAAATGTCTACTTTGAATCCAGCTTTTTCCTGTTTGAAGCCATCACCCCTTGTCCTGTCACTCCATGCCTTTGTCAAAAGTTCCTCTGCAGCTCTTCTGCAGCTCCCTTCAAATTCTGGGAGGCTGCTCTAAGGTCTCCCTCCAGCTTTCTCTTCTCCAGGCTGAGGAGACCTAGCGCTCTCAGCTTGCCCTCACAGCAGAGGTGCTCCACCACTCAGATCATCTTCGTGTTCTCCTCTAGGAGGACAATAAACCCTATTTAAAATACAGACTAACAGAAACATTCAGAGGCTGCCTCTGTAATCACTGGATGGAACTGCCTCTGTTTTGGAAGGGGTTTCGAAAGAACAGTGTAAAATCTGCCACAGAGAGGAACTAAACTGCCCTTGAAGAATAATTTCAAAAGAGAAAAATCACAAAATCATAGAGTCCTAGAATGGTTTGCAGTCAGAAGGGACCTTAAAGATCATCTAGTTTCAACCCCCTGCCATGCACAGGGACACCATTCACTAGATCAGGTTGCTCAAATCTTCATCCAACTTTGCCTTGAACACTTCCAGGGAGGGGGCATCCACAGCCTCCCTGGGCAACCTGTTCCAGTGTCTCACCACCCTCACTGTGGTGATTCTTCCTAATCTCCAGTCTAAATCTCCCCTCTTCCAGCTCAAAGCCATTGCCCTTCATCCTAGCACAAAAGAAGCCACAATTTATCTGCTGCTAGAATACTGTGCCTTCAGAAGGTAAAATAAAGAATGGCTTACGAGGAAAATCCACTCTGGTGCAGGGTGTGCTGCTCTGAGGAGAACAATCTCAACATGTTTTTTAAGCTGCAGTGAAGCCTATGTTGAAGTGAACACCATGAAGGAACAGAACAGTTTAGAGATACAGCAGTTGGCCAAGTTGAAAAGGGAAAAAATCCAAAGCCTTCCCTGAACACGAGCAGGTGAAAGGCATGAGCCTCCACAGCCCTTCCTGCAGGGTTTTATTACAGCATGCCTCAGCCTGTGGGGAGCACTTAAGACACAGCTTTACAGCTGCCCTCAAAATGTCATACAAGGATTTCATTGATCAGGGTGATAAACTTCCTCACACCACCACACAGAGAATAAGGCTAAAAGATGTGTAGCACAGGTGCACTGTAGGAGCACTGCTTCGAGGAGGGAATTCGTAGAGCCTTCAGTCTGTAACGTGGCTTGAAAGTTTGTTCCTGCTAACATGAGGCCTTGAACAACTTGGCCTGGTGGAAGGTGTCCTGGCAAAGGCCAGGGAGGTCAGAATAAGATGAGCTCCAAGGTCACTTTCAACTCAAATCATTCTATTAATTTATGAACCAGCAACTTCCACCAGGATTTGCACTTGGTACAGAGAAAGAGAGCGTCTGTCCACTCATGCAGTAACAAGAAGGCTGCAATCACACCTAAAAAGCTGCTGCTCTCATCACATCACATCACATCACATCACATCACATCACATCACATCACACTTACAATGAATTATTATTTACTTAGATTAAATTAAAACACATTCCCTGTACTCAAATACTGGGTTCACTTTTGAGGTCCTCACTCAAAGAAGGACATTGAGGCCTGGAGTATGTCTAGAGAAGGGTAATGAAGCTGGTGAAGGATCTGGAGAACAGGGCTGGTGAGAAGCAGCTGAGGGACCTGGGGATGTTCAGCCTGGAGAAAAGGAGGCTGAAGGGAGACCTTCTCTCCCTGACAGAATGTTGGAGCCAGGTCAATGTTGGTCTCTTCTCCCAAGTTGCAAGTGATAGGATGAGAGGAAACAGCCTCAAGTTGCCCCAGGGGAGGTTTAGGTTGAACATTAGAAGGAACTTTTTCACTGAAAGGGTTCTCAAAGCCTGGAACAGGCTGCCCAGGATCGTGCCTGAACACCCTTCCCTGGAGGTGTTTCAGAGAGGCAGGGATGTGGTACTGATGGACATGGTTTAGCACCAGCCTTGGTAGAGTTAGAGAATGGTTGGACTAGGTGATCTTAGAGGTCTTCTCCAAGACAGATAATTCTGTGATTCTGACTCTGTAATTCTATACAATCATGAGAAGTCATAACTTCAGTGGGATGAATAATCTGTGGGATGAATATCAGTGGGAAAAAACATTAGTGAGATAAGTAAGTGGGATGAATAAAATCAGTGGGATGGAAAATCCATTTCAGAGTGTCTAAATGTAGAACACATTGGGTCTATTGCTTCAATCACTCTGCATTTCAGGGATTACTTAATTAAAATTAAGTCATTTCAACCTTAAAAATGAGAATTAGCTCCATATGGGTTCTCCATAAGCTCAATGCCCAGGAAAGCAGTGTGTTAAGCACAGACATCTGCCCGCTTGAGTTCATCAGGAACACAAAAGCCATCCCACAGCCTCAAACTTCCACCTGAGTCAACAGAACCTCTTTTGCTCAGCATCCTTCAGTGCAGGGGTAAGATGACAGCAGCCTCTGCTCCAAAATAGTTTGCCTTTGTCCTGCACAGACTGTCCCTCAAAGCTATCCAAGCCTTCTGCTGCTTTAAGAAGAATCAGGATTCCATTAGATCTTGGTCCTTTTATAGGAGCAAGACTGAGTTTTGCTGGCTTTAGGGATCTGAGAAGTGCTGGAACTAGTTGGACCTCCCAGCCATTTTTCTCCTTTTGCATCAGGGAGGAGCAAACCTCAAGTATAGTGAAGAGAGAACTGCTAAAAGCAGAGCTTTCTTGCTCACTAGGATCAAAACAGTTGGAGGCTAGGGCTAGGATTTTATGCACTTTAATTAAAAGATGAATTGACTTGCTTATCATGTTGCCAGTTCTATCCCTGGATGTAATTACAAGGGCTTTACGTAAACTAAGCTTCTAAGGGTGACTATGTGTGAAAATCAAGGGTTTTTTTTTCCTTTTATTTTCACATCAACAGTCTGAAAGACAAAGCCGTGAAAAGGGGCTGTTTGAGGTTTGAGCTTCTGAGATAAATCAGTGGTGTGCAACAGCTACAAACCCAGCGACACCGCAAACAACCTGGTGTTTATTATTTAAGCTCATACCCTGCAGCACACAGAACCTACCGGGAAGAGGAAGCCCAGCTGCTTCTCAGCTGGAAGCTGATCACCACTTGAGACTTGAAACATTAAGATATCCAAAAGAGGATTTTAAGCAGGCAAAGGAAAAAAGCAGATGTGTACCAGTAAGTACACAGGTTGTCAAAAGGGCAAGGGTGGGATTCTTTGCAGACTTAAAACACTCCTAAAACCTGTCCCTTTGTTCTTCCACATCGGTAACTCCCTGAAAGGTTGCAGTGAGGTGGGGGTTGGTCTCTTCTCCTTAGTATCAAGTGATAGGGCAGGAAATTGTGCCAGGGAAGGTTTAGGTTGGAGATTAGGAACAATTTCTTTCTTGCAAAAGTGGTCAGGCATTGGAACAGGCTGCCCAGGGAGGTGGTGGAGTCACCACCCCTGGGGGTGTCCCAGAAATGTGTGGTCATGGCACTTTGGGACATGGTTTAATGGGCATGGTGGTGTTGGGTTAAAGGTTGGACTCGATGACCTTAGTGTCTTTTCCAACCAAAGCAATTCTATGATCCTATGATTCTAAGACACAGTGAAAAATAAATAGCAAGGCTCAAACACCTCTCTGCATACTTTTTAAAGCCTTCCTTGCCTTCTCTCCTTCTCCTATTCCTTCCTCCTTTTCCTCCCTCCTCCTTGTCTCCACTTTGCTTTGCTCTGCCTCCCATCCTGGCTTTCATAGCAGTTTTGTGCAGGATTTTATCAGTAGATGTCTTGCCACACTGGCTCTGGAGGAGGAGGAGGAAATGCTCATTTACATAGCAGGTTTACAAGGACAGGGATGCATTTCCTACAAATGTTTTTACATCAAAAAGATGCAAATGTGGAGAAGGGAGGCACATTCCTCCTTAATGCCAGAAAAATAGTAGAGACAATTTGAAAGGCAGCAGGGAAATTACAGGCAAGCTGAAGGCAGAAAGCAAGCAAGCAAGCCTGAAACTGTATTAAAAAGCCAATATCCATTTAAGATGATATAAACACTGGAAGTAATTCAACACTTGAAGATGCAGCTTGAGGACAGATGAATGCATCACACACACACACAGAGGAATAGGACAAAAAAGAGTCTCCTTCTACTGAAATCAAAGAGATTTTTGATATTAATTCACAAGGAGCAGGCTTATAGTTCCAGGTCAGTCACCTTCCCTTTGGAAAGATGCTTTTGTGCTCCTTGCAGAACACTGTCACACATTTCTATCTCTTGCTGCTGGTTTGTGTGTCCTTACCAGGCATTCTGACTTGATTCCTACTATCAGGAAGTCAAAGGAAGTTTGAGTCAGCCCAAGGGTCAGCTTTGCACAATCAGTTTCCTTTTAACACAATGAACCTGCAGCAGTTCAACCATCATTTCTGGCTTTTATTCTTCCCATGAAGTGGGGATACTGAGACATGGGAACAGGTTGCCCAGGACGGTTGTGCATGCCCTCTCCCTGGAAGTGTTCAAGGCCAGGCTGCATGGGGCCTTGAGCAACTTGGTCTAGTGGAAGGTGTCCCTGCCCATGACAGAAGGGTTGGAACTAGATGATCTTTAAGGTGCCTTCCAGCCCAAACCTTTCCTTCATTCCCCTCACAGAAATTATATCCAACCTGCTCATACTTCTCACCCCCCAAAACTACACAAAGCCTCAAAATGGTATTTGTCTTGACTTTGTTGGAGTACTCAGAGGCCCAGAGGTCAAGCCTGAAGAAAGAAAAAGGAAGACCATGAAAGGCTAATGCCTGTCCTAAGGATATTCCAAAGCAAGACATATTTTGTCCTCCCTAAGTTGTACTTTAAACATTAGCTTTTTAAAATAGAAAGACAATAAACCAGGAGCCATGGCAGCAAAATTCCATCCTTAGGCAAGGACATGTACCACATCAACAGCTTCTCCTAAGTACCAAAATAAACCATCACTATTTCCAGCTTCCAGATTTTTCCTTCCCTGAAACGTTTCTCCCAACAATTCAGCATTTCCAGACCAAGAAGGGTCACTCAGATTATTTGTGTAACTGCCTGAACCTTCCCTAATACATTTTATTCAGTGTTAGTGGGAACTAAATGTGCCCAGTCCTAAGATACCACTTGGCATGTTCAGACAAAACACACTGACGGCTCCTGACTCACACAGGAACAACAAAACAACATAAGAATGTTTGATTCTCTGTGGTTGAATTAAATTAGAGTAGGGACAATGCAGAGCACTTGGGTTTTTCTTAATGGAAAGTCCCCTCAGAGGAGTGAGTTGACATTGAAACTTCAGTAGGTGAGGGCTGTTTTCTGTGAGTGTGCTTAATGATGACAGGTAATATGGATAGTCTTCTCCAAATCTAGAGCCTCCACCTCTTCTCACCAACTGCAGTCTCAGTAGGATGTTGCCACACAAGCTGATGCCAAGATACTGAACTCTACTTCTACTATGGTCTCACAAGTGCTGAGTAGAGGGGAATAATCATAGAGTCATAGAATTGTTTGGCTTGGAAAAGACTCTAAGATCATCAAGTCCAACCTTCAACCCAACACCACCATGGCCAGATGAGACCAGAGACATTAAACCATGTCCCAATGTGTCATGTCCACACCTTTCCTGAACACTCCCAGGGATGGTGACTCCACCACCTCCCTGGGCAGCCTGTTCCAATGCCTGACCACCCTTGCAAGAAAGAAATTGCTCCTAATCTCCAACCTAAACCTTTCCTGGCACAATTTCAGGCCATTATCTCTCATTCTAAGACCTGATACTAGATACTCACTAGATATTTGCTTCCCTCAGCCTGCTGACAATACCCTAATGCAGGCAAGGATGCCACTGGACTTCACAAGAGGACAATTCTGGCTCATGTTGAGCTTAGTGTCTCCCAAGACCTCTCCAAAGTCAAGATAAACAACATTCTATGTTCTACTTCACCCACTGGGCTAACCATGTCATTGTAGAAGGACACTGGGTTGGTCAAAGTTATTTTCCCTGTCATATGTCCATGCTGACTACACTCAACTACTTTCTTGTTCTTCATATGTCTGGAAATGGTTTCCACAAAATTTGCTATATCACTTTCCTAAGGTTTACCCTCAAGGAGCTTAAAAGCAAGACAGCCTAGAAGGTGGAGGCAGCATTGGTGTATTACCCACAGACACTAAGTGGTTTGGTTATAGTCACTCCAGAGCCTGCAGCAGAGCCATGATGAGAATCACAGAAACATTAAGGTTGGGAAAGACCTCTAAGATCATCAAATCCAACCTATAACCAAGCACTGCCAGGTCAGCACTAGACCATGTCCCTCAGCACCACATCCTCAGAAGCTGTTTTGCAGGGCAGGGATTTATCCATAAAAGCAGCTTCCTTCTCCCAAAATGCAACTGCAGCACAGTAGTATCTTGCAGAGTGAAGTTTTTTAAAAGCATTCCTGAATTGATGGTGAAATGGCATCACAAATAACATCCACTCACCTTTCTGGAACAGTACCAGACAGTCCCAGCTGCTAATGGTTTGCTCTCTTTGCTGTTCCCCACAGGAATCTGATAGCTGTGGATACAGATGAGACCAGAGACAGGTTCAGGCAAGTATGATAAGATCTGATTTTCACTAGTGCTCAGACATTCCACCCTCCTGGACTTCATGTGCCATGTCATAAATCAGAAAGGTATTTCTCAGGTTTTTAAGCTATTTTATTGCAGTCTCTTTCCTTTGTCTGCTTAAGAAAGGTGTTAAACACAGACCAAGCAGCATGGAAATACCCTATTGTCATCCTATTGGCTCGAGAACAGCCTGGAGAAGAAGGACTTGGGGGTGTCAGTTGATGAAAAACTCACCATGAGCTGGCAATGGTAGTTGGCAGCCCAGAAGGCAGCCGTGTGCTGGGCTGCATCAAAAGCATCAGGACAGGGAGAGGATTCTGCCCCTCGCTCTGCTCTGCTCTGCTCTGCTCTGCTCTGCTCTGCTCTGCTGAGACCCCATCTGCAGCACTGCCTCCAGTTATGGGGCTCCCAGCACAAGAAGGACATGGAGCTGCTGGAGTAGGTCCAGAGGAGACTACGAAGATGATCAGAGGGCTGGAGAGCCTCCCCTATGTGACAGGCTGCAAGAGTTAGGGCCATGCATCCTGGAGAAGACTCTGGGGAAACCTTAGAGCATCATTTCAGTACCTGAATGAGGCTATACAGAAGACCTGAGGGGGTGCTTTTTACCAGGGCTTGTAATGACTGGACAAGGGGCAATGGCTTTGAGCTAGAAGAGGGGAGATTTAGGCTGAGATTAGGAAGAAATTCTGCACAGTGAGGGTAGGGAGACACTGGAACAGGTTGCCCTGGGAGGTTGGGAATGTCCCCTAAGTAGAGGTGTTGAAAGGCCAGATTGGATGAGCAACCTGGTCTAATGGAAGGTGTCCCTGCCCATGGCAGGGGGTTTTAACTAGATGATCTTTAAGGTCCTTTTCAACCCAAAGCATTCAGTGGTTCTGTGTTTGTATGCTAACCCTCCCACACCACAACTTGCAAGCAGTACAACAGACAGGTATCCATCAAAGACATGGTGTGCTGCACTTCATCCCTTATGTGAAAGGAATCTTCAGCCAGCTTTACAAACAGCTCTTTGTTTTGTCTTGAAGCACACTAAAATCTGCCTCTCAAACTTTCTTTAAAACCCACATTTATTTTTGACTATCTGAACATATTGTTCCAAGCTGGCAAGCACTGCTCATTTACATCTCTGAATATCAACAGAATGCTAATCTATAGTAAACAGCCTTTATTACCACCAAGAACGTGCTGCTAATTAGCAAGAGGGACCCTTGGTTCTCTGATAGCCTGAGTGGGATGAACCAGAGATTCCTAGGAAAAGGATAGGTTACAATTGCACCCCATCAAGTGGAACATCGCCAAACAGTTATGCTGCAAGTTCTCTGAATCCTAATTCTGGCCTCCAAGCATTTGGGAGTAGGGTGGAGGGGTTTTAGAGCAATCTGTTACTGAAAATAAATAGCTCTGAAAGGCCTTGCAGCTCCTCGGAGTGAAATATCCTGGGGTCAGATCAGGCTGTCCTGAGTGGGAGCAGATCAAGAGGGATCAGCCCTCTTCCTCATCAGATTTAACTCTAGAGTGAGTTTTGGAACAGGGGAGGGAAGGGGGAGGTCAGACAAGCTCTTCACTTTCTTCAGACCAGCTCTTAACTTCAAAACTGCTCAGATCAGTAAATTTAGAATTGCAGAATCATAGAATCCCAGAATGGTTTGGATTGGAAGTGACCTTATCAGTTCCAACCCCCTGCCATGGGCAGGGACACCTCCCACTAGATCAGGTTGCTCAAGGTCTCATCCAGCCTGGCCTTTCGACACCTCAAAGTAGGGGACATCCACGACCTCCCTAGGCAACCTGTACCAGTGTCTCCTCACCCTCACTGTAAAGAATTTTTTCCTGATCTCCAGTCTAAATCTGCCCTCTTCCAGCTCAAAGCCATTGCCTCTCATCCTGTCACTACAAGTCTTCATAGCAAGTCACTCCTCAGCTCTCCTGTGGCCCCCTTCAGTTACTGGAAGGCTGTTCTAAGGTCTCCCTGGAACCTTCCCTTCTCCAGACTGAACATCTGTAACTCTCTCAGCCTGTCCTGGAGAAGACAGGATTTACCATGTATCAAAGCCAAATGGCTTATTTGAAATTCCATCAGAGTTATGAAAGAGTAAGGGTTTAAATCCTAGATTACAGCTGGCTGTCTGAAGGGGAGCTAACCTTTTAAATAATCCTGTGTTGTTTCTCACCCAGGTCATTTTGCCAGACTCCAGATTTGCAATCAGTGAAGACATCTCCTAAACTCCAACATAACGAGGACCAAAATCCTCTGCAGACAAGCTGGGTCTGAGAGCAGATATCAAAGAAGAGGGGAGAATAACCCCCCCCAGCTAATAACAGGAGAGCTCCTGGTTTGTAGCTGATTTTTTCAATGCCTGTGATGTTAGCAAAACCAATCCTGCCCCTCAGTACAAGAACATGCTTTTGATTTCCTTCTCTTTTGGGAATACTTGGGGGCAGAAAAAGCCCAAAACTTCTGGCTGAACTAATTCCTAAGCTCTAAATTAAACTCACTGCAGTGCTGGTTTTGCTTTGAAGCCTGAGGATAAGCCCTGCTACCAACGCGTTACTGGAAAATTGGTTTGATTTTCTTCAATTATCTCTTCAAGAAAACAAAGATTCCTGAACTGGAAGGCAGCTGAGCAGCCTTCCCCCACCACAGCACACACACCTTCTGACTTTCCACCTCTGGATGTTGATGAGCTGTGCTGCCAGTGTGGTGAGATACAGGGCTCTTCCTACGCTCCCTAGCTTCACAACCCAGCAAAGCTTCTGAGCATCGCTTGTGCCTGGAGAAGCCGAGGAGAACACTTTCTCATGAATGACACAGGTGACAGGGGAGTCACAGCTCTTCCTTCTTCAGCAATTCTGAGTGACAACAGCTACTGAATCCCAATGAGGCCCAAGTTCCAGGAACTCCCTGTACCTGCACTTCTGGCCTCAACAGACTATGAGAACTTTGCTAAACTGAACACCACAAGAGACACTGAAACACAGCAGCTGGAGGGGTCCCTCTCCTCCACTATCGCCCTGGTAATAGTGCTGGTTATTATTTTCTCTTTGATAATGACATCCCTCCTCACCTACTGCTTTCACAAGTGGAAACTCAGAAGTAAAAAACTGCAGAGAGCACAAGAGGAGTACCAGAAAGATCACGAAAAGAGCATTTTTCAAAACACATCTGGACTTGTTTCATAAAAAAACCCTCAAACAACAGCAGCCACCATGAAATGCTCTTCAGTTACCTGAAAATGCTAAGAGAACAGCAACTATGACATTCCCAAGCAAATCTCTCCTTGTTTTATCTCATTTCTAAGAGTTGTTAGCAGTTTGGAGAATTTCCTACAGCTTTATTAGATAGATATATATATATTTCTGTATTTAGCCTCATTTGTGCAAAGTAAACCCAACACAATCCTGTATTTTTAATCTCTGTTGTGTTACTGAAAGAGGGAATTTAAAGCTGTGATTGTTCTAAAAGCCACTGGGTCAGGGAAGGAGAAAAAAGGACAGATTTTGGCCAATGCAAGAAAAAACAACTGAGAGACAGGGAGCTACTGTCCAGTGGAGGCTGTAAGGATGCTGAGGGGCCTGGAGCATCTCTGAGGACAAAGGCTGAGAGCCCTGGTCCTGGTAAGCCTGTAGAAGAGCAGCCTGAGAAGGGATCTGAGCAATGCTCAGCAAGAGATAAAGAGTGGGAGGCAAGAGGATGAAGCCAGACTCTTCTTGGTGGTGCCCAGGGACAGGACAAGAGGCAGTGGACACAAACAGGAACCCTCGTGGCTCCAACTGATCATGAGGGGAAACCTTGATGTGAGGGTGCTAGAGCCCTGAAGCAAGCTGCCCAGAGAAGTTGTGGAGTCTCCTTCTCTGGAGACCTTGCAACCTCACCTAGAGATTGTGATCCTGGGCATGCTGTAGTGGGTGCCCCTGCTGTAGCAGTGGAGGTTGGACTGGATGACCTCCAGAGGTCTCTTCCCACCCCCTGATGTAGGTTAAAAGGGTAGTTTTGTGATGAAAACTCGTGCAATTGTGTTGTCTTGCACCAAACTAATCATCTGGCTGAAGTTTTTGAAATCCAGTGGAGTTTTGGGGAAATAAGATCCCTAGATTCCCCACAGTAGCAGCCAGGTCCTGAAAGAGCAACTGAAGAATTCTTCATTTCTTTAGCAACAGCTCCATGCAGAGAGCATGCAGGACTGAGCCCTAAATGTGTGAGCAGGTGGCAAGTCAGTATCTGTTGGAGTGCAGAGGAGGGCCACAAAGTTGATCCAAGGGTTGGAGCACCTCTGATAGGAAGATAGGGTGAGGGAGCAGGGGGTTGCTCAGCCTGGAGAATAGATGACTTTGGTGGGATCTTAGAGCTGCCTTCCAATTCCTGATGGGATCCTAGAGGAATGCTGCAGAGGGACTTTTCATAAGGGCGTCTAAGCAATAGGACAAGGGAGAATGGTTTTAACTTAAGGGAGAGCAGGGTTAGACTGGATCTTAGCAAGTAGTTCTTCAGTACATGGGTGATAAGTCTCTGAAACAGGTTGACTAGGGGCTGTGGATGCCCTGGAGGTGTTCAAGGCCAGGTTGGATGATGCCTTGAGTAACCAAGCCTATTTGAGAGGTGTCCCTGCCTATGGCAGATGGGGTTGGAGAAGATGATCCCTAAGGTCCCTTCCAACCAAAGCCATTCTGTGATTCTGTTTCCTTTAGGCAGAGTTCAGTGCTGGGAGTTGCTAGCAGCATTCCAGCCACAAGTGGACTAAGGACATGCAGCTTCTCAAGGAATAGAGCAAGCCCCAGCTGCACTTTGTGAACTGGATTTGTGATGACTTTTAACCCTGCCCTGCTCTGTTTCTCTTTTCATAGTCTGTAATATGATGTCACAGAAAGCAGGGCAGATCTCCTGTGATTCAGCCTATTAGCAGTACCATTTCCTACCAGAGTGGTGGGTGTGCTCTTCAGCTACATTGTCGTCTGGAAAAGTAGAGAACAAGCAAAACCCCCAAACCAGAATCCCTGCTGACCTATAGAGCTTGCCTGCAATTAACCATTCATGCTGTGATGTATTTTTAAACAAGCTATAATACTGTGATGCTGCTGTAAACTTTACTTCTGTAGGCAAAACAACAACAACAAAAATGTTCTGCTTAAAAATGTCAAGATGAAGGATGTAAATGTTCTGAAAGTGCTATCAGCTTATAAAAAAAAAAGGGAAAAGATGAATTTGCACAGAACATTCTAGAGGATTCTGTGAACATGCTCCAGATAATGTTTTTGCAGAGGGATTTATGGCTCATACACACTTGTCTATGTGAGGACAAACAGTATTATTTTATTACAAAATAAAGACATGAATAAATAAGCAGTGAATGGCCATGGGCAGACACTGGAAAATGTTTGGTTTTTTCCTCAAGGGATCCTGATCAATTCTACAGGTGATTGGAAGAGAGGAGACCTGGCACCTTAGTTTGTGTATCCAAAGAGCAACAAAGCTAGTGAAGGGTTTGGAAAACGAGAAGGGTCTGGAGAAGGATCTAGTGAACAAAGAGGAGCTGAGGCACAAGGGAAAAAGCTCAGGAGGACTTGTTAGCTGCTGCTGAAGGAACTGGGGTTGTTCAGCCTGAAGAAAAAGAAGGCAAAGGGGAGACATACTGGCTTTCTACAACTCTGAAAGGAGCTTGGAGCCAGATGGGGATTGGGTTCTTCTCCCAAGCAACAAGTGATTGGAGAAAACAGCCTCAAGTTGCCCCAAGGGGCATCTAGATTCAACACATGGAACACTTTATTCCCCCCAAAAGTTGTCAAGGCCTGGCCCAGGCTGTGCAAAGCAGTGGTGAGTCCCTGTCCTTGGAGGGGTTTCAAAGCCATATAGATGTAGTGCTGAGGGACATGGTTTAGTGGTGACCTGGCAGTGCTGGGTTCATGGTTGGACTTGATGATCTTTGAGGTCTTCTCCAATCTTAAGGATCCACCTCCCAACCTTCCCCCATGCTGCACTCAGTGCAGGGTATGATGCGAACCAGTTGTGGAGGCAAAAGGGAGTAAGCTGGCTGCACAAACCCAAGGCAGATGTAGTACTCCTACCATTAATAGATGTCTTCACAAAATTACAGCCCATTTTTTCAGACAGAGTGGCATTTAGAATCTCATCTCCATGGCAAGCAGGGATATTTTGCAGGCAGTGTCTAGGCTGGCTCTTAGGCATGGAGATGCTAAAAAGCCATTCTCTGAAAATCATCCTGAAGGGTAATAAAATTACAAGGTGAAGAATGCAAGCATATTCCAAAGGCTTTAAAAACCCAGAGCTGGAAGCACACCAGCTCTTCCTGGAGGCTGTTATGGATGACTTGGACTAACAGCACTGAAAGCTACAATTCAGGTTTTTAGTGCTGAGGAATCTGGGCACCGTGTCAGCTAACAATTTTGCAGGAGAACATGATAGCTTCCAGCAAAACCTTGTCCTCAGTGCCACCAGCTTCCAACTTCTGTCAGGCTCCCAATGTGAATAAATGGATTCAGTTCCTCTTCTTGGAAGCTGATCAAACTGGCTTGGGTAAAATAAAATAGTAATAAATTAACTGACTTGTCACACAGCAAATCCCTGACTGTAGGTGGACCGATGAAGAGGGCATGGCCCTGAAGGGCCTGAGGCATTTCAGGATTTAGTAGCTCTTCAGAGGAAAGAGCTCTATTTGATTTAAGGACTACTGGACCAGTGGGACCAGTATGGTTGGATCTGATGATCAAAAAGGTCATTTCCACATGAAATGATTCTGTGATTCTATGATTCTGTGATCGGGTTCCACCTGGCTACAGGAGAGTTTGCTTGAGCAGAAGGTTGGACACGATGACCTCCAGATGTTCCTTCAAACCTCCACATCCTGCAATGACAAATTGCAACAGTGTGGCCAGCAGGACCAGGGTAGGATTGCCCACCCCATACTGGGCACTGGTGAGGCCACACTTCAAATCCTGGGTTTAGTTCTGGGCCTCTCACTCCAAGAAGGACATTGAGGGGCCGGAGCAGGTCCAGAGAAGGGCAATGAGGCTGGTGAAGCCTCTAGAACAGGTCTGGTGAGGAGCAGCTGAGGGAACTAGGATTGTTCAGCCTGGAGAAGAAGAGACTGGGGGGGATCTGGCTCTCTACACCTCCCTGAAAGGAGGCTGAAGCCAGGTAGGAGTTGGTCTCTTCTCCCATGGAACAAGTGGCAGGAAAAATGGAAATGGCATCAAGTTGCACCAGGGGGGTTTAGGTTGGACATGAAGAACAATTTCTTCCCCTTGAGGGTTGTCAAGGCCTGCCCAGGGCAATGGTGGAGCTCCCTTCTCTGGAGGGGCTTCAAAGCTCTGAAGATGTACTGCTGAGGAACATGGTTTAACAGGAGTCTTGGCACTGCTGGGTTAAGGGTTGGACTCAATGATCCCCAAACTCTTTCTGTCTAAGCAATTCTTCAATTCCTTGATCTCACAAGGGACCGGAAGCTGGTATCCAAACCTGTTTATCTGTGCTCTCAGTTCAGATTCAGGCAAGTTGGTCTCACTAGAACTTCATTCCCACAGTGCTAAAAGCCTACTGTGAATAACCTGGACACAAAGTCCCGTGGATCAACAGAGGATTAGAACCAGGACTATGGAATGACTGAGCCTGGAAGCCAGGGTAGAGAAATTTAGGGCAAGTGAAGGTGGAAATGACACTGCTGCTGTCCATAGGAACCTGATTTTAATGATAATCAGAGGAACAGGGTTTTCTCCAAAGGGTCAGTTATGAAGCACAACATCATGGAATGGGTTATCCACAGACACCTGAACAGAACTGTGCATCTACCACAAACTCTTCTGTTGCTGTCCAAGGTTCAGAGCACTAAACTCTACTACAGCACCAATCATTCAGAAGATTAAATATTGCAACCATCTATAGCACGAAAGCTAGACAAGCACAAGCTCCAAAGCACTTCAAGAGGCAGATTGATTTGTTCCAGTCCTCCAGCTGCTTACCATATGAATCACCCTTGATCCACCGTGCTCCTTTCATGCCCCAGCGAGCACAAACAAGGCAGCAGATGAATAAATATTTCTTGATCAGAGTTTTAGAGCATTTCTTTGCATGAGAAGAAAAAGCTGCTGCTGAGGAAGGCACAGGGGGGACATTCTTGTGAGGGGGAAAAGGAAATGATCTAGCTTTTTCATCCCTACATCCTACTGGGCTCCACAGTTCAAGAGGGACAAGGATATACTAGACAATGTCCAACAAAGGCTATGAGGATGATAGACTGGAACATCTGTCTGATGAGGAAAGGCTGAGAGATCTGGGGCTGATGAGCCTGGGAAAGAGCAGCCTGGGAGGGGATCTTCTCAGTGCTCAGCAAGCACTAAAGGATAAGGGACAAGAGGATGACACCAGACTCTTCTCAGAGGTGCACAAATTGAAACCCAGGAGGTTCCATCTGAACAGAAGAAAATTCTTTGGTGTGAGGGTGCTGGGACCCTGAAGCAGACTGCCCAGAGAGGTTGTGGAGTCTATAGATTCCAAACCCACCTGGATATTTTGATCCCAAGCAAGCTGCTGGGGGTGCTGCTGGGTGGTTGGACTCGATGTTCTCTGAAGGTCCCTTCCAACCCCCAGCATTCCACAATTCTATGATCCTCCACATCAGAATTTTTGGGTGTCCAGACTCAAACACTGCAGGATGATAAAACCCATTATTTAGACACACATCTCTTTTGTCCCATTCTACATCCCTAAGAGTGGCTACTAGAAAGCAGAAGACACTCAGATCTCAGAGTGATCTTTCTTTATCATTCTGCATACAAAAAAGAAAGAGCTGTGGTGAGCAGCAGGAAAACATGCACCAGACAGCAGCAAAACACGCTTTGATTTTTCAGAGCAGTGATTGGAACTGTCTTTGTAACATTCATGAAAACAAACATGAACTGCACAGCCACTGAGTGTGAGAAGTGATTTACTGACAAATATTCTCTGATGCCAAACCCAAACAGCTCAGAGTTCAATGGATCTACATAAAGGCTTGAGAGGAGTTTGCAACAAGAGTTGCACAGAAATACTTTGGTGTGTCTAGAAAGCAGCTCCCTACTGAAAGCACAACCGTCAAAATGTTGTCTTCTACTTAGAATCAATTCCTGTTTCAGAAAGCTGGGGACAGACTTTTGAGCAGGGCCTGTTGTGACAGGATGTTCCAGTTTGGGCCACAAGCATACCCAGTCCCGGAACAGAATTGACACTTACCCCTTTTCAGGAGTGATGGTTTTAACTCAGAGGGAGATTCATACTGGAGAGAAGGGAGAAATGTTTGACACTGAGGGTGGTGAGAGCCTGGCTCAGGTTGCCCAGAGAGGTGAGAGATTACCCATCCCTGGAACCATTCCAGGACAGGTTGGTTGTGGTTCTGAGCAACCTGCTGTAGTTGCAGCTGTCTCCGCTGACTGCATGGGGGTTGGACTGGATGACCTGTAAAGGTCCTCTCCCACCCAATGCACCCTATGATTCTATTTAAAATCCCAAATTAAAATCACTTTCTGTGCTTTTTGTAAGGGCTGAGAGTTGTGTTCATTGGTAACAACAACAAAATGACAGTTTCAAAGGATTCCATTCCTGATCATCCCTCCTGTTTGACAGCTCTAATGAGACTTCACATGGGACAGGTGTCCTTTGCCTCAAGTCAGGTGGCTTGCTGGAGACTTTCAAGATGCCTGAGAGTGCAGGTCAAAGCAACTAGGGAACAGAGAGGGAGCATCAAAAAGACAGTTGTGAGATTGGAACATTCCACAGAATCAGACTGGTAGAGGCTGGAAGAGACCTCTGGAGATAATCCAGTCCAAAACTCCAGCTCAAGCAGGGGCACCCACAGCACCTTGCCAAGGATCACAATGCCTGAGTTGGAAACTCTCCAAAGAAGGAAACTCCACAACCTCCCTGAGCAGCCTGCTCCAGGGTTCCAGCAACCTCACAACAAAGAGTTTTCTTCTGTTCAGATGGAATCTCCAGGGTTGCAGTTTGTGCCTATTGTCCCTTGTCATTTCCCTGGCCCCATCCTCTTGCCCCTGCATTCCTTAGCTCTTGCTAAAGCCCCTATGAGGCTGCTCTTCTGCAGGCTCAGAAGCCCCAGGGCTCTCAGCCTTTGCTCCTTAACGAGATGCCCCAGGCCTCTCAGTGTCTTTGCAGCTTCATCTGGACTCTCTCCAGTGGTTGCCTGTCTCTCTCTAATGGGGGAGCCCAGAACTGGACCCTAGACTCCAGCTGTGACCTCACTAGAATTTGAAGGCCTATAGATTAATGGCAAGAAAAAAGCAGCAGTTTATGCCTCAGAGACACAGAATCACAGAGTGCCAGGCTGGAAGGGGCCCCAAAGATCATCTGGTCCAACTTTTACAGTCTGCAGTGACAATTGCAAATTTAAAGCCAAGCTCAGGGGGATGTTTTCCAGAGACTATTAAAGCTGCTGTATACAAGAATCAAAACAAAGTGCTGATGAAGCAGAGAAGACAACCAGCTTTGAACAGCTTGGGGCTGCAATGTGTTCACCTAAGGCTTGCCTTCCTCAGGATCAAATCCCAGCCAAAACATTCAGGGTCAGTTTTTAAGCATGAAAAGGTAGATATTGGCTAACACTGGTAGGTCTCTCTCCCTCTACATCTCAACATTTCTTTTCAGGTTTTCCTTTCCCACAAATTGATGGAAAACAAGAGGCTACACAGCCCTCAGGCACTCTTATAAACAACATAAAACATGCAAAAGAAACTACACAGGTACAAAATACAAAATCAACTTCAACAATCCCTGGTTTTGTCCCAAAATGGGACAACAAAAGGCAACAGTAAAGTTAATCCTATTTCTTTGTAAGAAAAATGCAGGATGAGTTCAGAGACAGGGATATTCCTTCAAGATTTCCTCGTCATTCAGAGATGTAAATGTGCAGAAGTCAGGGAACTGGAGACTGGTGAGAGTCAGTAACTTTGTGACTCACACAAGTCCAGCTGCCACAAGGTCACCACCAGAGCAACACAACAAGTTCCTGCTGTCAGTAACCATCAAAAAGGTGCCTGTGTTGGTGACCACGGAGCAGCACTCAGCTTTTGAGGCTACAGTGAAAATTCTTTCATTGTCTAACCCACTGAGGTGCCCAGCTTAAAGCCATTTTAGCTGGATGTGTACCAAATGCCAACCTTTCACCCAGACAGGGAATCAGAGAATGGGTGGCTCATCCAGTCCAATACCGCTGCAGTTACCAGGGACATCTGCCCTAAGGTCTGGCACCAGGTCTCCCTGAAGCCTTCTCTTCTCCAGGCTGAACAGCCCCAACTCTCTCAGTCTGGCCTCACAGCAGAGAGCTTCCAGCCCTCCCATCATTGCTGTTGTCTCGACTGGCCCTGCTCCAACAGGTCCCTGTCTCTGCTGTGCTGAGGACTCCAGAGCTGGACCCAGTACTGCAAGTAGGGTCTAAGCAGAACAGAGCAGAGGGGCAGGATCCCCTTCCTCCACCAACTGTCCACACTGCTGAGGATCAGCCCAGGCTGGCTTTTGGCTGAGAAGATCCATTCTTTGAAAGACAGTCACTTTGCCATCTTGAAAAACCACAGACCACTACAACTGATTCCAATGTAGATTAAAATCAGGTCAAAAATATTATTTAGCATCTTATTCCAATTTTATCCTATGTTTTTAAACCTTGTTTTTCCCTCTCCTAGACACCTATCCTACATAGGTTGTATGATTAATTTATTATCATTTCATGTCCTGTTGGCATCTGCAGCCTTGCTGATTAATTTCTGTTACAGTCTCATTATTCCAGGTCTATAAATACCCCATTTCATTTTATTCCTTCCTAGAGTTACTTTGCAACCTTCTTTTTCTCCTCCACCTGGGGCTCTCACTTTCAATTTAACATAAGACAGTGGGCAAAGATTGAGCTGAAAGCCAGTAATTACACCTCCCTGGCCTGAAAAATGGAATCATTTCCTTATGGATGGAAGCAGCTGTGAGCTGCTCTGAAATCCCAGAAGCCATTCCACGAAAAACAGTACTTATTACTTGTCAGATTAATAATAGGAGGTGTTGGCCTCTGTAATTTGACAACAGTGTGTGGTTCAATTGCAATATTTGCATTTGGGAAGGATGAAGAAGTTGACTCACACCCCAGACAGCAGCAGTCTGGGCATATCTGGTTCCACCTGCAAGAGCATTGTACCACCACCCAATTCATCACTGCCAGAGCAGGTCATAGCCACCATCGTTAGCATTCAGTACAAGACTCTCCCAGTTCTTTATGCCCTTCAGTTATCTTTACTACTTTCAGGCCTTACATCTTCCGACATTTCAGCCTTTGCCATAAATTCCTGGGATCCTCTGAAGGTTTGGGAAGGTTTCTGAGTGCTTCTCCTAGAAGTGTAATCAGGTTCTGAAAGAAAAAACAAACATGGAAATGACTTGGGTTTGTATTCCTGCCATTTCTCATTCCTGTATCACAGGTCTAACATTAGCAACTACATCCGGTCCCTCTCTGCTGAAGCTTGGACTCAATGATCTTGAAGGTCTCTTCTAACTGAAACAGTTCCACGAGTCTATGATTCAAAGCAAGTAGGCAGGCAGATTTTTAAAGCATCCTGTGTAAAATCTTTGTTGAACACCACAGCCAGCGATCTTCCCCAGAAGACAGATTTCTTCCCCAGTGAGGGGAAGAAAAAAGGCTTTGCAGGGAAGCCAGGAGAAAAATAGAAGGAAAAGAGTGAAGCCTCACTTTGATGTTCTCAAATCCAAGTTATGGAGTGAATAGGAGTCAAAAAGGAGAGTGGAGCATTAGGTAAAAAAGAAGTGTCTGACACAGCAGCCAAATTCCCTCCCCTCTCACAAACACAGGAAGGTAGATCTCAGGGCTTCAGACAGCACGAGTTACTCACTGCACAGACTACTTTGGGATGGAAGGCATTAAAGGTCCAACCTCCCTGTAATCAGCGGGGAGGTCTTCAGCTTAGAGTGCTGTCCAGGATGACCTGGAACATTTCTAAAACCTACTTTCAGTCTGACTCTCTTCCAAAAGTGAGAAAAGAGTTCTTTCTTCAGGAAGAAGATTATCCTGAGGAAGAGCCACAAGAGACGCAAGGAATTCCCTAAGTTTCAGCTTACATTGCCCACCATCTGTTCCAGAGGTATTTCCTAACAATAAAGCTTGAATCTTTGTGACAGCAAAGAGGAGAGTGCTCTTCTAAGAAGAAATCTCAGTGTATCTGAGAGGCCTTAGCCTCCACAGCACAAGGAAAAGGCAACAATTTGCTCCAGGGGAGATTTAAGTTGGGCATAAGGAACAATTTCATTCCCATGGAGGTCATCAAGGCCTGGCCCAGGATGCCCAGGGCAGTAGTGGAATCACCCTTCCTAGAAGGGTTTCAAAGCTGTGGGGATGTGATCTGAGGGACATGGATTAGTGGTGACCTGGCAGTGCTGGGTGAATGGTTGGACTCCATGATATTAAAGTCTCTTCCAACCAAAGCAATTCTGTGATTCTACCTTGCAGTGTCCTGTTCTGGGACTCCTACCCAAAGGATGAGTAAGGAAGACAAGTATGGACATGGTTACCTACTATTGCATCCCTTTGGGATTTACCATCTGGACTTGGACAGACAACAAACTGTGGGGAAATAATTAGACTGTACCCAAAACAACTGCAGGGCATCCTGGGAAAGACCTTCAGCCTCTGTAAATCAGAGAAGCTCAAATGACTTAGTCTGTTAGTCCTGGGAATTCTGTTAATGGTACGGAGCCAACTTCTACTTTGACTTGCTCTGCATTCAGGCTAACCTGGTACTGCCACAATTCAAAGGGCAATGTGGCTTACAAATTCTCCAGAAAGTATAAGATAATCCACAACTTTTTTTTTTAACAGCATTTGCTTACTCTGGAATAAGTCTGCTCTTCCAGTTTATCCTTAATTAAAGCATTTTCCATCAGCACCTTCTTTCTTCTGAGAAAGGCAATCTCAGCTAGCTCTGCTTCCTTCTTCTGACAGTCTGGGCACACTGAAGATTGGTGGATTTCAGCTTCTGTCACCTGAAAGATGAGATGTGGATGCAATGAGCAGTGTCTGTCCCAGCAAGATGCTCACTCCATTAGGAACTATCAATAAGAACAGAGGAATACCATCTGAAAACAAAGGCTGACTTTTGTAGGCAGTTGCAAATGATCCTATAACCTTTGTCATCGTCTTGAGGAGCCTATCTGGATGTCTGCACACTACACATTTGCTTTTCCCCAGGTAGTCCCTTTTCAGGACAGGGTGAGAGTGTCAGTGTTCAGCCTGGAGAAGAAAAGGCTACAGAGAGACTTTCTGGTGGCCTTCAGGACATCAAGGGGCCAGAAGAAATCTGGGGACAGATTTTGGGCAGGGCCTGTTGTGACAGGACAAGAGGTGATGGTCTGAACTACAACAGAGAGATTCATACTGGAGAGAAGGGAAAAATGATGGACACTGAGGGTGGTGAGAGCCTATTCCAGGTTGTCCAGAGAGGTGGTAGCTGCTCCATGTCTGGAACCGTTGCAGGTCAGGTTGTTTGTGGCTCCGAGCAACCTGCTCTAGTTGCAGATATCCCTGCTGACTGCAGGGGCTTTGGACTGGATAAGCTTTAAAGGTCCCTTCCAACTTGGAGCATTCTGTGACAACTCAGTTTCATTTAAAATTATCTCCTTGCATCTCAGAACCACAGCACTGATCTGGAGTAAACTATTTCTTCTTGTAATAAGCAAAGCTTCCCTGATGCTTGTGCTCACAGCAGTGTTCCTCTGCTGACAGTACACATCAAGCCTTAAATACCAACCACAGAGGTTATGGTTATCTTTGCAAATTCTAAGAGGTAAATAAACTCTGAAGGAATCAGCTCAGCTATCTTTATGCAGCTCTGAGTCAGAAAACAAATAAAATCCTACAGTTTTCTTTGTAAGACAAATAGTGCTCCTTATTATTCCCTTGTTAGTACGTCCACCACCAAATCTTAAGTGTATTTATTAGCATTACACACATCCCAAATATGTGCAGTTATGCAGTATCAATAACTTCCTCTGGTTTAATTTACACAGATTCCATCTGGTTACATAAACACCAGAAGCTGCCACAAAAGCAGTGGAATGACTCCTAGAAAGTCATGGCTGCAGCCTCTCTTGTTGCCCTCCTCCTCAACGTCTTCTCCTCTGGATAGAAAGGTTATCAAGTGAAGGCAAAGAGAGAAATGAATGGACACAGGCATGGCTTAGTGTTACCACACTGAAAGACAAATAAAGAATCTCAGAAACCTATTGGTTGGAAAAGTCCTCTAAGATCATCCAGTCCAGCCATTCTCTAACTCCACCAAGGCTAGTGCTAAGCCATGTCCCTCAGCACCACCATCTCTGTGGCTTTGAAACACCTCCACAGATGGGGATTCAAGCACCTCCCTGGACAGCCTGTTCCAGTGTTTGAGAACCTTTTCGGTGAAGAAGTCTCTTCTAATATCCAACCTAAACTTCTGCTGGGGCAACTTGAGGCCATTTCCTCTCATACTATCACTTATTACTTGGGAGAAGAGACCCTCACCTTACTCCAACCTCCTTTCAGGGAGCTGTAGAAAGCCAGAAGGTCTCCCTTCAGCCTCCTTTTCTCCAAACTATACAGCCCCAGTTCCCTCAGCTGCTCCTCACCAGACCTGTTCTCCAGACCCTTCACCAGCTTCATATCTCTTCTCTGGACACACTCCAAAGGGGTAGTAAATATTAATATTAACACAATAAAAAATGCAGATTTCTGCAAATTCAATATAATTTTTACAGAGAAGAAGCCTGAAAATCACCAGGAGTGACTTTCAAAGCTTGAGTCTCTGCTCACCTAGCACAGGCCCTGCAGAGGAATATTCTCTCACTTTTCCAGTGCTCTGTGGCAATAAATTAAAGCCAGCTTATGTGATCAAGATAAAGCAAAATAAATGACTCTAATTACTATTCAAAGCTCATTTTTTATCAGAAATCCTTTCCCAGCTGCAGACATTCTGTGCTGATCTCCAAGCACAGACATGTAGAATACTGCTATAAATAAGAATCACAGAATCACTAAGGTTGGCAGATCATCAAGTCCAACCATCAACCCAACACCACCACGGCCACTAAACCACATCCCAAAGTGCCATGCTCACACATTCCTTGAACACCTCCAGGGATGGTGACTCCACCACCTCGCTGGGCAGTCTGTTCCAACGCTTCAGCAAAGAGGTGCAAATGTAACCAGAAGATGAGGCTTTTTGATTCGCCTGATGCAGGATATATCCTGGCCTGACCACCCCAGCTTTGTTCAATCACACAAATCATTATTTTATATATAATTACATATATATTTTATGTATGTATTTATATTTCATAATAATTTTTTCACTAGCAGCAGCTCTGCAGTGGTGTCTAAAAGAAAAGTGGGAAAAGGAAATCTTGAGCTAGCAAGCCAAAATATCTTTCAGGCATCAGCCAAGACCAGCCTGATTTGATCCTTACAGGAAGCCTTTTTTCCCCAGTGGCTCTCCCAGAAGTGCAGCCTAAAACCACATTTTGTCTTCTCTGGAGTACCTGTTTTACTGTCTCTCTGATATTTTCCAGGTGGATTCTGCTCATCAGCTGATCAGGAACGATGAAGTTGATGCCACTTGTCTGGGTTTTTTTTGCTGTGAATCCATGCTGCAGCTTCCTTGTCTCACCATCCTTTACCTGCGCAGAGATGAGCTGCTGACACATTTTGCTTATCTTAAGGGTGCAAAAAGCCCGGAGAGCGTCCAGTTCTCCATCTGATAGTTCAGCCATTTCTGTCAGACATAAATCAACAACACACACACATCAATTACTGCACCAGAGAGAGAGGAGAATTATTTGTCTCCTACCTCTGTGACCTCGTATTAGCGTGTCAAGCCTGGAGGCAATGACTGAAATGCTGCTGCAGCTTAGGATTTAAATATGCTTTGGATAATAACTGCAGGAGCTTGCACAGTAAATTCATATGTTCATAAAATGGGTTGGAAGGAACCTCATCTACTCCTAACCCTCTGCCATTAGCAGGGACACCTTCCACAAGGCCGGGTTGCTCAAGGCTTCATTCAACCTGGCTTTGAACACTTCCAGAGAGGGCATATCCACAACCTCCCTGGGCAACTTGTTCCAGTGTCTCCACACTGCAAAGAATTTGTTCCTAATCCAGTCTAAATCTCCTCTCTTCCAGCTCAAAGCCATTACTCTTCATCCAGTCACCATAAGTCTTTGTAAAAAGTCCCTCCCCAGCTCTCTTGTAACCCCTTTCAGGTGCTGAAAGGCTGCTTTAGGGTCTCCCTGGAGCCTTCTCTAAGCTAAACAGCCCAAGCTCTCTCAGTTTGTCCCCACAGGGGAGGCTCTCCAGCCCTTTGATCATCTTTGTGCCCTCTTCTAGACCCACTCCAGTAGATCCACGTCCCTCTTATGCTGAGGACACTGTAAATGGAGGCAGTGCTGCAGGTGGGGCACCAGCAGAATCACCTCCCTTGTACTGCTGCTCTCTGCTTCTGATGCAGCCCAGCACACAGCTGCTTTTCGGGCTGCCAGTGACAACTGCCAGCTCATGGTGAGTTTTTCATCAACTGACACCTCTACTAGACCAAGTTACTCAAGGCCTTATCCAACCTGGATCTGAACACTTCCAGGCTTGGAACCTTCACAATTTCCTTGTACAACCTGTTCCAGCACCTCATCAGCCTCATAGGGAAGGATTTCTTCCTGTCTAATCCAACTCCAGCTTCTTCCAGTTTGAAGCCATCACCCCTCATCCTGTCACACCATGCCTGTGTTAACAAGTCCCTCTCCAGCTCACCTGCAGCCCCCTTTAAATACAGGAAGTCTGCTCTAAAGTATTACTGGAACCTTCTCTTCTCCAGGCTGAACAACCCCAACCCTCTCAGCCTCACCACACAGCAGAGGGCTTCCAGTCCTCTCATCATTGCTGTGGCTTCCTCTGGACCCAGTTCCACACCCTTCCTGTGCTGAAGGCTCCAGAGCTGGTCACATATTCCAGGTGGGCACTCAAGACATTCTACAATCTACAGGTAGGCACTGTATTTTTTGAGGCAATGCAATTACATTAGAGAATCCTTTCCTCCAAAGCTTCACTGATCATTTCCTTAATTCCTTCTATGACTTTGTTCAAACAATCTCTTCCACTTCTTCATCTGCTCTTATCCTTCCCAGTGGCACAGAATAATGAATTAGAGGTAAGGATGGATTTACAACTTCATTCAGTGCTTAGTGGGAGATTTTCCACAGGCTTAAGCACAGCAAATCAATAAAGTATTTCATGAGCATCACCACCTAATGACACTATGTAGCACTACATAGCCTCAGGAGACATTGTTCTACACCTTCATCAACAATGTGGATGAGGGGACAGTGTACCCTCATCCAGCTTGCCAATACTACCAAACTGGGAGGAGTGCCTGACACATCATCAGGCTGTGTCACCATTCAGACACCTTGGCAAATGGTTGGAAGATCTCTGTGGTCCTGTCCAATCAGGCATTCTGTGATTCTGTGACAAGATGGAGAGTTGGGGGAGAGAAACCTCAGGAAGTTCAACCATGGCAAGTCCTGCACCTAGGGAGGAATAACACCCTGCACCAGTAGAGGTGAGGGGATGACCTGCTGGAAAAGGATCTGGGAAAGCTGGTGGACAACAGCATCACTTTAACATTATTCATATTGATATCGATGCTGCATTAGTACTAACTCACATTTAATACTAACTAATTCATGTTTAACAGGGATGAGGAGGGGACCAGTCTCCTTTCAGTGGTGCCCAGTGACAGGAAAAGGGGTGACAAGCACAAGTTTGAACGTAAGAAGTTCCACCTAAACATGAAGGGAAACTTCTTTAATTTAAGGGTGATGGAGCATTGGAGCAGGCTGCTCAGAGAGAGATGGTGGAATCTCTTATCTCTCTAGACATTCCAAACCCACCTGGATGTTTCCTGTGTGACCTCTTCTAGGTGAACCTCCCTTGGCAGGGGAGTTGGACTTGATCTCCAGAGGTCACTTTCAACCCCTACCATCCTGTGATTTCGTAACAGTAACTAAGCTCAGGAAGAATCAAAATTATCAAGGACGGAGGACTATAACTTCACTGAAAAAAGGACAAAACTGATAAGAAGAGTCAGCAGAGAGTTAAATCCTGGCAAGGGAGTCTTGGAACTATACAAGGACTCTTTGAACATTCAGATTTTCTTCCAGGTACACAAGGTCCTCCTGTCCTTCAGCAGAAAGAAGAGATTCATACAAGGGGATCTGTGCACTCGCTCTGGTGCTTGGCTTTGTTTCTCATGTCTTTCATGTATTCCCTCCTTTCTGTCTTTGAGCCAGACATGCTCCAGTGCTCCATCTCCATTTGTGGTGGCAGACTGAAATGTCACTGCACGTCTGTCCACAGAGGATCCCTGCCAGCCCCAATTACTGTTCCAGAGTACATTTTGCTGATGCCTGGCTGCCCAGACTGCTCCACGTCTTCCTGCCTGCAGAGGAATGAGGCAGGGACAGGTAACAACAGCAGCAAAACCAGACAATACCAGCACGGACATCAAGTCAGAGGGACATACCCTACAGCAGTAAGGTCACAGAACACAAGAGTATATAGAAAGTGAAGTGCAACAAAGTAGCCCAAGAAGCTGTTGTGATAACAGAGGCACTTGGTGTGTAGCAAAGGAGATAAGCTAAGCTCCATGTCTACATTCTAAACCCTGCTGGGTGGTTTATAACTAAGTGACCTACATAGACTTGGCTTTCTGTATGCAACTACATCTTGAAGCCTGACATTTGAAATCTGTGAGCACAGGGAGGAAAATAAAGAAAATCTTGACTGAGTTCCCCTTTCCTTTGATGTCTAACTTTGACTTAATAGGAAAATAGCAGGCATTTTGCTGTTGTTACACTGTATTCACACTCTATGTTAAGAAGATAAAATGGCTAAAGGAAAGATAATTCTGAAAGGCAGTAACTGATAACTCCTCTTCAGCATGATTGTGACCCTGCATCTCAAGATAACATTTTCCCCATTATCTAAATTGCATTTGTACAATTGAGCACAGCAGTTTGGGATAACCTGCTGACAGCCCAGGCAGCCAACGGCATTTGAGAGATATGTGCAGATACAAACTGTCTGAAATAGCAGTCTGCTCATTACAGGTGGGAATGCAAAGTGAGGGAAGGTCCTCCAGTGTGTGAAGGATAGCCTCAGTTACACAGAAAGTTGTTTAGGTTGGAACAGAAATTTCAGGCCATCAAGTCCAAACGTTAACCCAGCAATGGTCAGGTCACCACTAAACCATGTCCTTCAGCACCACAGCTTTGAAACCTCTCCAGGGATGAGGACTCCACCATCACCCTGGATACACTGGGACAGTGTTTCAGAATCCTTTCAGTGAAGAAGTTTCTTCTTATGTCCAACCTAAACTTCCCTTGCTACAACTTGAGGCTGTTTCCTCCTATCCTACTTGTTACCTGGGAGAAGAGACCAACCTCTTTTTAGGGAGTTGTAAAGCACTGAGGTCTCCCCTCAGCCTTCTTTTACTCAGGCTGAACAACCCCAGTTCCCTCAGATGCTCCTCAAAAGATCTGTTCTCCAGAACATATACCAGCTTTCTTGCCCTTCTCTGAAACAGCTCCAGTTCATCAATGTCCTTCTTGGAGTGACAGGCCCACATCTGAATCCAGGATTTGAAAAGTGGCCTCACCAGTGGTAGAATCCCCACCCTTGGAAGTGTTAAAAAACTATGCAGATGTGGTGCTGAAAGACATGGTTTAGCAACCTGGCAGTGTTGGCTTAGAAGCTGGACTCAATGATCTTAGAGGTCTTTTCCAGCCTTACTGATTCCATAACACTGATGAATTTGGGGATAACCTGTCAATCACATGCCTCTGTACTGTGTTTGCATGAAAGTTTAAACATGAACCTCATATTGGGCTCCTCTTATTGACAGTGGTCAGAAGCACCATAACAACATACCTGGAAAGTGCTTTTCTTGCTGAGAGGACAAACCCTAGGACAATGCATCACAACGCACATCAACACGAGCTCATGAAATGGAACTCACTACTGAAGCTGAGGGCCCACTCTGTCTCTCCTTGCCCACCCAAGAATACAACCAAAAAGTAGAATGTTCCCTGAAACTAAGAGGATAAAATCTTCCCAAGAGTGACCTTTCAAGGGAAAGATTTGTGGAGATGAAAAGCTTCCTTAGTGTTAAACTGGCTTATCTTTCCCTCTATGAGCTTGAACTCCTCAGCTCCTTTTCAATTTCTCTATGAATCACATAGTCACAGGACTCTGAAGTATTTTAGGAGGACTATCTCAGAGTCTCTCTACTATAGTTGAGATGATCTACATTAAGTGACTTCTCACTTGACTACCTGGCAGCCTTGGAGTACCAGCCATAGAAGATAAATGCTGAAGATGAATCAGAACTCCTAACGTTGACTCACCAGTGTTGTGAATGGGCTACACAACTAAGAGCAGCCTGAGAATGATCTTAGGTCTTGCCATCCTACAACATGTGGACAGTCTGAGGATGCTTCCATGCAAATGCAAATGAAGTACACTTCAGCAGGAGGATCTCCCTTGCTAACCAATCTTACAGGTGACCTACAAAACTTCTGAGTGTGTTCACTTCTCACGTACGTACAGACTGAGGAAGATTCCCCTTCTGCTTCAATTATTTTTTGCTCAACTACAGTTTTCTTGCTCTTTTTTTCAATTAAAAATAGTATCTCTGACCCACTTTCCAGAAAGACTTAAGCAGGACTTGCATCCCACCATCTGCTCACACAGTTGCTTGCATAACCAGTACATACAAACACCATCCTTCCTGCCTCTCTTCCCTTCTCTTCCTCCTCCAGACACTACAGCCTTGTGTTGGTTAAAGCTGCTCCATTGTTCTTGCCAAAATCAGTGCCCTGCTGCCTCCCTCAGCTTTGGAAAGGAATTAAACCAAGACAAATACCTAATTCAAGAATTAACACAACTGATTAACAGAGGGAAAACTCTCCACATAATGAATTCTGAAGTCATGCTGGTTTTGGAGGGGGAGAAATCCACATTGCTAATACCTGTACAGCTGGAAAGAGAGAAAAACTAAACAGTCTGGTAAAATACAGTCAATTGTGCTAGGTCCTGCACTTGGGTCACAACAACCCTGTGAATGCTCCAGGTTTGGGGCAGAGTTGCTGAAAACTGTCCAGAACCTAGAGGCGTTGGAAAACAGTGGCTGGAGATGAGCCAGTGTGTGCCCAAGTGGCCAGGAAGGCCACCAGCATCCTGGTTTGAATCAACAACAGTGTGGCCAGCAGGACCAGAAAACTGATTGTCCTCCTGTATTTGGCATTGCTGAAGCTACAGGGTTCAATTTTGGGCCCCTCACTGCAAGAAGGACACTGAGGTGACTTCAGCAGCTTCACTGCCTTTCTCTGGACCCTCTCCAGCACTTCAGTGTCTGAGTACTGAGCCATTTTTGCTGATTTGAGCCTTAACCACACTGACACAAAGCTATGAAAGACAGGTCTCAAGCCTAGCAAGCTCTACATACCTGCATGGTTTTGTCCTTTCAACGTATTTGACACAGCAGACCCCTCTAAATCCTCTGTGGAACATGATTCAGATTGTTTGCTCTCTTCCTGCCAGCAGCCTTCCTCCTCTTCACTGAAGGACTCAAAGGTATCTTCAGAGTAGTCCAAGCCAGAGCTACAGTAAGTTTGACTCAACACCATGTGCCGCTTCTCGTCACTACCAGAGCTATCTGCTGAGGCTGCTGTCATGGTACAGCACTGCAAATGGAAATAGAAGGACAGAACAGGTTTTACTGCACAGGAAGAACAACTGGCTTACTTACAGTGAGTGATGAGGGACCTATGGAGGACTACAACTGCTCAGCTCACACCCAATTCAGTTACCAGGTGCTTAAAGAAAGTGGTTCAATGTCTGAAATGAGGTTGGAGCCAGATAGGGGTTGGTCTATCTTCCCAAGGACCAAGTGACAGGACAAGAGGAAAAGGCCTTAAGTTGTAACAGGGGAGGTTTGTGTTGGATATGAGGAACATATTTTTCCCCAAAAAACATTGTCAAGGCCTGGCCTAAGCTGCCTGGGGCAGTGGTGCAGTCTCCATCTCTGGAAGAGTATCAAAGACAGGGAAATGTGGTGCTGAGGGACATAGTTTAGTAGTGACCTGGCACTGCTATGTTAATGGTTAGACTTAACAATCTTAAATGTCTTTTCCAATCAGAACATTCTGTGATTCTATTCTATAATTCTATGAAACAATTACTTAAGCAGTGCACTGACACCCTACAAAGCACCACTGCTGAACAAAGTGGAGCACCTCAACATCTGCTGGTTTAGCAGACAGTAACAATTACCACTTAGCAAGGGATTATGAACAGTGTTCCTTTCAAATATGTAGTGCATTACAAGAGCACCTGGATAAAATCATAGTCATCTAGAAAATAGCACTTTTTTGCCTTCAGATGAAGCCTCTCACCCACTCACAAATGCAAAACCTCCTTGCTCTGTTTAGGTTTAGTCCAAAAAAAGGAAGAAGAAAACGTAACCAGCATCAGGCACCTGATGCTCTCAAACAAGGAGTCATGCTCCCACTGTGAGAGAAACAAAGTTCTCCAGCATCATAGAATCAGAGAATCAACCAGGTTGGAAGAGACCTCCAAGATCATCCACTCCAACCTATCGCCCAGCCATATCCAGTCAACCAGACCATGGCACTAAGTGCCTCATCCAGTCCTTTCTTGAACACCTCCAGGGACGGCAACTCCACCATCTCCCTGGGCAGCCCATTCCAATGCCAATCACTCTCTCTGCCAACAACTTCCTCCTAACATCCAGCCTAGACCTCCCCTGGCACAACTTCAGACTGTGTCTCCTTGTTCTGTTGTTGGTTGCCTGGGAGAAGAGGCCACCCCCCACCTGGCTACAACCTCCCTTCAGGTAGTTGTAGACAGCAATGAGGTCACCCCTGAGCCTCCTCTTCTCCAGGCTAAACAACCCCAGCTCCCTCAGCCTCTCCTCATAGGGTTTGTGTTCCAGGCCTTTCACCAGCTTTGTTGCCCTTCTCTGGACACGTTCCAGCACCTCAACATCTCTCTTGAATTGAGGGGCCCAGAACTGGACACAGTACTCAAAGTGCTCTCAAACAAGGAATCATGCTCCCACTGTGAGAGAAACAAAGTTCTCCAACATCAGCAGATAAAAAACTTTAAAAACATAAATAAATAGCAAAACCTCCCACATTTACAGACAATTTTAAAGCTGCACCTGCTATTGTACAGCTTTCCTTCCCCACAAGGCTGAGGGAGTATCTACCTGGGCAGAAAGCAAGCTTAGTGCTTCTCTAAGGGTTCTGAAAAAAGGAAGCCACAGAATTGTCTGAGCTGCTTTTCTATGAACCACTTGGTTTTACAGACATGCCTTCACTCACCACTTGCAAGAGGTTGCAAGAGGTTGCTGTGACATAATGTCAATAGAAGTAGGAAGCATGTTCACAGAATCACAGAATCCCCGGGTTGGAAGGGACCTCAAGGATCATCTGGTCCAACCTTCTTGGCAAAAGTATGGTCAAGACAAGCTGGTCCAGCACCATGTTGAGCTCTATCTTCAAAAGTGTCCAAGCCTGAGGACTCCACCAGTTTCCTGGGGAGATAATTTGATTATTCCAATGGCTGAGTGCCCCTGTTCTGAAAAAAATCTTCCTCTTGCGTTCAAGGAATCCTCCCAGGAGTAACCTGTCCCCATCACACCTTTTTCCATGTAATTCCATGTAAAAACAGGAGTATCTTATTTTGTAGCCACCCTTTAAGAACTGGAACATGGTGACATGTTTGGTGTGTTCCTTTCAAGGC
The DNA here is from genome assembly GCF_015220805.1 of Pogoniulus pusillus. NCBI lineage: Eukaryota > Metazoa > Chordata > Aves > Piciformes > Lybiidae > Pogoniulus > Pogoniulus pusillus. The sequence goes on from NC_087282.1 coordinate 12,232,828, forward strand.
TGAACAAACCCATGTTAGAAGAAAACCTGTGAGAAAGAAGTTCCATCCTCTCAGCAGGCAATAACATGACTACTGGTCACACCACACTCCTGCAAGACCTCTATTTCTGCCCAGTCACAGCTGATCAACAAGAAACTTCTCCAAGTTTGGTTTAGTTTGCTGGGGGTTGCCTTTTCCATTTCAGAATCACAGAATTGTTTTAGTTAGAGGAGACCTCTAACATCATCAAGCCCAACTTTCAGCCCAACAGCACCATTAACACCTGAGGAAATGGTGACTCCACCACCTCCCTGGGCAGCCTGTTCCACTGCCTGAACACTCTTGAAAGAAACATTTCTTTTTTCCCTAACCTCAACCCTGAACCTCCCTGACACAATTTCAGGCCATCTCCTCTTATTCTATCCCCTGATACTAGAGAGAAGAAACCAACTTCAAGCTAGGGTCGGAGTGGCTGGAGAGCAGCCAGACAGAGAGGGATCTGGGGGTGCTGATTGATGCCCGCCTGAACATGAGCCAGCAGTGTGCCCAGGTGGCCAAGAGAGCCAGTGGCATCCTGGCCTGCATCAGGAATGGTGTGGCCAGCAGGAGCAGGGAGGTCATTCTGCCCCTGTACTCTGCACTGGTTAGACCTCAGCTTGAGTGCTGTGTTCAGTTCTGGGCCCCCCAGTTTAGGAGGGACATTGAGATGCTTGAGCATGTCCAGAGAAGGGCAACGAGGCTGGGGAGAGGCCTTGAGCACAGCCCTACGAGGAGAGGCTGAGGGAGCTGGGATTGGTTAGCCTGGAGAAGAGGAGGCTCAGGGGAGACCTTATTGCTGTCTACAGCTACCTGAGGGGTGGCTGTGGCCAGGAGGAGGTTGCTCTCTTCTCTCAGGTGGCCAGCACCAGAACGAGAGGACACAGCCTCAGGCTGTGCCAGGGGAGATTTAGGCTGGAGGTGAGGAGAAAGTTCTTCCCTGAGAGAGTCATTGGACACTGGAATGGGCTGCCCGGGGAGGTGGTGGAGTCGCCGTCCCTGGGGCTGTTCAAGGCAGGATTGGACGTGGCACTTGGTGCCATGGTCTAGCCTTGAGCTCTGTGCTAAAGGGTTGGACTTGATGATCTGTGAGGTCTCTTCCAACCCTGATGATACTGTGTGATACTGTGATACTGTGATCTCGCACCTGACTGCAGCCTCCTGTGTGGGAGCTGTAGAGAGCTCTGAGGTCTCCCCTCAGGCTCCTCTTCTGCGGACTGAAGGACCCCAGTTCCCTCAGCTGCCCCTGCACTTCCAAGCTGCAAACAGGTATTCTTCCAAACTACTTAACGCTATTTAATGGCAAAACTTCCCTGCAGAAAACCCTCACATGAATCAGACACTCAGGGCCAGGCCCAGACCCTGGCCCAGGCGCGTCCTGCCCCCTCAGCCACCTGCTGCCCACCCACGCGTGGCCCTGCTCAGCTATGCCCCACAGGCCTGCTCCTAGGACAGGTAAATGGTCACAGAGAAGGGCCCCAAACCCCTGCCTCACCCCCTCCAGCTCCCTGCTCCCCGAGGCCCCGCTGACCTCGGGCACCTTCCCCTGCAGCTGAGCTCTCCTCACAGCGCCGCCGGACGCAGGGCTGCTTACCCGGGCCCCGCGGCACACCGAGGCGCGGCCGCCCGCCACACCGCGCCCGCCGCAGCACGGCGAAGGGAGCCGTGGCGCCGGCACCGCCGCTCGCAGCCCAGGCCCGACGCTGGCCCCGCGCTGGGCCCGGGCTGGGGCGGGGGGGAACGAAGGCCGCGGCCCTGCGAGCGCGGCTCCGCCCCGGGAGGCGGCAGCTGCCGAGCGGCGGTGAGCGCCGGAGCAGGTCGGTGGGGAGGCGGCCGGGCGGTGGCGAGCGGAGGATGGCGGTGGCGGGGCCCGGCCTGGAACGGAACCAGGTACTCCCGATACCGGTCCTAGCGCCACCTTCCCTCACGGCCTCCCCGCCCCGGGGTTGGCCCTGCGCCGGCGCCACCGTGTCCCTGAGCCGGGCTCCATGCCCGTTAGGCAGCCAACGTGAGAACAAACTTTGGTTTTAATTAGCTTTTGCTTGCAGATAGCTGTGCCTGTTGTACCTGCAGTGGTGTCAGGCATGCGGCATCTCCCACCTCTCTGGGCAGCCTGAGCCAGGTTCTCACCACCCTCAGTCTCAAACATTTCATCCTTCTCTGTGGTCTAAATCTCCCTCTTTTACTTTAAATCATCACTCCTTGTCCTGTCACAACAGGCCCTGCTCCCAAGTCTGTTCCCAGCTTTCCTGTAGGTCCCACTGAAGTCCTGAAAGGCCACCAGAAGGTCTCCCTGGAGCCTTCCCCAGGCTGAAGAACCCCGACTCTCTCAATGTCTCTGCTGTGCTGAGAACTGCAGAGCTGGCCCCAGTACCGCAGATGGGGTCTCAAGAGAGAGGAGCAGAGGGGCAGGATCCCCTCCCTCCACCTGCTGCCCACACTGCTGGGGACCAGCGCAGGACATGGCTGGCTGTGGGCTGGGAGTGCACACTGCTGGATCGTGAGCAGCCTTTCACCCCACAGCAGCCCCAAGTCCTCCTCCACAGGGCTGCTCTCCAGCCCTTCACTCCCAGCCTGGGTTGACACTGGGGATCATGTGCTTGGGTGGGTAATGACACCAGGCTGTTGGATTGGGGTACCATGGACTTCATGGGCAGCCTGATCCCTACCTGTTCCTGCTGGTTTTGATGTAGCTACAGCCTTTGATGGCACACTGTCATGGATATAAGGTGCAAGAAGTTTGTATTTCAGGAGATGAAGTCAGCCAGGAGCTTGAGGTCCAGTTTCAATGGGCACATTGTGATAAAAACAACTTGTCTGTGTACTGGGTTCTTGGGTTAATATTACTCTTTCAGGTTAGCTAATACCACTTCTTCTTTAAAGAATGTAGTTCTGTTTATCCTGAAAAGCTTATTCTTAAGTTCTGGGATGCACAGTGTGTTGTCTGTCACAGTGAAGTATTTCGTTCTTGTAAGCACCCTGTGTTGTATGTGAGCTGATCTGCCAATGTCTTGTCTTGGTTGAGATCCTTAGGATGGAGATCTTGTCTTCTCTCATGTTTGATTAAGTGCAGCTCAGGTGGCCAAGGGAGCCAATGACATCCTGGCCTGCATCAGGAGCAGTGTGGCCAGGAGGACAAAGGAGGTTGTTCTTTCCCTGTGCTCAGCACTGCTCAGGCCACACCTTGAGTGCTGTGTCCAGTTCTGGGCTCCTCAATTCAAGAGAGATGTTGAGATACCGAAGGTGTCCACAGGAGGGCGACAAAGCTGCTGAGGGGCCTGGAGCACAGCCCTGTGAGGAGAGGCTGAGGGAGCTGGGGGTGTGCAGCCTGCAGCAGAGGAGGCTCAGGGCAGAGCTCATTGCTGTCTACAACTATCCGAAGGGAGCCTGTAGCCAGGTGGGGTTGGTCTTTTCTGCCAAGCAACCAGCAATAGAACAAGGGGACACAGTCTCAAGCTGTGGCAGGGCAGGTCTAGGCTGAATGTTAAGAGGAAGTTGTTGCCAGAGAGAGTGATTGGCTTTGAAATGGGCTGCCCAGGGAGGTGGTGGAGTCACTGTCCCTGGAGGTGTTCAAAAAGAGACTGAATGAGGCACTTAGTGCCATGGTCTGGTTGATTGTCTAGGGATGGGTGCTAGGTTGGACTGGATGAGCCTGGAGGTCTCTTCCAACCTGGTTGATTCTATGATTCTGTGTTAGCAGCTCAAGTGATCTTGTTTCCTTCGCAGAAAGGAACTTGTGTGCTGCAGCTATACCTATAACATAGAGTTTGGCCAGGATAATGAGACAGATCCAGTGTTGGAGGGGAGTAAATAAATGCACTGATGCAGTAGAGTGTGAAGCAAAGTGAAATAAACAGGTCTGCATACCTATTGTTCAAGTGTTTCAAGATGCAGATGTTCAGTGCTTTTTGCAGAGAGTGGGCTGTGTGGTGCTGGCCCTTTTCATTTTCATCTAGCTTGCTACAAGAAATTAAGCTACACCTGAAAAATGCTTTTACTTTTTCCATGCCTACAAATGATAGTAGTGATCAGAAAGGTGTGCAATTTGAAGTGGAAGGGGCGATTATCTCTACTGCAAGAAGCAGGAGTCAGATGAATACCAATGAGACTCAGTCTGTCAACACTATGGAAGGAGGCAAATGTAATTAAGAGAGCAGATACCATTTAGATCAGCAAAATCTGCATTGTGCACTAAGCCTCTCCAGCCCAAAGATTCACCTTTCATTGATTGCTCCATGTTGTGTTTCTCTTCTCAGGAAAGTAATGTTGCAAACAAGCTGGCAAGCACCCAAGCTGAGTAAGATCAGTGTCTGGAAGAATCTAAAGAGGTAAGCTGACAGTTTTCCTGCTCTGGGTTATAAATGATGGTGGAATAGGGTTGGGAGAAACATTATCTTTAAAATTTCTTATCAAGATACACAGAGAATAACTGAGAATAACAGATCCTCACAGTTCCCACTAAATACCCCCTTGGCAGCTTGATACTTCATTGTATATCATGGTCCATTTTTTCATGGTAACAGTCGACAGTGGACTGTTACTGGCCTGGCTGGTATTTGAATTTATTGCCTAGAGGTTAAAAGCTTTGTAGTTTCATGTTCTCAGTCCTTTTTAAAATTCATCATTTTGGAGCGTGGAAAATATATTGTTCTATCAAGCTCACTCCTCTGACATTTATTCAGTGAAGAGTGGGATCCTAATAATAAAGGCTTTAGATCTGAACCCCAGGATATAGATATTCTGGGAGGAGTGGCTGACACACTTGAAGGCTGTGCTGCCATCCAGGCTGGAATGCTGGGCAGGGAGAAATCCAGTGAAATTCAGCAAGGACAGGTATAAAGTCCTGCATCTGGGGAAGAACAAGACTGTGAATCACTACAGATTGGGGGCTGATCTGTTAGAGAGCAGCTCTGGGGAAAAGGACTTGGGAGTCTTTTACTCTAGCAGACAGCAGGATGACCATGAGACTTTGTGGCCAAGAAGGCCAATGGGGTTCTGTGGTGCATCGAAACTGTGGCTAGCAGGTCAAGGGAGGTTCTGCTGCCCCATGCTCTGTTCTAGCTGGGCCACATCTGGAGTACTGGTCCAGTTCTGGGTCTCCCAGTTCAAGGGCACAGACTTGCTGGGGGAGGTACAGCAAAGGGCTACAAAGAGGCTAAGGGGACTGGAACGTATCTTTGATGAGGAAAGGAGGTGGTGGAGTCGCTGTCCCTGGAGGTGTTCAAGAAAAGCCTGTATGGGGCACTTAGTGCCATGGTCTAGTTGATTGGACAGGGCTGGGTGCTAGGTTGGCCTGGATGAGCTTGGAGGTCTCTTCCAACCTGGTTGATTCTATGATTCTATGAAAGAGTGAGAGGATTTGGGCTTTTTAGTTTGGAAAAAGGAAGATGGAGGGGGGATCCCATCAATGCTGAGCGATACTTCAAGGGTGGGGGTCAGGAATGTAGGACCAGGCTCTATTCAGTGGTGTTCAGTGACAGGACAAGGGATAACATGCACAAACTTGAACATAAGAAGTTCCATCTAAACATGAGGAGGAACTTCTTTAATTTAAGGATGATGGAGCCCTGGAGCAGGCTGCCCAGAGAGGTGGTGAAGCCTTCATCTCTGGAGAGATTCAAAACCCATCTGGACTTGTTCCTGTATGACCTCCTCTAGGTGAACCTGCTTGGCAGGAGGGCAGGACTCAATGATCTCCAAAGGTACCTTTCAACCTCTACCGTTCTGCGATTCTGTGATTCAGTGGTCTTCCTTAAACCAGGTCACTGTGGTTCTTTTTGTTTCTGGGAAGCAAATATGTTGAAGGGCACCATTATGTGAGGAATTATTTGTTTTTGAAGGATCTGTGGGTGATAATAGATGGCTCAACCCAGTTGTGTCAGAAGGCATTAAGATTTCTGTCCACTAAAGCCACGGGGGTGGTCCTATATAGAGCCATAAATAATAATGTGTGAGCAGCAGTGACAGGTTTGTGCTGCAGCTCATCTCTTTATCATATGTTAGATTAAATTTAAACACAGTTGTTGAATTCCTTTGTGTGGCTAAATGCTTTCTGATGTCTCCTTCTATTAATGTTGTAATATCCCCTTTTAACCAGAGGGCTGCATAAGAATTTAGGCTTGCTCTCTGCGTTTCTCCAATAATCATCATCTCATTAATGTTGCCAGCAGAACTAATTGGGCTGTCACAACGAGGTTAGGTATCCAGTTGGAGAATTATGGTGTGAGGCCAGTGAAATTAAACTTGTTCTGGGGGTGGCAAAAGTTGATATGACTCATTTGGTGATTGTCCCCCTCTACTCAGCACTGGTGAGGCCACACTTCAAATTCTGGGTTCAGTTTCACACCTTTCACTCCAAGAAGGACATTGAGAGGCTGGAGCATGTTCAGGGAAGGGCAATGAAGCTGGTAAAGGGTCTGGAGAACAGGGGTGGTGAGGAGCAGCTGAGGGAACTGGGGCTGTTTGGCTTGGGGAAAAGGAAGCTGAGGGGAGACCTTCTGGCCCTCTACAACTCCCTGAAAGGAGATTGGAGTTGGTCTCCCAAGGAACATGTGACAGAACAAGAGGAAATGGCCTCAAGTTGATCCAGGGGAGGTTTAGATTGGACATGAGGAATACCTTCTTCTCCTTGAGGGGCTGTCAAGGCGTGGCGCAGGCTACTCAGGGCAGTGGTGGAGTCCCCATCTCTGAAGGAGTTCCAAAGCCATGGAGATGTGGTGCTGAGGAATGTGGTCTTGTGGTGATCTGTCAGTGCTGAGTCAATGGTTGGACTCCATGATCTTAAAGGTGTCTTCCAACCCAAACAGTTCTCTGATTAATCAGATGCTTATCAGCATTATCCTGTATGAGAGGCAGGTATTTCAAAGTTGGTTTTGGTAAGTTCTGGAATATGAAGGACAAATGCAAGAACTCTTATGAAATTTCTAAGCATTTGTTGACAGCTCAAAGTACAATAAAGGTTTCCTTTATCACCACAGACATTGAAAGTCCTGCCAAGCAGCACCTAGACACCATAAATCATTGATGAGAGTGGAGAGTTTCAAACCATGACAGAGGAAACATTCTAGGGCATGCAGCACCTCAGGAAGTCATTGTTCTGGGACTGCTCTATTTAAAATGGTCATTTCAGTGTCCATTAATTCCCATATCTAATTAAGAAATTGATTGATCTTTGCTTAAAGTGACTGGCTGGTGTCCATGGCAGAGCAGAAATGTGCATACAAATGACATGGTAGAAGTGGCCACTGAGTATCAGACTGAAAAAAACCACAGGCTTCTATTTGTAGGCAGCTGCTGTTCATTGCGCTTTGGCTGGTAGCAAGAAACCACATTTAGCTGCATTTTCACTAGGCTGTATGGTGGAGAAAAGAGGGCTAAAAAACTCTTGTGAAAAAGTTACAAACTGCTTCATCCTGTCTTGTCCTTGGGCAGAGCAGCATCTATGCAGGCAGGTGTAGTTTTGTCTTGGGGAGAAACATCCAGGGAGGAGCCTGGTTGAGAAGAGCAGGACAAGTGTCTTCCGTATGCAGACTGCACACACAGCCTGCAGATTTCCTTCTGAGTCCTTTCTCCTTACAACAGTGAGAGATTGCTATAACCTTATGGGAAAACATCTGAGCAGGCAACAAGGCTCCACTGATGTTAGGTTAAAATATATACTCGTGTATGTCCAAACACAGACATTTCCATTAGAGCATCCAAACTCCTCACCAGGGTTGGAGAAGTGATGTGGTTGTGGGAAGAGCAGAGAGGAGGCTGACCAGATGTTCGACAGGAGTTTCTTAGAGAGGTACTAAAACTTGGAGTGGAGAAGAGTTAGAGTTAAATCCATGTTGTACTTCCCAAAGTACCTCACTGGAGCCTAAAAACCTAGGATCATATAGACTGAAGCTCTAAATCAAGTCTTTTGCTCTACACTTGATTTTTTGTATCTGTATAGGTTCAGTGCTGCTTTCAACAGCAACTTAGTGGAAGAAAGTTCCAATCCATAGGATCATAGAATCACTCTGGTTGGAAAAGATCTTCAAGATAATCCAATCCAATCTAACTATTCTCTAACTGAAATCTGATGCTAAATCATGTCCTTCAGCACCATATCTCTGCATCTTTTAAACATCCTCAGGAATGGGGATTCAACCACCTCCCTGGAGAGCCTTTTCCAGTGTTTGAGAATCTTTTCAGTGAAGAGGTTTCTTCCAACAGCTAACTTGAACCTCTCCTGGTGCTACTTGAGGCTGATTCCTCTTGTCCTATTGTTTGTTTCTTAGGAGAAGAGACCAGCCCCCACTGGGTTCCAGCCTCCTATCAGGGAGCTGTAGTGAGCTACCAGGTTTCCCTTCAGAGGCTGAACAACCCCAGTTCCCTCAACTGCTCCTCACCAGACTTCTTCTCCAGACCCTTCACCAGTTTCATTGCTCCTCTCTGGACCAGCTTCTGCACAAGAGCTCCATAAAATCATAGTGCCATGGTCTAGTTGACTGGATAGGGCTGGGGGGTAGGTTGGACTGGATGATCTTGGAGGTCTCTTCCAACCTGGCTGATTCTCTGATTCTATGATCCAGTCCAAGCTATCCCCCCAGCCCTATCCAATGATCCTCTTGCTTTCAGAGACCCACAAAGATGTTGGCTTTTACCCTTATATGCACTGTTTTAATTTTCCCCCAGGCAGAGTTAGTGGATCTGCCTTCAAGGGAATGCTGCAAATAGTTGGCTATTCAAGACCTGTTTCTGAGGAATGATGTGTTCCCTTAGATGGGCAGGTTGTTGTTATCTTTCCTGAACATGACCTTAAGAGAAGATCTGAGAAACCCACAGAGTAAACATGTGAGGTTTGCTTAATTTTCTTCTCTCCTTTCATTATTTTTGCTCAATGATTTCCCCGTGGGCCATCCCCATGAATTCCTAGCATGTTGCTATGGGGAGAGCTTGCAGAGGGAAAGACAAAGTCATCATAGATTTTCCATGGATCGATACTAGACTTACCAATCAGTTTTCTGCAGGAATAGGTTGACTCTTCTGGGGAATCATTCAGGATTTACATCCAACTGAAGAGTTGTTTTGACACTTCAGAAAGCGCATTAATTTACAAGTTGCAGCTTCTCGTGCTGCCAGTCTGTTTAACCCATCCTGTTTCCATCTGTTGTGAAAACACAGCATTTATCTCTTCTTCAGCTAGATTTTGAGATGCTATTTGTTGTGATATTTAGGTGTCCTACACATGCTGTAAGCCATAGAAGCAAAGTTCTTTCTGCTCTTCTTCTTATAATTCTTTATTGGTGGATGTCAAGGGTTGTGGCTGGGCCAGCCACTAAAGGAGTGCCAGAGACTCTCCATGAACCTCTCTGATTCCCAAAGGGAAGAGAAAGGGAAGAAGGGAAAGAAACTGATGGGCTGGGAAAGAAACTAAACCAGATGGGGTGGAAAGAACAATCCCACAGAATAGAGACAAAGAGACACAAGTCAGCATGGAACCCAAGCCATGGTGCCAGTGGCATCACCATTGGAACCACTGGTGCTGGGGGCAGGCACTGGGCAAGTTCCCAGACAGGGCTCAGCAGCAGATAGAAAACAATTCGGGAGCTGGATTTTGGAGCTGGATCTAGGAACACAAGAGATCAGGATAGAAGGCAGAAGGGACAGAGTCCTCCTGGGACACTAGCCAGGGAGAACATGTGTGGAGGTATTTGAGAACTTCAGGATCATCACCTAACTTATATCTGCTACTCTTAAATAGGCTCTCTAATATTTTACAGTGCTTTCCACTGTCCTGCTTAAGCTGTAGCATTTAGACTTTGTATTAAGCTATTGTGTTAAGCTTGCTTGAAACACAACTGATGTTTCTAGCTCCTGTGGGATCTGTAGCTGGAGGTGATCAGACAAACCACTCAGTGCTCTGTGAAATGTCCTGATAGGCTGTGCTGAGTAATGCTGCTGCTATTAAATCAATGTATCATTCTTTCCAGTGTATATTGGTGGTAAAACCCCTACACCTCTAAACTTACTAACTCTGAAATCCCATACATTGAATGGGCCTCACAGAATCCTGTCATAATGGGGGTTGGAAGAGACCTCTGGAGATCATCCAATCCAACCTTCTAAAGCAGGGTCACCCACAGCATCTTGACCAGGATCACAATGTCCAGCTGGGTTTGGAAGCCCTCCAGAGAAGGAGACTCCACAACCTCTCTGGGCAACCTGCTCCAGGGCTCCAGCACCCTCACACCAAAGAACTTTCTCCTCCTGTTCGGATGGAACCTCCTGGGCTCCAGTTTATGCTCATTGCCCCTTGTCATGTTCTGGGCATTGCTGAGAAGAGTCTGGCCCCATCCTCTTGCTCCCCACCCTTTGACTGTTGCTGAGTGTTGATCAGATCCCTTCTCAGGCTGCTCTTCTCCAGGCTCACCAGTCCAGGCCTTTGCTCCTCACAGAGATGCTCCAGGCCCCTCAGCATCTCTGTGGCCCTTACTGGGCTCTCTCCAGTAGTTCTCTGTCTCTCATGATCTCAGATGTACATTTTGGTGAGCTTTGTGATTTTGATCTGCAGTTATTACTGGCTGGCAGGACAGTCTAGCAGGTGCATGCATGTGCCTAGAATGTCTTAAAAACACACTGAAGCATAGATATGGGCACACATTTTGCACTGACTCATCATGCAGCTCTGAAGAATGTTCCAAACATTAACTGCTCTCAGCAGACATATGAAACAAGGATTGATGCTGCCACATGATGAGGGAGGAATCAAAGGCATAAAGAGTAAATTACTCCTTTAAGGTCAGACAAAATGACAGCTGAAATTCCAGGATTCCACTGGTGGCACTTCCTGCTGTGACAAGATGAATGCTCTTGCTCGTTATCTATTTCCTTATTATCCTTTGATAATGAAAAGTTGACTAATTGGTGATGTTATCACTTGGAGTGAATCACCATATCACAGCATTCTCAAATACACATCAGATGAGAACTTTATGCCTTTTCCCCCAGTTTAAGAAGCCCACTGATGGATATTTATGAGATTCTGATCCTTTTGAGTTGCTGAGCCACCTACAGAGAGAGCAGAGAGACAGCAGAAAGCTGACATTGACTTTGGCAGACAGGTTAAATGGTGTTGTGCAAAGGGGTTCTCCAGTGCCTGTGCATGGAGGAGGATTTTCAGCCTAAGGAATATCTCACCAATGTTGTCAACTGCATTTAATGTCTCCTGATGTGAGCTGGAGAGATTTATTCTGTCTCTGAAAGAAGCATGAGCACAGGCAGGCCAGACTGATCTCTGGTGTCAGGGTTTGGGGATGAAAAAGGAAAGAAAAAGCAAAACCAGTGACTTTAGTTTCAAGACAGTCACTTGAGGGCTCCATGTGGATCCTGGAGGAAGATCGGAGTCTGATTTGGTTTGACTCCACATAGCCGTGAGCCAGATGTTCAGATCTGCAAGTTCCCAACTTTCCTTTCAGTGAGTTACTAGTTCAGATCTGGCAAACACAACTGCCTGGGAACCTTCTTGAGCTGCTGAGCATCTTTCAGGTTACTTGGATATCAGGAAGTTGTTGATTCTTACACAAAAAAAAAGATCCTGTGTGAGGAGCTTGGAGCCCCAGCAAATTCTGTGGTGAATTGCACTGTGCTAAAGGACTTTGGTAGCCGCCACCCTGACCCAGACTTTAACCTGCACTGCTGACTAGGTCCATGAAAACAGGAGAGTACAACTGTGCAGCTGCCTTTGTTGAGGATGGGGTAAATGAGTTGTTCTGTATTGATAGGACAAGAGGAACAGCCTCATGTTGGACCAGGGGAGGTTTAGGTTGGACATGAGGAACAATTTCTTCCCAAAAAAGAGTTGCCAAAGCCTGGATCAAGCTGCCCAGGGCAGTGGTGGAGTCCCCAACCCTGGAGGAGTTTCAAAGCCAGGGAGATGCGGTGCTGAGGGACATGATTTAGCAGTGACCTGGCAGTGCTGGGTTAACAGTTGGTCTCCATGATCTTCAAGGTCTCTCCCAACTAAAATGATCTGTAATTTTATGAAATACACAAAACCAGCAGACTTGGCTCAGCCCTGGTGTGCACCTTTGAGTAAATCATTCTGCCCTGTGCCAGTAGACCAAATCTCCAGCAGGAAAATGAACTTGATGATGTGATTCTAATTAGTTTCTTGATTTAATGGCAGTAATTTGACTTTCAGGATGGCAGTCATTGCCCCAGCTAGCAGCAATAATAGACCTGGATTCCTTAAAGGCCCATTTGTGGTGCATCCTCTGTTGAACCTTAAGCAATAACAAGCAGAAGCCTGTAGTTACTTTACAGCGGTGGCATTTATGCAGTTAAAAGTGTCAGGGTAGCTGGCCTGAGCTTGATGGCTGGGAGCTGCCAGTGTAAGAAATAAAATCCTCATATAGTTTGGATTGATTCATTCTGAGATGAGCTTTTTCTTTTCCTTGCTGATTTAAACACCTGGAAGTTAAACCCCTCATAAAATTAGCAAGAGGCAAACAAAATCTTCACGGAAATTAAACAGCATGGGATGGGATGTGTTTACACCAGGAGAAAAGCAGAATGACTCCACAGAAGATAATTAAAAGCAACTGTAACAAGTGAGCTGATCTCTTTAATAACCTAATGGGCCAAGTGTCATTAAAGTGTCATTCTATTTTGGGTGCCCCGACTCCAAATGCTTTCAGAAATCATCTTTAAGCTGGAGAGTTCAAAAAACTTGTAGGCTTAGTTACTTTGCAGTTAAACTTCTCTGAAGGAGCCCAAAGCTGGGCCCAGTGCTCCAGATGTGGCCTCATTAGGGCAGTGTAGAGGAGGAGATCCAACCTCAAACTGCTGCATGGATTCAGCTGGGGGAAGTTGTTTACCCCAAGAAAGATCTGAAGGTTTTGGCTGATCTGGCATCTCCTTGTCAAGCTTTCATGACGCCTATATCTCCACCTGCCCTTCCTTTGTCCTGTGTTCAAGAGAATGTGCCATTATTATTTCTAGCATCTGTTTACCTTGATAAGCTCTTCACACTGTGGAACACTCACAGCTACAAGGCCCTGAGCTTTCAAACTCTTTGTTCATAGAGCACCTCCTGACTTCTCTCATAGCTCAACTTCAGAAACTCTGCTAGATTGTTCCTCAGTTTTGAAAAGTCATGTGCAGGTTTTAGTCTTCCTAGTTCTGGATGGTAATAGGGAGTTTCTGCTCAGATGTTTCTTCTGAAAGGTTCACAACTTCTGAACGTGTTTCAGTCATGGAAAGATCATTTTGCTGGCACTGTGCATTCCTAGCCCAGAGCCAGCTGTGTCCTGGGCTCATCCTCAACAGCATGGGCAGCAGGTAGAGGGAGGGGATCCTGCCCCTCTGCTCCGCTGTGCTGAGACTTGCAGTGCTGGAGTCCTCAGCACAGCAGAAACACAACAGGGTTGTTCAGCCTGGAGAAGAGAAGGTCCTGTGAAAACCTTAGAGCAGACTTCCTGTGTTTGAAGGGGACTGCAGGTGAGCTGGAGAGCAACTTGTTACACAGGCATGGAGTGACAGGATGAGGGGTGATGGCTTCAAACTGGAAGAAGCTGGAGTTGGATTAGACAGGAAGAAATGCTTCCCCAAGAGGCTGGTGAGGCACTGGAGCTGGTTGCACAGGGAAGTCATGAAGGCTTCAAGCCTGGAAGTGTTCAGATCCAGGTTGAATGGAGCCTTGAGTAACCTGGTCTTGTAAGAGGTATTGTGCCCATGGCAGGGGTTGGAACTACATGATCTTTGATGTGCCTTCCAACCCAAACCATTCTGTGATTGCATGACTCTATGTGTGGCCATGGCTGGACATCACTGGGAAGATGGAAGCTATTTTCTATCTGCAGTGCACTGTTAAAACCAGCTCCAGTGCCCCTGACAACTTGTTATTCTAAGGTGCAGATCAGGAAGACAACAAAGAACAAATCACAGTCAGAGCAGAGCCTGAGATATTAAAGCCATAATTCAGGAACAAAGCTGACAGAGCGAGAGGAGAGAGCAAAAGCCTGGCACCATTTGCATGTAACAGAAGCTGCTGTGCGTCTGTGTCACTGCATCCTGCCTGAGTACAGTCACTTGTCCTTACAACAGGGGCTTGTCATTTGGGTCTTGAGCAGTATGAGGGAATATTAAACACAGCGGGGAAAAGGAGGCTGAGGGGAGATCCTCTGGCTCTCTACAGCTCCCTGAAAGAAGGCTGAAGACAGATGGTGGTCAGCTGCTTTTCCCAAGGAACAAGTGACAGAACAAGAGGAAATGGCCTCAGGTTGCACGAGAGGAGGTTTAGGTTAGATATGAGGAACAATTTCACCATGGAAAGAGTTCTCAAGACCTGGAACATCCTGCTCAGGGCAGTGTTGGAGTTCCTATCCCTGGTGGGCTTTAAAAGCCATGGAGATGTGATGCTGGGAGACATGGCTGAGTGGTAACCTGACAGTGCTGGGTTAATGGTTGGACTTCTCCTACAAAACCCATTCTTTGATTCTGCCCTTTCCCTTGCCACAGGTCAGGGGTCTTTGTGTTTGTCATCCTCTGATTCAAACTTCTCCCCAAACCACCAAGTTAAACTCTTCTGACCAAAGTTCCCCTTGCCAAGAGGAGCCTCTCCAAAATTCCTGCAGTGAATGATGCTGCAGTTCTCCCAAAGTTACTTTGTCCTGCCAGAAGGACCTGAAGCACAAAGCCATGCAGTAAGCCATGTGAAATCCAGTCTGCCTCTGCTTTTGTATGGATGTGTCATAACACTGCGAGACTTCTGCTCAGCCACCTGAAAACCTTCTGCCAGAGCAGCTTCATCATTTGGTTTCTCTCTCTGATTCCTTAGAGAAGAAATCCTACCCTGGCTCACTCCCACAGCTGCTGCTCTTTGGATGACTACAGTGTGAAGGCATAAGATGCTCCAGAACATTGTTATCCTGATGACATCCAGGGGATTGTGGTGAGGATTATTTGCATTCCTTTGTCACTGTCACATAAGAGGTAACAACCTCTGTGAATTCTGCTTGCCACAAACAAAGAATTCTGTGCTCTTGCTAGTAAACCTGAAGCAGTGCTTTAAAATATTAGACTGGACCTGCATGTAAGAACGAGAGAATCACAGAATCACAGCATTTTGAGAGTTGGAAGCTATCTCTGGGGATCACCCAGTCCAACTCCACTACTAAATCAAGGTCACCCATAGCAGCTTGCCCAGCATCACAATGTCCAGGTGACTTTGGAAGCCCTCCAGAGAAGGAGACTCCACAACCTCTCTAGGCAGCCTGCTCCAGGGCTCCAGCACCCTCACACCAAAGAACTTTCTCCTCCTGTTCAGATGGAACCTCCTGGATTCCAGTTTGTGCTCATTGCCCTTTGTCATATTCTGGTCATTGCTGAGAAGAGTCTGGCCCCATTCTCTTGCCCCCCACCCTTTAGCTGAGGATGAGCATTGATCAGATCCCCTCTGGGGCTGCTCTTCTCCAGGCTCAGCAGCCCCAGGGCTCTCAGCCTTTGCTCCTCACAGAGATGCTTCAGGCTCCTCAGCATCTTCGTAGCCCAGATAAACCTAAAGATGAAACCATTTCCCTGGATGTTGTAGCATATGGAATACTTGTACAGTGCTAAGGTTTCCTTTCTCCTCTGGTGCCAGGCAATAATTATGATATATATTGCACAGAACTCAAAATGTAAGACCAAGAGCAATTAATTCTGAGCTCAGATGAGTCCTGGGTGATTTCCAGCATCCTTCTTGTTACATAGCAAACAGGTAGCCGAAAGCATGTAGCTATTTAAAGCATCATCTCTTCACACAATAAAGGAATCTGGGTGTCGGAAAGAGCAAACCAACCACCGCCTGAAAAACGAGGTCTCATTAAAACACCTCTAGTTAGCAAGCCAGAAACACACCCAAAGTCCCTGCTGCAAGAGATGCTGTGCTGCTCACGCTGAGTTCTTCTCCCTGATGGCCCTGCTGGCAGTATTTGTACCTTACTTGTATTCTGGTGATAAATTTAGGAGCAGATGCAGGCAACATAATAGCCCTTCTCTTTTTATCCTACCTGTTCTTACTCATATTATTGTCTGCTCCTTATTTGAAACTCCCTAAGCTATTTGCCTCCATAATTTCAGTTTTATTCATACTCTAGGGGCTGAGGAAACAGAGTGCAGTGTCTCCTGCAAGAAAAATCCAAGTGATTTTTTTTTCTGCAGCTGCAATTTAATCTACTCTAAGTGGTACCTCAGCTCCCCAGTGCTTTACTTACCAAAGGTTAGCTCTGGTGCTGGAAATAGAAGATATTTTATCATTTCTGTGCAAGTGTGTACAGGCAGAAATGCAAATCTGTGCAAGCTCCAGGATTCATCTGAGATGCTAATAGAATTATAGAGCTCCCCAGCTATAGATCTTCCAATCTGAAGAACACATGGTGCTCATCACACCTTCCCAGACCTAACAACTGTAGAATCATAGAATGTATTGGATTGGAAAAGAAGGCTCCAGAGAGCCCTTAGAGCAGCTTTCCAGTACCTGAAGGGGTCCACAAGAAAGCTGGAGAGGGACTTTTGACAAGGGCTTATAGTGCTAGGATGAGAGGCAATGGCTTTGAGCTGGAAAAGAGGAGACTTAGACTGGAGGTTAGGAAGAAATTATTTACAGTGAGAGTGTATCAAGATGGCCAGGGAAGAGGATGTCCCCTCCCTGGAGGTGTTCAAGGCCAGGTTGGATGAGGAGCAGCCCCCATGGCAGGGGGCTTAGAACCAGGTGATTTAAGGTCCCTTCTAACCCAAACGATTCTGTGATTCTATATATTCTGTTCTGTCTATGGAGGGGACCTCTAGAGGTCTGTCTGCTCTTCTAACAGCCTCTGAACATTCATTGTGATTACACAAAGAAAACGGCCTTGAATTTTACTGGGGGTGAGGGTGGTGCTTACCTTCTTCATCTCTACAGATGGCAGTCCCAGATGTGGGGCAGCCTTTCTCTTTAGTGCTTTGTTACACTCATAACACTCCTCAGGGGTAAGTCACCCTTCCTTACTCCAAAAGGAAGGAGACAAACCCACTCAGCACTCTCAGCCATAATACAGTGAACAGAAATAAAAAGAGGAGAAATCTCCCACTGCTTCCCTGAGAAGAGAGTACGGCTCAGCAGCAGCAAGCTCTGCTCTGAGTGGAATGATGCACAGCATTCACACAGCAGCTCTTTACCACCCAGCAATGAACTGCTCCTGTTCACAGTGCTCTAAATTCAATCACCCTTCAGGTAACCTAATTTGACACATCTCCCTCATCACATCTAAACATGCTCTTTATTTGCACAGTACAACAGGAGCTAACACCAAAATGAAGTTGGACAATCTAGTTTCTACTTCTGTCTGCAGCTATCTAAGGGCTCTGGATAAGCTTGCTTTCCTCTGCATCTACTACACCGTTCTGGCACATGGGCACATCACCAGTCACAGACATTGTCAGGAGTTTAATTTGCCCATATTTCAAAGTGAAATAATTTTAAATCTCTCAGTAAGATCTCCTGAAAATCTTCCACAGTGAAGATTCTGAGCTGCTCTGCATCTCTTGGATCTCTTGCCACAAAGGTGTCACTCGCAGCACAGTGACAAGGCCAAGATGTACAGGACCTGACTTTGTCACCTCCAGGCAACAGAAGTCCTGTTCCAACAATGACACCAAGTTGGGGAGGGAGGGAAGGAAGGAAGGAAGGAAGGAAGGAAGGAAGGAAGGAAGGAAGGAAGGAAGGAAGGAAGGAAGGAAGGAAGGAAGGAAGGAAGGAAGGAAGGAAGGAAGGAAAAAATGAAGAAGCTTGCCTGAAAAATATCATCCCAAGGATCATAGAATCAACCAGGTTGGAAGAGACCTCCAAGCTCAGCCAGTCCAACCTATCCCCCAACCCTATCCAGTCAACCAGACCATGGCACTAAGTGCCTCATCCAGGCTTTTCTTGAACACCTCCAGGGACGGTGCCTCCACCACCTCCCTGGGCAGCCCATTCCAATGCCAATCACTCTCTCTGTGCAGAACTTCCTCCTAACATCCAGCCTATACTTTCCCCAGCACAACTTGAGACTGTGTCCCCTTGTTCTATTGCTGGTTGCCTGGGAGAAGAGGCCACCCCCATCTGGCTACAATGTCCCGTTACTTGAAGCATCTCCTGGTGAGCAGGGCCTGGAAAGGTTACACAGGTCTGCCTAAACCCTCAGCTCACCTGGGGCCAGCAAAGCACCCAAGTTTGTTTAGAGAAGGATCCTGCAAGGCAAGTTAGGAACTGAGAAGCATGTTTACTGAATGGTAGCCTGAGGTGAAGTTTATATCTCTCAGGAGGCTCCAGCCACATAATTGCAAATACTTGTTATTTTTTCTGAACCTCCTAAGTCTAACTTGCAGTGATTAAACTAAAATTGCCCTCCCATATCTGCAGGAACACAAGTCTTAATAACAGCTCCTAAATCTCAATATCGTGTTCAGCCTTAGTCATCTGTTTAAAAAAGCAAACATCTGCAATCACATTCTCAACCAGCCAAGGGGCTGAAGTCTCCCTAGGGGACATGCTGGGTTAGAGAGAAATTTTGCTTAAAAAGGAAGCTTACACAAGCAGGATGAAAAATGCCAGCCGAAGACAGCAGCTCTGTGCTGTGAAACTGAACCAGAGCAACCAGGGGCTGCCTTCTGCATCTCTGCAGTGCCTGAATAACTAAACACTGACAATGGACTCTTCTCTATCCTTTGGGTGCCCTCAGAAGGATGTGACCCTCTCCTCTTCTCTTGTTCCACCCTACTGAAGTACTGGGTCTGGTTCTGGGCTCCTCAGTTCAAGAGAGACAATGAACCCAGGAGGTCCATCTGAACAGGAGGAGAAAATTCCTTGTTGTGATGGTGCTGGAGCCCTGGAGCAGGCTGCCCAGAGAGGTTGTGGAGTCTCCTTCTCTGGAGGGCTTCCAAAGTCACCTGGCCATTGTGATCCTGGGCAAGCTGCTGTGGGTGACTTAGCTTTAGCAGGGGTGTTGGACTGGATTACCTCCAGAGGTCCCTTCCAACCTCCACCATTTCATCATTCTGTGATCTCTAGGCTTACCCTAAGCGTCTGACTTAGTGACATATCATGCTGCTGCTCTGAGGGTATGCAAATCTCTGAGAGCTACTCACAGTAAAATCATAACTAGGAGGTCTGTAATCACCTTCCAGAGGTTCCTCTGTTCTTTCACTGACGCTGGAGAGACCCAAAGCAGACTAAGTATCTAACTGAAGCCATGGTTCATAACTGCACAGGCTTTGTTGGCTCTGCTTGATTAAAAGGTGCCTCTGCCTCTTCTCAGCTCTCAGTTGTGCCAGCCCTGCTCTTTCTGGGACCAAGCTCAGTGGCTTTTAAGATGTTACCTAAATACACCTGGTGTCACTCAGTTCTGTTTTCCTCTCCAAAGTGACAGCTCATATTGAAACAAATCTGTAACACTCTGAATGCTTCCTAGAAGTCAGCAGTGTGTCCACCAATGCTAGTCAGATCCTCCTACTGCAAAATAGCCACCTCCACCCTAAAATGGGGATATTTTCCTAGTAAACAGGGTATTACATTTGCATTAGATTGTCATTAGGGGATTCATGATACACAGATGACCAATGCTGGTTCTCTCCACTAGAAGGAACTCATACCCACTCCAGCTAGAATGATGGCTGAACATGAGCCAGAGTGTGCCCAAGTGGCCAAGAGACCCAATGACATCCTGGCCAATAGGACAAGGGAGGTTATTCTGCCTCTGTACTCAGCACTGGTCAGGCTGTGTCCAGTTCTGGGCTGCTCCATTGCAGAGAGATGTTGAGATACCGAAGGTGTCCACAGGAGGGCGACAAAGCTGCTGAGGGGCCTGGAGCACAGCCCTGTGAGGAGAGGCTGAGGGAGCTGGGGGTGTGCAGCCTGCAGCAGAGGAGGCTCAGGGCAGAGCTCATTGCTGTTTATAACTACCTGAGGGGAGGCTGTAGCCAGGTGGGGTTGGTCTCCTCTGCCAGGCAAGCAGCACCAGAACAAGGGGACACAGTCTCAAGTTGTGCCAGGGGAGGTCGAGGCTGAATGTTAGGAGGAAGTTGTGGGCAGAGAGAGTGATTGGCATTGGAATGGGCTGCCCAGGGTGGTGGTGGAGTTGCTGTCCCTGGAAGTGTTGAAGCTAAGCCTGGATGAGGCACTTAGTGCCATGGTCTGGTTGATTGTCTAGGGCTGGGTGCTAGGTTGGACTGGATGTGCTTGGAGGTCTCTTCCCACCTGGTTGTTTCTATGATTCTATGATGTTGTTCATTCTGTGTTTGATGAACTGACAGTTGCTGAGAGGATAACCCCAGAGGAACAGCTCTAGATAGATCTTCATCTAAATTATCCACAAGGAATTTCTCCCTCACCCCTTCTCTCATTTCACAGGCCATTGACCACTATTCCCATGCAACCATTTTTTAATAGAAGAGAAAGATTTCCTCCTAGGCAGGGGGAGAATAAATGAAAAGATTATTTGCTTGGACAGATCATCTGGAGCAGGGAAATCAGCTGGGATTGTTTATTCAGCAGAAGGAGCAGGAGAACTGATGACAAAAAAATATGACTTCTAACCCAGGAGACACATCACACCCTGCCTGGCAAAACACTTTGCATCCATGTGGGACCTCTGCTTCTATTTTTTAGTTTGTTGTAGCTGTGATACTGAAATAAATGTTCTCCTTTATAATAGCCAGCTCTATGAGTATTACCTGGGACTGCTTCAGCCTCTAAACCCATAGCTGGATGGATTTTTTCGCTCCTCAAATCTTCTGTGATTGAAACTGAGTCATTTATCTCTGACTAATATATGCCAGGTACTTAATTGATCAGTTCCTTCTGCAGCAGTCTGCTGTGAGGTACCTGTGACAGGCACTGCTGGGGCTTCCCCCTTCATACAACCATAGAATTGTTTAGGTTGGAAGAGATCATTGAGATCACAAAATGATAGAAGAATAGGTTGGAAGAGACCCCAAGGACCATTTCTAGGTGATAGTGTACTTGGAATGAGCTGAGCCAGCACCCTGTCAAGCTGAGCCTTAACACTGCCCAGCATAAGGGAATCCACTGCTTCCCTTGGGAAACAATTCCATTGTCTCACTGTCCTCATGGGGAAGCATTTTCTTCTGGAATCTTCCCAGGTGTAACTTGCACCCATCAGCCCTTGTCTTTTCCATGGGACTCCTTGTAAAAAGGGAATATCCATCCTCCTGGTATAGAATCATAGAATCATAGAATCAGTGAGGTTGGAAGAGACCTCCAAGATCATCCAGTCCAACCTAGCACCTAGCCCTACACTGGTACATGGAAGGTGATCAAGTCCAACCATTCTAAATATGCTAAACCACGTCTCTCAGCACCAAATCTCTGTCTCATCTTTGCCACACCTCCAGGAAAAGCAATTCAAGCACCTCCCTGGGCAGCCTGTTCCAGGAAGGGTTTGAGAACAGTGAAGAAGTTTCTTCTTATGTCCAACCCAAACCTCCTGGTACTACTCCAGGCCATTTCCTCCCTTTCAACACCTTCCCAGCACTCCTTGTCCCAACAAGCTACTGGGACTGGTTAGCTGTGCAGTGCATTGACATTTTTTCTCCACATAAGCTCAGAGGCAAAGTGTAATACCTGCTTCTGTGAAATAATTTCCAGCAGCACCTGGAGGCATCATCACTGAACATGCAGGGAATTGCCACGCACGAGCTGTGATCGGCCGCAGAAGGGGTTACAGAAGGTGCTCTGCAGCCTCCTGTCATAGCTGCTGTAAAGACAGCCACATAAAATCAATGTTATTAGGCAGGCACTGATGAGCTCTCACTGCTAGCTGCATCCTATCATTTTGCAAACGAGAGGATGGAGCTGTATAATCTGTCTTCAGTTTTACCCTGACATCCTTCCGTGTTGTGTCTGAGCAGAAATTAATCCTTCCATATGATTGTGGAATCACATTGATGGGAAAAGACCTCCAAGATCATCGAGTCCAACCATCAACCCAGCACTCACAGGTCACCACTAAACCATATCCCTCAGCACCACATCTCCATGTTTTTTGAATGCTTCTAGGGAAGTGTAGCCAGTGGGTTAAGGGAGGTTCTCCATTCTGTCCTCATGAGGCCACTACTGGAGTATTGGGCCCAGTTCTGGGTTCCCTGGTTCAAGAGCTACAGAGAACTACTGGAGAGAGTCCAGTGGAAGCTCTGAAGATACTGAGGGGTCTGCAACATCTCTGTGAGGAAGAAAGGCTGAGAGACCTGGGGCTGGAGAGATTCCAAACCCACCTGGACAGTGTGATGCTGGCCAAGGTGTTGTGGGTGCCCCTGCTTTAGCAGAGGTGTTAGACTGGCTGATCTCCACAGGTCACTTCCAACCCCACCATGATGGAATTGTCAGATTCTGGGAGTCTTGAAGAAGACTCAAGGATGTTGTCCTTTCTGAAGTACATCTCAAAGTTACACAGCTGATGGTAGTTCTTTTCTTGCCAACCATTTTGTTGCCAGGCCTTCATTTTGTGAGGTTATTTCGGTTCGACTCGGCTTTGTGCAAAAGATGACAAATGAATTTTATCTCCTTGAAGGTGTTGTCTCACAGCCAGGATGCAATTTTCTCTTCACTTCATTATGGCAGTAGTCAGTCTGAGAGCCAAAACACACTGACCCACAGCAGCTAAACCATTAATAGAGTGTTTAATTCATGTATTTGAGATAAACTGTGAGAGTAACCCCAAGTGCACATTGTGATTAATTTGGGTGAACGCATATGCTTGTGCTTGCAGCCACAGCTGCTCTCTTCTGGAGAGAATCAAAAGCATCCATCTGTTTACTCTAATAGTTTCTAGGCTGTATAAATGGATTCTCTGGTAGAAGTGTCAGGGCCTGGTTTTGGAAGCCAGGTGATTAAAGGAATGGGATCTGAACATTCCTGGAATTCTAAGAGCCAGACTAAGGAGTATAGACACAAACTGTCACTTCAAACTTCATTTGGATACCTTGCATCATAGCATCATTAAGGTTGGAAATCATTAAGTCTAACCAACAACCTAAGACCACCATGGCCATTAAACCATGTCCCAGAGTGCCGTGTCCACCCATCTCTACAACACCTCCCTGGGCAGCTGGTTCCAATGCCTGGGCCACTCTTGCAGGAAAGAAATGGTTCCTCATGTCCAATCTAAATTTACCCCTGGAACAATTTCAGGCCATTTCCTCTTGTTCTATCACTTGATGCTAGGGAGAAGAGGCTGACTCCCTCACTTCACTTCAGCCTCCTTTCAGTGAGTTGTAGAGAGCCAGAAGGTCTCCCTTCAACCCTGGGGAGTTGCACTGGACCTTGAACAACTTCTCTGTGCCTTAGTATTCACTAAGGGAAAAATGGAGCTATTTAACTCTTCAGACAGGGGGCTTGCTTTTTAATTCAAAGCTTTTTAAATCGTGGCTGTATAGCATGAGGAGTTAAAGCTCTTTTTGGTTGCTTCCATTTTATTTTCTAGTAGCACCAACTGGATTAGTCAATGCTGGATATTAATTTTGTAACAACAACAACAACAAAATAATAATAGGAATAATACCAATACTAATGCTGGAGGGAAACAGGGATTATGTGAAGACAGGGTTACAGGAAGCACAGAAACCTGCCATGCTTTAAACTATATTGATTGAATCTGGGGCTGGGGGTGTGGAAATCTGGCCAAAAATACATTTTGGTTTATCTTCAATGAAAAATCTGGACAAAAAATGCACCTTGGGTTATCTCCAGTCAAACGGAGGACTAAGAAGATGGGAAGCACTGCTCAAGGCAATGCCATGCAGGGCAGGAAAGCACACGGAGACCAATCTGCCAGCCTTCTACCAAGCGTCTGAGGGCTAAAGCTGTCGTCTGCACCTTTTCAATTCTTTTGCCTTCTAAATCCAGAAAGAAAACGCCAAAAACAATTCAGATTCCTTGCGTCATTACTGAGGATTAAGGAGCAAAGAGAGTAAATAATTTCTTAATGAGAAGTTGAGGGGAAGGGGCTGGGGGCATCATTAGGCAAACAAAGCCAAGCGCCAAGTACAATAGGTGCTAAATCGGCTATTAGTCTCTGCTAAGCGCTGCTTCTTTAGCTTGAACCAGGAAAAGCAGTTTAGTGGAGTTAAAAAGGGGGGATTTAGCCTGAACACATCTCTTCCATCTAAAGATGTGCTCAATTCAGCAGCCAGGCTCCTGAAATTAAAAAAGGCTTGGAATTTCCATAGAAAACACTCGGAGTTTTCCCCTTCTATCTAAAGATGTGCTCAACTCAGCTCCAGGCTCCTCTAATTAGTAAAGGCTTGGAATTTCCATAGAAAACACTCGGAGTTTTCCCCTTCCATCTAAAGATGTGCTCAACTCAGCTCCAGGCTCCTGAAATTAGTAAAGGGTTGGAATTTCCATAGAAAACACTCGGAGTTTTCCCCTTCCATCTAAAGATGTGCTCAACTCAGCTCCAGGCTCCTGAAATTAGTAAAGGGTTGGAATTTCCATAGAAAACACTCGGAGTTTTCCCCTTCCATCTAAAGATGTGCTCAACTCAGCTCCAGGCTCCTGAAATTAGTAAAGGGTTGGAATTTCCATAGAAAACACTCGGAGTTTTCCCCTTCTATCTGAAGATGTGCTCAACTCAGCAGCCAGGCTCCTGAAATTAGTAAAGGCATGGAATTTCCATAGAAAACACTCGGAGTTTTCCCCTTCTATCTGAAGATGTGCTCAACTCAGCAGCCAGGCTCCTGAAATTAGTAAAGAGTTGACATTTCCATAGAAAACACTCCGAGCTTTGCCCTCAGTCCTCACAGGAGCTGCTCTGCTCTTCCTGCGGCTGCTAACTCAGACCGAGGTAATCCCAGTTTACAGTGCTGCCTGATGGAAGGTGCTAAGCAAATGCTTCTTTGAGAATCCTCTTTCCAGCCCAGAGAGTGCAACAAATTGGTTAGTTCTTGTCTCTCACAGTTTGGAAAAGCAATGTTGAGCCCTTGAAAATTTTGCCCTGCGTCTGTGCTGCAAGCAGTGGTTTGAACTATAAAAAACACCGTGCTAGGGCTTCAGAAAATCCTTGTTCCCACTGTGCCTTTGCCAGGCTATCTGCTCACTTAAGCCCCTTTTGCCTGGCTGGGGTTTTTGTTTGCTTGTTTTTTAACTCCCTATCTCAGTTTTCCAGTTGTGGAATACACAGAGGAAGGTGGGGGAGAAGAAGAGCTGCTGATTCCAAACAGTCTGCTAATCCTCCCAGCAGAGCAATTAAGGCAGCATTCACCAAACCGTTTAGCTTTTTTGTTCTTCTCTTCTGGTCAGCTTTGTTTTCCTTCTAATCCTTTAGGGTTACAGCGAACCTCTTGACCCTCTTCTGGTTTACGGTATCAGGAAGACTGTTTCTCTGATTTCTTATTTAATTTAAACCCTTATCCTGAAGCTGCCTCTTTGAGAGCTTTCAATTCCTGTCCAGGGTGACTGGAGGTCTGTATACTCTACAGATTGAGGCTTAAGTGTTCTGACTGCCAGGTCCCATATTCCTTTACCTTTCTAGCTCAGCAAATCCACAGTAGAGAGGAATCGTGGTTTAGTAAAGGAGAAAGTAGCTGATAAAGCCACTTATTCTCCATTTTCTCATGTCCCAGTCTGCTAAGTGTAAAATAAATCTTCCTAGCAGTGTAAGTGTGACCCGAGTTGCCCTGCTATTCCCAGAACAAAAAGCATCAGGAAGGAGATTGTTCATTTCCCTCTAAAGTGACCTGAGGTTTTGGTGCGAGGTGCTAGCAAAACTGGACATTTAACCAAGTAAACTTAGCACACTCAGCTGCAGATTTTTCCTAAGTACACAACAAACAGCTGCTTTATAAAATGGAAACCATTTTCTGAGGGCTTTTAGCAGCACAGCTTTAAAACCCTCACTTTAAACCTGTGGCACTGTGTATTGGCATAGTTACCAGGAAATCCCAGTGGCCCTTCTGACTGTAACAAGGGCAATGCTTTGAAGCTCAAACCAGAATATTTCTGGAAGCCTTAACCTGTTATTTTTCAGTGCTAAAACAACATGAGTCTTGGTATTTGGAGGAAGCTTTTATTTTTAGGGTATTGTTTTCACACTTATTGCAATTTGAAGAACTGGCCAAGCAAACATGTCACAGTGCTGGGTCAGTGAAACACTCTGAAATGTCTGACTCACACCAGGGAAGAGTCAGAAATTTAGCCAGATAGATCACTTTGCCCCTCCAAATGGAGGCACTTGGATGTGTGTGAGCTTAGTGCAAGTGTTCCTGTGGGGTGTACTGGACACCAGAATGAAGATGTAAGGCTCTGAAGGAAAA
Source organism: Pogoniulus pusillus (assembly GCF_015220805.1). Taxonomy (NCBI): domain Eukaryota; kingdom Metazoa; phylum Chordata; class Aves; order Piciformes; family Lybiidae; genus Pogoniulus; species Pogoniulus pusillus. The sequence continues at coordinate 12,259,144 of NC_087282.1, forward strand.
CATCCATAGTGTAAGGTCAGACAGTTGTTTATGAACTCTGTCAGTCACAATGACTTGAAAGAGAAATCTCTGAGCATCTTTAGTGTGCCAGTTTTTTGTTTGAAAATATCATGGGTCAGGCCTGGGCTGGCCACTAGTGGAGTGCCAGAGGTCCTCCATGAACCCTTCTGCCTTCCTAAAGAGAAGAGAAATAGAGGGAGAGAGTGATGGAGTAGGAAAGAAACTAAACCAACTCAGCTGGGACAGCAAGAAGAAGGATCCCATGGAATAGAGACAAAGAGACACAAAGCAAGTTGGAGCCCAACTCCTGGTGGCAATGATGTCACCGTTGGTACCACTGATGCTAAGGGAAAGCACTGGGCAAGTCCCAGACTAGACTCAGCAGGAGATGGGAAACAGATTCAGGAGCTGCATTGTGGAACTGGATTCAGAAACACAGAGATCAGGATGAAAGGCACAAGGGACAGAGCCCTCCTGGGACACTGGCCAGGGATGAAGAGGCTTGGCCCTGGTGATCTGTCAGCTGTCTTCTAAAGATGCTCTCTCTGAAGATGCTATGGAATCCCTTGTTGGGCAGTTGAGGGTCACCTGTCCTATCTGCTCCTCCACGTAGGTGCCACCTCTGCCCCCAAAGGTGGAGGAGACAATGTGGCAGTGCTTTTGTTGTGCCCAGGAGCAAGGCTAAGGCAGAGCCTTTCTGCAACCCAGCCCTTGGCAGGAGCTCTCCCCATCAGCTTGTCCCTGCTAGAAGCAGTCTCTGGCCTGAACTTCAGGAAGTGCCTCACTGAGCAGAGCCTGAGCTGGGAAGTCCCATTCTGACCAGCATCAGCTCCGGTCTGGCTCAGAGCAGGACAGACAGGCAGTGCTAGCACAGGAAAGGCTTTAGCATCTGATTCTTCTACACATCAGACTTTTAAGGCCTTGGCCCTGCTCCCACTGGTAACACCTGTGGAGCCCCTTTAAGATGGATTCCCAGGACAATGACTCTTCTCTCTGTGCTCTGAGGAGGTGTTAAAGCACTCCAGCAGCGACTAGTATTTTTCCAGGACAACTTCCTCTCAGTGGCCTGCTGTGAAGGGGCTGGCTGCAGTCATGCAGCAGGCATCTGAACAAGGAGCCTTAGCATTCAAACTTTTCCAGCAGTCCCAGAACACTGAATGCAGGCTGATTTTGTTCTTCGTGGAATCACAGGGCCATCGAATTGTTTGGGTTGGAAAGGTCTTAGGGGGAAGTGAGCCCTGGGAAACCTGTTCCAGTGTGTCCCCACTCTCACTGTAAAAAATCTCTTCCTACTCTCCACTCTAATCTCCCCTCTTCCAGCTCAGAACCATTGCCTCTCATCCTAGCACTACAAGCCCTCGTAGAAAGTCCCTCTCTAACTCTCCTGTAGCCCCTTTCAGGTACTGGAAAGCTGCTCTGAGGTCTCCCTGGAGCCTTCTCTTCTCCAGGCTGAAGAGCCTTAGCTTCCTCAGCCTGTCCCCATAATGGAGGTCCTGCAGTCCTTCTTACCTTTCATCCATTTAAAGTGCCCACTTATGTAAAGGACTAGTAATAAAAAAAGCAAACACCACACTAAGCCACCAGAAGAGAAGCAGCAACACAGCCTTGGTTTATTTCCTTCTCCTGGGACCTGCACTAAATAAGTTTTACTGAAAGTAGGGCTAGAAGATGCTCTCTGAGCACCAGCACAAACTCATCAGGAGCTGGTAAGTCACCAGCATTTTACCTTCTTGCATCAGTTTATTGGTAGAAGCACAACCTTCCTGTGCTCTACAGGCTGTCAAGTGTCCACACTCTCTAACTTCACTGAGGCACATCTCTGTCCTAAGCTGCTGAGAAGTGACACAGCTATAGAACCAAAGTCTTCTGATAGGTCCCCTAGAGCACGGTAAAGCAGTTTGAAAGGACCAGGGAAGGGTGGAAGTAATTTCAAGTATAGAGGGCTCAGAATCTTGCCTTTTTCTACAGCATTAAAATAATACAAGCTTAAAAAAAAAAAACAAACAAAACAATCCAAGAACCTCAGATAAGTTCTAAAACATCATCTCAGGAGGATGGGGACAGGTTTTTTTCAGTAATGTCTGGAGACAGGGCAAAGGGTAATGGGCACAAACTAGAACCTAAGAAGTCCCATCTAAACAGAAGGAGGAACTTCTCTAATTAAATGGTGATGAAGCACTAAAGCAGGCTCCCAGGGAGGTGGTGGAGTCTTCATCTCTGGAGCCATTCCAAACCCAGCTGGATGTGTTCCTGTGTGACCTTCTTTAGGTGACCCTGCCTTGCAGGGGGGTTTGACTGGATGATCTCCAGAGGTCCCATTCTGTGATCTTCAGAGCTTCAAAAGCCCCAAACCGCTGCATTTCCCAAGAGCATCAAACGTTTAAAGTCCTCCTTTCAGTCCAAAAGCATCTTCTACCATAGTGAAGCAGCTTCCAGTTCAGGCTGTATGCTGATGTGGCATATGCTCAGACATGAACTCCTGAGTACCTTGTTTGGTCCCCCTGTGTTACCCCAAGAGGGGCTGTGTTAGAGCTGTGTCCATAAAGTGTTCTTTTGAGGAAAGGTGCTGGGGCCATTGCTGTGGTATGGTCAGTTGATAGCCGATGGTTGGCAAGGGAAGGGTGCAAGAGTTGCCCACCGGCAGGTGGAGGGCTTAAAAACCGAGGATCTTCAGCCAGCCCAATGATAGGAAGGGATGGAGCTAGAGTCATGCAGATGTTGCTGCTCTGAGGACCACTGCTCAGCGAGCTTCTGGTGACAGAGCTGGAACTGGAGAGGCGAGAAGGAAGGTCAGGTTCTAGTAGCCAGGTCTGGCCAGGTACAAGTCCACTTTGCTGCCCCTCATCCTGGGATGTGAAGCATTTGCAGCAGCAGATTCCAACGCAGGCACCGCCGACGACAAAGGCCACAAACACCGACCCAACCAGCAGGAACGGCAGGTAGCCGGGCACTGGGAAGGGAAGAGTGACATTAGCCAGCCTGGGGGCACAGAGGCCTAGAATGGTGTGGGTTGAAAGGGACCTTCAAGATCATCGTTTCAATCCTCCTGCCATACGCAGGGACACCTTCCATTCTACACCAGGTTGCTCAAGGCCTCACTCAATCTGGCCCTGAACACCTCCACAACATCCCTGGACAACCTGTTCCAGTGTTAGTCTGCTCTTCATTCCTCAAGGCACAAGGTGCACCAGGGAGCAGGCCAGAGTGGCTCTGCTCTCACCTCTTCTCTGGCTGCAGCAAGAAGATTAAAAACTGGCAATTACTGCTTTGAAACAGTCTGACATAGTCAGCCCTGCAGCAGCTGCCATGAATAGCCCTGCAAGAGCTCTTCCAGTGACCCCAGTGTCACAGCCATTGTTCAGTCGTGCAGGATGAAGCAGAAATTGTCACTGAGTTTTACAGTTAGGACCTCACCTGGGGTCGGGTGACCTGTGCAGTCAGGGGTTGAGGGCTAGAAGTATTTTTTACAAGCCAGAACTTCAGTTAAATACATTACTTAGAGGCATCTAAGTACCTGCTTGGAGCCAAGTCAGGCAAAGCCCACAGAGGAGCATCACCCTTGCCACCACACAGCTACAAAGGTCCCAGATCATGGCTGGCACAAACATTAAACCCTGTTTTGCTGTGCATCCGACTTGCAACCCGTTCTGTAGGGTGTTGAGTCAAGCAGCATCACCCACTGTGAAGTCTGGATGGGGCTCCCAGCACCCTGCTGTAGCTGCAGATGTCCCTGCTGACTGCGGGGGGGGGGCAGACTAGGTGAGCTTTAAAGGTCCCTTCCAACCCAAACCGTTCCATGATTCTTTGATTCTATAGAAGGAGTTAGCAACACAGAACATTCCACCAGGGGTATCAATCCATACCAGTACCAGAGGACTTTGTCAGTAGCTTAAAAGCTTTCCCAAGAGTAGGGATGACAGGAGAGTCTTTGGAGTGAAGCTCCAAGTCATTCCCTTTTCCCACTGCAGGGGACTTAGTGGCTCTGGCCCATGCAGTGCCAGGGGTCCACACCTGCCTGCTGCAGTGGTTACAGCTTGGAGCTCTGAAGGAGAGAGAAACAGAGGAAGGACCTTGGTTTCTACAAGGGGTAGAAAGGTTTCTACAAGGGGTACAAAGAAGAAAGCAAGACCGAAGTGCTAGAGGTAGGGAAAGCTTACCTGGCACTGGCGGCCTGGGACTGGGCTGCTGGTAGTCACCAGGGCAGCGGCCCTGGTCCAGTCTGGCCTCTCTGGAGGAGCAGCAGAAGCGCAAGCTGCAGGTGCCACAGCAGAAGGTGGCCTCGGGGCCATCGTAGCGCTCGGGGCACTGGAAGCCACGGTGCCAGCGCTGCAGGCTGCCAACCCAGCCGTGGCAGTACTCCCCAGCCTGCCCAGGGCTGCCTGGCAGGGCCAACAGCAGCAGCAGGGCACAGAGAACCCCCTGTGCCATGGTGGGTCACACAGTCTGGCTCAGCTGCAGCCACTGAGCCCACACTCTTAAGACAAGATCCAGCCCAGTGCTCCCAACCCACCAGCTGCCCACCGAGGCACTGCCTAAGCTCCTGTTTCTGGAGGTTTTATCTCTTGGCCTGTGACCTGCCCCTAATCCCCTCTCTTTACAGCAACAAAGAAGGACCCACTAATTGAAAAACATTTGCAGCTACTCCAGCCCAGCCTTCCTCATTTCCCTCCTTACTTCCCACTGGGAGCAGCTGCTGGGTCCTGCTGGAGCTGGCACATCCCCTGTTCCCACAGGCATTTGGACTGGTGTGGCAGGGTTAGAAGAACAGACAGGACTCTCCTGGTACCAAAGCTTGACTCTTTCATGGGCTTGTCAGTAGCTGAAGTGTCAGAGGTGGGCACCTGGGGACAACACATGATGACAAGTGAGAAATTAGATTCCCAGAGCATAAAGAAAATAGAGGGAGAAAGCAGCTTCACTAAAGTGTGACTGGTACAAACTGGTCACTGTTAACATGGACAATCAATCACATCCATACAAGGAAGATTTTAATTTGCAAGTGCAGGAGAATTGAAATTGGAAAGCTCTAGGTTGGCCTAATTTCTGTCTCCACGGTGGAAAACCTAGAGGATGACCATTTTAAAGGCTGGTTTGCACTTCTGCTTTCCCTGCACAGTGCAACCCTTGAATTACAAAGCATTTCAGAGGACAGAAATGCCTATTTTAAGATCTCTGCGAGTTTCATCTACACAGGAAAATCCTCCAGCATCTCAAAGCCCTCATAGCAGCACAGGAGTGGTAGTGACCTCTTCATCTGCGAATTAAAAATAAACCCAGGTCATTTGTGACCTTTTTTAGTCCCTCACAAGTCTAACTACTTGTAATATTAACAGGATCCATGTCTGAAGCATCCTTAGCCTCTGCTTAACTCCACTGTGAAGAAAAATGGTTGCTAACAGAGCACTTTGAAATGCAGGGAGTTAAGGCAGCAATTTTTTTTAACTAATGTCCTGGTAATGTGTAGCACAGAATTCCCTCCTTTCTGATGTATTTTTTACATCCTTGGACTTTTTTTTTTGTGCTGTTGCTGTTTGTTGTTTTTGTTTTGTTTCGTTTTAGAGATTAAATCACAGCTGGGACATTGATGCTGTATGAACTGTTTCATAGGGTCGGTGGAAGCATGCCCATGCCATCAGTGATTGTCACCTTTGCCAGGCACCTTTCATGCCAGTTCAAGTAATTTTTTACCTACCTTTTTTTTTTTTTTGGCAAGCATCACAGAACAAACATCCCCAAATCCCAGCATGGTGGGAGTTGGAAGTGACTTTTGGAGGTCATGCAGCCCTATCCCCCCTGCTACAGGGGCACCCACAGCAGCTCGCTCAGGATCACAATGGCCAGCTGGGGTTGGAAGCTCTCTAGAGAAGAAGTCTCTACAATCTCTGGGCAGCTTGCTCCAGGGCTCCAGAACCCTCACAGCAAAGAATTTTCACCTCATCTCCAGACAGAATCTCCTGGGTTCCAGTTTGTGTCTACTGTCCCTTGTCACTGAGCACCACTGAGAAGCTTCTGGCCCCACCTTCTTGCCCCCTACCCTTTATCTCTTGCTGAGCATCGAGCAGATCTCTCAGGCTGCTCTTCTCCAGGCTCAACAGCCCCGGGTCCTCCAGCCTTTCCTTCTCACAGAGATGCTTCAGGCCCCTCAGCATCTTCATAGCCTCCACTGGATTCTTTCCAGTAGTTCCCTGTCTCTCTTGAACTGGGAAGCCCAGAACTGGACTCATCAGATGTGGCCTGGGTAGGGCAGAGTAGAAGGAGAGAAAAACCTCCCTCCACCTGCTGGCCACACTCTTTATGCACCCCAGGAGGCTATTTGACTTCTTGCCTGTGAAGGCACATTGCTGGCTCATGGGGAACTTGTTGTCCATGAGGACTCCCAGGTCTTTCTTTGCAGAGCTGCTTTCCAGCAGGTCAGCTCCTCACCTGTACAGGTACATGGGCTTGTTCCTTCCCAGGTGCACACTGTTCACAATCAACTGCCCAGCATATCTATGCTTTTTATCCTGTCAGAATTCAAAGTGGGTCACAAGTTATGCAAGGATATACAATTTTTATACACAATAATGTTCAGCTGGGGCTGCAGTGGACAGCACAGCACAGGCTGGGACAGAATGAAGGTGAGAGATTTTGAACCAGCAAACAGACCCCTCCCAGAACACACACAGACACATGGGCAGACCCTGAGCTCTGCATTTCATTTCCAAGAGTTTATCACTGCTAAGGGACATGGTTTAGCATCAGACTTGGTAGTTAGATAATGGATGGGCTCAATGATCTTACAGAAGCATTGCATCGTAGAACTGCTTTGACCTGAAAAGATCTCCAGAGATCATTAAGTCCAACCAACCCAACACCACCATGGTCATTAAACCATGCCCAGAGTGCCATGGCCACACATTTCTTGAACACCTCCAGGAATGGGGACTCCACCACTTCCATGGGCAGCCTGTTCCAGTGCCTGACCACTCTTACAGGAATTAAATTGTTCATAATCTCCAACCCAAATCTCTCCTGCAACAATTTCAGACCATTTCCTCTCAATCTATCACCTGATACTAAGGGAGAAAAGACCGACCCCGACCTCACTGCAGCCTCCTTCCAGGAAGTTGCAGAGAGCCAGAAGGTCTCCCCTCAACCTCCTTTTCTCTAAGCTGAACAACCCCAGTTCCCTTGGTTGCTCCTCACAAGACCAACTGAAGGGCTTTTCCAGCTGAAATGATTCTCTGATCCTGTGATTTTAGGTGAGCTAAGATCCTATGCAGGAAAAACTAATCGATGACCATGTTGTTAAAATATCTATTGAGAGAGGAAATCATGTCAGGGCAGCCAGCACTCCAAGTGCTAATGAGCAATTAAGAGCAATGATGAGCTTTAGGAATCTCTTAGCATTTGAATACCTGCCTTGGCAGGTGTCTTTACACTCTCAAACCTGGGAGACAGGAGGCAATAATTGCATCTCCTTATCTTTCCTGAGGTACATTTTGTTATGATGAACTCTGCAAAGTGCTAGCCACATGCTTAAAGCCTGCCCGAGGCTGCTTTTCCCCTTAACAACACATAATAAAAGTTAATATTGAGTCTGGCTTAATAGTGCTGAGAGGTTGCATGTGGGAATCAAGTCCAGTTTGCTTCAAGGCAAATATACCTCTGGGCTTAAAGCATCACTTTAGAGTCCATCCCAAGACAGCACATTCCTGACCTCTGGCTGTCTTTGCAAGGGGCTTTGGGGGGTGGCTTAATGTGTTCTAGATTTAGAGGATTAGGCACCATGCAGTCAGCCAAGCTCAGGCTTGCAGAGCTGAAAAGCAGCAGGGCAAAAGGTACATCTCCATGTGCTGGGCTGCAGTTGGAGAGGTCTCTAGTTCGAAGCAGAGATTTCATCTTGCATTTCTGAATCCAAGGATCTCTTTAACTGAGAGGGGATCTCCTCAGTGCTCAGCAAGAGCTAAAGGGTGGGGGGCAAGAGGATGGGGTCAGACTCTTCTCAGTGGTGCTCAGGACAAGGGAAAATGGGCACAAACTGGAACCCAAGAAGTTCCATCTCGAGACAGGGAAAAACCTCTTCGGTGTGAGGGTGCTGGAGCCCAGGAGCAGGCTGCCCAGAGAGACTGTGGAGTCTCCTTCTCTGAAGCCACCTGGCCATTGTGATCCTGGGCAAGCTGCTGTGGATGATGCCCGTGCTTGAGCAAGGAGGTTGGACTGGATGATGTCCAGAGGTCCCTTACAACCCCCACCAGGCTGGGATTCTGTGAAGTAGCAAGGTAAATCATAAGTCTCTGTTCTAATTCAGTCACTCTATGCTTTCTAAGTCTTTCATCTGCCAGGGTGATTTTTTTTCCTGCTTTCTTTGCTAGCTTTGGGAAAGTTTTAAACAAAAGGATTTAGCCTGCTTTGCATGAGAGGACAGTGCTGATGGTTTCCCATTATTAACAACAACAACAACCACCAATCTTGCTACCTCTTCTGAGCATCCCCGCAGCCAAAACAGCTTGAGCTTTGTATTTACGAGTTACCATGGAAATAGCCCTGAGAGAGAAGGCTTCTTTTCCTTGTGAGGGTTGTTTCTGTTATTTAGGAAAATGCACATTCCCTGTCCTGGATGTTTTTAAGGCAGCAAGATGATTAAATTTTTCTGTTGTTCTAAGCAAAAAGCAGAGACTGGAAACTTCCTGCTCTGCAGCTGCTTTGCCTTCCCTGCAGCAGCCAGGTTCAGTGTCAGTATTTTAGAGCCTTGTGTAACGCTGAAGGTTGAGCTCTGCCACCAGATTTCAGGTGTATTCTTGTTGTTCCTTAATGCCAGCTAAACTTTCAGCACAGAAGAGATAACACGGGAAGAACTGAGCCCTCTCTACTAACAGGAGTCTGCAGTGTGATGGTCACATCCTGTAAGGTGCTGACACGGGGACAGTGAAATTCTCTATGGTAGATCAGAAAATCGCCAGGCACTTCATGCTCTTTGTTTTCACCACGATGATGTTCACCACTGCAAGGCACTGCAAGGTGCCTCTGCAACTCATTATTCCTCTGAACGCTTAGACACAGGAGAATGGAGTGAGGATGGACTTTACTGGCTGGAGAATGGAGATTTCCACTTAACCACTGAACACACAACCACCTCCTGATCCCCTCATGGAAAGATTAATCTCAGATGGAAGTAGCTAGTAGAGCATGAATGCTGAACAGATAGAGGCTCATAGGATCACAGGCTCACAGGATGTCAGGGGTTGGAAGGGACCCAAAGAGATCATCAAGTTCGACCCCCCTGCCAGAGCAGGACCATACAATCTGGCTCAGGTCACAGAGGAATGCATCCAGACAGGCCTTGAAAGTCTCCAGAGAAGGAGACTCCACAGCCTCACTGGGGAGCCTGTTCCAGTGCTCTGTGACTCTTACAGTAAAGAACTTCCCTCTTGTGTTGAGGTGGAACCTCTTGCACTGCAGCTTCCATCCATTGCTCCTTGTCCTATCCCAGGGAGCAAGTGAGCAGAGCCTGTCCCCCAGTTCCTGACCCCTGCCCTCAGATATTTCTAAACATTTATTAACCCCCCTCTCAGTCTTCTCCAGACTAAAAACTCCAGGTCCCTCAGCCTCTCCTTATCAGGCAGTGCTCCTACTCATCCTAATCAGTTCTGTCTAAGCAAGGAACCAAGGAGTGAGCCGGCAGGGAGAGAGAGCAGGAAGGGAACCAGAATTGGGAGACTAAGCAGTGGTGTCAGTAGGGAGGCTGGAAAGGAAAATGTGAGTCAAGACAATTCACTTATTTTTGCTGCTTCTTTTTTAGGTGAACTGCAATTTTAACTGAGTCTCAGTGTCAGAAATGTTCACAGAGCTTCCATAAGCAAAGGAAAGGAAAAATAAAGGACAACAAACAGATCAGCATGCTGATTTGAGAGGTGCATGAAGAAGACACCTCTGCCTTTGATCTCCAGGTACAGTTACAGCTAGTTGTTGTGTATACCTAATACTCAGTCCCACAGGAGCCACATGTAATCTCTTGCCTAGCCACAGCAATCTAAACAAATGAAAATGCATTTTGCACTCATTTTTCAAGTTACCACTTCTTTAAAGACAAAACTGAGATGTACCACACCCAGCAGGCACTGTTCATCCTCAGCAAAAGGACAGAGCTGCCTCACATCAGCCCCCTTTGGGGGCACATTATTTTTTGACTGAACCAGAAACTCTCAGACTTCAGTAAAAATCCAGGTGTAGATTTTTCCTTGTGTTAGACTTTACCAGCCCCTTCACTCCTGGGGATTTTCCTCCTTCTCCCAACTGCACATTGTGTTTTCTCCTTCCTGAAGAGCTAGGCTTATTTCTCCACTTTTCTACTGCAAGTCTTTTGAGGGAGCAAATTAGATGTTCATGTGTTCCCTGATGGGCTCTTACCTCTGGAATGAGCCCCCTCCTGGTGCCAGCAAAAGGCTGGCCAGCCCAATGACCCTCCTAAGCTAAAAAGACAAACCACCTATTACAGGTGGTTATGAGAAAAGAGAATGGCAGAATATCTTGGGAGGGTGATTTACCAAGCTGTGCTTCGTGAAGGGTTGTTCATTCTGAATTCTCTTGATTGCTCAGACACAATAGACCTGATTTTCAAGAGGGGACAAGTCCTGGAAGCTTCTCTGGGAGTCAGCAGGAGCTGCTGGAGCTGAAGATCAAGGTGAGCTCCATTTGTGTAAAGATCAGGCTCAGGCAGTGCTGAACAAGGCTGCTGCTGCAGATGGAACCCAAGAATCAAAGGCACTAAGAGCTGAGCCAAACTTTCATTGCCAACTCCAATCACAATGTGCTTGGAGTTCAAACAAGTCTGGATATTTTCTTTTATTGAGTTAGTTGTAAGTTTTGCTTGCTTTCTTTCTTTCTTTCTTTCTTTCTTTCTTTCTTTCTTTCTTTCTTTCTTTCTTTCTTTCTTTCTTTCTTTCTTCCTTTCTTCCTTTCTTCCTTTCTTCCTTTCTTACTTTCTTCCTTTCTTCCTTTCTTCCTTTCTTCCTTTCTTCCTTCCTTTCTTCCTTTCTTCCTTTCTTTCTTTCCTCCCTGTGATGCAGCTGCTTTAGAGTTTAAAGGATTAAAAGCCTGAAATGTTGGAAATCTCACAGGAAAAGCTGCTCTTAAAATCTCCAGCTTTGAATTGGATGAGTAGCTGACCCCTTGGGCTCTTATTATTTTCTGTTGAATTTTTCTGCAGTAGGCATTTTCTAGCTAAGCATAAAAGGCTGCTATTAGAGGCTTGGCTTTTATATCTGAACTGAAGTCAAGTCACTGAGAAGTATCATGACAGCTTGAATCATGCTTCCTATAAGCTTAACTCAAGGGCTTCACAGGCGTTTGGGTTCATCAGAGCATGGTCAGCAATAAGTCCTGACAGGGTGTCTGTTGGGCTGTGGAACAGTAATTTCATTTGTGTTTCTGTGTGTGTTAGCTAAGTGTCAATCAAGGAAACTGTGCAAGGGGGCTGTACAAATGAATGCTGAAAGAGCTTCTGCCCTGGATTGTTAATAGTCTTAGCCTAATAGAATCCCAGCCTGGTTTTGGTTGTAAGGGAGCTTTAAAGGTCAGCCGGTCAAACCACCTGTAGTCAGCAGGGACATCTGCAAACAGAGCAGGCTGCTCAGAGCCACAAACAACATCACCTGGAATGGTTCCAGGAATTGGACATCTCACCCCACCTTTCTGGGCAACCTGGGCCAGGCTCTCACCACCCAGTGTCAAACATTTCTCCCTTCTCTCCAGTCTGAATCTCCCTCTGTTAGTTCAGACCATCACCCCTTGTCCTGTCACAACAGGCCCTGCTCTAAAGTCTGTCCCCAGCTTTCTGGTCAGCCCCTTGAAGTCCTGAAAATCCACCAGAAGGTCTCCCTGGATCCTTCTCCTCTCCAGGCTGCACAAACCCAACTCTCTTAGCCTGTCCTCCCAGCAGAGGGCTTCCAGCCCTCCCATCATTGCTGTGGCTTCCTCTGGTCCACTGCTGTGGCTCAAACAGGTCCCTCTCTCTGCTATGCTGAAGACTCCAGAGCTGGCCCCAGCACTGCAGGTGGGGTCTGAGCAGAGCAGAGCAGAGGGACAGGATCCCCTCCCTCCACCTGCTGCCCACGCTGCTGAGATTAGCTCAGGACATGGCTGGCTGTGGGCTGGGAGTGCACACTGCTGGCTCTTGAACAGCTTTTCACTCACCAGCACCCCAAGTCCTTTCTATGAAGCATTCTGAAGAGATGTACGATCAAACAGTTGGATTAAAGATGAGCAGTGAGGTCAGTTCACCTGTGAGCTACACTTGTCAATGCATTGTGAGTCAGCAGAGCAGAGCTCTGAGGAGGTGCTAGCTTCTTGAAGACCTTCTCTCAAATAGGACAATGGAAAGTTCCAAAAAGCCCAGAGGCCTTTGACTGAAGTTTGAACAAGCTGGAGGCTTTCTATGAGCTGGCAAAGAGTTGGAATGAACATTTTTTGTAGCAACTGAGAAATGGTAGAAAAGGTGAAGACCTGTCATGAAGGGCTTGGAAAGTAGTTGAGAAAAAGGCTGTGAAGATGCTGAAAAGAGAGAAAAGAAACCTATGGTGGGTAGGAAGGAGAGCAAGGAGTCAGCAGGGAAGGCTCCAAGAGAGGGGTGAGCAGCCAAAATAGGGTTATATTTATCAAGGTGATAACCATAACAATATGTTGAAAGTCTGGCAGTGCTTCTCCTAAGAACACCACTTGAGACACTGAAAATAAAGAGAAGAGGATTTGTAGATAATTTCCTGTAGGAACACATCCTTCTCTGTCAAATGAAGATAAGGTGGGTGCCTTTCTAAATCCTTCCTTCGAAATTTCTCTTGGACAAGGTGGTATAAATGGAGGTTTGGGACCCAGTAGCTCCAAATTCCATGTTTCAGTCAGCCCCAAAGGAAGACAGGCACAGAAAATATGGAGTATGGCAAAGAGACAATCCTTCCAAGAACCCCACCTCACCCGAGGCTTTTCAGAGGAGAGCTGAGGAGTGTGATGGCTGACCTAGAGCAGGTCAGTGCCAGGTGCTGTACTGGGGATTGCATTAAGCAGGGATTTCGTTGTCCACTGCAAGACTCACTCTTCTATTTCTTGGCACCAGAGTGCTTTCTGGTCTCTGCTTGTTTCTTTCCTGAAATTACTTTGATGTCTCTGGTGATTGTCTCTCTTGACACTTCCTTACGCTCTGCAGATACAAGTTGTGATCTGCTTGGCAGCTCTGCAATTGCTCTGACACTTGAGAGAAGCCTTATATGCCATCAGTCACTTCCTGCTGCTTTGAATCTGCTGGCAGACCCTCTGCCACTCCTACAGGCACTGTGCAACTGGCTTTACCTTCCCTGACTGGTGGTTTGGGGACCACCTGTCACAATGCCTCATTTTATTCCTTTCTTTTTTGTCCAAGATTCATCACAAGATTCAGCCTGTCTGCATGTCTCAGATTGTGAACCATGAAACTATGCCTTGAGGAACATGGGGAGACCCCAAGAATAATGCTTGTGAGCAGAGGTTGCAGATCCCCGAGCTCCATGTTATTTGTCCCTGTTTCCCAGAACGATGTGTGAGCAAACCCTGTGAGGCTGAATGTTTTTGATGCTTCAGATTCAACCTACAGCTCTGCCATGCAGGCTGTCATAAAAGCAGAGCCCAACAGGATACAACCCCCTGTGACACAGCAGGGATCAGATCCCTGCAGTCCTGGGTCAGAGCTTGGTCTAGATGATGTTGAATGTCTCTTCCAACCAAAGATATTCTGTGGTTCTTTCCTGATGCCACTCTCTCCATCTCCCTCAGACTTTTGTACTGTACAGGATGAATTTGGCACTAGAGGTCTGTCTGTCTGTCTTTGGCCACTCTCTGGGGCTAACCCACAGCAAATGTTCCACCACCCCAGCAGAGAAGGGGGATCAGGAAAAGGGAAGGAGTGCTGTGGTTTAAAATGAAAATAGGTTTAGTGAAACAGCCAAACTAATTCAGAAGAGTGTGGCCAGCAGGTCAAAGGAGGTTCTTCTCTCCCTCTGCTCTGCCCTAGCAAGGCCACAGCCTCAGTACTGGGTCCAGTTCTGTATTCTCCAGTTCAAGAGAGACAGGGAACCACTGAAGAGAGTCCAGTGAAGGATGTAAAGCTGTCCTGAGAGTACCCACATGGACACACACCAGTGAGTTCTGCACAGTGTGGGTAGATGGGGGAGAGAAGGCAGCTGGGATAGGCACTGAAGCTTAAGAGCTGGCATGGACAGTACAGCTGCTCACCTGAAGTTTAGGCAAGGGCAAGTAGTGCAGAAGATGAACAACTGAAGCTGGTGCTCTCACAGAACCCAAGGCTTTCCAGGGAATTAGCAACATTCAACTGCCTTAAAATCCTTACCATTTTCCATTTCTGCTCCATGGCCATTCAAATAAGAGCCTCTCAGGATGATTTCTGAGTAGCAGAAGCAAAACAGCCACTTCTCACTCTCCTCCTGTGCCCAGGGAACAACAGAAAATGCTGTGTCCTCCCTGCCCCCTCATTACCAAGAGGCTCAGATCATTTAAAGAGGTGTTGGTATTTCTGGATTCTTAATCAAAGCCAACCTTCAAAGTGAACCTCTGAACCTCTGTCAGCTTGACCATTGCTTCTTCTAAGTGATGCTTTAATTTTCATCTAATGCTAAGAAAAGTCTTTCATTCTCCCAGCTGGCATCAGAGATAAGGGACTAAATCCCTCAGACATGAAGACATCCAACACTTCTGTCATGTGTTACTTTAGTCTCCTGCTCAAAGTCTCTCTCTTCCTGACTGATCTTAGATATAATGCAAAATAATCCTGGAGCAGAGAAAGGGAAGACATTTAAAGGGTGGCTTTGAAGTTTAGGCCATGTTCTGAGCCACTGCCCTTTGTTTTCCAGCCATCTGAGGGATGTTTGTCCTGAAAGGTTAACTCATGCTACTAGGCCTGACCCACAGTGGCTCAGGGAATGCTTTTAGGGTGCACTAGGAATTGGTTGTGGCTTATAAGAAGCATTTTCTTGAAGTCTGGGGTTTTTTTCATCAACTTGGAAGGGACCTTCAAAGGTCATCTTGTCCAACTCCCCCCCAATCAGCAGGGACATCTCTAACTAGATCAGGTTGCTCAGGGCCCCATCAAGTCCCACCTTGAATGCCTCCAGGGATGGGGTCTCCACTGCATCCCTGGGCAACCTGTTCCAGTGTTTTACCACTCTCACTGTGCAGAATTTCCTCCTTAAATCCAACCTCACTCTCCCCTGCTCTAGTTTCATACCATTGCCCCTTGTCCTGTCACCACAGGCTCTTACGAACAGTCCCTCCCCAGCCTTCCTGTAGGTTCCTTCCAGACATTGAAATGCAGCTCTATGGTCTCCCCAAAGCCCCAATGCTCTCAAGCTTGGCCTTGTGGGAGAGGTGCTCCAGCCCTCTGGTCATCTTTATGGTCTCCTCTGAAGCCCCTCCAGCTGGTCCATGTCCTTCTTGTGTTGGGGGCCCCAGAGCTGGACAAAGTGCTCCAGGTGAGTACTGACTCTCATTACTGACCCTTTTGTTCCCCCAAACTGTAACATATCAGGATGTGTTCACTCATTATAGTTTGGCTGGTGTGACTGTCTCAGCCCCATGTCACAACCTCAGGTAGACCAGCCACGTGAGCACAGGTTTCTGGTCATGAGCTCACCAAGCCAGAGCCACCTTACCTCTCACTTTGGCCTAAGCTGTGACCTGTTTGGCACCAGTAGCTCTCAGTTGCACCCCCAGCTCTGGGAACTGCTCATCATCAAGCCTTGCAGGCTCATTTTAGCACTTGGCCCAGGCCAGACTCATGACCTGTCCTTGCTGTCAGCTCCTTATTGCCTACTACCTGAAGGGACATTGTAGCCAGGTGGGGGTTGGCCTCTTCTCCCAGGCAACCAGCAATAGAACAAGGGGACACAGTCTCAAGTTGTGCTGGGGAAAGTATAGACTGGATGTTAGGAGGAAGTTCTTCACAGAGAGAGTGATTGGCATTGGAATGGGCTGCCCAGGGAGGTGGTGGAGTTGCTGTCCCTGGAGGTGTTCAAGGAAAGCCTGGATGAGGAACTTAGTGCCATGGTCTGGTTGACTGGCTAGGGCTGGGTGCTAGGTTGGACTGGATGATCTTGGAAGTCTCTTCCAACCTGGTTGATTCTATGATTCTATGATTCTACAAGGTGCTCCCCCAATGAAACACCACTGGTAGAGTTTCACCACACAACAGAGAGGGAACAGAGCCATGGAGAGCTGCACAGAACTCTCTGCAGAGCTCTCTCCTTGGCATTAGGGATGATGAGGAATGAAGAGCTGCTGGAGGGGAGGAAGGTAGCCAGCAGTGGAAAACTTCTTCTCCAGGAGCCAGCAGCCAAAGCTGGTGTAGCTTTCTTGAACCTCAAGCTTTGCAGATGACCCCTTTTAGCTATTTTCATTCTGAATTAATGTCCATCAATTGGCACCATAACTGACAAGGCTTTTGCATACTCTGAGGAGATGTTTGGTTTCTTGAGCCACTACTCATCCTCATCTCTCCCAAGACGCAACTCAGCACAACATCGAGGTAAATAGGACAAAAGTGGCTTGGCCCTTCAGTGGACAGACCAGCGACAGCATGGCAGAAGCCTGAGAAGCAATTCTCTCAAGGAATAAGACTCTGATCTTGTGTCTAAGCAATCAAATCCTCCCTGTGTCCTCTTCCAGCAGAGGGGGCTGGTGACCAAGGAACCACCAACCCTGCGCAGCCCCCTCCGAGGCTGCAGATACCCCTGTACTCCCCAGGTGTGCTAACCAAAGTGTGGAATACACAGAGATGGTAAAACCTGCGTCGACTTTTGGCTCCATCCTTGGGAGGAGAGATACAGGTTGTTGGCAGAGCTCAACAGAGGCCAGTTCCTCACCTGAAATGAAACTTTCCAACCTGATTGATTATCAGCTGAAAGTTGGGCCTAAACCCTTTTATTTCTTTAGCAGAGAAGAGAAAAACAGCTCTTTTTTTTCTTTTCCCATTTGCCATATGTACTCACCTGCCCCGTGAGCAGCAGTGGCAAATCTTACTGCCTTTAGTGGTCACTTTGTGGTTGAGAAGGAAATCTGGGCAACACCAGGCTGGAGACTGGCTTGTCTTCCTAGAATCACAGGATGGTTTGAGTTGGAAGGCACCTTAAAGATCATCTAGTTCCAAGCCTTTATCATGGGCAGGGGCACCTGCCACTCGATCAAGTCACTCAAGGTCCTATCTTATCTGTCTTTGAACACTGCCTGATACTTCTCTGGGCAACCTGTTCCAGTGCCTCACCACCCTCAAGGGGAAGAATTTTCTCCTGATGTCTAATCTCAATCCAGCTTCTTCCAGTATGAGACCATCCCTCCTTGCCTTTGTAAAAAGTCCCTCTGCAGCTCCTCTGTAGACCCTTTCAAACACTGGATGGCTGCTGTCAGGTCTCTCCAGAGCCTTCTCTTCTCCAGGCAGAACAACCACAACCTAGAGACAGAACTCTAGGCTAAGAGTTTGTCTGCTGATTTTACAGATTCACTTCTCAGAGTCAAGCTCCTCTCTAGAGTTGTAACAAACTCCTGAGCTCTGCTGTAATGCTGGGCAGAGAGAACCTGCAGCAGGGACGGTCTGGTAGGGCAGGAACAGGAAGACCTGACAGAGACAAGTAGAACTGTAAGACTAAAGAGCTTCATCTGCTCAGGCGAGGCATCTGTTCTACATGAATTCATTTCTTCATCTCAGCTGGGTGACATTTTCCCACTGCAGAAGTGTCACTGAAGGCAGTGCTGCGTCGTGCTTGGCACGCTCCCCAGGAGGGGAGATTGCCAGCGAGGGCTGATGACAAGGGAGGTCAGGGCTGCAGGGCACTGTTGAGCCTCCAGACTGCAATCAGGGCTGTGGCAAGTCAGGGTTGAGTTTGCAGCGCTGTGTGGGAGCAGCCTGTGCTCGGCCTCTGACATAGAGCATGTTCTGAACAGGTTAGTGAAGGACATTGATGGCACTGCTGACACAAAGAGCAGCTGTGTGAAACCTCCACTCTGCCTGCATCTCTTCTGACTCCAGGAGGTGAAACTGAACATAGAGTCATGGAATCATAGAATCATTCAGGTAGGAAAAGATCCTTTACATCATAAAGATTGGGAAAGACCTTCAAGATCACTGAGTCCAAGCCTTAACCCAGTGTTGCCCAGTCCACCACTAAACTGTCTCTCAGCACCACATCTCCATGGCTCTGAAAGCCCTCCAGGGATGGTGACTCCACCACTACCACGGGTAGCCTGGGCCAGGCCTTAATCACTCTTTCAGTGAAGATTTTCCTCATGCCCAACCTAAACCTCCCACAGTGCAACTAGGGGCCGTTTCCTGTCACTCTGTCATTTGTTCCTTGGTAGCAGAACCCAACCCTAACCTGGCTCCAGCCACCTTTCAGGGAGCTGCAGAGAGCTGGAAGGTCTCCCCTCAGCCTCCTTTTCTCCTGTCTGAACACCCCAGTCCCCTCAGCTGCTCCTCACAAGACCTGTTCTCCAGAACCCTCACCAGCTTTGTTGCCCTTCTCTGAACCAGCTCCAGCTCCCCAATGTCCTTCTTGGAATAAGGGGCCCCAAACTGAACCCAGGATTCAGGGTGCAGCCTCACCAGTCTCAGCACAGGGGCATGATCCAGGCCAGGATGCTGTTGGCATTCTTGGCCACTTGGGCACACTGCTGATCATCAAGTCCAAATATTAACCCAGCACCACTGAGTCCACCACTAAATCCTTCAGCCTGGCACAACTCCAGCAACCTCTGGAGATGTGGCAAGGCCAGGATCAGAAAGCTAATCATTTGTGCACATCCCTCCTGGGCCATAGCAGAGGAGAGATGATGGTTCAAGTAAAGGAATTCATAACAACATTCAAGTAAATTCCAACAAAACAGGCCTGGTAGAACATCCAGCTCATGGTTGCTTCCCGTGGCTTGTTGCCTACTGCTCTGCCAGCAGTGCTGAGTGTGATAGATGAAGTTTGATATGCACAGCGATGAGGAGAAATTGCTGGTTGTCAGAACAGCAGCAGCCAAGACAACAGCTATGTTTATTGGCTTCCAAATTGTAATGCAGCCTTAGTTATTGGTAAACCCAGCCTTGTCCAACATGATGCTGTCTGTGGAGGCACAGGTAGTCTGTCTCAGCCAGCAGAGAGTCTGGAAGTTGGGGTCTTCACCTCTGGGAGATGCCCCAGACAGGTTAATTGCTGTCAGTCAGAGCCTGTGCCACCAGCTGTGTGCATGGCATTAATGACAGAATCCCAGAATCCCAGCATGGTGGGGCTTGGAAGGGACCTCTGGAGATCATCTACTCCAAGAGTGGTCAGGCATTGGAATGGGCTGCCCAGGGAGGTGGTGGAATCACCAACCCTGGATATGTTAAAAGGTCATTTGGATGTGGTGCTTGGGGATGTGATTTAGGGTGAACCTTGTAGGGTAGGGTTCTACGTTGGACTTGAGGATCCCAAGGCTCTTTTCCAACCTGAGTGTTTCTGTGACTGTTTCTGAACATCACCCCTGCTAAAGCAAGGCCACCCACAGCAGCCTGCCCTGCATCATGATGTCCAGGTGGCTCTGGAAGCTCTCCAGAGAAGGAGACTCCACAACCTCTCTGGGCAGCCTGCTTCAGGGCTCCAGCACCCTCACAGCAAAAAAGTTCCTCCTCCTGTTCAGGTGGAACCTCCTGGCTTCTCTTTGTGCCCATTTCCCTTTGTCCTACCACTGGAGGGTTCATTCAGTATGCTCCCAGTAATATGTCTAGTTCTGAAAGCTGCACCCATGGTGAGTGGCTGAAGATATGCTGTAGGATCCAGCTTGGTCCCAAGATCCTGTGTCCTCAAACATGAGTAAGGAGGAACACAAGAAGGATGCATGGACAGTTCCTCCAGTGTTTGGATGTGACTGGGTGTGTGTGGTTGTCATCAGGAGACAGAAGTCTGGCTGCACACTGCTAAGTGAGACCTTAACTATGGCAGAGCAGGAGGCAGAAGCATGACTAAGAGATTAAACAGGATCAGCTGAGGTAGCTCTGGTTACTTTGGTTACTAAACTCTTTGATTTCCTTTAGAGGTTATAAATAACTCAGAAAGCTGCCTGCAAGAAAAAGCAATAGAGTCCACTACACAAATATTCCTGTGAACTAGAGGCAACTTAAGGGAGAAAAGGCTTCAAAACTTCCCAGATCAATGGTTTCAACTGGAGAGACGGTCATGAAAGTCCAAATGATCAACTAGTTCCCTTGATGAGCTCTCAGTGACAGAAGTGACACCCAAAACAGAAACATTGTGTTTTATTAAGATCACACGAGCTCAGAGCTGATAAAAGCAAAACAGAAACATTAAACTTCCATTTGGAAAACAAATAATAAGATCAGATAGGATCTTGGCTGGGCAAATATCTGCAGTTTAATGAGAGCTCAGTTGAAATCCTTACACAGGTTTATTTATTGCCATGCTGGGAGGTTGCCATCAGATTGCACAAACACTGCTGCAGAAGTCAAGGGGAGTGCTGGTTGACAGCCAGCTGAACATGGGGTGCTGCCTGACACCTGTCTGAACAGCAGCCAGTGTGTGCCTGGGTGGCCATCAGGACCAGGGAAGTGATTGTCCTCCTGTACTGGGCACTGGGGAGGCCACATCTTGAATCCTGAGTTCAGTTTTGGGCCACTCACTCCAAGAAGGACATTGAGGAGCTGGCGAGGCTCCAGAGAAGGAGAACAAAGCTGGGGATTGGTCTGGAGAACAGGAGAAGCAGCTGAGGGAACTGGAGAAAAGGAGGCTGAGAGGAGACCTCATTACTCTCTACAGCTCTCTGAAAAGGAGGCTGGAGTGAGGTGCAGGTTGGTCTCTTCTCCCTAGTACCGGGTGATAGAACAAGAGGAGGTGGCCTGAAATTAGACCAGAAGGTTGGAGTTTAGGAACAATTTCTTTCCTGCAAGAGTGGGCTGGCATTGGAACAGGCTGCCCAGGGAGGTGGTGGAGTCCCCATCCCTGGAGGTGTTCAACAAATGTGTGGACCTGGCACTTTGGGACATGGTTTAATGGGCATGGTGGTGTTAGTTCAATGGTTGGACTCAATGATCTTAGAAAGCTTTTCCAACCCAAGCAATTCTATGATTCTGTGATTGCCATGCTGGGAAATTTCCATCAGGTTGCACAAACACTGCTGGAGAAATGGCAGGAAGATTTTTTTCTTTTAATCTCATTTGCAACCTTGGGCACAACAGACCAAATCCTCTGTTCAGTGAAGGACTTTGTGTAACGTTACAAACACAGAGTGACTGGTGGCAGATTCTAAATGTCACCAAAACATTCCTCACTGGGCTGAATTTCTTGCTGGAATGACAAACACAAAGTTCTCCCTGCAAGGGGATTTCTCAGGAGCAAGTACTCTCAAAATAGCTCCCAGAGCCATAAAGGGGTAGCTTGTGTCTCACATCCGAGGCGTACCAAGTGCTGAAGTATTTATGAGGGAGGCAATTAGGTGTTTGGGGAATAAAGAAGAGACAGATGAGAAATGAACAGCTAAGGCACAAACTTCTTCATTCTCTAGTTGGTACATGCCTTGTGCAGCAGGGCTGATGAAGAGAGAAGGAAGGTTGGTGTTAGGGATGATTTTGAACATCTTAGTGAGAGGACTGAAGGCCTGAGATGTTTTTCCTCTGCTCAGTTTTGTTTCCAGGATGATCACAGTCCTTTCCTCTGGGGCTCCTAAAGCTGCATGTGGCAGAGATCACAGTGTACCTTGTAGTGTGCTAGGAATAACTTAGTAATGGGCTGGCCCTGGGGAAGCTCTTTGCTTTTCAAATGTTACCTGAGCATCATGTTACAGAGCAGCTTTATAAGGCAGATTTACAGATTCACAGATTGCATTGGGTTGGAAGTGACCCTTAGAGGCCATCTTGTCCAATCGCCCTGCAGTCAGACAACGAAGAAGCTGGTGAAGGGTCTGGAGAACAGGTCTGGTGAGGAGCAGATGAGGGATTGTTTAGCCTGGAGGAGGCTGAAGGGAGACCACATTGCCCTCTACAACGCACTGAAGGCTGGAGGAAGGTGGGGACTGGTCTCTTCTCTCTAGTATCAGATGATAAAACAAGAGGAAGTGGCCTGAAATTAAACCAGAGGAGGTTTAGGTTGGAGATTAGGAACAATTCCTTTCCTGCAAGAGTGGGCAGGCATTGGAACAGGCTGCCCAGGGAGGTGGTGGAGTCTTCATCCCTGGAGGTGTTCAACAAATGTGTGGACCTGGCACTTTGGGACATGGTTTAATGGGCATGGTGGTGTTAGCTCAGTGGTTGGACTCAATGATCTTAGAGGGCTTTTCCAACCAAACCAATTCTGTGACTCTAAGATTCTGTAAGTACAAAGCTCTCTTGCTGTCACTTGCTGTCACTCAGAAAGTTTGAGCACACCACACACTGCTGATGACAAATAACCTGCAATTGTTCATCTTTGCTCCCTGGGGGGGCTTTCCCTGCCAATGGGATGACTCAGCTCAGTCTTGTTGACTAGCTGAGCACATGATTTCACAATGAAATAATCAGGCACTTTCTCAAAAAGGGTGAATTTATGCAGCCACTCAGAAGGAAAAAGCAAAGTGCAGCCTAAAATTCCTTGTATTTACAGTGGGAAATGAAGCGTGAGTAAGGTGATTAGAACTGTAATTAAACAGGGGAGTCAAATCCACAGATAAGCACCACATGGGGAAGGAGAACCCTGGACAGACAGCACTGAAGGATCTTGAGCTATCTGGGACATATAGTCCTAAAGTACAGGATTCTGCTTTGACAAGGAGGTTGGATTAGATGATCTGTAGAGGTCCTTGCTAGCCCCTAACATTCTATGATTCTATGGTTCTGCAAGCCCTAGGGACATCCCTTCTTGAAGAGATCTCTAAGAAGAAGCTATGTCCAAAAGCCCCTCTGTTTGCCCTCAGATAAAAGCTGGGCCTCAGGAGAAGGTCTGGCTAATTAAACCCCTAAGAAGTTGCTGCATACATAGAGAATAAGTCAGGGTTGGAAGGGACCACAAGGATCATCTAGTTCCAATCCCCCTGCCATGGGCAGGGACACCCTATTGCAAATCAGGCTTGCCAGAGCCCCATCCAGCCTGACCTTAAACACCTCCAGGGATGGGGCCTCAACCACCTCCCTGGGCAACCCATTCCAGGCTCTCAGCACTCTCATGGTGAAGAATTTCCTCCTCATATCCAGCCTGAACCTAACCATCTCCAGCTTCACTCCATTCCTTCTAGTCCTGTCACTCCCTGATATCCTGAAAAGTCCCTCCACAGCTTTTTTGGAGACCCTTTCAGATACTGAAAGGCCACAAGAAGGTCACCTTGGACCTTCTTGTGGCCTTTCAGTATCTGAAGATACATAGAGACTGGAACCTCAGCTTCATTACAAATGGGAAAAAACAACTTTCTGAGTGTGACAGAGGAAAACCCCAGAGAAGATTCTGCCTGCAGCCAAGTAAAGCCTGAGTCTGATCCAGTCCTGAATTCTTTGCCTTTGTCATTTCCCAAACACCATCTCAATTCTCTAGACACTGCTCACATCCTAATATCACACTGCATTTAAGTACCAGCCCTGCTCCCCTTCACTGTATTACACAGCTCTTGGCATGCTTTCAATAGCTTCCCTAAACCCACATCCGACTCCACTCGGGTGGGTTTCAATAGCTGGCTGAGAGGCAGATAATCCACCCTTTGTCACCATGGATTGAGGCCTGTCTCCAAAAAAGAACAACTCCATTGCATCAAAGAGAAATTGTTAGGAATACATTTGCCAGTGCTAACAAGCTTGACTGGGTCAGACCTTTGTGTGCTGGAACAAAGAGCTGAAGACCCTGAAACTTGCCAGTATGGCAAAGACTACTGCAGACATATCTCAGTGCACTGGCTCACTTGCATCTGGTGACATCATGTCTTACAGCAGGGGAAGAGTACCCACCAGGTCTGAGAATCCCAGACGGGTGGGGGTTGGAAGGGACCTCTGGAGATCATCCAGTCCAACCCTCCTGCTAAAGCAGGGGCACCCACAGCAGCTTGTCCAGGATCACAATGTCCAGGTGGCTTCAGAAGCTCTCCGGAGAAGAAGACTCCACAACCTCTCTGACCAGCCTGCTCCAGGGCTCCAGCACCCTCATACCAAAGAAGTTTAGATGAAGGAACCCATTGCCCCTTGTCCTGTCACTGAGCACCACTGAAAAGAGTCTGGCTCAGTCCTCTTGTCCCTTTAGCTCTTGCTGAGCATTGATCAGATCCCCTCTGAGGCTGCTCTTCACCAGAGTAAACAGCCTCAGGTTTCTCAGCCTTTCCTCCTCACAGAGATGCTTCAGGCCCCTCAGCAATTTCCTAGCCTATATTGGTCTTGTTGCAGCAGTTCCTTGTCTCTGTCAAACTGGAGAGTCCAGAACTGCACCCAGAACTGCAGGTGTAGCCTCCCCAGGGCAGCATAGGGATGAAGAGAACCTCCCTCACCCTGCTAGTCACAGACTTCCTAATGCCCCCCAGGAGACTATTGGCTGCCTTGGCCATGAGGACGCATTGCTTATATAGATCCTTGTGAAGCACCTGCCATGCTTTGCTTCCGAGTCAGGGTGACCTCTTTTTCTCTGCTGTACAGCAGGTCTCAGTGCCACTGCCTGTTTCCAGCTGTAGAAAGACAGGCAGGCAGATTAAAGCCTCAGGTGAGCCAGTGCAATGCCATGGGGAGACAGCTGCTCCCAGCTCTCAGGCACTGGTTCATTCTTGCAGAGCTTCAATCCAAGTGGGAGCTCAGTGTTCAATGGAGGCTGCTAGAGCTCTCAGAAACAACTTTCCCACTTGGCAGCAGGGCAAGGGGAGTAGCTCAGCATCCTTAGGGAAGCCCAGGATTGGCGATGCTTGAAGGCTGAGGAACTTCATTCTTCACAACCAGGGACTAACACATTCTGCACATCATTATCTGCAAAGATTCCTTTGAAACTCTAACCACATCTGCTTGGGCCTTGCTTAGCCTTCTCTCCTGGTACCCATTCTGGGCATGTTCATGCAAGTAAGTTCTCAGCAACCCAGCTCTTTGCTAAGGTCAGAGTTAAACCTGTGTTCTCAAACTGAGGCAGCAGGTAAATTTTGTGTGAGGATGTCTCATGATGTTCAGGGTGTAGAAACGGTGCCACTTAATGGTAAGACCATTAACATCCAACATGTGCAGCTCAGACTGCCCTGCAGGCCTGCCACCAGCTGCCCAGCAGAAGAGAAGGAGCATTGCTGTGTGAGCTGTTTGTGCTGACAGCATTCAGCTCACTTCAGATGCCAGAGCAACAGACCAGATGAAATCGTGTGCTCGTCAGCTAGCTTCCTAGGGTCAGCTGGAGGTGGACAGAAGTGTCAGGAGATTTCATCAGAGTTGTTACGATGTGTCATGGGTTGAGGCTGGGCCAGCCACCAGTGGAGCGCCAGAGGCTCTCCATGAACCCCCCTCCCTTCCCAAAGGGAAGAAGTGAGAGGCTTGGAGCAGGAAAGAAACCAACCCAGCTGTGGTGGCAAGAACAATATAATGAAACAGAGACAGAGACACAAACCAGCATGGAACCCAAGCCCTGATGGCAATGATATCACTGCTGGCACCACTGCTGCTGGGGGAGGGCACTGGGCAAGTCCCAGACTGGACTCAGCAGGAGACAGGAACCAGATTCAGGAGCTGGATTCTGGAATTGGATTCAGTCACACAGAGGTTGGGATTGATGGCAGAAGGGACAGAGTCCTCCTGCGACACTGGCTAGGGATGAAGAGGCCTGGCCCTGGTGATCTCTCAGCTGTCTCCTTTAAGATGCCATCCATGCCATGCAATCCCTTGTTAGGCAGTACAGGATCACCTGTCCTGTCTGCTCCTCCCCACAAGTGCTACTTCTGCCTTCCTGCCCCCCAAGATGTGGCAGTGCCCTTGGTGTGCCCAGGAACAAGGCCAAGGCAGAGCTTTTCTGCAACCCAGCCCTTAGCAGGAGCTCTCCCCAACAGTTTCTCCCTGCTAGAAGCAGCCTCTGGCTGTGCAAACCTGCCCTGAACTTCACTGAGCAGAGGCTGAAGTCTCATCCTGACCAGCATCAGCTCTGGTCTGGCTCAGAGCAGGACAAAGGGTGAAAGTAAGGAGGCAACACTCAGTCCTGATTCTATGCCTCTCAGCGGCCTCATACTTCCAGAATGAAGCTACTTTCATAGTTTTATTTGCTGGGAAAACACTTCAGAATCTAGTTGTGAGCATCAAAATTCTTAAATGCAGGCAAACCCTATGCTCCCTAAGGCTGCTTCTTGAGACAGCTATTTCTTGAGGAAGATTAAAATGAGGAAAACAAACTCTGAAGGCCACATTCATGCCTGAGGTCATTCCACTGACCTGAGCATCAGCACACCAGCTTGGCCATGCACATGCATTATGCTGTCTGCTTCCACAGTGACAGAATCCAGCAGCTGGGCAGGACTGAGCACACACTGCCTGCAACTGGGTATGGAAGTGATCAAAACCCACCAGCTCAAGGTATTTTTTTGGCACCAGTCTCTTTACAACACTCATAAATGAGGCTCCTTTTTCAACAACAGCACATTTGGGGCTCATATTGTAGGAGCTTGGCAGTGTGAGTGTCCAGTAATGCCCCTTCCCATCCTTTCTGCAGTGAAGACATCACAATATTGTTTTCTCTGATAAAATGTAGGTTTTCATCTGCATTCTACAAGATATACTTTATCTTTTTTCAGAGAGATTTATTGTGGTGGACTTCAGCTGACAGATTTCAGGTTAAACACCTCTTAAAGAGTAAGTGACTAACAAAAATAGGATTACAGGTGTTGCTTATATACACAGCTACAGCATCATAGTATGGTAGGGGTTGGAATTGACCTCTGGAGATCAGTGAGTCCAACACCTCTGCCAAGGTGGGCTCAAGGAAGGTCACACAGGAAGATGGCCAGGCACAGAGAGTGGTGGTGAATGATGCCACATCCAGTTGGCAGCTGTCATTTAGTGGTATTCCCCAAGGATCAGTGCTGGGCCCATTCCTGTTCAATATCTTTACTGATGATCTGGACCAGGGGACTGAGTCCAGCATCAGTAAGTTTGCAGATGACACCAAGCTAGGAGCAGCTGTGGAGCTGTTGGAGGGTAGGAGAGCCCTGCAGAGGGACCTTGACAGGCCATGTGGGTGGGCAGAGGCAAATGGGATGAGATTGAAGAAGGCCAAGTGCAGGGTTCTAAACTTTGGCCACAACAACCCCAAGCAGCACTACAGGCTGGAGACAGAGTGGCTGAGAGCAGCCAGAGAGAAAGGAACCTGGGAGTACTTGTAGAGAGTAGCTGAACATGAGCCAGCAGTGTGCTCAGGTGGCCAAGAGAGCCTGACCAGTGCTGAGTACAGGGGAAGAATAACCTCCCTTGTCCTACCAGCCACACAGGAACAGGAGAAAGATCAAAAGAATTCCAGTTTCCTGTAGTACATTGGGATTTCTGTGCCAAATGCGACTTAAAATAACAGGAAAAAAAAATCTGTAGTCTGAAGATGCTGTGAGCTGTCCTTTGAAGTTTGGTCAAGGCTGTGACATTGTCTTGGTGGCCTTGCTCACTGCCCTGTGTCATTTTTCTCATCTATCAAGTGGGGTTTTAACACAGAGTGTCTCTTGTCATCCACTGGAGAGCATTCAAAAGCCTCTGTCCAGGAAAAATACTCACTGAAGCCATTCTTCTTCTTGGGATGTACCTGTGGAGTACACCAGTGCCCATGCTGGGTGAGGTACTCTGAAGTACCTGTGGAGCAAACAGTACAGATGCATTTAAAACCAGTGTGGTAAAAAGGAGGCCTTCAGGAACTCATCTTGCTCAGCTGAGAATCACAGAGTCACTTACGTTGGAAAAGAGCACTTAAGACCACAGGAGGTTCCACCTCAACACCAGGAGGCACTTCTTTATGGAGCAGGCTGGATGTGTTCCTATGTGGCCTGCCCTAAGTGATCCTGCTCTGGCAGGGGGGAGTTGGTCTCAGTGATCTCTGGAGGTCCTATCCAACTCCTAACATTCTGTGATCATCAAGTTCAGTGATTAATACAGCACTGCCAAGTCCTGAGATGCTGCAGCCCTCCAAGGGAGCATGCTGCATTGCAGTGACAAGTCACAGTATCACAGTATCACCAAGGTTGGAAGAGACCTCACAGATCATCAAGTCCAACCCTTTACCACAGAGCTCAAAGCTAGACCATGGCACCAAGTGCCACGTCCAATCCTGCCTTGAACAGCTCCAGGGACGGCGACTCCACCACCTCCCCGGGCAGCCCATTCCAGTGTCCAATGACTCTCTCAGTGAAGAACTTTCTCCTCACCTCCAGCCTAAATCTCCCCTGGCACAGCCTGAGGCTGTGTCCTCTCGTTCTGGTGCTGGCCACCTGAGAGAAGAGAGCAACCTCCTCCTGGCTACAGCCTCCCCTCAGGTAGTTGTGGAAGTCCCTCTTCCACATCAAGACAACAGCTCTGTCAGAAGCAGACCACCTCATATTTTGAAAGTTGGAATTGCAGGTTTTCCTGGTACCTGGAAAATGCAGCTGCTGCTTTCACTGCTCTGCCTCCAGCTCAGCAGAGGCATCATGTTATTTCTTACTGGGAGGCAAATGCTCTGATGGAGCTGAGGCAGTGGAGTTTGAAGGGTTTTTGAAGTTAATGCTGTGGAGTTCTGATGATTTTTTAAGCTAATGCAGTGCTGTTCGAGTCTCGCTTAAAGCATTCCAGCTGGTTAGGGCACTGATTAATTGTCTGGAACACAGCTCAACCTTGTCTTAGCAAAAAGCCTGATCAAATTCATTTTTCTTTGAAAAGCAGAAAGCATAACAACATAGAACCAAAGAAGCTGGAGGACAGGTTGGAGGACCTCTGTTTAAACCATCCTCATCATCGATCTAGGTGGTTACAAAAGCTTTTAAAAAAAAGATTCTGTTTCACTCTGGTCACCAAACTCACTCAAAATTTATTTCCTAAGCTCAAATCTGTGGCCCTGTTCTCGTTTAGGTGCTTTCTTTTGACATATCCCCTTGCTTTTAATGCAGATTTTTGATAGAAGATGTGGGCACAGACACAAAGGGTCCAGAAACAGAAGAGCAAACCTGCTGCTGTGTCAGGAGAGAGGGACCAAGTTGTGCGTAGGACAGCATCTCCCCACTTCACAGCACACGAAGGTGGGTTGGAATTGCCTTGCCTTTCTCATTGCTCACACATTAAGCTGGATCAATATGTCTCTGCACTGGGAGCACTTGCCAGCCTCAGCAGCGCTGTTCTGCTCTCTACTTTGCCCATCTAGAAAAAGTCAGCACCTTTTATTCCTTGGGATTTCTGCTCAAAACTCATCTCTGTGGCGTAACAATCAGTTTGGGAATAAGCCATGAGGGGGATAGCGTCTGGCTGAGAAATGTACTCCTTGTTTTCTACTCCCCAGCAAGCCTACTTCTTCATCTTTTATTTCTTGCCCTCTGTGTGCCAGTTTCCCTTTGGGAAGAGGAGGAAGAATTGCTGCTATTATACATGGACACTGTGTAGAGTCCCCTTCAGTGATCCCCACCTAGATTATTATTAATGTTGTAAACTATCATCATCCTTCTGCAAACCCCAGGAGAAGCTCCTGGGGAACAAAACAACCTTGGATTGATGCTCAGCACAAATGCAAAGCCCAAATTAACGAGTGCTAACCCTTCCTGTGTTATCTCTATTAAACAATATTTTAATCAACACCTTATGGAGTCCGAGAGCCTTTCTTGCAGGGAATCTGTAACAAACACTCCACTGAAGCATTGCTCTCAGATCACCCCCCGTGTAACAATTAAAAACTGTAAATTCTGGGGCTCCATGCAAGGTCATCCTCCTGAAGTAGGTTTCTCAGCAAATTAAGGGTTTGGATTGCAACGGACACCTGGGGAAAGTGCTGCCCTTGGGTTGGCGAGCAGCGATGAATATTCACGGCAGAGGCAGCAGCAGGTGAATAGTAATTACAGCAGCTCCTCAGGATCAAGCTTGGCTATCCCCCAGAGACCACGTCATGCTCTGAAATGAAAATAATACTGGGGGAAAACAAATAAAATAGGTATTAGTAGCTGTGTGAAGGGCCTGTGCTAAATGTTAATGTGGTCAAATGCGGTGCTAACCCTGTTTCACAAGCGAGGAGTGTTATCAGTGATGCTCACGGGGATAATGCAGATGGCTTTATGCACTGAGGGAAAAGAGCGTTGGGGGTTTTTTCCCTCCTGAAATATCTTGCAGGGAGGTCCGTATGTGCCAGGAGGGCAGGGTAGAGGCCTAGGGACTGGAGACAAGGAAGGGCTGAGACCTGGGGCTGTTGAGCCTGGAGAAGAGCAGCCCCAGAGGAGATCTGATCAATGCTCAGCAAGAGCTAAAGGGTGGGGGGCAAGGGCATAGGTCCAGACTCTTCGCTCGGGTGCTCAGTGACAGGCCAAGGGGCAGCGGGCACAAACTGGAACCCAGGAGGTTCCATCTGGAAATGAGGAGAAACTTCTTTGGTGTGAGGGTGCTGGAGCGCTGGAGCAGGCTGCCCAGAGAGGTTGTGGAGTCTCCTTCCCTGCAGAGCTTCCAAAGCCACCTGGGCGTTGTGATCCCGGGCAAGCTGCTGTGGGTGCCCCTGCTTGAGCAGGGCGATTGGACTGGTTGACCTCCACAGGTCCCTTGCAGCCCTCACCGTTCTGTGACACTGAGGAGCAGCAAGGCTGCGGTGGGCTGGAGGAGGCTCTCTCTAGCCGGAGAAAGCGCAGCCAAGCCCTGCCGAGCGCCGCAGAGTGCGGCCAGGCAGCTCGCCCGCTGCTAGCCGAGCCCGGCGCTGGGGCACCGCGAAGCCGCCGCCGCGGGAGGCGCTGCCCTCACCCAAGATGGCGGCAGCGGCGCCACTGCGCACAGCTCTCGCGAGGCTTGCGGCGGCGCCGGGCGCTGCCCCCTGCGAATGGCGGCGCGGAGGTGAGGCCGGGGCCGGCGGGCGGTGCCGCCATGGAGCACATCACCACACCGAAGGTAAGAGGGCGGCAGCCCCGAGGGCTTGGCTGCCGGCCCCTTGGCGTGCTTCGGGCGAGAAGAGCCGGGCCCAGCTCGCCCGGGCTCCGCTCGCCTGAGGTGCAGCCCCGCGGCGTCGGGCCTCTGCCGGGGTTGTTGTCGGGGCCATGCCTCCTCTCTGCGTTCTCTCTGCGTTCAGTCCGTGGTTAATTGCAATAAAGGAGATGTTCTTTGTCTTTCTGTCAAGGCACACGTGTCCGTGAGCGGCCCTTGCTCTTCTCAGGGGTCTCGGAGCGGCGTGCAAAGCTTAAAGCCGCTCGGTGTGGCGGTGAGGGGCTGCGTTCTGTGGCGCCGTGCCGGGAAGGACAGTTGGAGCAAGGAGGGTGTTCAGGAGGTGTCTGGGGCACCATTCGCCTGAGCCTTTGTACCGGGGTGCGGAGACCCTCCTCAGCGCTCCCGAACGAATCGAGCTGTGCCTTTGGAGCTGTGTGAAGCGAAGCAGGAGCCCCGCGCAGGCTGTGCTCAGGGCGGCTGAAGGATTGGCGTTTGCCTGGGGCAGCTGTCTGTCTGTCTAGCAACTCAGTTCGCATTCGCCTCCTTCCCTTAGTAAATACCACGAAGCTTGCCCTGGTTTGCTTTATTCTCAAGGAGGTGAATTTGGGAATGCCCCTACCCCCGTTGCCTGAAGTGCTTTGCCGGCCCGGCTTGTTTCTGGTGGCCTGGAGAAGGGGCGGTGTTAGATCCGATAATTCAATGTGCTGAGAAACATGCCGGGGGCAGGAAGATGCTCAGCTGAGACCTCTGCTCTTCGAGTTCATTTTCTGATCTTTTCCATCGTCTGTTTCAGCAGCGCCCCTGTAAAGAGGCTTACCTGCTCAATACTCCCCAGCTAATGTGTCATGCAAACTGATTGTCATAGAATCAACCAGCTTGGAAGAGACCTCCAAGCTCATCCAGTCCAACCTGTCCCCCAGCCCTATCCGGTCAACCAGACCATGGCACCGAGTGCCTCATCCAGGCTTTTCTATTAATTTTCCTGTCAGTGGATATTAGGAAGAAGTTCTTCACAGAGAGAGTGATTGGCATTGGAATGGGCTGCCCAGGGAGGTGGTGGAGGCACCGTCCCTGGGGGTCTTCAAGCAAAGCCTGGATGAGGCACTTAGTGCCATGGTCTAGTTGATTGGATAGGGCTGGGTGCTAGGTTGGACTGGATGATCTTGGAGGTCTCTTCCAACCTGGTTGATTCTATGATTCTATAATTCTATGGTGAAAAACACCCAATTATACCTATGTTCATGAAGAGGCAAATAAGCTAGAAGAACAGGAATAAAATAATGCAACCCCCCCCAATATTTCATTCTCTCTGTACTGATGGTTTTTAATAGTGTTTTTAGTGACTAGCTTAGGGTGCTTTATGAAATGCACTTCCATGTCTGGGGAATGGGCTAAAAGAAATAGCTACTCGGACTTGTTTATAGTGACTGGGCATTTGGAAGTCCGACTGGGAAGAAGTGTTTCTTTCAGAGCAACACTTTGATTCTACAGAATAGGAACAGTCTTTTATTTGCAGGTCTTTGGCTGTTTCTGCAGCTTCACACAGTAATAAACTGTGATCATCTTGGCTACGAATCCAGTAATCTCATTACTCTGTGCTAAACCTTGGCTGTTTGCTTAAACTATTTCTGCTTTAGCTGATGGAGAAACAATTATTGTGTAAAGCTGAGCTTGTGTTGCAGAAGAGGCTTTCATTCTTGCATTTCTTCCTGAGTTGTGGATGAGAAGTTAAAAGATGAGTGGTTGTGCAGATGCTGGGTTATCCATTAAAGCTGAATGAGTTTTTCATGCTCTTTTTGTGTTGCAGGTTGAAAATGTGAAATTACTAGATCGTTATACCAATAGAAAGGCAGCAAATGGGACATTATACCTGACAGCCACCCACTTGATCTATGTAGAGGCTTCTGCTGAAGTCAGAAAAGAAACATGGGTATGTTAAAGAATCACAGAATCATTGAGGTTGAAAAAGACCTCTGAGATCATCAAGTCCAATCTTGTCATCCCTGGAGACTGTTTAAACACTACTATAAACATTTCTTTATGTCTCATGCTCAAAATGAACAGGTTCTAATTGTCTTTGATAGCATTTTGATAGCAGGGTCTGGAGGGAAATGGCTGTGATGGTACTGACTGGAGAAAAGTCTCTGGCTGAGGAGCATAAAAACCTTGTCTAGTTTCCTTTCTCACACTTGTTACACCGAGCCACCAAACTTGAATTTACAGTATTTAGATGTGCACAGTTAGCCCTGAAATGAGCCTTTTTAAATTAACTCTACACTAGAATGGATATAATTTCATATGGAGATGGAAGGAAAGCAAAATGATCCAGGTAAACTGAGCTGTGCATCAGCCTCCATAAGAAATTTACATCCATCTGTAATTTTCCAGTCTTGCTGTTAGTTGATGCAGCCAAAAGTTAAATAACTATCTGGATGTTTATTACGTTTGGTTGATAAGTACCACAAATAAAGTCATTTTGTGCTTCTAGTTAGATGCAGGAAGCAGAAATGTCTGCTTGCACTGCTCTCAGCCTTATCAGTGGCCTCTGAAAAATGTGGCTGGTTTCCTGTTTTTTAGATTCTGCATCATCATATTGCAACTGTAGAGAAACTGCCTCTGACCACAGCTGGGTATCCACTCCTCATCCACTGCAAGAACTTCCATGTGGCTCACTTTGTCATTGGGCAGGAACGTGACTGTCATGAAGTGTTTACCTCGCTGCTTAAGCTTTCACAACCAGGTACTGAGGTGGGGGGTCTGCTCTGCAGATCACTGGATTGCTGCAGTTGTATTGGGGTGTCAGCACAGGAAGGGGAGGATGTGAAGTCAGAATCGGTTTCCACCACCAGAGATGGTCTGTGTGGGTTGTCCCAGGAAGTAGAGTGCTGTCCTATGAAGTTGGGCGTTTGCTTCCACCTTTTGGGAAGGAGATGGTCTTCCAAGAGGAACTTCTGAAGACCTGTACAAAGTTCCTTTGCCTTCCCGAGGCTGTTTGTGGCATCTCAGCCATTTCTTGCCACACTCGTGCTGAGTGTCCTACCCAAACCTACTCATCAGTCATTTCAGTGGCCTAGCTCTTGGCCTTGTGTAGTTCTGTGGATTCCAGACATACACAGAATTCTGGAGTCCCACAAATAAAGTTTTAAATGCTGGCACTTTTGATTTGTTCCCAACAGTACGTTGAGGCTGCTCTTGAGTGTTTGTTTTCTTTCAGTTGTGAACCCAGTGATTTGCTCTGGCTTGAAGTCACTCTTGCAGAGTGTAAGCAAAACATTCTCAAAATCCTCTGACTTCTTATGGCTTCAGTTTTTTTAGTCCATCATGGATGCATCTTAGCCTTCTTGTTCTTGCAGGACAAGCATTCCACCAAATTTCTTACCAGGCTTCTGGTTTTGGGGTGCTCCTTCAGTGCAGCTTTGTTATAAGGATGCCATTTGTGATTTTCTGTCACTAATCTAAGGGAAGGGAGTTGATGGCACCATGCTGGCCTTTATGTAGGACTTGAATAGAAGTAGAATCATAAATAGGCTGAGAGGACCTTTAAAGCTCATCCATTCTAACCCCTCTTCAGTCAGCAGGAACATCT
This sequence comes from Pogoniulus pusillus, assembly GCF_015220805.1. NCBI lineage: Eukaryota > Metazoa > Chordata > Aves > Piciformes > Lybiidae > Pogoniulus > Pogoniulus pusillus. The sequence continues at coordinate 12,293,796 of NC_087282.1, forward strand.
GCATCTTGAGCAGGTTGCTCAGAGACACAACCAGCCTGGCCTGGAATGGTTCCAGGGGTGGGGCATCTCCCACCTCTCTGGGTAGCCTGGGCCAAGGTCTCGCCACACTCACTGTCAAAAATGTCTCCCTTCTCCCTTTCTTAGTTTGAAACCATCACCCCATGTCCTGCCGCAACATGCCCTGCTCAAAAGTCTGTCCCCATGTTTCTGATACTTGGAAGAAACTTTTGTTTTGCTGAATTTGAGGTTTTGTTTGATGGATAGTAGGGCTCATGTCTATTCCTAGCATCTCCCTTGTGCGCTGAGTTTGGCAGTTTGCTGAGTTCTGAAGTTCTAAGGCTGTATCTGACAGGTTTCTGATGCTGTCTTTAAAAGCTGTCACTTCTCAGTCTGGAAGCTAAAGGCTTGGGGAGCGTCTGGAGGCGTGGGAGCTGTCGCTGCAGGGGTTACATCAGTTCCTTTTGTCTTGTGGTTATTTGTGTAATAAGCTGCAGCTCTTTTGTTCTATTTATGGATTTTTAACAGTTCTCTTTTCTCTTGCTTTAATTCCTCTGTGTATGCTTCCCGCATGTTGTTTTTTGGGGGGGGAGTGAGGCAGTGTTTGTGCAGAGCACAGAATTATTGGTGATTTGCAGATGTCTGACTGACAGCTGTGGGTTACCTGTCCCATAACCCAGCCACTTTATCAGCCTCTGACAGGTTTCACTCTGTCTCTGCAGCACTCGCTGCCTTGGGAATCAGGTGAATGAGTTAGTGGTTGGATTTGCATTAGATGAAGAGAGGGAAGGAAATTGGGGTGGTGGAGATGGAAGGGGGAAGAAATTACCATTTGTCAGACACAGCCCAAAGCCTTTGTTCGGCTGACAATAATCTTCAAGACATCCATCAAGCCTTCCCTGTGCCTTACAGCTCACAGCAGAACCATGACCTTACAGGTGCGCAGGAGCTGTTTCATCAACTCCTCACAAGAAAATACCTCTTTTTGTACACACTTTCATTTATGGATTAATTCCTGTGATATAAATCTCCTCTAACATGCTTATTGCACTGAATTCAGTTGGAAATATTTTGTTCTGGGGGGAAAAAAATCATTACTTTGAAGTTTGAATTCATTCTAACAAACTGTTTTAGCTCTCTGCATGTGGGTACTGAATACTGGAAATTCCTGAGGACTTTGTCCACGTTTAGTACTGTCCCAAATGAAAACCTGTGAATGCAAGTTGAAGAGATTAAAAAATCTGTTCTCTCCTGTCTAGTGCTCAGTTACCATCATAGCATTTTTTTTAAGGAGTGAGAATCAATCTAAGTTGGTTTGGAGTAGGCAGGAATACAGAAAGATTAAAGAAAATGTCATAGTTCTGATCTTTGAGGAAGATCAGTGTTCTCTGCAGTGACACAGCCCTTTGGATTACATAGTAAATCATTCCTAAGTCTGCTGATTTTCAGCACAAGAGGGGCATGGACCTGTTGGAACAGGTCCAGAGGAGGCCACAACAGTGATACAGGGGGCCAGAACCCTGCTGTGAGGCCAGGCTGAGACAGTTGGTGTTGTTCAGCTTGGACAATGGAAGGTTCCAGGGAGACCTCCTGGTGGCCTTTCAGGACTCCAAGGGGGCAGAAAAAGGCTGGGCACAGACTTTTGAGCAGGGCCTGTTGTGACAGGACAAGGGATGATGGCTTGAACTAAAAGAGGGAGATTGAGACTGGAGAGAAGGGATAAATGTTTGACACTGAGAGTGATGAGAGCCTGGCCCAGGCTGCCCAGATTGGTGGGAGATTCCTCATCCCTGGAACATTTGCAGGTCAAGTTGTTTGTGACTGTGAGCAGCTTGCTGTAGTTGAGGATGTCCATGCTGTCTGCAGGAAGTTGGACTGGATGAGTCTTTTCCCATCCAGACCAGTCTGGGATTGCATGATTGTTGTCTGAACATCGTTCTCATCTCCAGCTCATTGGTGCACACAGAGGGGCTCATCCAAAAAGGTGGCCTTTAAGAGGAAGTGTTGACCTCTCCCTATGTCTTTGTGTCTCTCTAACCAGTTAATTTGTCACTCTCTGCTCCCAGTGAAAGCTGAAGACCTTTACGCTTTCTCTTACAATCCCAAAATGTCTAAAGAGAGTCGGGAGATTGGCTGGAAGCTGATTGACCTGAAAGTGGATTACCAACGGATGGGAATTCCAAATGACTACTGGGAGATAACAGATCTTAACAAAGACTATGAGGTAATTCTTGCCCAAAGTGGCTATTTTACTGCAGCATCTCTTCCTTGGTGGTGGTGATAACATACAGCAGTCCTGCTGCTGCATCAGTGGTGCGTCAGGGTGAGAGCCTGCTTGGTTGGTTTGAATCAAAGCGGTGGCGTCTTGATGGGAGGTTGTGGACGGTAATGTGTGGAAGAACAGCACAGAGCTGCAGAGTCACCTTGGTTTGCTTTGATCCCTCTGGCAAAATACCAGCTCCTTGTTTTTCTAGAGAAATGTCAAACCATCTGTTAGCATAAGCCTAGGTAACTTTCACTGCTTCTGGTCTTTCCAAAGCCTGTCCCACCAGGCTGCTGACAGATGCGTGGAAGAGGAATAAATGACAATGGTTTGGCTTGGTGGGGTATGATGCAGAGTGGAGAGGGAATAGGTAAGACAACCAGCAGCAGAAAACAAGACATCCCTTTTTCTGCTGGATCTTCTGCTCAGTAAGGGCTCTCAGTCACTTCAGTCCTAACTGGCTGCTGCTATTTTCTTCTGTCTCCCTGTAAGGCCAGGCTGGATCTAAACAACATTAAAATATTTTTTTTGTCAGACTTGCTCCAGCTCCTTCTTTATGTAATTACCCATTTTATTTCTTCTGGTGACATGTCAGTCAGGCCTTTCTGTCTAAAAGACAAAGCAAACAACTCTGGGCGAGACACCAACATACTAAGTCTTGAATCCCTTCCCTGTGGTCTTCGTTCCCTTCCCCAGGAGTTTTCTTCGCTGTTATGCTTTGAGGTGAGGAAATACAGTCTTGTGCTGGTCGTTTGAAATGACTGCATCTTTGAGATCTGATGTGAGAGGTGTTTTTCTTGTTGGCTGATGAGGACATCTGAGCATGTGCCTCTAAAATCATTCATCACTGTGAAGGTTTCCCTGTTGCTGTGTAACTCTCGGGTGCCAGTGCTTTAGTATTTCCTCAGGATTTGCAGTTTGTTTTCAAACTGACCAGCCTAAAGTAAAGCTAAACTTGGAGAACAGCCTCTCTGTGAAGTACCTGCTGAAAAGACTGCTTGTGTGAGCAGAAGTGGTAAAGCTGTTCTCTGAGGATGCTCCCTGGTTGCTAGAAGCTCATTTCAAGTTGAGTAAGATTTAGAGGGGACTTACAAAGTAATGTTATTCCTAATTTCTTTCTTTTAGTCAGAATTTCTTCTACTATTTATGGATCTAAAGAACTTTTCATATATATTGCACACTGTGCAGTCTCTTTTTTTAGGTTTGATTGCAAAATTGATTGTTTCCTTAACCACATGGTTTTATTTTGCTCCTAAGTGCATCTTAATGGCTTGAAAGTTTGGATGTGGTCTGTGTTAGATACAGGAACATATCATTTGCTTTGGTCTTTGCTTATAAATCATAGAATTGTGGAGTGGTTTGGGTTGAAAGAGACTTTTAGAGGTCATCTAGTTCAACCTTCCTGCAGTCAGCAGGGACATCTGCAACTAGAGCAGGTTGCTTAGAGCCTTCTCCAGGCTGAGCAACCCCAACTCTCTCAGCCTGGCCTCGCAGCCCTTCCATCATTGCTGTGGCCTCCTCTGGCCCTGCTCCAACAGGTCCCTATTTTTGCTATGTTGAGGACTCCAGAGCTGGCCCCAGCACTGCAGGTGGGAGTCTCAGCAGAGCAGAGGGGCAGGATCCCCTCTCTCCACCTGCTGCCCCATGCCTCCAGGAGAGGGCTGGCTCTGAGCTGGGAATGCATGGCACCAGCTCAGCTCCAGCTTTTCACCCCCACCCCAGCACTTCCCATAAATGCTGGATCATAACCTAGAGGTGAATTTTTCATGATTTTTGAATTGCTGAGCAGTAACACCTGCATGTTTTCCTTCTCATCCAGGTTTGCAACACTTACCCCCCTGAAATCGTGGTGCCCAGAGCTGCTAACAAGACGGTGGTGAGCGGCAGCTCCCGGTTCCGAAGCAGAGGGCGGATTCCGGTGCTTTCCTACTTATATAAAGAAAACAATGTTAGTTCTTCATTAGCTGCTTTCTCTGGGGAGTAAGGGTCCTCCTTCCTGTCCACTCTTCTGTTAGAGAAAGAATGAGATGATTATTAGAGTGTTTTAGTGTTGTATTTGACAACTGTGCTGCTCTTTACAACCTAATATTGCCTTGTTCTGAGTCACAGAATAACCTAGTTAAAGACAAGCACTTGGGACACATCCAGAGCTGTGCAAAAAGCTTCCTGTCTGGAATTTTTTATCAGCTTACAGCAAGGCTTTGTTCTGGGAGGGGGGCAGGTATCTCTTGTTTAGCCATTCTGAATAAATGCTTTTAACAAGTTACACCCAGAAATAAATCCCCACTAGCTCAGAGTAAGTGAAGGCTTCAGGTTTGGTTTGGTTCTTTTTCCACTGAAGACCAGAATGTAAATTAACTTTGCTGGCTCAGCAATCTTTCAGTGTTTTTGATGCAGATGTTAAGAAAATGCTGTCACAGTCAAATTGTTTTCCTGAGGAAGTGTGCCTTGACCTGGGCAACTGCATGGAGTTGCGCTGGCAGCTCTTAACGTTTCCTCAAAGCCATGTTCAGTGCAGTTCTGAGTGTGGAACAGGAACAACTGAGAACCAGAGTTGTGGAGAAGAGTGGTTTGGACAATGGAATCCAAGTGGAAAACATGAGAAACACCCATATCTGGGATCCTGTTCATCAGGCAGAGATTAGTGTGTTTGAGACTCATGAATGATTTGGGTTGGAAGGGACCCTAAAGATCATCCAGTTTGAACCCCCCTGCCATGGGCAGGGACACTTCCCAGTGGACCAGGCTGCTCAAGGCCTTATCCAACCTGGTTGTGAACACCTCTAGGGAGAGAGCATCCACAGTCTTTCTGGGCAGCTTGCTCCAGTGTCTTCCCCACCCTTGCTGTGAAGAATTTCTTCCTAATCTGCAGTCTAAATCTGTACTCTTCCAGCTCAAAGCTATTGCCTCCCATCCTAGCACTACAGGCCCTTGCAGAAGTCCCTCCCAGCTCTCCTGTAGTCCCCCTTTAGGTACTGGAAGGCTGTTGTAAGGTCTTCCTGGAGCCTTCTTTTCTCCAGGCTGAACATCCCCAACTGTGTCTCAGCCTGTCCCCATAGAGGAGGTGCTCCAGTCCTCTGACCATCTCCATGGCCTCCTCTGAACCCACTTCAACAGAAAGGACACAACAGTGAAGTTTGCTGTGGGACTGCTTGACCTCGCTATTTTAAGATACCCAAACTAGTAGCATTGGGAAATATCCCCATAGCATTTGTGTGTGTCCTTTCAAGCAGCAGCTTTTCAGTGAAGCAGGGAACAGGACTCTAGTGTTGCTTGGGGCAGTGCAATGAAGATAAGCATGTGAGCTGTTGTGTGTTGCAGGCTGCCATATGCCGCTGCAGCCAGCCCCTCTCTGGCTTCAGTGCACGCTGTCTGGAGGATGAACAGATGCTGCAGGCCATCAGAGAAGCCAACCCTGGGAGCCCCTTCATGTATGTTGTAGACACAAGGCCAAAGGTACCTTCTTGGGGGTTTGTGGCTACTTTTTAAGCTTGTCTTGTGCATTAATGCCATTTCCAGTTCATGCTGTCACCACTCCACTGGTGCTTTCTTGTGCTGTGTTGGGTTAAATGGTGTCAGTCCTTCATCAGCAGTTCAGCATCAGACTTCTGGTTTGGTGTCTCAATGTGCAGTATAAAACTGCAATGCTAAGTGCTGTTAGGAATCCTGGAGTCTTCTGGATTGAGGTTTAAGGATGACCTGAAGCAATTGGCAGTTCTGAAGCTGGCTGAGACACTGAAGCGTTTTCCTGCAGAGAGCATGGTCTTCAATATTGTGTTGGAGAGAAGCCTCAAGATTGAGTTCCAAGAGGCTGAAGTGGTTTTATCAGTAAACTTGACAAGAAGTGGGGCCTCTGTGACATGTCATAACAATTGAGGAGAGCAATTTCTCCATGATTTTGCCTTTGTAGAAGTAACATTTAATTCTCATGACATGCAGCTTGGAGTTTAATACCGTGCAGCTCCTTAGGTCTGTAGCCACTGTTTGGGGCTGGAACTTCATTGTTGAGATGTTTCTGTAAGAGGATATTGAAGAAACAGTCACGAGGTGAAATCTCTTGACTGTCATCTTGAGGAGCTGAATTTACAAAGCAATTCCAGTGGTTGTCTTGTAAGTGTATTGATTTGGATTAGTTGGTATAAGCAAATTAGATCACAAGGATTTTCATAGTGCATAGCTGTTTACATGCAAGGATTTCAGAGTGCTCTGATCATTTGAAAATGGACCTTTCTGAGCACCTCCTTCTTTGTTCAGATCCTGCAGCTATTTTATAGGAACCACAGATTTAGTGAAACTGCAACAAGGGCAAGAGGGAAAAACAGCTTCTTGAGGAAAAAGGGTATGCTTCACCTGTTGTTCCAAGATGTGTTTTGGCTTTTTGTAGTGTGGCATTCTCCAGAGAGAGACATAAAATTGCAGAGTGGGTTGTTGATAACAATGTCTGCCTGCTCTCTTGGGACAGACAGCTTCCAGCATCATTAATATTCCCCTGCAGTCTATTATTGATGGTGGTTTTTTTTTTCACCAAATAGGTTTTATCTTTGTGAAAAAGGGAGAATTTAAAACTCCTAGCACAACCTGTCTTACTCTGAGTGGTAGAACTGAACCACTAGGGTTACTTAGTTGTTCTAAAGATATTCATACTGATTTTCCTGCTCTCCCTCTCTGTGGAGGCAAATCACTCCTCTTCCCAAAATAAGTGAAGGACTGAGGAGCTGTTTTTGTCACCCCTAAAGATTTCCTGGTAGCTCTTGAACTTTTCTTGGTGATATTAGAGCACCTGGCTTCCTTTTTAATGTTTTTTCTGCAGTACAAGTTGTTTGCTGTGTTCTATCTGCTCCACTTCAGTATTTCTGTGTTGCCCTCGAGTTGTTTTATTTTGGCTGTGAAAAGCTTGAGAAGTGTCTTTCTACACCCCAATGTGGACATGTTACTTGTGAAAATGACCTTCTTAGTTCTACTTTCCTGTGCTGCTGCTGTCTGAATGTTTGGGTAGCTTCACACTCAGGGCAGACTCCCCTTTTACCTGTTTTGATGACAGCAGTGTGCTGAAGTCTAGCATGGTTTTGATATCACTTGCCCTAGGAAATTCTTTCCAGGGTCTTAATGAGTCTCCACATATGGATTAGATGGAAACACTGGCATGGTTGTGATGAGACAGCTGGAAGGTTTCCTTGGGAGGTGGGAGATAAGGTCTGGGCAGCAATCATAGAATTATAGAATTATTTTGCTTGGTAAAAGATCTCTAAGATCATGAAGTCCAACCATCAACACCACCATGGCCATTAAACCATGTCCCCATATGTCATGTCCACGTGTTTCTTGCACACCTCCAGGGATGGTGACTCCTCCACCTCCCTGGATAGCCCATTCCAGTGCCTGACCACTCTTGCAGGAAAGAAATTGTTCCTAATCTCCAACCTAAACCTCTCCTGGTACAATTTCAGGTCATTTCCTTTCATTCTATCACCCGATACTGGGAAGAAGTGACCAATCCCCACCTTCCTCCAATGTTTTTTCAGTGACTTGTAGAGAGCAATGAGATCTCCGTTCAGCCTTCTCCTCTCCAGTTCCCTCAGCTGCTCCTCACCAGACCTGTTCTCCAGACCCTTCACCAGCTTGGTTAACTCCTCTGTGCTTGGTCCAGCCCCTCAATGTCCTTAGAGCAGTGAGTGCCCCAAAACTAAACCCAGGATTCAAGGTGTGGCCTCCCCAGTGCCCAGTACAGGGGCACAATGGTTTTGATGCCATTTACCTTAGGAAATTCTTTCCAGGATCTTAATGAGTCTCTTTGTTTGGACTGGATGGAGAAAGTGGCATGGCTGTGGTGAAATAGCAGGAAGTGCAGTTTGTGAGGTGGGGAATTAGGTCTGAGCAACCTTTTCTGGGAGAATTAAGGACTTGCAGAACAGACTCAGGTACTTCTGTTACAATTTTTTCTCTCTCTTTTTTTTTTTTCCTACCCACTTTCTGTTCCCTTCCATCTGGCAGTTGAATGCCATGGCCAACCGAGCTGCTGGGAAGGGCTATGAGAATGAGGACAATTATGATAACATCTGCTTTAAGTTTATTGGCATTGAAAACATCCATGTGATGCGCAGCAGCCTGCAGAAGCTCCTGGAAGGTGGGTATGGGCTGTGCAGGTGGCTGATATTCATTACCCTTGCCTGCTTAAACCCCACCTGCACCTGGGTGTTGCGAGGAAAGCAGATAAGCAAAGGTGATATCTTGCTTTGTTTACTGCATTGAAGTGGCTTGGAAGGTTTAATGTTGTCCAAATGCTTTGTTGCAAGACATTTTATTTATTACTGTGCTTCCTTTTACAGTGCTTCAAAAGTAGCAACTAAACCAAACAGCATTCCTTAGCTGTGCTGCTTGCATGAAGTATTAATTTCTTAAACGTGCATAAAAGATTCATTTCTTAAGTGTGCTGAATTAAAAGGCCAGAGAAGCAGCAGATTTTCAGTAAGAAGTAGCACAGTTTTCAGGAAGGAAAACTAATTACTGAAAGAAAACTAACTTAGGTTGTTGGGGAAATTACTTTGCTGGGCTTTGCTTGCTTAGATTTGGAGTGTTTCAGTGTTAAACTGTTATTTCTGATTGAAAGGAAAACAGCTTTGCTGTGTGCTTCCAAAGAGTTTAATCTTGCAGAGCCCCACCATGGTGGGGGTTGGAAGGGACCTCTGAAGATCATCTAGTCCAACCCCCCTGCTAGACCAAGGTCACCTGGAGTAAATCACTCAGGAATGCATCCAGGCAGGTTTGGAATGCCTCCAGAGAAGGAGATTTCATGAACAGCTTTGGGTTTTCATTTATTTCAGATTCCCGTACCTGAACTTGGGTTTAATACATTAAAATGTATTAAAACATTAATTTAATCCATGAAAATACATTAAAATGCAGGAGTGGCTCTGCATTAAGCTACTCTCTGAGATTGTGATCTTGGAGAGGAACACAAAGCAGGGCAGAAGAAATACCTGAGCTACTGGAGATCAAGAGGTGAATCGGGTCCTTGTTTTCACTAATTAATGGCCCTCCTCCAAAATGAGAAGGTGATGGTGGAGCTTGGATCAAACCAGCAGGCTCTGCTAGCTCTTTTCCAGCACTGTTACCAGCCAAAGACTGCAACACAGGGTGGAGTGGCTGCTGCAAATCATTCTGTTTGCTCCCTGGGCTTAATCTTCTAAAACCTAATCCAAGTGCTGCCATTGAGAAGTTTAATGTTTTAGTAACCAACCTAATGGTCATCTTGCTTCAAAACAGTTGAATAATTCATGGTGCAGATTGCCTGGCCAGGTAGCACTGCAGCATCCATGGTGACCTTGGTGAAAAATGAGCTTGTTCACATAACCAAGAGCTTGGCCTGATCACAAGTTTAAGTCCTCATTTGCCTGCTCCTAGCAGATTTATTCCACAGTGGAAGAAGAGAGAGAATAAATGTTTGCTCCCATTTTTTTTCATGGACGGTGAGGAAATCTCTCTCTGGTGCCCATGAGCTGTATTACTGTTTTCTATGCTGGGATTCACTAGTGTTTGAGGTGCCACCAAGTTTAAAGATGTAGTTTTCTTCTGTGAATTAGAACTCCCTCTCCAGGTGCTTGTGGTGCAGCTGAGTGTTAACTCAGTATCACACACACATTGCTAGTGCAATAACAGATCACTGAACACTTCCTTTGCTGGTAATAAAAAAGCCTTCAGCTGAAAAAAACACAATGATTTACCATTAGCTAACAAAGAGGAGAACATTTTGAGATCCTCACATTCTCTGAGATAAAAATTGCTAGTTCTTGTTTTCATGTGTGCAACCAGTAGTGTATGTGTCCTTTAGACACAAAATATTGCTGCTGACGCTTAGAAAGGGTGGAAATGTTAGCTTTGAAGATCTCTCCAGCTCTGCTGCTGTGAGGAGATAATGAGGAGGTGGGAAGGGGAGCAAGATGTTGTTAATGGGATATCAGCTAATTGCTTTGTTTGTGTTCTTAGTGTGTGAAATGAAGTCCCCCTCAATGAGCGATTTCCTCACTGGGCTGGAGAACTCAGGTTGGTTACGGCACATTAAGGCTGTGATGGATGCAGGTGTCTTTCTTGCCAAGGTAAAACTCTACTCCATCCTGCAGGGGGATACAAAGATATGTGCTTGTGTGTTAGGGACTGTTCCAAAGACTGTCAGGTTGGCTCTGAAAAGAAAGAGGGAAAACATTGCCGTTCAGGTTGGCCTCAGCTCTCAAAAGCAAGCCTGCAGTTGGACAGCATCAAGCTGGCTCTCTCATAGAGACTTCCTGTGACTGAACTAAATGCTGTAGGGGTTATGACATTGTCCTGTTCACTGTGTTATCATAGAATGGTTTAGGTTGGGAGAGACCTCAAGGATCATACAGCTCCAACCTCCTGCTCCAACCAACTGAAGTTCCCAGTCTCTGCTCAATTATTATCCTTTATTCATCCACCCAATTTTTCTTCAGAGGAGGGGACACAACCCAGGAAAGTGTTTGAGTCCCTGTCCTTGGAGATCAGACTCGATGTGGCCCTGGGCAGCCTGCTCACTGCAGGGATGTTGGACAAGATGTCTTTTGAGGGTCCCTTCCAAACCAGATGCAATCTGTGAATCTGTGACTGAGAATCCTTGGCCTTTCAGAAGCCTGAACATTGTGAGGGGGTTTGCCTGCTGGCAGTCAGTCGGTGATGCTGACAGGAGCTGCTACAGCATTTTATTGCAGTCGGTTTTTCCTTTGGGTTGATGGCTCCCTGCCCAGAAATGGCACATTTCCATGCTCCAGATGACAAATGGCTAATTTTTCTCTTGGGTTTTAGGCCAGCCAGGTAAATGCAGATGAAGGGAGGGCATTTAATGGTGGTAACTGACCTAGAAAGCTGCTAAAGTGCTGTGTCTGCTCTCTCCTGCCAGGCTGTGAAGGATGAAAAAGCCAGCGTCTTAGTGCACTGCTCCGATGGGTGGGATCGCACCGCGCAGGTCTGCTCCCTGGCTGGCCTCCTCTTGGATCCCTTCTACAGGACTTTTAAAGGCTTCATGGTAAGGACACCCATGTTGGAATGCCAAAAATAAAAGGCACTTCCTGCATGTGTAGTGTAAACAGGCCCTAATTAAATGTTTTAGGCCATTTCCTGGCCACAAGCAGTGGGTGACCTATATAAACCCAGCTTTGATTCTAGAACCCAGCTGTAATTGCTCTGAGCAGCAGCAGCACAGCCCAGCAGTGGTTGTTTTACACGTCCCAAACCTTTGTCTCCTTGAATGTCCACATGAGATCCACTAATGAGACACTGCAGCAAGAGATGAGTGAGCAAGGGATGCAGCTCTGGCAGCAGTCCACCAAAAAGTGGTGAAGATTTGCAGTATATAACCTCTCATCTGCTAGGCCTTAAAATTGGGTGAACTTGTTTGCCTGCACAGGGCAGCATCAAACCTGTGTATAGTGCAAAACCTCTGCAGCAAATGCTGGATCCTGCACCTGGGTCACAACAGCCCCATGTAGTGCTTCAGGCTTGGGGCAGAGTGGCTGGAAAATGCCTAGTGGAAAAGGAACTGAGTGTGCTGGTTGGCAGTGGCTGAAGATGAGCCAGAGTGTGGCTAGGAGGACCACCAGCATCCTGGCTTGGATCAGCAATAGTGTGGTCAGCAGGAGTAGGGAAGTGATTTTTGCCTCTCTGATAGGCACTGGGGAGGCCATGTCTTGAATCTTCACTTCCATTTTGAGCCCTTACTCCAAGAAAGGCATTGAGGAGCTGTAACAGGTCCAGAGAAGAGTAACAAAGGTGGGGAAGGGTCTAGAGAACAGGGCTGGTGAGCAGCAGCTGAGGGAACTGGGGTTGTTCAGTCTGGGGAAAAGGAGGGTGAGAGAAGACCACATTACCATTCCCTGTAAGAAGGTTGGAGTGAGGTAGGGATTGGTCTCTTCTCCCTAGTATTGAGTACTAGGATGAGAGAAAATGGTCTGAACTTGCCTCAGGAGAGGTTTAGGTTGAGTATTAGGAACAATTTCTTTGCTGCAAGAGTGGTCAGGCATTGGAACAGGCTGCCCAGGGAGGTGGTGGAGTCGCCGTCCCTGGAGGTGTTCCAGAAATGTGGACACGGCACTTTAGGACATGGTTTAATGGCCATGGTGGTGTTGGGTTGATGGTTGGGTTATTCTGGAAGCCTTTTCCAATCAAAAAACATTTCTAGGACTGTATGATTCATTTAAGACTTTCTTAAAGCCATTACATGTAAGTTTGCTTCTACTGCAGGCGTGTTCATACTTGAAGCCATCAGTGCACAAATACAGTGCAGTCTGTGTTCTTGTCTGTCTTCTCTTGTTAACACCGTGACAGACAGACTCCCCTGAGCCCCTGCTCAGAGCAGTTCCTTAAACAAAACCCTGAACTCAGAACAACACAAATTTCACCTTCTCTGGTGTGTTGCACTGCTAGGTCTGTTTCCTTGCAGTCCGTGCTGGTTTTCTTACTGTTCCTTGAGACCACACTGCAGTCTTGTAACAATTAAAATTGCATCAGAGCAAGACACATCTTGCCTGGAGTTTCCCTCTGGATGATTCTGTATGAGCCAGGGAGGGTATTTTTTGGTAGATCAGGAGCAGGAACTGAAACAGATTAATGTTTGTTTGTCCACTCTGTCCACTGCTGGAACTCTACCTGCAGTGCTGAGGCCAGCTTTGGAGTCCTCAGCACAGCAGACATGGAGCTGTTGGAGCAGGGCCAGAGGAGGCCACAGCTGTGATGGGAGGGCTGGAAGGCCAGGCTGAGAGAGTTGGGATTATTCAGCCTGGAGAAGAGAAGGCTCCAGCGAGACCTGGTGGCCTTTCAGGATTCAGTGAGCTAGAAGAAAGCTGAGGACAGGCTTTTGACCTGGGCCTGTTGTGACAGGATAGGGGGAGATTCAGAGTGGAGAAAGGAAAAAAATGTTTGACACTAAGGGTGTGAGAGCCTGTCCAGGTTTGTTCAGAGAAGTGGTAGCTGCTCCATCCCTGGAGCCAGTGCAGGTCAGGCTGCAGATGTTCCTGTTGACTACTAGCAGCATTGGTTCTAAGCTTTTAAAGTTTAAGTCTTTATTTTGCTGTTTCTAAACCAAGTAATACTCTTTTTTTTTCCCCTCTCTGCTTTGGAATGACAGATCCTCATAGAAAAGGAGTGGATTACAATGGGCCACAAGTTCTCCCACAGGTAGGAGCTGTGTGTTGTCTAGGTTGTGGTGTCTAGGTGAAGGCTGGGAAATTCACGTGGTGTTGCAGCTTCATGGGAGCACTTATTTGAGATGGGAGCACTCATGTCAACTGTAAATGAGATACAAGACAGAGGAGGGAAGATCTGGAAAACACTGGAATAGGTGACATAAAGGCAGTGTCTGCTGGGGTTATGTAATCACTGCTTCTCTTGCTGCTTGGCAGAATCATACATTCTTGAACAAATTGCTTGAGTTTTGAGTGTGTGCCTACCTATAGAATCCCAATCATTAGAACCACAGAGTTGTTTCAGCTGGAAAAGAGCTCTAAAATGGGCTCTAACCATCACCTTAACACCACCATGTCCTGAAGTGCTATGTCCACACATTACATGAGAAGTGATAATCTTCTGGCAGAACATATTCATTCAGTGCCAGTCATTTTGGGAAGAAAACCTCAGCTGGTGGTTTTTCAGGATGTTTACCAGGTTCAAAGCTTAAACTTGAGCCCATTACAGGTGCTCAAACCTAATTTGACCTTCTTTCTCCAGGCAGATTAAAAATGCTCTCAGTCCTGTAGTTCAGAGATTCCTAGAATGGTTTGAGTTAGAGGGGATCTTAAAGATCATCCAGTTCCAAACCTCTTGCCATGGGCAGGAACACCTCCCACTAGACCAGGTTGTTCAAGACTTCATCCAACCTGGCCTTCAACACCTCCAGACCAGGTAGCCTGTATCTGGATGAGGCACTTAGTGCCATGGTCTAGTTGACTGGCTAGGGCTGGGGAATAGGTTGGACTGGATGATCTTGGAGGTCTCTTCCAACCTGGTTTATTCTATGATTCACGTTGAATTACCTCTTGTATTTACATATGTTTGTATAGAGAAATACAATGTTTAATGTCAAGGGGATTCTTTTTCTGCTGTAAGCTATCCCCTCCTGTGTTGTTTGCAGGTGTGGCCATTTGGATGGTGACCCCAAAGAGGTGTCCCCTGTCTTCACACAGTTCGTGGAATGCGTCTGGCAGCTCATGCAGCAGTTCCCCTGCGCCTTTGAGTTCAGCGAGCGTTTCCTCCTTGAGATCCACGACCATGTCTACTCCTGCCAGTTTGGCAACTTCCTGGGCACCTGTCACAAGGAGCGGGAGGATCTGAAGTGAGTTGGAAGCCAACAGGACAGGTTCATACATTCATAGAACAGTTTGGGTTGGAAGGGACTGTAAGGATCCTCCTGTTGCAACCCTTTGCCATAGGCAAGGACACCTCCCACTAGACCAGGTTGCTCAAGGCCTCATCCAACCTGGCCTTGAAGGCCTCCAGGGAGGGGACACCCACAGTCCCCCTGGGCAACCTGTTCCAGTGTCTCCTCACCTTCACTGCTGCTTGAAATGTCAGAAGAAGGCCAGGTTGTGTTTCTTTGTGTTTTTAATGTCACTGTAGATTCATTAAGGATGAAGTTGTCAATAGAGGCTCATGTTCTGCAGTGTGGAAAAAAAAATAATGACTTTGGGGATACAATTAATCTCAGGTGTTCTAATTTGGACCTCCATAACTTGCAGATACCTCTTTTTGGACTGGGCAGTGCCCATTTTAAGTGGCTGTATATTCCTATGGGGTATATCTAGATCTAAAGAAGAAATGTTTGACCCTGAGCTTGTGAGACCCAGGCCCAGGTTGCTCTTAGAAATGGAAGATCACCATCCATGAAACTATTCCAGCTCAGGTTGTTTGGGGCTCTGAGCAGCCTGCTCTAGTTGCAGATGTCCCTGAAGGCTGCAGGATGGTTGGTCTAGATGACTTTGAAAGCTTTGTTCCCACCCAAATCAATCTGATTCTATGATCTCGTGTTGATGACATTAATCACGTGCCGTGTAAAAATAATCCTTGGCTCCCTTACTCTAACTCTGCTTGGAAGAGCTGGCCTTCTTATTCCACTTCACTTCTTTGTTTTAGTGATTAGGTGTTATTTGTGATTGACAGAATCTTTGAGAAGACCCATTCTCTGTGGCCTTTCCTCTTGCAGAAGAAGCAGGAATTCAGAAACCCTTTGTACAGAGGATTTACAGCTTACAAAGAGCTTCAGCCAAACACTCTGCCTTTCAGTTTCCAGTAAGTTGCTTATTTAAGCAGGGGCAGAAGGAAGGGTGGCATTTCTTTCCTTCTAAGGTAGGTTCAGGTTTCATGGAATACATTTCCCCTGATGAGCTTGGTATGGTTTACCTTTCCCCTCCATTCCTCACTCATAAACTGAGGGGATGGTGCTAAGCAAGTGCAGCTATTGTCACATAAAATCAGTTTTCTTTGGTGTTAAGAATGCACTGAGGAAAGGATGACCTTCAGTTGTAGACAGCCCCCACACCTCCTGATTTCTCTGTCCAGTTTCTGTCATGGGTTAGGTAATGGTTAAAGTTCTTCCTTTCATCCTTTTAAAGATACATTAAGGAAGCCTTTCCAAGAGGAATTTCAGTCAGGGTAATGTTCACAAGACTGATTTCTTGTTGCCAACTCTTGCTACTTGCCCAGAGCGTTACAGCTGCAGTGGTTAAGTCTTCCTTGGTTTCTGGCTCACTCCTGATCCCTGCTGAGTAAAAGAGGGATGGAAATGTGGTTTTAAGTGCTGTGTGGCTACCGTTGGGCAAGGACATTCACAGAAGTAGGAAGATGGGGGAAACTGAGAGCTTTAGATGTGAACTGCCCAAACCTCCAGGGAGTCTGTTACACAATAAAGTGTCTTTCTGTCTTGTGCTGTGTGAGAAGGAGCAGCTCTCAGTGACAGAGCAGGAGGTGTACAAGGGACCATCAGAACCAAAATGGTATTTGGGAGTAGACAGTTTCAGGTACAGTTTCAGGGTTAACTCTTGAGTTGCCTGTGTGCAAGTGAAAACCCAAACATCTCCTTTCCTTGGAAAAAAGTCACCTCATGTTTCTCTTATGTGAATGATGTGACAGAAAGAGGGGGAAAATGCATCTTCCAACAGCAGCTTCTTCCTGTGGGAAGGAAAATTAGATCCCAGGCAGAAAGTGATGGACAAACTCAGGTTCATCTGTCTAAAGGGTGAAGCACAAAGCAGAAATGCTGAAATCCTCAGAATTTTTTTTTAAATTTATGATCATTTTCTCACTGAGACTGAATTTTACTGCCCCTGGCTGTTGGCCAGCAGCACCTAAGTGCCTGCCTAATTCTCTTTTTTTCTTGCTTTGAGATTTTGGTGTGGGATGTACAATCGCTTTGACAAAGGAATGCACCCTAAACAGCCTGTGCTAGATCACCTGCTTAGCTGCATGAGCCAGAAGGTGAAACTGGAGGACAACGCATCTGAGCTGGAAAATGTGAGTCTGGGTCTCAATGACATTGAAAATCACTTACTGGTTTTGGCAAATATGACTGGGATTGGAGTCTGGCACTGAGCTGTTGTCACAGCATGCTGGGCTGAGCTGGGCAGAATCAGGGGATCGAGGGGGACCTCACTAAGTTTGCAGATGATGCCAAGTTGGGGGGCAGTCTTGATCTGCTGGAGGGTAGGAAGGCTCTGCCAAGGGTTGTGGCCAGGCTGCATCAATGATTTGAAGCCATTGGGATGAGTTTCAGTGAGGCCTGGATTCTGCATTTGGGTCACGACAGCCCTGTGAACCCTACAGGCTTGGGGCAGAGTGGCTGGAAACTAGCTGGTGGAAGAGGACCTGGGCTTGTTGGTTGACAGTGGCTGAAGGTGAGCCAGCAGAGTGCTCAGACGGCCAAAAAGGCTGGCAGCATCCTGACCTGAACAAGAAATAGTGTGGCCTGCAAGACAGGGGAAGTGATTGTGCCCCTGCACTGGGCACTGGTGATGCTGCAACTCAAATCCTGGGGTCAAGTTTGGGCCACTCACTCCAACAGGGACACTGAGAGTCTGGAGCATGTTCAGGGGAGGGCAACAAAGCTGGCAAAGGGGCTGGAGAACGGGGGTGGTGAGCAGCAGCTGAGGGACCTGGTGTTGTTCAGCCTGGAGAAAAGGAGGCTGAGGGAAGACCTCTGGTTCTCTACAACTCTCTGAAAGGAGATTGGATCCAGGTAGGTTAGGTCTCTTCTTCTAAAGAACAAGTGATAGGATGAGAGAAAATGGCCAGATGTTGCCCTAGGGGAGCTTTAGATTGGACATGAGGAACAATTTCTTCCCCTTGAGAGTTGTCAAGGCCTGGCCCAGGCTGCCTGGAGCAGTGGTGAAGTCTCCATCCCTGGAGGGCTTTTGAAGCTGTGAAGATGTGATGCTGAGGGACAGGGTTCAGTGGTGACCTGGCAGTGCTGGTTGAGAGTTGGACTTGATCTGAAAGGTCTCTTCCAACCAAAATGATTCCATGATGTTGCTGTAATAGATTTGATTCACTTCAATTCTTATCTGCTAGGTAAAATATGGGATGTGATTGGCCAGGTCCTGTTGCAGGCCCAGGATGTTCTGCTTCTCAGTGTGAAGGAGCTGTTAAAAGAACATCTGAGTTTCACCTCCACTCACAGCCAACTTCAAGGGAGAAGAAAAGAATGGGCCTGCTTTCCCTCCCCTCCCTTAAGTAATATGAAAGTGGCTTTTTTCTAATGCTTAAACCCCTACTTGGAATATCCTTTCTATGCATACAGAGAAACACCCCAGAAACCAACAACAGACCAAACTACCCCTAACCTAGAACCACAAATAAACAGAACATCAACCACAAACCACAAAGAAGCCCCTACAAATGCAGTAGTATATGAGTCATCCACAAGTACACCATGAAAAGACCTGTCAGTGTCCTTTGCCAGGTTGATGTGAATAGTGTTATGACTTCAACAGTGAGGGTTGTATCGAATTTGTAGGATCACAGAATGCTTTGGGTTGGAAGGGACCTTAGAGACCATCTAGCTCCAGCCCTCCTGCTGTGGGCAGGGACACCTTTCACTAGACCAACTTGCTCCAATGTAGAAATCATAGAATCACTAAGGTAGGAAAAGACTTCTAAGATCCTCAAGTCCAGCCTTCTACCCAATGCTTCCACGACCATGTCCCAAAGTGCCACATGTACTCGTGATGTGTAACGTTCTGTGTGGATGACAGGGCTGAAGAGGCAGCACTGGCACAGAACTGTTGCTGCTGACAGTTGGGTTTTGCCTGTCCCTTACAACTGGGAGCACAACCTGTCCTTAAGAGTTTTCTGTCTTTTTGTTTGAATAGAAACTTCCTTTCTGTGATGGTCCTTTGCCCAGCGAAGCTTGCTCCTTACCAAAAGGAGGACGTGCTGCTTCCAAAACCCCAATGCTCAACACTCCTCAGGATTATGAAGGGGACCCACCTCCTGTCTTGAGCAATGGTGCTTCAGAAGGGGACACAGATGTTCTGCCAGATGGGGACCAAAAGCACAAGGGCAACCTGTCCCATCACCAGGAGGACCTCCATGATCTTAATGACTCCATTGAGGTTTTAGGCCCTGAAGCTCAGGATGGAAAGCTGCAGCACCACTGACCAGCTCGGAACTGCACCTGGTGCACCAGATGCTTGTGGTGAGGTGTGAGGGAGCTGTGCCTCCACCAGGATGGAGATCCCTAACCCATGAGAGCTGTGAGTAGGTGTGTTTGTAAGGAGCTGTGCTCCTGTGCAGAGGAGTCTGCACTTGGGTTGGTTTGCATTGTTTGGCAGCTAAAATGATGAGGAGCTGCCTCGAAGGCCACTCTGAGTTGGTGTGAACCTCGTTCCTCAGTGGACACACAATGTGTGCTTAAGGTTTGCCTGCCAGGATTGGTGCTTCAAGCTGAAAGAAACCTTGGCTGAAAGATATCTTAGGAACTACTGGAGGAGAAGGAGGAAGAAAAATGCAACTTATTTATTCCTGATGGTACAAGACCATCTTAACATGATTAAAAAAAAATAGTTCATCTTAAAATGACAAAAGCAATCCCATCCCTTCTCTTAGCTGTGAATGAGTCTGTGCATGGACCCTCACCTCGTGGCAGAACTGATTTGTCTTTTGGTTCCTATGCAGATTTGTCAAACAAAACCAAACCCCCCTGTGCCTTTTTTCTGAGACCAATTTGATGTCCAGCTACCTAAGCTCCTGGTTTTATTGGTGTAGTTTAGAGTGCAGTGCTTGGTCTTTGTTGGAGTCAGTATTTTTAAATAAGGTTTTTACCTGCTGCCAGCTTTTCCAGGATCTTTGCAGATCCCCCTGAGTTGAGTTTAGTAGCTTCTTTCTAAGCAGACTTTTCAAAGAATAAGCTTTTATGGACCTCATTTACTGATTGTGAGGGTACAGCAAGCAGTAGAGCCTCAGAGGGTACAGCAAGCCCCAAAGACAACCTGAGACAGGGGGATTTTTGATTAGAAGTGAGAAAAGAGAGGGAAAAACTAGATGGAGCTTTTGTTTCTTGGTCTTGGTTTTATGGTCTTGGTTAAACTAAAGCAAGAGAGAAACTCTTAGTTCCAAAGTAGAATCAGTGTGGTTTCCTCACATCCATCCATGAGGCAATAGCTGCAGTTGAGGTATGTCCTGGTATTGAAATGGGGTCTAAAATGGGGACTTCACATTCCAGACTTGAGTGTTTGCAGGGAATGTTGAAATGCATGAGCCTTAGAGGTTCTTCATCTGTCAAGACATGGTGATGTGAGCAATAGATCTCATGGCAATGAACTCTGCATTCCTTGAAGGTGATAATAAGGGATGTTTCCTTATTGCAGTGAGAAGTAGACATCCTTGCTCATGGCTGTGCCCCATCTTGGATTCAGCTCTGGTGCTTCTTAATGCTGCTTGGTCTCTTGAAACTGCAGCAATCTCAGCTGGAGGTACTAGTTCAGAGTTTCAGCTTGAAAACAGTGGTGGATATTCCACTTATGCAGAAGTCTTGTGAAGAACTGAGGACTCCTCAGGGAAGTGATGGCCCAGGAAGGTTGTTCCACAGCACTTCTGTAGATGTGAAAGTCCCTTTGTGCAGCTTGATCCTAGCTGCTTTATTGCTTGCTTTTGGATCCTGTTGTTTAAATTAGGTGCTGCCATTAGGTCTGAAGCACAGGTTTTCTATGTGAGAGTCCTTTGTGCAGCTTGATTCAAGATGTTTCTCTACTTTCTTCCATCCTGATCTACAGTAAGAAGCAGACACTGTCCATTAGAGCATCATAAAATGCAGTGGACGTTGTTCACGTGCTGAAATGACAGGGTTAGTTTCAGTGTTCAAGATGAAGTCAAAAAGAAAAAGCCCCAAAACTCCCCTGACTCTCACTTTGGCTGAGAAAATTATGCCTTTTATTAAGCATCTTGACAAATGCAAGACAAAAGGGCAGTACTTGAGAACACAGAGATCCTTCACTGCCTGGAGTGACACAGAGGAACTTGGGGTCTAGTGTTGCAGGTTTTTCAGCCTTTAAAGCAAGTGAAATAGTTATTTTGAAGGCAGGAGTGAGAGAACTACAACAAGTTACTGATTTCACAACTCAGCACGTGCAATCCTGAGCCAGATATGCTTAAACAGGAGATGTTTGAACTTTGTCCTGTGGGTCCATCTCAAAAAATACTGCCTCATACAACAGCTTTGTCATTTTGTTTGAAGACTGCACATGGCTGAGTGCATCTTCTCTTAATTTCAGGTGAAGGTCTGCTGTTGAGTCTCTGTGTTCCTAACCAGACACCTGCTAAGCTCCTAATATTGAGTTGAGTGGTCCAGCAGCCATTTGAGTTGGCTACATCTACATACCCTAAATGCATCTTAAACCAACCTGCTCTGGACACCCAGCATTAGGATCTGCTGGAGACTGCCACTGGAGGGTGCTGGGGAAATTGTTTCTCTTTGCCTTTTGGTAGTGTCAAAGCTCAATTTCAGCTGCACTTTGGGGCCTATTTGTTAGGACTGGTGGATCAACCCTTTCTTTTCTTTCTATGTATAGTGTGACAGCTTTTTAGAGAAGCCACAACTGCTAAATGAGACCAAACCAGGCACTTTTTAGGACCAGTTTTTATAGCTGTTCTGTTTCTCCTTTTTAATGCCTTCTCTAATGAAAATCAGAGATGCAGGATTGCAGAAGATTTTAACTGTTGGCCTGTCTAAATCCTTTAGCAGTCAGTCAATGGTTGTCTGAAAACATTTTACAGGAGGTTTCTCTAAGTGTTTACACCTTGCTTTTGGAGTTATCACAGACCACCTGCACCAAAGCAGAATCATCTCTGCTTATCCCTAAAATGTGACTCTGACACCTCCACAAACCCTTCCTAACTGCAGTATTGCTACAGGTGCATGTAACCGTGAAGAGATTGCTCCATGCACTGAAAGCATTAATAAGCTTGTAGTAGCCTTGCTGCTTTTGACTTCAGCAACAAACCAAGGGATGCTTTTACGCTTTGAAATGCAAAACCCAGCCAAAACAAAAAAGCCCTGAACCCCAAGGCAATGGTCTTGTCCTTTTAAACCTCTTGGATTTGACGTGTCGCAAAGTCTACAACATCCCAGAAATCATTCCTGCTGGTGCTGTACATGTACAGAGCTGGAATCCAGGGTTTGCTGGCTTTCCTTGAGATTCTGTCTTTGAAAACTGATTAGCTGGAAGCTTTTTTTTTTCAGTTTCGAAGGGAACTCTTGGGTGTTTCAAGACCAAAATGAGAAGCTGCGTGGAGAGCTGCAGCATGTCCTCAGGTGTCTGCTGAGCCAAGATCAGCTTCCCACAGCTTCACAGGACTCACTTGTTACTAACTGGATTATGTGTTCCCTAAAAGTGTCAAAGCAAAAGCTCTTATGTAGGCATCTTCTTTATGTGTGGGTGAAAAGTTCCTCTAACTTATTTATTCCTTCCCTGCCTTGTGAAGTCACAAATACTGTGTTTGATTTGAAGCTGTAAAGGGAACAATGCAACTTGTTGCTCTCCACTTGGTTTCCTCCAGCTGGGAGGACTGGGAGGGAGTAGGGATCTTTTTTTTTGCTATGGGTGGACTCTATTTGTGTAAAACTTTCCTGTGTCTTTTACCAAGATGCTCCCTGTTCTCATGGTTTCATGCCTCTACATAGTGTGTCTCTTGCTACAAATGCTGTGGGCAAGTGCCTGTAATACTCTCTGTTTAAATCTGCTCTTTGGAGTAGAAGGAGGAGCTCGTGGAACTTTCTCATTTCACATGTCTTAATGTGAACTTCCCCAGTGCTGGATTCTTAAATTGTATTTTGTTTTGCTGTTGTTGACTGTGGTAGAGCAAATCCAGTCGGTGCTGTTTGTGTTCAGGCAAAAAGGGACTCATTGGTTTGCCCCTAGGTGGAGTTCTTGGTTGACTACTCTTGGATGGGAAAAGAGAAGCAGCTTGTCAAAGCTCGTGGACATCAGACTTTGAGCTGCTTCTTCCTGCTCTTAGTAAATGCCTTTCATTTAAGTGCTGTGGAGAAAAATCCACCTGCTAGGTGGTAGAGGAGGAAAGCTGCTTGTAGGTAGCTGGTTTGTTTCATTTACCTTCGCTGAGCTGCTCAAGCCCTGCTCAGGTTTGCTAGGAATGAAGGTGTGCAGAGCTCACAGGATCTCTACCTGGGTTGAAGGTGGAAATCTCCATGCTGAAGTGCCCTGCATCTTGTTTCCATCAGTTTTGGAGGTGCTGAGCCCTAGTAGGTGCCCAGGAAGTACTTCTAGACCTCACAAAGCTGTAGCACCTGCAAGGAAGGCAGTTCCAAGGGCTCTTGTGCCAGACAACCCTGCAGTTCCCTGTCTGGCAAAACTGGTCTTTGGGCAGGTCAGTGCCTGCTGGCTGCTCCCCCAGAGCACTCTTCAGTGATGAAGATTCACAAGTGACCAGAAGAACTCCAGATATGTCTGTTTGCTCTTCCCATCCCACCACTGGGGTCATTCTTTTTGTGGACCTAACAGTTTACACACTGTCCCTCCTTCACAGAGGCACTTCCCGTGCCTTGGTGTGGAGTAGGGGAAGAATCTGTTCTGAATGTAGTAGCTTTGTTGTGATTAATCCACAGCACTTGACGAATTGGCTGAGAAATGCCTCGAGTCAGGCGCTAACGTCTGTGTTTTTGTGAGCAGCCAGGTGGGTGCCAACTGCAGTTGGTGTAACTAGGGCAAGTGTTTCAAGGTGCAGCCCTGTGCCCTCTTGGCGTCTGTGAGCTCAGAATCAATGCAGAAGGAGGGTAGGTTACCTGATGACCTTCATCTGCTCCTATTGTTTCTCTGTGGATGTGAGTCTGTGTTGAATACTACTGGACTAACTCATAGCACTGGATCCAGCCACGCGTGACCCAGCACACATCAGTCCTCCTGCTACCCACAGGCTGCCCATGTGTCTGCACTACCTACCCAGAGGAGTGAGAGACTGCTAACTGTGTCATGCTGTTTGTGCCAGTCTGTTGCTGCTGCTGGTGGTGTAACCTCTGAAGGAGGGTTGTGTACAGCTGTGGGTGCTGAAATGCTGTGTCTGTGGATGTGCTGCGCTGGCTGTGGACACCTCCAGCATTTAGTGAATGCACTGCTTGAAACTGTCCCGTGGTTAGAGGAGCACTGTGTCTTCTTTCTCTAGATGTCTTTGTTCCATCCTTTCACTTGTATCACAGTTTATTTTTATTCCCTATGGAAAAATAAATACCTTTTTAAAGTAAGTGACTCGTCTGTCTGGTGGTTAAACACAAAGCACAACTTCACACTTGGAAATGTGAAGTCAATTAAAGACTCCTGAGTAGTGGAGCTTATCTCAAAAGTGTGATGCCACTTCTTTCTCTTGCTTCCTTCTCTTCCCCCCACCCTTTTCCTTTTTTTTTATTTTCTCCTCTGTATTTCTCTTCCCTTTCCTCCTTCTGCCTTCCCTTCTCTTTTCTCTCCTGCCCAGAAGAGAAACTGGGTGACCTTGCTGGTTTTAGAGAGACTGCTCAGTACCTTTTAAAACCACCAGACCTAATCTTAGAACAGTTTGGGTTTGAAGGAACCTTAATGATCATCTAGTTCCAACCCTCATGCCATGGGCAGAGATTCCTTGTACTAGATGCACTTGTACTTGATCTTTTGAGTTCCCTTCCAGCCCCTGACATTCTATGATCATATTGCTGACTGCTCCATCCAGCCTGGCTTTGAACACTTCCAGACTAGGAGCCTCTGCAGCTTCTTGGGCAATCTCTTCCAGTGTCTCACCACTCTCATGGAGATGAATCTCTTCCCAGTGTCTAATCTCAGTCCAGCTTCTTCCAGACAGAAGCCATCACCACTTGCCCTCCATGCCTTTGTAACAAGTCCCTCAGCAGCTCTCTACCTCAGTTGTCCCACTTGAGTTACTCAGACTGATGAAGCTGTGTTTGCTCTTTCTGTCTGCTGTGCACTTTCTTGCCCTGATAACTTCGTGCTAAGTAATTTTTTCTTTGTGTATTAAAACACCTTTTTAGAGTTTTCTTCCTCTTGCAGAGCTGTCCCTCACCTGTGGTTCACTCTGTCTACAGGCTGACTTCAGAAGCTCTGTGAGGAGCAGCAAGAGCTTTCTCCTGGCCTGCTGTAAGTAATTGAGTCTGATCTTTGTGAGCCTCACGTAGTAGGAGGTGAAGGGATGTTTTTCTGGTAGCTTTGAGTGAAGGATCACCAATTTGTCTGCTGATAGCATTGTTGAAATATGCTCTTCTATCCCATTCTTTTCAACCATAACTTTGGTAGTCAGTCAAAGAGTTGGTTTGGGGTTTTTCTTGGACTACAAGGTAAAGCTAAGTGGGAGATCACTCAAGGAAGAAGGAGACTCCCAAGTGCAAAATGTATCTGATGTCCATAAGCAGGGTTGGAGCTGGTGCTTTAATACAGCCATGCAGTACCAGTCAAAGCCTACAATTTAGATGCACAGAGCAGAGAGAAAGAGGTGATCCCAGTTAATTTGATGTTTATAAAGCTTCACAAAATGCCTCAGGCTGCCCCTTGGATTGGTGAGCTCATGTAAATGGATTCAATCTCTGCCTGGCAAAGCAGAGTAGGCAAATTTAGTAATTAATGTTAAAATAAGTGTTCAGAGGGTTTTAAAGCTCTGTGGGAGGCAGGGGAGTTGAGTGACAGGGATGTGACTTAGTAAATGCTCCTAAATATGATTTCCAACCCAAATCATTCTGTGACTCAGGGGAGGACACACTGAGGGTCAACAGGAGATGCAGGAACTGTTTTACTCAAGTCAGTTCAGCACCAGACCTTTAATCCTAAATACAAGACACCCTGAACTCTCTCTTATCAGCTGGGGAGTGGAAAGGCACTGTGCCCAGGAGGTAAGCTCAGGTGTTCTTACCCTGTCCCTGGTGAGGTTCAACAGTGCCATGTGCTGGGTCCTGCACTTGGGTCACAACAACTCCATGCAGTGCTTCAGGCTTGGGGCAGAGTGGCTGGAAAGTGCCCAGTAGAAAAGGATGTGGAGGTTGACAGCTGGATGACAGCTGACTGAAGGTAGTGTGGCCAGCAGGACCAGGGCAGGGATTGTCTCCCTGTGCTCAGCGCTGGTGAGGCCATACCATGAATACTGCATTCAGTTTTGGGCTCCAGAAGGACAGGGAGGGACTGGAGTGCATGCAGAGGGGGATAACAAAGCTGGTGAAGGGTCTGAAGAACAGATCTGGTGAGGAGCAGCTGAGACAGATGGGGTGGTTCAGCCTGGAGAAGAGGAGGCTGAGGGGAGGCCTTCTGGTGCTCTGCTAGTCCCTGAAATGAGTTTGTAGGCAGGTGGGGGTTGATAGGGGAATCTGCTCTGTATTAAGGCAAAAACTAGCCCTGACACTTGGGTATTCTCAGTCCCCAGACACTTCAAAAGCCTTTTTCCCCTTCTTGCTAATTTTAGATGTTGTGAATGCTTCCAGTGAAGTCCTTCATTTCCCTAGGTGAGCCCTGCTCGTCTTTAATTGGATTATTAGCATTAACACTGGCTGGAGTTGATAAAGCTGTAATTCACGTTTGGGGAACAATCATTGTCTGTCTGACAGCATCTTTGCTGAGGGTGATTTAAAACTTCCCTCTGGAAGCCAGCTTGAGCTTTGAGGAGGCAGCTTCCATTCAGAGGCATCATAGGAGTACTGCTAAAATGTGGGTTTTCAGCAGCTCTCAGCAAGTAACTTCTGCTGAGTGAAGATAATGAGCAGTGAAGTTTGTTGGAGCTATGTACCAAACAATCATAGAACCACAGAATGGTAGGGGTTAGAAGTGACTTCTAGAGATCTCAGGAGTCCAGCTCCCCTCCCAAAGCAGGATCACACAGGAACTCGTACAGATGGGTCTTGAAAGTTTCCAGAGAAGGAGGCTCCACAGCCTCTCTGGGGAACCTGCTCCAGGCCTCAGGCACCCTCACACCAAAGAAGTTTCTCCTCATCTCCAGGTGGAACCTCCTCGGTTGCAGTTTGTGCCCCTTGTGCACCACTGAAGGGAGTCTGGCCCCATCCTCTTCCCTCCCCCCTGCCCCTTTTAGTTCTTGCTGAGCATTCATCAGATCCCTTCTGGGAATGTTCTCCTCCAGGCTTAACAGCCCCAGGGCTTGCCTGCTTTTCCTCATCACAGAGATGGTCCAGGCCCCAAGTCAGTCTCTTCTCTCAAGAAACAAGTGATAGGACAGGAGAAAACAATCTCACGTTGCCTCAGGGGATGTTTAGGTTGGACAAAAGGAACACATTTTTTTTCCCCTTGAGGGTGGTCAAGGTCTGGCCCAGGCTGCTCAGGGCAGTGGTGAGTCCCTGTCCCTGGAAGAGTTTCAAAGCCATGGAGCTGTGTCGTCGAAGGGCATGGTTTAGTGGTGACCTGGCAGTGCTGGGTTCGTAGTTGGACTTTATGGTCTTCGAGGTCTTTTCTACTACTGATGGTCTGAAAGGTCTTTTCCAAAGAGAATGATTCTGTGACTCTATCTTTTCACATCACAGCCCCTGGCTCCAGCATGCCCCCAGATCTAAAAGGAAAGGGGCTCCTGGGAAGTCAGCTGGAGAAGAGAGGAAGTGCCCCCAAACTTCTGGGGCTCTAGCACTGATGAAATCCCTCAAGGAACTGCAGCTAGTGGAAGAGAAGGAACTGTTCCTGGATACCTCCTTCATTTCTCACTATGTG
Source organism: Pogoniulus pusillus (assembly GCF_015220805.1). NCBI lineage: Eukaryota > Metazoa > Chordata > Aves > Piciformes > Lybiidae > Pogoniulus > Pogoniulus pusillus. The sequence continues at coordinate 12,321,234 of NC_087282.1, forward strand.
TTTAGTGTGTTAACACACCCAGGAATTTGGAAGCACCTAAGAAAGGGCCCTGGGTGCTGCTGGCTGTGCAGTGCAGGTGAGCAGAAGTTCTTGCCCTCTTGTGAGTAGCATTCAAATCACATTGCTGCTGGAGCCACCTCTGAGCTGGGTGCTGAGAAGGTGGCCAGGGGAACAGGCAGCTGGTAGAGCTGAGAGCTGCTGTGAGCAGCTGTTGTGGTCAGCACAGACAGGAGGTCCAAGGCTTTGCTGTGCTTTGGCTGCTCCATAGAGTTCAGAGGCAGGAATCAGAAGCAGCCCCACACAGTAACTCTGTGTTTCCAGCCTTGAGGAGTGGTGGTAACTCCTTAATCTCTGCTCCATGATTTATTTGGTGCTCTTTAGAAGTAAACTTCTAAATCAGGACGCTTAGCAGCCTTAAATCAGCAAGCTCATTACCTCCTTTCAGCTGCCTTAAGAACAATAATCCCTTTAATGGAAGCAGGCCCCTTGGACAGGATTTACTTTCCCCAAAAACCTTCTTGACTGGCACTCACACAGTCATAGAGTGGTTTGGATTGAAATGGACCCCAGAGATCATCCAGTTTCAACCCACCCATCATGGGCAGGGACACCTTCCACTAGATCAGGTTGCTCAAGGCCTTGTCCAACCTGGTCTTGAACAATGTCCTTCTGCCCTTCAATTCTCCCCCAAATAACAGAGCTGATGAAGGAGTTACTTCTCCTCATCTTTCCCTGGGAAGCTTACCCAAAGATGATCAGAGGGCTGGAGCACCTCCCATGTGGGGACAAGCTGAGGGAATCAGGACTGTCCAGGCTGGAGAAGAGAAGGCTTTATGGAGGCCTTACAGTACCTGAATGGGGCTACAGGAGAATTAGGAAGGGACTTGAAACAAGGACTTGTAGGGACAGGATGAAAGGCAATGGCATTGAGCTCTTAGGGGGAAGATTTAGACTGGAGATTAGGAAGAAACTCTTTACAGTGAGGGTGAGGAGACACTGGCACAGATTGTGGATGTCCCATCCTTGGAGGAGTTCACCACCAGATTGGATGAGACCTTGAGCAGCCTGGGCTAGTGGGAGGTGTCCCTGCCTGTGGCAGGGAGTTGAGACTAGATGATCTTCAAAAGTTGCTTCCAACTCAACCCATTCTCTGGAAATTGGTCAGACCTGTCAGCCAGCTCTCCTTGGGCTCCCTGTGGGGCTGCATCTCCAGCTGCTGATGGAGATGTTGGCGCAGGATGGGCTGGGCACTTTCTTTGGCTGCTGAGGGAGCAGGGTAAGCCTGTCAGTTTCTGTCCTTCCAGTTGAGGGTGGATTTGCCAACGAGTGCTCCGTGTGTTTTGTTTCATTAGTATTCAGTTTAATCTGCTCCTCACCCAAGAGCTGCTCTTGTCTGAGATTTCTCAGGTAACAGCTCTGCAGCAGCAACAACAAAAAGACGCAGTTTAGCATCCAATTTTCTACTCAAGGCTTTTCCTTTCATCTGCAGGTTCCTGTGCAGCTACTTCCTTTCACATGCTCTAAGGTGTACTCGTGTTGCTGTCTGTTTCCTCCTTTCCTCCTTGTAAATCACTTGTCTTGTTAATTGCTGCTGTTGTTTCTGCTGCTTGCTGACAGGGGTTGCAGCCAGGCTGCGCTTTTCTGGCTGCAGTGGCCCTGCTGCACTTGCAGCTTCTTGGTGCTCAACAAACTCTGAACTCTCCACTCCTGCTCCCATGTTTATCCGTGTTTCATAGGATCATAGAATTGTTTCAGCTGGAAGACACCTCCAGGATCACTGAGTCCAACTTCAACCCAACACCACTATGGCCATTAGCCCATGTCCCAAAGTGCACTGCCCACACACCTCCAAGGACAGTGACTTCACCACCTCCCTGGGCAACCTATTCCAATGCCTGACCAAGCTGCATCTTCTTGATGTTCAACAAACCCTGCATTCCCTACTGGTACTCCCATGGCTATCCATGTTTCTCTTACTCCAGTATTCCTGTCATAGTAATCACTTTTCTGGAAGTAACAACCTATTTTTGAGTGCATTTGAGTGAATTCTTTCCAGTGAGGGTGGTGAGACACTGGAACAGGTTGCCCAGGGCGGATTCCACATACATGGAGGTATTCAAGGCCAGGCTGCACAGGGTCTGGAGCAGTCTTGTCTAGTGAAAGTAGTTCCTGCCTATGAAGTAGAGGATCTTTAAGGTCCCATCCAACCCAAACCATTATGTGATTTTATGAGTTTGGAGGACCTGGTGCTGTGCAATATCTTTATTGGTGATCTGGACCAGGGGATTGAGTCCAGCATCAGTAAGTTTGTAGATGACACCAAGTTAGGAGCAGGTGTGGAGCTGTTGGAGGGTAGGAGAGCCCTGCAGAGGGACCTCGCCAGGCTGAATGGGTGGCCAGAGGCCAATGGGATGAGACTGAACAAGGCCAAGTGCAGGCTTCTACACTTTGGCCACAACAACCCCTGAGCAGCTCTACAGGCTGGCAACAGAGTGCCTGAGAGCAGCCAGGTAGAGAGGGAGCTGGGGGTGCTGGTATAGAGTAGCTGAAGATGAGGCAGCAGTGTGCCCAGGTGGGCAGGAGAGCCAATGGCATCCTGGCCTGGATCAGGAGCAGTGTGGGCAGCAGGACAAGGGAGGTTCTTCTGCCCCTGTGCTCAGTACTGCTCAGGCCACACCTTGAGTGCTGTGTCCAGTTCTGGGCTCCTCTATTCAAGAGAGATGTTGAGATACCGAAGGTGTCCACAGGAGGGCGACAAAGCTGGCAAGGGGCCTGGAGCACAGCCCTGTGAGGAGAGGCTGAGGGAGCTGGGGGTGTGCAGCCTGCAGCAGAGGAGGCTCAGGGGTGACCTCATTGCTGTCTACAACTACCTGAAGAGAGGCTGTGGCCAGCTGGGGTTGGTCTCTTCTGCCAGGCAAGCAGCAACAGAACATGGGAACACAGTCTCAAGTTGTTCTGGGAGAGGTCTAGGCTGGATGTTAGGAGGAAGTTGTTGTGAGAGAGAGTGATTGGCATTGGAATGGGCTGCCCAGGGAGGTGGTGGAGTCGCCGTGCCTGGAGGTGTTCAAGCAAAACCTGGATGGGGCACTTAGTGCCATGGTCTGGTTGATTGTCTAGGGCTGGGTGCTATGTTGGACTGGATGAGCTTGGTGGTCTCTTCCAACCTGCTTGATTCTGTGACTGAAGCTCCAAAGAAGCCCAAACTCAAGCCTCTCAGTGCTGAACATTTTCCTGCTCTGTCTGCTTTCCACAGTGTGACCACAAACGGTGAGCATGGTGGTGGCAGATGGGGGGACATCACACACATGTGTGACTGAGCCCCCTCATTTCACTTCTTGGAGCAGTGGAGATTTTGCTGCAGGGTAATTGGGTTCCCCTCTTGTTATCTAGCACTGCTGATAAGGCTGCCTGCAACTGTCCGGCCATTCCTACTCCACCACTGAAGGGTTTGGGAGAGGTTTGAAGGGAGCTGGATAAAATAGGATCCCACTTCCCAGCTGACAGCTTTTGATAAGGCAGCCCCAGTGCTGCTGTGCTCACCCTTGAGAAGTTTACTGCTTCATTTTCTGAAGCCAAAGCAGTGGTTTAGTGTGGGAGAGAAGCCCCAGGGAGCAGCTCAGCTGAGAAATGGATCATCTTTGGCACCTTTTATCCTTCTTGTGTCTGATAAACAATTTTGGATGTTGCCAATGGCCATTTGTGTAGCTTTGGAAGAGGGAAAGGTGATGAGGAGAGGGGTTAAGAGGGGCAATGTTTTGAAACTAGAGCAGGGGAGATTTAGATTGGATATTAGGAAGAAGTTCCTTACTATGAGGGTGGCGAGACACTAGAACAGGTTGCCCAGAGAAGTTGTGGACTCCGCATTCCTGGAAGTATTTCAGACAAGGCTGGATGAGGCTTTGAGCAACTTGGTCAAGTGGGAGGTGTCCCTGCCCATGGCAAGGCGTTTGGAACTAGATGATCTTTAAGGTCCCTGTCAACCCAAGCCATTCTATGATTCTATCAACCCATGAGGGTGATTGTCAGCAAGCAGCAGGACACAGAGGCTGGGAAGGTGCTGCCCTGGCAGAGACTCAAACCACCTTGTGATTTCTGCAAGGAAAGGGTGAGGTGAACACTTTGGGCCTGCTCAGATGGGTCGAGCAGCTTCCAGCACCTGTCCCAGCCTCCCCCTGCCTCACTGCCCCTCTCTATATTTACCCAGGAGGAACTTTCCAAGAATGGAAGTGGTAAGATAAAACCTCCTGGAGGGGCTAAAATTAGCCCCAGAGCCCTGGCCCTGCTCCTCACGGTGGCATTTCAGCTGTGAGCTGCACAGCCTGCGTCGTGCCGGTCGCTCAGAGCCGCTGTCCATCCCTGACACAGCAAGAGCCTCTCTTTCTCTTTTCTGGTTTAAATCGAGGAGGAACTCACCATGGGACCACCACTGCCTCGTCCACCCTGGCTGTGAGCAGCGCCTCCCAAAGGTAAGGCAGCAGAGATGCCAGCTTGGCAGCAGCAGGCAATAGAGGGTGCTTGGTAACCGAGTATAGCAGCCTGAGTGGGTAGTCTGTCACCTTCAGCTCCAACGTAACCTCTCTTTCTGGGGCTCTGCAGATCCATGGGCAGCTTCGTTCAGGTAACAACTCTGGTTTCGGCTCTCCTGATTGAGGATGAAGCCAAACTCTTCTCGGTGCTGCCTGGCAACAGGACAAGGGACAATGGGCACAAGGTGGAACCCAGGTGGTTCCATCTCTACAGGAGAAAATTATTTGGTGTGAGGGTGCTGGAGCCCTGGAGCAGGCTGCCCAGAGAGGTTGTGTGGAGTCTCCTCCTCTGGAGAGCTTCCAAACCCACCTGAACATTATGATCCTGGGCAAGCTGCTGTGGGTGCCCCTGCTTTAGCAGGTAGGTTGGATTTGATGATCTCCAGAGGTCTCTTCCAACCCGCACCACTCTGTAACTGTGAGCTCCACACATGAGTGCTTATGTCCCTTTGGAGATGCTTAGCTGTGAATTGAGGAAATCTTCAAGCCAGCTTTCAGCTTTCCCAGTTTCTCTGGGACCTACTTTATGAGGTGAATCTTCAATAATTCCTCTCCCCATTAGCCACATGAGTGAGAGGTTTCCAAAGCTCCACAGCTCGTTAGGAACATGTCTGATAAGAACAGCATGTCCTAATTTCTCGTATTTCCATCTAAATTCCCTGGGTTTGGGTACCAAGTGGAAGCTCAGTGGAACTTTGCCATCACTCCTGCCATCAAACTTGCTCTACTTAACCAAGCTGTGGAGCTGGCTCTGAGATCACTCCAGCCTCACGTCTTCCACTGCAGGTGTATGTGGGACAAGCCTCCTGTGACTGCCCTGTTACCTTCAGGCTCATTAGCAGAAAGAGGTTAATTGCTTGGTGCACTCCTTGCCTCCTCAAGAGCAGGATCAGAGGAGGTGCCTGAGGAGACCCAGCTCTGTCGTGTGTCATCCCCCCCTCACTGCTTCCTGAGGAAATCTGAGATGCTGGTGAGACATTCCTCTGCCCTTCCGAACCAGGACACTGCATTCCTCCGTCCTGCTCAGATCCTGCACCCAGCATCTGCAGGCATGTGGGGCTCAGACCCAGCCCCACTGTGATCAGCTTAGCATCTCCTTGTACTCCCTGCCTGCTTCTCAGGCTTCGGTAGGCAGGGGAGAGGGGAGGGTCTGGCGACTTCAAACACCAGCATCATTTTGGGAAGGGTGGTACCAAGGGTCTGTAACCAAACCACCACCTTCTCTCATCTCCTGCTTTGAAATCACAGCATCGTGGAATGCTGGGTTGGAAGAGACTTGAAAGCACCCAGTCCACCCTCCCTTGCAGCCAGCAAGGACATCTGCAAGGAGGGCAGGTTACTCAGAACTCTGTTGTCCAACTTCAACATTTCTATCCCTTTAAGAGGCAGCAGGCTGTAAAACCCCTGCCGTGATGCCACCTCCTGCAGAAGCCTCCTCCCAGTTTTCCATGGGTCCCAAAATACCTGGAAGCCTTAGCTGATAGGAAGTAGATGTGATGCTGGCTCTTTCCTAACATGGTCTTCACCCAGCAGCTCCTCCAGAGGAGGGCAGGCTGGAGTGATTTCTGAGGGCTTTGGGCAAGTAGGTGGCCTCATCCAGCAATGGGGTTGCAGAGTCCTTGCAAGAGCCTGCAAGAAGCCTTCTTGAGCTCAAGGTCTAAGTATTCCATGAGTAGTTCCATCTCCTTTACCACCTTAGGGAGTCTCCCATGCCACATCTGAACTTCAGCACCAGAGTCAACTACCTCAGCACATTGTCAGTCACACCATTTTAAGGGGAAGGGACCCACATGCATGCTACACAACCACCTCTATTGTTGCTGTGGCCCTTCACCAGAGTAGATCTCCTCACCCATGGTGGCAGGGCACTTAGAATGTCAGCAGCATCATAACCCAGCGTTAATTTGTCTTGGTTTTTTGAGAGTCTTTCTTAAAGTGGGTACAAAAAAGTAAGAAGATGGTGTTGGAGTCAGGGAGCTGGTCCTAACCCAGCGGTGGTGCTTGTTTTCTTGTCCCATAGATCTCTGCCTTGACCTTTTATGATGAAAGCAGTACATGGGAGACAGCACCAAAACAAAATGAGCCTGATGGATATCAACAAAATGTTCTGCATGCTCCAGCCCAGAGAAGATGAAGATGACAATGGAGAAAGCGAGGAGCTGAGCCAAGTGGTGTCCGAGGACAACTACCAAGCCCTCGATAAGCTCTTGTCTCAAGACAGGTACAAAAGGTTCATCAATCGCAGGAGCGGCTGGGGTGTGCCCAGCACCCCCCTGCGCCTGGCCGCCACGTGGGGCTGTGTCGGGAGCATGAAGGTCCTCCTGGCCCATGGAGCAGAGGTGGACAGCCTGGATGTGAAGGCTCAAACCCCACTTTTCATGGCAGTCAGCAACGGCCACCAGGAATGTGTGAAGATTCTCCTGGACGCAGGTGCCAGCCCCACCGGCAGCATCTACAACAACTGCTCGCCGCTGCTCATTGCTGCGAGGGATGGGAACGTGGGCATCCTGCAGCAGCTCCTGGATCACGGGGCAGAAACCAACGTCCACGCGAGGCTGCCCGCTTGGGCTGTCAACTCAGTGGCTTGTTCTGGCCCCCTCTACCTCGCAGCCGCGTACGGGCACCTGGAGTGCTTTCGGATGCTGCTGCTGTACGGCGCCGATCCCAACTACAACTGCACCGACGAGAGAGTCATCGCCCAGATCAAGGAGCCCAAGACCCTGCTGGAAACCTGCCTGAGGCACGGCTGCAGGAGCGACTTCATCCAGCTGCTCATTGACTTTGGAGCCAACGTGTACCTGCCCAGCGTCAGGGTAGATGAGGCGACCACCCGCAGCGAGGGCCTGGAGCTGCTGCTGCAGGCGAGAGGTAATTGGCTGATGGGTCCAACCATCAGCACAGCGCTGCCAGGAAGGTGGCCATCTCATTTCTCCTCCCTCTCTTACACAGCTCACCCCAAGTCCTTGCTGTCTCAGTCCAGGCTGGTGATGAGACGTCTCCTGAAGCAGGCTGGCCACCCACCCATCCTTGGCAAGCTAGAGATCCCAGCGGCCCTGGTGAACTACCTCCAACACCAGCCACGGTGCAGAGCCCAGCACTAGAGACACTTGCCCCACACCAGTGTCGAGCAGCCACATTAAAAGCTGCTCTGATACCTGCGTGGTGTGAAAACACCATGGATTTGTGCTCACAAAGTAAGTGTTTGCTTACCAGGTGTCTCCAGAATGAGGTGCCCATGTGAAAGGTGGGAGAAAACAGAGACCTCAGCTCCAGCTTCACACCAGGGTGATGGTGGAGCAGGGTCTGATATAGCCAAGTTTGGCTTTAGAGCCTCTTTAATGAAGGATTTCACACCTTCAATTGATAGTGGTTGGAGAAGGAGCTGGGAAAAGGTAGGAGGGCAGAGGAGAAAAGGCTGGTTTTGCCTCATCCCCTCCTGGGGAAGAGCAGGAAGGAGGGGGCCATGACCAACTTCATGCTTGCATGGCCTCAGCTGCCTCAAACTCCTCTTTTCCAGTGAGGAGGCTTCCAAGTTCTTCTTCTGCTCATGAGGGCAGATAGAGCTGGACCTGGCCTGGCTGGCCCATTATTGCTGTGTTAGTAAGCCCAGGCAGGGGCTGCGATAGGCCTCTGGGGAGGGCTTCTGGTGGCCTTTCAAGACTTTAAGGGGTCAGTGAGAAAGCTGGGGAGACACTTTTGAGCAAGATCTATTGTGGCAGGACAAGGGGTGATGGTTTAAACTCAGAGAGGGAGATTCAGACTGGAGAGAAGGGAGAAATGTATGACCCTGAGCGTGGTGAGTGCCTGGTCCAGGTGACCCAGGGAGGTGGGATCTAGTTTTTCAGTCTCCAGCTACCAGAGGGCTTTCACATGGGACTGGGAGGGAACAAGACTGAGAGGTGGTAGCTGCCCCATCCTGGGAACCATTGTAGGGCAGGTTGTTTGTGGCTCTGAGCAACCTGCTCTAGTTGAAGATGTCCCTGCTGACTGCCGGGGGTTAGAGTAGATAACCTTAAAAGTTTCTTCCAGCCCAAACCATCCCATGGTAAGCATCTGGAGTCCCCAGACTCTCATCTCTCCACCCCAGCTGCCTTCTTTTCTCCTCCAAAGTGGCTGATGTTATGGCTGAAGGGTCTCTTATGATGGGGCAGGTCTGGGGCTTTTAATGAAAAGTGTTGCTATTCCTGTGTCATGGAGAGTTCCACGACATCCTGATCAGATGTGACCCCTTTGATGAAACATCCTCTACTGGGAAGAGCACAGCCAGCCACTTTTGGAGAGGATACAACTGGGGAATTCCAGGCTGAGCCTGGAGCAGCTCTTCTACATCTCTGGTGACCAGTGATGGGGACAATGCTCATGAGCCTTGGACCTCAGGGTTTGCCCTCACTGGTGGTGGCTGGAGAAGCCTTGCTGGCTCTTCCCACAGATAGGAACTGATGGGTAAACCGCTCTGCTCCTCAGCACACACCTGCCAGACATGTTCTGGACCACATTTGGGATGCATCAGAACATATCCCCATGTTCCACTCTACCCTAATTGCACAAGTGGTGCTGGGGTAGAGGGATGTGGCCTCGGGGAGCTTCCAGGACAGATCTTCACAGACCATTTTTGCATTATTTATGTGCTTGTTTCGAAGGCTGTGGAGTCTGTTCATCAGCATCTATTAATCAGGCTGTGGGGCATCTCCTGAGGGGACCATCAGGACTGTGGATTTGCCTGGAAAAGCTGTTGGGAATTAGTCCGTGTGGAACGATGGTGTGGTGGGAAATGAGGCTGGCAGATTTATGGGTCCTGCTTTTCTCCAGCCTGTCTGAAGCAGCCTCTTTTCCAGGGGTAGGTGGGTTAAAGACATGAGGAAGTGGGGGAGCAGAAGGGTGGATGCCCTTGACCTCTATGGCAGCAATTCTGTAGCTGTCTGCTGCTGGTCCTAACCCAGTGCTGGATGCTTGATGATGTCATTCTGAACTGCTCCACCATGCTGGAAAGATTAATTTCATGATAACAGCTGCCAAGTGGTTCTAGTTCAGCAGAGCAGCACCAGGTGAAGAGCAAAAGCCCTGAAAGTGGTTCAGGTTCTGGTTTGTGCTGGCCTCTCCCCAGACTTGAGCCTCCCACTTTGGGGTGAGGATGAGGCTGGCCTTTGCTTATGGGTGCTCAGGTCTGGGTGGGCAATGGGTGGATGTGAGCTGGGGACGCGATGGGTAGGGGAGCACACCCCGACAGTCCCTGGCAGGGACCAGGGTGTCACACACAGTGTCCTTCGATCACGCTGTCTGACATCACCTTCCCCCGCCTGACGTCACCCCCCGCCTGGCCTGACGTTACAGCGGCTGGAGCCCGCGCTAGCGCCAGGGCCAACCCCCCCGCGGGGCCACGCCCCCGCAGCAAAGCCACGCCCACACGCCCACCAATCAGCGGCCCCGCCCCCCGGCAGACCCTCCTTGGCCCGCCCCCTCCGCGGCGCTGTTCCCGCCCTGGCCCCGCCCCTCAGTGACGGCGCCCCGCCCCTGCCGGCCGCGCCGGGCGGACCCCGCCACTCGCCGCCGGCCTGGGCTGGCCCGGGCGGCCCCGGCCGCGCTGCTGCCCCTCCCGATCGCTCGGGTTCCGCGCACACCCCGCGGGGCTGCCGCTGCCGGTAAGTGCCGGGGAGCGGGGATCGAGGCGGGAAGGACAACGTGAGCGGGTTCGCTGCGGCCGGAGAGAGGGCCTGGCCCCTGTGGGCCCCCGCCTGTGCCAGCAGACGGGGCTGCGGGGGGGCCGTGGGGACCTGTGCTCCCCGGCTCCTTCTGTCAGGGTCTCGCGTTCCTTTGGGTGCTGCCCCTCCCAAAGTTTGGGGAACGCGGCTGAGCGACGGAGGGCTCCGATCCGCGCTGCAGTCCCTCCTCAGGGGCTTCGGGCGGCGGAGGTTCCTCACGGGGCCACCAGCAGCTCGGAGCCACCTGGTGCTGCCCTGCCCGGCCCCTCTGGGAGGCCCGGAGCGGAACCGCCCTTCCCCGCTGCACCCGAACCTGCCCTCGGCCGCCGAGCGCGTCTGGAGCGCTCCTTGTCTGATTGTGGCCGGGGTCCTGGGGTTGAGCTCGCCCTCTCAGCGGTTCGCGGTGCTGCTGCTTGCCCCTCCTGCCTCCGCTCTCCTCTCGGTACCTGCGTGCCCGCAGCGGTGGCTGCTGGTGACGTGGTGCCGGGGAGAAATCGTCTTCGAATGGGCTTTTGGGAATCACGTTTCTGTCTCAGTCCCATCCCCCCGGCTCTGCTTTTTGTCTGTGCAGATGCACGTGTGTGATTTTCGGTTAGAGGAGAGAACGGAGCAGAATCGGTTTGGGTTGGCAAAGAGCTCCAAGATCATGGAGTCCAACCCTTAACGCAGCGCTGCCAGGTCACCACCAAACCATGTCCCTCAGCACTACCTCTCCACGGCTCTGATACCCCTCCAAGAATGGGGCTCTACCCACTGCCCTGGGCAGCTTGTTTTAGGCCTTGACAACCTTCGAGGACAAGAAATTGTTCCTCGTGTCCAACCTGAACCTCCCCTGGGGCAACCTGAGGCCATTTCTTCTTGTCTTGTTGCTTGTTCCCTGGGAGAAGAGACCAATCCCCACCTGGCTCCAGCCTCCTTTCAGGAAGTTGTAGAAAGCCAGAAGGTCTTCTCTGAGCCTCTTTTTCGCCAAGCTGAACACCCCCAGGTCCTTCCTTCCACTGCTCATCACCAGACCTGTTCTCTAGACCCTTCAACAGCCTCATTGTCCTTCTCTGGACTTGCTCCAGCCCCTCAGTGTCCTTCTTGTCGTGGTGGAAGGCCTTTCTCAGCAGCTCTCACCAAACAGAGATAGCCCAATGTTTGCTGATGAAAGGCAGGTTTGCTCATCAGCTGTACTCCAGCTGCTGGTTTGAGCAGGGCAGGTCAGTGCTGGGGGTTATCAGTAATTTGGGAGACAAAGCTGCACTGTTCACCAGGCTGGAGGAAAAAAATGAAATCCTCCTTTGTAGGCCTGCTGTGGGGTGGTGGGAGCCAGAGGCCATCATTTGGGTGCATTTTTAATTCCACATCTCTGGCTAAACACTATGCAAAGCTTCACCAACTTCACACCAGTAAGAGCTAAAGCCTCAGGCGTTCCAGCTCAGCAGCACGTTCAAGTTTTTATTGCATTTACCTTCTCCAACCTTACCTCTGCAAAAGGAGCACTGTTATTATTTTAATTCTCCTCCAATATTAATCCAGGATCAGATTTAAAACCTGCCTCAGTGCCACTGAGATAATCTGATCAGGGTGGTTTATGGTGGATGTTTTTAATGCACTTCTTCCTGGCTGGACAGATGATGGTGAAAACAACTGAAATCACCTAAAAAGAATAAATAAATGCAGTGAACAGCTTTCTTCTTGGACACGTGCTCGGAGAGAGGGCTGTGTCCTAGCATGACTTCCAGCAAAATGCTCCCTGGATGTGTTCCTGTGTGACCTCTCCTAGGTGACCCTGCTTTGGCAGGGGGGTTGGGACTCGATCCCAACCAACCCCTGTCATTTTATGATACTGTGAGTCTGGGAGAGCTGAGAGAAGGGGTTGGTGGGTGTGGGTTCCTCTCTGTGCCACAGCAACTGATGTTTTCCCTTCTCATACGTGGGTAGTAACCAGTGACCCCAGTGGCAAAGGGTTTGGAGTAGGGTGGTCCCAACGCTGGACCTGCTTGTTGCTGGGCAGTGGGGATGCTACCAAACAGAGACAGGTAGCTTTCCTGCACTTAAAAACCGATAAATGTAAGCATTGTGATGTTTCCATGCCTGGCTTTAAGGTGTGAATGCTGAGAGGCTGTCAGCAGCTTTTGCAGCTCTGGGTCCAGCTGTTGATAAAGTTCTTTGTCTCATTACTTCTGTGCCTCTGGCTTTGCACCCTCTATTGCCATCTCACAGGATGGCAGAGTCTCCTAGAGCAGGTCACACAGGAACATGTCTAAGTGGGCCTTGAAAGTCTCCAGAAACACAGACTCCACCACCTCTCTGGGCATCCTGTTCCAGTCCTCTGCCAACCTCAAAGTAAAAAAGTTCCTCATGTTTAGATGGAACTTTCTATGTTCAGGTTTGTGCTCATTATCTCTTGTCCCATCTCTAGGACCACTGAGAAGAGTCTGACTCCATCTTCCTGATGCCCACTCCTCAGGTATTTGTAAGCATTAAGATCCCCTCTCAGCCTCCTCTTCTCATGCTCTCCCCTTTCTCTTGGCTTTAGATCAGCTGGGATGCTCCGATCTCCATGCCCAGACGAGGACTCTGCCGCCAAAGTCACTGTCTCCAGCTAGATGCACCCAAACTGAGCAGCTACCATGGAAACAGGCTGCCCGGAGGAGCCTGCCCAGGCCAGGTCACAGTCGGTGGCCTGTGGGCAGCCAGAGGGATGGGACCAGCAGCAGGAGGAGGCTGGGGACCAGCGGCCTGAGCCGGGCGCTGCTTCTGTGGTAGCTGCAGAGCCACAGCAGCCTCAGCCACCCCCTGGCAAGCTGAAGAAAACAGCTTTCAAGCTGTTTGGGGGAAAGAGGAGCATCTGTACTCTGCCCAGCTTCTTTGGAGGCAGAAGCAAAGGCCAGGGGAAAGCAGCCTCTAAAAAGGGCCTCATCAAATGCAAGACCCACGATGGGCTCAGCGATGCCACGTACGAGAAAGGCGATGGGGTGCAGCTGGAAAGCCCCTCAGAGAGCAGCAGGGACTCACGGCCTTGCCTGCTGCCAAGCTCCCAAAGTGCTCACTCGGCTGTAGACACCGGCACCAGGTTTGACTTGGGCCAGGGAGATAGCTCTCCACCAGGGAGCATTGAGGGCTGTGAGAAAAAATCCAATGGAGAGAAGTCCTCCTTTCCCAGACCTAAAAAAGGGCTGAAAGGTTTTTTTAACAGTATCCGGCGTCACCGCAAGAGCAAAGTTGCTGAGTGTGAGAAAACAGAGCTCCCTGAGTGGACCGGAGACACAGAGGAGGCCACCAAAGCTCCTGGGGTGGGAGTGGAAAGCCAAGGGGCTGCAGAGGAAAGAGGACTGGGACATGTCCCTCTTGCCACAGCTTGCCTGGGGAGCTCTGAGGATGATCACTCAGTAGGGACAGTGGCCAACAGTGGGGAGGCTGCTGAGCCTGGTTGCCTTGTGGCTGATGAAGGCAGTTCTGAGAGCTGTGGTGGTGATGCTGTGGTGATGGCAGGGAAGAGGGACTCTATGGATACAAAATCAGAAGCTGATGGTGTTGTCTGTGCAGAGTTTGAGCATGGTGATACGCTGCTGGATTTCCATCCAGACTTCATGGACAATGACCCTCCCTGCCTACACTCGGGAGATCTTCTAAGCCTCATCTTAGGAGATGCCACATCCCTGAAGAGCTTCGACTCCCTGACGGGGTGTGGAGATGACATCGCCGAGCCCGACATCACTGAGAGCACCATCTCTGTGGAGCGCAGCAGAGAGGCTGCCAAGCGTAGCTCCTGCCTGGTCACCTACCAGGGCGGTGGGGAGGAGATGGCCATACCCGAGGAGGCAGAGGAGTACCTTCACCAGATGTGGGATGGCAACGTGGCAGGGGAGAGAAGCTACGGAGCCCAGGTGTCCAGTAGCAGTTTGGAGACGCATGCCTCGCACGAGGCAGAAGCCCATCCCTACCTGGGCGATGCGATGGATGGTGTTGACCTTCTGACACCACAGAGCGACCAGCAAGAGTCAGCCCCTAATAGTGATGAGGGGTATTATGACTCCACCACGCCAGGGCCAGAGGATGAAGGTGGAGATGGGCTTGGTGAGATGAAGAAGGAGCGTTTGCCCAGAGACAGCTACAGCGGCGATGCACTTTATGAGTTTGACGCGCTGATGAGCCCTCCTCACGGGGAGGAATCCTTGTTTGAGAGCAAGATCTCACGCCCGGGCATCTTCAGCTACTTCTTGGACTTCTGCCTCCCTGCTGAGAAGAGCCTGATCCAGATGATGGATCAGAAGAGAGGCGTGATGGAAACAGAAGAAGAGCGGCTGGCAGCCATTCAGAAGGAGCTGCTCTTCTGGGAGCTGCAGAGGGAACCCATCTTGAAGCGTATCGACGTTCCCAGCAAGGAGAAGTGTCCCCGGGAAAAGCAGTGTGTGGAATGTAAAACCCGAGCAGCCAGCTCACTTGGCAAGAGTCAGAGTGGCCTTGGTGGTGAGCAGGTGGCCTCCCATGCCCCGAACAGGGGTGTGAGTGGTGGGGTTTCGGTGGCTAGAGCTGAAAGTGTGGAGTGGAGGGATTTTGCAGGGCCCTTGTGCCCAGAGAGCTCCTACAGCAGCCCAAAGGCCCCAGGAAGTTGCCTTAATCAGCTCACAAAGAGCAGCTCGGGGTTCGATCCGGACCCAGACTGTGGCTTGTTTGGCATGGCCCCAGCCAAAGCAGGGATGTTCCCCGGCTACAGACTGCCAGAAGATGAGCATGGTGGAGTGGAGACCACCAGCAGCCAGCCCCAGGTGGACAATGAATGTGAGCCCGAGCATGCTGTGAACTTCTCCCAGGCGCTGGTGGAATTCGCCAGCAGTGGGACCCTCTTCTCCAGCCTCTCCGAAAGCCTGGGGAGCTCTGCCTCTGGCTCTTCCTTCACCCAGAACCTCCCTGCCCTCCCCACTATGGTCACCTTTGACGTGGTGGATGTGGAGCAGGAGGGAGAAGGGGAGTGTGAGGAGCATCCTGAGATGAATGCCGGTGAGGACATCGCCGACGAGTTTGACGACGGCTACGGACAAAAGGAGTCGTTGGCTGAATGTGACGAGAGAATGTCCCCGGGGTACTCCCCGGGCTCCTTCCAGAGCTGCAACTGGGGTGTCACCAGCCTGCCCCGCCACCTGCGCCTCCACGGCCTGAGCCCCTCCATGCCCGCACCGCTCTCCATCGACCGCAGGAGCCGGTCGCTCGACACCGAGAGCCTGGAGTTTGAGCTTGGTGACACGCAGGGTGCCAAGGGTGGCACTCAGCCCTGCCGCCTCTGGGCCAAGCGGGAGGGTGGCAAAAAGGACTCAGGCGGGACGAGGAGGAGCAGGAGCAAGGAGGAGGGTGAGTTGGCGGCTCCTGATGGCGGGTTGAGCTGGCCAGGCTTGCAGCACCTCCAGCATGACGCTGCAATGGCTGCTGGGGTTACGCAGCACTGGGACTTTGCTGCAGCTGTGGCGATGGAAAGTGCCTGGCAGCCAGCCGAGCAGCCTGGCACTGCGTCTCCTCCTTTCCTGTCTCTTTCCCGGAGCATCCCTGGAGAAACCCTGGACATGCAGCCCCAGGAGGCAGAGCTGAACAGACACCCAGTCAGACCCTCCAACTTACCTCTGCAGGGCGAGGCCAGGAGGTCCTGGGAGGCAGCTGGCTCCTACAGGTACCACGGAGAAGCCACCACCAAAAAGCTGCCTCACTTGTTACCCGTGGGAGAGACGGAGCCCGACCTGCCCCTGAGCTTCCCTTTTGCCTGCTCCCCGGAGAAACGCCCCAAGTGCAAACCTGTGGGCATCGCCCAGGGCGTTCCTCAGCACCCCAGCGGCAGCACCGATGCCCTCCGGAGCCCAGAGCGCTGCGGAGAGCCCCTGAAGGGCAGAGCCGCCTCCGGGCTGCCCGTGCTGCCTGCCACCATCAACGTCCCCGATGCAGAATGAATAGCTGCTGCGGGGAGGGTGTGGGAGGGAGAGAAGGAACCTTCAGCGAGCAGTTTGTGAGGGAGGTGAGTTCAGAGCTGGGCTGGTGAGGATGAGCTCCAGTCCCACCGCCGTGGTACGTGGCCTTGCTGCCGTGGGTGGTCTGGCAGGGCTTGGAGCTGCTGCTGGGATCTGTAGGTCACTTCCCAGGCGCTGTCTTGTTTTCCAGCCCATCCCTCCAGCCCATGCCCTCTGTGGCTAAGTGCCCTGGCAGCCCTTGCCACATGCTCAACGTTGCTGCTAGAACAAGAGCTGGGAATGGACCTGGTGCCAGCATGGCAGGGTTGGGGCTTTGCTGCAGGATGGGTGAGCGAGCCTTGGGGGGGAGTTTGGGGAGGAATAGGGGGGTTATTTTCTTCCTTTTCTTGGTGAAATATTTCTGTTCAGACTCATGTTGAATGTCTTCCATCTCAGTCTGGGGCTGGGGAGGCTGAGAGGAAGGATGCCAGTTGCTTGAGAGCAAGGACAAGAGGGGAGTCAGCTGAAAGGGGACCTTTCCAGTAACCTTTTTGTTTACGGCTTGGTGTTCCCTTTCCCCAGAGGAAAGCAGGAGCCTTTGTGGGTGTGCTGGTAACATTTTCCAGGTCTACTTCTAATTTGCTCATGGATAACTGTGCTCAGAGAGGTGTGCTCTCGGTGGTGTCCCTTCATGGTACAAAATACTGGTCCCTTCTTTGTTGTGGTCTCTCTTCATGGGGTGTAATTCCTGGTTGAAACCATTCCCAAGCTTTGTCCCTTGCTCTTCACCTCTCCCAGGCCACAGGCACACGGATGAGGTGTTGGAAATGAGCAAGATTTGCATTGTGCCTGTAGCTGCAGAGTTGCAGATGCTGTTACTTCCTTCAAAAGGAAGTTTTGTGGGTTGGGTTTGGTTCTGGAATTATTTTAGGGTTGTTTTCTTTGCAGAAACTCCTAAGAGGAGAGTGCTCTGTCCAGGGCAGTCGGGGCTGTGACGCAGCCTGGATTAAGCTTCGTGGCTTCTTCCTCCTAGCTGGAGGGAGCAAAAAAGCTGGAGGTTGCTGCAGGTTTGGGATTTCTGTTTTCCTCTTGAAGTGTGGAGGAGGGACACGAGCTGTGGAGACAGACTGTGTCTGAGAAGGTTCCATAAGCTCCTGGAAATGTCTATGAGCTCCCTGTCCGTGACTTAAAAAGCTTTTTCCTTCTCTCCAGCCTCTGCATTCTGACTTCAGTCCAGTTTCTCATGATGATTTGTATTTCACTCTCCAAGCTGCCCCTTTTCTTTGCAGCAGAGGTTGTAGCATTAAACAGAATAATGCTGAGCTGGAAATATCTGAATTTTCTCCCATCTCCAGAGCAAAGTGTGGGGCTAGGGGTGGCTCTGTCCATCCCCATCCTGCTTTTCTTGCTAATCTCTGCCCATGATGGCTATGGATGTGTCTCTGGTGCTCTGATTGGAAACATCAGCAGCTTCTTGGCATTGTAGTTACAGGCACAAGGAGCTGGTCTTGATTTTTTTTCTCTCTCCCAAGCAAAACGAGATCCTGGCAGTTCTTTTAGAGAGAGGCTCCTGACTGCCCTGTCCTTGTGTCCCTGTGAAGGAGCAGAGAAGGGCAAAGCCAGGCTGGCTTGTCTGTGGATTGACTTAAGTGTTTTTTTCCTTCTCTGAGCAGACTGCTGAGGCTGGAGCAGACCCATTTATGTACCCATGGCTTCATTTGTCAGCATTTCCCTACCAGGTCTGCTGGAGGGAATTCCTGCAGAAACCTGATGTGCCATGGTTTATTTTCTCCTGTCCTTTTCTCCCATCCTGCTGTACAACTGGAGAGAATGTCATGGGACAAACCTGACTCTTGATGCTAGCCCAACATCCTCCAGCAAAAGGGCCCTGAGGCTGTGATCATGGTCTCCCCTCATTAGCTCAGTGTGTGAGTGTCTGCTAAGGAGTATTGCCCATTTGGAACAGAATCCCAGCATGGTGAGCACTGGAAGGGACCCCTGGAGATCATCCAGGCCAGCCTCGCTGCTACAGCAGAGACACCCACAGCAGCTTGCCCAGGATCACAATGGTCACCTGGGTTTGGAATCTCTCCAGAGGAGACTCCACAATCTCTCTGTTGTGTTGGCTCCTCCAGGGCTCAGGCACCCTCACAGCAAAGCAGTTTCTTCTCCTGTTCAAGTGGAGGCTCCTGGGTTCCAGTCTCTGCCCACTGCCTCTTGTCCTGTCACTGGGCACCACTGAGAAGAGCCTGGCCCCATCCTCTTGCCCCCCCACCCTTTAGCTCTTGCTGAGCACTGAGCAGATCTCCTCTGAGGCTGCTCTTCTCCAGGCTCAACAGCCCCAGGGCTCTCAGCCTTTGCCTCTCACAGAGGTGCTCCAGGCCCCTCAACGTCTCTGTAGCCTCCACTGGACTCTGCCTGGTAGTTCCCTCTTTGTCTTCAGCTGGGGAGCCCAGAACTGGACCCAGTCCTCTATTTGTGGCCTGACTAGGGCAGAGCAGAGGGGCAGGAGAGCTTCCCTGGACCTGCTGGCTACACTCTTCATACCCCTTCTTTAGTCTGGGAGTGAGGATCAGGTTCCAGCACCTCACTCCTCACCACCACTCACAGCACAAAACCCACAACGAGCACTGCTGGCGACGCTGGAAAGGTCACACAGCTGAGCGCTCACACCGGTCGCTTGCCCTGAGCAGCAGCCCCTTACTGGTTCTTTTATTAATTACTCTTTCCTTTAGCATCTCACCAAAGGCATTGAGGGGGTTTGGGTGGATGTAGTGCAGCCTTTGCCAAAGTCTTGGTGAGGTGTGGAGGCATTTTGGTGCTACAGTGAATGTCCAGTCGCATGTCTCTGGGATGAATCCTTTTGGTCGTAGGTACGAAACGGAGAGGTTTGGTGAAACCAGCTCCTAGACTCGAATGTGTGGAAGCAATACAGGCAGGGCTTGATAACCTGACTTTGTACCAAAGGTTTCTCCTCTCCATTTGATGAAGCAAGTATCTTAGTGATGGAAAATGAGCTTCCTCAAGGCGTTTTTTGGAGCTCATTTGCTGGTTTCTTGGCATGTTCTGCCCCATTAACCCAATGAAATCAGAATTTTCCATGTGCTAAACCCAGCCTGGGAAGTATCACTGCTGTAAAGATTGGATTTCACTGCCTAATGTCCCAGAACACCCAGGGTAAATAGGAGCAGATCTGGCCTTGACCCGGATCAAGCTGTTGGTCAAACACTGCCTTACCTAAGGAACTCAGATTTCACAGGATCCCAGCATGGTGGGGTTGGAAGGGACCTCTGGGGATCACCTGGTCCAACCCCCTTGCCAAAGCAGGGTCACCTAGAACAGGCTGCACAGGAATGTGTCTGGGTTGGTTTGGAATGACTCCAGAAGAGATTCCACCATCTCTCTGGGCAGCCTGGTCAGTGATTTGAGGATGGTGATTGACGCTTAGCATGAAAAAGGGCTTTGGAACCAAAAACTGAGTGCTGAAAGTCAGCAATGGCAGATTGTCTTGCTGAGAGATTAAGGGAAGACTTCCCCTCGAGGGACACCCCTGGGTATGTCCCTTCTGGGGAAGGTTTTGCCTCCTGGTGATGACTTCTGGCTGTTAACTTGGGATGAAACCACTGCCATTTGGGTCAGCCTACCAAGTGGTTCTTGTATTGCGTTGCGGGGACTTCCTGGGGGTTTGTTTTTTATACACATCAGAAGAAGGGTCGATTTTTCTCTATTTTTGTATCAGTTTGCATTTTATATTCACGGGGAAACTTTACAGACTGCTTCTCTGACTCCTTTGTGCTCCTTCGTCTCCTGGCGCGGTGGGGTTCGTGGCTCCGATGGAGAGCAGGCAGTTGCTGCTGCTGCTGCTGCTGCCGCCGGTGCAATGCAAGGGAACCACGCTCCTCGCCTCCTCTATAACCTGCTGCTCCACTACAAACCCAGCACTGCCCCCAAAACCAGCCCCTTACCAGTGCAACCAGCCCCTTACCAGTATGACCAGCCCCTTACCACTACAACCAGTCCCTCACCAATCCACACCCTCTCTCTTTGCACACACGGCTGAGCTGTCGCTGTGTTAATCTCTCTGTGTGTCACCCTCCTTGGTTTTGTTGTTTCTGGTTTTGTTTAAGCTTTGGAGCTGAATTTGTGGATGTTGGTGATGTTCTCCCTCAAGTCTTGTTGACTGTTTTTAAGTAGAAACCTACAGATTTGAGTTGAGTTTTTTCCCTCTGTGTGGCTTAAATTATTTCATCCCCAAATAGGGGCTTTTCTTAAATCCCTGAAGATGCCCTTGGTCAGTGTGTGGTGATGCTCTTCAACCCAGTGATAAATTTCCTCTCCCCTTGGTGTTCCCCAGCTGGGTTGGGAGCTCAGTTTTTGCCCTGCTCTGTGCTTGAGGATGGCTCTTTAAATAATCCCAGGATCCATGTGGGATTAGCAGGGCTTTCCACCTTCTACGTCTCTGCTGTTCCAGGCTGAAGCCTGGGGAGGTCCAGCATCAGTAAAACATCTTCCTGAGTAACACCACCTTGAGTTTTAGGATCAGAAGAGTGAGGAGAGCTTCTGGTAAGCCAAAACCTGACGTGGGTTGATGTGACAACACTTGGCCTTGTCTTTTTCCTTTGAGTTGGATGAACATGTTGGTTTGTTTGCCTGCCTCTGCAGGAGTTGTGCCCCCCGTTGAGTTTGCCACCCTGTGTGGGGTCTAAGGGCTGAAACAACTCCTCAGCAGAAGCCCCCAGTGATTAACTCAGAGCAGTGAGGTGTGAAAAGGAAAGGAAATGCTGAAAACATAAAAGCCTACAGCCAAAAGCATTGGTTTGAACCCACAGCACATTGGGTTTAACCCTTCTTTCCCCTGCTCCCCAGTGCCAGCAGAGGTGGGGAGTGAGAGCTGCTGAGGCTTTGGGATCTGCATAGCTTTTTATGGCTTTTAACAAACGAAGTCTTCACCCAATGGTGCTTTTGAAATTGTTTCCTGACAAGTCTGTGCCCCAATTCACAGGACCCCACCATGCCGGGGGTTGGAAAGGACCCCTGGAGATCATCCAGTCCCACAGCAGCTTGCCCAGGGTCACAGTGTCCGGCTGAGTTTGGAAAGCAAGACTGCACAGCCTCTCTGGGGTCAGGCACCCTCAAAGAAAAGAATTTTCTCCTGTTCAGGTGGAACCTCCTGGGTTCCAGTCTGTGCCCATTGCCTCTTGTCCTGTCGCTGGGCACCGCTGACAAGAGCCTGGCCCCATCCTCTTGGCCCCCACCCTTTAGCTCTTGCTGAGCACTGAGCCAGATCCCCTCTGGGGCTGCTCTTGTCCAGGCTCAGCAGCCTCAGGGCTTTCAGCCTTTTCTCCTCACAGAGATGTTCCGGGCCCCTCTGCATCTCAGCCTCTGCTGGACTCTCTCCAGTAGCTCCCTGTCTCTGTTCAAGTGGGGAGCCCAAAAGGACCCAGTACTCCAGCTGTAGCCTGACTATGCAGAGCAAAGTGGGAGGAGAACCTCCCTCCCTGGGCAGGTCACTCAGCAAACATTCCTAGGATGCATTTCCCATTCCTTCTGCCCCTTAACTTCCCAGCTTCCCCCTCTCCAGCTGGAGTTCCCAGCTCTTCTCACCGGCATCCTTGAGTCATCCTTGAAGCTACACTTGGGTGAAGTGATAAATGCAAAGCTAGAAAAGCCTCTTGGTTCTAAAGAAACAAAATCATTGTCCCTTGTGCCAGGTCACCCTGAGCTCCCCTGCTGCCACCCCGCTGCTCTGTGGGTTCCCAGGGAGCAGAGGTGGCTCCTGGTGACCATCTTGTCTAAATGTGGTTGGGTTTTTTTTTCCTCCATTTCCTTTCTGGTCTCCTTGCCCCTAGTCCTTGAAACTTTTTAATGTGTTGATTGTGTTCTGAAATGAATGTTCCTTTCACTGAAAACTGATGAATAAACTTTGGGTTTTTAGAGAACCTGAAGCTTCCCTTGTAGTTTGCTTTTTTTCCCTCTGCTTATCTTAGGCTTATCTTATGCTTTATTGAAACTGGCTTTCTTTTCCTTCCTCTTGAGTATTTGCAAGCCAAGTGGCTTTTCCAGGGGGGGAAGGCAACAATGCTCAGCAAGCCCTGTGTTGCTAAATGAACCCTGCCAAATATCATAGAGTCACAAAATGGTTTGGGTTGGAAGGGAACTTAAAGATCATCCAGTTCCAACCCCCTGCCATGGGCAGGGACACCTCCCATTAGGGCAGGTTTCCAAGGCCTTGAACACCACTAGGGAGGGGGGCATCCACAGCTTGCCTGGGCAACCTGTGCCAGTGTCTCACCACCCTCATTGTTTGCAGTTTCCTCCTAGAGAAGAAGCCCCCAGGATCAATTTTTCTCTCTTCATTTCTTACCCTTTGCTGACGCTGGGCTGGAGCAGTGGCCAAGGCTGATGCAGGTGACAGGAACCAGAATCGTGAGGCTCCCAGATAATGAAGCATCACTGGTGGGGTCCATCCTCGCCAGATTTCAGCAGCTGCAGGTGAGCTTTTCAGTACAGTTGTAACAAATTCCAGTTTCATCCATGGGAGTGGGAAAACCAGTGTTGGCTTTGCCTCACCCCAGTGCTACCTGGCTGGCTTCACTGGCGAGTTCCGTGGTGTAGAAGGACTGAAGAGATGGTTTTAATTTGGGGCTTCTATTGTGCAGGAAGCACTTCTAAGGGATTTTGCCAGCACTGTTTGTTAATCATGGGATGGTTTGGGTTGGAAGAGACCTTAAAGATTGTCTAGTTCTATCCACCTGCCATGGACACCTCCCACCAGACCAGGTTGCTCAAGGTCTTGTCCAGCCCAGCCTTGAACACTTCCAGGGATAAGAGATTTAGCAGAATTGGTTTCCCATTTCCACTCTTATCAGTGTCTCTGGGCTCTGTCTGCTGCAGCCCTGTATCCAGGGCTCCAGGAGTACCTCTGGGAAAGGCACCTAGGAGCTGCACCTTCCCCCAGCCGATGAGCAGAGATCCCTTGGGTGGGTTTTAATTAGCAGCCTCTGCAGCATGGCTCTGGGTGATGAGGTGCTCAGAAGTGTGTGGCTGAGTGAGGGATGGAGCAGGCTGTGAGGCGAGCTGAGGCAGCTGCTCTCCCCTCTGCTCCAGCAGCTCTTTAACAGCAGACCATCCTTTCTACAAGGCTCCTGCTTCACTCCCCTCCTTCAGTGCCCAGCATGGGGGTGTGATTTCACTGCTGATTTCCAAACGAAAGGTGAAATAAGATTTGCAAGAGCTCTCTGAGGCTGATGATAGCCCTCTGAGAGCAGAGGCACTGGCCTAAGACCTGTGGGGATGCATCACCCCCTGTTTGTCCAGGACCTCTCCCACTGTTGGTGGGGCACTGAGAGTCTCCCAGCAGACACCAACACCACATAATGTTTTTTTGCTGACAACCTGCAAAGCTCAAGGTGCTCAAGACCAGGGGCAGGCTGCAGGGTGAGATGTTGCTCAGAGGCTCAGCTGCCTTCAGAGCACCCTGGAGGTGTTCAAACAACACAAAGACGTTGGCACTTGGGGACATGGTTTAATGACCTTGGTAGTGTTGGGATGAAGGCTGGACTCGATGATCTTAGAGGGCTTTTGCAACCAAAACAATGAGCCAGGTGAGTGAAATGGGGCTTTTGCCATGGCCAAGTACTTGTATTTATGGTGGCAGCTTCTCTCTTTGCTAGTGTCCTGCCACAGTTCTGCTGTGGCAGTGGTGATGGCATCTCCATAAGGTTGCTGCAAGCTCCAGGAGCATACTTCCCACCCAGCCTACTCTGAGCACCACCCAAAAGCTCACCTTCAATGCCAGCAGTTCCTCGGGTACCTTCTGAGGTTCCAAACTGCACTGAAAGGCCCAGGAGGAGTCCTGCTTCCCCTTCCCCAGACACCAATCCAATCTGCAGGAGCTGTAATTATCTGTCTCGCCTGACAAGCTGCTGCCTTAATGAGTCGGGAGCTGTCATGGAGGGAGCCCCAGCTGCAAGGCAGGTGCCCTGGGGAGGCTTTGTCCTTTCTGACTCCATCCATCAGATTGTCCCAGACATCCATCAGGATGGAGGGAGGGGAAACCTCTCCTGCAGGTTTACAAGCAACCAAGGGTACGTATCTCCAGTTCTCCTTGTGCAGCTCCAGATCTCCTTAGATGGAGCATCCTCTCTGTAAGTCCTGGTCTAGTGGAAGATGTCCCTGCCCATGGCAGGGGGGCTGGAACTAGATGGTCTTTAAGGTCCCTTTCAACCCAAGCCATTCTATGAATTGATGCCAATGGAGATTTCTCCTCTAACATGCCATTCAGAGCTCCCTTTCTGCCTCCCCAGCATTACACCTTGGAGGACTTTGCCATGCCAAGCCTGAATTCTTCAGTCACCAATTTTACCCCCAGACCATCAGACTGGCTGAACATCAGCTGTGGGGGGAAGCACCCTGTGCTAGGCTTGGCACAGGCACCTTCCACTGTCTCACCCAACCGTTGATGCTTGTAGCTAAAGAAGAGCTGTACCACCAGCCCCTGGAGGTGTTTCAAAGCCTCAGAGATGTGGTGCTGAGGGACATGGTTTAGCTCCAGACTTGGTAGTGGTAGAAAATGGTTGGACTTGATGACCTTAAAGTTTTTTTTCCAACCAAAATGATACTGTGATTCTACGGCTCCATGATGCTCAGCTTTGCACAGGCCACCTTCATTTACACTTAATGCCTTTACTGAGAAGCAGCTGGGTCCTAGTGGTGCAGTGTGTAAATCCATCCTTTTTTGTAGTAAAGGAGTAGAAAACACAGTGGACAGGCTCTTGAGAAGGTTATTAATTATCTAAGGAGCCATCTCAACAGAGAAGAGCAAATATCTTCCTGCTTTGGGCACAGCAGAGCTGTCTCGAGGCTGCCCCACCACAGGGCCCCACCTGATGCTGTGAACACAGAACAGCAAAGGAGGTGTTTTAGCCAAATTAATTTGTTTTTCTTCTTGCAGCTTTTTTGACTCAAGCCTGATGGAAAGAGAGAAATCCACACTCAAGAGCTGATTGCTCTAGGGCTTGGAGGAGATGCCAGGGGCTGTCAGGGAGCTCAGTGGGTTAGGAAAGGACCATGGGCTGTACCCATTGCCTTGTTTCCTGGCTACCTGCTGGGACTATCCCCAAGTCCTCAGGGCTGGGTGGAGCCAGGGTGCAGCACCCAACGCCGTAGTGCAGTGGGTGAGGCAGCACCTCTCCCTTTGGGTTTAAACAGGGGCTCTTTGGTTGCTTTGCCCCAGGGAGGAGATTTCACAGAATCACAGAATGATTTGGGCTGGAAGGGACCTTAAAGATCATCTAATTCCAACCCCTTGCCATGGGTAGCGATACCTCCCACTAGACCAGGTTGCTTAAAGCCTCATCCAACCTGCTTTTAAACACTTCTACAACTTCTTTGAGCATCCTGTTCCATTGTCTCACCACCCTCACAGTAAAGAACTTCATCCTAATGGCAAATCCAAGTCTACCCTGCTCTAGTTTAAAATTTGACCACATCACCAAGGAAGGTTGATGTTGGTTGCAGCTTTGATGTGTTTTGCCAAAAACAGGAGCTGTAGGAGGTGGTGAAGGCAGCTCTGAATTGGGGGTTTGAGCAGTTCCATCCCTGCTCTGTCCCTGACAGCCATCCCATGGGACTGCATGTTTGTGTGACCTTCCCATGGTGGAGACAGGGAGGGACAAAGGCAGCAGCTGAGACCACCTCTGACAACAAGCAGAGCGGGACCATCAAGGGGGAGAGGCCACCAGGCAGTGCTTCTCCAAGGCAACAAGCTCCTGCTTATCCCTAATTGAATTTAGGCAAGATGAAAACCACCAGGGGAAAGGGCAAAGGGCAGGAGCTGGCTGCCACTGATTGATCAGCCCCAATTATTTCCCTTCATTTCAATAATTGGCAGAGGGCTAGAAGTTAATCAGCTGGGAAACATGGAACATGGGGCTGAGAAAGTGCTGCCAGAGCTGGAAACCTCAGATAGGAAGGCAAAAAAAAATTGCTCTTGGGTGAAGGTTGTGTGGCCAGTGCTACTTGGTGCTTGGGCTGTGAGTTCAGACCTCAGAAGCTGAGGGACCTGGGATTGGAGAAAAGGAGGCTCATAGGAGACCTTCTGGCTCACTACAACCCCCTGAAAAGAGGCTGGAGCTAGGTGGGAGGTTGTCTCTTTTCCTAAGGAGCAAGCAAGGGGACATGAGGAAACGGCATCTAGTTGTCCCAGGGGAGACTCAGGTTGGACATGAGGAACAATTCCTTCCCTAAAACGGTTGTCAAGGCCTGTCCCAGGGTTCCCAGGGCAGTGGTGGAGTCCTCATCCCTGAAGGGTTTTCAAAGCTGTGGAGATGAGGTTCTGAGGGACCTGGTAGTGGCAGTTTAAAGGCTGGGCTCAATGACTTTGGGGGCCTCTTCCAACCAAAACAACTCCATGGGTTGGCACAGACGCCAGTGGACGCTGTAGGAGACAGATGTCATTGTGTCCCTATGCTGCTTTCTCCCTCTCCCACCACTTTCCTGCCGTGCACATGGCAGGAGAAGCATTTGCTGGTGGCAGCAGCAGAGCGCTGCCGGTGAGTACACTGTGCCCTCCAGCTCTAATTGCCAGCTAGTAAATACAAAGTGACTCCTTCAGTGCAAACAAGGTCCTACAAAAAACAACCCCGGGGGAAGTCAGCTGCCAGCATGCAAATGCATTTCATACTTTGAAGTGTTCCTTTTCCCCCCTTTCTTCTCCAAAGGAATTGAAAGATCCCCGACACAGCAACGTCGCTCCGCGAAGCGAGACACAAGCGGCTGTCACTTGCAGGCTGCCTCATGGCTCCTGCTTCCCACAGCACATTCACACAATCACCACAATGGCTTAGCTTGGAAGGCTCCTTAGAGGTCATGGGCTCCAACCTCCCTACCATGGGCAGGGACACCTCTCAAGTAGACTTGGCTGCTCAAGGACTCATCCAGCCTGGCCTTGAACAACCCCAGGTAGGAGGCATCCACAGCCTACCTGGGCAGCCTATTTCAGAGTCTCACCACCCTCATACTGAAGAACTTCTTCCTAGGATCCAGTCTAAACCTACTCTCCCTTCGCTTGAAGCCATTCCCCTTGTCCTATCACTGGGCACTAATGGTAAGTCCATCTGCAGCCTTCCTGTAGGATCCCTTCAGCTCTAAGCTTCCCCCCAAAGTCTTCTGTAGGCTGAGTGATCGCAGCTCCCTCAGCCAATCCTCACAGCAGAGCTGCTGCAGCCCCTGGGTCTTTCTGGGGCTGATCCTGGCTCTGCTGTGGTCACAGCTGAGGATAAGGATACTGATTCTGAAAAAAGGAGGAAGTTGAAACCTTTACCTTGGTGGAGGAAAATGCAGGAGATGTAAG
Organism: Pogoniulus pusillus; assembly: GCF_015220805.1. Lineage (NCBI taxonomy): Eukaryota > Metazoa > Chordata > Aves > Piciformes > Lybiidae > Pogoniulus > Pogoniulus pusillus. The sequence goes on from NC_087282.1 coordinate 12,348,733, forward strand.
GCAGCTGTGGGGCTCCAGGGCTTGGAGCCTGGGGACTCAGCCTGGCAGTGTCCTGGGCTGATCCCCAGCAGTGTAGACAGCAGGTGGAGGGAGGGGGTTCTGCCCCTCTGCCCCTCTCTGCCGAGACTCCACCTGCAGTGCTGGGGCCAGCTCTGGGGTCCTCAGCACAGCAGAGACAGGGAACTGTTGGAGCAGGGCCAGAGGAGGCCACGGCAATGATGGGAGTTAATGCCCAAACCATCACAGGCTGGAAGCCCTCTGCTGTGAGGCCAGGATGGGAGAGTTGGGGTTGTTCATCCTGGAGAAGAGAAGGCTTCAGGGAGACTTTCTGGTGGCCTTTCAGGACTTCAAGGGGCCAGAAGAAATCTGGGGACAGACTTGTGAGCAGGGTCTGTTGTGAGAGGACAAGAGGTGATGGTTTGAACTAAAAGAGATTCAGGCTGGAGAGAAGGGAGAAATGTCTGACACTGAGGGTGGTCAGAGCCTGGCCCAGGTTGCCAGGGACGTGGTAGCTGCCTCGTCCCTGGAACCATTACAGGTCAGGTTGGTTGTGGCTCTGAGCAACCTGCTCTAGTTGAGGATGTCTCTGCTGACCTCAGGATGACATTTAAAGATCCCTTCTAATCCAAACCAGTCTGGGATTCAATGAATAATGAGTGCTGGAAGGAACCTATGGGGACACAGCAGCACCAGGGAGCAGCCTGAGGTCTGACATTCCTGGATCCCACTTTGATCCCAGCTAGAACCAGGCTGGCAGGGAAAGCCCAGCCTGGTCTCATTTCTTAAGCTGGGTGTGGTAATTAGCAGCCAACTCATTAATCAAGGCAGTTGGTGAGGATTTGTGGCCGTGAAGCTCTCCTGACTCCACTTGTGCTGCACGACCTGCTCCAGCAAGCTTTGCTGTGTTTAATTTCATCTTTATCTCTCTAAATCCTCACTTCAAGCAGAACCTTCTGCTCTGGGGAGTGTGAAAGCAGCACAGCTGAGTATCAGTTGAGGTAAATCCCTTTTCAAAGCTGGTGAGGTCAGGCAGAGGAGGAATCCAAGCCCCTTTGTGCCCTCCTGAAGTGTGCAGAGAGAGAAAAAAAGAAAGGCAAAGAATGTTCTGAGGAGAAGCAGGGCTGGCTGCTTGGGGACATCTCGGGCTCACTGTAGGGAACAAGTGGTCACTGTTAATTGTTCTCTGAGTGTGGGGGATGGCTAACAGCCCTGAGGATCACTGGCTGCAGGGTCGAGCTGCTCTATAGCAAGTGCTGGAATGGCCCCAGGTTGCACCAGGGAAGGTTTGGGTTGGATATTAGGAATAATTTCTGTCCTGCAGACCTCCAAGATCACTGAGTCCAACCATCAGCCCAGTCTCACCATGGCCATTAAAACATGTCCCAGAGTGCCATGTCACCGTGTTTCTGGAACACCTCCATGGGTGATGACTCCACCACCTCGCTGAGCAGCCTGTTCCAATCCCTGACCACTGCTGCAGGACAGAAATTGTTCCTGATCTCCAACCTAAACCTCTCTTGGTACAATTTCAGATCACTTCCTCTCCTTCTATCACCTGATATCAAAGAGAAGAGACCAGCCTCCACCTCATCATGACACCCCATCCCACCATGAGCCAGTGGTCCCCATCCTAGTGGCTCTTGCTGGCTCAGCACAGCCAGGAACAAGTCCTCCATACAGCAGTTGGGTTTGGGGGTTCCTGGTGTGACCACTGAGCTCTGAGTCCCTCCACAGCTCTGCCCTGAGGTCCTGCTGCCATCAGCCCTGGGTGCTGCTTACTAGCAGGGCTCATGCTGGAGGTTTCTGGTTAATCTGGTTTATACTGGAGGGATTTGGGGAAAGCAAAGAAAAAGAAGAGTCCTTTTCTTTCTGAGAGATGACCTGGCAGTGAAGCCTTTTTCCTTTCAAGTGGGGGTACTTCTCCTGTGTCTCATTAGTGCACTAGAAAGGAGAAGAAGGGAAGAGGGAATTGAACCAAAAGAAAAGCTTACTAAGAGTTACTCCTCTTAGTCTGGAGAAGACTGAGAGGGGATCTGATCAATGTCTATAAATATCTGAGGGCTGGGTGGGGCCAATCTCTTTTTTGGTGATCTGAAACAATAAGACAGTGGATACAAACTGGAACACAGAAGGTTTCATCTCAACCTGAGGAGAATCTTCTTTACAGTGAGGGCACTGAAGCACTGGAGCAGGCTGCCCAGAGAGGTTGTGGAGTCTCTTTCCATGGAGACTTTCAAAACTTGCCTGGATGCATTCCTGTGCAAACTACCCTGGGGGATCCTGCTTTTGGCAGGGGGGGTGTTGGACTTCATGATCTCTGGAAGTGCCTTCCAACCTCTAAGGTTCTGTGATTCTGTGAGGGGGTGTCCTGGCTGTCCTGGGCATGGAAAATGTCACAGCAACAGCACCAAGAACAGCTTCTGGTCTTCCTACTCCCCCAAACCCATCAACTAGAGCTGGCTACGATTTGCCCTAGCACGAGGTTCCCCCTGACTGGGGGTAAATATGGGATTTGGAGCAGCTAAAACATGGGAGAGCAGGCAGGAGAGCTCATCCTTTGGGAATATGCTTTGGCAACAGAAAGGTGAGGGGCTGCAGGCACTGGGGACCATAGAATCATAGAATCAACCAGGTTGGAAGAGACCTCCAAGATCATGCAGTCCAACCTATCCCCCAGCCCTATCCAGTCAACCAGACCAATGGACTCTTGAACCAAACTGCAGCTGTCTGTAGGAATCTCACCTGGGGCCTCTCTCCCAGGCGATCAGCGATTGAACAGGAGGACACAGCCTCAAGCTGTGCCAGGGCAGGTTTAGGCTGGAGGTCAGGAAGAAGTTCTTCACAGCAAGAGTGACTGACGTTGGCGTGGGCTGCCCGGGGAGGTGGTGGAGTCGCCGTCGCTGGAGGTGTTTAAAAGGAGTGTGCCCAGGTGGCCAAGAGAGCCAATGGCATCCTGGCCTGCATCAGGAGCAGTGTGGCCAGTAGGACAAGGGAGGTTATTCTGTCCCTGTACTCAGCACTGGTCAGACCACACCTTGAGTACTGTGCCCAGTTCTGGGCCCCTCAATTCAAGAGAGATGTTGAGGTGCTGAAAGGTGTCCAGAGGAGGGCAACAAAGCTGAGGGGGGCCTGGAACACAAACCCTATGAGGAGAGGCTGAGGGAGCTGGGGGTGTTTAGCCTGCAGAAGAGGAGGCTCAGGGGTGACTCTATTGCTGTCTACAACTACCTGAAGGGGCATTGTAGCCAGGTCGGGGGTGGCCTCTTCTCCCAGACAACCAGCAATAGAACAAGGGGACACAGTCTCAAGTTGTGCCAGGGTAGGTCTAGGCTGGATGTTAGGAGGAAGTTCTTCACAGAGAGAGTGATTTGCATTGGAATGGGCTGCCCAGGGAGGTGGTGGAGGCACCGTCGCTGGAGGTGTTCAAGCAAAGCCTGGATGAGGCACTTAGTGCCATGGTCTGGTTGACTGGCCAGGGCTGGGTGCTAGGCTGGACTGGATGAGCTTGGAGGTCTCTTCCCACCTGGCTGATTCTATGATTCAATGAGTGCCAGGGGTTGGTTGCTGAGGTCGGGCTGGGTGGGCTGCAGCGTGTTCAGTGCTGGGCTCTGCGCGCAGGCAGCCCGGGGCAGGCTCGGTGCGTGGCTGCCCCCTACGGGAGCACTCAGGTACTGCACCCGCTGGCAGCGCGGCTCAGCTGCGGCCGCCGCCCGTACCTCTGCCTGCCCTGCGCTTGCGCCGCTCTCTGTGCGCACCGCCAGGAGCAACGCGGAGACAACAGGGAGCTTCATGCTTCCATGGGCCTTCTGGCCTCGCTTGCTCCCCCAAGCCTTCAGCATCAGCAGCTCCAGGTCACAGCCCCACGATGAGGGGTGTGGTGCATATGAGATGCTGCAGCCGGGCCCCACCGCGCTAGAAGGACACAACCCTCAAGCCTCCCGGCTTTGCAGCACCATCAGCTGGCTGCTCGCCTCTGCGGGGGTCTGCCTCGCCCCACCTGCGCTTCCTTAGGGGGTTCTCCATTTTTCCTCATTTCCCCCTCCGTGTTTTTCTGCTGAATGAACAGACAAGAGAGAAGGGGAGTGGGGGTGAGGAAGCAGTCTGGGGCACTGAGATGTCTGCTTTAGGTCCCCAGTGTGCTGCCACGGGGATGTGGTGGTGGCCGTGTGTCACACACACAGGATGAGTGCCCGTGATGATGAAAAGCTGTTGTGATCTCAAAGCCACACGTTGGTATTTTGACTGCCCCTCATCAAAGCCACAGAAACAGAGAAGAAAGCCCCAAGAGCCCTGGGAGCTTGCTGACTTTATCACAGAATGCACTGGAAGGGACCCTTAAAGATCATCTTGTCCAACTCCCCCCCCCTGCAGTGAGCAGGGACATCGAAGGTTGCTCGGGGCCCCATCAAGTTTGGCCTTGCATGTCTCCAGGGATGAGGCCTCAGCCACATCTCTGGGCAGCCTGTTTCAGTATTTCATCACTCATATGTCTTACTTTAAAGGGGGGAGATCAGGGACCTTGGTGGCTTTGGTAGCACCCACATTTGTGGGACATCTGTCTGGGAGGTGCTTCAGGTGCTGGGAGCAGCAGAGGGCTTGCATGGTCATCCCAGCAGCAGCTCCTATGCAGGAGACAGGGGTCCTAGGTGCCAAATCTCAGTGGCTGCACAGCTGAGTGGGAGCCAGGTTCGGAAAAGCCACTGCTGCAGCATACTCAGGCACCAGAGGGCATCAGGGACCTGCTCAGCCAGCAGGTCTCTCAGAGCCCAGGGACTGGGCCGGTGGTGGGTTTTGGTCATCCCCTTCGGTTAGTGAATCTGAGAATGTGTCCTGTCTTTAAAAGCCAGCTCCATGCCAGCAACACACAGAGACTGTGGCTGTTTAGTTGGCTGGAAGGGTGGAAGCAGAGGAACCTCCTACATGCTGCATTCAGAGAAGCTGCTGGCATTGCCCACAGCTGAGCACAGGGGCTGGCAATGCAGGATGCCATTGCAGCCCTCTGCTCCCAGCCTCCATGCAGGACCCTGCTCTGCAAACTACCTCCTTGGCCATGTTTTGAGAGGGTAGGTATCTCCTAGGGCTTCCTGGAGACTATGAGGTGAAGCCTGAAGGTTGGTGTGATGCTATCAATCCAACTATCACCTCCTTTTACTCACTGGGAGCTGCCCATGCCAGGCAGCTGGACTTCCTCCCTCTGCATCCTTCTCCTTCCAGGGAGGTATTTTTGGCAGAGGGAATGATGAGCCCAAGCCCAGCCACAAGTCTCACTGAACCCCACTTCCCTCCCACCAGCTTGTAACTGGAGTGGGATAGTAAACCAACTTTCACCTGGATTGCCCAGGGAGCAGGAGGTGCCACGTGGCTGACTGCTGGGGTGTCTCTCCTGTGGGAAGGAGCAGAAGGACAGAGGCTGCAGTCTCCCAGGCACCAGCATTTCATCTGTTTCCTCCTGTTCCTGTGTTGCCAAAACAAGAGAGTCCATTTTCTGAAGCAAGGAGGATGTGGAGTGGCTGTGGTGGGATGGGCTCAAGGGAGAACTTGGGGACAGGGATGTGTCTGTTCTCTCTCATGGCACCCTGTTCCCTTCTGGATGGGATCTCTGGGAGATGGAGGAGACCAAACTGCTCTTTCATTGTCCCCTTGTATGGGTAGAAGAGGCCCAAGTGTAGCTCAGCTCTCCAGCCTAGCTCAAAGGAGAAGCCACCATGAAGGTCCTGATGAACCCAAGGCAGCATGGTGTGACACAGGTCTGGCTGGGAATTGGACTTATGGTTGGGAAGCCACGGATTTGCCCATCACTAACATCAAGAGTGCAGTGGAAACTGCCAGATGCTCTCCAGAAGTCCCTTCCAGCCCCAGCCAGGCTGGCATTCCATGAAGAGCCAAGGGAGTGTGATGCTGGTGTGACACAGCTTCTTGACAACACCTGAGAGAGACTGGGGATGATTTTATTAGCCAAAGGCAGTTCTTAGAGATGGAAGAGTAACTGAAGAATGATGGTGCCAGGGATGGAAGAGTAACTGAAGAATGATGGTGCCCATGGTTAGTGAGGGACACTTCTTGGCAGATATCTGCTAAGAAACCCACCCCAAGGAATGTGGGTCTGTGTTCCTCAAGGAACTGCACAGACTACAACCACTGTGGAAGAGAATTCACTTGAGTCAGAGAAGCCAAACTGTATTTCACACCAGTCAAGACCCCTAAGTTGCTTCTGGAGTGCTTGTACCAGAGCTGGAGGCAGCAGTGAACTTTCCCCCTTGCTTTTCAGGGCTGAAGAAGCCACACATGTGAAGGACACATTTGAACGAGATCTGTAACCTCCATGTGGGAGCCTCAGGAGGAATGACAGGCACAACTCTTTTATGGGAAGCACCTCCAAGATTAGGGAATGCCAAAGGCAAAGAAGGCTCAGATATGATTAAAAAGTGGTTAAGGCTGACTCTGAAAAACAGGACTTGAGGGAAGAAAGCCTTTGAGATAAACTGAGAGATCTCATGGCACGTTCAACACTGTGGAAGGAAAGCCCCAGAGCCTGAGTCTGACACAGCCCAGACCTCACAGATGTTCTTTATGAACTTTGTGGGGGTTTGTATGTTGGTTTTCCTTTTTTTCCCCCTCTCTTTACTGCAGTGCTGAAAACTATGCAGCTGCTGCTGGAAGCACTGGTCCCAGCAGCTCAGCTTCTCACAGCCCAGAGACCAGTGGGAAAGGGTTGTCTGTGATTTGTGCTCCTCTTGGATGGGACACATTTGGACCTTTGGGGACTGATCTTTTGTTTCTTGCTGTGCCTGAGCCTTATTTGCTGTTCCAAGGGTGCTGTGCATGGATTTGGTCCAAAAGGGCTATACAAAGGTGGTGGTGGTTTGTGCTTCCCTTGTAGTATCCCCAGTGGGGCTGAGAGCCCCAGTGGACAGGCTCTCCCTGAACTCCAATTCGCTTTGCATCCACTCAGGCTTTTTGGTCATGGCCTCTCTTTCTTCCTCCAGAACAGCTCCAAAGCAAGGCTGCCAGGACCCTGAGGGCACTAATAACCTTTGATGGCTCTGAATAGCTCTCACCTGGGACCCACACCCATGGGCCAGGAGCCCATTTAAGCCCAGCCCAGCCCTGCCTTCTCGCCTCTCTTTGGGCTGTCTTGCAGAGGTGCAGGACTCCAGCACAGCCTGTCTTTGACCATGGACCCTGCAGATCCTGAAGCACAAGCTGATTTCCCAGCCTGACCATGGAGCTGCCTCACCGTTGTGAATGTGCCTTGACTGGCCTTGGCCATCATCCTTGTCCTGCTCACTTGGCTCAGGTACTGTAGGGACGGTTTCTGCTCTACCAGCTGGGTTATCACTCCTGGCCTTTGGCCACTGCAATTGGTGCCATCACTGCTGAACTTAGGTGTCCCTAAAGACCTCTAAAGGGTGCTGTGGGGCAGGGCAAGAGCTGCCATGTTTGGAGAAGGGATGTCAGAAGGGCATGGTGCCAGAGACCTGCCAATACCCAAACAAGCCAACCCTGTATAAAGCCACACAAGGCTGGCTGTGTTTGTTCTCGTGCCAAGAGCTAGCTGAGGAAGACTCCCTTCTCCTCCCAAGGCTTTGGAAATGCACGGGAACATTTCCAGGACATTACTTAGCATCTCCAAAGAAGTGAGGCTGTGCTGCTTTAACCAGACCTGCAGAGAAGGTTTCTTTTGCAGCTAGGTGGGTGGTGGTGAGCTTGGCTGCACCTTGACCATGTGTTCTATGCACTATATAAATGCAGCCAAGCAAACTCCAGCTCATGGCACTGTGTTTTATGCTCTGCTTCTTGCTCTGTTCCAGTCTAGGGATGGGGAGACCCCAACTGCAGTGCTGGGGCCAGCTCTGGAGTCCTCAGCATAGGAGAGAGACAGAGGCTACAGCAATGATGGGAGGGCTGGAAGTCCTCTGCTGTGAGGCCAGGCTGAGAGGGCTGGGGTTATTCAGCCTGGAGAAGAGAAGGCTCTCTGATTGTCTTTCAGGGTTTCAAGGGCCCAGAAGAAATCTGGGGACAGCCTTTTGAGCAGGACCTGATGTGACAGGATAGGGGGTGATAGTTTGAACTCGGAGAGGGAGATTCAGACTGGAGAGAAGGGAGAAATGTTCGACACTGGGAGTAGCGAGAGCCTGGCTCAGGTTGCCCAGAGAGGTGCAGGTCATTCCAGGTCAGGTTGTTTGTGTGTCTGAGCAACCTGCTCTAGTTGTAGCCGTCCCTGCTGACTGCAGGGGGGTCGGACTAGATGACCTCTAACGGTCCCTTCCCACCTGAAACGTTCCACGATTTTATGCCAGAGGTGGGGATTTGGTGCTCTGCCCTTTGCTCGCCTCCGTTCCCTGGGTAGTTTCTCCTTGATTCAATTCTCAGGTGTGGGGCTCCTCCCTGATTGTCTTTCCTCGGGAATACTGTCCCAACACCACCTCCTCCTGCAAGCCCTGGTAGATGCCTTCCCAGCGCCCCGGGCGTTGCACCCTGCCTCTTCCCGGGGCCAATCCTGCCTGCGTGTTGGTGCAGAGGGCTAAGCAGTGGGAAGAGCTGGAGCTGCTCCACAGCAGGCGCAGCAAGAGAAGGGCAGGAACTCGCATGTCGGTGCCCGCACACGTTCCCAGCGCGTCTGGGGCCCTTCCTCCTGCGCCCCGGGTCGCTGCCGTTGCAGGGCGACAGGCGAAGCCGTGCTGGCTTTGATCGGGAGGTTTGTTCTGTTTGATCTGAGCTGTTTGATCCCAGCTCCTGCCTCCCTGCCGTGCCTGCCTGCGCTTTTCCTTCTGCTGTCTGTGCGGCGTGGGGCAGCTGCGCTGCGCTCCTCCTGCGCGTCAGCCTCCCGCCGAGGATGTGCTGCTCTCTCCTGCGGGCTCCTGCTCCCTTTCCGAGAGCCTTTGTTTGCAGTACCGAAGGGCTCCTTGGTGTGAAATGAGGGGGGAAAAGTGAGATCCGGACCTCAGCCAGATGCAGGGAGGGAGGAGTTGCTCTTTTTTTTTTTGTCGCTATTGTTTCTTCCCCAAACCCCGTGAACTGCTCTGAAAAAGAGAACTCCCTGGTGTGTGCCTGTAGATCGGTCATTAGTGTGGCACTGCTGGCTGAGCTTCCAGTGCCTGAAGCAAAGCCAGGTCTAGAAGCTCCTATTCTACACCCACAATGTCTCTGCTGGCCTGGTGGCATGTTGGTTTTGCTTGGTGGCTACCTGGTGACACAGAATTGCTTCTCCAGGACCCATCACAGCTCCAAGTCGCCCTTGGGGACACGGTTGTTGTAGTTTTGCTGTGCTCTGATTTGGCACATGCCCTACTATTGACCCAAAGCAGCATCAGCTCAGGTGCTTCTGGATGCTAGAGCAAGCTGCTGGTCTGCAGGAGATGGCTCTTTGGTGGTGAGTAACTAGGGAGATGGGTGGATGTGGGTGCTGTTTTATTGAGATGTGTCTGCTGTCAGCTCTTATTTAGGGCCTTTTTTCCTCTTCCTGAACCCTCTTGTAATAGACCCCTTTGGGAATATTTTTGGCTGCCACACAGCATCCTCAGCTCCCAGTATGGGAGGTTTTGAGGATAACAAGAAGTCTGTGCCGAGGTGGAAAGAGGGATGAAACAAGATCCTCCCAAACAAGAGGATGCTGTAAACTTCTTAGCTTCATGAGAGTCACCTCTGGTTTTCTATTAAACAGAACAAACCCAGTCCTGCAGTTCTCTAGTACCTAGGAGAGATGCTGACATCTGGATGAGAGACTCAGCTCCTCAAAGCAGGAAAGCTGTGGTGAGCAAGGTATCATGTGACAGAGACAAAACTGGCCACGAGGAGGCATTTTTAGAGACTGGCTTAAAAAACTTGGGATAATGTAACCTCAGCATCTGCCCCACCACCCAACCTCCCCTAGAAAGGAGCATGACCCCATGGCTGGTGCCATCAGGAAATACTGTTTCAGTTCTTTTCCAAAGCAAATAACAGTGATTTTTGTCCAAGGCAGTGGGTTTGGCAGCTGAGCAGGAGCTGGTAGGAAAGAGAACTGAGTGGTGAGATGAGTAAATCACCAGTTCTCAGCCCCAGAATCAACACTTGTTTGAAGCAAACTGATATTGTTGCATATGACTTGCCTGGGTGCACATGCAGCTTGCAGAGTCAACAGCCAGCTGGTTTTGGGTTACAAGGGTCTCCATCTCCCACAAAACACAAGGTCCAGGGTTTTCAGAGGTTAGCTGGCATCTAGGGCAGCTTTGCAAGGCAGGTGTCCAGCTCTCTGTTGCTCTGAAGGCTTTGTTTCTAATTATGTGTTTTCTCCAATTTGGCTTTTCCCTTCAGCAGCGTCTCCAGGTCAGCAGCACTCAGTAGGTGACATTCCACAGCTCAGGAGACTCAGGGCACACTGGATAAATAACATTCTTTCTTCCAGGCTTAAAATCCACTGCAGTATTTTGCCCAGATGTTGGGTGTTTTGTCCTGTGTCCTCCACAGATGCTTGTTTGCTAGTCCCTGCTGAAGCAGCATGCAGAACCTACCGAGGAGAAGGGTCCTTGGGGGTTATTTCTGAAGTATCCAGAGGTGAAAAGGGTCTCTGCCAGCACTTCTCTCTTTTTCAGCTCTTCTGCAGCTTCACAGCAGCTTGGCAGTGCCGTTATTCCCGACTCCTCACTGCTCTGACCACTATGAGCAGGAGCTGTCCCAGCAGTGAGGGCTGGCTGGCAGCTCTGCTGGGTTGTGGGTAGCTTTGCTCAGTTCCACGAGCTGCTCTGGGGCTGGGTGGGCATGAGTCACGCTGCAGGAATCTCCCTGGGGCTGCTCCTGGCTTCTGAACTTGGAGATCATGCCCATCTCCAGCCTGCACGTTTGAACTGGTTGAAGCAGAGCTGCTTAACCGGGTTAATGGTTTGGCATCTCAGTGATGGAGGAGCAGGGCTGGGTTGAGAGCATTGCTCCTCTCCCTGAGGAAAGACCTGGAGGCCTCAGGAGCTGGTGGGGAAACAGCTTCTGGTCCCAGCTATGTCACTGAGAGGTCACAGCTTTTCCTTTTGCCAGCTCATCCTGGGAAACACATCAGAGTAGATCAATCTGAAAGGTGCTTCTGGGATGAGGCACCCGTCAGATGAGACCCACAACCTCCTACCTGCCTTGCAAGCATCCAGCTTTATTCAATCTTATCCATTGCTTGCTCAAAAGGCCACCTCTTGAATTAAAAGATGTCCTTTAAGAAACCTGCAAGTGAAGCCTCCTCCATCCTGGGAGCGATGGAGCTGCTGGGGCTTCAGCTTTTGTGGGTGCTGCTGGGACATGCTCCTGACCTGGGCAGCAGCTTTGCCTTTGGCTGCCTCTCCTCTGCTCCTCCTGCTGCCCTGTATCCCAGCACCGTTTGCTTTGCAGACACAGGGGACTGTAGCTTCCTCCTCCACAAACAGAGATTAGTGAGGCTGCAGGAGGTTTGATGCTAAAGATATGGTTTCCAGCATCCCGAGCTGGGTGAGCAGCAAGAGCTTGGGTATCACTCAGATCTAACCTCGATGCTCTTTTCCTGGGAGGTTTTTGGAGTGGGATATGAATTTTGTGAGCATTTAATGAGTGGATGCCACTGGCATGGTCCCTTCCTGGGCATGGAGGGGTGCCGGGAGGCTGGATCAGCCCCAGTGTTCTTCTGCAACATGCTATTAATAACCCACCAAGGAGGCTGCTAGGCTGGAGGAAATGAAGGAAATGAAGTTAATAGGTGGAAATGTCTCCTTGTTTTCCTACTTGGTGTTCAGGGCCCTGCCTTTTGCTCCCTGCTCTTCTTGCCCAGCCCAGCCTGGACTCAGGAATTGGAAGATAATACTGGGAGAGCTCAGTTTGGGGAAAAGTGTTTTAAAAAACCAGGGATTTGAGGTTGGCAAGAGAGCAAAGGCTTGTTGAGGCATGCTGGAGCTTAGAAAGAGGAGAGAGGTCTAGGGGCTGTTCCTTGGGGGGAAAGGAGAAAGGGCATCCTTACTTGTGGATTTTGTGGCACTGTTCATGAAACCACGGAAGGGTTTGAGTGGGAAGGGACCTTTAAAGGTCACTTTGTCCAGCCCCCTGCCGAGAGCAAAGACTTTTGCAACTAGATCAGGCTGCTCAGAACCACAAACAACCTGACCTGGAATGGTTTCAGGGATGGGGCATCTGCCACCTCTCGCTGTTGTTCCCTCCTAGTCCCGAGTGAAAGCTCTGTGGTAGCTGGAGACTGGAAAACCAGGCTCTGAGGTGACAAGGAGACTCAGCCTGGCCATGCTCCCACACCGTGGTTCTGATGCCGAGTCCCCTCCTGCATCTCCAAGGACCAGCAGCACATGGGCTGTGCTCTGTCAGTTTCAGGCACGTGTTGGCCTTGGGTGCAACTGTAAAAGCCTCCTGGCTTCCCTTCCCCACCTTGTCTGTGTTATTGCTGAGCACTCCTACTCTTCTCCAGGTGGCCCCATGGCTGCAGGTAGCTGAGGAGGCTGCTGGTGGGGATGTTCACCCAGGGGGGTTGCTGAGCACAAGGTTTGAGCTCAGCAAAGAGCAGCAGCAGCTTCACCTCCAGATCCCAAACCCTGTGGAGCTGCTGTCAAAAGTGCCCATCTGTTTTCACAAGAAGGTGGAAGAAATGCTGCTGTCTCCACGGGGTGGCTTTGTGGTGCTGAGCAGTGGCTGAGGTATGTGCTAAATCTTGTTGTTTGTTGTTTGCTTCTCTGCCAGTTGGTTTCCTGTTAGGACAAGATCCTCCTGAACATGTTCCTGGATGGAGCCAAGCCTGCTGCAGGGCACAGCTGTAAGGGAGCTGAGGAGCCATAATGTAGGGAGCTGAAGTCTACACTGTGCTCTGCAGAGGGCAGAAATGGGGTGGGAAGACACCTGAATGGTGGATGCTCAAGCAGGCACCATAAATCCAAACCTCTACACGTAGAGCAGTAAACCAGTGGTGCTGCAGGAGGGCAAAGCCTGCCCTGGGGAGCAGCAGTCAATGGAGTGGAGATGGCAAGAAATGCATCTGCCAGACTTGCTGTGGAGTTATGCAGGATCATGAAGGGACTGCAGCAGGGAAGGCTTTGTGACAGTCATCTGAGATCCTGCAGAAGTGGAGCCACACCACTTACGTGCCCTGTGCTCAGCTCTCACCTTGGGGATTCCATCCTTTACTCCAGGTTTCCCATCCTTAATTTTCTTCCCACTGTGGTTTGCCACCCACAGGGTGTGAGGCTGCCGTGAAGGCTCCTGTGCTGGTCCAGGAACATGGCTCCCAGGCTCTCTTTCCCCTCCCTACTCAATTACACTTGCAGATGAGGAATAAGCAAGGCCCAGGGCAAGAATAGGAGTCACCTGTGAATAAGCCCAGCAGGGTTGGTGAAAGGGGGGCAAGGAGCACTAATGAACTCTCATAACGGTGTGAACCTGAGTTAATGAGTGTGGTTTGCTGATGGGCTCAAGAGCAGAAGGTTTCTCTGCCCCATCCTCAAGCCATCAAAACTTTAAATGGAGGATACAAAAAAGTTTCTGTTCTCCTGTGGACTGCCTTATTTTGGACATGCAGCTGGAACTTGGAAGAAAGCCAAACCCTCCCGCAATGAGGTGCTGACTCCAGGGTGAGGGCATTCCTTGCCCTGCTATGGGGCAGGTGAGTCTCCTGCTGCAGCAGTGTCACCAAAGCTGCAGTGTTTAAAAGGTAGACTAAACGAAGCTGCTGGGCACCAGGCTGTATCTGCCAGCCCACAGCATCATGCTGGTAGTGGCAGAGTGGAAGCTGTCCCCTTTCACGTCCCCAGGCATCCCAGAGCCATCTCTCCTGGCCTGCAGGTCACTTAGATGAATTAATTGTAGGTCTCAAAGGTCGTTTCCAAGCTAGTTACTTAAATTCTGTGATTCTGATTCTATAACATTGTGTGTTGGACTTCATCACCCAGAGCCAAAATCACCAGCAGGGCAAGGGAAGGCATTCTGCCCTTTCACTGTGCTCTGCTGAGACCCCACATGCAGTGCTGGGACCAGCTCTTGAATCCTCAGCACAGGAGAGACAGGGATCTGCCAGAGGAGGCCACAGCAACAAGGTGAGGGCTGGAACCCCCGTGCTGTGAGGACAAGCTCCATTCTCTGCCTGCAAGCAGCCTGATTTGATGCCTAGCTTTGGTGGAAGGGTGATGGGGCCAGGGGACCTCTCTCAGCTGAGCTAAATGTAATAGATAATTAAAGGAGACAACAAACAAGATACTGCTGGACCCTGAGGAAGGTAAGAGAGAAGGAATAAATGAGCAGTATGGAAGCACTCAACCCTTCTTGAAGGAGAGGAGGAGCCTGAAGCACCTGGTCAAGGTGCCTGAATTAAACCCTAGGCTCTATAGTCCTATGACCTCGTGCTTTCACTGATTTCAGTGCACAGACATGAAGAGGTGGTGGATTGACTAAGGAGAGCAGAAAGGACTTTGTGGGATGGAGTAGCATACTTGTGAGTGGGCATCTACAGAATATATGGCTCATTTCTTCTCCAAATGGGACTTTTTCAACCCATTCCCAGCTCAGTCCTTAAATGTGAAGCCCTGCAGATGCTTGAGGTCTCCTTGACCAGGCAGCTGTGGTGATTCCTGAGCTACTTTTGTGTTGTTACAGGGCTGAGCTTCCCTTAGCAGCCCAGCACAAGCAGTTGGGTTTTACCTAATTACAAAAGCACAACTTTTGAGTCCTGCTTGGCTACAGGACCTTTGTTTGGGTTTCCAAGAAGCCCTTAATTCCTCATCCCTTGTCACTTTCGTTTTGGTTTCTTCTCACTTGAGGGACACTGAGGGAGTCAGGTTTAGGCAGCCCCAGGGCAGTAATGTCCTTGATGCTGGCTTAATGGTTGGACTTCATGATCTTAAAGTCTTTTCCAACCTGACCAGTTCTATGAATCTATGATGGTATTTCAAGTGAGTGATCTGCTGGGGGAGAGGTGTGGAGGTCGGGAAGGAATGGCAGCTGAGTGGGCCACCACATTGCCTGTGGCCCCAGCTAGCTGCCAGTTTTTGCTAGCCCAAGCTGTTGGTGACCCAGCCAAATCTCCCTGACTGCTGATTTGGACTGGATGATCTCCAGAGGTCCCTTCCACCCCCTGCCATTCAGAGGTTCTGCAGCTTGATGAACACTCTCAAAATCTCCCTCTTCCTGTGGAGAAGGAATTATGCCCTCTGAGGCTTCAAGGGCAGCCAGTTTTTGCCTGCTGATCATTTTCTCTTGCAGATCCATCCTACTCTCAGGTATGTTGACAAATCTCTGCAGTGAAAAGTGAAACACAAGCTCTGTGCTATGGAGGCATCTCAGCTCCACCCCAAGCCAGGGTGAGATGGATGGATATGTATTTTTGCATGCAGTACTGGAGCAACTGGAGTGAGTTTTTGGCCCTCAAGTTAACTCTCCATGGGTTGATGGTGTAAAAAGTTCAGGGGGTGTTAGCTGTCTGTGCCCAAAAGAGTTTGATACATCACCAAAAGAATCATACAAACAGGTGGAAAGCTCCTAGCTTGTGCTGCTCCACAGAGTGACTGATAAGAGCTGATCCCAATTACACTTAATGGTGGTTACCCTATTAATGCCAGCCTCTTTTTCATAGCTCACACCTGCTTCTCCACACCTAGCACTGCTAATAGAACTTAAACCACCCATTATGTGCAGTGGAAAAGCAGCAATTAAAGCCACTAAGCTTTGCCTAAGTATTTCACCTCCCTTCAGTGCTTTTAAGGTTAGAAAGGTTGTTTATGATGACGAAAGTGACTTCTTTATTTGTGTGAGCTCCTGTTTATCCATGCAAGAGCACCTTCAGATGGGGAGCTGATGGAAAGCACTGTGGGGTGTGCAGGAGCTTCTCAAAGAGGCAGTGGAGATGTATGGCTGGGGTGGGAGAGTCTTGCCTCATCACTAAAAACTGACAAAAGTTGTTTTTCTCTAGGAGTGGGAAGATGAGTTTGATAGTGGGATGGAGTGCACCTTTAGCAAGTCTGTTGATGACACCAAGCTAAGTGGTGTGGTCTCTACTAGACCAAGAAAGTTGGGATTGCTCAACCTGGAGAAGAGGAGGCTCCAGAGAGATCTACTTGAGGCTTTTCAGGACTTAAAAGGTGCTAATCAGAAAGAGGAGGAGGAGGAGGGGCCTCATCAGAAGTGTAGGGTCAGGATGAGGGGTAATAGTTTACAAATTGAAGGGGAGGAGATTTAGATCAGGTATGGGGATCAAATCCTTTACTGCAAGGGTGCTGAAACATGGGAAGAGAAATTATCACAGTATCACCAAGGTTGGAATCATAGAATCAAGAGACCTCATAGATCATCAAGTCCAACCCTTTACCACAGAGCTCAAGGCTAGACCATGGCACCAAGTGCCATTACGGATGCCCCATCCCTGGAAACATCAGGGTTGGATGGGCAGGGCTGAGCAGTTTGCTCTAGCCAAAGATGGCTGTGGCAGACCGTTAGAACTAAACAAGCTGTAAGGTCCCTCCCAACTCAACCTGTTTAGTGATTTCAGCTGTGTCAGGGTTAGAAAGGAGATGATAATGTGTGGTGCTGTTTCAACAGGTGTGCCTGGTTTGTCAAATGAGTATTTTGAAGCACCTGGCTGAAGAAAAACAAGCTGCTGGTGGCCAGGTGGGCTTGTGGCTGTAGATGAGGTCTTCTGTGTGGGAGAAGGAGCAAGACTGAGAAGGCAGTGGTGGTCTGCAAGGATTAGCTGGGGAGACGTTCACAGGGAGCCTAGCCTATGGTAGCAGCTCTGTTCAGGAATGAGGAGCCCGGACAATCTGAGGTAAGCTACGCCAGGGGAGATTTAGGCTGGAGGTGAGGAGAAAGTTCTTCACTGAGAGAGTCATTGGACACTGGAATGGCTGCCCGGGGAGGTGGTGGAGTCGCTGTCCCTGGAGCTGTTCAAGGCAGGACTGGACGTGGCACTTGGTGCCATGGTCTGGCCTTGAGCTCTGTGGTAAAGGGTTGGACTTGATGATCTGTGAGGTCTCCTCCAACCCTGATGATACTGTGACACTGTGAAGTTTAAAATCCTGCCACCCAGCCTGAGGGAGATGGTGGTGCAGAAAGTCTGGGTGCAGCCAGCGCTCGTCGGCCTGGGGTAGCAGATCTGTAGAGGGCTGGCAGCTGCGCAGCTGGGCTAGCGGCTCTCCAGGCCCTGTGGAAGGGTCTAGAAGTGGCCGCGGGCGCTTGGCGTGGCCGCGCTATGCTCATAGCTCGATGGTGAGCTCCAGCACCTCGGCTTCCCCCGGGGCCCGGGAGTGGTGGGTTCGGGGGTGTGCGGGGGCTGTCCCCCTGGTTTGGTGGCAAACGTGGCTTCCTCTGGGTGTTACCGTGGAAGTGGGGGGGACACAGACACCCCTGCGGCTCGGGGGAGCGGGGTGAGCGCCCTCGAGAGGCTCCTTCCCCTCGACCAAGCCCGTTCCCTCCTCGCATTTCCTTCCCGGCCCTCGCCACCCGGCTGCCGCCGCCGTCCCCGGGGCAGGCGCGGAGCAGGGGGCGGGCGGTGCCGCGCAGGCTGCCGGCGGTGGGGGCAGAGCGGGACCGGCTCCGGCTTCTCACCGCACTGGCGGAGCGAAGCTTCCCTCCGCGCTCTCGGTGTCAGTCAGGCCAGGCACCGTCTGCAGCAAAGCGCCGAGAAAGTTTTGCGTTTTAACTTTATTTTCCTTTAAATTTGATTATTACTTTCGGGCAGCTCCCGGGCGCGGCGAACAGCAGCCGGCGCCGGGCGGGCCCCGACGGGACCGGGGCTGGGCTGCGGGGGATGCCCGGTAGCGGAGCAGCGACAGCGGGGCCCGTACCGGGCCTCGGCGGGCACCCCCCGCGCCCCGCTGCCCGCGGGCGCCCGCCAGCCCCCGGGGCCTGGCCCGGGGCGGACCCCGCCGCCCTCTGAGCGCTCCGCCGCTGCCGCCGGGCCCGGGGCCGGGGGGTCCTGGGCCGGGGCAGGCGGGGAGCGCTCCCCGGGCAGGAGCCGGGACGGCGGCGGGAGGCAGGTCCCGGGGGCGGCTGGAGCCGTGCATGGCAGGGGCACCCCCGGCGCCTGCTGGTTTTAAGTTATAAGTTGGACTTTGCTGTCGGAAGATTCGGCACCCGTCGTCGCTTTTAGAAAAACTACCGAGGGCTTTGCTTTTTTTTTTGGTGGGTGTTGGGGTTTCTTTGGGGGGTTTTGTTTTTTTTGTTTTGTTTTTTTTTGACATTTCAACTTCAAGACGCTCAACAGAGAATCTCCGGGACCGTGTCAGTGCTCGGCGGCGAGGCCATGCGGTGAGGTAAGATCGGGACGGGGAGCAGGACCGGGACGGTGGCAGCTCTGCTGCGCGCTGCCCCGGTGCGGGCTGCGGGGCTGGTTGTGGCGCAGCGGCGTTCCCGGAGCCAGGACCCTGAGGGCAGAGGGTTCTGTCACTTTTCTTTGTATTCTTAGCTGCTTAATGTCCCCGAGCAAGCGCAGGTACCTGCGGGATAGACCTTCCCTAGCCCCCGGTAAAAGCACAAAATTCAGATTAGCCTGCAAAAAAAAACAACCCGATTGTGTCGCAGAAAACGGGACTCTGTGGTGGTGGTTTTGGGGGTTTGTTTCTTTGGGTTAGCTTCTTTGTTTTCTTTGAGCTGCTGAGGAAGTACCACCTTGAAGTTGAACTTCCTACTGTGAACCCGATTCTGGTCTGAGACCAAACCCGTCTCGGTTTATATCAGACAGGTTTGATTTTCCAGTCGGAATGCTGTGCTGATACTGGGGGCTGGGGAGGGTCTAGCCCCGGGTACCTGTGCCGGGCGAGACACTTCCCAAGCGATAATACAGGGAGGAGTGATGGAACCCTCTGCCCTCGGGGTCCTCTCTATCTCTCTCTCTCTTTTTATCGCAGTTCACACTCGTGCGAACTGGCTATTAACAAGGTCACTGCTGCCCCAGCCCGGTTCGATGGATATTTGAGTCCTGGGAAGTATTTCTTTGGACTGCAGTGAATGGTTTTGGATTGGGAGGGCTCAATCATGACCGGTGTGAGTAGTTATGGGGAAACTAATGGGGCAACCTCGGTGAGAAAGTCTTAGTCATCTGTTTACAGAGCCTGCTTAGAGGGTTCCTGCTTGGTGCCGCGCTGATCTCCACCTCTGTGGTTCTGCTTCACACCTGAAAGTTTATTAGCTGAGACGTTTCAAAATCCAGGGATTATTAGCTGATAGAACCTCCCTGCTCCTCCCTTTTATTATCAGACGGGGCACAGCGCTTTCCCCGGGTGACGCCAGCTCTGCCTGCGCTGCACAGGTCCCATCACACGGGGATTAAGGTCGTGCTGCTCAGGGCTTATCGGAACCTCGCTCTGCATCCAGTGAGCTGGATCCAAACGCACTGTAACTGTCTAAATCAAATATTTATGGAATGCTGCTCACTCCCTCCGTGGTATCTTCACTACGGAAAAGACAAGTGCCAAATTTATGGCCGTTGAAGTAAGTTAAGTTGTCCTGCTCCAGATTGATGCTTTGCTGGAGGCGATGCAGAGTGGCATTGGGGCTGCCCTGCTGATGGGATGGTTCATAGAGGTGGCATTTGGTCCCTGATTCACCAAGTGACCAGGCAGAGGCTGGGAGTGCTGAATTTCTTTTCCATGCTGTAGTGTGGGTTCTCCTCACACCTTTATGCACAGCTGGAGTTAATAAGATAACACAGAACTGTTTTTGTTTGGAAGAAACCTTCTAAGGTCATAAAATCCAGCCGTTAACCTGGCACTGTAAGGTCACCACTAAATGGTGTCCACATCTATGTGGCTTTGAAACCCCTCCAGGGATAGGGACTCCACCACTGGCCTGGGCAGCCTGGGCTGGGCCTTGACCACCTTTTTTTGGGACGAAATTATTCCTCATGTCCAACTTAATTCTCCCCTGGGGCAACTTGAGGTCATTCCCTCTTGTCCTAAAATTTGCATGCATTCCTCTAAGAGAGGAGTTATATGTTGAGAGGAAAAACCTCATGTTGTCCTGTGCCACCAGTGGCATGAGGTGGTCCAAGTGGAGAAGCTGCTTAAGGGAGGAGAAAGAAGCAGGTGTATTGCCTGTATGTGTGTGAGGAAGGGAAGTAGTCTCCTTTGCCAGACTCCCCTGCTTTAAGTGGGAAGCACTGGGGAAGGGTCTGCCTTGAGTACATGAGTCTGGGAACTGGAGTTCCTAATCCTGCATACTTGAGTCACAAATGTAGTAGGTTGGCTTTTCTGGCCCTTTGTTCCATTTTTGGTTCTTCCCATACCTGTTACAAATGTTATTTCTTCACATCCTGTTCCTCAAGCCCTAGGAGCCTCCTGCCCTCTCCACCACTCTTACCGCTCCTTTTCCTGAGCTCTAATTACTCTCAACCATCCTGTTCAGTGGTTTTAAATTCTTTTCAGCTTGCAGGCTCACGTGAAATTTTCAGGTGAAGCACAAGGATAGGTTTTGCTTTTGGATATACCTTTGTAAGACCTCTCAGAAGTAGTTTGGGGAATCCCAAGGATGAGCTGAAAACCACTGCAGCTAATTACTGCTACCTCATTATGCTTGGAGCAGTTACATGAGTAACTGCTGGAGTTACCTGGCTGCTTTTTTTGTGTCTTGGGATCTCAAAGATTTCCCCAAATCTCTGCAATAAAAAGAAGCTTTCCATAAATGGGACTGGCATTGAGGTGGAAGAGAGCGGATGTAGAAATGGGTATTAGGAAGAAATTCTTTGAGGGTGGTGAGGTACAGGAAGGCCTGGTTGCCCAGGGAGCTTGTGGATGCCTCCTGTCTGGTAGCATTCAGTGACAGGTTGGAGGAGGCTGTGAGCAGCCTGGCTTAGTGGAAAGTGTCCCTGCCATGTAGTAACTAGAGGATCTTTGAGGTTCCTTCCAACCCTAACTGTTCTGTGATAAATGGGTAAAAAAGAGGAGAACTAGGAGCAAACCAAATACCTTGGGATGATAGGTGCTGCTCCCACCCTGGGCTTCCCCCCAAGCCAGGCTCCTTCCAGCACCACGACCCAGTGATGTGAACACGTATCTGTCCCAGCAGCCTCTTGCCAGCTGTATTTCCAGGGATGAGCATCACCAGCTTGGGTTTGTATGGGGCTTTTTTAAGTGCAGATTTGTTGCATTTGGCCTTTTTGCGTCAGACAGACAATGGATGTCTGTGGCAAGAGGTTATTTCTGGGTTTGGTGCTGACATGAGGACACGGTGTTAATTTTCCCTTCACTGAGAGATTTATTGACGTTTTCTTTATCTGTGTGATCAGACCCAGGAATCTAAGTTGTCATTTGCCAGAAGGGGGCATTTTGCTAACAGCATAAAGAGTTTTGGTAGCAGGGAGACTCACAGGTTGCATTGGGTTGGAAGAGACCCTGGAACCTCATCTTGTCCAACCCCCCTGCATCGAGCAAGGATGGCTCCACCTAGGTCAGGATGTCCAGGTCCACATCAGGTCTGATCTTGGCTTGGTAATTAAGTGATGTTCATCTGGAAATCACAGCCTTTTGGGAAAGAGTTCCCTGGTGCCTCAGTGGTGAAACAAAACCATTGTGCACCTGCATGCTGGTGAATGGATTTTGGGGTGTTGAGTGCAGGGAGAGTAGTTTTCTGTCTGCTGCAGACTGTGGTCGTTGAAATTAGAAGGCTTCTTTTTCACAGAATTCCAGCATGCTGGGGCATGGAAGGGACCTCTGGAGATCACCTAGTCCAACTCCTTGCTAAAGCAGGGTCACCTACATCAGTTTGCTCAGGATCAGAATGGCCAGGAGGATTTGGAGTCTCTGCAGAGAAGGAGACTCCACAACCTATCTGGGTAGCCTGCTCCAGGGCTCCAGCACCCTCACACCAAAGAGGTTTGTCCTTACATTCAGGTGGAAAAGAAGCCACTCAGGAATGTGCTTTCCAGCTCTCTACTAGTTAAATGCCATTTGTTGCAGTAGATTGAGCTCCAGGAGCTTCATGCTGCTCTGGTTCTTGCATGTGGTTTCTCTTCTTTTCCTCTTTGGAGAAAGGGTATCACCCTGTCTGGAGCCTGCAGCCTCTGGTCCTCCTCCTTCATCCTCAGAGGAGGGATTCCTCACTGTCTTGCCTTGCTCCCTGTCACAGGAGACAGTCCTCTACAAGCTCCTTCCTAGGGGCTGCAGTTCTTCAAGAGCTTCTCTGCTGAGGGTGCCTTCCATGGGTGTAGGCTTTCAGTAACTGACTGCTCCAGCGTGGATCCGCCATGGAATCACACATACTGCTAGCAAACTTGCACTGACATGAGCTGCTCTCTCCATGGGACCAGAGGTCCTACCAGGATCCTTCTCTAGCATGGGATTTCCCATGTGACCACAGCCTCCTTTGGGTGCATCCACTTTCTTCAGCATGGGATCCTGCAGGAGCTGCAGGTGGAGATCTGCTCTGCCATGAACATCTATGGGTTGCAGGAAAACAGCCTACCTCCCCACAGCCTTCACCACAGGCTGCAGGGGAATCTCTAATTCAATGCCTGGAGCCCATTAGGCAGATAAGTACCTTCAGGGCTAAAAATAACTCTCAAAAGTGATTTTTGCCACTCTTTGAAAAGAGGTATAGAAAGCTGAAAGACACCAACATTTGATGACAGGTGTTACAAGCAGAGATGGAGAGATGGTAATGAGACATAGAAAGATGTTTGCTGTGGGAAATTGGTTCCCCACCCTCTGTTGCATGCTGAATGTTTCATCTCCTCCAGCTGAGAAGGGTTGGAGATCTGTAGAGAGGTGGTGGAGTCTCCTCCTCTGGAGACTTTCAGGACCCGTCTGTATGCATTCCTGTATGTCCTCTGCTAGATAATGTCCTGCTCTGGCAGGGGGGTTGGGCTCGAAGATCTCCAAAGGTCCATTCCAACCTCTAATGTCCTGCGATCCCTGGAGTGAGGAGGGACAGCAGCAGGGCTCAGGCCTGTGATATTTGCAGCTTCAAGGTCTTGTATGGTGCTGTCAGGTGGAAAGGCAGCAAGCTCTTGAGCTTGGAGAAGGATGCTGGTGGTATCACTGCTGAGTACACTGGTTGGTCCTTTCCTGTTTGACTGTTAACTCTCACCATCTCTCAAATGCTGGAGCCCAGTGCAGCTGTGGAGTACCCAGTTCCTGTTTTGCTGTAGGAACTTCTCATTTGCTTGTCTTTGTGTCTGGGGCTGCAGTCCGTTTTGACCCCTCATTCTTAGTAGAAGCTCCCACATGCCAGCACTGGAGTGTTTTGAATGCAGTCACTCCTTTTTGGTGCCTGATGCAGTGCCAGTGGTTACTCTTTCCTTGCTGGGACCCGTGCCATCTTGTGGACCAGTTGCTTTATAGTGAGAGATGCCCTGGGCCAGCCCTGCTGCTGAGCTTCCCACACTGCAAGAGCGATGACACTGACCCCAGCCAAGCTGAGATCGAAGCCTTCCGTGTCGGCCCCTTCTGGTGTGGAGTTTTCACGAGGGCTGGCAGGGTAGTGAAATATCCGTGAGAGAAAGCTGCATCCAGATGTTGCAAAAGCCTTGCTGTGATAATTAATTATCCACAGCCGTTCCTGAGCTGGCCAGCTTCTGTTTCAAGCCACTGGTGTGGTTTTTGCTTCCTTCCCAGGCTGGACTTGGTCATCGTGCATTGCTTGTTGTCAAAAACCTGTCCCCAGGAGCTTGAAGGAGCTGCCCTGGTGCTCTGCAAAGTGGCTGCTCTCGTGGCAGCCCTTTCCCATGGTGTTTTGGCCTGGGAGCTGGCTTGCACGGCTGCACAGGAAGTTCTGGTTGCACCATTATTACGGAGCCTATTGTCTGGGGTAAGGGCAGGATTCAGGCTTGCTCACATCCTAAAGTGTTTCGCTCTGTTTAAAAGGATGTTGTGGAGTATCCAGGGCTGCCAGCAGGGAGGCAAAGATCAGAGCTGGAGTTCACTCTTAGCCCAGATCCCTGTGTTTCTGCTAAATTTGCTGCTTGTTATTTTATTAGAATCGTCAGAGTTAAGGAAAAATCGGAGTGAAAGCAGAGTCAGGATGTGATCCCTCAGCAGGGTTTGCTGCTTCTCACTTCTCCATAGAGGGTGACTACCAGGAGGATGGAGACTCCCTTTCTACAAGGAGTCAGGTGTAAAAAGACAAGGGGTAATAGGTGCAAGTTACTGCTGGGGAGCTTCCATTTGGACTCCAGAAGAAAATGTTTCCTCGTGAGAACAGTTAGACGTTGGAATCATCTCCCAAGGGAAGCAGTGGATTCCCCCACACTGGTCAGTGTTAAGGCTCAGCTTGGCAGTGTGCTGGGCCAGCTCATTTCAGCTACACTATCACCTAGAATAGTTGGACTATCCTTGGAGTCCCTCCTAAGCTGGCATTCTGTGATTGTGATCCTATGTAGAGTCATACAATAGTAGGAGTTGGAAGGGACCTTCAGAGATCAAGTCCAATCACCTGGCCAGAGCAGGATCACCCAGGAGTGATCTCACTTCTGCTTGTGGGTGATGCATTTAGTGATGCAGAATCAGCTATCCTGCTGCCACAAATCCAGCTGAGCTCTTAAACTACTGTCTGTAAGCACAGATCTTGTGAAGAGCAGCTGAGGGAAGTGGGGTTGTTCAGTCTGGAGAAAAGGATGATGCAGGGAGACCACCTGGCTCTGTGCAACTCCCTGGAAGGGGCTTGGAGCCAGGTGGGGGTCAGGCTCTTCTCTCAAGTAAGAAGTGATAGGACAAGAGAAAACATCCTGAAGTTGCCTCAGGGAGATTTAGGTTGGACACGAGGAACAATTACTTTTCCTTGAGGGCTATCAAGGCTGGGCCCAGGCTGCCAAGGGCAGTGGTGGAGTCTCTATCCGTGGAGGGGTTTCAAAGCCGTGGAGATGTGGTGCTGAGAGACATGGTTCAGAGGTGAGCTGGCAGTGCTGGGTTAATGGTTGGACTCCATGGTCTTACACACTGCCTTTAACATGCCAAAATGCATGGACTGGATCACACAAGGCAAACAGGCAGGCACAGCACGTGGCAGGCTGTGTTTTCATCGTGCCATGGTACCGTGGTGTGAGCAGGATGCCTGCTAACCTGCCTCTGTTCAGTATCTGAGCACTGGAGCTAATACTGGGCTGACTGCATTTGCCTTCTCCTTGGGTTTTCTTTCTATTTTTTCCCCTTAACTAATCTTTGTGGCTTAGATGGTTGGCAGTGATAGCTGTATTCCCAGGCTATCCCAGTTGCAAAACTCCCTTTCTCACCAGTGCAAACCACAAGTCCACTCTCACAGTGCTGTGTGCTATGTTTTGGCTGTGACTTGCCCTTAACAGAGGATTCAAAAGCTTTGCTGTCTGAATTTGAGCGTGGTTGCCCACCCCACGAGTTGCCTGCCTGAGCTTTCTGTGCCTCCCCTCACTGGGTTTGTCATTCTCTTGGCTGCCGTCCCAATAGTGGGAAACCGCCAAACTGGGGCAGGTGTAAAGAGTGAAGCCGCATGCGTGGCATTCCTCTGCTGCTGCACACTGAGGTGGAATTAAGTGTGGAATTCCCAGAGCTTTTGCAACCTCTGCATCCCAAGACATGAGCTTTTGCTGCTACAGTGGGGTCCCAGAGAGCCTGCACAGGCAGACAGTCTTTCCAGTAACCTGCCTGGTAATGGGAGGGAATTTGCTGCTAGAAGTCTTGGTCCTGGTGACACTTACAGTGTGTGTAGGTGAGGAGGTGAGTCCCCTCTGAGCTAGCATCAGGTGGTGAGGGTGTCATTTACCCCACTGCTCAGGTAGCAGGAGATGTGTGCCAGCTCCCTCACTGGTGTGGAAAGATGCTGGTAGCTTCCTAGAATAATTTGGTTGGAAGAGTCCACCTGTGGACTCAGCACTGCCAGGGCACCACTAAACCATGTCCCTCAGCACCACATCTCCATGGCTTTGAAAACCCTTCCAGAGATGGAGACTCCACCACTGGCCTGGGCAGCCAGGCCTTGACAACCCTCCCTAGGGGCAACTAGAGGCTGTTTCCTCTTGTCCCAGCACTTGTTTCTTGGGAGAAGGGAGCAGCCCCCAGCTGGATCCAGCCTCCTTCTGGGGAGTTGTAGACAGCCAGAAGGTCTCCCCTCAGCCTCCTTTTCTGCAGGCTGAAAACCTCCATTTTCCTCAGCTGCTCTTCTCAGGCCCTGTGCTTGCAGACTGTGGTTTGTGCTGAGGGGCTCAGCTGGCCGTGTGGGAGCAGGCTGGCAGATGCTGCTGCTTGCTGCCACAAGGAAGTGAACCAAAAGCCTTCTTTGAGGTCGCGGGGACGAGCGGCGCAAGGCACGTGCCTGGCAGAGGGACAGGGAGCCTGGCAGAGGGACAGGGAGCCTGGCAGGAGCTGTCCTGTGTCCCACATCTGAACAAGCCTCACTGGGAGCTGCTGTAGCTCATTTTCTCTTGCTGCTCCTCTTATGCCAGGCTGACGCAGGGCAGCAGCTGATGCTGTCCTAGTGAGACTGGGTTGATATTGTCTGCTAGAGGCCTCCTGTACACTTGGGGACTTGTTTGAGAGAACCATTAATGAGTTTAAAACTGCCTCATTTCACTCTGGGGTATGAGAAATGCCCTTTGTATGTGAGAACAATGGCACCGATGTGAGCGGCTGCCCTCGGCTCGGGGTTGTGTGGCTGGAGTGGTGTGAAGTGGCACATCCAGCTGGAGCAGTCGCGGGGCCTCTGGGCTCTCAGCTTCAGCCTCATGGTTGATGTTGGCCTTCACCATGGCAGTGCTTGTCCTCTGTCCCTGCTTGTGTAAGCAATGGACAATTCCTCTCTACAACTCCCTGAAAGGAGGCTGGAGTGAGGTGAGGATTGGTCTCTTCTCTCTAGTATCAGGTTGGAAGGAGAGGAAATGACCTGAAACTGTACCGGGGAGGTTTAGGTTGGATATTAGGAAGAATTTCTTTCCTACAAGAGTGGTCAGGCATTGGAACAGGCTGCCCAGGGAGGTGGTGGAGTCCCCATCCTTGGAGGTGTTCATGGAGGTGTGTGGGCATGGCACTCTGGGTCATGGTTTAATAGCTGTAGCGGTGTTAGTTAGGATGATTGTTAGACATGATCTTGGAGGTCCTTTCCTGAAACAGTTTTGTGCTTCTATGAATACCATCACCTGGATGACTGGAGGGTGGCACCAGGGTCCTCTCTGAGCTTGGGCAGAAGGAAGAGAGCATCCACTGGATTTCTGAGCAGCACAAGGAGTTTGGTCTGGCACTGGAGTTCCCATCTCTCTTACTCTTGTATGGAGCTTCACAGTGTTCTTGCGCACAGAGCACATCCAAAGCCTCTGCTCTGCTCTGTGAGTTCTGCTGTGTAGACCACAGCTGTGAGAGCAGGTGAGCAACACTATCTCTCTGTGACCCTCTGCATCCACTTAGAGATAGTGGGGGAATGCCAGGAGAGGCAGGCCTCGAGGAGGTGGCCTCCAAACATGTGGGCTCCCCAGTAAGGGCAGCGCTGGCAGGCTGATGGGCAGGAGCTCAGCACAGCCACGGGGGCTAACGGCTGCGTGTCTTTTCCAGTGAGATTTTATAGAGCAGTGGCTGGTGAGTTTACTTTATGTCGTGTAAGTCCTGCCAAAACAATTTCTTCCTGTTATTGCTCCTCTGGTCTTAGCAGAGTGATAAGAGCCTCTTGTAGGGAGCTGGATTATCCCAGGGGCTCTCCTGCTCAGAGTCAGTTTTGAGCAGCTTTTCCCAAGGCAACTTTTCATTCACATAAAATGGTAGAGGCTGGAAGAGACCTCTGCTGATCATCTAGTCCAACCCCCCTGCTCAACCCTGATGAATTCCAAAGTTAGATGATAAAAAGAAGTGTGGCCTAAATAGGGTCTCTCCACAATCAAATAGAATCATAGAATGGTAGGGGCTGGAAGGGACCTCTGGAGATCAGCCCAACCTGCCTGCCAAAGCAGGGTCATCTAGGGCAGGTTGCACAGGAATGCATCCAGATGAGGCTTGAAAGTTCTCTGGAGAAGGAGACTCCTCAACCTGTCTGGGCAGCCTACTCCAGGGCTCTGTCACCCTCACAGCAAAGAGGTTTTTCCTCATGTTGAGGTGGAATCTCC
This sequence comes from Pogoniulus pusillus, assembly GCF_015220805.1. Lineage (NCBI taxonomy): Eukaryota > Metazoa > Chordata > Aves > Piciformes > Lybiidae > Pogoniulus > Pogoniulus pusillus. The sequence continues at coordinate 12,376,697 of NC_087282.1, forward strand.
TGTGTTCCAGCTGGTATGTGTTGCCCCTTGTCCTATCGTGGGACACCACTGGAAAGAGGCCAGCACCACCTTCTTGACACCCACTTTTCAAGTATTTATAAACATTGATAAGATCCTCTATCAGTCATCTCTCTTCCAGACTAAACAGCTCCAGGTCTCTCAGCCTGGGAAGGAAAAATATGGTAGATTGAGTTGATTTTAGAATCATAGCATCATCTAGGTAGGAAGAGACTTTTAAGATCCCCCCATTAACCCAGCACTGCCAGGTCACCACTAAACCATGTCCCTTAGCACCACCACATCTCCATAGCTTTGAGATCCTTCCAGGGATGGGGACTTGGGAGCATGGGAGGAAGGGGTGGGTTATATGGAAGCCCTGTGTGATCCAGACTGGTGAGTTTGTGCTCCTCACTACTCCTCTGATGGTAATCAGTGGGTTTTGCACGCGTAAAGCACCAGGGCAAAGACACTTAAGCCATCTCTAATAACTACGGGGAGTCTGTGTGGTTTCAGGTTTGACCTTTTGGAGTGATAATTACTCTCTAATCTTTCCAGCTTTGATTCCCGGAAAGCTGCACCTTTGTTTACAGCTGCAGTGTAAACATGTTCAATAAGGCAGAGTTGAGAACAGAAAGAAGTGTCTCTGGGGGGATAGATCTTCACTGAAGGATGCTGCAGGATGGCTCCATGGATCCATGCGGTGCTGTAAGCAGGAGACATGGACTTGATTGCTGGATACTTATTGTGGTGCTGCACAGAAAAGCAGAAGCATTGCCTGTCTCCCTCCAAACACACAGAAGGAGGTGCAGCTTTTGCTGGAAGCCATGGATTTAGGTATGAAGCTGCCTTTGGAAACTAGATGTGTCTGGAGAAACCTCTGTGCTGAATTTTCCTGGTTCTTCATACACTCCCTGCTGCCCAAGGACAAGTACATAGCAAGAATGGATACAGAGATCCTTAATTCAGGTGGAATTTAGGCACCTGAATACATGTTTGAGCGTTCATCTGTTTTTTTCATGCTGAAGGTGCCGCTCTCCGCCCTGGCAGTCAGGACACGGTTGGGCAGGAGCTTTGTTTTGGGGTATCTGTGAGCTGGTCAGGCTGTGCTGACCATTTCTGAGCATACAGAAGGGTTTCTAGAGAAGTAGCAATCTGGGACAAGATCCAGTGACATAGGGGGAAGTTCTTCACAGAGAGAGTGATTGGCATTGGAATGGGCTGCCCAAGGAGGTGGTGGAGTTGCCATCCCTGAAGGTGTTCAGAAAGCCTGGATGAGGCACTTAGTGCCATGGTCTGGTTGATTGGACAGGGCTGGGTGCTAGGTTGGAGTGAATGAGCTTGGAAGTCTCTTCCAGCCTGAATGATTCTATACCTTCAGAGCCCTGGGTCAGCCTGCTGTTTCTTTCTGTTAGTGTTAACAAGCTGGGGTTCAGCCTCACGTGGCTTAAATTGTGATTTCTAGCTCTGAGGGCATAAGGAGAGGATGTTTTGGACTAAATAAGTGACAGCCAGATTTGGCCTGGAGGGTCTGGAGCCACACTGTTACAGTAATAGATCAGAACTTCATATTCAGGCATATAACTCAGCTCCCAAATTAGGTACTCCATTAATTTATCCCTTCCTTCACCCTTTCTCTGATGTTGCATCCAGCTGGCATTGAGGCCAGGGAAGAAGGCAGTCGGAGTCCCCCTTCCCAGAGATGGGATGAGGAGGTGCAGCTTGGGAAGGCAGCTCAGTGCAGTCTTCTTTCAGGAATGAAAACAAAATGAACCTGGGTGTGTGCCTTTGATGTGAGGATCAAGAAGATTTGGTTTAATTGGGTACTTGGGCACTTCCCTCACTGCCTTGCTCCTGACTTCCCTGGACTTGTTTTCATCACCTGCCCAGGGCAGAGCAGTGGCTGCTCACTGTGTTCCTGGATCCACACCCCCAGCTGATGCTGTCAGCCATGGGCTGAGGATAGCTCTGTGCACCCTTTGCAGTCATTGCCTCTTTCAGGGAGGTTATTTTTGGCACGCTGACTGCTGGGCTGCTTGATTCTCTTGCTGTGTGTAGTTATGAAATAGTGACTGTTCTGCTGGGGCCTGCCATGGCTTCCCTGCTTCCACTGGCACCACAGCTCCTCTTGGCATGCTGCTGTGGGGAGGAGAAGAGCACTTTTAGGGAAGACATGGGGAGACCTCTGGGCTTTATACAGCCCCCTGAAAGGAGGTTGGAGCCAGGTGTAGTTGCTCTCTTCTCCCAAGGAACAAGTGACAAAGCAAGAGGAAACGTCTGCAAGTTGCACCAGAGAAGGTTTAGGTTGGACATGAGGAACAGTTTCTTCCCCAGAAAGGTTGTCAAGGTCTGGTCCAGGCTGCCCAGAGCAGTGGTGGAGTCCCCATCCTTGGAGGGGTTTCAAAGCCTTGGAGGTGTCATGCTGTGGGACGTGATTTAGCAGTGACCTGGCAGTGCTGGGTGAATGGTTGTACTTGATGGTTATAAAGGTCTCTTCCAACCAAAATGATTCCATGTTTCCATCTGAAGTCAGACAAGGAGAAGCTCAGGAGTGGTTGAAGTCACTGGATAATCGCTCTGGCATCTGAGATGTGAGCTTTGCTTGGGCTGCCTGCTGGACAAGCCCGGGTTGTTAAATGCCTTTTCTTAAGCACTTCTTTTGTCTTCTCTGAAGGAAGAAGGGGTCACTTGTTCCACTCCGCTGACGTAAAGGGTGAATCACAGCTATCATGGGAAGGTGCTCTTACTGGGACTAGTAACTTGTCAAAACATTTGCCAGCTTCATCCTGGTGTCCTCAGGCATTTTGCAGCCAGAATGCCAAGTGGTTGGGTTTGACCACAGCTCAGAGTGTTCTTTTGATGCTTCTCCAGTAGGATGGACAGGAAGGATTGACTCCTTAAGAAGTTTTTATTTCAAGGGAGAGATATAGCTTATGTATGGGGCAGTCCACACGTTTTACTACAGGAAGGAAACGTGTCAGCACGCAGCATAGATACAGCCTGTAAGCCAAGATGCAGTTTTGCCCTGGTACCAAGCTCTAGCCCCAGCCAGACAAAAGACACAACACTGGGACAACATCCAGAGAACTCAGCAGGTTTTGCAAATGCTGGCAGTGCCAGTGAGCTGGAGCCAGGGCCAGCCCTTCCCTGCCTGTGCAGGCAGGTTGAGCTCAAGTGTGGGAGTTTCTGTAGCTCTTGCACCAGCTGAGCAGGGTTGGAAGCTAATCCTTGAGAAAACACCAGCAACTGCTTCTTGGCTTGCTGTGGCCTGGTCCTGTGCCTGCAATGGGGTGCATGGCCTTGCAGAAATGTATGAGGAGCAACAGAGGGGTTCTTTAGTCTGGAGAAGAGGAGGTTGAGGGGAGACCTCATTGCTCTCTGCAATTCCCTGAAGGGAGGCTGGAGTGAGGTGTGGGGGTTGGTCTCTTCTCTCTGGTATCAGGTGATAGAACGTGAGGAAATGGCCTGAAATTGTGCCAGGGGAAGTTTAGGTTGGATATTAGGAACAATTTATTTCCTGCAAGAATAGTCAAGCACTGGAACAGGCTGCCTAAGGAGATGGTGGAGTCACTGTCCTCAGATGTGTTCAAGAAACATGTGGACATGGGACTTTGGGACATGGTTTAATGGCCACAGTGGTCTCAGGTTGTTGCTTGGACTTGATGTTGGAGGTCTGTTTCAACCAAAACACTTTGTGATTTTTATGAGCTGACAGTTCAGTGTATTTTGGTTTCTTGCATGCTTGCAGGGTTTGTTTATGCATGCTGTGTGACATCCTGCAAGACCCAGGTGGTGCCTGCATGCAGTCCCAAACAGCTTGTGCACTTAGAGGATGGGTGAAGATGTAGGTGTGCTGAGCTTAGCCTTGGAGATGAAGAGATGCACTTTCAGAGGGGTCGAGACAGGTCCTTTCAGGGTGACTGGCCTTGTGCTTTCCTGGTTTGTATTGGCTTTGCCAGCTATAGTGATGAATCCACTTGCTGCTGAAAAGGACTCAGCAGGATGTAGAAAAGGGTGACAGAAAAAGAGCCCTAACGCTTGGGACAGAATCTCCAGCTCCCTGTGAAAAAGGACCCAGGCTTTGGTCAGTAAACATGCACATCTTGCAAGCCAAGATTTCCAAACCCGAGCGTGTGGAGAGGACCTGCCCTGCCCTGCCGGCGTAGCGCAGATAACACCAAACAAGCAGCTGTGAGCAGGCAGGATGAGCACATCCCCTGTCTGGCCAGGCTCACTGAGGTGGCTTTTCCCTGCACAGAGGCTGTCAGCTCGCATTGCTCACGCTCTGGAGCCTCACTCCAGCCAGCCGCGCTCCCATGGCAGCAGGAGCTGGCTTGGGACACGGGGAAGCGACATCCACTTCAATTAGCATCATTACTGCTGAGCTTTTTCATCTGCCGGTGGCGCCCTCGCTGCGCACCGCGGCCAGCGGGATGGGGCTGGGCAAGCACCGGTGGCCACTTGAGTTGTGTGTGTCTCTTCTGGCCTCCTCAAGGAGGCACTTAACCCTTTGTTAGGGTTAAAAAGTCATAGAAGCAGAGAATACATAAATAATCTAATCTGTGGGGAAGGAATAATCATAGAATCAGCCAGGTTGGAAGAGACCTCCAAGCTCATCGAGTCCAACCTAGCACCCAGCCCTAGCCAGTCAACCAGACCATGGCACCAAGTGCCTCATCCAGGCTTTGCTTGAACACCTCCAGGGACGGTGCCTCCACCACCTCCCTGGGCAGCCCATTCCAATGCCAATCACTCTCTCTGTGAAGAACTTCCTCCTAACATCCAGCCTGTACTTTCCCCTGCACAGCTTGAGACTGTGTCCCCTTGTTCTATTGCTGGTTGCCTGGGAGAAGAGGCCATCCCCCCACCTGGCTACAACCTCCCTTCAGGTAGTTGTAGACAGCAATGAAGTCACCCCTGAGTCTCCTTTTCTCTAGGCTGAACACCCCCAGCTCCCTCAGCCTCTCCTCATAGGGTTTGTGTTCCAGGCCCCTCACCAGCTTTGTTGCCCTTCTCTGGACACCTTCCAGCACCTCAACATCTTTCCTGAATTGAGGGACCCAGAACTGGACACAGCACTCAAGGTGTGGCCTGAGCAGTGCCGAGTACAGGGACAGAATAACCTCCCTTGTCCTACTGGCCACACTGTTCCTGATGCAGGCCAGGATGCCATTGGCTCTCTTGGCCACCTGGGCACACTGCTGCCTCATCTTCAGCCCTACTATTTAAATAGTAGGCTGATATTTAAACAGTAGCCTAATATTTAACTAAAAATGTGGACTGTGAGAAAAGAATAATATAGAATCAGTCAGGGGTGGAAGGGACCACAAGGGATCATCTAGTTCCACCCTCCCTGCCATGGGCAGGGACACCCTACCCTAGATCAGGCTGGCCAGAGCCTCATCCAGCCTGGCCTTATAAATAACAACACAGACTGATGGAAAATGAGAATATAATATGTAAATTATGATATTTACATCTTATTATACATTCAGTAGGACTGTAGGAAAATACTAGCATTTAGGAAGGCACTTTGAAAAGTTTGCCAGCAGAGATTTGTTGTTACTGAAATGTACTGGCTGGGAACAATTGAAACCTCTGGCAGCTTCTCCTCGCAGCCGTGGGGCTTTACATAGCATTACAGAATGGTTGAGGTTAGAAGAGACCTTAAAGATAATTTAGTTCTAACACCATAGGCAGAGACACCTTCCACTAGGGGCCAGGTTGCTGAAGGCCCTGCCACCAATATCAGGGCATGGTAAGGCTGTAATTTGTTGCTCACTATGTCCAGAGAAGAATGACAAAGCTGTTGAAGGATCTGGAACGTGAGTCTTGTGAGCAGCAGCTGAGGGAACTGGGGGGTTTCAGCCTAGAGAAAAGGAGGTTGAGGCTCTCTGCATCTCTCTTCTGGTTCTCTACATCTTCCTGAAAGGAGGCTGGAATCAGTCTCTTCTCCCAAGGAGCAAGTGACAAGATGAAAGGAAGCAGTCTGAAGTTGTATCAGGGTTGGACGTTAGGAGAGGTTTCTTCCCCATGAGAATTGTCAAGGCCTATCCCAGGCTGCTGAGGGCAGTGATGGAGTCCCCATCCCTGGAGGGGCTTCAGAACTGTGGAGATGTGGTGCTGGAGGACATGGTTTGGTGGTGACCTGGCAGTGCTGGGTGAATGGTTGAACTTGAAATCTCTTCCAATCAAAATGATTCTGTGATTCTATTCTTTCATTCTCTCTCTGGGGACAGAAGGAAGCCTTAGAGAGAGGTGGTTGTGTCCAGGTGAGATGCCTGCTGACATCACCAGGGCACTGTAAGGGAGTTCCTGGATAAACGCTGAAATGATTCCTGGAAGTGTCTGAGCAGAACCAGTTGGTGCACATGCTCTCAGTCTTTGCATTTGAATCTGGAGCCGTGGCTGGCACTCAGCTTTTTGTTCCTGCTCCTGAGCTGAGCATGCTGAACACACACTGCCACAGAAACGCAGGCTGCAGGAGCTGTCACTATGGCAATGGATCTCGGAACGTGACCCTCCGCACCTCGCTGCAGTGGTGGCATGGCTGAGCTGCCTTGTAAGATGGCACTTTTGTATTTTGTTTTAGTGGTAATTCAAAGAGGAAATATAAATAAACTCCCCAAACAAAAGAAGCAAGGAAAAAATAATTCTTTCAAACATTTGAGCAGGAACAATAGGGTAGGATATGCACTCTCTGGGGAGAGCTAATGGCTGAAACCGATAGGAGCAGAGTCCTGCCTCGCTCTGCTTTGGAACTAGCACAAACCTTTGCTCAACCAGAGATTATTTATAGCAAATGTTATGGCAGAAGCATGTGTGACCTGTGGGCTCCCTGCTAGGGGAAGAGCTTTCCTGTGCTGTCTCTGGGACACAATAGACAATTATTTAGACACTAACTTTGTCTTGATATATAAACAATTAAATGCTGGCTTCTAATTTCTGTTCTTCTGTTCAGAATGTGGGCAGCTTTGGTTTTCTGCTTCTGCATTTTTGGGGGAGGAAAGGACTTTTAAGGGACTTAGTGCAGAGAAACATCATGGCTGTGAAATCGCTGAAGTCTCTCTATTAAACTGATGAATTGGGAAAGCAATATAACATTGCAGGATCCCAGCATGGTGAGGTCAGAAGAGACCTCTGCAGATCGTCCAGTCCAACCCCCTGCTAAAGCAGGGCCACCCACAGCAGCTTGCCCAGGATCACAATGTCCAGGAGGGTTTGGAAGCTCTCCATGGAGCAAGACTCCACAACCTCTCTGGGCAGCCTGCTCCAGGGCTTCAGCAACCTCACAGCAAAGAAGGTTTTTGTCCAGTTCAGATGCATCCTCCTGGGTTCTAGTTTGTGCCCACTGCCCCTTATCCTGTCGCTGGGCACCACTGACAGGAATCTGGCTACATCCTCTTGCCCCTCACCCTTTATGTCTTGCCAAGCATTGATCAGACCCCTTCTCAGGTTGCACTTCTCCAGGCTTAGCTGCTCCAGGTCTTCCAGTGTCTGCTCCTCACAGAGAAGCATCTTCATAGCCTCTACTGGATTATCTTCAGTAGATCCTTCTCTCTTAATCTGAGGATCCCAGAACTGAACCTGTTACTCTAGATAAGCATAAAGCATCTTGAATTCATTGCCTGCTGCCATGCTCAGGAAGGATGGAGCCAGGGGCTTGATGTTGTTCAGCTGACGTCGTGAGGTATGTGTGGGTGTAGAACCCTTAATTTGCCTGTACTCTTGAGTTTTAGCTCATCACTGTGGTATTGGAGTACCTGCATCTGCTTCGGCACAGTAATTACATGTTCTTTTGTTTAATTAGCCACTTTCAACTGATTACTGAGCAGCTTAAGTAACCTACCTGTAACGGCAGATATTTCTCTGTTATAATGGTGGCAGTTGGTGCCAAGTACCTGAGAAGGCTGAGGAAGCATAACTTTGTTCTAGAAGATGGCTCCTTTTTCAGGCTCCTTCATTCTCTTGAGGGTCTCTGTGCATCCCGAGTGTCAACAGTGAAATTATCTTTTGAGATATATTTGGTTGTCACCTTAGTTTTGTTTTCTGCCTCTTAAAAGAATGGAGAGTTGTAAAAAAGGCCCAGGGCAGTGTGAGGGAGCTGCAGGGGCTAACGCAGCAATAGTACTGGTTAAATGGGCAGAGGACATGTTCATTCTCTTCTGCAGTTCATGGGTCTGCTCTGTGAATCTGGAGAAAGGTTTCACTACAGGTACAATGCCAAAGCCTTCAGTGCTCTGTGCTCTGAAATTCAGCTGCAGTAGGAAGTAATCTGTTACATCTTCATCCTTTGGTTTTAATTAACATGGACTTTTATACCTCGGTGTTTTTCTCTCGTGTTTCTCCTGCCCAGCTTCACATGAAGAGCTGGGTAATGGATCTCTCCCCTTTATAAAGCTGTTGCTGACTTGGTGGAAGGTTTTAGGGCTCAGCATAATGTAAAACCAGGTGCTGGCAGCCTGGTGAAGTGCCTGACACCGTCACATCATCTCATCAGTCCCACCAAACCACCAGTGTGAGCTGGTCCCTCCCCTGACAGCAGCAGCACAGGGCCAGTTTGTCTGCCAGATGCAGCTGGGCAGCTCTGTCTCTCCCTCAGATGCAGGCAGAATGAATGTCCTGCTCTAATTTGGTTGTGTTTAGCCGTCGCACAAACTCTAAAGCTCCCTGAAATGGGAAGGAAGTAATGTTTAAATTAGACATGAGTGAGCTGATTTACTCAGGCTGAAGCTTGGAGTTCCGTCCGTATGAATACAGGGATGGAGCTGTCTGCCTGTGCACCCACCCGTCTGCCTGCAGGACACTGGATTAGCAGAAACACAAATGGAGAGCCAGGGTTAAAAAAGTTTTGGCTTACACCAGTGAAAACTGTGGGGGCAGATGCTTGCTGCCAGAGGGAGAGCAGCATGTTTGCCTGCTCTTAGCTGGTCTAGTGGGTTGCCCTTCGTGATGGAGTGAGACTCTTGCTGCAGGGTCCCTTCCACCATTGAAAAGTTAGTGTTGCATAGAGTGCTTTGGGTCAGAAGAGGCCCTTTTTAAAGATCATCTACTTCTAACCCCCCTGCCATGGATTGGGACACCTCTCACTAGACCAGATTGTTCAAAGCCAGGGATGAGACATTCACAGCTCCTCTGGGTAACCTGTTCTAGTGCCTCACCACATGCATAGTGAAGAGCTTTTTCCTAATGTCCAATCTCAATCTACCCTGCTCCAGTTTAAAACCATTGCCCTTGTCCTGTCACCACAGACTCTTATAAAAACTCCTCCTCTAGCTTCCTTGTAGCTGCCTTCAGGTACTGAAAGGCTACTCTGAGGTCTCCCTGGAGCCTTCACTTGTCCAAGCTGAACAGACCCAATTCAGCCTGTCCCCATAGGGGAGGTGCTCCAGTCCTCTAATCATCCTCCAGCAGATCCACGCCTCTCTTTGTCTTGTGGACTTCAGAGCTTGATGCAGTACTCCAGGTGAGGTCTCACCAGAGCAGAGGAGTAGAATCATCTCCCTTGGCCACGCACCTTTTGATGCAGCCCAGGACACGGTTGGCTTTTTGGGCTGCCAGTGCATGTTGCAGTAAGGTCTGTCTGCCCCTGATTGTAAAGGAATTCAAACTGGTCTCCTGCCCGTCATGGAAGGGGTTTAACTTCCTGTGTAACGCATTGTGCAGAGCATTTAAAATGCTGGTTGAATTCTATGGTTGCTTCCTATGGGCACTTGGTCGGTGCTCCTCAGGGAGCACAGCGCCGGAAAGTTGTAACTGTTCTTGCTAATGGCCTGGAGATCCCTTTTGCAGATGTTTCATCCAGTTCTCTCCTCTATGCTTCTACTTGAAAGAATTGCCATGCAAGCTGCAGTGCTACCATGCCTGACTGAAGCTCAGCAGCAAACTCTTTCTTGTCCTGTGAACAGAAGATGCTGAATTTTTGTAGCTGCAGCAGTTGATGTTGTGAGCAGTTGCAAGCTGGGAATCTGTTGGTGGGGCTTGAGTGTGGCTGGCTTCTATGGGTGTTAGCTGGTAGCAAGCTGGAAAAGCTTGAATGTGGTTTTGGAGTTGGGCGCTTCAGAGTGGTGCTGAGAGGGGCTGAGATGGCTACGGAGACATAAACAGAATAGGGGTGAAGGCACAATTCTCTCCCTATTTATTTGACCTAAATACATTGAAGTAGCTGTACCCTCATGAAAGAGATAATTTCCTGACGCTGGAGAGCTTAACATCTGTTTCCTCCCATTTTTTTTGGGTGGTAGAACATGGTAACGGAAGAACTGGTGGGGTTTTCTTTCCTCTTTTTCTTTTGTATAGCGAGAGGCGCTGCATGCTTGGGCTAAACGCGCTCTCCTCCAGCAGACAGGTTTCTCTCAAGGGTTATATGATCATTTGTTCTCTATTTTCTCTTCTTCCTGCCTCCCCCCGCCCCTCCTGGAGAGGAGCGGATACACCGAAGCCCGGGCAGGACTTCCTCAGCTCAAGCCATGCCTTCTGGCAGCCTGTGCCGCCTGCCCTCTCCCCACCGCCCCCCTTCCCCGAGAAACAATGGCCAAAGGCTCCTTCTTGTTTGTTATTTTGGATCCCGCAGAGGAAGAGCCAAGTGGAAGATCGTATCCCCAGGGGCCCTTGCTGCATTCTGGCTCTGGCTGCTGCCTGGTGAGGCTGCTGCCCTTGGCTGTGCCACCCCCGGGCCTTCAGCACAAATCGGCAGTGCCACGCGATGCTGGGGGAGGCCAATGGGTTGTGAAGCAAATTTAGCACTGCTGAGAGGCGAGAGAGGGGGATGGAGAGCTTTGGATGGTTGTGTTGAGTTGCTGCTCCACAGCAAGAGCAGATCCACTCACCTGAACATCCAGCACAGCACAGGTCATGGTGCCAAGATTTGCTGGACTTATACCAGTTACTTACAGTGTGGCTTGAACCCCCTCATATGCTGCTAGTGTCCTCTTTGCAGCTGAGGTGTAATGAGTCTCAGGCCCTCCCTACTCCAAAAGTTGATGTCTCCAGGTGCTTTTTGCCAGAGGTGGTGGAGAAAACATTTCTCACATCAGATCCTGTCCAGACTGGCCCAAGAGCTATGGCACCACCAATTTCCTCTGATCTCTTCAAAGGCTCGGTGCTCCTGGAGGCCTCCGTCAGAACAGTTCTTCTTGGGTTGCTGGATAAGAGGGGATTTACAAGTTGACTGTAACCTGGAAAAAATATTCTTCAGGATGCTACAATGTCTAGGGATGGCTGAGTTTCCTTTTGATGGCTAGTGGAGACATGAACCTGTTTGAATGGGTCCAGAAGAGGTCACAGGAATCATTCAAGTGATGGAACCTTTTTGCTGTGAGCCTAGGCTAAGGGAGTTGGAGTTGTTCAGCTTGGAGAAAAGAAGGCTCTCGGGAAACCTTCCTGTGGCCATTCAGGACTTCAGGGGGCCAGAAGAAAGCTGGGGACAGGCTTTTGAGCAGGGCCTGTTGTGAGAGGACAAGGGGTGATGGTTTGAACTGAAAGAGGAAGATTCAGGCTGGAGAGAAGGGAGAATTGTTTGACCCAGAGAGATGGTAGCTGCCCCATCTCTGGAACCATTGCAGGTCACGTTGGTTGTGGCTTTGAGCAAGCAACCTGCTCTAGTTGAGGATGTCCCTTCTGACACAGGGTGGTTGGACTGGATGACCTTTAAAGGTCCTTTCCAACAGAGAACACCTAGATTCTGTGGGCATTCCTGAGTGCATTTGTTGGGATATACATCCTGCTGCTCAGAGTGGTCCCCTTGGAGCATCCTCCTGTGTGACATTCCCAACTGGGTTTTTTTAACCTTACAAACAATCAAAATGAGCTCCACAATGCACACAGGTATGAGCAGTCTGACTGCACAAGGATGTGGAAGGAACTGGAAAGCCATTAAACAAGGTTCTAAAGATCCACTCATGAGGGCAGGAAGGAGTAGCTGCCGTTTTTTTCCCTTCTCTGTAAGATGTGTCTCTGGAGAAAGAGGTAATTGCTGATTTTCTTAGGAGAAGGTTCTGCAGGTACTGGGCAGCAGCAAGGTTAGCACATGGATGCTTATTTTGCTATGGTGGTGGATGACTCCTGTAAATTTACTTTGGGTCAGTGCAGAAGAAGAAGGGTGTCTGTGAGAAGAATCAGTCCCTGTGACAGCCCTGATTGCTTAGACCTGGTTTGAATGGGCTAACCAGGGTGGTGATGGAATTGCCCTCTCTGGAGGCATTTGAAAGAGGGGTGGATGGTGGTGCTGAGGGACGTGGTTAGTGGGAGTAGCTTAGCAGCAGTGGTAGGATTGTTGTCTCTAGGTGAGCGTTTGGGCTCAATCTCAAAGGTCTCTTCCAACCTGAACTGTTCTGTGATGTCCTCTAAGCCTATGAGAACTGGTGACTTCAGTGAGTGCTACCTGTGCCTCTGGTGTTATGTCTGCTTTTCTATCCGTTTGCTGATCGCACTTGAAAAGAACAAAATTGCTGTTACTCCCACCTGTATCATGCTACAAAAGCCCTGTTGCCAGGGCAATGTTATGCAATCATGGAGGCAATGCAGAGCACCTAGTTCTTTCTTAAGAGTGTAGACAGTGCAAAATACAAAGGAGAATTTGGCAAAGAATCGTGGTCGTATGGTCATCATACAGATATTTGTGTAGCTCATCTTGTGTCATTTGCTTAGGACTTTGTGTGATCCTTGTCCACTTCAGTCACCTAGAAGGTGTATTTTTGAGAATGAAAGGCTACTGTGTGGTGAGAAGGACAAGAGCTCAGGGTGTGGGCCCATGGGACTCCTCTAAGTTGGAGCAGTTTTCAGGGTTTGATGGATAGCTGTTGTTTTATGAAAGGGTTTCCCTCACCAGGTGAGATGGGTATTTTATGGACCAAATACACCAGCCTGGCTGAGCCACCCTCTGAGCTTGAGGGAATTCCAAGGGTAGTGCAAGAGATGCAAAGTAATAGTGCTAACCTCATGTTCTCTCTGGTTAGGGTGCCTCACACAGGTGGTAGCTGTAGCTTAGCTGCTAGGTGGTAACTTACTATGACTTGACATCTTCAACTACGCTTGCAGCGTAAGGGCAGGAAGGGGAAGTAAAAAGGCCATTGACTAACTGTTGTAGTTTTCTGGCTAGTAGATGTGCTCAAAAATACACTCCAAGTGTTTCATTAACTTCTGCTCCCCAGAAAGATGAGTAATGGTTTATCAGATACTCTCAAGCCTATTCTTCTCCCTGCTCTAATTTGGTTTTGTCATTAAGGGCCTTAGTGCCCTGGAGCCTGTGTGGTTTGGTTGACAAGGCTGACACCTTTTCTCTGGTTGGCTTATATAAAACAGAGGCTTCCCACAAGCAAGCTGCTGTTGTGTGTTTGCACAGTGACAGACACTAATTTCAGCGGCTGTATTGGTTGATGGAGCATAGCAGATCTTGGCACCTGGTCGAGGAAGCCTGAGCAAAGGCAGCTGAACTTTGTTCAAATACAGAGAATTTGCCTGGGTGCTGGGAGGCTTAGCTCTGGGTGAGACAGTGACAATCCTCAGGCTGGATCTGGTTTGGATGACGGTGCAATAACAGGTTGTGAGTTGGCTCTTGCCAAGGTTACTCAGTGATTTTGGTGTGTGCAGCCTTCGCTGCTGCGAAGGAGACCACAATAAGGTGCTTTTCTCACACTTTGCTAGCAGCCTGTCAAAAGGCTGTCTGAGCCCTATGCCTGTGTCCTGCTATTCCATCTATTCCTCAGGGAGGGCTTTGCCAAAGCAACAATGATGGTTTCAAAGATGAAGAGAGGTTCAGGTGAGGCTGTGGTGGAAAGAAGCCACCAAGCACTGGTCTTCTCTTTGCTAGAGCACTCAGTTTTGGCGTTGTGGTGACTTTAATTTATGTCTGGTTTAAAGCTGCTTTTGAAAAAATCATCTGTATATGTATTTTTCTTTTAAAGCCACCCTTGAACCCCTGTGTTTCTGGGTTGTGTTGCTTCTTTGAGGAGGGCCATACAGCCTCTTTCTTCTCTTATGCTAGCATCCCTCCAAAGACCTCACAGACAAGCCTTTGAATCTTCTTTCCTCATGCAGGATCCACTGAGCCAAACCCAATAAAATATAAAACTGGAAAGAGAAAAAAACAATAAAATGTGGACCTTTTGTGATTTTTTTTTTCCCTGTCTTTTGCTGCCAATTGGCTGCACAAGTTGAAATTACTCAAATTGTCCTTTTTTCTTTCCACTTCTTCAAATCCATTCCAATATGTTCCTCTTTAAATTGCAGCAGGGATGATGTCTGTGAATGACTCGCAGACCCAGAGTGACAGCCTGGGGAAGGAGGAGCTGGTGGTCTCCTCAAGTGCCATATGGAGGAGCAGTCCCACTAAACCCTTGGCTCGTTGGGAAGAAAGGCTTTCTGTGCAGCACAGTGTCTGTGAATTTGTGCTGCAGGGTTTAAGTGGTGGCAGGCAGAGGAAACAAGCCTTTGCCTGGGGAAGGAGGTTCTCTTTGAAAATCTCCATCATGATGAGTACAAAAGGCAGCGGGCTGAGTGGATGGCCAGAGTAGAGTGAGGCTGTGTGTGTGGAAAATGAATATAGAATTGTGGAATCATTTTGGTTGCAAGAGAACTTTACAGTCATCAAATCCAACCATTAACTCTGAGTTGCCAGGTAACCACTACATTGTGTCCTTCAGCACCACATCTCCGTGGCTTTGAAACCACTCAAGGGATGGGGACTCCACCACTGCCCCGAGCAGCCTGGGCCGGACTTGACAACTCTTTTGGGGAAGAAGTTGTTCTTTGTGCCCAGCCTGAACTTCTGATGGTGCAACTTGAGGCCATTCTGTTGCTTATTGCTTGGGATAAGAGACCAACCCTCATCTGGCTCCAACCTCCTTTCAGGGAGTTGTAGAGAGCCAGAAGGTCTCCCCTCAGCCTCCTTTTCTCCAGGCTGTACAACCTCAGTTCCCTCAGCTGCTCCTCACCAGACCTCTTCTCCAGACTCTTCACCAGCTTCATTGCTCTTCTCTGGACCTGCTCTAGCCCCTCAATGTCCTCTTCAGAGCGAGGGCCCCAAAACTGACCCCAGGATTCAAGGTGTGGTGGATTGATCCCTGCCCTGGTCCCACTGTTCGCTGTCTGCTGTGTAACTGTGTGGGGTGCATTGGACAAGATACAGTCTAACTATACAAGGCATAGCTGGCACTACCCAGGGCATGTAGCTGGCAGTACCTGGGGCGTGTAGCTGTGAAAGGTGTAGCTGACAGTACCTGGGGTGTGTAGCTGTGGAAGATGCAACTGGCAATACCCAGGGCGTGTAACCATGGAAGGTATAGCTGGCAATACCCGGGGTGTGTAGCTGTGGAAGGTGTAGCTGTGGAAGGTGCAACTGGCAATACCTGGGGCGTGTAGCTGTGGGAGGTGTAACTGGCAATACCTGGGGTGTGTAGCTGTGGGAGGTGTAACTGGCAATACCCGGGGTGTGTAGCTGTGGGAGGTGTAGCTGTGGGAGGTGTAACTGGCAATACCCGGGGTGTGTAGCTGTGGGAGGTGTAACTGGCAATACCTGGGGCGTGTAGCTGTGGGAGGTGTAACTGGCAATACCCGGGGTGTGTAGCTGTGGGAGGTGTAGCTGTGGCAGGTGTAACTGGCAATACCCAGGGTGTGTAGCTGTGGGAGGTGTAGCTGTGGGAGGTGTAACTGGCAATACCCAGGGTGTGTAGCTGTGGGAGATGTAGCTGTGGCAGGTGTAACTGGCAATACCCAGGGTGTGTAGCTGTGGGAGGTGTAGCTGTGGAAGGTGTAACTGGCAATACCCGGGGTGTGTAGCTGTGGGAGATGTAGCTGTGGCAGGTGTAACTGGCAATACCCAGGGTGTGTAGCTGTGGGAGGTGTAGCTGTGGGAGGTGTAACTGGCAATACCCAGGGTGTGTAGCTGTGGGAGGTGTAGCTGTGGGAGGTGTAACTGGCAATACCCGGGGTGTGTAGCTGTGGGAGGTGTAGCTGTGGGAGGTGTAACTGGCAATACCCGGGGTGTGTAGCTGTTGGAGGTGTAGCTGTGGGAGGTGTAACTGGCAATACCCGGGGTGTGTAGCTGTGGAAGGTGTAGCTGTGGGAGGTGTAACTGGCAATACCCGGGGCGTGTAGCTGTGGGAGGTGTAGCTGTGGGAGGTGCATTTTGTGAGGGGCGAGTGCTGGGGGCTGTGCAGGCCGCTGTGAGGAGAGGCAGCACTGCCCGGTGCTGGGCATGGCCATCTACAGCGGCTGCACCACGGCCCAGAGCAGAGCCCCGGCTGGTGAAAGGTGGTTAAGGAAGGACAAAACCAGCAGAAAGGAGTGAGGATGGGTGAAGACCAAGGGAAGCTGTGCTGTGAGCGCCGAGGTTTGTGACAGTGAAGTGCGGGAGCAGGGCCATGTTCCCTGGCAGCAATGGCGGCCTGTGGAGGCCCCACAGGACAGGCGTGAGGGGAAGGGACAGGCGGCACAGAACCTGCCGTGTCCTGACCATACCTCTCCCGATTCCTCAGCCCCTTGCATCCCTTGGGAGGGGTTGGAGCAATTGGGAAGGAAGGAGGGAGGTAGAGCTATAAGGAGGGAAGTTGAGCCGTGGGCAAGAAGGGAGTGAGCGTGAGTAAGGTGTTGTGTTAGTTTCATCTTTGTTTCTTGTTATCCAAATCGATTTTAACTGGCAATAAATCCAACTAATTTTACTTGAGTTGGGTTTGTTCTGCCTGTAGTTGGTAAAGGATCCCCATATCTTTGTATCAACCCATGAGCTTTTTCATCTGAACTTCTCCCCTCTGTCCTGTTTAGGGAGGGAAGGTGGTAGGGTGGACATCTGGCACAGTCAACTCGCCGCAGAGCCAAACATTTGGTTTTGCCAGCCAGAGTACCACTTTGGTGCCAGAAATGCTCGTCACAAACCCTGTGTCATGGCTGTAGTGGAAGCCAGGTGACTTCTTCATTAAAAAAGTCGTGCATTAGTTGCTCCTGTTCAGGTTTTTGACCTCACTTGGCTGCGCTCTTGGTGTGTCTGCCATCCACAGAGGTCTCGTGGGTTATTGCTTATCGAAGCTAAATGTGGTGGAAAGGTAGGAAGAGAAGTTTATTTGATTGCAAGAATGAGCCTTTTTTTGTCCAGGAGGTGTCCAGGACATTAGCTGCTGCAATCATGACCTTTATTTTAATACAGTTGGTGAGGGTAATGTTGTTTTTTGTAGGTAGGAGGACTGCTCTTAGAGAGAGAGGAGTAAAATGGATGAGAGCAGGAGTGAAGCTGTTGCCTTTTTGTCAGAGTGCTGTAGGATGGCTGCCTGCTTTCTCTCTGCTCTCCCTGTGCTTGGGGTAAAACAGAGGGCTGTACTGCTTCTTCCTGCTCTTGCTTTCTTTTTCCTCCCTGGAAATTGAGGGAATTTAACCCCGTTTAGTGCCTAGTGTGAAGTTCTGCATGTCACAAAGGTAAAAACCGATGTGAAGACCTCCTTATGGAGCTGTAGCAGCAAGGCAGAGTGGGAGGTGCACCAACAGAAGAGAAACTTAAGGATCTCTATGAACAGGAGTATGAATGTATTCTCACAAAGAGTTTGGAGTGGTTTCTGTTACTGTAACACTTGCAGTTTTAATCCTATTCACTTAGGCTGGAACTCATTTGAGGGGAGCATGTGTTTTGAGTAGCACTGAGTGGTGACCAAGCAGCTTTCCTTTAGCAGTTCAGTTCCAGTAAAGGATTCCCATGCTGGTGCCATAGCTATAGTAAGAAAAACTTGGCTTGGATATTTCATGAGTTTTCTAATGTAGTATTTCAGACTTGCATTGGTTCCAGGAAAAGACTCATCCTGACTTTTCTTTGAATGCTTGCCTGAAGAGAGTGAACTTGTTGGGAGTTCGTTGCCGGTTCCTGGCAGATGGGGCTGGTGGAGATGACAGTGACATGTGCAGGGCTGCTTTACTGCAATTTCCTCTTTTCCTTTCTGTCTTTTACTCTGATTCATTTAGAGTCCTAGCCATTTGCAAACCAAACCTATGATTTATGGTGTTCTGTGTACACTTTGTGGTAACTTTATTAATGCAGGAAGTTTATTTGCTGTTGCTAAACCTAGCAGTCATTTAAATCAGATTTCAGCTGCTTTAGAGTTCAGACAGTTTAGAAGCAGTATTTCAGCCTCACTTGAAATCAGTGGCAAAACTACCACTGTCACTGGAGTAAGATTTGACCTGGGATACTTTAACAAATATGGCTTCTAAAAAAGCTTTTCCTAATTGCATTCCTCTGTTCTTCTTTTGTTTCCTTCAGTCTTGTGAAGAAAGCAATCTGAAGACCATGCAGCTGTGACCAGCTTGCAAGCCAGGGCGATGGAAGTTCTAGAGGGCCGCCAGCGTACTGGTTCCGTGGTAGCTCCAAATGGATATGCCAACAGGATTTTCCAAGCAAACATGGAGGATGGGAGTCCTGTCAAGCTGGAGGGCTGTAGTGCTGAGCACTGCACCTCCAGTGACGCGATCCCCAGCGACCGGGAGGAAGCACCCAGGTATAAGAAGATGACCAAGGGCAGCCGGATCTGGAATTTCGTTAGACGAAGGAAGGGACTCTCGGCCAATAAGGAAAGACCCCAGTCCATGATCCTGCTGGGAGTTACCTCTGAGGTCACAGAAGTAAAAAAGCCATCTTTCATGGACAGGGTGAGGCCATCAAAAAAGGGAAGAACCTCCAGGACGGCTAAGAACACAGATTTGAGAGCATCCACAGTCCAGGTTCCCTGTGACCCAGAGGAGGACCACCATGGCACTGGGCAAAGAGCTATCTACAGGGTTAAGAAACCAAGTGATGGTCGGAGGCCCTCCCGCCACTCCTACGCGGGGTACATTGACGATTTGGATTCTTCTTTTGAAGACATAGAGCTGAACATCAGCATTCCTGAAATTGATGTCAGTGAAAGCAAATGTCTCAGGGATATTAATGTCAGGTTACACAGTGAGGATAATGATAGCAACTGCCATAAAATACCAGCTAGAAAGAGTGAGTCTTTGAATTTTGAGAGTTTGAAGAGCCCTTCAGTTATAGAAGGGGACAATCAAAAGAGGTGTGCTGTGCTCCCACAGGAGAGCAGAAGAGGGAGAAGCTCTGATGTCTGGAACTATCTGAAAGGAATTTCATTAACTGGCAAAGATAATTCAAAGCTTCCAGATCAAAGGGCTGAAACCAATTTCCAGAACTTAGAAAATATAACTGATCCTTCTGCTTCTTATTTGGACTTTGATACGAGATGTGAGGAGAATCTCAGCCAGCGAAAAAAATCAAACAGTGCAACCAAAGCCACCCACTTTGGGGGTGTTGTGAGGTTCTTCACCAGTGTGGCTGAGGCAGCTCGAAGGCTGCGAGGCTCTTCAAAGGCTTTTTCACCTGATGAGAAAAGGCCTCAGCGGAGTTTCCGTGGCTGGAAGCAGGATGTGACCTCCCACAAAGAGGGCTTGGTTATCGAGAACGACAGCGCAAGGGCGTTCTGCACGGTGGGAGCGTGTCTGCAGTCCCCAGATTCAGGCATGTGGGACAATCTCAGCTTTGAGAGTTTGGTGGGGAAGGAGCCCATGCAGCATTGCAAAGCCACAGAGGTGTGTCACAATGTTGGTTCCTCTGCCCTGGGCAGTGAGAATGGTAAGTTTAATGAAAGATCACTTGCACCCTTTGGGCCAGAACTGTCCATTTCCCGCTTGCCAGAGCATGCAGATGATTCTTTCATAGAGCTAAACACTAAAGACCCCCCCGAGGATCTGACTGACTTTCCACAGATGACTTTGGGTGAACAAACTGAGGATTCAGACAGTACTCCAGAGAAGACACAGGTCATGAGCAGGGATGTGCAAAGTTCTCAAGGTCTTCCTGTGAATAATCTGGATACTGCAGACCTGGGCCATTCTCCAGCTGCTGATGGTGACTTCCCTGCAGTGGCTGAGGTGCTGATCCACTCTTCACAGACTTTGCTGACTAAACTTGATACTGAGGACGTGGCTTATGCTCCAGTGGCTGCTAAAAACATGGATCCATCTCCAGCAGTGGCTCAGGAGCTTTCAAGGACAGAACTGGATATGCAGGACTTGAGAAATCCTGAGCTACATTTGCAAGACTTGTCTAGAGGTGAGCTGGGGATTCGAGATACTGGCAGTACTCTGGAGAAAGCACAGGTCATAGGCAGGGATCTGATGTGTTCTCAAGCTCTCCCTGTGAATAATCTGTGTGCTGTAGATCCAGGCTGTTCTCCAGCTGCAGATGGTGACCTTTCTGCAGTGACTGAGGATCTGATCCAGCTTCCACAGGTGCCCTTAACTGAACCTAATACTAAGGACATGGGCTGTGCTCCAGTGGTTGCTGAAGACATGGATCCATCTCCAGCAGTGGCCCAGGAACTTTCAAGGACAGAACTGGATATGCAGGACTTGAGAAATCATGAGTTGCCTTTGCAAGACTTGTCTAGAGATGAGCTGGAGATTCAGAACTTGAGCACTACTCCAGAGAAGACACAGGTTGTAGGTGAGGACCTACCATGTTCTGAAGGTTTTCCTGTGAATCATCTGGATTCTGTGGACTTGGGCCACTCTTCAGATGCAGAGGGTGACATTTGTGCAGTGACTGGGGCACTGATCCAACTCCCACAGGTGACCCTGATGGAAGAGATTGAAGACATGAGCAGTACTCTGGAGAAGACACAGGCTATGGGCAGGGATCTGCCACGTTCTCAAGGTCTTCCTGTGAATAACCTGGATGCTGTGGCCCTGGGCTGTTCTCCAGTGGTTGGTATTGACATTTCTGTGGTGACTATTTTAAAATGCACAGCAGGACAGGTTTTGGAGGAGGCTGACTGCCACCTTAAAAAGCGTGGAACCACTTCCTTTGTAGAAGAGAGCTCTCTGGATCTAATGGACGGGGAGGATCAGTTTGACTGTGACGATGAGTGCCGGCCCTTCCAGGTGCGCGTCTCCAGGATCGTCTCCTCAGGACGCCTCAAAAATGGAAAGGTAAGAGGAGCCTCTTCTGTAATGATTTCTATAAGCCCCTACTCCTAAACATCTCCTAGTCCCCCTTGCTCCAAGAAGGATATTGAGAGGCTGGAGGGGGTCCAGAGAAGGGCAATGAAGCTGGTGAATGATCTAGAGCAGCAACTGAGGACACAGGGAAACTTTGGAGGATCAACTGAGGGTTGTTCAGCAGAAGATGAGGGGAGATCTTCTGCCTCTCTACACTCCCTGAAAGGAGGCTGGAGCCAGGTGAGGGTTAGCCTCTTCTCCTGTCACTTGTTCCTTGGGAGAAGAGTGAATGCCCTAAAGTTCTGCTCTATGGGAGGTTTAGATTGAACATGAGGAATAATTTCTTTGACAGGAGGATTGTCAAGCCCTGGTCCAGGCTGCCCAGGGCAGTGGTAGAGTCCACATCCCTGGAGGACTTTAGGAGCTGTGACTATGTGGCACTGAGTGATGTGGTTTAGTGGTGACCTGGCAGTGCTGGGTTAGTGATTTGACTTGACAAGCTTAAAGATCCTTTCCAGCCCAGATGAATCCGTGATTTTATGATCTTATGAAGATGATTATCCCTTGACAATAAGCACCTTGATTGAATAAGCAAAAGGTGGGCCATGGTGGTGGCTCTAATTATGGCAGTGTATTCCTCTTTGTTACTAGCAAGTCTTTCTAAGCCCTTAAAATTGTCAAATACATTGAAGTGATTACTGCATTTGAACACTAGGAAACCTCAGAAGTCCCATAGGTAAGGAAATCATACAAGCAGGATGAGAAAAGGCTTCCTAAGGCTGATAAATTTCCCCAATAGCTCTCAACCCATCACTTATCTCTCTGTCTGGGGCCCAAATCTGTGAGCAGTTGCAGCCATATCAGCTGTGCCAGGCTCACATTGCTCTTTGCCAGTTGTGAAATCAGTGGGCAAACCATCTTTGTTGTCTCTGTTGATTAGCTAAGGCTGAAATAATGACTTTTGCCAAGGAGGGAAATTGAATCAATTAATGAAGAAACTTTCTCCTTTGGGCTTGGAGGGGACCAATGATGTTACACAGGTGATGACACAAATCCCTGTTGGAAAAGGAGTCACTGCAACTTCTGAGCCAAGAGGGGAAGTGTTTGAAAATTGGCAGTGGATTAAAAATGTCGGGAGGGGAAAAAGAAATCTGCACTTCTGACTCACAGCTGCAGTGGGCAGCAGCATTGTTAGTTATTCCTGGAGTTGTTTTTCTGCTTCCATTTTGTGTAGTACAAGAAAATACAGACGGCTTGCTGTGCAATTGCAGGAACTTGAGGAGTGGTTAGTCACTTCCGGTGCTGTCTGGGAGAAATGGTTTCAGGAGGAGCTTCAATGAGAGGGCTGTGGTAGGATGGCCCTTCACAGGGATGGAGGTGGAAGTGTTCTAGGTAGCAGAGAGATAACAGAGGTGTGGACGGATGGAGGAGAGCAGAGGGAGCACTGCACTTTTTTCCCAGAGCAGCCACACAGGGTCACAAAACTACTTCAGTTGGAAAAGATCTGTAAGATCATTGAGTCCAATCATCAACCTAACTCCACCATGGTCATTAAAGCATGTCCCAAACTGCCACGTCCATGCATTTCTTGAACACCTCCGGGGCAGTGACTCCACCGTCACCACCTCCCTGGGCAGCCTGTGCCTGCCATTCTTGCAGGAAAGAAACTTCTTAATCTCCAACCTAAAACTCCACTGGCACAATTTCGAAGCTACTTCCTCTCATTCTGTCACCTGATACTAGGGAGAAGAAATTGACCCCCACCTCACTGCAGCCTCCTTTCAGGGAGTTGTAGAGAGCATGGAGGTCTCCCCTCAGCCTCCTTTTCTCCACACTGAACAACCCCAGTTCCCTCAGCTGCTGCTCACCAGCCCTGTGGTGAGCCTTCCCATCTCTGCTCTCTTTGGGCAATGGCTGCATGCCTCATGGCAGAGCGCTTGGGCCAAAACCATTGCTAGGTCAGCTGTGCCCAGGAGATGCCATAAGCCCCCAGCTCAGCTGGTACAGCTTACAAATGCTGTAAGAAACTTACTACGGTGTTTGAGATAACAGGACAGGAAACCTCCCCCCGGTTCCCGTTGAGCGTGGCGATAGCAGAGTGACCTCGGAGCTGCTGTGGCTTCCGGCTTCACGTAAGGGCTGCTGCCTCAGGAGGCAGAAACAGCAGTGGGGTGGGAGCCCTGCTTTGTGAATGCCCCCCTGCACTCCCCTATCTCAGGCTAGGGGTTCAGAGGTGTGCAGTGATTGTGGGGGCAGTGTCAAACCCAGACCCAGTGTATAGTCCTGGATAGAAGCAGAACTATAGAATCTACTGCAGCAGCAGGGCTCCACAGCTCAAGAGAGACAGGAACCTACTGGAGAGAGTCCAATGGAGAGCCACAGAGGGGGACTGGGGGACTCAAGCATCTGCCCTATGGAGAGACCTGGGGCTGTTTAGTCTGGAGAAGAGAAGACTGAGAGGAGATCTCATCAACATCTCTAACTATCTGAGGAGTGGGTGTCATAGAATCATAGAATGAACTAGGTTGGAAGAGACCTCCAAGATCATCCAGTCCAACCCACCACCCAGCCCCATCCAGTCAACTAGACCATGGCACTAAGTGCCTCATCCAGTCTTTGCTTGAAGACCTCCAGGGACGTTGCCCAATCTCTTTTCAGTGGTGTGCAGTAGTAAGGAACAACGGCTACAAACTGGAACATGGAAGGTTTCACCTCAACATAAGGAGGAACTTCTTTACAGTGGGGGTCACAGAGCACTGGAACAGGCTGCCCAGAGAGGTTGTGGAGTCTCCTTCTCTGGAGACTTTCGAAACCTGCCTGGATGCATTCCTGTGCAAACTACCCTAGGGGATCCTGCTTTTGGCAGGGGGGGTTGGAATCACTGATCTCTGGAGGTCTCTTCAAACCTCTGATACTCTGTGATTTCAGTGACAGATGTCCTGAGATGCCCGAGGGGGTTCATAGAATCATAGATTGGTTTGGTTTGAAGGGACCTTTAAAGGTTGTCTAACCCAACCCCCTACAGTGAATAAGGACGTAGGATGGCTTGAGTTGGATTTGCTTTTCTGTCTCTCACCAGGGAGTGGCATTTGGAAATGTTCTACTGAAAATAAACATGCAAGAGGAGTAACTCCAGCCTGAGCACCACAGTAGCACCACAGTCCAACCTCTTACTGTTTTAGAGCTCCATCCAGATCTTTGTTGGTACTTGTTGTTCGCCCTCCTGCCTCTGCTTCAGGATGCTTTATGTTACTCAAAGGATTTATATTTCAAGTGAAACACTCAGCTCCATGTAGGCAGAAGGTGCTGCTGGGACAGAGTGGCTTGGCTTGGTCAGCTCCTGTGAGCAGGCACTGTGGCAGCTTTAAGTGTGCTGGCAGTGCAAACAGATAGCTCAAGCAAATGCTCACTGAAGAAAAGACATTGAGGTCCCAGAGAGGGTGCAGAAGGAGGGCAATGTGGCAGACAGAGTGTCTAGAGGTAAAGTTTTCTGAGGAGCAGTTGAGGGAACTGGGGTTAACTTGGAGAAGGGAGGCTAAGGGAGACCTGGCTCTCTACAACTCCATGAAAGGAGATTAGAGATAGGTGTGGGGTTTGGTTTCTTCCAAGGCAAAAGGGACAGGATGAGAGGAAATGGTCTCAAGTTGCCCTAGCAGCAGTTTAGGTTGGGTTATTAGAAGGAACTTTTTCACTGAAAGGGTTCTCAAAGACTAGAATAGGGTCCCCAGGGGGGACGGTTGAATCCTCATCCCTGAAGGTCTTTAAAAAGGGGCAGAAATCTGGTGCTAAATCACATCCCTCAGCACCATACTTTAGGTAGAGTTAGGATATGCTTGGACTTGATGATTTTAAAGGTAATTTTCAACCAAAATGATTCTATGAAAAGCACAAAAGTGCTGGTTCTCATTGAGGCTCCTGCCCAAACCCCCTGGGAGATAGTTTAAGAGGTTGAGGCTGGTGTAGCCCAAAGCAAGCTGGAGTGGGATTTAGGGGATTTGTACACTGGGCCTGGCAGCACAAGCAAATCAGTTTGGCTCTGCTCTCCTGCAATTTGTGCCCCTGTTTTGTGCTTTCCTAGTCTTGCCTTTTCAAATTTTGATGTCTTTGGGAAGGAGCTAAGTGAAGTTATGGGCAAGTAGTAGCCCAGTAGGATTTGGTCCTAATGTTCCAAAGGAAAGAGCATTGCAGCAGCATTTAATAGGAAGTGCAGCTGCAGAAAAGTCAAAAACCACTTCTCAAGCTGTGCTCCTGCCTAGTTGCTTTCTGACCTCACCCCAAATTCTCATTTGTTCTGGGAACTTCTGAAACACTGCAGATAAAAACACTTGGAAGAACTGATAGAACAGTAAAGGTCAAATTAGATTGTTGGTGGGAAATGAATGACTGATTCACCACTCGCACAGCTGCAACCGGGGACTGAAAGTGCCTTCCTTAATTGGAGAGATAGGTGTCTGTCAAGTGTGGGATTGCAACATCTCTGTGAGGAGCAAAGGCTGAGAGCCCTGAGGCTGCTGAGCCTCGAGAAGAGCACCCTGAGAGGGGATCTGAGCAATGCTCAGCAAGAGATAAAGGATGGAGGGCAAGAGGATGGGGCCAGACCCTTGTCAGTGGTGCTCAGTGACAGGACAAGGGACAACGGGCACAAAGTGGAACCCAGGAAGTTCCACCTGAGCAGGAGGAGAAAAATCTTTGTTGTGAGTGTGCTGGAATCCTGGAGCAGGCTGCCCAGAGAGATTGTAGAGTCTCCTTGTCTGGAGACATCCCAAACCCTCCTGGTCATGGTGATCCCAGGCAAGCTGCTGTGGGTGACCCTGCTTTAGCAAGGGGTTTAGACTATGTGAGGTCTCTTTCAGCCCTCACCATGCTCGGGTTCTGTGGTAGGAGAAACAACCGAGAGATGACATGGAGGTTTTACTGAATTTTGGACCTTTTAAGGCCCTCACCAATGATGAAAGTTTCCATTTTTCGTGTTCCAACTGAAGTCAATTATCTTCATCCTACCTCTTCCAACCCCGCAGCATCCTGCTGCTGCTGCTGGGAGTCAGACACAGCCCCAGAAGTTGTTTTTGACCACTTTCAGTAGCTTGTGGTGATGTTTGGGTAGAAGGAAGCTTTGCTAACATGTTAACTACTTTCTGACATTTCCATTGTGGTGTCAAACCACCCTGTGTGCCTTGGACAGAGCTGTTGGGCGATTTGATATCTCCTTTGGGAAGGAGATGAGGAAAGGCTGCAAAATATCCATCTCACTTCAGATTTCAGGCATTAGTTAGAAGATTTAGGATCCACTGCAGAGCATTTTGGTTTGTGTCACTCTTGCAATGAGGAGCAGGGAGTTTTCACTGTGGGCTTTCTATGCCCTCTGCTGGCTTCCTTATGAAATAAGAATTTATTTGAATGGAACAGAAAACACCTCTAAAAAAATAATTGCTAGGATTTTGAATGTTCTCTCCAGTTTGCTGCTGGCTGTTGTGGCTGCACCTAGGCACCACTTTGTTTTGTGAAGCTGTTTTCTGGGGGAATGCTGCTTACAAGTGTGGAAGTGATTTCCATAGGTTTGTCAACTTGGGCTAGAGGTATCTGTCTTGTAGGATGAGTTGCCAGGCTCCAAAGATGCCCCAGGTTTCCCAGACAGTTTGGGTTCAGAGCCCTGTGAGGGGCTGTAGGATCAAACTCTCTTGTCAGTGTCACAGCAGGTGGCTGCAGATCACAGAATCAGAGGATTGGTTTGGGAAAGACTTTAAGATTAAGCAGAGCCATTAACACAGCACAGTGAGATCACCACTAAGCCAAGTCCCTGAACACCTAATTTCCATGGCTTTGAAACCCCTCTGAGGATGGGGACTCCACCACTGTTCTGGGCAGCCTGGGCCAGGGCTTGGCAACCCTTTTGGGGAAGAAATTGTTCCTTATGTCCAACCTAAACCTCCCCTGGCATAACTTGAGGCCATTTCCTCTTGTCCTGTCACTTCTTCCTTGGTAGAAGAGACCAACCTCCATCTGGCTCCAACCTTCTTTCAGAAGCTTGCTGAGAGTGAGAAGGTCTCCCATGAACCTCCTATTTCTCCACTGTAGACAACTCTAGTTGTTTCATCTACTTCTCCTCACCAGAGCTGTGCTCTAGACTCTACACCATCTTCATGAGGTGTTATACTCCAGCGTCCATCGAGTTTGTTCTGAGTCTTGTGCTCAGAATCAGATCTGTCCCGGTACCATCAAGACACTCCATGCTATAGAGCAGGAATGTGAATGGTTCCTGCTGATGGTGCAGGATCAGAGCTCTCATGGTGTCATGAGGTGCTGTGATTTCTGTGCAGTAGCTGCATGCTGTGTGGGAAAAGCAGTGCCTCTCCCTGTGTGGTGGGTCTGACTGGAAGCACAGGATTACTGATTTGCCTGAGCCTGCACATGCCAGAGGATGTTTGTAGATTTGCTCTCTGATAACTGGGGCATATCTCAGATCCTCCTACAGCTTTGGAGTTGCACTTCAGTGCAGCAGCTGCCAGTGTCTGTTCAGGAGGGGATGATAAAACTACTTTCTTTTTCTGTGTTTGAGGAGAAATTTCCAGTGATGTACAGCAACTTCTCCTAATGACTTAAGCTTGAGAGTGTTTTGTTGGCTCTCTGCTACAGAACATTTAGGGAGAAGCTGCAGAAATGGGACTGCTGAGGTGATTTGTCTTTCGCCTTCCCCACTCTGTGGCGTGATTCTGACAGGGAAATGGATATTTCTGAGAGCTGATCTTCAGAGCTTGCTCCATCTCCTGGTTACTGGCAGTAAACTGTGTCTCAGCCTACGGCTGGGAGTTGTGCTTACAAAAGACTTTGTAGTCTTTCCAAATGCAGAAATAGCACTTTCCTTTCTAAATCCTGCTGTTGCCAACAGAGCACTTACGCTGCGCTCTGCAGCAAGCTTCCACTTAGTTGCAGAATGAGGATTCTGTGTATTTATGGCTTTTAATATAGCTCTGTCTGACAATCATCTTATTTTTAGAGGAGACAAAACCTCTCCAGCCTATCTCCAAGCTGTTCAGATTTTTCTGTTTTTAATAGCCACGAGGTGCTAGCAATATCTTGAATTAAAGCTTATATTTAGTGCTAACTAGAGTAGGGTAGGGTTTTTTTTAGGAAGCATATATTTAGGATTGTCAGGGGAAGGCAGGTGGAGTTTGCAAAGCTGATGGGCCTTGTGTGTCTCTGTAACAGCACTGAAAACACAGATAACTCAGATTTGCACATGGCTTCTTAAAGTACTTGTTGGATCTTGTGCTTATCTAGTTCTCACCCTCAAAGTTACAACAGTCCACCTCCTGCCGTCCTTGGTGCTGTGTAGTGATGTGGATGGGGACCTGTGGGCATTGCTGGCTGGTGTGCTGAAGGGATTATGTGGCCAAATCTCCTCTGAGTGGAAGGTTTGCTTTGGGGTTTACCTCCTCCCAGCTGTTACCCAGTCAAGAGAAGCATACTGGGTCACTGGGCATGGTGCTGGGAGCAGGGACTGGGAGATGAAGCCTTAATTCATCCCGCTGTGCTTTTGGGGTAATTATAGCCTGTCTGCTTCGTTCTTCATCTGTAAATAAAGACAATGGCCTGTCAGTGAAAACTGGGGCTGCTGGAGCCTCCAGGGCAGGTAGACCAAACCATATGGGGCACCCAGTTAGTAGTTGGGCTGTGGAAATATTACAAGTCTGCTCTAATTGAAGCTAGAAGCCTCCCAGTGAGCAGCACCTCCTGTTTTGTTCTCCTGACCTTTGTAAACTGGTATTTCTGTTGATTTCTTGACTTCAAGATTACACATGAGGCTTCCATGGGGTCATGTCACAGAGGATAAAACGAAAAGAAGTAGTTGGGATGGTGATTTATAGAAAGAAGCTTTCATTCTGCAAAGTGTCGCTGCATGAGTGACAGAATCCCAGCATCATGGGGTTGGAAGGGATCTCTGGGGATCTTCCAGTCCAGCCCCCATGCTAAAGCAGAATCACCCACAGCAGCTTGGCCAGGATTACAATGTCAGGTTTGTGCCCGTTGCCTCTTGTCCTGTTCCTGGGTACCACCAAGAAGAACATGGCCTCATTGTCTTGCCACCCATCCTTTAGCTCTTGATCAGCATTGAGAAGATTCCTGAACCCTGTCCCTCGGCATCACACCTCCATGGCTCTGAAATCCCTCCAGGGATAGGAACTACACCACTGCCCTACACAACTTGTTCCAGGCCTTGACAAACTTTTTGGGAAGGAGATTGTTTCTCATATCCAGTCTAAACCTCCCCTGGTGCAACTTGAGGCTGTTTCCTCTTGTCCTGTTGCTTTTCTTTGGGGAAAAAGGCCAACTCCCTCCTGGCTTCAGCCTCTGTTTAGGTGTTGCTGCACATAAGTATCCCCTGTTTCATGCCACATAACAAGCTAGGCCTCAATACTTCTGGGAAAGAAGCTAGAAAAAATCCCAAGGGTAACAATGCTAAAGAACGATCTGAAGCTGATGTCCTTGGTGGAGTTGTTGCAGAGTGAGGTGAGGCACCTGCAAGCAGCTATGTACATCTCCCCAGTCCAGTCACACCAGGAGAAGATATAGGAAGGTATCTGGAAAGAAAAGCATCTTTGCTTAGAGAAACTTGACTTTACAGGTACTGGGTTGCAGGAAGCTCAGTGCCCTTCATTAGCAGCTCAGTCATGCAAGACTCAGCTTTTAAGATCACAGAATCGCAAAAACATTCAGGTTGGAAAAGACTCTTAGGATCACCAATTCAAACCGATATCCATGCTCTACAAGGTTCACCCTAAACCATATCCCCAAGCACCACATCCCAAATGATTTTCAAACACATCCAAGGTTGGTGACTCCACCACCTCCCTGGGCAGCTCATTCCAATGCCTGACCACTTTCTGTGAAAAAAAAATTCATCCTATCTAGTTTAAACCTACCCAGTTGCAGCTTGAGGCCATTCCCTCTTGTTCTGTCACTGTTTAGCTGTGAGAAGAGACCAGCACCAACCTTTCCACAGATGTTCTTTTGCAGTTGCAAAGTGTGTCAGGTCTGTGTGCACATGGAGAGTCCTTTCTCTGCCCAGCAGGCTCCCTGTACCCTCCCGATGACTCCAGCAGCCCAGCTGCTCTTGTGTTCATTCACCTCCTGTCCTCTTCATAGACCGTCCAGTTATGAAACTGGAAAAGACCTTGTATGACCCCTGGAAATACCTGGAAGGGAGTGTTTTGTTAAGGTTTTTAGGAGTGAGGAAAATGACATCCTGTTGCTAATTTAATTTGCTTCTATGTGGATCTTCTTACCAGGAAGACTGCTGAGTTTTGCAGGAGTTGCTCTTGCTGGGTATCCCAGCTTTATTCTAAGCGCTTCTAACTTTTCTTTTCCTCCTACTGTGGGCACTGCTGGGTGAGCACCCGCTTGGGTTGTCCTCCTAAACCTCACCATTGTAAGTCTCTTGTTCTCCTCAGTGACTGTCAAGTGCTGGACATCTCCCTGAAAAATCCTCTAGTTCCATTTTCCAGGTCGTACTGGTGTCTCTTGATTGTGACCATACATGAAGACCAGTGGTGACTGCTAGTTGTAACCAGTTTCCTGTAGGCCACCAAAGGATGCATCTCCTAGTTCAGTTCAGAAGTGCCCATTGATGCAGCCCTCCTAGCTGTCCAGTTCACTGTGCTTTGAGTGCACTAGTTGTTCTTACCCTTAGGAGTCTCCCCTGGGCTTTCCACACTTCAGCCATGTTCCTGGCAGCAGCCTGTTTAATCTCTGCCTTGGGTGCTTGGTCCTTCTTTGAGCAATGTGGGAGGAGTGATGGCATCAGGGTCATCTACAGCTGTGCCTTTGGCCAGGACTTTGCTGGCCTTGACACCAGCTTAGGGCCTGATTTCCTGTCTGGACCTTGGTCCTGCCTCACCACCATGGTGCCAGCTACCACAGCTTTGTCTGACCTTGGTCTGTAAAACTGACTCACCTGTTTTACCACAGACCTGCTTCATTTCCATGAATATGTGAAATGATCTGAAATCTAGCTGACCCTGGTCACCATCCTCAGACTTAGCCTGATCCATTGCTTGGGCACTGTGGTATGGAGCAGACAAAATGCTGTGCAGAAAGCAGACCTGTTCATCCCATGTCACTCTCTGAAGCATCTTGGAGGCTAAGTGGTACTGGAAGTTGTTGGGCTTAAGCATCGTGAGCTGTGTTCAGGATTTGAGCCCCCTGTGGTGGGAGTTTGGCTTCTCCAATGCCAAAACCAACAAGTCTTAGCCTTTCAGTCAAAAAAGTGGGATCCAGTGCAGCTTCAGTGAGAGGTCAAAGGTATGTTGGAGTGTCTTGACAATGCTGCATGTCGCTGTGTTCCGTGAAGGCTTTATCCGAGGTTTGACACCTGACAGTAAAACTCTGCCCCTTCTCTTGCCAGCCAATGTCACATCCTCAGCCCTCCCCACAAGCAGCACCCTTCAAAGTCCTCGTGGAGAGATGTCGCTCCGAGCCCCTCTCCCAGAGCACCCCAATGGGGCTGGACCAGGTGGGAGGGCGCATGCAGCACTTGCTCAAGAGACGCGGTGAGTACCTTTGGGCTGTTTCTCCTCTGGGTTTGTTCTTTTTGGTCTTGCCTGTGCTGCAGCTCAAGCCAGTACCGTGTGGGTTGAAAAGTTGGGAATGTGGCTTGTATCCATGCTTAGTACAACCATGGAGCCAGGTGAGGGAGCTCTGAGAGCCACATGTGAAGGAGTTCCCTTTTGTGAGCTGCACAGTTATGAAATCAGGCTGTTTACTCTTTAATGTCTCTGAATGCAGTCCCCACTATTTGATTATGAGAAGATGAACAGGCACGGAAGGTGGAAAAGCTGTTCAGCAGAGGAGGCTCTGGGGAGACCTTATAGCAGCCTTCCAGTACCCAAAGGGAGCCTATGAGAAAGCTGGAAAGGGACTTTTTACAAGGGCTTGCACTGAAAGGACAAGAGGGAATGAAGCTTGAGGAGGGCAGATCTAGACTGGATAGTAGGAATGAATTCTTTATAGTGAGGGTGGGGAGACTCTGGAACCAGTTGCCCCAGACCAGATTGAACGTGGTCTTCTAGTGGGAAGGTGTCCCTGCCCATGGCTGGAGGAATGGGACTGGACAATCTCTTAGGTCCCTTCCAACCCAAACTGTTCTATGAATCTGTGACCTTCTGAGTATTCTTTTAGCAGCTCCTTCATGGTTTTCTGTCCTCTCACCAGTCTCTGTGGTGAGTAGCTGCTATTTGGAGGTGGTGAGGGTGATATCCCAGCTCCGGTCTGATGCTTGTTTGGAAACACAGCAAGGAGTGAGGGCTTTTTTTTTTTTTTCCTCCTGTGCTTGAGTTCTCTTCCTGGTCAAGAACAGAACTGCATGAGCCAAAGATGATGAGCTACCTTCTGACTTTATCCTGCTTAAAATGATGCTGGAGAAAGCACTGCAGAATGTATTTGCTGGAAGAGTCTGGTTTTGGCAGGTGAATAGCTTGATGGTGAATATATGACATCATCTTTTTTGGAAGCTCTAATTAAAAAGATTGATAATCAGAGTCAAGAAGTGATTTCCTGAAGAGCTACAGCTACCACCAGGAATCCTGTGATTTATCAACAAGTAGGTTTGGGAGTGGTGCCAATGTGTGTTGGCATCACTGGGGAGGACAGGGGGGCAAAAGCTCTGCTTACTCTGCATTTAGCAGATCCATTCTTTTTGCTCTCTGAAGGTGATTTATCAGATGAGGCTGATCAATGGCTCAATTTCTTCTCCAGCTGCTGAGAAGCGGCAGGCTTGTGTACTGGAGATCTGTCCACTTGTCATCTGGGAAACAGTTTGTAGGCAAAAATGTGTCAGAACATGAGGAGGCTGAGGGGAGACCTCATTGCCCTCTATAACTGCCTTAAAGGAGGTTAAAGCCAGATGTGAGTTAGTCACTTCTCGCATGCAAGAAGTGCAGGACAAGAGGAAATGGCCTCAAGTTGAGCCAAGGGAGGTTTAGGTTAGGGGAAAGATTCTACACAGCAGGGGTTTTCAGGCATTGGAACAGGCTGTCCAGAGAGGTGATGGAGTCACCGTCCCTGGTGGCATTTAAACCAGCTGAGGGGTGTTGTTTAGTGGCAGTAGCTTAGCACTAGTAGTGAGATTGTGAGCTGTAGGTGAGCAGCTGGTCTTGGTGATCTCGAAAGTATCTTCCAGCCTTAACAGTTCTATCATTCTGTGATCTGAGCAGATCATGGATGGTGGACAGCACATCGGGCTTCTGAAGAGCAAGGAAGGAGCAAGGCAGAGTAGCTACATCTTTAACTGCTGCCTCTTCTGCGAGGGTGCTGCGGTTCCTAGCACGTGTGGGAGCAGCACACACTCGGCTCTGAGTGTGAGCAGCGCTGCGTTGGCACGTTGCTGCCAAGTGCTACTACGTGGGCACGTTGCCTCTGGAGCCTGGTAGCAGCCTCTCGCTGGCGCTGCAGCTCCCTTCTCCCTCAGTCTAGAAACCGAAACGCGTGCGGCTAAAAATACCGGCGGCCGCCTGCGTCAGCAGTGCTGGGGAAGCGGGGCTGCTGCAATCTCTCTCCCAGCAACGCTGCGAGAAACCCGGGCTTGCTGCCCACCCAGCCGTGCCACGGCTGCAGCAGGGGCCCAGCGCTCTGGTGCTGCGCTCTCTGGGCACCACAGAGGCCCCAACGATTTGATTTAGGGGCAAGGAGCGTGGAGCTGTGCGTGGGTTTTGCTGCTGGAAGGTAAAGTTGAGCTGAAGCTCAGGAGTTTGGGGTGAGGATCTCCACTGTCGTGAAGCCTGCAACTATTCACCCTTTGTTATCTGATTTCACAGACAGCATCAGGTTAGAAAGGACCCTTAAAGGGCGTCTTGTCCAACTCCTATGCAGTGAGCAGGGACGTCTCCAGCTAGGTCAGGCTGCCCGGGGCCACATCGAGTCTAATCTTGAATGCCTTCGGGGACAGGGTCTCAGCCACGTTCCTGGGCAACCTGTTCTTGTATCTCACCACTCTCATTGTGAAGAACTTCCTCCTTATGTCCAACCTAAATCTACCCTGCTCCAGTTCCAAACCGTTGCCTTTCATCCTGTCACTACAACCCCAGCCTTCCTCTAGGTCCCTTTCGCATACTAAAATGCCCCTCTGGACTGACACAGCCTTTGTTGGGGTTAGAGGGACATCAGGTAAAAGAACACCAACATTGCACATCTCTGAGGGATGAAATGCAGAGTCTGGCTGCTCTCTGTGGCTGCCTTTCCCCGTGAGCCAGGCTGCAGGGGCTGGGGACACCCGTGGGTGTGTGTGTACGTACACAGACACGTACATGTGTGCTGCTCGACCACGTGTGTCTGAGAGGAGCCTGTACTGGCAGCTGCTGCAGGGACACGAGTGGTGCTGAGTTCTGTGCCTTCCTCCCAGCGGCTATCACTCCAGGGTAGGGGACATGAGGAGTTCAGGGGAGGAATTGACGACAGCCTGACCTTGCCAAAGCTGGGGGGACAGCACCCTGACCTCACACAGAATGACATCTTTGCCCCCTAAAAGAGAGGGCTAAGGTGGGGAGGTGAAAATTTGGGTGGATTAGCAAAGCAGTGCTTGATTTTGAAAGGTGAGTTGCCAGCCAGCAGCCCTCCTCCACCATTTGCCTCTTCTTCACAAGCTGTTCTGTGCTGGGCTCTGCACCATCTGTAAGGCCAGGCTGAGCTTTGGTGCAAATGCTGTAGCTTGCTTCAAGCAGAATTACATCTGTGAGGGACTGGCCTGATAGGCTGAGAAGTAGCCCAGATACTTTGCAAGCCCAGCTTTTGTGGACTTTCCCAGTTTTTATTTTCTGCCTGAATTGAAGGAGCTGTTTCCTCTCCTGTGGACCCAGTGACTGAAGCTGGCATTTCTGCAGGGCCAAGCTGCTGAGGTGCTGGTAGCAGCTCCGACCCAGGGAGCTGTTGCACTTTGAGTGCTGGTTTGTGCTGGCTGCTGCTCCTAGGAGAGCATTTGGGCTTCACACCCAGCCTGTCTGACCCTACCGCTTGCACCACCTCTGAATTTGGCTCTTGGCTCTTAGTTGGTGCCCTTGTTTTTGTAGTATCCAAGCCTCGCAGCTTCTCTTGTATCCCAAGAGCACCGAATAAAGCACCTCAATATACTTTCTGCTCCCTTTCTCTAAAGAGGAGGTTGAATGAGTCTCTTGCAAACAATTTTGTTTCTTTCATTTCAAAGAACAGCCTCCGCCCCCAGCCTGAGCTAAAGCACAGCATTTATCTTTTGTCATTCCTCTCTGCTTTTTTTTTTCCTCCTGTGGATTTTCTCCTGGCAGCTGAGAACGAGCAGGCTTCAAAGACCCTGAAGGTCCGCGGGAACTGCCGCAACGGCGGCCGTCGATGGAACCTCTTCAAGCCTGGAGCTGAGAAGCTACAGATCAGTAGGGTAAGGAGGTGCTGGGAATATGCCTCTGCATGTTTAGCCTCAGAAACTAACAGTGTGCTTTGCTAACAGCTTCCTGAATCTGTGGTTGCTTCAGCCACAGGTGGGTTTTTTGTTGTTATTTATCTTGTAGCAGTAAAATAAATGTGTTATCCTATCCCCCCCCTCCAAGGATTATTTCCCCTTCCATGTATTTCAAAAGCTTTATGGTCTAACAGAGGTACTGGGCCTCCTGCTTCTTTAGCTGAGTGTTCTTTTCAGTTGGAAGGAGCTGTGAAGTATCAGATTGCCTGTAAATTTGATGATTTTAGTTTAATTTTTCTTCCCTTTTTAACTGTGTTTGGTTCTGGTTTTAACTATGTGGGGTTTGGTACTGTTACTAGTGACAAATTCATCTCACCAATGTTTTCCCAAAGTGTTCTGCTCATATAGGCACAATTTACTAGGAGTTTTTTGTAAGAGATGCTTCTAGAAGGGGAAGTGAAAGCTGCTCTGGACCTGGGGATGTTTTTCCATGGCTTTCTCTGGGAAAAATTAAGAGAAGATGGCAAAAATGGTACCACTTATCGAATATATTTCCCTGCTTGAGTAGAGGGTTGCTTTTCATCTCTGCTGTGCTGAACATTTGGAATATGAAGACCATGGTTGTTCCATGGTCTTGTTTTGTGAGTCTGGTTTCACTGATACCCAACATTTAAGACTCTGGGTTGTCTGAAACCCAGAAAATTTTCCACCTGGCAACTCAGGTGACATAAGGAGAGTTTTCTAGTGAATAGGGCAGAAGAGGTTTAGCCCATGTCGTTCTTCTGGAACAGATAAACAAGGATGATCTGGGAGCCAGGAATTTCCCTGCTGGAAATCAACAGAGTGGGACTGGTTTTCTGTGATTGTGTCTTGGGCTCTTTTCCTTCTTGTTACTGTCCTTCCTTACCAATCCTTTATTGTATTGGTTTCCCCTCTGGTACCTGATAAACTGTCCTCCTGAAAGGGGATTTCCATGGTGGATATGGCCTCCGTCTCTCCACTGCAGAAGCAGTAAGTGAGGCTATCTTCTCCAGCCTGCCTGTGTTGGGTGTTGTGTTGGCTCCCAGGGGACACGTGCAGGGATGGACCAGAGGTGTTTCGGTCACTTGTGACTTTCTGTAAAGTTGTCTTGCATCACTTCTGTTTTCTGTCCTCGTTTTTTGTGGGCTCAGAATCCAGGGGACAGTAAAGGAGTTCAGCCCTTCCTTTTCTCTTCCTTCCCTTTGGGCCTTGTCTTGCTTCATACACAGACTGCTTCTCCCAGCTCAGGAAGGCTATTTGGTTATGCTGCACATCCAAGCTGTTGGAAGAGAAAATGAACCAAATCCAGGAGAGCTTTTTGTCCTCGGGGCCAGAATAAAAGCAGGCAAGAGCAGAGCTGCCACTGCAGCTCTGAAGGGTTGTGTTGTGCAGTGCACAAGCCCTACTTTAGGTGCATTAGTTACAGAAACCATACCCATGTTCAGGGATCTGGTGCTGGATGCATGAAGCTGTTTGGTCTACCTTAATCAAACACTTCCTTTATTTCTTAAGAGAAGATAGAAATGTTCAGCCTCTGTAGCTATTCTTCAGACCCTGCATGGACATGAAGGTGAGACATAAAGAATAAAGCTCTTCACAATGAGGGTAGTGATACGCTGGAACAGGTCGCCCAGAGATGTGGCTGAGGCTCCATCCCTGGAGACATATGAGGCCAACTTTATGGGTCCCTGAGCAACCTGCTCTGGTTGGAGATGTCCCTGCTCACTGCAAGGTGGGGTTGGACAATGTGACCTCTGAGGGTCACTTCCAACCCATTCTGTGCTTCTTTGAAGGTGCTGTTCTGTTTTGATACAGTATTGCTAGTGAGTGCGTGAGAAACAGGATGGTGTCCTGGGTGATCTCAGTAGAACCAGACCTGCTGGAGCTGGCAGTGCCAGGTTGGATTTGATCACCTTGGAGGTGTCTTCTAGTCAGAGTGATTCTGTTGTTGCAAACTGAGCCTGACATTGGAACACCCTTATGAAGGTGGTGGAAGATTGAAGCTTCAGCAAACCAAATACACTGCTCAAGTTTGGGAAGGATTAGATAAGAAACTTTTGCTTCTCCAGTGGTGTTATCTAGGAAGGATGCAGAACTGGAGAGGGAAACAAGCTTCTCATAAATGTGGAGATCTACGTGTGACACTTCACTCAGAGATGTGTGTGCATCACTGGGACAGAGAATAGGTTTTGGGTGCTGATCAAGATGCTCTCAGACTTGTTTGGAGCTGCTGTTGGGCAGCTTGTTTAGACTGAATTACAGCCAACAGGCAGGTGTGAAACTTCTGCTGGGCTTTATAAATCAGAGGGACCGTGTTAAGTGCTGCTGGAGGAGGATATATAAACGTGCCTCACAACAGTGGTGCTGGAAAGTTCATCTGTTGCCTCTGCTCTAATCTGAGTGAAGATCTATGGATCTGTAAATCAGCTCTTTGCCAGAAAGGCAATTCTCCTTTGGCAAGATTTATAAATTTGGGGTAAGATTTGTGGGCTTGGGTATCCCTTGTTCATTCACAGCTGATGCCAGTCAGGTGGCAGAGTTAACATGGAAATGAGGGATTTATACTCCCAAACTAAAGGCCAGGCTTCTGCAGTTGTGCCTGAATTCCATCTTGAATGAGTATGGTGGAGTCTCGGAGATAGTCAAGGCCCCATCCTGGACATATTCAAAGTCAAACTTGATGGGGCCCTGAGCAGTGTGATCTAATTGAAGATGCCCCTGCTTGTCTGTATGGTGGTTGGAAAAGGTGGCTTTAGAGGGTTCCTTCCAACCCAATGCATCTGTGATTCTTTGAGAGAGAGACAGCAAGAGTGGACTAAAAAAGAATTGAGGTTGTCTTAATGGTGTTGGTGCCATATTTGCCTTGCAGAAATAGGGCAGTTGTACAGAAAGAGAATTGGTGTCACTACATGTCATGTGAAAAGGTGGATGAGCACCTTGTGAACCCTTGGAGGCTTCTTATGCTTTGTGTCATACCCAGGTTTTTGACAAAAGCTATTCCCCTTCCTTTTGGATAGAGTTGTTATGTGTGACTTAAAAATGGCATCTCTTAACTTCCTGCTGACACAGAAGTCTGCATTAAGTCCTGATCCAAAGCCTAAGGTGGGAGAATCCCCCTCCTCAACACCACTGCTTGTCACATCTGGTACCACTGTCCAGTAGTTTCACAGTTGGCTGCATCTTAATCCTTGTCTCCAGACAGCAGGGATGACAAATTGCAGTGGCAGCAGTAAGTCGTGGTAGGAGGAAAGGAGAGAAAGCAAAGTGTCTGCACCTGTGCTCCATCTCATAATCATCTTAGGAGTGCATGTGATGCACTTCCTTTGGTGCTTAGCACTGCTGAGGCCACAGCACGAGTACTGTGTTCAAGTTATTTGGGCCCTCACTCCAAGAAGGACCCTGAGGTGCTGGAGCAGGTCCAGAGAAGGACAGTGAAGTTGATGAAGAGTCTAAAGCATAGGTCTTGTGAGGAGCAGCAGAGGGAACTGGGTTTGTTTAGCTTGGAGAAAAGGAGGCTTGGGGGAGGCCACTTGGCTCTGCAACTCCCTGAAAGGGAGCTGGAGCCAGGTGAGACTGAAATGGTTCTCAAACACTGGAACAGGCTGCCCAGGCTGAGTCTCCATCCCTGGAGTTGTTTAAAAATTGCAGAGATGTGGTGCTGAAGGACATGATTTAGCACCAGAGTTGGCAGAGTTAGAGACAGTTGGACTTGATGGTCTTAGAATTGTTTTTGTTGAAAAAGAGCTTTGTAATTCTCGGCACAGTCCTGTATTTTACTTAACTGCTTATGGCTCTGCTCCTCTCAGCCATGCCCAAAGTGTACTAAAGAGTGTCCACAGGGCTGGGCACAAGCTTCAGACATATTCTCAGGAGTAGGTAATGTTTATTAGTCCCACTTTGTAGGTGGGAATAAGGAACTGAAGCACTGGAGGAGGTGCTACCTGTAGAGCCATGTATTGATTGATTTCTTTGTCGTGTAATTTTGAAGCAAGGGAAAAACTACAGAGTCAAACTGAATTGGCTTTCAAAAGCTTCCAGTATTTATTTATTTGTTTTTCAGGAGCATAGTTTTCAATCTGGAGAAAACTGCATTGAAACAGTTTATGTGCATTTTGGTTTAGGACTTAGGTCACTTGGAGCCTTGGGTTTTTATGGGAGCAGCTTGTGGTGCCCCAAACTGTAGGCATCTGTAATGCCAGAGAGTAGACTGAAAGTGCCCTCAGCATCTATCATGCCTCCACAGTTTACTCTCAGGCAGATCCTGATCCATAGGGCAATGGACAAGGGGAGAAATGAGTTGTGACCTGCAAAGTGTTTTATGGTGTGGATGGTAGAAGCACAGGAGAACGTACACATCCTGGGCTGGCTTCATTCTGACCCAAACCACTGGCCTCTGTTGCTATTTATGAAGGGACTTCTTGAATCTCCTTAACTGTCAAAGTTGTCTCAGCTCTGCTGTGGGGATGTATTCCAGGAGATTAAGCCCATCTTAACAACAGAACCATCCTCTCCAGATGTGGGTGTGTGTGTGTGCTGGTTCTCTCCATCTTACCTGTGACTAGAGGTTTAATTGTTAAGCCTTTCATTTAGCAGAGATCTGCAAACCTTGCTGTTTTGTGCTGCTTTCCCCACTTCCTGTCCTGTGTATACAAGGCACTTAAGCCCAAATTTCTATGCTGGAGGAAGCCCATAATTAGCTAGAATGGAAACTTTGCAATGGAGCCAGCATCTTTGACAGCCCCCATACAAATAATAGGCAGACTGCTGTGCAGAGGTGCTGAATATTCACCAGACAACCACCAGCCCAGCCTGTCCTTGCTCCTCTCCAAGTCGTGAGCTATTTTCAGAGGCTGGTGGGGGGTTGCCATTGCAATGGTGGTGGATCTGCAAGTCCACAGCTTCCCAGAGCTAATTCCCTTCAGGCATGTTGATGAGGAATAGGAAATGCAGACAACGTGCAGCCTCCGAGAGAAGAGAGCAAAGAGAAAGTTGATTTGGATTCTCTCTTGCTCAAACTGTGCTGCATTGAACAGGGAATGCTGCTTGATATTCAGCACCAGCTCTCCTGCTTTCTATTTTTAGCCTCTAGCATAATGCTGAGTGAGCATTTTGTTGAGTGGGGCTGTTTTTTTCTTTCTCTTTCCCTGTTTGAAATGTGTCCTGCACTCTGTTTCTCTTGCTTTGCTACTTGGGGGAGGCCAGGAGTGTGGAAGGGATGGGGGATTGCTGCATTCAGCTACGTGAGCAGAGTGTAATCAGCAGTTTTCAGTCCTGTCCATGTGAACAGGCTGATGGAAAAGCAGAGTCCCGTGGCTTTCCTGCTGCTTAATTAGTTTAAATAGCAGTGTGCTGGTTACGAGGGGTTTA
Organism: Pogoniulus pusillus; assembly: GCF_015220805.1. Classification (NCBI taxonomy): domain Eukaryota; kingdom Metazoa; phylum Chordata; class Aves; order Piciformes; family Lybiidae; genus Pogoniulus; species Pogoniulus pusillus. The sequence continues at coordinate 12,417,468 of NC_087282.1, forward strand.
TCCACACATATGGAGGGCTGCCGGGGAAATGCATCCTCTTCGGATCTCTCTGCGCTCATTTTAAGCCTTCAGTACTTCTGCTGACAGGGTAGGTCCCATCTGGATATTTCTGGGGGCTTTGTTCTCTATCTAAACCTATCACACTACTCAGTGCTCTGAAATCTTTATATAGGTTATTCCATTGCTCAGGTGGAGCTGTGTTCTAGTTTGTGCCTGTTGCCCCTTGTCCTGTCGTTGGCCACTACTGAAAAGAGTCTATCCCCATCCACTTGCCCCCACCCTTTGACTCTTGATGAGCATTGCTCGGGGCCCCTCTCAGGCTGCTCTTCTCCAGGCTCAACAGCCACAGGGCTCTCAGCCTTTGCACCTCACAGAGATACTTCAGCCCCTCAGCGTCTTTGCAGCCTCCACTGGACTCTCAGCAGTAGTTCCCTGACTCTCTTGATCTGGGGAGCCCAGGACTGGATCCAGCTATGGCCTCCCTAGGGCAGAGCAGAGTGGGTGGAGAACCTCTTCCAGTGCTTTCCTCTGTGAAGCCAGTCCTAGGCTTTTGTAGCTGCTGCTTTTTTTTTTTAGCAAGTTCTGAGGAGCTCTGCCTGTGCAGCATTGCTAAAAATAAATAAACAAAAATTGACTTGCTCATTCAAGGAGGAAAAGCAATTCAGTCCATGCTGACAGACCCTGATGGCCTGCCTCAGAACTTCATAACTCTCTGATGCTGTTATGTTGTCCCATCTGCCTGGGTGAAGTGTGCTCAGCAAGGAGCTCTGAGTTAGTGGAGTTTGCAGCCTCTTAAGCATCTAAAGTCTGGTGTATCCAATGTGATTTAGTTTATGAACTGGTCAGAGCAGAGAACATTGAATGAATGTGTTTAGTCTCTTGTGGGCTCCAGGTTATCCTTAAACCCATTTGCATCCATTTTGCATGAATGGGTCATGCTTTGAACTTGCTTTTCAGGGAGTGTGATGAATATTAGTGCAAAATACACTTCAGGATGCTGAGTAGCAGAAGTGAGCAGCACTTAGCAGCTCACCATGCTTTGGCTGTTTTGTCTTGTTTAGAAATAATGTGAGGAGTGCTGTAGTGCTGCACAGAACAATGCTGGAGGGACATAAAGCTGGAGCACTTTGGCATTAAACCAGCAGTGTGACAGTGCTACTGAACCTCATGAAGTTTGACAAGGGCAAGTATAGAGTTCTGCACCTGGAAGGAAAAAACAACTTTCTGCATCAGTATAGGTGAAGGGTTGTCCTGCTGGAAAGCATCTCTGTGGAGAAGGACCTGAGAGTATTGGCAGACAACATGTTTACTGCAAGCCAGTAATGTTCCCTCGTGGCCATGAGGGCTGTTTAGTGTGGAGAAGAGCAGCCTGAGAGGTAATCTTCTCAATGCTCAGCAGGAACTGAAGGATGCGGGGCAAGAGGATGGGACCAGGCTCTTCTCAGTGGAGCCCAGGGACAGTGGGCAGTGGACACAAACAAACCCAGGAGGTTCCACCTGAACAGGAAGAGAAAATTAATTGCTATGTGGGTAATGGAGCCCTGGAGCAGGCTGCTCGGAGAGGTTCTGGGGTCTAGAGAAGTTCCAAACTCACTCTGCATATTGTGATCTTGGGCAAGTTGCTGTGGGTGTCTCTGCTTTAGTAGGGAGGTTGTACTGGATGATACTCAGAGGTCACTTCCAAACACCACTAATCTGGGATTCTGTAGTTTCTCTACCATACCTGGAGACAGCAGGGGTTGAGTGAGTGTGAATCCTTACAGGAAGGAGAAGCTTGAAATGATCAAAACTTGGAGTTGTGGGGTTTTGTTCTGGGTAGCACAGAAAAGATTTGAAGCTCAGCTGTTCCAGGGTTACATGCAGGCATGTCTTAGAAGTCTCAGCTTCCTCTTGTGATGGTCTTTATAGTCCCAGTGGGCCTTGGGGTGTTTTGTGGGCAGCTGCAGCTAGTGGCTACTACATCCTACGTGGTGTTAAATGCATGTCTGACAGTGGCTGTACAATATCACCTCTTCTGGAGTTTGAATTCAGCTCCCTGTCATCATCTTAAACATTAGCTTGGAATAGATCTTTCTCCTTGTTGCTCAGTAGTTCTACCTTGATTGCTCTGCTCCAGCTCGTTACTCAGCCATGTCTCTGTGCTCCACTCTGGGCCATGGATTGTGCAAAAGCAGCTCTAATGGAAGCTCACTTTGTGTTGCGTTGCTAAAACCTTAATGACATTTTGCTTGGCAGCAGCCTGTGCTCCGTGTGGTTTGCCCTTCCCCAGTGCACTATGTTCTCAATAAGCTGAAGTCCGTGGTAGGTGTAGCATGAAAAATCTCTGAGTAAATATTGGAAGAAATGCTTTTGTAGTGCTTCCTGAGCTCTGGCTGCGTTTGTGATTCAAGGCCACTGCAGTGTCACCAGTATTTAGCTGAAAATGAGCTAAATTTGGGAGGGAAAGGCAAAAGCACAGGTCATAGCTTCAAAATCTCTTCTGTAGCTGCCAAGGTGTGAATCTGAGGTTGCATCTTCCATGCAAAAGTGCTGCTGAAGCTGATGGTTGCTGTCTGGATGCATGCACCCAGAAACTCATTGAGGGATGAAAGGGGTGCATGTGGCTCCCTGCACTCTGAGATGGGATCTGGAGCACTTCACTCTATCATCCTATTGACATGGCCAAGGGAAATTCCCCTCAGGCTGCAGTGTGGAGGTCGGGGGACTGTCTACTCCTGAGTGCAATATCATCATGTCTTCAAAGCTCTTCATTTATTTCTGTTGATGCACTGGACCATCCCCTCTGCACCTTTTTCTCGCCTCTTCTAATCTGATGATGCTTATGTAAGGTAGATTTAGACTGGAGAGTAGGAAGGAATTCTTTACAATGAGGGTGGTGAGATGGTAACAGGCTGCTCAGGGAGTTGTGGATGAGGCTTTGAACAACCTGGGCTAGTGGAAAGTGGCCCTGGCTTGTGGGGAAGGTGCTCTCTTTTTGTAGGTGTCTGAGGCTTGTAGGGAAAGTGCTCTTTGTTATGAAATCAAGATGTTGAAGTTTGGTTTAGATACCACAGGTAGGAATAAAGGGTCTAATTTCATCCTGAGTTTTGTCCTACAGAACTACAGTGGTTTTCATACCTGAATTAAACTTTGCATGTTAACACAAGACTCTGCTTGGAGAATGAGGAGTAGAAAACTATCAGGCTGAGAAGCTGCAAAGGGAACTGGGTTATTGTATTAGTGAAATCATGTGGCCTGCAGTGAGCTCAAAGAAAACTTCATCTCTTAATGGACTGCACAGAATATAGAGAATAATTCCTCTAATAAATCTCTTTCAGTCTCTAATACCTAGAGAAATACATTATCCTGTTGTCTAAGAGCCTTGAGAGATCAATCTTATCTGAACAAGAATAGACATTTCATGTTGGCTCTGCCTGGTGTGACAGGGTCAGCAGTTGCACTCCGTGTAGCTGGGAGGAAGCTGGAGCATCAGCTGCTTGCAGCGCTGTTGTTACCAGCATTAGATGCCGTTTGCCATCCCAGTGCTGAAGAAGACTCTGCAGCAGCAGCAGCAGCATTGTTGCAGTATCCTTTGAGGTGAGGATCCTGAACCTCCATGAGCTGGCATCAAAGAAACTGCCCCCTTGTCAAGAACACAGCGCAGAGCCTGTGGCCATTGGGAGACCACCTTTGGAGGGGTCTTTGACTGCTGCTGTGAACCACTCCTGCCCTCAGCAGTTTAACTCCTGTTGAGCTTGAGCACCAGTTGCTTCCCAGGTCCAGATGCACTGTCCTGCAAATTTACATGCTACCAAAGTGTCATGTCGTGCAGTTCTGCTAGTCTGCTGCTGTGTCATGTTGTGGGATGCAACACAGGGTTTCTCCCCAGTGATGCTGATTTGGGAAGTGAGAGAAAAGGAAGCAAAAAATATTAGTGCAAACCAGAATAAACCTGCCATAAACCACAGATGGGGATGCCCGAGAAGCAGATTGCTCCGGTAGAGATGAGTCAGTACTGAATGATTCCACTTTACTCCTCACACAAGAACTTACTTAGCTATGAGCAGAAGTAACTCCACTGCTGCCCTTTGTATGACAGGTACTCTTCAGCTCACTGTCTCTCTTGACGTGCTTCCAAATCCTAGGTGAGTTGAGCCTCACCTGGAGAAACAAGCAGGTCCCACCGCAGTGAGGCAGTGATGCGTGACTGTCTTGTGAAGGGGACTTGCTATGCTGTAGAGGTACATGGTGCCTCTGAGATGTTTAAATGTGGAAGTGGATATGTCAGATCAACATCAACATAATGCTGGAGAAGGGACTGAGCTGAATAGTGAGCAGCATGGTGCCAGGTAGTGACAGAGCTGCCTCAGTGCAGCTGTCTTATGGGCACTTAAATAGGCTGCAGTAAGGTCATATCTTCTAGGAAGTGGGAAAGCAAAGAGGGAAAAAAAGGTCAATTAAAGAGTTTCAGGACTTCACTGTAGCAGTGATGCACTTAGGTTGCTTGGCAGTGATGTCTGTTCCTGGAGTTGCACAGGACAGTGCTGACAGAGGCTGTCTTGTGCAATTGCCTTTGTCTTCTGAGTGGTGACTCCCAGACGTTCATTGTGTGAGCTGCTGCTGGTTGAAGGACCTCTGGGAGATCTCCACTGTCTGCAGTATGACAGACCTGGGCTTTACATTGTGAGGTTTTCAGCTCCTCAGCAACTTCATGAAATGGTTAAGCATAGAGTGGTTTGGGCTGAAGGGACCTTAAGAGGTCATCCAGTCCAACTCCCCTGCAGTCAGCAGGGACATCTGCAATTAGAGCAGGTTGTTCAAAGCCCAAAACAACCTGACCTGCAATGGTTTCAGGGATGGGGCAGCTACCACCTCTCTGGGCAACCTGGGCCAGATTCTCACCACCCTCATGGTCAAACAATTCTCCATTCTGTCCAGTACCAATCTCCCTCTTTCAGTTCAAACCATCACCCCTTGTCCTGTCACAACAGGCCCTGCTCAAAAGTCTGTCTCAAACTTTCTGATGGCCCCTTGAAGTCCTGGAGACTGCCCTTGCCCTTTACTGCAGCTGGGCTTTCTAAGGGATTGACCAGCTTGTGGTCTTGGGTTACCCATCTATCTATGTGACTTCTCTGGAGGCAATAAATATGTGCAATGAAGTGGCACAAGCCCTTTTAATGCTGGGTGCAGAGGTGGGTAAGGGTGATGGCTGAGGGAGGAAGGCAGTGGAGGAAGTTGTCTCAAGTGTAAACTGAGCACTTACCGTGCCCAAGTGTGAAATCCCAGGTGGCAAAGGTTTGGCTGGGTGTGAAGTAAGAACCTGAAGCACTGGTGCTTCCAAAACAAGACTGTGTTGAACCAAAAATGGCCAGTTCTCCCGACTCAGTCAGCTGGTCAAGGTAGGAGAACATACAGTCATAGAATCGACCAGGTTGGAAGAGACCTCCAAGATCATCCAGTCCAACCTATCTCCCAGCCCTATCCAGTCAACTAGGCTATGGCACCAAGTGCCTCATCCAGTCTCTTCTTGAAGATCTCCAGGGACGGTGCCTCCACCACCTCCCTGGGCAGCCCATTCCAATGCCAATCACTCTCTCTGGCAAGAACTTCCTCCTAACATCCAGCCTAGACCTACCCCAGCACAATTGAGACTGTGTCCCCTTGTTCTATTGCTGGTTGCCTGGGAGAAGAGACCAACCCCACCTGGCTACAGCCTCCCTTCAGGTAGTTGTAGACAGCAATGAGGTCACCCCTGAGCCTCCACTTCTCCAGGCTGCACACCCCCAGCTCCCTCAGCCTCTCCTCATAGAGTTTGTGTTCTAGGCCCCTCACCAGCTTTGTTGCCCTTCTCTGGACATGTTCCAGCACCTCAACATCTCTCTTGAATTGAGGGCCCCAGAACTGGACACAGTCCCACCCCTGCAGCAGTTTGCAGTGACAGAGTGGCTCCAGAGCTGAAATTTTGTTTGTCTTCTGCCAGTAGCCAAGGACTGGACAAGAAATAAAACTGTGGTTGGATCTTTTTTACACATGACTTACTTCCCCACATTCTTTATTAGGGCCACGTCTTCCTCTTCTTAGATATCTCACTTTTATTTTTAACACTGGACAAGTATCAAATATCCCTCAAGAGAGATCTGTGCTTACAGCTTGGATTTGACAGTTGAGAAGAGTCCAGCAGACATCTTTGCCTCATCTGAAATGCTGCTATTTTGAGCTCTGCCTTTTGTTTTTAGCCATCAGTGATAAGTTTGTGTTTCCTGTAGATGATATTTTGGGTTGATGTGAGCTGTTACAAATCATGTCTGCAGAGGATCTGGTTGGAGTGATTGAAACTCCACTGTGCAAAATGGTTGTCTTCCTGTGCGAGGTTCATTTTGTCTTTCCTGCTTTGAGACTCCTTGTCAAGGATCCGGCCTGGGCTGGCCACCAGATGAGTGCCAGAGGCTCCCCATGAACCTCTCCGTTTCCCAAAGGGAAAAGAAAGAGAAGAAGGCAGAGAGACTACTGGGGGATGGGAAAGAAATGAAACCAGCTGGGATTGAAAGAAGAACAATCCCATGAAATGGGAAAGAGACAAAGCAGCATGGACCCCAACCCCTGATGGCAATGGCATCACTGTTGGCACCACTGATGTGGGGGACAGCCACTGGACAAATCTCAGACTGAACTCCACAGCAGATGGGAACCAGCTCCAGGAATTGGATTCTGAAACTGGATTCAGGAACACAGGGATTGGGATGGGAAGCCGAAGGGACAGTCTTCCTGGGATGCTTGACCCTAGTGATCTCCCAGCTGTCTCCTGAAGATGTCATCCATGGCATGAAATCCCTTGTTGGGCAGTTGAGAGTCACCTCTCTTGTCCACTTTTTGCAGGTGCCACGTCTGCCTTCGTGCCCCCCAATAAGGGGCAGAAGATGTGGCAGTGCCCTTGGTGTGCAGAGGCTTTCTGCAGCCCAGCCCTTGGCAGGAGCTCTCCCCATCAGCTTCCTGCTAGAAGCAGCCTCTGGCTGTGCAAACCTGCCTTGAACTTCAGAAAGTGCCTCACTGAGCAGAGCCTGAGCTGGGAAGTCCCATCCTGAACAGAGTCAGCTCTGCTCTAGCTCACACCAGGACCTGACACTTTTTCCCCCAGAGCAGAGTAGAATTCAGCCCCTGCATCCCAGCTGGGATTTGTATCTTACTGAAGCACTTTATAAGTACTTCTGCAGAAAGACTTTGTTTTTCCCTCCTTTTTGGTTTTTTTTTTTTGGCCTTGAGATAAATGAGAGTGAACTTTACAGGCACTTTCTGGGGAATCAGGCATTTTCCAGCTATTATTTTGCAAACTATTAGAGCGGCAGATCATGAGGTGGGACACTCAGTTATGCAAACAAAGCCACGTCACTCCTGGCCAAAAATAGCTTCAGTCCATGTGCATTAAGGTGGAAATGATGGCCTTTGGTGTACACACAGCAAACAGCCAGGGGAGAGGGGGGAGGTGAGAGGGAAGGCTGCAGCTTTTTGGTTAGAGCCTCTCAGGAGGTGTTTGGGGAAAGTGGGTTTTCCAGAGAGGAGATGAGTGTTGCTGCTCCTAATTTTGGTAGGAAAAGGATCACTAATTTAGACAAAAAGGGGAGTGGGGTCTTGGGAGGTGGCACTCTGCTCCCAGAGGTGTCCACTTTTAACATCCAGAAGATGAAAAAATACTGGAAAGTGGTTTAAAAACATTCCCTTTCTTCCTCTCCCTATTACTTTCTAGCACAGATTCTGCAGTCTTGTGTGATGCTTAGCTTGGTGGTTCCGTACTGGGGGAGATGGTTTCAGATCTCCTTACAGAGATGTTTCCTTTGCTACCTTGGCTTAAGTCTTCATCTGTTTTGATTTCATCCATCACTGCAGGACCCTAAATAATTTGGAGATCACTCTACTAGCTATTTACTGTGTGTTCATGGACCCACTGCCTGTTAAGTTTACTGGATGTTTGCAGCAGGGATATGGTCCAGCTTTCTCTAATATGCTGCAGGTTACTCTCCAGCAGGCTTTAAATAACCTTTTTTCCTAACTCCTGTAGGATCACTCCACTGAGATCCCTTTGCAGTGCTGTGTTTCATTGCAGTTTATCTTGCTGGTAGGAGATCCTGTAGAGTTTCTGGCTTGAGATACAGCTTGGGCTAGAGAGGATAAAGCAGGAGCTCAAGTATGAAGATGCAGCTTGCAGGTCTACAGATGGAATTTCCATTGGATTAAGGCCTCCTTAGGCTGAAGAAGAGGAGGCTGAGAGGAGGCCTCACTGCTCTCTACAGCTACCTAAAAGGAGGTTAGAGTGTGGATAGTGTTGTCCCCTTCTCCAGAGGAACTAACAACAGGACAAGAGGTAACAGCTTCAAGCTGTACCAGGAGAGGTTTAAGTCAAATATTAGGAACAACTTCTTTCTTCCAAGAGTGGTCAGTTGTTGGAACAGGCTGCCCAGGGTGGTGGTGAAGTCACCATCCGTGGACATGCTCAAGAAAGTTGTGGACATGGTTTAGTGGCCGTGGTGGTCTTAGGTTGACAGTTGGACTCAATCTTGGAGGTCTTCTCCAACTGAAACAATTCTGTGATTCAGATGCTTTGCTGCTTCCAAACTAGAGTGTTTTCCAGACATGATTCCTGTGTTTAGGTTATGCCAGCTGTGTGTTGCTGCATTCCAGAAGAGCTGACCACATCCCAGCATGAGCATGAACACATAGAAAGGGGAGATGAGTGCTGATTTTTTTTTTCCAGCCTGTCAATTAAAAGAGAGCACAAGGATTCTGACTGCATGGCTGAGAGGTTAAGTATTGTGGTGACAGCGAAAAATCAGCTGTCTTAAGGGAACTGCTTGGTTTCTATGCATTTATGTTTAATTAAAACATTCCTGCATCCTGCACTCTTCAACATCAATACTGAGATGTATTTGGAATCGCTGCCAGGGGAATACATTGTTATGGCATCCTCTTTCCACATCTATTAGCAGGAAGAGGATAATTGAGGAAATCTCACACAGATTTAATTGGGGACTGAGGGCAGGAGCAGGCAGGAGAAACACAACACAGAAGTAGGTCAGAAGTTTGGCTGTGGGTAACTCTTGCTTGACACTGAGCATTTGAGCTGAGTGGCTCTGGTGCAGGCAGCTGTGGGGCTGCTGGGATTTTGGGATTAAGCAGGGAATTGGGGGTGGTGTGAAAGGAGCTGCCTGCTGTATAGCTTATATAATGTGCCCTGTATAGGCTGGTGGGGAGTCCAGGTCATCTCTGTAGTGTGCAGCATGTAGTTGCAAGAGTGGGTGGTGATCCCTTGTGGCTCTGTACAGGCTGGGTGAGGAAGTTGGGGTGGCTGAGGACAGTTCAGCCAGGTTTGGGGCAAGCTTTGCATGCTATGAAGCTCTAGCCAGCAAGGCAGGTGTCCTGCAGCTGCCTGCCACAAGCTGGGGGTGCCCACAGCCCAGGGTGGTGTGGGGAATGTGTGCTTCCTTTGCACCCTGCAGTTGTGCCGTGGAGCTGTGGCTCTTGGAGCTGGCAGCAGAGCCTCTGAAGTAGGGCCAGGATCTTTTTCCAGTTCTGACTGCATGCCCTGCTCCTTGCCTGCTGTGGCTGCGACACGTGGCACTGTTCTGCAGATCTGCATGAGGCGGTCGAGTGCTGCTGCTGCTGCTGTCTGCTCAGATCCACATGCCTGCTGTGCTCAACTCTGGGTGCACAGTGCAGCTGCCTCAGCAGCCCGCAGTCCAAAGCCTCCTGAAGCTGCAGGCTTTCAGTCAGGGCTCCAAAAACATGCTGATTTTCTTTGGGACACTGCTCTGTCTTCTAGAACCTCTGCCTGGTGACTCCCTTCAAGGTCCCACGTGTGGTGCAAAGCTTGGGTCTCTATTTTGAACTTTCTGTTCTGTGCTTGAATAGTACCTAAGGTCCTGAGGAGGTCACAGCAATGATCCCGAGGGCTGAAACCTCTCTGCTGTGAGGAAAGGCTGAGACAGTTGGCATTATTCAGCCTGGAGAAGAGAAGGAGTCTTCAAGGAAACTTTTCAGTACTTGAAAGGGCTGACAAGAAATATGGGGCCAGACCTGGAACAGTTCCACAGATGGGACATCTCACACCTCTCTGGCAACCTGGGCCAGGCTCTCACCCTCAGTGTCAAATATTTCTCCTTTCTCTCCAGTCTGAGTCTCCTTCTTTCAGTTCAGACTGTCACTCCTTGTCCTGTCAAGGACTGCTCACTGCAGTTGTGTCCCTTAAGATTTTTTGTATCACCTGGGGGAAGAGGAGCAGCAGCACTGTTGCACTGGGGGAAGCCCAGTAACGGTGTGCAGCACAAGCTCCCAGTTTGCTGGATTCCTGTGCCCAGGGATGTTCAGGATCAGTGAGCAGAGTCAGCTGGAGGGGGGCCTGCAGAGTTGTCCAGTACTTGAAAAGATGGACACCGAGGAGAGGATGGACACTTCAAACTCTTTACTTTGAATCTAGTGAGACACTGGAAAGGATTGCCCAGAGAAATCATGAATGCCTCATCCCTGGAAATGTTTAAGACCAGGCTGGGTGAGGCTTTGAGCAAACCCAGTCTAGTGGAAGCAGGGGCCCATGGCAGGGGGGTTGGAACTAGATGATCCTTACGGGCACAGAATCACAGAATTAACCAGGTTGGAAAAAGACCTCTAGGATCATTGAGTGCAACCTATCTCCTAACCCTTCTAATTAACTAAGCCATGGCAATAAGTGCCTCATCCAGCCTCCTTTTAAACACCTCCAGGGATGGGGACTCCACCACCTCCCCATGCAGCCCATTTCAATGCCAATCAGTCTTTCCATGAAGAACTTCTTCCTAGTGTCCAGCCTGAACCTGCCCTGGCACAGTTTGAGGCTGTGTCCTCTTGTTCTGTCACTGGGTGCCTGGGATAAGAGACCAACCCCACCTGGTTACAACCTCCTTTCAGGTAGTTATAGACAGCAATGAGCTGTGCCCTGAATCTCCTCTTCTGCAGGCTGCACACCCCCAGCTCCCTCAGCCTCTCCTCACAGGGCTGTGCTCCAGGCCCCTCACCAGCCTTGGCGCCCTGCTGTGGACACGTTACAGTCTCTCTACATCTCTCTTGAATAGAGGAGCCCAGAACTGGACACAGCACTCAAGGTGCTGAGTACAAGGGCAGAATAAGCTCCTTTGTCCTGCTGGCCACACTCTTCCTTATCCAGGCCAGGATGCCATTGGCCTTCTTGGCCAACTGGGCACACTGCTGGCTCATCTTCAGCTACTCTCTATATAGTACCTCCAGGTCTCACTCTGCCTGTCTGCTCTCAGACACCCTGTCTCCAGCCTGTAGCACTGCATGGGGTCGTCGTGGCCAAAGTACAGAACCTGGCACTTGGCCTTGTTAAAACTCACGGTGTTGGACTGTGCCCATCTATCCAGCCTGTCCAGGTCCCTCAGCAGAGCCCTTCTGCCCTCTGACAGATCAACACATGCTCCCAACTTGGTGTCATCTGCAAACTTACTGATGCTGGACTCAACAACCTCATCCAGATCATCAGTGAAGATATTAAACAGGACTAGGCCCAGCATTGAACCCTGGTCCCTTCAACCAAACCATTCTATGATAATGCCAGATGGCAGGCAGGCCAGTGCAGAGGGTGCACTTTGCTCCTTGTCTCCCAGACCTGGAGCTTGGCAAACTCCATGATTGGTGCCTTTTCCTGCTTATCCCACTGCCACAAGCCCTTTGCTTTAGCTCCAAGCTGGAAGAGAAACAACTCAAGCCAGAGATGCCTGTGGTGTGTGTTTGGTGCTGAATACAGCTGATGGCTCTGGGTCAGAACTGAGTCTGTTGTTCCAAGCTTGTGCAAACAGTAAGAAGCAGTTTGCCCTGAAGAGCCCACAGTGCAAACACAGACAGACACTTTCGAAGAGGCAAAGTGGAAGAAGGGCTTTAATTGCAAATCCTACTGTTGAATATTTTTGCTGAGTTTCCCCACAGCCCATTCCACCAGCAGTGCCAACCTGAAGCATCAACAAACACAGTTCTGGCTTAGAAACAGGTTCAATTAAGAAATGCAAACACACAGAAGAGGGTGGGGGTTGCTTGCCTCTGTTTTTTGAGCCTTGAGGGAGCTTCTTCTCCAGTTTTTATATCTACTGACACAAGGCAGAAACTTTTTCAGCTTGTATGTAAAAAAAGGAAAGTGATTCTCACTCTAGAAGTAGGTGACAGAGTCTTTACCAGACTGGAGTATGGGGCAAACCTTTGTCTGCTCCTTGAGGCTTTCGCTGCCAACCCTTCCAAGCCAAGGTTTTTGGGTTTCTTTCCTCATTTCTGCTTTCTGTGATTCTCCTCTCATTGACTCGTCGTGCTGTGGGTGCTACTGTGCTGGTTAACCTGGATATTTGCTCTGGGATGAGTCTTTTTTTTCCCCCCAGCTGCCACTCATAAAGCCCATTGGGACTGGAGATGCGTTGGTTTGTACAGGAACAGAACGTACAAAAACTCCAGTCCTCAAGGACGTGGCTTTGTGTACCACACTGGCTGATGTCAGAGGATGGAAAAGGTCTTGTTTTCTCCAGAAATCTTTACTCTTAATGTGCACTGGAGAGAGAGGGAGAGAGGCAAAAAAGTATGTTCTGCTAAACCTAAGTTAAGAAGCTTGTTCAATTTTTAAACAGTTACATAAAGCCATCAAAGTCTGACAGGAGGGAGATGCAAGTTTGTGCAGAAGAGAAAGGGAAAAAGGAGCTGAAATGGAGTGTTAAAGTTAATTCCCCCAGGCTTACACCTAAAACAGCCTCAGCTTGCAGATGAACCCACTCCTGTCCTCCACTTTTTGTGTCCTTACTCATTTTTCCCCTTTCTTGGCAAAGGTCTTCATATTGCTGAACTCCTGCCTAAGTGTGAATGCTTCTTACCCAACACTCTGCTGCTTTTAGCACACCAGCACAGGGTCCAAATAAGCATTTCTGTGCTACCCTTGGGGAAACAACTTTGTGGACATAAGCAGTGGGAATAGAGCTTGTCTGCAACACAGGCAGGGATGCTGGACTCTGTGTTCCTGCTCTTCAGCACCTAGGTCTGAGATTCCCTGCAAATGTTAAAGTTAAGTGACAGGTTCTGCGCTTGTGTCACAGCAACCCCATGAATGCTTCAGGGTTGGGGCAAAGTGGTTGGAAGCTGTCCAGTGGAAAAGGACCTGGGGGTGCTGGTTGACAGCTGTCTGGAGATGAGCCTCCTTGATGAGGAGCAAGTGCTGCTCTGGCCCATGACTCAAAGCCAGCCAAGCCTCCCCAAAAAGTCCACCAGTTCCTGATGGTGCCTTTTCCTCAGTGTAAGAAGAAATTGGAAGTTTAACTTAGTGAGCTTGATGTGAGGCTGCCAAGGCTCACAGCTAACTGCTGGTGGGAAGAAATTTGGGTCACATCCATGAGTGTCAGGTTGTCTCTTCCAAAAGGAACCGGCAGGGGCAGGCTGCAGGGATAGCATCGACGTTAAGCTGTGCTGTGTGAGCCTCACAGTCAGAAACACACCTGTCTGTCAAGGAGCACAATCAGCAGCCATTGGACCAAGTTTTGGTGCTGTCTCTGTCTAAAGATTTGTTGGCCCTGGGGCCAGATCTCTTTTTGACATGGTGCTGTCAGTGGACCTGTGCTGAATGGCCAGAGGGGCCTGGGCATCTGATCTCTTCATCTTTCACAGCAGCTGTGTAAGGTGCTGGAGTAACTCAGCTCATGCCTTTCCTGGTCTGCTGGCTGCAAAGGATGGGAGTATGGATTTCTTAGGAGCTCAGTGTTGGGAATTCATCTGCTGTCTTTGAGGGTTCCATAATGGAGTTGTGGAGCTCAGACCTGGGTTTGACCTCAGATCCTCTGGTTGCGTTTTCTTGGCCAATTGTTTGACTCCATTGCTGATGTTCAGAGGTTGGTTCACTTTGCCTGGAGTCTTTGGCTGCAGTTTCCTGATCTTTAAAGTTTCCTGAGGTTCAGTTTTGTTCGTGGCTCCAGTGGTGTTTGTTACTCCCTTTACTAGAGGCAATTGCCAAGTGGACTTGGAGCAACTCCTCAGCATCCCTTGACTATTTTCCTCCAGGTCCTATGCAGGTAGATGTTCAGGAGCTGATGGTGCACCCTTCATATCACAGAATACCTTTGGTTGCAAGAGACCTTCAGAGTTATCTAGTCCAACCTTTGACCCAGCACTGCAAGGTCACCACTAAACCACGTCTCTATTATCATTAGACAATCGGTGCTTGGTGGGTCTTGTGCTATAGCATCACTCCTCTCTGGATGATGTGCAGAGATGTTCCAGGTCTTTGAGTAATATTAATCTATTTATAACTACTACCTAGATACTAGAAATCCATTATATCAGGTTTTGTCTAGACATGATCAAGGACAGAATTTCAACTCCCATTACTTTTTGGTAGCATTAATATTCAAGAGTGCCTTAGTCTTCAAATGTGTTCTGAAAGCTATTGAGGAAATTCATGAAGAATAAAAAGAAGCCTCCTGACAAAAAGGATGTCACATCACAGGGGTATAGGCAGCAGGGAGCCAGCATGGCCACTACCAGAGTGCTTTCCTTCGATCACCCCAGGGCTCTGAGCTATTGATGATGTCTGCCTGAACAGGCACAAGAAACCCAGAAAAGCCCTGTGGCGGAGCATGGCTGTGATAGTGTTAACTGCTCTGGACTCTGTGACCTCTGTATGGGTTGTGATGTTTTATTCAGCTGCTGAACTTTCTATGAGGACTCTATGAGGAACTCTGTGAGCAGCAGCTGAGGGATCTGGGGCTATTCAGCCTGGAGAAGAGAAGACTGAGGGGAGACCTTCTGGCTCTTTACAATTCCGTGAAAGGAAGTCAGAGCCAGGTCTCCTTTCCCAATGAATAAGTGACAGGATAAGAGGAAATGGCCTCAGGATGTGTTAGAGGAGGTTTATAAAGATTGGACATGAGGAAAAATTTTGTCCCTGAAAAGGTTGTCAAGACCTGTCCCAGGCTATCCAGGGTAGTGCTGTATTCCATGTCCCTGGGGAAATTTCAAAGCCATGTAGATGTGGTACTGAGGGACATGGTGCAGCAGTGACCAGGCAGTGCTGGGTTAACAGTTGGACTCGGTGGTCTTAAAGGTCTTTTGCAGCCTGATTCAGTGATTCTGTGTCATCATCTTCAATATCAAGAGCATAGGTGTGGTTAGCCTTAGCCATTCACCCTCTTCCTATCTGCCATGAAGGAGATGTTCAGATGGACATTGCTGCTACACCTGTCATGGGCATAGTAGTTGTTCAGCTGAACTTCCAGGAAGTCACAGTTAATGGTGCTTGGTTGGCAGATGAAAGCCCTGGCTTGATGCTCTTTGGAGAGCAAAGCAGAGCTGGGAGCCAGGAAACTCTGGGAGGATTAGGTTAGACTCAATGATCTCAAAAGTCTTTTCCAACCTGGTTGATTCTGTGATTGTCCTTACCTAAGGAGAGTTTGCCTCAGGAATGGATCTGTCTTTCTGCATGTATACCAAAGCTTTGTTCTGTGAGATGGATTCCTAGGAAAAAACACCTGGGAGAAAAAGTGCTCAAAATTCAGGTTTGCATGAGGCTGCCCTTAAAAAATATGAGTGGTATCTGAGCCTCTGGAGTGCTCTTGTGCTCCCTGTCACTTGCACCGTCGGCTTCCTGTGTTCCACAAGTACCTGAACCTCCCCTGAGCTCTCCACAGGCTGCAGGATGCTGATGCTTCCTTTCGGGTACCTGACTCAGTGGCATTATCTGTCTCACAGTGGTGTCTCCAGGCTGAAGCTCTAACCAGAAAAAATCTGTTTTCAGCACTGTTGGAGCAGAAAAGCTGCTGTTCTCTTTCTCTGTCTGAAGAGCTGCCCTGTGTCTGGGTGGCAGTGCATTGTGAAGGAACTGGCTGATGTGGTAGCACTGTGCCAAAGGTCTTAGGGCTGGGGAGGTGCTGGTATGGTCTTTGTAGCCATAGATGCTGGGAACACTCAGGACTGGCCTTTAGTTCTTAAGTTGAGACACACAAGCTGGTCTGTGTATGCACTTGGGAGAAGCATTTCTTGGCCGTTTCTCCGTGTTCCTATCTAACTCTGTTGATCTGAACCCAGTTTTATGCTGCTGCCAGACAGAACTGTGCTGGGGACACACAAGACACCCAGGCTGGTATGGTTTTTTATTACTGGTATGAGCCTACTGTGCAGATCCAGTTTTCTGCTCTATCCAAACTACCCACTCCTAAGACTGAACCCTGATTTCTGTTTAAAGTGTTGCAGTGGCAGTTTCTGAGGTGAGCTCTTTGTTCTAGATGTGAGAAGCCTGGCAGGGCTCCACTTTGTTGCTGAGTTTTCAGAGTAGTCTGACTGAAATAGAAACACCACCCAGGAGGGTCTCTGGTGGAAAATATTTCCAATAGGCAACTCTTGTCCTGGATCATCTAAGATTTTGTTCTACTTGGAGGTCATCCCTGCAGGCTCAGTCACACGGAGTCACAGAACTGGGGGGTGGTGTAGTGTGTGGAAGGGACCTCTGGAGATCATCCAGGCTAATCCCCCTCCTAAAGCAGGGGCACCCACACCAGCTTGCCCAGGCACAATGGCCAGTTGGGGTTGGAATCTTTCTGGGAAGAATTTCTTGAGGCTACTTCCTCTTGTCCTCTCACTTGCTGTATGTGGGAAGAGGCTCACTCAGATCTCCCCTCAGCTGTTTCTTCTGAACACAAACCACCCCCAGTTCCCTCAGATGTTCCTTGTAAGGCTTGTGCTCAAGGCTCTTCACCAGCATTGTTGCTCTTCTGAAGCTCTGTGGAGTATCTAGAAGGAGTAATCATCTTAACTCTGCTAGGCTCTCCAGCTGTCCTGGGCCATCCTGGGGACGGCTCTGCCATGCAGACTCTGCTTTCTCTCAGATAAGTGTCTTAGATGCTGCTGTCTGAATTCTGCCTCTCTGTTTTTCTCAAGGAAGTTTATCTCTTCTTTTTTTGTCTTGCTGTTAGAAGAGTGAGAGGAGCCAAAACAGGCAGTTTTGTGGCCTAAAGGGGTTCCCCAGTCTCTGGTAATTGTTGGAGTGTCAGTGATGGTAAGAAAAGTCTCCATGAAGCATCTTGCCTTCCTTTCCTAGCATGGCTCAGCTTATCCATTTTGTCACCTGTACTTACAAGTATCCATCAGTCAGAGGATGGAGATTTGCATAATTAGTGGTTTTGAGACACCTCCTGAAATGCAGGAGCAGATACTCTTACGCATCTCAGCTCCTATCTAATGAGGTGCTGACAAAGAGGTATCCATGGAGATACCCATTATGAGGCACTACTCTGAAATTGGTTCTTTCCCAGGCCTGTTAAAATGCCAAAGGGTTTTCTTAAGCATAATTTATACCCTTTGCTTGCTCCATCTCTAAACAAAAATAATCATGCCTGGATGTGCTGAAAACTATTGTTGGAAAAAGGAGATTTGCAAGCTCTTATTAAAAAAACAAGGGTAGGATTGACCTGAGAGAGAGGTCTTGAAATATTTAAGTTTTCATACAGAGTATTTCAGTATGGAGAGCTGCTGCTGGAATGCCAGGACACAAAGCCTGGAGCCCTCTTGGCCAAAGTGAGGTACTGAGCATTGCTGGCCTTTGGAACATCCTCAGCATCACGGAATCACAATGTGATGGGGGTTGGAAGGGAGATTATCCAGTTCAACTCCCCTGCTTAAAGCAGGGTCACCCACAGCAGCTTTTCCAGGATCACAATGTTCAAGTGAGTTTGGAATCTCTAGAGAAGGCAGCTCTCTGGGCAGCCTGCTCCAGGGCTCCAGCACCCTCACAGCAAAGATTTTTTTCTGTTTTTCTCACTTCCAAGTGTCTTTAATGATTCTGAGGTTTACTGAATTCCACCCATCCAGATAGGTCCATCCAACTTGGTTGTGGAGGTGTTTTCCTGTGAGAGGGACACCTGCATATTGTCAGGGGGCTTCCATGGCCTCTCTGTGAGGAGGTGAAACGGTGCAGCTCTGCAGTGGCTGCAGTCACTGCCTGCCTTAGGGTGTTTACCAGCCTGGTAGAAATTATGGAAGGATTTTAGATGGGTAAGAAGCAATCTTCTATCTTTGCAGACTTGGCAAACATAGTGTGGCACAGATTTGGTGTTTTTGGAGGAGAGTGATCACGTCAGTGCTGCAGGGACCTTCTAGCTCTCTACAGCTCCTTGAAAGGAGATTGGAGGTGAGGGTTTGTTTCTTCTACCTAGTTACAAGTGATAGGATGAGAGGAAATGTTCTTGAGATGCACCAGGTTAGATATTAGAAGAAAATTTGTCACTGAGAAGGTTCTTAAACACTGCATCAAGCTGCCCATCCCTGGAGGTGTTTCAGAGCTGCAGAAATATGGTGCTGAGGGATATAGTTTAGCACCAGCCTTGATAGAGTTAGAGAATGGTTGGACTGAATGATCTTAGAGGTTCTTTCCAACCAAAATATTCTATGAGTTTACAATTTTCATTTTAAGTTTCCTCTTTTTCCCCCTTTCTCTGCCGTTGACCAGTGACAACACTTGGAAAAAAGGTGTTTGGAGGAATTCAGGCCTTTGTAATGTAAGAAAGGAGCTGGTAGGGTCAGGCTTCCTATCACACAGTTCTATGTGTGCTGTGGCTTTTCTGCCCAAAGCCCTAAGTTCCTCCTTTGTCTCATGTGGGCTGCTCAGGGACATCTCTACAGCCTCAGCCATTGTGGTGGTTAATGATTCTGCTGCTCAGATGTGTGCTCTGCCAACCTGCACAGTGCTTGTACACAGGCTTCAGCAGATCGAGTGACTGATGAGAGGGGCAATGGCTTTCAGCTGAAAAATAGTAGATTTACACTATATATTAGGAAGAAATCATTTACAGTGAGGGTGGTGAGACAATGGAACAGGTTGCCCAGGGATGCTGTGAATACCCCCTCCCTGGAGGGGTTCAAGGCCAGGCTGGATGAGACCTTAAGCAACCTGTTCTAGTGGAAGGTGTCCCTGCCCATGGCAGGGGAGTTGGAACTAGATGATCTTCAAGATCCCTTCTAACCCAAGCCATTTTATGAATCTGTGGTCTGGTGTTAACAGCAACAGGCTGGAAAAAAAGATGGCAAATGGCTCCAAGCCCACCCTTTCTCCTTGCATTTCCTGTTTTTGTGCCCTTGCATGGTGAAAATAGGAGCTTACTGAATCCTGCCCATCTGACTTGGTTATTTATAGCTTGAAGCTGTTTGGGTTTATTTTTGAATTCAGCTAATAGGTTGTTCTTTGATGGAGCTGTGAAAAGGACAGAAAATAATCTACAAAATGCTAGAAACCAGATTGAAGTGGTGATGGAGGTGTGTGCATGCTCCTCTGATCTGTTCCTGTAGCCACATAAGGACCTGTGCTCATGTGTTCATTAAAAAAAATAAGTGTCAGCCTGTTCAGAGAAGGGTTCTCCCAGAGAGAATCTGGACCATGGTTTGGACCATGTCAGCTGATGTGAGCAGCATCTGAGGGAACTGGGGGTGTTCAGTCTGGAGAAAAGGAGATGGAGGGGAGACCTTCTGGCTCTCTACAGCTCCCTGAAGGAGGCTGGAGCCAGGTGGGGGGCAGCCTCTTCTCCTAAGAAACAAGTAATAGGACAAGAGGAAATGTCCTGAAGTTACACCAGGGAAAATTCAGATTTGCCATGAGGAGCAATTCCTCCTACAAAAGGGTTGTGAAGGCCTGAAGCAGGCTACCCAGGGCAGTGATGGAGTCCTCATCCCTGGAGGGGTTTCAAAGCTGTGGAGATGTGGTGCTGAGGGGACATGGGTTAGCAGCTGATTCGTAGTGCTGGGTTAATACTTGGACTTGACTATCTTAAAGGTCTTCTCCAGCCTCAACAATTCTGTGATTCTATGTACAATTAACACTGTTTGGTTAGCCATGTCATTGAGGATCACACTCTTGTGACATGGGCTGAGGGTTTTGAAATGGACTTAAGAAGCTGGAGATGTGCTGCTGGCTGCACGGGCAGGGCAGAGGTTGTCTCATCACCCCTCTGCACCCTACCCTCAGTACTTGTGCAGAAGTCCCAGTGCTGTCAGATCCCTTGACATGGGTGTTTGGAGGTTTTCAGCAGAGGTCTGGGGAAGGTGAGATTGGTTGCTCATTGCTGAGCTGCAGCATCTCAGTATTTGCATGTTCTGGGCTGGTTTGCACAGAAGGAACATTGGCTGCTTCATGTACACCTGAAGTAAGTAGATTCTTCCCTTAGGTGTTTGAAGCAGTAGCAAATAAGTGATGTGGGCATTAGGGTATCATCTAATGGAGAGGGCAGACTCTAAACCTTGATCCTTCTCTCTTATCCAAGCAGTCCCTCATGAATTTGAGGATATCTGGGCAGCCCTCAAGCTGTGGAAACTTGCTGAGCTCCCACAGCTGGTGTCTCAGGTGATTACTTAAAGCCATGGTTTCTGAGCTGTGCTCCCTGAGCTGCTTTGAAGGGATCTCTAAACAATAACCAAGAAAAGTGAGTCTAAATAACAGGCAGCTTCACCTCGTCTTTGAGTGGTCTTCTGCCCTGTGCTTCTCTCCCTGGAAATCTGTTAGAGCTGTGTCAGCCACAAGGTTGGGCACCTCTAATTGAGCTGACTGCTCAGGCACGACCCTTATGGGGTGCTGGAAAGATCGGGACAAAATTAAAGAGAACAGCTGCACTCCTCCCCTGAGCTCCAGGCTGCCAGAGATCTTCCAGCAGGAGCAGGAAGGAGATGACTCCAGCTGCTCTTCTCAGGGAGTGCATAAGGTGCTGAGGTGACTTTATAGTAAGGGAAGTTGTGGATGCCCCTTCCCTGGAGGTGTTCAAGACCAGGTTGGAAGTGGCCTCAAGCCATATCCTGGAGTGGAAGGTGTCCCTGCCCATCGCAGGGGGGTTAGAACTGGATGATCTTTAAGAGCTTTTCTGACCTAAACCATTCCATAAGCCTGTGACTTCTGGCAGCTTTTTCTGGGAGTGGTGCATAAGCTGCTGAAGTGACCATGATGATGGCTTCAGGCTGAGAGGGTCTTGGACTGCAATTAGCATCTGAAGAGCAGTGCTCTCAGGCATTGCAACAGCCTGCCCAGGGAGGTGGTGCAGTCACCATCCCTCGAGGTGTTCCAGAAAGGTGTGGACGTGGCACTTGGGGACATGGTTTAATGGCCATGGTGGTGGTAGGTTGAAGCTTGAACTTTTACAACTAAACAGTTCTATAATTCTCTATTTTGGGGCTGATTGTTTCAAAGAGAAGGGAAGACTGGGCAGGGGGGGTTGGCTGTTCAGGGAAAGCAAAAAAGATGCAAGCATCTCAGGGCATTTGGAAGAGATTGGCTTCTCTTTTCTGACAGTCTCCTTTTGGCACTTGCTGGAGACATCAGGTTCTGTTATCAGAGCTATCTGAATATTCAGGCTGCTGTGGATAATGCAGACTTAAGAGGAAAAACAAAACTGAGAAAACAGTCACCTCTGCCAGCAGATTTCAGCCTGATATCAGTCTGAGGCTGACACTTTGGATGCTGAGGAGGGTTGGGAGGGGTGGAGGAGGGGTGGTGGAGCTGGGTTTGTGCTGAGCAGGAGGTCTAAAAGCTCAGAGGAGCTGCAGCCTCCCAGATCTTTAAATACACTCTGACAGAAATCTCAATGGGGAGCTCCCCCTACGCAACTTCCATCCCCAGTGTCACCTCTGTTCTGCTCCTTCCCTGTCCCTGCAGATGCTGTGGCTGTGAAGGCTTTGATGTGCAGATACAGTGACGCAGTTTCAGTCCCTAATCAGAGCCTGGATGGTTCTGGAGCAGGGTGGATGTTCAGGGCTCCAGACTATACACAATGCGGCAAAGATTCAGTGAGGAGGGAGGGCAGGAGGGACTCTGGAGCAGGCAGGAGAGTTGGGGAAGCAGCAGAATGTCCCTGGAGAACCACTCTGGGTTGGTCCCTTCCTGCTACTGCAGCCCTTTGAATTTTTCTGGTTGTGATAATTTTCTTCTTCAGGCTTCAGAATCACAGAACTGTTTTGATTGGAAGAGAACTTGAAGATCATGAAGTCCAATTTTCAGGCACTGCCAGATCACCACTAAAACATATCCCCTCATCACATTCCCTCCAGGGATGGGGACTCCACCACTGCCCTGGACAGCCTGTTTCAAGCTTTAACAACCCTTTCAGGGAAGAAATTGTTCTTCATGTCCAACATAAACCTTTCCTGAGGTGATTTGAGGCTGTTTTCTCTCCTCCTGTCACTTGTTGCCTGGGGTAACTGACCCCCACCTGTCTCCAGCCTCTTTTCGGGGAGTTGTAGGGACAGAAGGTCTCCCCTCAGCCTCCTTTTCTAGATGCTGGACACCTCCAGTTCCCTGAGCTGCTCCTCACCAAACCTGTTCTCCAGACCTTTCAGCAGCTTTATTGACTTTCTCTAGATGCTGTCCAGCACCTTAATGTCACTCTTGGAGTGAGCGCCCAAAGTTGTTTGCAGCACCAGTGCTCAATCTCTGCTCTGCTCCTGCTGGCCACAAAACATAGCAGAAGAAATGACATCTAATGGTGGTTTCCCCTATCCTTGCAGCATGGCCAGCCCGAAGCATTCACAAGTCCTGAGTCAGTCCTTCCCACCTACTCCCAAATTATACCCCTGATGGTGAAAATTGTATCTTTGTTTTGAGTGACTATAAAAGGAACGTGTTAGTTTTGGATTCTTTCTTTAAACTGAGCTTTGAGCTGCAGCTTTTGTGTTGCAGTTGACTCGTGTCTCAGTCCCGTGCTCCTCTGCCTTCAGTTTTGCTTGAACTGGGCACACAGAACTGCTGGTACTTGATAGAAAGGAATTATAAACTATCATTTGATGAAGCTATGACTTCTGCATGATCTGTGGCTTGAGCCAGGCTTCAAACCCTTCCTACCTTGAGATATGAATGATGGCAGAACTCTGCTGGGAACATCCAGTGTTAATAAAAGACTGGAGTAACCAAACTGAGGTCTCGATTTTGAAGCAAAGAGTTACAAAGGATCTGAGGTTTTGCTTTAGGCTCATTTATATCTATTTTATGGATTAGTCAGAGAGAAGTGTCAGGGCTGGCTGTGATACAAGAGAAGGTGCTGTATTCCTTACAGGAATGATTCCTCTCCTGCCTTCAGCTTACAATGACTTCTTTGCTTTTGACCCTGAAGATTGTGACAGAGTGCTTATTTTGGTGTTCTGCTGTGTGCTATCCTGCAGTGGGAAGAGAGCTCATTGTTTTCTTGCAAATCAGTCTCCAAAGATACAGGATGTCAGAGATTTTGACCCTTGGCACTGCTTCTGGTGGGTGAAAGGCTGGACGTGAGCTGGCACTGTGTGCTCACAGTCCAGAGCTGACCAGGTCCTGGGCTGAGCCCCAGCAGTGTGAGCAGCAGGTGGAGGGAGGGGATCCTGCCCCTCTGCGCTGATGAGCCCCCACTTACAGTGCTAGGACCAGTTCTGGAGTCCTTAGCAAAGCAGAGGCATGAAGCTGTTGAAACAGGGCCAGAGGAGACAGCAACAGTGACGGGAGAGCTGGAAGCCCTCTGCTCTGAGGCCAGGCTGAGAGAGTTAGCGTTGTTCAGTCTGGAGAAGAGAAGGCTCCAGGGAGACCTGGTGATCTTTCAGGGCTTAAAAGGGGTCAAGAAGAAAGCTGGGGACAGACTTCTGAGCAGGGCTTGTTGTGACAGGAGAAGGGATGATGGTTTAAACTAAAAGAGGGAGATTGAGACTGTAGAGAAGGGAGATATGTTTGACCCTGAGGATGGTGAAACTCTGTCCCAGGTTGCCCAGAGAGGTGGTACCTGCCCCATCCTTGGAACTATTGCAGGTCAGATGTTTGAGGCACTGAGCAGGCTACTCTAGTTGCAGATGTCCCTGCTGACTGCACGGAGGTTGGACCAGATGACCTCAAAATGCCCCCTCTGATCTAATCCACTCTGTGATTCTTTTCTGAGCTTTTTGCTTCCTCAGCATGGTCATGGCACAGGTCTTGCCCATGCTTCTTGCCCAGGTCTGTAGGGTATGTGGCTGAGCTCCAGGATCCTCCAGTGGGTCAGGAAAAAGGCTCTTGACTCAGTGCTCATCTGTAGGAACAGGCAATGGCTCATCTGTCTCTCAGCAGCATGGAGTTGGTTTTATGTTCCACTTGTGGCTCATGTTCACTTATAACCCCCCTTTCCTCTGCTCTGGCTTCGTGCTGTAGCTGCCCACCTGGAAATTAGCCTTTCAGGTAATTTAAGGAATCCATATGTGAGTGTATTCCTGGTGGGAACATACAGCAGGTAGCTTCCCCCATAAAGAAGGTTAAAGGCTGCTGTGAGAGCTGGAAATTTCCTTTGCTTTCCAAACAGATTTTGAATCCAAAAATAGCAGCTAGCTGGTAGCTTGGCTTCTCCTTGTTTATTAGCAGCAGATGCTGCTAATGGATGCAGAAGCTTGTCTGGAGGAGCAATGTGCACCCAGGGCACCAGGGTGTCTTGCTGATTGCTGATCCAAGATAGACACTCATCAGAGGATCAGATCCACACATTTCCTTACGGGATTCCTAAGCCTGCTCACAGTGCAGGGAAAATGCAGCAGTGACAAACTGTTGTTGGCTCTAAGCTCTCCAGGCTGGCAAGGCAAAGCCACAACTGGTGCAGCTGGTTTGTTCAGCAGTAGCTGCTGGCTGTTGCACCTGGGTGGGCAGGCAGTCCCTGCTGCTCTGTCGTGGTTATGCAGGAATTGGGGCAGGAGCTCAGGGCTCATTTGGGACAATCCATGTCCTTCTGTCATGGAGTGGTGCAGCTTGCAGGAACACAAAAAAGAGTGAAGCCAAGTGTCTGTTCCTGTGACAGACCTGCTGGGGTGACCAAAGGACACAGCTGGTGAACAGTCTGGAGAACAGGGCTGGTGAGGGGCAGCTGAGGGAACTTGGGCTGTTTAGTCTGAAGAAAAGGAGGAGGAAGGAAGACCTCATTGCTCTCTAGAACTCTTTGAAAGGAGTTTGGAGCCAGAGAGGGACCAGTCTCATCTCCCAGTTGAAAAAGCAACAGGACAAGAGAAAAAAATGGCCATAAGTTGCTCCAGAGAAGGTTTAGATTAGACAGAAGGAACAGTTTCATCCCTGAGAGAGTTGTCAAGGCCTTGATCTGGCTGCCTAGGGCAGTGGTGGAGTTCCCATCCCTGGAGGATTTTCAAAGCTGTGGATAAGTGATGCTGAGGAACATGGTTTAGTGGTGACCTGGCAGTGCTGGGTTAATGTTGGGACTGAATGCCCTTAAAGTCCCTTCTGAAGAAAACAATTCTATGAGTCTGGGATTTTGCAAACACCCTGGTTGCACAGGAACTACACTGGAGCTCAGGGTCTTGTTTCACTATGTGTGGGCTGCTGTGATTTGGGTCAAAAACATCTTTGTCTCTTTTGGTAGCATCTCTACAGCAGGGAATCTGCACATGTTCAGATTTTGGAAGCCCCTCAAGCTTTTTCAGTGAGGGCTTTTGGGAGAACACTGAATGTTTCACCTTACTGCTCACTGCCTGGCTGTGCAGTGCTACAGGTAAATAAGAAGGGCTGCTTGAGATAGCCAAATGTTCTTCCTTCCTTGCCGAAGGCCCAAACCTACTGGCATGATCAGTTTCAGCTGATGTGCAGTTAAAGCCATTCCTCTTTGACAGTGGGTGCAACAGAGTTGACCCAAGGGTTTTGTGCAGGCTTTCCATCAAGTGACACCGAAAAGCAGAGGCTGATGGGGCTAGCAGGCAGGCTGGAGGAATAAAACCTTCCTGCAGAGGCTGCAGACAGTCTACTTTGTCACCTTTGTTCTCTTTTTAGCCACCTAACTATTCCTGGAAGAGCTAATATTAGTTCCCCCCATCTCTTTCTTAGAAGCTGGGAAAACAAAAATCCCATCGAATGTCCTTGTTTCCAGGTGAACCGATGAGTGCTCTGTGCAGTGGCACTGAAAACCCCCACCAGCTCTTGTGCCTGCAGCACTGGTGTGGGGTGGCATTGAAATGGGTGCTCAGGGAGGGGGCAGCAGGAGGGGGAGTAAAAGCATTCCACAGTATCTTTAATCTTAGCTACAGAGGGCTTGAGGATTACTTTCCATACTTTGTCATGGAACATGTCTGCAAAGTAAGGAAGTGACTGTGCACCTATAGTGAACACTGGAGAGGCTGCACCTTGAATACTGGGTTCCACTTGGGCCCCTCACCCCATGAGGGATGCTGAGGGGCTGGAGCATGTCCAGAGAAGTCAACAGAACTGCTGAAAGGTCTAGAGAACAAGTCTGGCGAGGAGCAGCTGAGGGACCCAGGGTTGTTCAGCCTGGAGAAAAGGAGCCCAAGGGGAGAACTTGGGGCTCCCTACAACTCCCTGAAAGGAGGGTGGAGTGTGTGGGGATCAGTATTTTCTCCCCTGTGTCAGGTGATGGAACAAGAGGAAATGGCCTGAAATTGTTCCAGGGGAGGATTAGGTTGGAAATTAGGAAAAAAATGTCTTTTCCAAGAGTGGTCAAGCATTGGAGCAGGCTGCCCAGAGTGGTGGAGTCCCCATCCCTGGAGGGGTTCCAGGGAGGTGTGGACATGGCACTCTGGGACCTGGCTTAGTGGCCATGGTGGTGTTGGGTTCATGGCTGGATTTGATGATCTTAGAAGTCTTTTCCAACCAAAATATTTCTATGATTCTCTGACTTTGCTGTGAAAAGGCAGGTCTGAGATGGTTTGAGCAGAGGCTCAATTCCAGGGTGTTGATCCAGGGTTTGACAGTATGTCTTGTCCTAGCACTTCACATCCTGTTGTATTCAGGGTGCTTAAGGCTAGGTTAGACACAGGGAACTGAGTGTAAAAACGAGTTGTTTTGGCTCATGTTTATTCCTTGTGTGACTTTCAAGGCACTGTTGCTCCAGTTACAGGGGAAGGATGATCCTTAGAACTGCCACTCTGCATCTCCATCTGGGACCTGGCAGACAAGAGTGCTCCTGCTAAATAAAACCTTTAGCTGGTGATTTTGTCAGTGAAACTCAGGCCAGAAGCAACTCTGCTTCACTGTCCCAGAGCTGTGATGTCCGTGTGGAGTGAGAGAAGCAAGTGGTGCTTTGCCTCTGCTGCCTTCTGGCTGTTGGTGGGGTGGAGAAAGATGTGGCAACCTCTGTGTGGATGGAGGGATGGGATGGGCTGTCCTAGGATTAAGTGAAGGGAGGCAAGGCATGATCA
Source organism: Pogoniulus pusillus (assembly GCF_015220805.1). Taxonomy (NCBI): domain Eukaryota; kingdom Metazoa; phylum Chordata; class Aves; order Piciformes; family Lybiidae; genus Pogoniulus; species Pogoniulus pusillus. The sequence continues at coordinate 12,444,609 of NC_087282.1, forward strand.
TAGAATCCCTGAGTACAACCATTCCCTGATTCTACCAACTCTGGGGCTAAACCATGTCTCTCAGCACCACATCTCTGCCTCTTTGAAACATCTTTGGGGTTTCAAGCAGTTCCCTGGGAGCCTATTCAGTGTTTGAGAACCCTTCAGTGAGGAAGTTTCTGCTAATATCCAACCTAAACCTCCTCTGGTACAACTTGAGGCTGTTTCCTCTTGTCATATGACTTTTTACTGGGGAGAAGAGACCAACCCACACCTGGCCCCAACCTTTCAGGGAGTTGTAGAGCCAGAATGTCTCTCCTTGGCTGCCTCTTCTCCAGGCTGAACAACCTCAGTTTCCTCAGCTGTGCTCATGAGATGTCAGTCTTACTTTCCTCAAAGCTGATGGAATGCAGCTGGGACTGCCCTTGATTACAGAGAGACTAGTGGGACTTGAGAGCCAGGGCATGTCTCCACCCGGGCAGGCTGTGTGGCCCATAAGGATGCTTGTTTGCTGGCAATAGTGCTTGAATGTTTGGGTAACAGTTTGTGGAGAGGCATCAAACCCAACATGACAGTGAAGGCCAAGTCAGGTGTGGAAGAACCACATGATGAGGCCATCAGTGCCTTGAGACACCTGGCAGAAGAGCTCAGTCTCTTCCAGGAGCATGTAAGCTCCGAGAAAGATGAGCATCTCTTCATTCATGAATAAAACATGAGTGACAGCCAGGAGCAGAGTGTTTAATTAAGCTCACTGATAGCAGCCATCTTGACAAACACTCTGTGTGGCATCACTTGGTGAACAGCTGGCATTGGAGCCATCTGAGGCATGGATAGAACTTCTCAAAGATACTGTAAAAACAGCTTAATAATAATAACAACCCATCTATTCTGACAAGTCCAGTGTTTAAAACTTCAATGTTTTGATGAAATATTGAATGCTAATTATTTCCTTGCACTTGCTGTGCTGGCTGCAGTGGTGGTGATGTGAGTGATAGAGCTTCATGTATGTCAGCCTTAGCCTTGGATTTACTGCCCCAAGCCAAACAGTTATAAAGTGTCTGTTTGATTTGGACATTAGGAAGAAGTTTTGGACATTAGGAGGAAGTCCTTCACTGTGAGGGTGGTGGAACACTGGAGTAGGTTGCCCAGGGAGATACTGGAGGCTCCATTTCTGGAGACATTCAAGGTCAGGCTTGATGGGGCCCTGAGCAACCTGCTCTAGTTGTGGATGTCCAAGCTGACTGTCCATGGCACTGGACTAGATGACCTTTAAAGGTCCTTTCCAACCCAGTGCATTCTATGATTCTCTAATTTTTAGGAAGGTGGCTGCTAATGTTATGCATGAGGGAAATGTCAGTGAGATACACCCCTCGGGGCCTGCTTCAGCAAACCCTCCTCTTGCCTTTTTCCCTTTGAATACTGAAGTACTTTACACATTGGCAATCATCTTGAGGGGGTCTGCAAACATCTGAGAGTCCTTCTTCACCTCTTATTGCACATACTGGCATATTTACTTATGTTTGTCAGTTGGAGACTTCTTTCTCTGGCATGTACTTGGTTTTGTCAAGAAAGCCACTGTCTGCTGCTGTCACTTTGTGTGTTCAGAAGGTGTCTGGCCTGAGGTGCCCTGCAGAGGGAACACAGCACAGCATGCTCCACCACTCCCAATTTCAGGGTTAAAAATCATAGATTTCTAGAATCCCATATTGGAAGAGATCTCGAGGTTCATTTGATCCAACCTTCTTTGGTGAAAGCACAATCTAGACAAAATGACTCAGTGCCTATCCAGCTGAATCTCAAATGTGTCTGATGTTGCTTTAGAAGTCATAGGATTGTTTTGTTTGAAGAGGCTTCCAAGATCATCAAGTCCCCAGGTATTAACCCAGCACTGCCAGGACGTCATCCTCCTACAGAAGAGCTGAAGGTTACTCTAGAAGTGTGCAAGGTCCTATCCTTTCTGTGGGGCCTGACCTTGCTGCCAGCTCTCTGGAGGTGTGGATGGTTGGAACACCTCTGTTCATCTCCTTGAGGTTTCTCCTCTAACCCAGCAGAGAAGCCCCTCTGCTTCGAATTGCTGCATGGGGGCTGCCCAGTTACCATCTGCTGTGGCGTAGAGACTACACTCAGATTTGTGTGGTGTTAGCTCCTTAGAGAGGATGTTTCAGAGAGGTGAGAAGGAAGGGAGCAGTTTGTGTGGTCTTGCCTTCCCAGAGCACTTTGTACTTTAGACCAGACAGGAAGAAACTCTTAAATGTTTTTCATTTATTGTTTGAATCAGAGAACTTTCTGAGGGTGTTTGTCCTGCTGTTTCATCGTCTCAAAGACATTCAGGCAGCTTTCTTTTTTCCTTCTTTTCCTCCCACCTTATCAGTCGATGAGTAAATGTTCTGCTGTGCTGTTCCAAGAGGGATTTCCCAAGCAAGCAGGAGATGTGCATGAATGTACATCTGGGAATAACAGCAAGAGCCTTGTTGAGGGAAAAGTATTTGTTGATTTGTTAGAATGTGCCTCGTTAAAGGGAACAGTATCTCTCGCCTCTGAGAGAGCAGCTTGAGAAGACAGATCGGAGTGGGAGAAGCAGTGAGAGCCCAGGGATGAGTTGGGATTCCCAAAGCTCTGCACAGAGTCTGGAAGTGATATTATGGGGTATGTTTTCAGCCTAAAAGTGCTTCTGTAACATTGAAGCTTGACACTAAATGTTCAGCTTTTGCTGAATGGATTTGGAAAGAGAGAAAGAAGAGAGAGAAGAGGGTCTAGAGGTGGAATCAAGGTCAGGTGAAGAAGCAGCAGCAGCACCACCTTCCAGCTACAGCAGTGACAGCTGGTGGCTGCAGCTTGGACAGGTAGGGAATGGGGTCTATTCATCACTATGCTGCTAAAGAAAAGTATGCTCCTAAAAGAGCGAAGAAATGGTGATTTACTCTTGGCAGCAGTAAGTGGAGGTGAGGCAGGTGACTCAAGGGACTTGGGCTGAGAAATGGGTTCATTCTCAGTGGTTGTCTGTCCTGCCCAACATGCTAGTGAGGAGGGGAAGTCAACAGCAAAAGGACTTTTTAGCAACACCTCTGTGATGGGGAGTGTCACTGTGTCCCATCCAATGGCCCAGGGACCATTGTGTGTGCTGGTGGCAGGTGAAATTGCTTTGAGGGCACAGAATGGTCCATCTCCATGTCCAGGAGCACTGTACATGGTGCCTTTGTGTCAAGGAGGAGCTGATTTCTCTCAGGAGGGGCTGGATGAGGTCCTGCCTTGGGGCAGAAGTTGGCTTCACCGTGGCAGTGTCACGGGAGGATGGGGAGTGGAAGGATGGGGAGTGGACTGATTCTTTCCTCCTTTTGGAGTAGCTGGTCTCTAAGTCATGTTCAATGAGTGGTGCAGTGAGGGTTTTGTTGCTAATGCTGATCCAATACCTGTTTGGGAGTCTCGGGGGTTATTAAACCACCATCTCTACCCAACTCTGCATTCACTAATAACTTCTAAAAGCAGAAACAATTAACAGACTCAGTGGGAGAAGAGCTTTCAGGGAGAAGCAATTTAATGTGCTGAAAGCCTGTGCATGCAACATAATCAATGTGGTGTGCTGCATGAACATACCAGAGGTAGTTTTCCAACAAGCTTCACATAGACTGATTTTCCAGGGTTCAGTAGTCTCCCTAAACTCAAGAAAGAACTAATCTCCTTGGAGGAACAAATAAAGCAAGGGGATGAAAAGCAAAAGTAATTTCATCAAGCATAAATTGTTCTGTTGTTCTTACCAACATGCTGACAAAGACAAACAGCTCTGGCCATGAAGCATTACTTGGTTCCTGGGGAGCTTGTGCAGTGCACCTTGGCTTCCCCAGGCAGGTCAGATCTACAGTCCTCCTGAAACTCCTTGTCAATGAGTTCTGTAGACCTACAGTGAACAGCAGGTTGAGGGAGGGTGTTCTGTGCCTCTGCTCTGCTGAGGTCCTACCTGCAGTGCTGGGGTCAGCTCTGGAGTCCTTAGCACTGCAGGGACATGGAGCTGTTGAAGCAGAGCCAGAGGAGGCCACAGCAATGGTGGGAGGGCTGGAAGCTGTCTGCTGTGAGGCCAGGATGGGAGAGTTGGGGTTGTTCACCTTGGAGAAGAGAAGGCTCCAGGAAGACCACCTGGTGGCCTTTCAGGACTTCAAGGGGTTGATCAGAAAGCTGGGGACAGACTTGTGAGCAGGGCCTGTTGTGACAGGACAAGGGGCGATGGAACTAATTTTATGATGAGAGTGGTGAGAGCCTGTCCCAGGTTGCCCAGAGAGATGGTAGATGCCCCATTCTTGGAACTAGTTAAGGTCAGATTGTCTGAGGCTCTGAACAACCTGCTCTAGTTGCAGCTGTCTCTCTTGACTGCAGTGGTGTTGGGCTAGAGAACCTTTAAAGTCCCTTCCCTCCCTGGGGCAACCTCATCCTCATGCTTGGAGAAAGATTTTGAGGATAGGGGTGTAAGAGTTAGTTTCAAACAAACCCACCAAAGCCAGCAAAAGCAAGGATAAACCCTCCGGAACCTAAACCTGGTTTAGTTTTTTTTCCATCTGAACATGGGGAGAAACTTCTTTGGTGTGAGGGTGCTGGAGGACTGAAGCAGGCTGTTCTGAGAGGTTGTAGAGGTTCCTTCTCTGGAGAGCTTCCAAACCCACCTGGGCGTTGTGATCTTGGCAACCTTCTGGGGTGACCTTGCTTTAGCAGGGATGTTGGAGATGATGATCTCCAGAGATACCTTCCAAACCTCATCGTGCTGTGAGTGTTTTGTGTTGAAGCCATGCTTTTCTAATCAAGTTGAACATGAGGAGCAGTTTCTTCTCCAAAACAGTTGTCAGGGCCTAGCACAGGCTGCCCAAGGCAGTCTTGGAGTCCCTATCCCTGGAGGCGTTTCAAAGCAATGGATATGCGGTGCAGAGGGACAGAGTTTAGTGGTGGCCTGGCAGCGCTGGGTTGATGGTTGGACTCTGAGCTTAAAGATCTCTTCTAACCCATTCTGTGATTCTGTGGTGGCTGTGGTATGATGTGCATTTGAATGTTCTTCACTGTGGGACTTGATGTATCATGGAGTGTTTCTGTGGGCGGGCAGCTAATGGCTGCCCCTGCCAACTGGCTCCATTTCAGTGAAAGGGAAAGTGCACGTTGCATTTAATTCCTGTAAATGAATGTGAATTAGTTTGAGGTCTTACAAGAATCAGCATTAAGAATCTCAGTCAAAAAAGGAATACATAAGAGGCACTAGAGCTCAGCCCCATTGCTTGTTCTGTTCTATGGAGGCTTGAAATCAGCGGGAGTGGAGAACACCTGGGGTTATCACAGGAGTTTGGCTCCATCTGGGATGGAGGGACCAGAGCTGTTATTAACTGTTAAAAATAACACTGAGATTCCAGAAGAATGGGAGAGGGCAAGGAAAGAAAAAGAAAAAAACTTGTGTGTGGGCAGAGATCATGATGAACCATTGTCTGTCTTCATGCAATGTTCATAGCTGCTGGGGCCAAAATGACAGGAGGAGGTTTGTCTATCTTCAGAAATCAGAGCCTGAGCATCATGTGAGAACCGAAGGAGTGCGAGCTATGAATGGAACAGCAACTGGCAGGCTGGAAAGGTAGAGCAAATATACTGTGGTACCTGAACAGGTCAAACCAGGCTTGCTGTTTTCAACAGGATGCATTCAGGGCAAGAAGGTCCCACTCTAGTTTTTGGTGGTGTTTGTCTGTGAAGTTAATTGACGTTTGGAAAGAGGTTTTGCTTTGAAAAGCAGAGAGGCTGAGGGGAAAGGCTAGATCGCTGCCGGAGGTCTTGGAGAAAAGAGAAGACTCCTGATGAATATGCACCTGGTCCTGAGTGCCCCCTGAATATGTGCCTGGTGCTGAAGTACTCAGCAAAATGGTTTTCTGGTTTCCACTTGGAACTGTGGGGATCAAATGAAAGCACTGAAAAAAATGTTCTCTAATGAGCAGCAATTCTGGGAATCTTTGCCAAACACCAGCTTTTCTTTGGTTTCCAGTAAATTTTTGCAGGCTCAAAAAACCTGGGAAATCAGAATCATAGAATTGTTTTCGTTGGAGAAGACCTCTAAAATCATTGAGCCATTGCCATCACGGGTTGGGTTCCATATTGGTTTGTGTCTCTGTCTCTATTTCCTGGGACTGTTCTTTCCATAGCAGATGGTTTAATGTCTTCCTGCCCTATCAGTCTCTTTCCCTTCTTTCCCTTCTCTTCCCTTTGGGAATCAGAGGGGTTCGTGGAGAGCCCCTGGCACTTGTCTAGTGGGTGGCCCAGCCCTGATTCTCAACAGCATGCTGCAGCAAGATGTGAAGAGACCATCTAAATGCAGTTAGTCCCAAAAAAGATATGGAAGTTCTGCAAAAGTGCCTCTTGAGGTGATGTGCAATATTGACTCACTGGTTGGTGTTTGTGATGTACAACCCAAGAAACTAGCTGCATACAGCTAGAAGTGAAATCATCTTTGTGCCAGGAACTGCAGTAGGGACCTACCACATCACGTGGACATTTGACTTTGAAAGAAGAAATTGCTTAAGCAGTTCTGTAGTGCTAGTGCCTGAGTCCTTAGCTGCTGTTTGCTGATGATGGTTTATCAAACATGGGGATGGTCTGCCCAGGGCAGTGGTGGAGTTACCATCTCTGGAGGTGTTTAAGCAGCATTTAGGGATGTGGTTTAGTGTTGATCCATCAGTGTTGAATCAAGGGTTGGACTGGATGAGCTTTGAGGGCTCTTCCAGCTGGATGCATTCTGTGATTCTGTGATCTCTCAGGTCTGCTGTTACTTGCCACATTCCTGTTGCTTTGTGCCAACTGGGAGCTGGGATGTTCTACCTAAACAATGGCTGCGATTCCAAGCTGGAATCTACATGATGCTGATGTGTCTTTATAATCACAGAATCAGCCAGGTTGGAAGAGACCTCCAAGATCATCCAGTCCAACCTAGCACCCAGCCCTAGCCAATCAATTAGACTATGGCACTAAGTGTCCCATCCAGTCTTTTCTTGAACACCTCCAGGCACGGTGACTCCACCACCTCCCTGGGCAGCCCATTCCAATGCCAGTCACTCTCTCTGGGAAGAACTTCCTCCTAACATCCAGCCTACACCTCCCCTGGCACAACTGGAAGCTGTGTCCCCTTGTTCTGTTGCTGGCTGCCTTGCAGAAGAGACTGACCCTGACTTGGCTACAGCCTCCTTTCAGGTAGTTGTAAATTGGGGTCATTTGGAGGCACTTTCTTCCTCTTGGTGGATTGCTTGGGATCAGTGTGATCTTAATAGAGCTGTTTGCACGAGTCTGAATCAAATTCCCTTTATGGGAGAGCTGCCACCTGAGCCTTACAATGCACTGAGAGTATCAGCATTAAGCATTTATGTACCCCAAATTGTGCTTACCCAGACACAAAGTGGGATAACATCAGAGCAGGAGTTTATTAATAGAACACAGCAGCCAACATATGGCTGTGTAGTGGAAGCAAGATAAAACACAAGCCACACATTTTTCTTTTCAAGAGCATGTCTTTCACACCTTTTTACTTCACACAGGAACAGCTTAGTGATGCTTCTACAGTTAGTCTGCTATTCCCAAAAGGCTATTTTTATATTTTCACAACGTGCTTTAATTAAGAAAAATGGTGTTTTATAAACAATCCTCTGCATTTCAAACCCATCCTCTGCAAGTAAATACACCCCAGCAAGCTCCAGGTGCTAAATGGCAAGGAGAGGGCTTGGTTCAGCACACTCAGGAGGAGCTTCCTGCTTGTATTTATAGCCCGAGGTGCAGCTTGGTTGAACTCTTGTGCATTTCATGCATTTCAAATGCCATTGTAGGTCCCATCTGGCACAGTTTAAGCAAGCAAGGGCCACACCCCCAGCATTTGTTTCAGAGCTGTGCGTTTGATTTTTGTCTTGGGTTTTCCACAGCTGAGATTTTAGAGTCTCAGTGATTGTCTACAGCCACGTGTGTCAGTGTGTCTGCTGCTCCTGTTTCCAGAAGCACCAGATATGGGGGAGAAAAAGGTGATCTTGAAGTCTCAAAGTTCATGTGCCTCCGTTCTTGTGCTTCCAGACATTTCGTATTTTGGGAAGAAAGATCACTTGAAGTCAAGACAGCTGCTGCTTGTGCTCATAGAAGCTTTTAGATTCAGGGGGAAAATGTGGTCTTGAAGTCAGTGTGCCTGCTTGTTGTTTTTCCAGAAACTTCAGGTTTGGGGAGGAAAAGGATGAACTTGAAGTGTCACTTGGCTTATGCAGGAGATGATGCATATTTCTCTCTTGAAGGACTCTATGTGCATCTTTGCTTTATGAAAATCTAGAGGAAACTACCAAAAGATACCATTCTTGTTGATGGAACACAGGATTTCTGTTTCAGTGACTGCCTGTCTGACTTACTTCTGATGCTGTATTCTAACTAAAAATTGTCAGCCTGTGGGAATTAGGCTGCTTGGAAGCATTGGGACGCTCATCCCTTTCTAAGAACCTGTGAAGATTAGTTTGCAGCGTTCCTGTTTTCCCATGTTGGAGTTTATGAGGATGAAAAAAGCCCTATCTAGAATATAGCCACGCCACTTCAGTGACAAAAATTGCTAAGCACATTACATATAAATAGCAAGCTGCCTTCTTTAGGGGCTGGTGCAGACGGCTCCTGAGATAGCAAAGTGACAAGTATATAGTAAAAGCTGGGTATATTTAGCACTCCAGAAGGCAATAGATAGTGTTCTGACTTCATGTGTATAGGCTCTTAAAGTCTTTACCTCTGTATAATCCCTTCTTGGGGCATATTTGGGATCTATTGAGAAGCCTCCCTGCCAGTCAAAGCACTAAATGGCAAAGGTCACTTTGGGAAGGCAAAGGGGAGAGCTGACTCTGGTCACTTGGGAAGGAGATACAGGAGAAAGGTAGAGGCATTTTAATGATATTTTGGATTAAATATGGTTTATTTGGGCTTTGGCATAAATTTGGAGTTTAATACCTGCCTGTCTCATTGGTTCTTAAAGGCATCAGCTTGGATGTATGTGTTCTTGTTTGCATTCACAGAATCACAGAATGGTTTGGGTTGGAAGGGACCCTTAACAATCACCTTGTTCTAACCCCCCTTGCCACCTTCTAGACCAGCTTGCATATGGTGCCATCTAACCTAGTGCTGAACACTTCCAGGGTTGGAAAATGTCATTCTTGTAGTGAGGGGCCCAAAACCCAGTATTCAAGGTGTGACCTCACCAGTGCTGAGTACAGGAGACCAGTTGCTTACCAGTCCTGTGAGATGCTCAGAAACAGTTCATTGTGGAGCTCTCTGCATTATGTCACCTCAAGTTTTGCAGTTGCTTTGTCTCCCTGGTGCTGTCTCTGTGTGGTCAGACCATCCAGGGTGGCTGGTTCTATGCCTCCTGATTTCCTACCAGCACCCTGTCCTTGTGAAGTGTGAGCAGACCTGGCAGGATGGCTGGCGTGGGATGACACGGGGAGAAAAAGCACGGAGTGAGCAGCTTTTGTGTGTCCTTGGCACGTTAACAAGTCTTGTGAAGGGGAACTTTATGGGGAAGAAAAACACAGGGGCAAAACATGTAGTAGGTGACTCTGGTGACACAGGCATGGGGTGGAAGCAGGCTGAATTTTAGGTGCCAGCTCATTACATCCTGATCTGTGTGGTGCTGTTGAGGAGTGGCTCTTGTGAAGGCTGTGATACTTCTTCTGGGCGTAGTACCTGCTGGGGTGGCTGCTGGCCCCCGGAGGGCTTTGGTGGACAGACAAACAGACTTGGACAACTTCACTCGATTCCGGGAACTGCAGGGTCATTTTCCACCCTCTTAATTTCCAAGCCTCCAGCCACTAGAGGGAGAGGATGCTACATATTTACGGCTTTGTGTGGGGATGTGTGATTAACGAAGGGACGGCTTCTGCGGAGGCTTTCCAGGCGGGAAGCAGCTGGGTTTAACCCCTTTAGTCATCTGAGCACAGTTTTATAACTCCTCCTGAGATCTGACCTCTGGAGGCTTCTTTTAGTTTACGACCTCCCGTTGTAAATGCTCTGGCAGATGTTAGCTGAACCTTGTCCATGTTTTACACCCTGTATTTTCTGTCAAGAATCCCTGCTGTGAGACGGCTTCCGTGGGGGACCCTTCGGCTCCTGCTGGCTCTGCCTGTCTCCTCCTGTTACTGCACACACCGCTGCACTGATGGAGCATCGCGCATCAGCGTGGCAATGCAGAAATGAAAGACGTAGCAACAGCAGGAGAGCAAGGTCCCTTCCTCCTCTGCTCACCTGGCAAGCCAAAGACTCTCTGAGCCTGTAGTCTGTGTCCTCTACAGTGATCAGAGAGGCCCAGGGAGGATTTCATTGCGCTTGCAGTGAAACTATTGAGTTAACATTTCAAAGGACACTAGCAAGGAGTTGTAGGTTTAGGGAGAAGAGGGATGGAAGCTTTAAGAAAGGAAGTAAATTTTGTATGCCTTTGTAAATAAAACAAGATTGGAAGCTTCCTTTGCAGATTGAGCTCAGTGGGGAAGATCTGTGGGCTGTCTCTTGTCAGTGGAAGTCTGATGAGGGGACCATGGGACTTGGACAGGTCTTGAAAAGTACCCTGGGATGAAACCAGCAAGCTCAGTGGGTTTGAAGAGCTGAGATCTTGGCTCTGCAGGTGAATTTACATCCCTCTGTGGATGGTGGGTGGGCAAGAGGGACTCTGTCTGCCTTTCTTTTGACTCCAGTGGGTGACTCAAGGCAGTGCTCTCGCAGAAGAGAAACCTCATGATGCTTCAGCAGCCTGAGGGAGAGCATCTCTCTGAGTAGTTTTCCTAACTCTGAAAGTCAATAGCTCCAGTTAACAGACTCAGCAAAGAGTCTTCTTTATGCTTAGTGGAGCTATGGATGATGCTTCAGCATCAAGTTCTTCTGTTGAGTTGGGGCTGGTCCCAGCTGCTCCTTTCCCTGCCTGTTTCCCTTGCCCAGCTGATGGCAATCAGAGAAAGCAGAGGGAGATGTGCAGGAAGGCAGTAGAAACCTTGGGATTGGCCTAACCCAGGCATGTCAGGACAATACATAAGGACTGAATAGAAGATGGTCACAATTCTTCTCACTGTCCTAGGTGTTGGACTCTGGACATCCCATACTTGTAGGACTGAGGTTGGGCTGTCCATGAGCTGTCTCTGCCTCAAAGGTCTCCTACTATGTGTTTGTAACTCAGACTAAGTGAAGTCATGAAAATGTGGCCAGGAAATGAGTTGCTTAAGCTCAGCACCCAGGAGCACAGGTCACAGCTTGTTCTAAATAATAGAGCTAGAAGAGCAAGGAGTGAATTTGAAAGACTTCTCCACATCACTCTCTGCATTTTGATGAACTGTGCCCATAACCTTATAAATGCGACCTGCTCGTTAAGCTTTCACCTGCCTGATGGAGATAAGAGGTCTTGGGAGACCAATCTACTTGCCTTTCTGTGCAACAGCTTTGCTTATGGAGAGCCAAGCTGTCAGATGGTTATTCAAGCAGTAAGCTCCTGGACTTCAGTGAGAGCTTCAGCCAGCTGTGCCTTGGCTGGCTCATACTGCCACATCTCACTGCTCCCCTCTATGGGAGGAGAAGCGCTTCTGCTTCAGGCTGTAGTGTCTGTTGGTGGGTGTAGAACCAGGTCGAGGTGCTTTGTCCAAAAGCACCCACCTCTACTGAGATCCCCACTGGCTTTGGGTAGGGGAGAAGGGACAGACAGGGCTGTTAAAGCGCCAAGGTCATAAGGCTGTGGGCCCTGGAGGCTCTGTCCTACTAGGAAACATACCTCCAGGTAAGAGAGGAGCACAGATGCAGGGAATGTGGCTTAGCTGGTCCCTTCTGACCTTAAAATGCATGCCCTGGGGCAGCACCTATTGTTTCCTTGTAGATCTTCTCCTGAACATTCATAGATTCATGGAATGGTTTGGGTTGGAAGGGACCTTAAGGATCATCTAGTTCCAAGGGACACCTTACACCAGCCCAGGCTGCTCAAGTCCTCATCTAACCTGGCCTTGCACACCTTCAGAGAGGGGGCACCCACAACCTTCCTGGGCAACCTGTCCCAGTGTCTCCTTACCTTCACTGTAAAGAATTTCTTCCTGATATTCAGTCCAAATCTGTCATCCTCAATCTTCAGTCCATTCTCTCTTGTCCTTCCTGGCAGGGTGTTGGAACTCAATGATCTTTAAGGTCTCTTCCAACCCAGACTATTCTATGAATCTATGAATAGTAGTGTTAAGCTCTAGTTTTCTCTAAAAAGATTCTTTTTTGGATGCAGGTCTCTAAGTACACAAATGAAATGAATTTTTATGCCAGCATTGTGCTGCTTATAAAGCTTTTCCTTGCTCGAATTTAGTTTTATTCCTTGTTTTAATCTCCATAGGATTTTCCCTGAATAAGCAGAACTAGGGCAGTGCTAGTAACAGATGGACATAAAAAATGGCTTGGATGCTGGAGAGGCTTTTCAGGGGCCTGTGGATCTGAAGGTACTTTCCTCATCACCCAAAGAGTGCAATTTGGCTGCAGGTTATTAATTTTTGCCTCTAAAGCAGAGGTCTTAGCAACAGAGTGCGTTCCTTGGCAACAGGCTGCCATGGCTTGATTAAAACAGGAGTGAGAGTTTTAAAAATGCCACTCCTGGAAACAAAAAAGTTGAAAGATATTAGCAAATCAAATGGGCTGAGGCGTGAGTTGTCTTGTCAGTCAGAGGGGGGGGGACTAGGAAAAGGGAAGAGTAAACAAGAGCTTGGAGAACAGAAGACTTCAGGGAGACCTGACAGCTGTGTGTCAAAGTCTGAAGGGAACCTACAGGAAGGCTGGGGAGTGACTGTTTAGAAGGGCTTGTAGTGATAGGATGAGAGGCAGTGGTTTGAAACTGGAGCAGGGTAGATTTAGTTTGGCCATTAGGAGGAAATTCTTCACAATGAGAGTGGTGAAACACTGGAACAGGTTGCCTAAGGATGTGGTTGAGCCCCCATCCTTGGAGACATTCAAGATAAAAGTTGATGGGGCCCTGAGCAGCCTAATCTAGTTGGAGATGTCCCTGCTGACTGCAGAGAGGTTAGACAAGATGACCTTTGAGGGTTATTTCCAACCTGATGCAGTCTGTGATTCTAAGATGCAAACTATGGAGGTAATGTGGCTAACGAGCAGTTCTGGGAAGGAGGCAGGTATGGTGCTCCTATGGTTTGCCACCTTGCCAGGGGCTGGGCTGTAGCTCAGCCTGGCCATAGAGTCATAGAGTTGTTTTTGGTTGGAAAGACCATGGAGATCATCAAGTCCAACCATTAACCCAGCACTGCCAAGTCACCGCTAATCCATGTCCCTCAGTGCCACATCTCCATGACTTTGAAAGTCCTCCAGGGATGGGGATTCCACCACTGCCCTGTGGGCAGCCTGGGCCAGGCCTTGACAACCCTTTCAATGAAAAAGTTTCTTCTGATGTCCAACCTAACCCCCCCTGGAGCAATCTGAGGCCATTTCCTCTTGTCTTGTCACTTCTTATGAGGGAGAAGAAACCAACCCTCTACCTGTCTCCAACCTTCTTTTGGGCAATTGTAGACAGCAGTCTCCTCCTTTCCTCCACACTGAACAACCCCAGGATTCTCAATTACCTTTCACAGGACCTGTTCTCCAGACCCTTCAACTTTGTTGCTCTTCTTTGGACATGCTGCAGCACCTTGGTATCTGTCATCCTGCAGGACAGCCAGATTGGGTTGGGAGGAGCATCTCTGTCTGGGAGACCTTTAGCTGTGGACTCAATAGTTCACTTAATTAAAAAAATCCTCTTCAAAAATGGTCTCCAAACTGTGATTCTCCACTAAGGCTTTCCTGAAAGTTGCAATTCCAAATAATGGAAGCTTTCATTTTGTTAGTAAAATCAAACAAAAGTCCTTTGACTTTTGCTGTGGACAGCATGGCCATGGCTTCTTCCATCATTTATCTCCTTTACCCTAGGAGCAAGCTGTGTGTGATCCAACTCTGCCTGAAGCTAGGCTGGAGTCTGTCTGGAGGTGTTCAAAAAACATGGCACTGTGAGACATGCTTTAATGTCCAGAGTGGTCTTGGGTTGGTGTTTGGACTCAATGATCTTGGAGGACTTTTCCAACTAAAACAGTTCTATGATTCTGTGAAGTGGTTTTGAGCAGGTAGAGGTAGGTTTGGGCTCCACTCTCTCTCCCTGTTTTTATGTGTAGCTTCAGGCAAGAAAATGGCCTAAAATTGCACCAAGGGAGTTTTAGGTTGGAGGTAAGGAGAAAGTGCTTGATTGAAATGTTTCTCAAAGGCTGTAGCAGGCTCCCCAGGAGGGTGATTGAATCCCCATCACTGGAGGTGTTTGAGAGATGTGGTGATGGGGTTGGACTTGAAGATCTCCAAAGGTCCCTTCCAACCCCTAACATCCTGTGATCCTGTGGTGTTGAGGGATATGGTTTAGCAGCAGGCATGCTATGGTTAGAGAGTGCTTGGACTCAGTGATCTTGAAGGTTTTCTCCAACCAAAACAATTTCATGATTCTAAGTCAGGGTAGGACCTTCTGATCCTGCTTTGCAGCTGCAAGAGATAGATAATGATCTTTTTTTGTTTTGGTTGTTTTCTGTGGGCAACAGCAAGATGCCAATTGCTGACTTCACAGCAAATGATTCTTCTACACTTGAGTCCTCTGATTTATGGCTAAAACTCTTTTTGTGCCAGAGTTAGTTCAGAAGGATGCCTGTATCTCAGGCTTCTGAAGATGTCATCTCCTATTAAAGTGCAAACAAACCATCTTGTAATGTACCATAAATAATAATACTACTTTGCAAGAGCCTGAAGGGCTGCGTTATTGCTGTGCTAATCTGGGAGGCACTGGGCCATTATGAAAGTACTCCGTAGGGCTTGGAGGGTTTTTTCCTGCAGGAAGGTAGGCGTCTCATAGCTGTGGAGCGTGGCTGATTGGTTTCTAAAGCCAGGCTGGCTAATTCCTAGTAGAGGTTAGACAAATTCCCCTCCTTTCTCATTAATTAACCTGCAAGAGTTGGTGCCTTTTCTTTGCAGTTCAATAGAGACAATGGCTGCGAGAACATATTTGTGCTCTCTGCTATGTGGGGAAGAACATCTGCCTTCTGCAGCAGTGAAATAAGCATTGTGTGACAGGGCTTCTGCTTCAATGAGGCAATTCAGGGCTGGAATTTAAACAGGGAGGCGTTTGCTGGCCGATGTTCTCCAGAGCCTACAGTCACCGTCCTAGCTGGGGAGGAAAAAGAGAGTGGGAGAGAGAAGCAAAGGAAGGGAAATTCCCTGCTGAAGGCAGGAGCAGGGAAATGAGAATCATCTTGGAAAACATTTCCCTATCCAGAGAGGTTTATAGCTGTATTCTTAGGGTAGGATTAAAGAAAAGAGGCCTTGAAGATCTAAAGGAGATTTCAGTGGTGATGTGGTGATAGAATACAGTGAAGGAAAGAGATTAGAGGCAGATAAAATCCTGTAATGCTGCTGTGCTTCCTTCTCTGCTCTTGCAGGTTACAAGAAAACTAACCCCCAAGCATGGGATCCCACAGGTGTGGCTTGGATCTGTTTTGAGCTAGGAATCTGCACCTAGGAGCTGCCCTGTGATGAGCGAGGGAACTGGGGTTGTTTAGCCTGCAGAAAAGAAGGCTGATGAGAGACCCTCTGACTCTCTACAACTCTGAAAGGAGTTTGGAGCCAGGTGGAGGCTCCTCTCCCAAGGAACAAGTGACAGGACAAGAGAAGAAATGTCCTAAAGTTGTACTAGGAGAGGTTTAGGTTGCAGATGAGGAACAATTTGCTGCCTTTGAGTATTGTCAAGTCCTGGCCCAGGCTGCCCAGCATGGTGCTGGAGTCCCCATCCCTGAAGGGGTTTCAAAGCTGTGGAGGTGTCCTATGGGGACATGGTTTAGTGGTGACCTGACAGTGCTTGAGTTAACGTTTGGACTTAAAGGTATTTTCTAACCAGACAATTCCATGATTCTCTGATTCTCTTCCTGGCAGGGGTTCTAGGCTTGATCCCCTGCCTGCTGGCTTGCTGCACAACACTTTTTGTAGAGAGGGAGACAACAGAGGTGCATTGTTTTGGCAGGGAGAACACAGTTGGGTTTTTCTGAGATTGGGTGTGCCAGAGAGAATCACTGCCCCACTGAGCTGGGCAAGGATGGGTTTGTGTGCAGGCTGATGCTGATTCAGGGATTTGGCTCATCTCTGGTCCTTGTTGCCTTTTGTCACCTTGGCAGAGAGCAAAAATTAACCTAACAGCTTCTGGTTTACTTCTCCAATGATCTTAGCGTGAACAGGGCTGGGAACTGAAGCAGTGGAACATCAGTTTTATTGACAGGCCTGCTCAGCAGCTGACAGCAGGAGGAGAGAAATGGGTGTAATTCTGCTTGTTTCTAACAAGCCTCAACAGAAATTGTCCTCCTCCTCCAGATCCATTTTACCAGCTAGAGCAACAGGGTGGGACATGCCAGACAATTTCTCCCTCTGTTCGTGCTGCCAAGGTGAAGGTGGGTGTAACCTGGACTGAAGTTCACCAAGTTACTGGGGTGGTGCAGAGCATGTTTTAAAGAGGATCTTGTGCTTAAGAGAGTCTTGCTTATGGTACTTGTTTGTGTGCTGGACTGTCATACAGATCTCTGTTAATAGTTGCTCCTAGAAAACACATTTACCCTTCACCCATGTGGAGTTGTTACGCACATGCCCATGCACTTAGGATATCTGTCTGTCAGTCCTCCTGTCTCAGCTTTCTGCAGCCCCTGCTGCTCTTGAATCAGTTGGTGAAGTCTTGCTGGATCTGGCTGGCATGCCAAAGAGGTGATGACCTGTGAGTTCTGTGAAAAGCAGAGCTGCACAAAGATGTGGCCATCACATTTAGGAGGAGACAGGGCTCTACTCAGGGAGGAAGGTGAGGAGCAGACTCAGACTGAAAACAAATAGGTTGCAGAAGGGTTTTCAGAGATGGGATTTTCAGAGCAGAGTCCGAATTTGAACATAAACAACTTAGGTGAAGTTTATGCTACTTAACATCAGAAACTTAGGCAGAAAAAGGAGGCTGAGGGGAGACCTTCTGGCATTCTGCAACTCCGTGAAAGGAGGTTGGAGCCAGGTGGGGGTGGTCTCTTTTCCCTAGTAACAAGTGATAGGACAAGAGCAAATTACCTTAAACTGCCCCAGGGGAGGTTTAGGTTGGACATGAGAAACAATTTCTTACCCAAAAGGGCTATCAAGCCCTGGCCTAGGCTGCTCAGGACAATGGTGGAGTCCCCATCCCTGGAGGGATTTCAAAGCTGTGGAGATGTGGTGCTGGGGGACGTGGTTTGGTGGTGACCTGGCAGTGCTGGGTTAATGATTTGACTTGATGATCTTAAAGGTCTCTTCCAACAAAAACTACTTGGTGATTCTGTTTCCAGAACTTTGATATCTATAAGCATTTGCTCTCTGACTGTCTCTGGAATAATGACTCTCAGTGGCTGTGTACAAGGTGATGGAATGTGGCTTGATGTAACTGGAGCAACCTACATGGGACACAAGCCATGTAAAGAGGCTGGTCATCATCCCTTCAGTCCTGCCTGAACTCTTGTTCTGCCCTGTTTAAATAAGGGGAAGACACCTAGGCTCTGCTCTGGTGGTGCAGGGCTGGCAGAAAGGGGCAGTCGTGAGGAGGTGCTTCTTAGTTTCTGACTCAGACTCTCCAGCTGCAAGAAAGGTGGTGACTCCTGAGGAGGTCAGGAGCAGGAGACTGAAATGCCCTTCTGCCCTTGAGGGGGGAGTGGGTGTGAAAAACCCCAAACCATTCAACCCTAAATCCTCTGCAAATTAGAAGAGGAGACTGTAGCTTCTGTAGAGGCTTTGCAGTGTGTTGTGTGTAGTTCCAGTGCATCCAGTGTATCCACTGTGAGGATATCCTGGCTTTGGGCTTCTGTACCCACAGCAGTGTGTTCAGCCATTTCCCACATTGTCTCCACGATTTTTACCTATTCTCTCCTGCCTCTTAAGCTAGCTGCAGGCTTCATCATCTGCCAGAGAGGAGATCTCAGGACTACCGGTGGGATATTCTGCATGTGCTTAGGTGTGTGCCAGTCCTTGGACGGGCTGCTCCTTCCTGCGGGCACTTGGCTCCAGGAGGAAGGGCGGAAGGCTGTGGCCACAGCGCAGCATCCTCTTGGAGAACAGCCTTGGCCAACATCTTTCCAGCTCCACATCTCCACTGAAATGGGGAGAACCATGTCGACATACGTGTCCCAGCTGGAGGAACCGAAGGGATTCCATCCTGTTTCCAGTTGGCTCTGCACATCCCATATGCTATCTCCGCAGCTCCTGGCCAGCGCCGGACGGACTGAGTTCATCTGCCCCGGCCTGGTGGGTGCCTCTGGTGATGGTGAATGCTTATTGAGGGTCCTGTCTTCTCTGACTGTGTGTTGGGGCTGCTGCTTCTTTGTTCTGACCAGGAAAAATCAAGGGGAACAGGCAGGAGGGCTCAGAGTTTTAGCGGGGAGCAGAGTGGGGTGCTGGAAGAGGATAACCCCAGGCAGGTAGCACTTCTCATGGCGAAGAGGGTTTTTCTGTGGTGGGAAGGGGACTTACCCTGCATGCGGAGAGCAGAGTGAGAACTTACTGCCCTTCAAACGTCAGCAGAATCCCCAGCCCCTTGCTGAGCTGGAGGCATGTGCTGGCTCTGCAGATCTGGGAGTCCCATCCTGCCGGGGGCGAGGGTGACCAGCCACGGGCAGACGATGGAGGACAGGGGTACTGAGCACCCATGAGGACCCTCCTGAAGTTCTCATCGATCCTCCTTCTCTTCTTCCCCCCGTTCTACTCCCCTCCTGCATAGTTTTCAAAGCATGGCAAGGGGAAAGAAAGAAAAAAAAGGGAAAAAAAAAGAAAAGGACATCCCCCTCCCCTGAAATCCCTGTGACTGAAACAAATAACAGCAACCCCAGGTAGTGAGGAGGCTGCTAACAACCTGCTCCTGACAGGCACGGGATTGCTGGGCTGAGGGATGTCTGACTGAAAGCTCCAGCCTAGGGTGGGGGTGGGGGGGGCTTCTTTTTTTTTTTCCCTGCCAGCTCTCGCCAGGCAGTAGGGATTTTTTTTTCCTCTCCCCTCCCTGATAATAAGGACATCATCAGAAGCAAGATGCAGTGGCTAAGGGATGGATCAGGAATGGTGAGTTCAGGTAGCTATGGCTTTCTCTTTTCCTCTTATTGCAGTACTTGGAGGGGGAAATAAGGCTCTGTCCTACCTCCTGACTCCTCCTTTACTCCCTGTCCTTGAAACCATTGATCACTCTGTAGCCATTTTATGGACTCTGCATTCCTCAAACTGCTGAGCAAAAGAAGAAATGAAGAGGAAGGGAGGAGGAGGAGGGTTGTGCATGTGCTGGGGCGTGGGAGGTGGGTTTCACCAGGGTGAACTGGTGGGTTTTGGGGAGAGGGGGGGAAGCAAAGGGTTTTTCCAGGTGCTGGCATGGGGTTGTGTGGTAGAAGAGCTGAGGGGAGAGGACTGGGAGGAGAGGAGCACCGAAACGGAGCTGCTGGCTGGCGGCAGCGTTCCTGGGACCTGTCAGATCTGCCCCTTCCGCGGATGATGAGTTGCGGTGCGGGGGGAGTCCGAATTTGCTGCTGAGACCGAGCCTTTGCTTGCATCCGGCTGTGAACCGCTCCTGAGGTGGGGAGCTCCGGGAGAGCGGCTGAGACAGTGACAATACTGCCAGTCTGCCCCCGCTGTGCCTGCAGTACAGCTCTGGGGGCAGCGGGGAAGTCCCCCCCATCTCAGCCAGGGTCCCCGTTTCTCATTCAGAAACTTCCCCGGCAAGAGATGCGGTTGTTATTGAGATCCTCCTCCTCCCAGCTCTCCCTCCCTGCACTGCTTTGCTTTGCAGTGGCATTTCCCTCCGCTCTGCCCGGTCTCTGCACCGTGTTTTGCAGGGGTTTTCTGGTGTGTTTTACCCTTCCCTGGGCGTTTTTCATCCTGCGGGGAGCCGCGGGGCATCCCTGCGGGGTGGTCCCATGGCATGGACCCGTGCTGGCGTCACCTGGCTCAGCCCCTGCGTTTGGGCGCTGTTGGGGGCACCCAGCAGATGTTGCTGGCAGCGGGAATGATTCTGGAGCCAGAAATCGCTGCCCACATCTCCTGCTGCCCGTCCGCCAGCTCCGTGATGCCCTCTGGGCAGCTTGCTCTTGCCCTCCCTCCACTCTAAGATACTTAGACAAACAGAAGCTTAACGGTTTGTGCTTCTGAAAGACTCTAACCCGGCACTGGAATCTTGATGTGAGGGTACAGGCAGCAGCCTACAAAATATTTAGGGTCCCGCTTAAGGCTTTTCTACCACCCAGCAACACTTTGCGGGGGGGGGGTTTCTGCCTCCTCCCAGCCTCTGAGCATCCAGGATTTTCCTTCTTCTCTGCCACTCTATTCCCACCTCTCCCAGCACAGAGCACTTCTCTCCTCTCTGCTGGTGTCTAAGCAACATAAATCTCCTTTCACCCCTTTGCCCATTTACATCTTCAGCAATTAATACGCTGAAAGAAAAGTGGTGCTGGAAAAGCTGGATCTGGCTCGTCCTTCCTTTTCCTTTCTTCCCCAATGACTGCTGAGCTCTGCTGGGGACGTGGTGCAGGGCGAGTTGCTTTTCTAATTGACATAGCACAAAACTTGACGCTTTCTTGCCCTCTTATCTTTGCAGCTGCCTTTCTTGCTGCTGGCAATAAGAGAGACTTTGTTATTTTGTTCTGATTAGTTTAATCTTTCCCTTCTTTTAGAGAGGAGTTAGAGTGGGTGCTGAATAGCATGCAAATTAAAACATTGGTCGGGAGGTGTGTGTGTGGCGGTGAAGTAAAAATTCCTGTGGTTGGTTCTGAAGCAGGTTTCACTCAGGAATTTCCAAATGTTGTTCCTTCTAAGGGAAAAAAACAGAGGGCTGTGGTTTCTGTGGTTTACACAGCTCTCAACCTCCAGTATTCAAAGATGCTCCACATACCTCTAGATCACCTGAAAATAAGGTGTAAAATGATTAGAAAGCGACAAAGCCAAACTGAACCAAATCAAGCAAATCCAGCAGAGATCTTTGCAGCTCCTAGTTGATTGGATAGGGCTAGGTGATGGGTTGGACTGGATGATCTTGGAGGTCTCTTCCAACCTAGCTGATTCTGTGGTTCTTGGAACAAGAAGCCTGATGCCTGGGGTGGCATGGTTGTGGTCTGAGGGATTTGATGGGTGGACGGCGCTCCTGTGCTTGGAGATTCGGAGTTCTGAAGCCAAGGTCCTTGTGACACTCAGTGTCATAAATCCTGCTCTCTTTCTGCAAGATAAGGCATGCTGATCCAGATGTCTTGGCCAAGTGCCAACACAGACAGCTACATCCCATCTAATGCAGATTTTCCCTGCTCTTCCCATTGATGAGTGACTCCAATTTTTAATATTTAAGAGGCTGGCTCATGTTGGTGTACTCTGCTAAACAAACAGGTTACTTCACACTAGAAGTAGCTGCATTTCAGCAGGTCAGTGTGAATAGGAGTTGGTTGGACTGGATCCTCACAGGTCACTTCCATCCCCCAACCATTCTGTGATTCTGTCATCTGCCTATGGATAAAAAGTCCATAGAAGTAGAAAATTACTTCGTTTCCTCTTAAATGAGGCTTGGATGATCCACTCACAGTGATTAAACTGCCTACCATGCACTGAAGAACCTTCATATTTCATCTAGAGCAACACTGGACCAGTTGTCCTCAGCTCTGAGCTTTTCTTGTGGATTTTCAGCTGTGATTTTTTTTACCTTGTCTGTGTAACATTCAAGAATAACTATAGAGATCTATTCTGGATAGCACCTTGGATCTTGATTTATGCAGACACATCAGTGCAGCCCAGCACTGATTTCAGTGCTGTTTTATGTTGTTGACAGTGCTTGCTTGGGTTGAAGAACCAGAGCTCTTCGTCTTGAACAACTCTGAGCAAGCTGATCTCTAGTGGAAGGTGTCCCCTGCCCATGGCTGGGGGGCAGGGTTAGAACTAGATGACCTTCAAGGTTCCTTCCAATCCAAACCATTCCATGAGTCTGTGATCTAACCAGAGTAAGTCGTCTCAAAGAAGCATGTCACTAGCACTTTACAAGTGATAGTACCTTTTGTTCTTGTGGCAGGTGGCTCTTTTTTCTATGTCAGCCCCTTAAACCATTTATTATCCATCAATACCAAGCTGTTGGGGTTGCTTTTTCCCTCCTTTGCATGTGCTGCTTTCCCTTTCCCAAACAATTAATCTTTTCCCAATTACACTGCCATCCCATGAGGGTATTTTACATGCTCCACTGGTACTCAGTTGCTAAACTCTGCTAGTATCTGTTTCTAACCCAGAAAGATGAAACTAATTGTCATTGGTAGTGATGAGAATAATCTCCATGTCTGATGGGCATTGCAAGCAGGAGGATTATTTGGTTTGGTGTTCTGCACGGAGGTATCGATCTGGCACAACAATCAAATTAGCTGGGTTAAATCCTGCCCTTATGCAGCCTTTTCTGGGACAAGTTTCTTACCTGACAGGGACAGACCTTTCCTCCAAGGCTTTGGTTGTATGATAAACAAGACAAGTGTGTATCTTCCTTGGTTGTTCCTCACAGAGCTTAGTGTTGTGCTGGGGAAATCAGGGTGGAGCCATGAGCCTTAAAAGACCCAGAATCCAAATGTGGTTTTGTTTGGTTTTTTTTTTTAATCCATAATATCTGCCCTTATTTTTACAGTTCAAATATTTAAAACAAATCTCTTGATGTTTTCCATTTCTACCATCCACAAGAAGTAAACTCTCATAAATCATGATTTAAAATGTGTCAGGAAGGAATTTAATGAATAGAAAGTCCAGCTACTGCAAGCAGTGGAGATGGAGCAGGACAGTTCAGCAGCCAGAAGCTCATAGAATTACAGAACTGGTTTAGTTGAAAAAGACCTCTAAGATCAAGTCCAACCATCAACCTGAGACTATGATGACCATTAAATCATGTACTAGAGTGCTATGCCACACCTGGAGGTGTCTTAAATACCTCCAGGGATGATGACTCCACCACCTCCTTGGGCAGCCTGTCCCAATGCCTGACCACTCTTGCAGCAAAGTGATTTTTTGTCATGGCCGATCTAAACCTCCCCTGGCACAATGTCAGGATGTTTTCTCATCTTTTCCTAGCTTCCTTTTCTCCAGACTAAACACCCTTGTTCACTCAGCCAGGGTGCCTTGTTCTCCAGACCCTTCACCAGCTTTGTTGCCCTTTTCTGGACCCACTCCAGCACCTCAGTGTCCTTGGAGTGAGTGGCGCAAAACTGACCCCAGGGCTCAAGGCATGGTCTCACCAGTGCCCTGGAAGGAGTAGCAAAGTTACCCACGTAACTGTCTTAAATGAGTCCCTGCTGACTCAGGGGGGGTTGGACTAGATGACCTTCCAAGGTCTTTTCCAACTCAAAACAGTCTATACAGCTCTATGATTTTCCCTTACCGATTCTTCTCCTCTTGTCAGTCTGCAAATCATGGTGTATTTAAAGTACAAAGACTCTCCGGGCTCCTTAATCCTGAAAAGCTCAGTGTGAAGTTGGGAAAAGAGAAGTGGAAGAAAGAGCTTGGATCCAATTTCCATTTTTTAGAAGTTTAGATAAGGAAATGCTGTTTGGTGAAGAGAAGCCAGGCCAGGGTGGGATGTAAAAACGATTTTGCAGCATCCAAGCATTAGGGAAAAATGGGATAAGAGGCCCAGGGAACCCTGGACTCCCAGAGAGATCAAAGAGAAGACGGAACACTTAGCTCACTGCTGGTGGAGCACATCAAGATGAAGCACCCTAGGAAACTGCAGTGACCTGTGGACAGCTTGGTTGTCCTGCAGAGGATGTTGCTTGATCAGTCGTGTCTCTACTCCACAGCTGCAGTAAGGAAGGCCTTTTTCCATGAAAGAGTAGCTTATTGCAGGTTTGTTTGTGTTCATCTTTGCATCTGCTGTCACTGGAGGCTGCTACTTGGGTTGAAAGGATTGTCAAGAACTGGCCCATTCCCCATCACTGGAGGGGTTTCAAAGCTGCAGAGATGTGGTGCTGAGGGACATGGCTTAGGGGTGACCTGGCAGTGCTGGATCAGTGTTTGGATTTGATGATCTTAAAGATCTTTTCCAACCCAAACAATTTGGTGATTCTGTGAATGAGTTCTGCAGGTTCTGGGGAGCTGTGTCTGCTGCAGTACCAGAGAGCTCCCAAAGCTTCACTCAGTCCTAACTAGCGTCTGTCTTGGTGGGATTTTCCTCACCCACGTAGCTTCTCTTCTGGTGCCCATTTCCCTCCCAGTTTGGGGATTCTTTTATCCTTCAGTTAGAGCCTCCTGCCAGCATTGCTGTAAGAGTACACAAGAAACATGCAGGTTAAGGAGGGGCTGGTGTTGTGGTAAATTAGAAGCTTTGCACAAGTAGCTGGTATGAGCTGACAGTTGTCCCTGTGACAGTCCCAGGATGGGTTTAGCTCAAGTCCCACATGCAGACCATGGTTCTGTGCCCCAATTCCTCCCTGCTGGATAACTGACATGTTGATAACTACTCTGTTTCCTGAGACAGCTCCCAGTGGTTCTAGGTTGGACCTCACTCATTGCTCTCTACAACTCCCTGCAAGGAGGTTGCAGTGAGGTGGGGGTTGGTCTCTTCTCTCTAGTACCAGGTAATAGAATGAGAGGAAATGGCCTGAAATTGTGCCAGGGGAGGGTTAGGTTGGAGACGAGGAAAACATTTCTTTCCTGCAAGGGTAGTCAGAACAGACTGCCCAAGGAGGTGCTGGAGTCACTGTCCCTGCGGGTGTTCAAGAAATAGGTGGACATGGCACTTTGGGACATGGTTTAATGGCCATGGTGGTCTTAGGTTGATGGCAGGACTCAGTGATCTTAGAGATGTTTTCCAAGCAAAACAATTCTATGATTCTGTGACTAGATGATCCCCAGAGATTCCTTCCAAACCCCACATGCTGAGATTGTGAGATTCATCAGGGCTGTGTGGAAAACCCTTTGAGATCATTGTTTGGAGGATTCTGTGGCATCAAAACGTGAATCAGTTTTGGGTAGAGCATGGTGCAGAATGCGCTGGCTGAGAAACCACACGTGCCATGTGGTCACCGAGTCCATCTGTCCCTCCTGCCTGCAGGGTTTTGGTGGCTGAGCACAGCAGGTTTTGTAAACTAAGAACCTGTTTTCTTTGTATCTAGTCAAAGGGTTTTTCTCTTTTTTTAAACACTTCTTGAAAAATCTCTGAACTGCTTCAAGAGAACATCTTAATGTATTTCTGACATTAGCTGCTTCTCCTCCAGAACGGTTTTGCTCTGAATCTCTTTGAGCCTGGCTGTTATTTTGAACATGGCTAATTCCCTCAGTGACTAAGCTCTTAGATAATAGGACAAATTCATCAAGTTTGCTCGGTCTCCCATAGCTTCCATTGTTACGAAAAGGCATTTTATGGAGGGGAAAAAATACTAAAGTTGTCTACTGGAGAATGTGGACAGGGAATAGTGAGACCAAATCTAGAGTGTTGGGTCCAGGTCTGGGCTCCCCTGGTCAAGAGAGCAAGGAACTACTGTCGAGAGTCCAGCAGAGGCTGCAAAGATGTTTAGGGGTCTGGAGCATCTCTGTGAGGAGGAAAGGCTATGAGAGCCCTGGGGCTGTTGAATCTGGAGAAGAGCAGCCTGAGAGGGAATCTGATTAGTGTTCAGCAAGAACTAAATGGTAGAGGGCAAGAGGATGGGGCAAGACTCTTGTCAGTGGTACCCAGTGATGGGACAAGAGGCAACAGGCACAAAGTAAAACCCAGGAGGCTCCACCTGAACAGGAAGAGAAACTGGTTTGCTGTGAAGGTGCTGGAGCCCTGGTTGCCCAGAGACGTGGAGTCTCCTTCTCTGTCCCAGATGTACATTGTGATCCTGGGCAGGCTGCTGTGGGTGACCCTGCTTTAGCAGAGGGGTTGGACTGGATGATCTCCAGAGATCACTTCCAACCCCCACCATACTGGGATTCTGTGAAGTGAAGCCCAGTTGCTGACGCAGAGCTCTGGTGATCTCCCTCTGAACCCAAACTGCTGCATTCATGTGCAGAAATGCTCTGTTCAGAGGGGATCCCAACTTCTGTCTGCCTAACTCTGCCATGCTACAGAATTCCTTGGATTTAACTTAAGGTGATGTTGGGCATGCAGTAAATGCCACTGCAGCGTCTCTGCTGTAGTTGTTTCCAGGTTGCAGGCTGAAGTGCTCAGAGCTCCTGGTTTAGGTAACATAGCAAACCTCAGCTCTAGCCCCTTGGATTTCTGCGTTGGCGCTGCCGATTAACAAGGCACAAGTGCAGTTTGTGCTTCTTGAAGGAGCCAACGCAGCACCAGATTCTGTTCAGAGCCTGTGGAGTTCAACCCATGGCCTCCAGTAGGCAGGTTGATCCCTGTGATCCCACCCAGCTGGTGTCCCTTTGGCTCACCACAGTCACACATTGTCATGAGCGGTCGGCAGGAGGGCAGCGCTGGTTGCTCCTGGAAGGATGTTCTATGGCAGCAGATGGGGACCACAGCCTGTCAGAGCTCCTGCTGCAAGTGATCCCACTGAGCTGGGGTGGAATAGGCAATGAAAGTGGCTGGCACTCATTTCCCTCTTTTGGAGAAAGAAAAAGCTATAAACTTCTCCTTCCTTTCTAATGCTGCTATTACTGCTGATAAAAATGCGTGGTTTATGTTCTGTTCCTCCATCCACTGATATCCAGCTGGAATTCCTACTTCATTAGCTTGTCACGCATCGTTTTCTTCATTAAAACAGTGCCAGGTTTGAGAGGCTGCTCCCTCTGCTTTTTTTTTGGGTGGGGAGGCAGAGTGAGTGGGAGAAAATGATTTATATGGAAAGTATCTAATTCTCTAGGTTAATTTGTGTGAAGAACATGAGACCCATGGGTCAGCCTCTTAATAAGATGGCTTTTGCTGTGCTCAGTGTCTTGACAAGCAGAAAACAAGGCAAGCTACAGCCAACAGTGTCACAGAAGAACTCTGCCCTAGTGACACCACAGCTGAAGTGGTGTCCATCCAGTTCTGGGCTCCCCAGGTCAAGAAGGGTCATGGAACTACTGGTGAGAGACAAAGATGCTGAAGGGCCTGGAGCATCTATGTGAGCAGCAAAGGCTGAGAGCCCTGGGGCTGTTGAGCCTGGAGAAGAGCAGCCTGAGATGGGATCTGCTCAGTGCTCAGCAAGAGCTGAAGGGTGGGGGGCAAAAGGATGGGGCCAGACTCTTCTCAGTGGTGTTCAGTGACAGAACAAGGGACACAAACTGCAACCCAGGAATTTTCATCTGAACACAAGGAGGAACTTATTTGGTGTGAGAGTGCTGGAGCCCTGGAGCAGGCTGCCCAGAAAGGCTGTGGAGTCTCTTTCTCTGGAGAGATTCCTAATCCAGCTGAACATTGTGATCCTGGACAAGCTGCTGTGGGTGCCTTTGCTGTAGCAGACAGGTTGTAGAGTTGATCTCCAGAGCTCCCTTCCAACCCCTACCATGCTGGGATTCTGGGAAGGGATAAGAAAAGGGCAATTTCTTTCCACCCTCATTCTCTTGTGTGAAGCAGGGTTGTGACTTCTCCTTCCATCTGCCTTAGCTTTGTGACCTGACTCTCAGTAAGTCATGGGACCTGCCTGGGCTCAGCTTTCCTGACATGCACATGGTAGATAATTTCCTGTTTCCCTCAGAGAGTGCTCAGGCTGACAGAGCAGCAGCAAGAGGCTGAATAACAATTCCCAAGGAGTGTGCTGCATCAGGACTCTCCAATTCATAACCCTTTGCATTTCTCTTGGTTCACTGAGGCAGGACCTGATTTGGCCAAGGCCATAAGCAGCGCTGGTGCGGGAGGGAACTGTTTGGAGGAGAGGGAAGAGTCCTGGTGCTCATTAAACACAGGCTTTGTGCAAGGTGAGACAGTAAAGGCAGAAAGCAGAACCAGAAACTTCCTTTTTGCCTGCTTTCTCCTCTGGGTGGTTTCTAGGATTGCTCTTGAGCAGGTGCATCGTGGACCAAGTTGTTTCCATCCTGCCTTGCCTCTTGCTCTTGCACTGCTGATTGCTGGACCTCTGCAGGCTTAGGCAAAGGGAAACACTCTGTGAGATAGGCTTTTGAACTGCATGGGAAATGTGATGTGTTGAATTTCAGAGGACCTTCCTGGCCTGTTGCAGAGATGGCTGTACTTCTTATTGCACTTACCACTTTGTCCAGGCATGTGGTAGTGGGAAGATTTCTGCAATTTGATGTCAGAAATGAGTGCATTCCTGTAAGAACTCCTCTAAGAGTGCCTGGGGGGAGCAGTGGGAGGAAGAGGCTTGTCTTGGATGTTTCTGCAGTCTGAGCTTTGTTTTTCACCTTGTTTCCAGGCTCAGCTGCAAGCCCACAAGCCTGAGAAGTCAAATGCAGAAGTATTCCTTGAGGCCAGGGTGGTTTTTTTTTCCCTCTTCCCAGACAAAAGAGAGCTTATATAAGGTTAACATGAACATCTGCATTCAATAGGTCCTTATGTCAGTCCTGAAGTCTTTCTCTGTGACCAGGGTGATTGGCATTACCACACCTGATTTTTGCTTGATTTCAGAGTTGGTTTTTTTCCTGTTCTTTGTCAAAACTGGGAGTCTGAGGATGCTTCTTTAGAGTTCAGGCTGGAGTATGGAGCAGATGCAAGGGGAAGAGAAAGCACTTCAAACATGATTGCTAGGGGCAGGAGATTTTAGTCTGCCTTAATGCTTTGAGTTCATATAAACTTAAAAATAGAAGTTTTGTTTGTTCTCACCACAGTCAAAGGAGGAGAGTGGATTCAGTCCCCCCAGACAGGCTCGTTCCAGCCTGATTTGTGTGATAAGAACATTGCTTCTTGTTGCTCCCCCAGGGCTGGGGCAGAGCTGTGCAGGTGTCCATATATGGCACATCATGGCAGCAGGGGCACCCTAAGCCATGCCAGGATGCAGGTGACACCTGGTCAGGGTGCTGTGGAAGAAGCATCTGGGCACCTTGTAAGACAACACTGAGAAGGCTTTTGCTTTATTTCCCCCTCCCTCCCCCTCCTTCCCAGCATCATGTAAGTGCTTTAATTCTTTGGCAGAGGAAAGAGCACCATCTGCTGAGATGCTGGGTCTGTTTGAGAAGGAACCAGAACTAACTGAGGTCTGGAGATGTGGTCTAAGCCAGCCTTGGTTTGTATCAGATATGTTGCTACTGCCCTTTGCTCGCGGGGTTAAGAGCTGTTGATCTGCAGCATGGTTGTTATTCGAGGTGGGGGTTACACAAGTGTGTCACAATCTCCCTGTCCCATCTCTGATTGTTATCTGACTGTTTGCATTAAGGGAAATTGTTGAAAATGAATGAACCTCTACACTGGGGACATCACTGTGGTGTGGGTCCTTTCTTGTTTTCAGAGATAAAGTGAGGAATGGTAGTAACAAGTGATAGGATGAGTGGAAATGGCCTCAAGTTGCACTATGGGAAGTTTTGGTTGGCCATTAGAAGAAACTTCTTCACTGTAAGGGTTCTAGAAGACTGGGAACAGGCTGCCCAGGTGGAATCCCCATCCCTGGAGGTGCTTCACAGAGGCAGAGATGTGGTACTGAGGCATATGGTTTAGCACCAGATTTGTTAGAGAATGGTTGAACTTGATGTTAAAAGTCTTTCCCAACCAAAATAATTCTGTGATGCTATGATTCTGCTATGGCTTGCTTGAGTTCTGTGTGTCTTTGTATATAGTACCAGTGGTCAGGCTGTGGAGGTCACTGTGATGCTCCCTGGTTTTTGGTAAAAGTCTTGGGTTTATTTTTTCATGGAGTATTTAGAGCAGTGACTCCAAGATGCTCAGGTCCATCCCCACAGCCTCTGAGCTTTGTCTGCTGCTCTTGGCCAGACGTAGCAGCGCAGTGGCAAACTCAGCCTCCAGCAGTGCCCCACGTCCTCTAAACATTGCAAAAGAGGGCTTAAAAACTGCACTTCTCTATTCTCACACTTTTAGTCTTGCTGCAAGAACAGTTTGCTTCAGGAGCTCTTCAGTTTGCTCTGATCTCTTCCCCATCCACCTACTCTCCCACTTCACTGCTTAGCAGGGTCCCAACTCAGCCTTTTCGTATGTACTTATTTCTCAGGTCTTTTTATGGCTCACCAGCTCTTGAGATCATCCTATCCTTGCCCACCTCTGCCTCTTGTCTTTCTGTAATGGTATTTTCTCTTAGGTCTGTGAATTAATCATTTGCTTCTCTGTGTTGTGGATTCTTGAAACATGCGGTGCAGTTTATGGAGCATGCTGGGAGAAGCCACCCCACTGCTTTGTTTGCCTCTCTGGTGGAGAGGCTGTGGGAGGGAGGACTGGGGCAGAGAGTGAGATGGAAAACATCCTTCTAAGGGAGATGTGGAGAGCAAGGAAAAGGAAGTAGTAGAGGAAGTTACTGGAAGAAAGTCCCAAGTTCATGTGGATAAGGAGGAAACTTTGCATTGGAAGGATGGGGTGGACAGGCAGGATGAGGTGAGCGTCTGGAAAGATAACTTAAACTCCCCAAATGAGCCTCCTGACATTGTCTGCAGAGATATTCGTCCGTTAAGGGTTGGACTTGATGATCTTAAAGATCTTTTTCCAGCCCAAATGATTCCATAATCTGTCGTTCTATTTTGGGTAAGGAATTTTAAGTATTTGGGGATTTTAAAGGCTTTTTGTGAAGCCAGTCCACAAACACAGAAGATTACAGAGATTCTCAGGGGAAACCTGCCCTTTGCAGCAGCTCTGCAGCCCGTGGTGGTTCCTCCCACCTGGCTGGAGGATGAGAGCAGAGAAGAGACAGAGGCAACTCCCAGTTTAAGAAAATCCATCTTTTGGGAAAACTAGCAAATCATAATCCCTCTGACCTTTAATCTCCAAACTCTTGACCTTAATTCCTGCCTAGATTTAGAAAACATAATTAATTTGCTGCTCTCCTCATGATCTCTCATGAAGTCAAACCTTGCATGGGTGCCTGACGTTGGGCATGAGAGAGCAGTTGCCCAACTCCTGCCCACGTGTCCCTGGGTGCTGTCATTGTTTGTTGTTCTTCAAGAGAAGCATTAAATTAAAATGGAAAGTTGAAACAGCTCTCATGGTGTCAGATAGCTCTCTACAGCTCCCTGAAAGGACACTGGACCCAAGTGGGGATTGGTCTCTTCACCCTAGGAACAAGCGACAGGATAAGAGAATGTGGCTTCGAGTTCCCCTAAGGGAGATATAGGTTGGATGAGAGGAATAATTACTTCCCCTTAAGGGTTGTTAAGGCCTGGCCCAGGCTGCCCAGGGCGGTGGTGGAGGCTCCATCCCTGGAGGGGCTTCAAAGCCTTGTAGATATGCTACTGAAGGGCAAGGTTTAGTAGCCACCTGGCAGTGCTGGATTAATGTCTGGACTTGATGATGTTAAAGATCTTTTCCAGCCAAACTGGTTGTGTAATTCTGTGAGAACACAGCTGCCTCTCCATGTCCCAGGAGATTGCTGCAGTGGAAGTGGTCAGTCTGCACAGGGATCTACAGCAGAACAGGGAAGTGGAGCTGAAGCCCTGCACTGCCTGGACTCTCCTGCCAGCTCATGTGGACACGGCCTGCCTGTCACTGGGAGGGGGACTTAGAGGACCTTTAAGCATTCACATTTTAGCTCCTCTCTGTGTGTTAGTTTAGCTGAACCAGTAGGTTGTGCTAATTGCTGGAGACGTCCATTGGAGGGAGTTGTGGTCCCATGGCTGAGCACAGAAGGGATGAAGGCTCGGCATCATCTGCTTCAGGGGCTTACCTCAAATTCATGACGTAGCATCCCTGATGTTATGGTAGGACCCTTCTGTGTTGTGAGTCCAAAATGGTCGGATGTGAAGAGGACTTTCCCAAGCCAAACAGCTGCACGATCTGTACATGCTGATTTCTGGATGATGTGATCTGTGGGTGGAAGCTCTGGCTCCTTCCTTACCTGACAGACCCAGAGCAGAGCTGCTGAACGTCCAAACCTCTAAACCTCTTTCTCCTACAGAAGCATGTCCACTGATCTTGCATTAGAAGTCATGCTCCTGAAAGCTGCTGTAGTCTCAGGGGCATGTGCTGCAAAGCTGGGATTTTATATAACTATGTCCAATCTTTTCTTTCTGCCTTCCCCCAGTTTAGCTCTATAGGGTTAGACCAAACTCCTCAGAAAACATGAAACTTGGTGGTGGTTTGATGCAAATCCCTTCTGTGGAGGTGGTGTTTGTCATTGCAGCTTCCAGGAGAAAGCATCATCCAGTTCATAGTAAAATTAACAGTTAGTACATGCAGGAGGCAGGGGGAATTATATAAAGCAGCAAATACTGGTGGGAATACTGGGAGTGGAATTGAAATGGAAGCCTCTGTGCAGTAAAGCTGAGCTGAGCACTCATGGTGGCTGGTGGACACACACCTTCCACCAGAGCCAAGTGTTGGCAGCTGTATGTGGGGAGGCGCTGTCCTGCCTCGTGTTTTGAGGTGTCTACTCTGGAGCAGCACCTAGGGGAGGATGGATTTTGGGGTATTTGCTCTGGAGTGTGACTGGAGAGGATGGATTTGGGGGTGTTTGCTCTGGAGTGTGACTGGAGAGGATGATTTTGGGGGTGTTTACTCTGAAGCAGGACCTGGGGAGAATGGATTTTGCTGCATTTTCACTGGAGCAGGGCAGATATGGGGACATTTGCTCTGGAGAGGACTGAGAGGACAGATTTTTGGGTGTTTGCTCTGGAGCAGGACCCGAGGAGGATAGCTGCTGCTCTCCTCCAGCCCCCCCAGCCAGGCAGGAGGGCTGGGGGTCTCCGCAGCCATCGCCCTGCGCTCTGCAGCTGCTGGTGACGCAGAAGCTGTAGGTGGGGAGCGGGCTGGTGGGGGACCTCCTGCCTGCAGCTGGCAGGGGGCTGGCTTCATTGCCTCTATTTATAATCTCTGCCCTCCCCTCTGCTGTGACTGGCTCAGCTCTGGCAGAATGACTGCCTGGCACAGTGCTGGCAATGAAATCCTCCCTCTCAGCTACGGAAGGAGCTAGTGAGCATGTGTGGTAGACACTGCAACTTTTTCTTCTCGATATTTCTTAGGCCTCTGCTTCTATTTGCCCAGTTTTTGGTCTGCCTGTCTATATGCAATGGCATGGAGGAGTCTGCTTTGAAATGCTTCCTGTTCTGGGCTTGAACAGGATACAAAGAGCTGAGAAAGCAAGGGAAGGGGCCGTGTCTGCAGAGGTGTCTGTGGACAGGTAGAACATCTCGACTTTGCTTCCCACCAAAGTAAGGATGAAGCTCAGACTGCACTCTAGACACAGGCTCCCACAGTGCTGGTTGCAGTGCAGAGGAGTTTATTAACTGACCATAAAGATGCCTCTAAATTTGGACCAGTTTTTTGTTTTGGAGAGGTCACTGTTATTACTGAGATTGAAACTGGAATTTCCTGGATGTTTGTAGGACTTGGATCTTGGGAAAGTATCTGTATTGTTTTGGGAAAAGATGGGAATAATAATCAGTATTCCACAGCTATTATATGTTTGCCTTTCTGAGTAGTCTAAAATGACAGACTGACTGTCCCAAAAATGCACACTTGATAGGAAATGGAGGTCCAGAAGCTGGAGGGCAAGCTGGGGATCAGGAATTCCATCATCTGGACACAGCCTGGCAGGTGTGGTAATGTGGCAACAGGTTTAAAGCTAAATAACTAGGCAAAAAAATGATTTTCACTGGACTTCTAGATGAGAAATCCTCTGCTTGAACAGAACAGACAGACTCGGTTGCTGGGGACAGCCTCTGTCTTTCAGTTAGCACATAAAAACCACAACCAAACATTGCTCCATGCAGCCCACCCTCTGCATCTGAGAACACATGGTGCAAAACTGATCAGAAATGAGGAGGATGGTGCCTCAGGCCTTGCAGAAACCACCAAGTCTCTATGTAGGCAGAGCAGGGAGGGTAGTGTGGAGCCCCAGTCCTCGCTCACCCAACGAGAGCTCTCCTTAGATGGTGCTTGGGAGTGCATAGAGAAGAATTCTCCTTCTCTAGCAACCCAAATAGCAAAGGAAGAAAAATGAAATAAGCCTTCCAG
Organism: Pogoniulus pusillus; assembly: GCF_015220805.1. Lineage (NCBI taxonomy): Eukaryota > Metazoa > Chordata > Aves > Piciformes > Lybiidae > Pogoniulus > Pogoniulus pusillus. The sequence goes on from NC_087282.1 coordinate 12,478,627, forward strand.
TGGAAAATTAGTAATGGTTTGCATGGTGAGGTGGGGTGGGAGCAGAATCACACCTGTCCCTTCCCCAGGTGCTAGGCACAGAATGTATCCACCCTGGAGGGATGCTGTGATGGGATGAAAGGCTGTGGGTCGCTGACATTAGCCGTCTCCAGGCCCTGTCTGCTCAGGTTTAAACATGAAAGTTCTCCTGAACTCTGGTTGCTGCTAGAGAAGAATATAGGCCCTTGTTTGGTGCGTGTTGGCCTTATGTGCAGATGTCCTGGGCACGTTTGGAGGAGCAGGTTTCCTGTAAGGTGCTGGTGATCAGCCCCCATACACAGGTTTTAATGTGGAGCAGATTCATTGCCACAGTTTCTGTATTTATCTTTGGGAAAACCATTTGCTTTTCCCAGCTGAGCACATCTCTGTGTATGTGATGCTTCACCAAGGTAACTGCTGGTTCTGGGCTCTAAGGAAGAGCTTTGGGATAGCAACTGGCACCTAGACTGTAAACCCTATATGGATAGGAACCAGCTTTCCTGGCTGCTGGAGAAGCAATAAAGATCCCTCATCCTGTCCTCTCCCTTACCCTCTTTTATCTGTCTTTATCTGTAGGAGTGTGGGGAGATTTAGACTGGATATTAGGTAGAAATTCTTTACAGCGAGGGTGGTGAGACACTGGAACAAGCTGCCCAAGGAGGTTGTAGATGCCCCCTCCCTGGATGTTAAGTGTTCAAGACCAGGATGAGGCCTTGGTCAGCCTGGTTTAGTGGGAGATGTCCCTGCCGATGGCAGGGAGATTGGAGCTAGAGGATCGTGCCTTCCAACCTAAACCATTCTATGCATCTATGACTCAGAATCCCGTTTAACCCTTTCACAGAGAACCCAGAGCAGCGCCGAGGAGAGGCTCTGCCATGGATTCAGGACGGGATGATGTGCACAGTATGGTACAGAGCTAAATAGTGCTTCCCCCTAGCAAATCCCCGCATCACAGGCTCACGATCCATTTCCAGGTTGCCTTTCGTGTTATTTTGGCCGCTTTTCTTCCTCTCTCCTGCTGTTGCCTCCCCTACCTGGTGTGAGCAGGCTCCTACCAGCACCACTGGCTCTTTTGGCTGGTGTTTAGCCATCAATCCGTCCGAGGCTCGGCGCAGGCGGCACCGGCGGGGCAGCCGCGTCCCCGCCGTCCCCAGGCAGCAGTGCAGCGGGCATCTGCGTGGCACAGCGAGCCGGGAGACGCCTTCCTGGAGCTCGGCGCTGCCTTCCCACCGCCACGGCTGCCGGCTCGTCCTGCTGCCGGCTCGTCCTGCTGCCGGCGCGGAGGGACGCGGCATGGCTGCGCGCTGCTCGCCGGCGCGGCGGGCGGAAGAGCCGCGTATTTATGGAGCCAGCGCTTCCTTCTGCCTTTGACTGACAGCCAGGATCCCGTCGCCGCCTGGTCACTGGAGCTGATTAGTATGCGGAAGGGTCCGCCTCGCACCGAGAGATGCAGCCGCAGCAGCTTGCAGAGCTGTCACACTCACCCAGGCTTCTTATCTGCACTGGCTTGACGAATTAAAAAGCCAAGGCAGCCAGCAAGAGAAAGACCGGGAGAGAGAGGGGGGAAGAGAGAGAGAGAAGCTTGCAGACAGCGCTGGCTTTCTTTTCCTAAAGGAAGGATCTGCATCCTAAGTGCTCACTGGTTGTGATGATGCTTCACTTAGCGGGCTCCAGAATGAGCTAGAGACAGCACATAGGGGAGAAACTCAAAGCCAGACCACAAAGCATTACGAACCAAAAACCAGGAACAGTTTTCTCCTCTATTCTAGCATGGTGGATGTATGGACAGTCTTACAGAGCAGAGGTTGACTTCTCCAAATCTGCCAGCCCCACATCTTGAACACTACAGTGTTCTGCATTGCACCATGACCTTGGATGTTCAAACGGTGGTCGTTTTTGCAGTGATTGTGGTGCTATTGCTTGTGAATGTCATACTCATGTTCTTCCTGGGCACTCGTTAAATGGATTTTTTCTCCTGAGCTGTTGGGGGCAACTACTACCACTAGCAATTCAACAAGAGAGCAAGAGCGAGCGAGAGAGAGAGAGGAGGGAGAGAGAGAAAGAGAGAGAGATTTCTTACTGAGGGGGGAAACGAGCTTCAACATGGCCTCGCTGTGATATGTATGACGTTGGTATATTATCTCTCCCTAAATCTTTTGTCATGTCTTGTCTTTTAAGTATGCCTGTAAGTGTAGCTGCTTTTTTTTCCTTTCTTTTCTTCTTTTTTTTTCTTGAGTTTTAAATGTGATAAATAATAGTAATCCAGTCCTGGATCGTTCTGTGCTAGCCAGATAGAGCTCTACATCTTCAGTTAGAAGCAGTGGGGATATCTCTGTCTGGGGTAAGCACTGGCTGTGATGTTTTGCTTCCTTGAAAATAGAGGCTGAAGTTAAGGAGAAGTAATTTTCTTTCTTGTATGCAATTTTCCAGCAAGCAGTTGATGTGTAATGTCTGTCAGAGTAACCATGTAGCTGCCAGGTGAGAGGTGCTGGGGTGTGCAGTGGAATTGAGCTCTGGACGTTTTCAAGGTGGTGGTGGGGGGGGGGGGGGGGGAGGAGATGAGAAATTGCTAAAGGCTTAAATCTTTGCTGAGATAACATTTAGCCACAAGAGGAAAAAAAAAGGGGGGGGGGGAGAGAACTGCTACTTTATTTCATTGTGCTGCCTTGATGATCCAACTTGATTTCTCAGTATTCAGCCCCAAGCCTCCAAATTCTGTATCCACACCGATGTAGCTTAGTACCTGTCTTTAAAGATGGGAGAGGAACTGAAACAACCTGCTGGGTTTGGTGTTTCCCCCCCCCTCTCCGATGTCTGTATCTGCTTTATGTCTCTGGAAATCGGGAAGGAAGGTTCTAAGAGGGGGAAAAAAAGAGGAATGCATGCTTTGTTTTTCCTTGCTGAAGTAACAGATTTGGAGGGATTGAGATTTGCTTTGGGTTTTATTTTGACTTTCTTTTGTCTGTATGTGTATAGATATAGTTGTTGGTAATATATGTAAGAAGGATAACAAGGTTTTGAGATGGGTTTCTTTCGGCATGACTTTATTTCCATTGATTTTCCTGAAAATGAAGTGCTAAGTTGTATGTTATGGGCTTTGAAAAGGTGTCCACTAGTTAGAGGTCCACTGCTGAGAGGTGTCTCACCCAAAATTGCAATGTTTACAGCTCAGAGACAGAGCTGGCTGTTCGGGGATTCCAGTGGCAGTGCGTGAAGTTTAGAGAGAATATGAAGGGAATGTCTGAAAAGAGTAATGTTTTCCTCTTGGAAATATGTCTCTGTGCTGCACTTCTGTTAGAAATCCTGTGGATTTGTTAGTTATTCTTTTCCCCCATAGGAAAGAAAAATCAGAATTGCTCAAAAGGGAAAAAAAAAAAAACAGTTTGAAAATGTTTGTATCTGTTGCTAACGTTCACTGGAAAGGCATTGCCTAGATAATTCACCTAGTTTGTGCTAATTCCAGCTCCCTCTTGTTTATCTGGTGGCCTCTATTAATCAGAAAGAAAATACTTATCGTGTAACTGAGTCCTAAAGATAGAGTTGGAGCGTCTAGGTGGAGACATAGTTATTTCCATGGCAGAATCTGTTTGCTGCAAGTTAAATGCATTGCTGGGCTTAGGAGCTGATTTTGGCTGCTGACGTGATTTGAAAGTGAGTTAAATGCTGCAAATTTGCCACTTTCCAAGCGGTTTTAGCTGTAAATTAAAGAGAATTTTCCTCCCTCCTCCGAGTTGTGGGGTGATAAGAGTCAGCCCCCAGGGCTGACAGAAAGCATTTAGTAGCAGGAGCCCATTTTAGTGGGTAGAAAAGCCGAGACCCAGATCTAAGCCCGGTGAAGATGCTCCGGTGCCTGCTGGATCTTTTTCCCTCTCTTCACTTGTAGCTGTCTGTGCAAGAGGTGTCAGCTTCACTTCCTCAGACCAGACACAATCTGCTTTTTACTTAAGAAAAACAAAGAAATTTGAATCTGAGGATGGTTTGGGCTGTTCAACAGCTCAAAGTGGCTTTATTTGCCCGTTCGCTGTCATGTGTCATTAGTTTTATGGGTTGCAGATTCTCCTGGAAATAAAAGAAATCAGCAAAGATCACTACAGAAAGCAGATCGATCAGAGAGCAGCCCAAAGAACATTTTCAGTGAGGTAGTTTTACAAGCTGGAGGAGGAAGGGTGGAAGAATGAGAGAACACCACCACCCACCCACCCCCAAAAAAAATCAAACCAGTAAGTTAAAAATGAGGAGCAACCACCTCTGAATGTTTATTTCCCTCAAGGTTAGCCCTGGTGTGGAGGTTTTACCCTTCAATGCCGTTTCCATGAGAAATAGGTGGTTCCGACTCTGCTTTTCCAGTGCTCTGTGGTCTGGAGCTGGCAATTCTGGGTGGGATTTGGGTGAGTGCATGGAAGCACCGGCACTTAGTACCACGTCTGTTGGAGCTGCTGTGTTCAGTTGTTGATTTCTCTCAGCGCCTTTCTCTTTCCTTCAGTGGCACTGTGTGATCTGAGGCTGGTGGTGGGGTGCACGGGGAGAATCAGGGTGTCCTGCACACTCGCTCACTGCAGGAGCGATCATCAGCTGGGAGCTGATGCTTTTTCCCGGTGTGGAACCTGCATGAGAGCAGTAGTGTTATTTTACTACAACTTCCTTACCTGGAATTACCTTGAAGGCTGCTTTCTGCAGAGCAATACAAGCCTGAAAGTTGGAAGCAGAAAACTTTGTTACTGTAGCAATACCACCCCTGTTATGTCAGACTTCGCCTTGGACTTCTGGGCACAAGAGGAAAGAAGCCTAAAAAGTGAGCAAGGAGTGGGGTTAAGCTTATTTAGTTTCCCATCCCCAGTCCTCAGTGGTTACCTTTTGAAGTAGGCCTTGAGCCACCTGACCCAGCCCCAATTCTGAAGTTGGGCAGCTGCAGTTTTGCCTTTTCCCAGCTTGCAGTAGAGCCTCAAGCTGCCTGCTTGGCAACAGCTCTTTGCCAGCTCTGTCCTGCCGTACTTTTCCTGAGCAGCTCAGTCTGTGACACTCTGCATTGAAAGATTTTGGAGGTGACAGCATTCCTAGTTGCTTGCAGTAGACCCTTCCTTCTACTCATAAGTGCTTGTGCTTGCAAAATTTGGGGGGTAATTTTTGTGCTGCAGAAGGTCTCCATGCAGTGGAGCTTTCCTGCTCTGTGGGACGATTCAGGTCATGCACGTTGTTGGATCTTGGGGGTAGTTTGGCCCCGTAAATCCCCCCTTATTTGTGGACATTGAGTCTGTGGGAATGCTCAGGCTCAGTGACAGGGAAGAAGGTTCATGCCTTTAAATAAATCAAAGTGCTGACCCGCTGGAAAAAACAACCCCAAAGACAAAACCTATTAATTTGTATGCAAATAGTGTCTCTGGAGCACATCCCATCCTTCCCAGTGATTGCTGCTGTGTGTTGGCTAAGGCTGGCTGCTGGCAGACCTGCCTTGCTGTTTGTCTGCTTGAGCAGGATTCGATGTTATTTGCCACAGGATTCAAGAAAATGCCTCTGACTGTATCATAGCAACCCTGTTTCACACAGTCCAGAAAAAGTCCGTTCCTCCTGAGCAGCAATCCGCCGGCGTCGAGATCCAGCCACCCTCCTTGCCGCGGGGAGAGGCTGCGCTGCTCCTGCCCTCGATGCTTCAGAACAAGCATCCGTGTCAGGACGATCCCTCTGATCTTAATGCTCTTTCGTTAAAGCTAATAGAAGGGTTTCTTTGTGGTTTGGTTAAAGGCTTCCTCCCCCACCCTCGGATGTTTCCCACCGCTGTTTTAAACCTCACATGACAAGTTAAGAGGGGGCCGGGGTCGCACTGAGGTCTCTGATGCAATGGCTCTTTTCTGTCCTGCCGTTTAGATTTTCCCCCCAGGATGGCAACGGCAGCACAGCACTTGCTTAGGCTTCGTACTGAGTGAAAATCTGCCCTGCTGTGGGAACCTAGAGGTGCTTTCTCATCCCGTAGCTAAATGTTGTTGAGAGCTGCATGTTCACCTGACTCCTGTCCCCCCCCCCGTCTGTTTGCATAATGTGCTTATATTTCTTTTTGGATCAGGTATTCAGTCCACAGCCCAACTGCTGTGTGTAATGTCTGAAGGAAAATTGCCAAAAATTCATGTAAGTTTTGGGTTTGGGTTTGTTTGGGGTTTTATTCTCTTTTTTTGGGGTGTCTGTGTTGTTTTATTTTGTGGCTAGAGCCCCTCTTCTGTCTTGCTCCTTTCATTTCAGTGTCGGTCCTTGGTTTCCGTATGTGAGGAGTGCTGGTTGTGCTGGGAGATGGGGTGTTCCTTGTGCTTGCTTGCTTGCACGTCTGTGTGGACGGTGCCTGTGGTGTATCTATATGTGCTATACGTTGTTGATGATGCCTCTGTGTTGGTGTGGAGGGTGGGGGGGTCTGAATTTTGCGTTTGCAATGTGTTGTCTTCTCAGTGGGCTGCGCTAATGGTGTTCGGTGTGCGTCTCCCAGTGTGATGTTCTGAGAGCTGTTCTGCTAAAACAGAGATTTGGCTCTTAGCTCCAGAATCACCAAGAAGTTAGGAATCCTTAGGAAAACTCCCTGAGGTTAGTAATTGTGCAATAGTCGTCCTAGTGTGAAGAGGATGGTTGTTGTGGGGCTTGCAGCAATAGTTCTGCCAGGTCCTGGGTTTGCCACTGATTCACTCCATGGCCTTGGACATGTTCCTTGTGGCTCCTCTTCCCAAGGTGTACCCAAGTCAAGTCAATTCCTATTTCTTTCCTTTCTACTGTGTCCTGTAGCTGCCCAGTGTTGTTGGGCATGGTGGTATGGGTGGTCAGTGTGTGTGCACCTATGTTGGCCCAGATGGATTTCACCTGCTGAAGCTGTTGTAAATGAGCAAACTGGAGTGATTTATGCTCTTCACTAAAAACAGATGCTCCTGGAGGAAGAGCTGCTGGAGGGGGAACCATGAGTTAGTTATTTTGTTGGTTATGGTTGAATTTATTTCCTGAGTGGCATTGAATCTTAATCTGAAGGAGCCCATAGATGGCCAAGTTGTCTCTAACCTCACAGTCCTCCTCACTAGCAAAGCATCAGGCAGCCTCCAGTGCTTATTTCCAGTTCTTACAGAGCTTTGATCCTGTAAACTCCACAGTGCTGGTGTGTTCACTGGGACATCTGAGCTCAGGGCAAAAAGCCCTCAGAGCTCTCCTGATGATGGCTGTGTTGGACTGGCCTGAAAGCTTCACTGCCTGAATTAAAGAGGGCTTTAGAGGGTGAAGAAATACCTGCATGAAAGTCTTTATAAAGAATTAGATCTGGAATTCAGCTGTAGTTTATTCACACAGAAATTTTCATAGGAGTGTGCTTCGGGGAACACAGGAGTGTTTGGAGGAGCTACTTCTGCTCTCATCACAGAGCCAGAGAAACTGAGGCACGTGGGAGCAGGAGCAAGGCTTGGGGCCCCACTGGGCTCTACTACCTCCTCTTGATCCTTTGTGGAGCAGGGCAGGCGTCGTGCTGTATGGTTTCTGTCTTGTCCCTTTGTATCTGAACCTTGCCTTTGGAGCGTCAGGAGAACAGGCTTGTGCCAGGGAGCCATGGGACAGGCAGTTTGCAGTGGTGGAGGATCTCCTGTGTGAGGCTGCAAGAGCAGAAGAGTCTGTGCGGGCCCACGTGGAAGATCTGTGTGGTGTAGTGCCTGCCCCTTCTTTCGCATCAGCTGAGACATATGGAAGAGAACGTATAGACTGCTGGCAAGGCTCGTGTTGCTATTTTGGGCAGCAGCTCGGGCTAAGTCAAGCCGAGCTGCTTTGCTCTGCCATCTCCTGTAAGTCTCCAAGGGATGAGCTGTTTCTCTGGCCCTGTCGCCGTCCTTCAGGATCTCACCAGCACTTGCAGGGCCAACACTCGTAGCACGATGGTGCTGGGGCAGCTGTGTTGTGGTGGTACTGTGGCCATGGAGGTAAAATTGTCTCAGGATGGAGTTTCAGCAGCAAGTCTCTCTTTTCTTTTTTCCCCCTTTCTTTATGGATTCAATCCAAAGCTAATTTTTAGGTCATTCATTGTTAGAATCATAATTGGTAAAAACCTCTAAGATTATCAAGTCCAACCATTAACCTAAGACTCCTGTGGCCACTAAACCATGTCTGAAAGTGCCATGTCTCCTAATTTCTTGAACACCTCCAAGGATGGTTATTTCACCACTTCTCTGGGTAGCCTGTTCCAATGTCTGTTCTTAGATGATCTCACTGCCCCACCAGCACAGCAGTTGTGTGCTCCAGTGTCTTGTCCTCCTCGAGTTAAGCTGCAAGGCCACATTACTCCTTTCCATGATTGTGCCCCAAGGATGTCTGTAGAAGGATTGCTTGGTCCTTCCTGCGTTGTTCCTGAGGGAAAAGCAGCATGTCCTACTATCCTCTTGCCTGTCCAGCCCATGGCCTCTCTCTACAGCCCTGCTTCCTGTCTCCTGTGGTGCCCTGTGCTGAGCATTCCTGCCTGGAATGATGAGGATTCTTGTGCATTCTTGTCGTTGGGTTTGCAACTCAGGTGGGGATCTCCCTCGGCATCCCAGATGTGCTCTGAAAGCTCAGTTGGCCTCAACAGCCATCAAGTTCAAATCCCTGGACGCTGCTGATGGGGTTTGATCTCACCAGTTCCCTCTGGATGCTCAAGGTGCTTGCCCTGGGTGTCTGTTTCTAAAGGGGTAGGCTGCTCTGGTGCCCGTTCTTTGCTCTTTAAGCTGCTCTGAATGAGCTTGGAGCTCCTGGCTGGGTGACAAGTTGCAGCTCACACACCTGAAAGATGCTGGGAGAGTAAAATGAGCCAAACTAGGAGGACTTTGTGTAAGGGGGATGGTGGTGGTGTGTTCTGATCATCAAAAAAAAAAGGCAGCATGGCATCAGCCACACAAATAAAAATGTAGAAAAAACCCCCAAAGGTCAGTTTTTTACCCTGAGAAGCCATGGGCCAAGTTGCTGGGTATATATATATAGAGGAAAGTTTCCTCAAGTAAAATTGTTCCATTTGGGAAAAACAAAGCAAAAAGCAATTAAAAAAAAAAGGCAGCAGACTCTGGCTGGTGTTATCAGAAAACAGGATTTTTCAGAGGATTTCTGTGGACCATGTTCCCCCTGTGAGTACTGGTGCACCCACTCTCCTCTATTGTACTCAGCATATCTGACAAGGTTTTCATCATCAACTGTGCTCTGAAGTTTGCTGTTCTGATACCAAATTTAGGCAAGGCTTGTTATCTGAACTTCTTTCTTCCTGGCTTGATAAGGTGCTGATTAATTTTATGCAACTCTCTGGCCTTATCTGGTTTGAGCTTCAGTCAGGTTTTAGTATGATCTTGGAGGAAGGAGATCAATCTTTAATGGTTGTTTTGAAGATGTATTCCAAAGGCATGTAGGCTTACTGGATGTTTGGGGTTTGCTGAAGTTCTGGGAGAGATCAGTTAAAAAGTCACAACTCTAGAACAGGTTTTGAGTCCGGATGAAGTTCCCGTGGAAACAAGAGCAAGCATCTTTTTTAGGATGGGCTGAGGGGAAGACATTGTGGTTCTCTACAGCTCCCTGAAAGGAGCTTGGAGTGAGGTGGGGTCGGTCTCTTCTCTCTTGTGTCAGGTGGTAGGAGGAGAGCAAATGGCCTGAAATCATGCCAGGGGAGGTTTAGGTTGGATATTAGGAACAGTTTCTTTTCTGTGAGGGAAGAGGCTGCCCAGCCAGGCGCTGGAGTCACCATCCCTGGAGGTATTCAAGGAATGTTTGGGCGTGGCACTTGGGGACGTGGTTTAATGGTCATGATGGTGTGGTTTAATGGTCATGATGGTGTAAGTTAATGATTTGGCTCGATCTTAGAGGCTTTTTCCAACCCAGGCAGTTCTCTGACTGTACAACCCTTTACGCAGCAGCTGGCTCTGACACAGCTTTAGGTATTAAACAAGAGTTGTTCTGCTCTGGGTCGCATGGGTGCAAAGTTGCTTGGAGAGACCAGAGTGCTAATGGTGCTCATGCATATGTGTGTACCTATGGGGCACATGGGTGAAGGAGAGGGACTCTGTCAGGTAAGGAGGGGCAGGGACAGCTCACAAATCTCCTCTCTGCCTCACACCACCAAGAAGGGCTGCGGGGGCTCAGAGTGCTGTACTGGAGAAGTGGCTTATGCTTTGGCACAGATAAGATGAGGAGATGGTGCAAGGAGGATGGTTGTGTGTACTGGGTGCAGCTATCTCGTGCTTGGTGAGGAGGGGGCTCGCTGTGGTGTCCTTGTGGGCAGTTCCCACCCCTGGCAGACAGTGGGAGCAGGAGCAGCCAGGTGAGCTGGCTGTCAGTGCAGGAGAGTGCCTGCCCTGATTTCACCATCGGGGGTTGACATCCAGATAGATTTTTCAGTCTCCTCTGGTCCAGGGTAGATGAATCTCTCATCTGATGCACAGCAGCAGATCGATCCCATCTCCTGGACACCGAGGGGTTTGCAGAAGGATCTCAAAGCCTTTTCCTGAGAATTAAAAGTACACAGTGACACAGAGCAGAGATACCAAACCTCCCCAACCTGTGGGATGGAAGCAAATACGCTTAAGACTGACTACCTGTAATTACAAGTCTTGAAGCAGGAGGAGCCTGGCTTCTTCAGTGGACACCTGGAGCCTGGGAAGCATGGGATCAAGACCCTGGATTTATTGAATTTAGCTAGCACTGGCCTTGCTTCCTCACTGCACCCAACTTGATTTTAAGCTTGGTATAAGACTGTGGCTGGTCTGCTGAGCCTGTGATGTTGTAGGCAGCACCTTCCTGGTGAGTCTTGTGGGGCTACAAAGATGCTGAGGGGACTGGAACATGGCTTTTATGAGGAAAGACTGAGAGAATTTGGGCGTTTTCGTTTGGAAAAGATCAGCCTGAGAGGGGACGTCATCAATGCTGATCAATACTTCAAGGGTGGGTGTTAGGAGGATGGGACCAGTTCCAGTGATGCCCAGTGACAGGACAAGGGGTAAGGGGCACAAACTGGAGCATATGGAGTTCCATCTAAACATGAGGATGAATTTCTGTAACTTAAGGATGGTGGAGCCCTGAAGCAGTCTGCCCAGAGTGGTGGTGAAGTCTCCATCTTTGGAGACTTTCAAGACCAGTCTGGATGCATTCCTGTGCGACCTGTGCTAGATTCTGTGGTCCTGCTCTGGCAGGGGCAGTTGGACTCGATGATCTATGGAGGTCCCTTCCAACCCCTACCATCCTGTGAGATTTGCTGTGTGACCTTCTCTAGGTGAACCTGCCATGGCAGAAGGGCTGGACTTGATGAACACCAGAGGTCCCTTTCCAACCCACTGCCATTCTGTGATTCTTATTTTGCCATCTCCCCCTCATAGCTTCTCAGTTTCTTATTCTCCTCCTACGCTCCCTGCATTAAACAGTTACTGTGTTTTGCCCCAGAAAATGGTGCTGGGTTCCTCTCTCTCCAGAGTGTGTATTTGGAGCAGATGCCAGGCTGTGCCCCTCTGTCAGCAGCCTGCGTGTGAGGATGCAGCCCTGCATCCTCCTCCCTATTTATTTTTTACATATAGAGGGAATCATGGAGATTCAAACCACATGTGCATATGTTTTCCTTCCCAGCTATATTTTGGAAAATATGAGTCAGCAGCCAGCAAGAACATATTACATAATCTCTGGGAGTGAAGAAAACCTTGCCATTTATTAGGAGGCAGGCTTTCTGCATGCAGCCCTTTCAAACAGCGTTCCATCACCATCTAGCAGCCTGTGCCGCTTGGTCAAGTGGCCTCAATTCCATCCCACATGGCTGTGTCCAGTGCAGAACCAGAGTCCCAGTAGCTTTGGATTTTGTTCTATTTTTAACCACCACCCCTCCACCCCCCCAGCAACGATATCATCATCACAGCCCTGAGCCTCTGCTAACGACTTCTCTCCTCTTCCTTAACATGTTTTTCTGCAAAGACTCCGTGATTTTCCTTTTTGGTCCCAATTCCCCCCCCACCCCCACTTCCCACTCTCCACCTCCTGCTGTTCCAAATCAAATCTCAGTGCAGAGAGAACTGGCACATGAGTGCAGCTGGAAATAAATGTTGCCCCCTCCACCTCCCCTCTGCTCCTGGCCACCCACCTCCGCCACCTCCACCCAAATGGGAGAGTGAAGTCAACAGCCGCTTTTAGCCCTTGTCTCTTGCTCTCCCTACAAGCGCCTTCCCAATGCCTCACAGAGCGTGCTGGCTGTGCCTGCGGAGGGGGAAATTTGGAGGAGGGTGGACACCATCTTAACAGCTTCTGCAGCCATGAGAGCACTTGTCTGGTCCCATCAGTGGTTGTGCTGTCGTACGCTGTAACGTAAAGGGACGAGAGAGGACAGCAGTTTGCTTCTTGTTCACTAAGCATTGCAGGCAGTGGGAAGCATCGTGAATTATGGAGAGACTGAGGAGTGCAAATGAAAAGCCCAACTGTGATGGATCTGGCTCAATCAGAGAGCAGGGCTGTCAGGAGTTTGAATCCTACGTTGTGGGCTACAGTGTGTGCCCAGGTGGCCAAGGCGGCCAACAGAATCCTGGCCTGGATCAACAGTGGTGTAGCTAGCAGGCGCAGAAAAGTGGTTGTGCCACTGCACTGGGCACTGGTGAGGCTGCAGCTTGAGTACTGGCTTCAGTTTTGGGTCTCTCACCACAAGAAGGACATTGAGGTTCTGCAGAGGGTCCAGGGAAGGATGACAAAATTGGTGAAGAGAACAGCTCTGGTGAGGAGCTGATGAGGGAACTGGAGAAAAGCAGGCTGAGGGGAAACCTTGGGGGTCTCTGCAGCTCCCTGAAAGAAGGCTGGAGCCAGGTGCGCTTCAGCCTCGTCGCCTGAGGAGCTGTCGTATGAGATGAATGGCCTCAAGTTGCCCCAGGAAAGATTTAGGTTTGGACATGAGTAATAATTTCTTCCCTTTGAAGACTATCAAAACCCGGATCAGGTTGCTCAGGGCAGTGGTGAAGTCCCCATCTCTTGAGGGGTTTCAAAGCTGTGGAGAAGTGGTGCTGAGGGGCATGGTTTAGTGGTGACCTGGCAGTGCTGCATTAATGGTTAGATGATCTCTTCCAACCAAAGTCATTCTATGACAGTGCTGTATCTCTGTTTCTCCATTCCAGGATTCGTTCCAGGCTGTTTAGTCAGATCCCTGCATTTTTTCAGGGTGCTTTGGAAGTGGAGGAGAGGAATGGGCATGAGCAGAGTTAAGAGGAAGAAAGGAAAGGACTTGTTTGTTTAGTTTTTAATTTGTCCAGTAAAACCCAGAGGTTTTGAGCTGCTTTCATCTCCCAGGGCACTGCAAATACTTCTGCTGCGGCTAAGCTGGTGGTTGCCTTTCAAGCATGGAGAATGCTCTGTTGTGAGTTTAAAATATCAAAGCCTTCCCAAGGAGGCAGTAAATTTCCATGCTGGCTGAAAGCAGGAGTGCAGAGAGCTCCATGCCCTGTCTGAGATACATGCTGTAGAGAAGCTTGAGAAAGACACAAGATTGGAAGGTGATGGAGTAACATTTATTCAGAGCATTTTTGTCTTCTTCCCCATTAGCTCCCAAGTTTCCTGATGCCTGGAGACAAGGGAATTTTAATTTCCTGTGTTTTTAAACCCACCAAAAAACCTCTGCTCTAAGCAGGAAATTCTCCTGAGCTCAGCAGATGAGATGTCTTCTTCAGGCCACCATCCATCAGGTTCTCCAGGTTTTATTCAGAAGCCCAGTCTCAGATCTGTGTGGCTGCCCACTGTTTGGAGCAGCTGAGGAATGAAGCTGGGCTTTGGGGGAGCTGCCCCCCATTTCTAGCCCTTTTGAGGGGTGCTGCAGAGGCCATTTAATTTGTCTACGTCTTTGTTTCTCTGTCTGTACAGCGTGCAGAAGGAAATTGCCCTTTCTGGTTTGACAGCAGAGGAGGAGAAGTGCTGTGCTTGAAGGCAGCAGGGATTGTAGCAGACCAAGAGTGGCTGAAAAATGCTGCTTTGCCCTTTGCAGGGAGGGGGAGGTAGAGTTTGCAGGAGGGCTTTTGCTCCCTCCTTTGTTTCAAAGCAGTGTCTTGAATTGCACCTTACGTCCCAGCAGATACAAGATGCCAAATCAGGCCATCAGGATTCCACCAAAGATTAATTTGGCCTCCAAGGTTTTCTATATGCAATGTCAGGTTGCATCCTTATTGTTTCAAACAACTTTCTGCTAGATGAGATCTCTGCACCTTTGTAGAGCCTTCAATGGTTGCTTATTAATAATCCACTTGCTTTCTGTTATTGGTTGATCCAAATTAGGAGGGGTTTTGTTTGGTTTTGGGTTTACTTCTTTTTTCCTTCCCCCTAAGCCTTTTGTTATATTTGTATGCAGTTAAGAGGTTAATCTGCGTTAAACAGAGACACCTTAAGTAAAAATAGTAGTTTTGGAGTAGTGGTTTTTCAGGCTTTCATGGGATAGACCTCAGGGCAAAACCATTCAGGGTAACCAAGAATCTTCATCTCATGGCATAAGACAGAGGTGAAGCTCCCAGTACACACAGGAATGGCACAAAAGCCACCTGACTCAGCCCAGCCCTGCTCTGACTGGTGGGATCCCTTGGAAGTGCTGTCTCCTAAAGGCATGCCATCTCTCTGACCAAGTGACAACAGCTCACATCTTGCTTCCCACATCTTTCCTTTTAGAGCCTCTGCACTTGGCCATCCTCTCCCCGAGAGGAAGGTTGTTCCCTGGGGCATGTTCCCTCCTGCTTTGTCAAAGCTGGCAGGAGATGTCTGGAATGGTTAGTTTCAGATGGTCATGAAAGACTTCCGCTGGTTCCTTGGAACAGTTCTCCCACAGCCGAGCACATCTCTCTCTTCCTAGCAGTCGAGTTAGGTTTGGGGTCTGACATTCTTACTGCTGGCCTGGCTGGAAATCCCATGATTTGACATCTTGTTTTCATGGCCTTCCCAGTGCAGCAAAGGCCAAGAGGTGGCTGGAGTGGGGCTGATGCCCTTCAGCTGGCAGCTGACTTGCTTTGCAATCTCTTCAGACAATCAGAGCTGTTTTCTCCATAGTCTGCCCTTCTTCCCTGTGACTTGTGAGGAGGAATCAAGACAGTAGATGGAAGTTTATGTTGTGGAGGCATGAGACAAGGGTATCCTGAAGGTCCAGGGCACCTCTTAAAACAACTGCCTCTGATAAGGGCAGCAAAGTTGGTGAAGGGTCTAGACAACAAGTCATAAGGAACAGCTGAGAGAAGTGGAGTTGTTCAGTTTGGAGAAGAGGCTGAGAGGAGACCACATTGCTCCCTGCATCTCCCTGAAAGCTGGTTGGAGGGAAGTGGGGGTTGGTCTCTACTGCCTAGTATCAGGTGAATGAACAAGAGGAAGCATCCTGAAATTGTGACAGGGGAACTTTAGGTTGGATATTATTAGGAGCAATTTCTTTCCTGCGAGAGTGACCAGACACTGGAACAGGCTGCCCAGGGAGGTTGTGGAGTCACCATCCCTGAAGGTGTTCAAGAAACCTGAGGACATGGCACTTTGGGAAACAGTTTAATGGCCGTGGTGGTGTTGGGTTGAAGGTTGGACTCGATGATCTTTGAGGTCTTTTCCAACCTAACCAGTTCTGTGATTCTGTAAGTGCTCAAAGGGTTCCCCGTGTCTTTTCTCAGCAGCTCACAGTGGGTACAGTCACCACTGACCAGCTCTTCACAGGGAAATGTTAGAAGGCCTCCAGCAGCATGATTTGTGTAGAAATAAAACCTAATAATGAATGCAGAACGATTTGGCCAGAGGAAGGGTGGAAAGATAAAAAGAGAGTTAAAATGCAAGGAGTGGCTGTTGAAATGCAAAAGGATCCACAAAGCAAAGATGCAAAAATAAACTCTGAAGCGGAAACGAGCAAGGTTTTTACAGCATTGTGTAACTCACTTTAATTGCCACCCTGCCAGAAATCTATTTGAGGCAAGAAATCAATTCAGAACTGGAGGGCAAAGCCTTGGTCTTCCAGATGTTTGCAGCTTTTGGATTGTTATTTTCAGCTTCTTTTCACAGCTTCTTTGAGTCCCTTCTTCCTCCCAGTGGCCATGGAAATTCTCCTTTGTGGTTGTGTGGTGATTGGGGCAGTCAGTGGAGTGTCCTGGAGCTTTCTGCTCTCAGCTTTGCCTCCTCTCTCATGAGAAACACCATGAGATGGTTGTACTGGTGAGCATGGGAGTTGGAAGGTGGAAGCCCCAGGGCTTCTACAGGGTAGTCTCACTTTGGTGAGGACCACACTATGATTTCCAGGCTAGTCTGAGGTGGATGAATTGTTGCCTACACAAGGGAAGCTCCTGTTTGCCTAGACAGTGCTTGTGTGGTGCGCCTGGAGCCTTGCTCTGTTGGAGCTGGGGCCTTACTGTGCTGTTTACTCTGATCACTTCAGGTCGGATTGTGCAACATAGATGCTGTAGCTACCTACTCATCTGGTCTTTGCCTTTCACCATTTATCTTCTCATCCTCCTTAAGAGACTGGTTGAAGTACATCAGTGTTAAAGGCTTCTGGTACCTGGCAGGGTGTGTGGTGCGTTTGTCTTGGCAGAATTAAGTCCTGGATCTAATGGATGTCATGGGTGTCATTCCCAACAGGCTCCTGAAAGGCCAGCTTGGTGCACCTGACATTTCTCTTGTGTTTGGTGGCATTTATGAGGTAGGTTTTACCTTACTTCTTGTCCATCTTGAGCTGCTGATGGTGATTTGCTTTGAAATCTTGGCAAGCTCTATGCAGAGACTGAAGCAGGAATGTGCCCAGGCAGAGCTCAGCTCTTCTGCCAAGCCACCACGTCTCATGGGGCAAACATCCCTCTCCTCCTGGGAGGTTAGCTGTGATTCACTCTGCCTGTCACAGGCTTCTCTGAGCTGTCACTTACCCAAGCTCATAGTACAGGTTGTGCAGACTGCTGACCAGCTGCCTCTGCTTTGTGCATTGGGGAATCGAGGAGTTCACCACTTAGTGGCTGCTTCCAGAATGTCACTTTAGACTTGGTCTCCTGCTGCTTCTTGTACTGCCTGGGGTACAGACCTAGGAGCTGGGCTCCATTAGGGGCCAAGAAGCAGGCAACACAGGAGGGAAGCCAGACTTCTCAAAGATCAGGCATCTCCTTGGAAACCAGGCGTACAGACAGGTGAGGGTTTGAGACAGGAATACAGGGAAACCAGACTTTCCTGGCAGCCAGGCACTTAAAAAGACTTCCTAGCAGAATGGCCCAAAACACAAGCAGGAAAGGAATTATTTCTTTCATGAAAGAGTGGTTGGGCAATGGAACAGGCTTCCCAGAGAGATGGTGGACTCACCGTCCCTGGAGGTGTTTGAGAAGTGCGTGGGCATGGTTTATTGTCCACAGTGGCATTAGGTTGATGATCGTAGAGGTCTTTTCCAACCAGAACAATTCTGTGCTTCATTGAGAGTCCAGATATGCAGTATTTCCTCTGACCTCCCTCCTTGCTTCCAGATGCATCCCTCTCACCTTGTCCTTCTCAGACTGGCCTTAAATGCCCAATGGAAATGTGTCTCCCACCTCTCCATCCCATCTGGGGAATGCTGGTGCTGCATGCTGTTAGTTAGCAGGAGCTGCTCTGACTCCCTGCTTGGACAAGGAGGAGGACATTTGCCTCCTGAGACAGCACAGCATAGTCTGGCTGATGAGTATATTCACATTAGTGATAGATGCAGTCTCTAGCACTTGTTTCAGATGATATGGTATAAAATACATTCACATCTAACTTGCTGCCTTAGAGCAACAGGGAGAAAGGGAAAGAGGTTGCAGTAGCTTTACCAGGCTGAGATGAATCTGAAAGCATGGCACTGCAGTGGAACCATCCAGAATCTGGGGAGGAGGTGAGGAAAGAAGAGATGGAGACATTTCCAAATGGAGAGAGTAAACCAGAGAACTTTTGGAGAGAGTCCAATGGCAGCTACAAAGATGCTGAGGGGCCTGGAGTATCTCTGAGGTAGAAAGACTGAGAGACTTGGAGCTGTTGAGCAAGGAGAAGGGCAGCCTGAGAGATGATCTGATCAATGCTCATCAAGAGCTAAAGGACCTGTGTGGGACAAGAGGGGAGGCCAGACATTTTTCAGTGGTGCCCAGTGACAGGACAAGGGGCAACAGCCACAAACTGGAACCCAGGAGGTTCCATCTGACCAGGAAGAGAAAATTCTTTGTTGTGAGAGTGCTGGAGGCCTGGAGCAGGCTGCCCAGAGAGGCTGTGGAGTCTTCCTCTCTAGAGATATTCCAAACCCACCTGGATGTTGTGAGCCTGAGCAAGCTGCTGTGGGTTCCCCTGCTTGAGCAGGGGGCTTGAACTGGATCACCTCCAGAGATCCCTCTCAGGGTCCACCATGTTGGGATTCTGTAAAAGTGGGAGAAGGATCTGATACAGTTACTGACTATAGAAGGGCAGTGTTAGAAAAGGAAAAGTGGGGCTGGAGAGCAGGACAAATTAGAACGTGCAGAAAATGTAATCCACTAGGCCATGGATTTGTGTTTCTGGAAAATAACTGAAATACCCTCACGTGGGACACTCCTCATGGGATTGGAGAAAATAGCAGAACAGGCACTGGAGGGACTGTCTTCCTCTGCTTTGAGCAGAGCAGGTGATCCAAATGTGGTTTTTCCAGCATAAAGCCTCTGAGTTTCTCAGAGCTCTGCATTTCCTCACACATGGACGTCTCTGGCCAGCATGGTTTAAGTATCTGGCACCAGCCAGATCTGTGTAAACCAGAGTTTATTCTAATGGTAACTAGAGAGGAGCAACAGACCTCCTAGGGACAAATGGATTCATGAGTAAAAGAGCTTTGGAAATGGGCTGTGGTACCATTGGAGCAGAGGGGAAGGAAATATTTCACTATTATTACCTGGAATGGATTTGAGCCTTCAGCAGATGGTGAGGGGTTGTGAGTGTGACTGTGCTAGAGAGCTGAGTGGTGGAGACATGCAAGTCACCAGTCCCAGCCATCCTTCTGTCTGCAGGGTCCTGTAGGTCCACCAGTGCTGTGTGGAGGGACAGGTTACGTGAAAGGCTGAGGCTGGGTTTGGTGTTGATGCTGGTGTGGTTCTGGGTGCCAGGAGAGTGTGGTGCAAATCAGCCTTTGGCATTGAGTCCAAAGAGAAGAAACAACCAAGTGAGATATTTTGTGTGCTGGAGTCAGCATTTCGATTGCTGCTTTGGAAAGCCTGATAGAGGTGGATTTGGCTGGGAGAAAGGAGTTTATCTTGGCAGTTCGATATCCTGTTCCAAACCTGCCTGATCTCTTTAGTATAGTGAGGAGTCTCCTGGATTTATGGATGGCCTTAGAAAGCAGGGGCAGTATTTAGTGAGCTGAGGTGCTAGGGAGGCAGGGCTGTGGAGTCTTATCTGTGTCCAGCAGCTTCGCTGTCTTAGGTTTAAAAAGGTTCCTGCGTTCACTACCAAGAGCATCAGGTTCTTCTTTTTACACAAACCCAGCTTTAATTCATAAATAATTCTGTCCCATCCTCTGCTACTTCTTCATAAACTCTTGCTCCTTTGCACTGATGCATGAGTCCAGAACAGGCATTTCCTCCCCACCACCTCTTTTCTTCACCTGCAGTATCATCACCCATTCTGAACCTGTGAGCTGAGCATCCAGGGTTCTGCTAATCCTGATGGACCTACTGAGGGAGAACACCGTGAGCCTGGAAGCGAGCCCAAGACCTTTGAATTCATGAGCCACGTTCTTGGTTGATTAAAGCTGCTGAGCTTTCCTAATGTGTTGGCAGCTCACAAGATTCTTAGAGCCATCAGGTTTTGATTTTTTGTTTTAGAATGTTTTAAGGGCCTGGAGTATCATAGTGATGCAGCTGCTTAACCTGGAGAAGAGCAACCTGAGAGGGCATCTGAGCAATGCTCAGCAAGAGCTGGAAGGTGAAGGCCAAAAGGATGGGACCAAACTCTTCTCAGTGGTGCCCAGTGACAGGACAAGGGGCAACAGCCGCAAACTAGAACCCAGGAGGTTTCATCTGAATAGGAGGACAAAATTATTTGTTATGAGGGTGCTGGAGGCCTGGAGCAGGCTGCCCAGAGAGGCTGTGGATTCTCCTTCTCTGGAGAGCTTCCAAACCCACCTGGACATTGTGATCCTGGGAAAGCTCCTGCTTTAGCAGGGGGTTGAACTGGATGATCTCCAGAGGTTGCTTCCAGCCCCCACTGTGCTGGGATTCTGGGATTCCAGGATACATATGCCTGGTTGTATGTGATTTTGGAAACACGGAATTCTTATGCAATTTCTCCTGTCTGTGGTTATTGTGTGCAGAGGCAGAGCTCTGTTGCTCACGGATTCTCGTGGCAATGCCTGCCCACTCTGACTCAGATCCATGGTATTTCGTTGTTGCTTTGAGGACTCTCTCTAAAAATTCCCTGGCATTTCTCCAAAGAGAGCTGCGATAGCCTTCAACTCAGCTCATTTCCTTGACATCAAATCACAGAGCTCATCAATAGCAATCTCAGACTGCAGCAGGGAATGCGAAGGCATTTTGGATTTGACACCCTCAGTAGCCTGGCGGTAAATAGGTCATTACTGATACGATGCAGTCGTAAACCCCAGCCTGGGATGCAGTGGTGGAAACGATGCTTCTTTGTGGTCCTTTTGCTTTGGTAGCAGATAGTGTTTCTAGAGCCAGCAGAGTGATGTAGGTAAAATTTGCTTGTCTCCCTTTTGAAGTCAATGAACAGCCTTGCATCCTAGGTTGCTGTCTGGGGGTTGAATCATAGAGTCATAGCACTCCTGAGGTTGGAAGAGACCTTTGAGATCATCAAGTCCAGCCGCTATTCGAGAGCTCACAATCTCCACACTGCTCACGAACTACTACCAGTAAGCCACATCCCTAAGCACCACATCTGCATGTCTTGCAAACATGTCCGGGGGCATGGCTCCACCACTGCCCTGGGCAGCCTGTTCCAATGTCTTGAGAGCCCTTTCTGTGAACAAATGCTTTGTAGCATCCAACCTGAACCTCCCTTGGCATGACCTGAAGCCATTTCCTCTTGTCCTGTCACTTGTTACATGCAATAAGAGACAGACCTCCACCTGGATCCACTCTTCTTTCAGGAGGTTGTAAAGGGCAGTGAGGTTCCCCCTCAGCTACCCCTTCTGAAGTCTTAACCCCAGTCCCTCAGCTGTTGCTCATAACACTTGTGTTCAAGGCCCTTCACCACCTTAGTTGCTCTTCTTTGGACCTGCTTCAGCTCTTCAGTGTCCTTCTTGTAGTGAGAAGCCTGAAACTGAAGCTAGTATTTGAGGTGTGGCCTCACCCGGGCTGGGTAGAGGAGAAATCATTCAATAATAGGGGTTTGAAGTGCAAATGGACAAATCTTCAGGTGCTTTTGCACCTCTGTGGTTACTTTTATTGACCAAGGTGAGCTTCAGGAGGTAGAATCATAGAACACACTGGGTTGTAAGGGATCTCTAGAGGGCCTCTAGTCCAATCTCCCTGCAGTCAGCAGGAACACCCCAGGTGTTCAGGTGTGATCAGGTTACTTCGTGCCCCATCAAGCCTGACCTCCATCACTGCTGCTCTGACCAGTTGTTTGGAGCTTTTCCCCAGCAAGTTACTATCCGAGCCTTTGGTTTCCTCCAGCAGGAACCGGAACAACACGTGCTAGAGAGGCTCACAGGGGTCAGTTTTTTACCTTTAAAGTCTAGGGTTAATTTTTTTTCTTTTGGAAAAAAAAATGTGTTTCGACAGTTTGTCACATTGGCTCAGCCTGCCACGTCGTGGGCAGTCAAGTGTTAGCAAGGGAAAGCAAAAGGGATTTTGATGAAGGATCAAGCCAACTCACTAATGTGTTTTGAACATCTCCTGTGTTGACCTTGGTCCCTGCAGACATTCGCCTGCTCCTCTGCTTCTCTTGTCCCTGGGAGAACTTTTGGAGGTGATGAGAGAATTGCCAGGCAGGATTTGGGGAGATTTGGGTACAAGTTTTGAAGGGGAATTGCTGAAGGTTTATGCTTCGCAGCAGAGATGTGTTGCCAGCTTCTCCAGAACTGAATCTCTATCGTGTGTTTATTTTTGAGCCGAGGAGGAGGGGAGGTATCATCATCATCAGGCATTTTTATAGCTCTGGAGAAGTGGGGAGGACAAAGCCTGTGTGTCACAAGAGACCCTAAATCTCCATGCTTGGGTTTGAGAGAAGCCCAAACCCAGTCTCTCCTGTGGTTTTTTTTGGTGTGTTTGTTTTTCATTAGACAAACATTTAATTATTTTACCTTCATGCTGATGATGAATCAACTGAGAAGAGCACAAAAGATAATGTACTTCTATTTTTGCATCTTCTCCTAATGAATCTTGGGCTAGAATTTGTCCCTGTATGATTGGCTGAAAAGAAAGTAGGAATAATTGAGAGGAAGAGGAGGAGGAGGAGGGAGTGAGACACTGAACATTTTGCTGCGTGCATGTCTTGGAGAAAATGTGCTGGGGAAGCTGGAAGAGAAGCATTTTATTCATGTAAAATTATGAGTGGATGGGTTTCTCCAGGAGGAATCGTGGCAGAGTGGATGAAGGCAGTGTCAGGACTGTGCTGCTGGCTCTGGTTTCTTGGCAGCAGGGCTAGGCACCAGGACTGCATTGCACAGCCCCCAGCCTCCAGCCTGGTCTTGCTTGCTCTTTGTAAAGCATCCTCTCGGAGTTGGCAGGGTCCAAGTGCTCCATCAGAAGTTTATTAATATGTTCTGTTGGACACAGGGCTGTGTGCAGCCTGCTAGCAAGCTGTGGGGAGAGCAGCAGAGTGGACCAGATGAGACCAAAGAGCTGTCCTCCTTTGCTATTAGTGGGGAAATAGCTGCAGAGAAGAGGACAGGTCAAGGTGCCAGGGTTTAGGGCTGACCTGTGTTGACACATTGATCCTTAACTGTGGCGTTTGATACTCAAGCACTGTAAGGGCTGATTCCTCCTGAACATCTCAGCTTAGGTGGCTGCTAGGCAGCACCAAGTGAGCTGAAGGTTTAGTATCAGACCTGACTCAAAATCTTGGAATGGTTTGAGATGGAAGGGACTTTAAAGGTCATCTAGTTCCAACCTCCTACCATGGGCAGGGACACCTCCCACTAGACCAGGTTGCTAAAGAACTCATCCAACCTGGCCTTGAACACTTCCAGGGAGGGGGCATCCTCCCTGGGCAACCTGTTCCAGTGTCTCTCTACTCTCACTAGAAAGAGTTTCTTCCTGAGGCTGGTGTTTCCAGTTCAGCACGAGGATGAAAGTGAAGCTTGGAGTCTCTGTGTCTGATAGCATGTTCTCCAGCAGTTCCAGTCCCAGAGGAGGCTTTGTCCCAGGGCTGTAAACTGGGCTGTGCTGGGAGTCAGCCTAGTAAGATTTTACCACAGAGATGGGAGATGCCCCATTCCTGGAAACCTTCCTGGTCAGGTTGTTTGTGGCTCTGAGGAACCTGCTCTAGTTGCAGATGTCCCTGCTAACTGCAGGGGGATTGGACTGGATGACCTTTAAGGTCCCTTCCCACTCAAACCGTTCCATAATTCTGTGGTTCTATGACTTTAGGATTTGCTCTGCAGCGCTGATGAAATCAGAAATTAGATCTGGGGTTGTGTGTTGGGCAGTTCATGTGAGCTGATTTGTTTCAGAGGTGAGAAAACTGCTCCTAAACTGCTGAAATGCTTTTGAAAGATTCAAATTAAAGGTCTGAGCATTTGACATTTTCTTCAATAATAAAAGAGAGAGAGTAATCAACACACAGAGCCCAGGAGTGATTTCATTCATTTGCTGAGCTGCAGTGCTGTCATTCACTGAAAATAAGACATTGAGTTTTATTTGTGAAGCATAAGTGGGGCAAAAGAGAATATAAACCACAAAAAATCCCCAGTATTTGCTGTGAGATTTCCCAGCAGCTGATCTGAGCTAACCCAAGGGACCTGAAGGCCACACGGGTCCTTGGTGTCCTTGCCTACGTTTTGGAAGGAATAATGTGCAGCACAAGCACCCTGGAGAAAACAGCTGCAATATTTCAATCCCTGACTGGTTGTGTCATTGCTTTGACCTCCTTTGAAAGGGACAAAGGGAGGAAGAACCCCCAGTGAGGAAAAATGGGGAATGAGGAGTGTGTTTGGAGAGTCTCCCTTGGATAACAGCATATCTCTGTAGGAATGTGTTCTCTTCCAAGTGGCCCAAATGTGGAGTGATGTTTTATAGTGCTCATATAAAGAGCTGTTAATAAAATTAATCTGGAAGGGAAGGGCAGCATGGAGAGAAAGATGTTTTAGAGCCCTAATGTAGAGTAGATGAATGGTGTAAATCCAGCTCTGACTGGTTGTGTCTGGAAAGCATTACTGTGTGAGCCCAGGTCATTGCACAGCTGCACTCTGATAGATGCCTACCTCACCAGCACCGTAAGTCACGTCCCTCTTTGAAGATACAGTTGTCACAGCATCACAGAATGGTGGGGATTGGAAGTGACCTCTGCAGTCCAATCCCCCTGCCAAAGCAGGGTCACCTAAAGAAGTTCACGCAGCATCATTCAGGTGGATCTTGAAAGTCTCCAAAGATGGAGACTCCACCACCTCTCTGGGCAGCCTGCTCTCGTGCTCTGTCACCCTTAAATTGAGGAAGTTCCTCTTCATGTTTGGATGAAACTTCTTATGTTCAGGTTTGTGCCCATTACCCCTTGTCCTGCCACTGGGCACCACTGCAGAGCATCTGGTTGCATCCTCTTGACACACACCCTTTAGGTATTGATCAGCATCGATGAGATCCCTCCTTTGTCAAGGTGGGAGACTGAACTACCTTGAGCACAAAATGTTGCCTGAAGGGTCTAACTGTAAGTTGTGGTGCAACCTTGGGCTGCTACAGGTCTGGTGTCTTGTGTGGGTATGGCAGGAGATCAGCCTGCCAGTGGAATGTCAGCATGTCCATAAGGGCATGGAGAGGGAGGAAAAGGATCAAATTTTTGATCAACCCAGGTTGTGATTTATGGAAATTTGTCAGGGCTCCTCAGTTCAAGAGAGACAGGGAATTGCTAGAGAGAGCCCAGTGGAGGCTGCAAAGATGCTGAGGGGCCTGGAACATTTGGCATTCAAGAGAGATGCTGAGATACTGGAATGTGTCCAGAGAAGGGCAACGAAGCTGGTGAGGGGCCTGGAGCACAGCCCTGTGAGGAGAGGCTGAGGGAGCTGGGGGTGTGCAGCCTGCAGAAGAGGAGTCTCAGGGCAGAGCTCATTGCTGTCTGCAGCTACCTGAAGGGAGGCTGTAGCCAGGTGGGGTTGGGCTCTTCTGCCAGGCAAGCAGCAACAGAACAAGGGGACACAGTCTCAAGCTGTGCCAGGGTAGGTCTAAGCTGGATGTTGGGAGGAAGTTGTTGGCAGAGATTAATTGGCACTGGAATGGGCTGCCCAGGGAGGTGGTGGAGTTGCTGTGCCTGGAGGTGTTGAAGCCAAGCCTGGCTGGGGCACTTAGTGCCATGGTCTAGGTGATTGGATGAGGCTGGGTGCTAGGTTGGACTGGATAATCTTGGAGGTCTCTTCCAACCTGGTTGATTCTGTGATCTGATGTCTGAAGGTTCACCATGTGGATCTGGGCATCCCATCATCAAGCCATGATGGTTTTTTGTAGCTTCTCAGGAAGAGTTTTAGGAGTGCAAAGAGCTTAGAACATAAAGAAAGCAGCATAAAGTGGATGATACCAAATTAATACAAGAAACTCTTGTGCAAGGGAAGCTCCAAAGCCAATGGTTGGGACACCCAGATCTTTGATAACAGCTGATGGTTGAAGCTTCAGAGGAGCTGTGCTTGTGCTCCAGGCCTTTTAAAGAAGTGAAGCTGGAAAATCTGGAAGGAACTGACTTTTTATTTGCTCAGTGTTTTGGACCTCTAAAACTGCAAGTCATAATACCCTGTAAAACATGTGAGGTGATTTGGGAATAGAGCCTTCCTGGTGAAACTCAACAGGCTTTAGAGACTTCTGAGGTTCTCAGGGCAGTGAGGGGCTCTGACCTCTATAATGTTCAACAGGATGCTGGAAAAATTGAGACCAATTTAACACAGCTGCACCCTTGGTGCTCCAACTCTTCCATTTCTTTTCTGGCTACAGTTAAGTTCATAATGGTCAAAATAAAGCTTTTAGATGTTACCAAAAAAGTGATTGTTGTGTTCTGGGCATAAGGGACTAGTTTTGTGACAGATGTTTTATCCATGGCTGGAATAACGAAGTGAAATGTCAACACTCTAATATTTTGAAGGTCACAAAGTGCCAGTCTTTGCATATCTTCAAAGTTCTTTATGGCTGTTGTAACAAAAGCAGCTGTAGTTAGGAGTTTCAGGGAACATAAAAACCTGTTGATGAAGAGGAGGCACAGCATTGGTTTGCCAGCTGATGTTACCCCAAATCTCAGGCTAGCAGTGTGTTTGCACCAGACCTTAAAGCAAATACCCAGGTCCCAAGCATGTCAGCTGAAAGCCTGAAATCCAGCCACAGAGATGATTTCTAAACAACAGGAGAAAATTCTTTGGTGTGAGCATGCTAGAGGTGGCTGCCCAGAGAGGTTGTGAAGTTTCCTCTGGAGAGATTCCAAACCCAGCTGACATTGTGATCCTGAGCAAGCTGATCTAGGCATAGGCCTGCCTTAGCAGGGGGATTGGACAAGGTAATCTCTAAAGGTCTTTTCCAGCCCCCAGCATGCTGGGATTCTGGGATTCTATAGCTGGAATTATGAATGCCATATATCTGAACATCAGAAGAACCAATTTATTTGAGAGAAGAAGCAGTGCACATTAGAATTCTGTGGCACTGTGAATGTTTTCCCCCTCTGGGATGCCAGGTTTGTCTTTTATCTTGTTTCCTCTTTGGTTCTAAATTAAAGTTGCCCAGTTTGCTGCCCTGGGCAGAGGATGCTGCTGCTATGGCAGCTTCAGGTGGAATTCTCTGCTTCCTGCACTCATTCCTGTTTTGGTATTGCTGATGAAGCTCTGGGTGTTTGCAGGATGGGCACCAGTCCTGTTAACGTGCCTATTTCAATGGCACTTGGGAAGAGCAGCCAGAATAAATATTGCTGTATTTCTTTAATAGATGCTGTTTCCTCAGGTGAAATAAGAGTGTTTCTTGAAACAAGTAAAAAAGCCTTTCTGCTGCAAGAAGCTCAAGTGAGCTTTTAGAGAGGCTGGAGAAAAGTGTGTACAGGAGACCAATGAAGTGTTTTAACCTTTCTCTGATGGACATATAATTTTTGCTGTGAAACAGTGAGTGTCTTTAGGGATCACATAGAACCTCCCATTTTTCAACAGTGCCTTGCTGATGAGTTGAGTCTCAACTGAAAATTAATTACTGGAATCTTTTTCTCTGTCCATGAGGCTGATCCCTTGCAAAGCCAGAGAACAGCCAATCTTCAGCCTCTAGTAATGACTACTCAGGACTGGTACATAGCAAAAATGTCTTTCTCAGAAGACTTGTCAAGGCCTGGCCCAGACTGCTCAGGTCACAATGGTGGAGTTCCCATCCCTGGAGGAGTTTCAGAGCTGTGTAGATGTGGTGCTGAGGGACAGAGTTTAGTGGTGACTTGACAGTGCTGGGCTAATAGTTATGCTCCAATGAAAATGATTCTCAGAGTCTATGGCTACTACCACTTTTGGCAGGCAACTAAGTCAGTTGCCCACCCCAGAATGCCTCCTTGTCCTTTCTCCTCCCCCAGCTGAGTTGGAGCTTGGTTTGCTCTGGGTTCATTAATATGCTCATCCTCTGCCAGGCTGCACTAGTCCCTGCTCGCCAGGCTGCTGGCTAATATCTGCAGTTGCTGCAGAGAGCAAAAAGGTGATTGCTCCTCTGTGTCATCCACAGAGCCAAAGAGAGTGGCAGAGGGGTTTGAGCTTGCTGGCAGAGAGGTGTGTGCCTTTCCTTCATGTGTTTCAGTATATTTTGTGTAGAGGTTTCACACTGTGAATGGCTGATGGGTGAGTAACAACTGTCATGGTACTTGAGTGAGGAGTTACTGTCCATGCAGAATGGATTAAAGCTTGAGGAGAGATTCAGACTCAATATTAGGAAGAAATTCTTTATGGTGAAGATGGTGAAATGCTGAAACAGATTGCCTAGGGAGGGCATAGGTCACAGAATCATAGAATCAACCAGGTTGGAAGAGACCTCCAAGATCATCCAGTCCAACCTATCTCCCAGCCCTATCCAGTCAACCAGACCATGGCACTAAGTGCCTCAGCCAGTATTTTCTTGAAGACCACCAGGGATGGTGCCTCCACCACCTCCCTGGGCAGCCCATTCCAATGCCAATCACTCTCTCTGTGTGTAGAACTTCCTCCTAACATCCAGCCTGTACTTCCCCCAGCACAACTTGAGACTGTGTCCCCTTGTTCTATTGCTGGTTGCCTGGAAGAAGAGGCCACCCCCCACCTGGCTACAATGTCCCTTCAGGTAGTTGTAGACAGCAATGAGCTCTATCCTGAGCCTCCTCTTCTCTAGGCTAAACAACCTCAGCTTCTCCTCATAGGGTTTCCCTGGAGGAGTTCAAGGCCAGGGTGGATGGGGCCATGAGCAGCCTGGTCTAGTGAGAGGTGTCTCTGCCCATGGCAAGGGGCTTGGAACTAAATCACCTCTAAGGTTCCTTCCAACCTCAACCATTTTGTGATTCCATGAATCTGTGAAAAATATATTTACTGTTTGCAAGTCAGTGGAATCAACAAAGCTTAAAATCTCAGAGCAAAGCTTTGCTGCTCCTTTTCCAGAAGAACCACTGAAAGAGAGAGAATTTCCTGCAGGACACTAAAAAAACACCCCACACTCAAAAAAGCCAAGAAAAAGAGAAGTCCCTCCGGGTTTCAGTTCAGAAATTACCCTGATCTATCAGCTGCCCACGGTTTTCCTCTGCAAAGGATCCCTTGGGTCCCTCTGAGTCTGGAATTATTTCTGGAAGTGGAGATGCAACAAATAAAGCATCTCTTTAGTGGCTGTGCCACAGGAGGACCAAGCTGGCATTGGGCACAGCTCCTGTCTATGGCTTCCCAGTCAGCAGCATCCCGCCAGTGGGGAGCTGGTAGCTCTGCCAGCTTGTTTGCAGAGGCTGTCATCTGTCAGGTATCCAGCAGCAGCCTTTAAAAATAACAGGAGAAAATCTCCCTTCTACAGGGTACAAATAAAAAGAGAATGGTTGAGATAACAGTAACTTAAAGCTTCCTGTTCCTGCCTCGGGTGCTCTAGGGGAAGGAATTGCACCTCCACAGCAGTTTTCCCTGTGGATAGCAGGTGCTTTCCTCATTGTCCAGCTGGGGGAATCCAGTTTTCAGTCCCACTTTAATTTTTCCTTTATTTTTCTTCAGCATTTTTAGACTTGTCCTGTGCTTGCCAGCACTGCTGTCAAGGATTTGCAGTATGGCAAAAGCAAGCTGGGGGTGTTGGGGTGGGAGGGAGGTTTTGTTGGCATTCTCCATATGAAAGCTATAGCAGAAAGTTCTTAAGCACCACTTCATGAGGACATTTTATGGTCTTGGAGCATCTGGATACAGCTGGTAGCTTAAGTGGGTGTGTACCTGTATGTTGGCATGGGAGCACAGAGGATTTGTCATGTGTGTATGTGGGCCTGGGGAGGGGGTGTGTGGCTGTTACTGCCATTGATTTGGTGTGGAATACTGCACATAGCTTCTTTGTAAGAGGAGAATGGGGTTTGGCTGGGGTACAGAAACGGCTGGGAATTACCCAAGCTCCTTTTCCCAAAGCTGGGTGACCCCTCTGCCTTTTTCATTTCATAAAATGGTTTAGGTTGGAAAGGACCTCAAAGATCATCCAGTTCTGACCCCTGCCATAGGCAGTGATACCTCCACTAGAATAGTTTGCTCAAGGCCCCATCCAACCTGGCATTGAACATCTCCAAAGAGGGAACAGCCACAACCTCCCTGGGCAACCTGTGCCAGTGTCTCACCACCCTCACTGTAAAGAACTTCTTCCTAACATCTATTTTGAATCTCCCCGCTGCCAGTTTAAACCCATTACCTCTCATCCTGTCATTACAAAACCTTGTCAGTAGTCCCTCCCCAGCCCTCCTGTAGGCTCCCTTCAGATACTGGAAGACTACAAGATCTTCTCAAAGCCTTAATTCCTTCTCTCCCTCTAAAACTCTTCCTTTTCCCAGAAATCCTGCAGGAGCAATTTATTCCTGCCCTGGGACAAGAAGTTTCAACCCTGATCTCATTCACATTCCTAGAAACCAAAAATCCAATATATTGGAAGCTGGGAAATGTAGCACACTGATGTTGATTTAGGACAGTAGGAGGAAGATCTTCACAGAGAGAGTGGTGAAATACTGCAACAGGTTGCCCAGAGATGTAGTAGAGGCCCCGTCCTGGGAGACATTCAAGGTCAAGCTTGATGGGGCTCTGAGCAATCTGATTTAGTTGAAGATGTGCCTGTTGACTGCAAGGATTTGGACAAGATGACCTTCAAGGCTCCCTTCCAATGCAATGCATTCCCCATCTCTGCTGGAAACTGGACTGAGGACTCTTAATTCAGGAAACAGCAGTTGGAGCTTGGTGGGGATGTATTGACCTTGTACCTTCATTAACTCAGAGTCAGTTAGGGGAATGCTCTTTGTGCCTTGACTGCACAACATGAGAGCTTCATATTCTTCTCACCTAGGGTAGCGCAGTCTGCACTGGACTTGGGTTTGGGAGGTCCTGTTGACTGTCTCTTCTGACATAAGACTGCCTTTCCATAAGCTCAGTCTCTCTTATTGCAGACTGTCCATTTGCTTGGGCTTCAGAGCCCAGCCTTGGTTTAGCATTTCTCTTCTCTCTGTTTATGCCTTTTTTTTTGGCCTTTGAATTATTTAAGAGGCTGAAGAAACAGCAGGCTTTGGAAGAAAGTTGCTGGAGCTTTTAGCACAAGTCTCCCCCCAGAGTTTGATGGGTATTTTGAGGAGGGATTTGAGCTTGATGGGGAGGCCAGAGAAAGTTTGAAAGTACAGAGACTGTTTCCATGTTTCCTTAAGTGCAAAAAGAAGTACTTACTGAAGATGGGAAGAAAAATCTGCAGGTGGATTGCTAAAAAGATGAGGAAAGATGGAGAAAATAGGTAGTGAGTATCTTCTTCACCTCCAGTGATGTGTAAAATTCAGTTTTCTAATGTGGTTGCTCATGGAGAGGCTGAACTTCTCCATGTGTCCTGCTCCTGCTGTTGTCGACCCAAACATCCTTTTCTCTTTTTGTAAATACAGAGGTGCTGTAGAATAGTACTTGTACAGATCTGCTGAGCTGTGGGAATGGCTGAAGCTGAGATGTGTGTAGAAAATGTTCTACTGGTGTGGAAAGTGTCCTACTGTGTGTCCTGGAGTAGATGTTTTGAGGTGGGGTTGTTTAGTGGGAAGCCACTGTGCCACCACAGCTCTTACAGCCTCTGTGCAAAGCAAGAGGACCTTCTGCAGGAGCAGGTTGAGGGATGGGTTCCTCTTCCTATCTCAGGGAGCTCTGACATGAGCCATGTGTATGTGACT
This sequence comes from Pogoniulus pusillus, assembly GCF_015220805.1. Taxonomy (NCBI): domain Eukaryota; kingdom Metazoa; phylum Chordata; class Aves; order Piciformes; family Lybiidae; genus Pogoniulus; species Pogoniulus pusillus. Next base: position 12,510,055 of record NC_087282.1, read on the forward strand.
GGCACAAAAGAAGGTTAAAAAGAGTGTAAAAAAGCCCTATTTGGCTGCTTCCTTCCTACTGAGGCGTTTTGGGAAGGTGGCTGTGCTCAGTGTGGTGCATTTGGCTGACTCAGGCAGCTGGACTCTGCCTGTGCTCTGGTGTTTCACAGGGTGAAAAAGCCACAATTATTTCTGTCCCAGGAAGTGTGGGAGGGGGGGATCTGCACTGATTTGACACATCGAGGTGACCTGCTTGTAAGCACTCCTGTGTTCCTTGGGCTTGGCAAGGTGTGGGGAAATCCCTGCTTTATCATAGTCATAGAACAGCTTGAGTTGGAGGAGATCTCGAAGGTTTTATAGGTTCATAGAATTCTTTGTGTCAGAAGAGACCTTTAAGATCACTGCATCCAGTTCTGAGACCCCCAACACAGGAAGGACATTGAACTGCTGGAGCAGGTCAGAGGGAAGGCTGGGAAGAGGACAGGAGTAGAGATGGCTCCGAGGAGAACTCAGAACAGCCTTCTGGTACCTGAAGGGGGCTACAGGGGAGCTGCAGAGGGACTTTTTACGAGGGCTTGTAGTGACAGAACAAGGGACAATGGCTTTGAGCTGGAAGAGGACAGATTTAGACTGGATATTAGGAAGAAATTCTTTACAGTGAGGGTGGGAGGACACTGGAACAGGTTGCCCAGGGAGGTTGTGGATGCTTCCTCTCTGGAAGTGTTCAAGGCCAGGTTGGAATGGCAACAAGATGGTCTAGTGGAAGGTGTCTCAGCTCATGGCAGGAAGGTTGAAACTAGATGGTCTTTGAGTTTCCTTCCAACTCAAACCAATCTGTGAGTCATTGAATCCAACCTTCAAGCTACGATTGTCAGGTTTAGCGTGCTGGAGGAAGCTGTGAGTTTTTTCTGCTTCTGGAGTTAGTCTGGTGCTGAGATGGGGGTCTCATTTTACCCTGATAGTGAAAAACGTTTTGCCTGTTTCAAGAGGTGGATTAAGCCTTGAATTTCTCTGCTTCCTAGATGAGCAAAGTGGGATGTGGAATATTACCAGGGTAACCACAGAACTCAGCAGCAGGTTACCCACAGCACAGCAGCAGAGAGCAGCGTGTGGCTCAGAGGGAGAGCAGAGCCTGCTGCAGGCTCCCATTGCCCAGGCAGGGAGAAGACTGAGCTGTATCAGGGTGATCAAAGACTGACAATGAGCTGACAGTGTGATATGGCCATCAAAAAGCAAGGGATGATCCAAGGGTGTATTAGAAGATGAATTTCCAGTAGAGATTAATGCTGCTGTACCAGACAGTGGTGCGACCTCTCTTGGACCAGAGCAGGCTGTTTGATTGCCAATATTCAACAGAAGTGCATTCAAACTGGAACAGGGACAAGGACAGTGGGGGGAATGGAGGATCTGTCTGCAAAGGGTAAGCTGCAGAGTGCATTGTCTAGCCTGGCTCAGTGTGCCTGAGTGGGAGCATGCCATGAGGACAAAGACTTGCTGGGCAGAGAACTGGGAAGTGATTGTGCCCCTGTACTCTGCACTTGTGAAGTCACACCTCAAATGCTGGGCCCAGTTTTGGGCTCCTCACTCCAAGAAGGACATTGAGGTGTTGGAGCAGGTTCAGAGAAGAGCAACCAAGCTGGTGAGTGGTCTGGAGAACAGGACTAGTGAGGAGCAACTAAGGGAACTCGGGTTGTTTATTCTGGAGAAAGCAGGCTGAGGGGAGACCTCATTGCTCCCTACAAGTCCCTGAAAGGAGGTTGGAGTGAGGTGAGGGTTGGCCTCTTCTCTTTAGTTTCAGGTGATAAAATTAGAGGAAATGACCTGGAACTGTGCCAGGGGAGGTTTAGGTTGGATATTAGGAACAATTTCTTTCCCGCAAGAGTGGTCAGGCACTGGAGCAGGCTGCCCAGGGAGGTGGTGGAATCACCATCCCTGGAGCTGTTAAAGAAATGTGTGGGGGTGGCATTTGGGGACATGGTTTAATGGCCACGGTGGTGGTGCTGGGTTGACAGTTGGACTCAGTGATCTTACAAGTCTGTTCAACCAAAACAATTTTATGGCTCTGTGGTTCTGTAACTGCTTAGGATGAAAGAGTGAGCAGGCACTGGGTGATCACAGCAAACCCGAGGCTCTTAGAAGGCAATTTCTGATCATCAGGCAGGATGGGAGCCTGCCAGACCTCAATCACAGAGTAACCTTGTGTCCAGGTCTTTGGAGGTTTTCCCAACTTCTATTAACTAAAGAGACAACAAAACCCCAAGAAGGGAGTAAATCTGGCTTCAGCATGGACTTCAGGCATCAATGCCTGTTGGTGTGGCTCTAGTCCCCATTTTACCAGCATGGCAAGTTATGTGGTGTTAACTCATGTTGCTGGGTTTCCATGGCAACCCTGTCACTAATTACTGCATGGTAGCGAGGGGGGGAAATAGAAATCTGTCCTTAATGATGAATTAATTTGACAAGATCGTTATGGTAAGAAGAGTTCTGAATAGGCACTGGGAAGGAGGGAAGCAGGGGCATGAAATGTGAGCAGATCTACTGCTCGTGAGGACAGCGAAGATCTGTCTGTGTTGTTCTGACCTTGCAGCATGCAGGCTGAAATCTCTCTGGCTGTGTGGAAAGGGTTGGCATTTCAGAAGGAAAATGACTGCCCTGTGACACGTCTATGAGCTCAGATGGGTTTGCTTTTCTGGCCTTTTTTTTTAAAGTGTTTAAGTGAAAGCTAAGTGAATTTTAAAGGTTAAATACCTCTAGGCCTGGAGAACAACAGGATGAGCATTAGCCAGCAGTGTGCCCTCACAGCCAAGGCTGATGGCATCCTGGGAGGCATCAAGAAGAGTGTGGCCAGCAGGTCAAGAGGGCTTCTTCTCCCTCTCAACTCTGCTTTGGTGAGGCCACATCTGGAGTACTGGGTCCAGTTTTGGACTCCCCAGTTCAAGAAGGACAGGGACTTGCTAGAGAGCGTACAGTAAAGAGCTGCAAAGATGCTGAGGGGACTGGAACATGTCTTCTATGAGGAAAGACTGAGGGGAGGATCTCGTCAATTCTGATCAGTGGATGTCAGGAGGATGGGACTAGGCTTGTTTCAGTGGTGCCCCATGAGCAGGCACAAGCTTGAACATAAGAAGTTCCATCTAAACATGAGGAGGAACTTCTGTAATGTAAAGGTGACAGAGCATTAGAGCTGGCTGCACAGAGGCACTCAAAACCCAGCTGGACTTGTTCCTGTGCGACCGCCTCTAGGTGAACTTGCCTTGGCAGGGGAATTGGACTCAATGATCTCCAGAGGTCCTTTCTAACCCCTACTCTTCTGTGATTCTGTAATACATGAAAGAATCCTAAAAATCACATTTAAAAACTACATGATGTTAGAAAAAAAACAATTCCTCAAGGTTCCTCCCAAATTTCTGTCTCTTTGTTGCTCTCATTCCTCAGCAGAGCATGTGGGACATCAGTAGCTGTTAGCTGGGCCCAAATGAACTGGGGGTTCAGCCTGCTATTTTGAAAATTAAAGGAGAGCCAAATACAGCCTCCCAACGTGGTCCTGACCACCAAAGAGGTGGCCTCAGAAGCACGTTAGCAAAAGCAAAGCAGGAGTGAGGAAACCAGCAGCATTGTGATGTGTGCTGGGGATGAGTCATGAATGTGGAGTCCCATCAGTGGTGGCAATTAAAGTCCTTTAGCACTTCGTGCACGAGGTGATGGGTTAAGCCACAGCATCCTGGCTCAATTTTTCCTTGGATAATTGTGTTCACCCTTCTTGAATCCAATCCTCCTGCAGTTTTAATTAGGTAGAGCTGTGGTTCTGCCTTGTGTGAACCACAAACTAATAGGGAGCTTGGTAGAGACTTGTGGTCATCCTACTAGTGATCTTGCATCTACCTCCCATCCTGTTGTGACTACAACAATTACTTACAGGGGAAGTAGTGTTAGAGAAATAATGAGGACATTTTAGCTGCTCCTTAATAAGCTTTCACTTTTGGGAGTGAGGGTGCCATGCTGCTAAACCAGCTCTTTGCAGAACTGCTGGTGTGCATCTTGTGAATCAGCTGTACCCCCCAGCCAGAGCCTGCAGACTGATGGGTCTGGAGTTGGCTGGATCACCCTTCCTGGGCTCTTGCAGATCAAGGGGAAAGGTTAACTGGACTGGATGATCCTGGATGATTTCCAAGCATAGTGATTAGATGTTTTGCTGAGGGATTTGGTTTAGTCAGGGACTTGTCAGTGTGAAACTAATGATTTGACTCGATGATCTTGAAAGTCTTTTCCAATCTAAGATGTTCTGTGATTCTGTTAAATGCTGCTGTGGTGGCTGTATTGGTGGAGAAGAGAGCAGGAGGGTAGAAGGTCATGCAGCCCTGCTGCTCATGGTCTCCATGGCTGATTGGAAGTAGCCCTTGGGTGGAAGTGGGTGTGAGGTCTGGAAATTTTCTCTGCTGTGTTGTGCTTCTGGGCTTATCCCCATCCAAATGCTCTGCTGCCTTTGTCACCAAACGGTCCTGAAGCATCTGACTGCTGCCACTTGGAGGTTTTACACCATTTGCAGATGGAAAAAGGGGATTTTCCTCCCCCCCTTCATAGCCAGCAGCAGCCAGGGTTGTGCAGATGGCTTCAGGACAAAGCAGTTGTCTTGCTGGAGCAAGTGCAGCTCCACAGACAGGAGCACTTGGGGTGTCACTCTGGTGCTGGGGTTATCTGTGGGTGTAGTTTTGGGTATATTTGTGGCTTTGGCTGCTGTGGTGCATGCCCCAAGGTGAAGAGCTGGGAAGAGAACGGAGACATCCTGAGCATCTCCAAAGCATTCACCTTTCCTTGTGTTCTGCAGGAGGGCAGATGGAGAGATAATGTCTTGGGAAATAGCAGCCTCTCCTAGACCCTGCAAGGCTGCACCTTTCTTAAAGTAATAGAATTGTTTGCATTGGCAAAGTCCAACCATCAACCCAACACCACCATGGCCATTAAACCATGTCCCCAGGTGCTATGTCCACACATTTCTCAAACACCTCAAGGGATGGTGACTCCACCTCCCTGGGCAGCCTGTTCCAATGCCTGGCCATTCTTGCAGGAAATAAATTGTTCCTAATATCCAGCATAAACCTTCCCTGGTGCAACTTGAGGTTATTTCCTCTTCTATTGCCTGCAACAAGGCAGAAGAATCAGTGGAGATGGCTATCTTGGTGATAAATCCCCTGGGAAAACTATTGTTGCATCCCTTTGCTGGCAGCAACATGCACCAATCTCCATTCTATACCTACAAGATCCTGCAAGCTGTGCAAACTATGTTCCCAGTGTCCAGAGCTGGCAGAAAATGAAGTGCAGTTGTTTCCTCTTTGCATGGTTGTCCCTGTGAAAGAGGCATGTGGCATCAAGGAGCACCTTCCTTTCCCCGTGGATAGCTGTCTGCAAATGTGCCCAAACCTGATGCCAGTGCATGAGCTGTGCTTTAGTTCCCCCAGCTCTGCTGGAGTGCAATAAATATTCACACTGTCTAACACGAAGTAGCCCAAGGAAGAGGAGCTTGGGGGACTTTGGAGTGCATGAACAATGCTGTGAGTTCCCAGCCGTGACACTGGAAATACCTTGATCAAGATGTTCTGGAGAATTTAGATATGTTTTTGTTAAATTAAGGCTGCTTTGGGCACTGAACTGACCTGCTTTGAAACCTTCACAAATCTTCTCCGTGCTTAATTGGCTGCCGGCTTGAGTTGTTGGAAGTTCCTTGAGGAGCTGCATTTCTGAGGAGAATCAGTAATGCTGGAGATGGGATCACTGTCACCTCTTTAAAGAGAAGAAAAGAATGTGCCTCAGCACTTACCTGAGATTGGATGTTGGTCTCTTCTCCCAAGTAACTAACAATAGAACAAGAGGAAATGGCCTCAAGTTGTGCCAGGGGAGGGTTATGTTAGATGTTAGGAACAATTCCTTTGCTGCAAGAGTGATCAGGCACTGGAACAGCTTGCCCAGGGAGGTGGTGGAGTCACCATCCCTGGAGGTGTTCAAGAAACATGGCATGGCACCTGGGGACATGGTTTAATGGCCATGGTGGTGCTGAAGTTAGCCTCAATGATCTTTGAGGTCTTTTCCAACAAAAACAATTCTGTGGTTCAGCCTCCTGGCTCTCCCCATTACACAGAATTAATGCCTCTCCTGGAAGTATTTAGCCTGTGTCACACAGCCTGCAATGGGAGTTCAGCTGAGCTTTGAACAGGTTAAATCTCTTTCTGGGCATTAATCCCTCAGAAGCTCTGATAGAATTTGCTGCTTTTCTCTGAATCCCTCCCACGCTGTCAATATCTGTCTGAAATGAGTTGCTTCGTGCAGAACAAGCCAGGGGAGGAGGGACTGTTGGAGCATCTCACACATCTTGCTCTCATTTCAGGGCTTTACAAACCCCTCCCTGCTTTTCTGCCACCTCAGCTCCTCTGACTCCTTGCTCTGTGAGCATCTCTCCCACTGATGATAGGTTTGGAATGAGTTTGCCTCCTGTTTATTAGCTTCATTTTTCAACTCTCAGATCCATTGGCAAGTTTTTCCTGTTTGATGTCATCAGAGAATGTCAGTGAATAACATCACCTCTTCCACATTGTGGTGAAGATGTGAAGGTATCAAAGGCTGCCACAAATGTTGGGTCCTGTTTCTAGCTTCTTGCAGTTGTTTTTCCTTTGCTTTGTGCTACATTGCAGGATCCCTCCGCCTGTGTGACAGCAAACTCGATCTCTGATCCAGGTTATCAAAGCCTGCAGCTGAACTGGAGGGGAAATTATCTTTTTTTCCCATCATATTACTGTAGAAATGTCAGCTGCTCCTGTGAGGCAGTGGCAGACTTTGGGCAGCAGCTTGTACCAAGTAGTAGGTCTGAAAAAAACCCAGATTTGAGCTGTGGAGCCATCCAGCACAGCTTGGAGATTTCAGCTCTTCTGTAGAGGTGCCTTTGAACCAGTCACCTCCTGCCTAGTCGCGAGTCTCTCAACTCGAGTTTATTGTCCTGTGTTAGTATGATGTTGTTTGGGCTCCCACCAGCCAAGGTGCTTCACAGGCTTGGAAATGGCAAAGTCGTAGAATCATACAATTGTTTTGGGTGAAAAAGTCCTCTAAGATCATTGAGTCCAACCTTCAGCGTAAGACCACGGTGGCTGTTAAGTCATGTCCCAAAGTGCCATGTCCACACCTTTTTTAACACCTCCAAGGATGATGACTCCACCACCTCCCTCAATAATTTGCCTGAGGGCCTCTGTGTTCAGCCGAACCACAACCTACCTCAAAGTCAGACTCCTCTGAGCTAGCTGAAGCTGAATGCTATCTCAAAGCCTTTCCTTATGCAAACAAAGCTTTGGGATGTCCATTTTCTCCCCAGTTCCACCTATTACAGAGTAATAGGGTCCCTTTTTGAGTCCCTTTTAGGGTCCCTTTTAAGGTCCCATTTTGAGTCCCTTTTTGAGGCCCTTTGAGGTCCCTTTTTGGGTCTCTTTTCCATCCCCCCTCCTCCAGATACCTGAAGAAGCAGGGTTTGTTCCCATTGTATCTGACCTCGTGCCACTCACACTTTTGCATGTTGCATCCCTTGGCCCATGTATATTGCAACCATGGTGAAATTTCTCCACTGTATCAGCTCTTTTCCATATTTCTTCCCTCAGGTTAGACGTTAGGAAAAGGTCTTTCACAAAAGGGTTGTCAAGGACTGGCCCAGGCTGCTCAGGGCAGTGATGAAGTCCCTATCCATGGAGGAGTTTCCAGGCTGTGTAGATGTGGTGCTGAGGGACATGGTTTGGTGGTGACCTGATGGTGCTGAGTTAACGATTGGACTTGATGGTCTTTAAAGTCTCTTCCATCCAAAACAATTCTGGGGCTCAGCAGTTCTAAGCAGTGTCCTGTTGTGTTCCTACAAAACAACCAAGGCTCATTGCAGGTCTCTCTGAGTCAATGACATGGGTCTAGGGTGAGGAAAGATATTGCATACCCTTGAAGCTCGTGCAGCCAGGACTGTGTTCAATACCTTAGACGTGTGCTACTTTGGATATGGTTTAGTGGCTGTGGTGGTGCTGGGTTGACAACTGGACTTGATGATCATAGAGGTCTTTTCCAACCTTTAATGATTCTACAGTTAGCTTCTCATGAGCTGTTCTGCTGCCAGTTCTTCTGCGGTGAATCATGGCCCCACGTAAGTTGGTTGTTTTCCACCCAGAAGCTGCTCTGGCTTTTACATCCACTCCACTTACCTTTCCCCTTATATTTGAGAGCTGATACTTTCTGAAGTTCATTTTTTAAGGGTAGGTGTTTGAGAAGGAACATTTTGGTTCACCTTTCGAGTTGCCTTTTGCCTTTGTTGTTGTAACACGTCCTGATTAGTGACGAATTGCACAGGACATGTTCTGACTCCAGCCCGTGTCCCGGGGTGCTTGTCGCAGCAATGATGCACTAGGTGATTACTCACTACCCTTAACCTGACAGCTGTACTTCTCTCTTTGACTGGTTAACGACCTTGGCCAGGTAGACATGGGGTTGTGTGCACGGTCGAAGGGTGTTTGGGATGTTCAAGTTCTTCTTTAACTTGCGTGACCTTCGCTTTACCTAAGTAAGGAAAAACGTTCATGGACAGATGGAGCCTCATTGCTAGAGGTGCTTGAACCAACACAGAAAATTATTCATTCCAAACCCTTTCAGACAACTCAGATGTTTGCCTCAGGACAGTGTTGCAAATCCTAGTGCAAATATCTGCTCATCTCAGTCTGCAGTCCAATTGTGTCTCAATGCAAGAGTTATCGATTCATAGAATGGTTTGGGTTGGAAGGGACCTTGAAGTTCACCTAGTTCCAACCTCCCTGCCATGGGCAGGGACACCTTCCACTAGACCAGGTTGCTCAAGTCCATGTCCAGCCTGGCCTTGAACATCTTTAGGAAAGGGGCAAGTCCAGTCCAGGAGCAGAAAACAGTGCTGAGGAACTTAATGGATCCATGAAAGAAATGACAAAGAATCAATATTTTAAGTAGTAGAATCATGGAAGTGTCTCTAAGATCAAGCCTAGCTGTTTACCCAACACCACTATGGCCACTAAGCCCTAAACCACATCCCCAAGTACCACGTCCACTCATTTCTTGAACACCTCCAGAAGTGATGGCTCTCCCACCTCCCTGGGCAGCCTGTTCCAATGCCTGACCGCTTTTGCAGCAAAGAAATTGTCCTTGATACCAACCTAAACCTCCCCTGGCAGAGTTTCAGGCCATTTCTTCTTGTCTTACCACTTGATGCCAGAGAGAAGAGACCAACCCCCACCTCACTCCAACCTCCTTTCAGGGAGTTGTGGAGCGACAGAAGGTCACCTTTCAGCCTTTGCTTTTTTCAGACTAAACAAATTCCCATCTCCTCAGTTTTTATTTCATTTCCCTTCAAGTTTTAAATGAGTGATGAGTACTCCTTAAAACTTAGTTTTGGTTGGAAGAGGCCAACCGAAGATCGTGCAGTCCAACCATTAACCCAGTATTGCTAGGTTACAGCTAAACCCTCAGCACCACATCTGCACAGCTTGGAAACACTTCCAGGGATGGGGACTCCACCACTGCTTTGGGCAGCCTGGGCCAGGCCTTAACAGCGCTTCTGGGGAAGGAATTGTTTCTCATATCCAACCTAAACTTCCCTTGTTGTGACTTGAGGCTGTTTTCTCTTGTCTTATGACTTGTTCCTTTGGAGAAGAGACCAACCCCTACCTCACTCTAACCTCCTTTCAGGCAGTTGTAGAGAGCCAAGTCTTCCCTCAGTCTCCTTTTCTCCAAAGTAGTTTCAGAAGAGGTTTTTTTTTGCAAGCAAGGCACAGCTAAGTTAGGCTGAAAAAAAGGTTGTCAAATCATAGCAGGTAAAAAACAACAGTGTGGAAATCAGTCTGGTGGTGGATAATCCAGCCTGGTGGAAAGGCTGCCTACATCAGCAAACCTGTGCTGCAAATAAGCTTGCTTGGCTCTTCTTGTTCTTTAATGAATCCAAACTATTAGCCAGGGAAAAACCCATCATGTTGTCGTGAAGAATAACTCCTGTTTGGATGCCTCTTTCCATGCTTTTGGGCTCATTGGAACATAAAGATGATTTTGTTGTGGCAGAAAGGGAACAGAGTTTGCAGCTCGAACTGCTGAGCTCTGAAGTGTTGGAACAAGCACGTGGGGGACAAATTTGGCTTTAACTTTTGTATCATAAAATCAACCAAGTTGGAAAAGACCTTCAAGCTCATCTAGTCCAACCTAGCACCCAGCCCCATCCAATCACCTAGACTAAGTGCCCCACCCAGGCTTTTCTTGAACATCTCCAGGCACTGTGACTCCACCATCTCCCTGGGCAGCCCATTCCAGTGCCAATCACTCTCTCTGACAAAAACTTCCTCCTAACATCCAGCCTAGACCTCCACTGGCACAGCTTGAGACTGTGTCCCCCTGTTCTGTTGCTGCTTGCCTGGCAGAAGAGACCAACCCCACCTTTCTCGTGGAACTTCAGCAAACCTTTCTCTCCTATTGGGTGCAGAGGTGGAGGGTCTGGCTTTTGCTTCTCAGCAGCCTAAATCCAGCCATTTAGGCTTTTTAGCCTGGAGAAGAGAAGACTGAAGTGGAATCTCTCATTATTTGAAGTGTGGGTGTCAGGAGGATGGGACCACTCTATTTCCAGTGGTGACCAGTGAGAGGACAAGGGGTAACAGACACAAATTTGAGCTTAAGGAGGAACTGTTTCGCACTGAGGGCAGCTGAGTCTTGGAGCAGGCTGCTCAGACAGGTTGTGGCATCTCCTTTTCTGGAGAGATTCCCAAATCACCTGAACATTGTGATCCTGGGCAAAGCTCTGTCACCCTTCTTTAGCAGGGAGATTGGACTGAATGCTCTCCAGAGGCCCCTTTGAACCCCTGTCATACATCAGAGGGACTTTGCCATCCACCAGTTTGGGGAGTCATGTCCACGTCCTCATTTGTACACAGATGGCAACAGGCTCGCAGATCCCCGCTCTCCATGAGCAGCTTTGTGATGCAGAGGGAGTGCTGTGAGTCAGCTTGCTCCAGCTGTGGGGTTTTTTGGGTGGAAATTATACTTTCAAATCTATCCTGTGATCAGAGAGGGCGGCGGTGGGCTCGTTTGAAGGAGCTGGAATGCGAGCCATTATGTTGAGTGGCTGCTACTCCAGCCCCTGTTTGCCAACAGATAATAGACAATGATATTTCATCTGTGACAACTTTGCCCTCCAGACTTTGAATAGGATTATCTGAGTACGTCACTGTTGGCTTCAGCACCACTGAGGTGATGATTTTGTTACACTAGACAGCAAATGTGGCCTCTTATGAGTAGGATGCGTGGAATGGAGAGGGATGGGGCTTGCATGTGTCTTACCCAGCATGACCTGGAGAAGGGGCAAAGGAGCTGGTTATACAACAGATGAGATGACACCTATTTGAGATAGTGGAACCAAGTGCCCACCATGCCTTGCTCACTGCTCTGCTTCAGCAGCAGCTTTTGTACAGGATAAATCATAGAATCACACAGTGGTTTGGTTTGGAAGGGACTTTTAAAGCACATCCAGTCCAACCCCCCTGCATCAGGCAGGGACATCTGCAACTAGAGCAGGTTGCTCAGAGCCCCAAACAACCTGACCTGCAATGGTTCCAGGGAAGGGGCATCTGCCACCTCTCTAGGCAGCCTGAGCCAGGCTCTCACCACCCTCAGTGCCAAACATTTCTCCCTTCTCCCCAGTCTGAATCTCCCTCTTTGAGTTCAAACCATCACTCCTTGTCCTGTCACAACAGGCCTTGCTCAAAAATCTGTCCCCAGCTTTCTGATTGGCCCTTCAGAGTCTTGCAAAGGCAAGAGTTTGCCCCAGCCCTGCAGGTGAGGTCTCACTCTTGGGCCAAGCTGATCTTACCTACTCTGGGTTTTTTGTAGCTTCTCCCCTGACTCTGAGGTCCACAAAGGTTTGGGTCCAGCATGGGGTGTTTTTGGCTCACGTGGCTGTGAGGTGGCTGCAGGGACAGTGTTGTGGGCAGTGAAGGGAATGCTGCCACATGGAGACGCAGCTGCTCTCTACTGTGCCATGGAGGTAGCTGCTGTCTCCCTCAGCAGCCCAGGAGGCACTTGTTATAACTCCTATTGCAAAACTGGTGTTGAATTGAAAACAGACCTAATATTATGGGCTTTTGACTCTGTTTTAATTAGAGGCTGACAAGTGTAGATCTAAGCTACAGTCCAGCTGTGGGAGAGGCTCATGACATGTGTCTGCTTCAAATTACTTCTTTACAGAGGACATTTTGGCTGTGGCAACTTGCATAAAGTGTGAGAAGCCATCAGACAGTAGCTTTCACTCATTTGTAACCTGAATGAAGAGAAACAGCTTAGAGGTGGCAGCTGCATGTCCCCTTACTGATCTGGGCAATCCTTGTAAGAGGCTTACAGGCTCTGATGGCTATCTGGAGGGGTTACCCTCATTTAATTGTCATCAACTCATTACCTTCCTGATGAGACAGCCCTGGACATCCAGGATTGCCTGTTGAGCTCTTAACAGGAAAAACCTATGGTAATGCAGAGTCAGTTAGATGGCAATAAGAATGTCATGTTAGCTATTTGGTGTCTCCCTTCCCAATGGAATTTTCACTGCCTGGTTCTTGGTTTGCAGGACAGACTCCACTTTACTCTGGTTTGGCTGGCAGAGACGGAGCTGTGACTTTCCATGCAGAGCTGCCTGGAGCCAGGGGTGCTTTCTGGGGGGTCATCTGTTGGTTCTCCAACCATACAATCATGTTGTGCTTGCATTTAGTTAAAATTCTGCTCTAAGCTCAGGGTCTTCAGAACAATTTGTAGATGATTTTCACCTATTTATGCTTGTCTTCCAGTGAGCCAATCCTTAACTGTGTTAGCCACAAGCTGCAGGGACTTAGAGTAAGAAATTGAGAGAGTAAGAAATCAAAAGACCAGAGCAGCAAATGAGCCTGAGCGGTGGTGATAGATGAATCTGGACTTTATTCCAGCCTGGGCACTGCCACCACATTTTAAGTTCCAGATTCTCATCTCTCACTAAAAATACCTCTTTTTGTAAATAATGATACCATTTTGGCCTGATGCTTCAGTGGTGCTACACGTGAGTTATGCATGAAGCCTGTGTTTTAATGCCTTGTGGACCTAATGTGACAGAATCCAACCCTCTCCTTCGTGTTTAAAAGCTGCTTTAAAACACATTGCTATGGTCCATACCACAAAGGGACTCTCACCATTTGGTCCTTCTACTTGGCCATGAAGGAACACCATTTCCCTTTTGTATTTACAGCCCAACATTTGAATTCATTCCCTTTCATGATTTTTAGACCCTGGCCAACTGTGTCACCTTTTCTAGGACAAAGTGCTTATGCTTTCATTAGTTCTGGTCCTGTCACTTTATTCATTTTGCTGCCAGTGCCTGATCATAGATCAGAGAACATAGGACACTGAGTAGCTCTGGTGTATGTGCCTGAGTGTTGGAGCTGTATGTCTGTGTGCCATTGCTCCCTGCTAAACAGAGCTGGGATGGCTTAGCTGTGTCTCACCAGCTTTATAGAGTCATGGAAACATGGAATTTATTGAGTTTGGGAGAGACCTTTGAGATCATCAATGCCACCACTCACCTAGAGCTTGCAGTCTCACCACTGCTGTGAAGCTGCTGTCATTAAACCACATCCCTCCAGGGATGGTGACTTCACCACCTCCCTGGGCAGTCTGTTCCAATACCTTGAAAACCTTTTCTGTGAAGATTTTTTTCCTAATATCTAACCTGAATCTTCCTTGGCTCAACTTGAGACTGTTTCCTCTTCTCTTGTCACTTCTTGCATGTGAGGGGAGACCAACCCCCACCTGCTGCAGTTTCCTTTGAGGTGATTGTAGCAGCAGGTGGAGTCTCCCCTGAACTTCCTCTCCTGAAGGCTCCAGCTTAGTTGCTCTTCTTTGGACCTGCTCCAACACCTCAATGTCTTTCTTGTAGTTAGAGGCCTAAAACCAAACCCAGTATTTGAGGTGTGACCTCACTAGTGCTGAGTAGAGGAGGACAATTGCATCCCTAGACCTTTGTGGTGGCTTCTGACAGCTTTTCTGCAGCTTCAGGGGCAAAGACCTGAGCAAATCTGTGTGCTGGTGCCTCTGGGAGTAGTTGTGTTGTGTTGGATCAACTGGGATTAATTTGTGTAATTTGCTCCTTATTTCCTTTTTGCTTTGGAAACTGCCATGCCCCAGAGTAACAGGTGATGTGTGCTTGGAAATAAGTCATCTCCAAACCATCAGGCACTTTCACCTTCCTCAGAGCAATCACAATCTTCTGTCTCCTGCAAAAAACTCCTCAGTAGCTCTGATGAGCTCAGTTTGCCTACAGTCAGCCAGTCTGCTCTGTAGGAGAGGAGGCTTCTGCTTTCCAGTTGCAGTAAGGACAGGCTTCTTGAGGGAAAAAGACTGGATTTGGCATTCCTGGTGTTTCCAGTCATGTCTTACTCATCCGTGAATGAGTTTTGAGGTTGCAAGTTAGCTACACTGTGGGCATATGGGTGGGCAAGATGATCTCCAGAGGTGTTCCCCAGGGCTCAGTTTTGGGGCCAATTTCTTTTACTATCCTTGTCAGTGATCTGGATAAGGGGATCAAGGCACATTCAGTAGGTTTGCAGATGATAACTCAAATACTGCATTCAATTCTGGGTCCCTGAGTACAAGAAGGACATTGAGGTGCTGGAGCATGTCCAGAGAAGGGCAGTTTAGCTGGTGAAGGGTGTAGAGAACAGGTCTGGTGCAGAGCAGCTGAAGGAACTGGATTTGTTTAGCCTGGAGAAAAGGAGGCTGAGGGGAGACCTTTTGGGTCCCTGAAAGGAGACTGAAGCCACATGCATGTAGGTCTCCTCTCCCAAGGAACAAGTGGTAAGAGGAAGTGGCTGCAAGTTGCTCCAGGGGAGCAAATATTGTGTTAGCTACCTGGAGCAATTTTTTCCCCTTCAGGATTGTTAAGTCTTGGCCCAGGCTAATCAGGGCTGTGGAGGAGTCCCCATCCTTACAGGGGTTTCAAAGCCTTGGAGTTGTGGTGCTGAGGGATTTGGTTTAGCAGTGACATGGCAGTGCTGGGTTAATGGTTGGATTCAATGATCTTAGAGGTCTTTTCCAACCCAAAAGATTCTATGACTGTGGTCCCCATGTGGCTGAGTGCTCTGCATTTCTGCACTGTGGAGGAACACCTGACATAATAGCTGTCTAGCTACTGGCTGTGATTAAGCTCTGCCTATTGATTGGGTCCCTTCACTGAGGGCTCAGTAGTCCACCACACACTTATGTCCCCCTATATGTATCTATATCATATCCAATTTTCTTCTTGTTGCTCTGCACCTTGGGTGATTGAGAGTTAATGTCCCCAGCCTCTCCCCAAACCTGCAGTGGTCTCTACTCAAGCCTTTGATGTTACCTGGCACTCTATTTGCTGCCACAGCAGGGCTGGGGTCTTTGGCTACCCTGACTGCCTCCCCTACCAGTACAGTGCAGGCTTGGCCCAGTAAGGTGGAGTTGGGCATAACCCAAGTTCTGGCTGTGCGTGGGCAAAGGTGATGCTCTCTTCAGAGCAGCTTAAACTTCGAGTCCCAGAACCAATCTCATAATTTAGGAGTTTAAAAGATGATGGTTGGTGGTTATTTGTAAGTACTTGCAAGATCTGTCACTGGACAAGGGGAGGCTTAATATCCCCAGCAGACCAAAGGAATTGGAAAGCAATTATGGTGACAGATGTGCCATTGAAGGAGAGACCTCGCTGGTGCTCCAGAGCCAATTAAAACCCACATGGGCAGAGCTTTACTGGGGATCCTCTTGTACTTGTCCTTCCCTTCATTGCTGCTGTGGTTTTAGTGGCACTCTCAGCTCTTCAGCTGCCATCCACAGCTAGTGTTATTAATAGGGATGATATGGAGAGCAACCATAACAAGGTGGAGAACAGGGCTAATCCCATACCCTGGAGTCTACTTACAGGAGGTGAAGTGATTTTGCGTGTGGCAGGCGATGCCTTCTCCAGGAAATTTAAATTGGTGAGGAATGCAATAACCCAGACCTAATGGGCCTTAAAGTCTGTGCTGACTTCTGCCTTTGGGTATATCATAGCATTGTGGAATGGCTTGGGTGGGAAGGGACCTCCAAAGGTCACCTAGTCCAACCTTCCTGCAGCCAGCAGGGACATCTACAACTGCAGCAGTTACTCAGAGTAGCAGACAACCTGACCTGTGGGTGTTCGAGAGATGGAGCATCTGCGACCTCTCAGGGCAACCTGGGCCAGGCTCTCCCCACCCTCAGTGTGAAACACTTCTTCCTTCTCTCCAGCCAGAATCTTCCTCTTTTAGTTTGCACCATCACCCCTTGTCCTGTCACAGTAGGCACTTATCAGGAGTTTGTCTCCAGCTTTCTTCTGGCCCCTTGAAGTCCGGTAAGGCCACCAGAAGGTCTCCCTGGAGCCTTCTCTTCTCCAGGCTAAACAACCCCAACTCTCTCAGCCTGGCCTCACAGCTGAGTACTTCCAGCCTTCCCATCACTGCTGTGGCTTCTCGCCCTGCTCCAACAGGTCCCTGTCTGTGCTATGCTGAGGACTCCAGAGCTGACCTCAGTACTGTAGGTGGGTTCTCAGCAGAGTGGCAGAACCCCCTTCCTTGATCTGCTGGCCACAAAGCTTCCAACCAATACTGACAGTCTTTCCAGAACAGGAGAGATCAGAGGCTGTCTCAATCAGTCTCTTTCAGCTGAAATCCAGACATTAGTCAAATTCTTCAGAGGGCTTGAGAGCAGAAAGGGATGTTCTTTGCCTCATGCTTAACCTTTGTGTGATTGCACCTCTTCAGAGAAGCAGCAAATCAAGTGGAAGTGCCCTCCTAGTAGTTTGGTCGCTGAGGCGTGCGGCAAATCCACCATGATTTGGCATTATTCAGTTTGTATCATTTCCAAAGAGAGCTCTAAAAATAAACTCACAATCAAAGGCGCTATTGGGAGACTGTGCAGGAGCAGGAGTACAACATGATGGGGTGGGATGACATTTTCTTGTGTGCTTCCTTTTTGTCTGCTCCCTCAGCCAAGTGAACCCGTCCTAGTTGTGAAAAGCGGTGAGATGTTGGATGGAAATGGGCTGCAGCTTCTGCTGTCTGTGCAGCTCGAGTGGGCGCTCTTCAAACCGCTCCTGTGCTCTGGGTACATGGCTGTCATGGGGGAGATGGAGGGTCAGCAGAGCTGTGAACACCCTCCTCGGGACACCTCTGAGATGGTAGCATTGCTCTTGCAATAAATGGCCCTGTGATCAGACAACCATGGAATCATCTTGGTTGGAAAAGACCTTGAACATCATCAAGTCCAACCCAGCACTGCCAGGTCACTGCTACCACATCTCTCAGCACCACAACTCCACAGCTTTGAAACCTCTCCTGGGTTGTGGTCTTCATCACTTCTCTGGGCAGCCTGGGCCAGGCCTTGACAACCATTTTGGGGCAGACACTGCTCCTCACATCCGATTTAAACCTGCTCTGGTGCAACTTGAGGCCATCTGCTGTTGTCTTATTTGTTCCTTGAGAGAAGAGACCAACCCCCATCTGGCTCCAAACTCCTTTCAGGAAGTTACAGAGAGCCAGAAGGTCTCTTCTCAACCTCCTGTTCTCCACACTAAACATGCCCAGTCCCCTCAGCTGCTCCTCACAAGACTGGTGGTCTCCACCAGCTGGTTGCCCTTCTCTGAACACTCTAGCACCTCCATGGCCTACCAATGTGTTGCAAGCCTTGCTGCTCATGAGTGACTAATGCCATTAAAGCACAAGAATGTAAAGGAGCTTGAGGTACCTTTCTTCTCAGCATGTGAGAGGCAAAGTGGTGTTCCCATTTGGCTGCAGGTCTGTAGATCATCAGTGTCTCCTCTTCTGCTAGAGATTGATTTCTATTGTGAGCATTGATCCTATTCTCAGTGTTGATGTCTTCCCTCTCAATGCCAGCTCTTGGTAGTTTCTTGTTTGAAGATGTTTTGGCTGCCACCGTTGTGGAGGAGGCTTTTGAGTACAATGGGAGAAGCTGTTGTTATTTTGCAGTGCTTTTATGTTGCCTGAAGAAAGGGCATGCCTGTACAGGGACAATTGGAAGAAATTACATTGCCTCACCATGCTTTTCCATCTCCCCTTCTCAGCCTGCTCCCTCTCCTGTGGAGGAGGACAGAGCTTATGTAATGCTGAATTGAAAGGAAACTACCCAGAGCTTTTTGCTTTTTCCTTTCCTTTTTATTTTTTTTTGACTCTCAGAATTCTACTGATGCATTAATAAATGATCTAATGGAGAAATATTTCCATGCTTTAAGATTATTCATGTTACCCAGAGGCTATGGTCCTAGGAATTTAGAATTTTCTGAGGAGCTTTTGATCTGTGGTCATAGAATCATAGAATAGTTTGGGATGGAAGGGACCTTAAAGATCATCTAGTTCCAACCCCCTGCCACGGCTGATTTGTTTGGGTTTTTGGGGGAAGAAGTCGTTTCAATAAGTAGATTTTGGACTGGTGACAAACTCTGTGCTGGAAACTCAGCACAGAATCTCATGGGCTAGGAGTGATTGTTAATCCCTGCAAGAGATGTGGGTAGCTAACAGTGGTTTGTGTGGCCTAACCTCAAACCAAATCACCCTCCTAAAGAGACTTCTGCTATTTTGTACTCATTTCACTCTGCAGGCATCACTGAGCCCCTGCTTTCTTTTCCCAGTTGGCCTATAAGAAACCAGTAAGTGTTGATGAATTGGGAATATTTAGCAACATTTTGCAGCCCTGGCTGCTTTCACTCAAACATGTTTCACCCTCGGCTGCCTCACTGCAGGCACTTGCTGAGGAGCAGCAGATGTTCACCTCCAGCTGTGCCTGATGGCTTTGGACAGGAGCAACGCACCAGATGCATCAGAGGCAGAGGTTCAACCATTCCCCAAAATCTTCTTCCAAGAGAACCTGTCTTGTAGAGCTGGAGCAAAGTACCTTTGCATTGACACAACTGGTTCAGGGCTGGTAGACTCACACCTTGCAGGAGGCCACAGGAAGTTGTGAACCTTGGTTTAGAGATCACTGTCTGAAAGGTACTTCAGAAGAACTTCTTCACTGAGCTTTTTTGGTCAGGATGTGCTATAGAGATAGGAGATGAGAAGGTGTGTGGGACCTGCTGCTGTAGGTCTCCCTTTGCTTCTCCTTCTCCTCTCCTCCACATGAGTTTGCTCCAGCCTTGCTCTAGTAATGCAGAGTGATCCACCATGTCATCTAACAGTGTCTCCTTACTCCTTCTGTTTTCCTTTTCCTGGTTACTTTGATGGGTGGAATTACTTCATCTTGCTACCAATGCCATAAAGTCATGAGTAGAGAAAAAAAAATTGTCCAGAATTTGCAAATTCCAGAGCCAAATTACCACTTTTGAGCTCCTTTCATATATTCCTTGGAATCTAATGGTGTTAATGACAATCTCTGAGATTGAGGCCCTTAGAAAGCACAATGGAAGGAGGAGACAGTTGGGATCATTCACCAGATGGGCATTTCTGAGCTTTTCCAACGTTGGTGAGGACAATCCCAGCTAGGTGAGCACCAATATCCCACCACAGTGTGTTTTTTGTGGTGGAGCTTTCAGCATCCCTGCCATGGCACACCATGGTCTGCCTGGGTCAGGAGCTCTTAGCTGGCATACCCTGGTGGCACAGCGTCTCACAGGTCGTGACTTGCAGAGTCCTCTGGAGTCCTGTTTGACTGCCTGTTGTTGTCATTTTATTTTGGCAGCACCTCAAATGTAATTCAGTATTTCCAGTGGCCAAGTTCCATCCTGGAAATAACACCAGCTGAGAAGAGAAAGGAAAATCCACACGGAGCTTAAGTCTGAATGATTGGATCCCTTCCCACTGGCTTAACTTGCTGCTGTGACAGCATTCACCTGTGCCATAGCAGTGTCTTCAATAAGAGTCTTTAGAGGTTGTGACTGAGTGGCTGGAGATGTGCAGAGCACTTTGGAAACCCATGGTAAAAGACCCTGGAAAGGCTGATGTGCGTGGTCCTGGTGATGCCATAATGACAGCACATTTTCTTAGTCTGTGCTCCAGAAATGGGTACTTGTGCAGCTAGGCAGAACGTTGTCCTTTCCTTTTAATTTCCTCATTAATTCAGTTTGTTGGTGGTGTTGCTGGCCCCTCATCTGTCTGTCATGTTCAGACTGGATGTTTTAAGTTATGGGACTTCAGGACATGGCTTAATGGCCATTGTGGAGTTGGGCTGATAATTGAGATGATTCTATGATTCTCTTTGGCCATGGCCAGTTGTTTGCTAGGAGGTGAAGGATCCACGATGAAGTGACTTCAGTTCCTAGATCATGCACACCATCCCAGAGATGTGATCTTCTGCCTGCTGACAAAGGTTTTGCTTCAGCCCCTCTCAAGGGGTTGGCAATGCTCTGCAGTCTCCCATAAACCAGTGAAAATAACTCAGGTCTGTTTGGAAGTGCTCTTGGCATTTCTCCTGCACTGATGGTGAAACTCTGGAGGAGCATTTCTCTCTGGGCTCTTTAGTTTAGCAACCAACTGACTAAGGGTAATCAGTGCTTGTGGGAGCTAGGGCTTCAGCCTGGGAGATGAGCAGTATTTAGGGTGGATCAAAGCTAAAGATCCATTAGCACAGCAGCACAGGATATTAGGAGTTGGAAGGGACCTCCAGAGATCATCAAGTCCAAACCCCCTGCCAGAGCAGGACCATAATATAGGGTAAGTCACACAGGAATGCATTCAGATGGATCTTGGAAGTCTCCAGAGGAGACTCCACAACCTCTCCGGGGAGCCTGTTCATTGCTCCATGGCCCTTACAGTAAAGCAGTTCCTCCTCATGTTGAGGTGGAACTTCTTGTGCTGTAGTTTATATCCACTGCCCCTTGTCCTACCCCCTATTGCATCTTCTTATGAGTGGGACACTTCCCCTAAGTATCAAAGTTCTTGTTACTGTGAATTTATAAGGCTGAGATTTCCTGAATCCTCGTGGTGGACACAGTTTTATTCACATGCTGAGAAGCTGCTGTATCCGGAAGAGGGTGATTGGATACTTGGTTGTTCCTGTTGGGGTGTTTGTTGTTAAATCCATTGCTTTGTTACCCCTTTTTTTTTTAGTGATGGCCAGACTGTAGGTGGGATGAACATGGAAATGTGAACTTCTGCTACACTCAATTAAAACCAGAGAAACAGTAATTTCTGTGACATGATTCACCTCAGTCAAAGGTAGACAACTGAAATAGCTAAGCTGAATCACACTCCAGATGTGTCTCTTTCTCTTCACTGGTTATAAAGGTGTCCAGATGACTGTCTCAGATGCTGTCTGGTAGACATCTGAAATCATGGGAGATAAATCCTTCCATGGTCTTTGGTTGACTAAGTCTGACCACAGTGCTGAGACCTAGATTTGAAAACCAAGAGACATGAGCTTTCTGGAGTGAAGTGCTCCTGTGCTGAGTTCTCTCAGAAAAGAATGCTTTAAGCCTGACCTTTCTCTAGTTCTTCATCTCCTGCTGCTGCAGTTGTCAGGTCCTGTCTCTGTAAACCTGCCCTGAAAGAGTCAGACGGCTCTACAGATGCAGCAAGATGTCTTGCAAAATAAATTAGACTGGATCTTTTAATTTAGGCTCTGACCTTCTCTCAGCAGACCCAGCCCATGTGATGCCAGACTCTGCCACCCTCTTCACACAGGCTGAGGGGCATTTGGATTTTGAAAGGCTAAGGCTTACTCAGGGGCTTCCTGGCATGTAGATCCCTTTCTTGACCTAATGAAACTTTCTGCACTGAGAGTGATGAGACCTTGTCCCAGGTTGCCCAGAGAGGTGGTAGCTGCCCCATGCCTGGAACCATTCCAGATCAGGTTGTTTCTGGCTTTTAGCAACCTGCTCAAGTTGCAGACTGGATGAGCTTTAGAGGCCCCATCCCACCCAAACTGTTCTGTAATTTTGTGATATGGAGCAGGGGCTGGAACGGACCAGCTAAAAGGGCTCCTCTCACTGCTGGCACTAGACAGTGAAAACCAAGATCTTACAGCCTTTCTTCTGAAGTATTAAGAAGCACCTTGCAAAGCCTGAAGCCACCATAGCTCCTCACATCCACTGAAAGTGTCTTCAAGATCATGGAATAGAATCATAGAATCATTTTGGTTGGAAGAGATCTTTAAGATCATCAAGTCCAACCGCTTAACCAGCACTGCCAGGTCACCACTAAGCCATGTCCCTCTGCAGTGCATCTACAGGTCTTTGAAGTTCTGCCAAGGATGGGAACTCTACCACTGTCCTGAGCAGCCTGGGTCAGGCCTTGACTACCCTTTTAGGGAAGAAATAGTTCCTCATGTGTAACCTAAGCTTTCCCTGGGGCAACTTGGGGCTGTTTCCTCTTGTCCTATCACTTTTCCCTTTGGAGAAGAGATTAGCCCCTACCTGGCTCCATTCTCTGTTGAAGCAGTTGTAGAGAGCCAGAAGGTCTCCCCTCAGCCTCCTTTTTCTCCAGATTGAACAACCCCAGTTCCTTCAGCTGCTTATCACAAGATTTGTGCTCCAGATCCTCCACCAGCTTCCTTGCTCTTCTCTGGACCTTCTCCATCCCCAAATGTCCTTGGAGTGAGGGGTGTTAACAGCAGAGAAAGGCTGAGCACAGCCCTCTGAAGTTCCTTCCAGCTCTTGCTGCTGGCCGAGCTGTGCTGCTCGGAGCTGGGATTTTGTGCCCCAGGCTCAGAAATGTGCCTTTGCAAAGTCAATCCCTCTGAAGCTTGGTTTCAGTGACGTTTCTGTGGCAGTTTGTGCCCAGAACTGCCTGTGTGTGAAGTGACAGCAAAGTCTATGTCAGCTGAAGCAGAAAAAGGAGAAACTTGGCTTCTGTGTAGTAGCTGTGTTCCTGGGTCACCATCAGTGGAGGGTGGACTAACATCCCCAGTGGCATTAGCAAGAAGAGCGAGTGTCAGGCCAACCTCATTTCTTTAGTTTGACAAGAAAATGGATTTTCCAGACAAAGGGCATCTACCCTGCCTCGTTTCTTTGGCAAAGCTGGAAGGAGAATCATCATGAGGCACTGGTGGGAGATAGCTGTGGGCCAAAGGGGTTGATGTTAGGTGTTGCTGCAGGATTTCTGTGACACTGTGATAAATATTTCACTTTGCTGCACAAATGCCTGGGAAGGGATCTTTGGGGAATAGGATTTGGTCATCTGCACTAAAGAAAGTTGCAGGGCAAACATCTAGATGGCTAAAAGAGCTGGTGAGATGCTTGGGGGAGGAAGACCTGAGACAAGGCTGCAAGAGTAGAGCACAGCTTAACCTGAGAACTACAAGCTGTGTGGTATCTGTAGCCATGGCAAAAGGGAGACATTAGTGAAGGAGAAGAGTTCAGTCCTTGCAGGAGAACTGATGGTTCTTAGCTAGTCTGAAGGGGATTTCCTTCAGATGTGAAGTCTTTGTTCCTTCTAGAACGTCCTGGGGTTCTTTGTGGTTTAAACTGATTCATATTTATGAAAGCTTCTAGGAACCTTGACAGCGAAAGCATCCAAACCCCTTGAGATAGGTTGTTTGTCTAGGTTGAAGAGCTCTCTGTAGCTATTAGAGTCTTGCTCTGTGGAAGGCCCATAATGGCTGCAGCACTGAACCTGTTCCTTGTGAGCTGAAAATGTGGTTTTCAGATGAGTCCAACTAGATGTTCAGTGTGTCTTGGGCAGAGGCATTGCTGAGCGAGGTTCAGGATGGCTCTGACAAGCTAATAAGCATATGGGTAGAGCCTGTGTGTGCTCAGGCTGTCGTGCTGTTCCCTGCAGGATCCTGCAGCTGATGAAACATAAACACAATTTATTATTCTGCTAAAAAATGCAGGACTCTGCTTCTGAGGAGCAGCAGGTGTCCCAGGCATGGATGGGTGATTTGACTGGTGGGTGTGCAAGGATCAGTGTGTGGTTGAGTCGTCCCTGTCAGCCCTGAGGAGTTGTTTAATGTACATAAAATGATTTTCACCCGTGAAAAGGATGAAGCTGATTAGGTCCTTGCCACAGTGGTGGCCCAGCTCTAAGGTGACCATATGCTCCCTGTGGAGAGACATTCAGTAGTCCTGTCAGACAGAAGTCTGGCCTCAGTCCAGTGTCTGATGAACAGGTATCTGCACCATGAAGGCTGTCACAACAGCCAGGGTTCTTATAGACAGAGTGAGGTGTGGATGTGCCATGGAGCTGGGCTGAGCTCCAGGTCAGGTCTGAAGCAGGACAGCAGGGTTCCACAGTGTCCTTCCTAGCCACAATAGTGTCTGGACATCACCAGCACCAAACAAGTGTGGAACTTCCAGTTTAAACCAGAAAGCATTCTTCTAAATATGTTTGGCATCTTTGGTTGGATTTGTGTGGGAAACCTGCTGAACACACGCTGGTGTTTGATCCCTTAGCTGAGCAAACATGCTCTGAAACAAACCTCTGTGCAGGACACCACCACTTGATGTTGGGCAACATTATGGGGATGTTTTGGGAACATTATGGGAGCATTTTGGGGAACCTTCTACTAACTGAATGATAACTGAAGCCATGTTCCTTGGTAGATGTGCATGCTCATACTTGCAGTGTGGTGGTGGTGTTGGTGATGGGAGGAGATACTGCTTTTTCCTACACCTAGGGCTAAGACCCCAAGAAGTTCATCCACTTTGGTACTCTCTGTCATTGTATGATTAGGAGCAGAACAATGGTCTGTAGGAATGGTCTCAGACTGGATTACATCACATAAGAGTGAAATTGTCGTGGACTGGGATGGAGGGAAGTTGCTGGGCTTTGGCTGAGTGCTTTTTGTGTCTGCTGCTGCTGCTGCTGCTGCTGTGCATGTGCTGGTGTCAAGGGAAATGGATTTTCACTGACTGCTGGTTTTCTGTTTTCAAAGCTGATCAGTGGTGGTTCTATTGTAAGTGCTGAGGCAGTATGGGATCACGTCACCATGGCCAACCGGGAGTTGGCGTTTAAAGCAGGAGACGTTATCAAGGTCCTGGATGCTTCCAACAAGGACTGGTGGTGGGGTCAGATCGATGATGAAGAAGGATGGTTTCCCGCCAGCTTTGTGAGGGTAAGTGACTTTATTCTCCTTGCTGCTACAATGAATCACTGCCAGCCATGCTCTCAACAGCTGATGAACTGAACTGGGCACTGTCTTTGTTGTCATTGCTGCTTATTTCCAACATGTCTGTTTTCTGTCCCAAAAAACGGAGATCAAAGAATGGTTCTGACAACAGGAAGAGGCACTGGAACAGGTTGCCTAGGGAGGTTGTGCAAGTGGAAGTGTTCAGGGCCAGTTTGCATGAGGCCTTGAGCAACCTGGTCTAGTGGAAGGTGTCAGGGAGGTAGGAACTAGATGATCTTCAGAGTTCCTTCCAACCCAAACCATTGTAGGGATCTGTAAAATGAGGGTGGAGTGGAGGGAGACTGCAGTAGGTGGTGGCTCTGCTTTTTGGGGGTTTTGGGGTATGGAATGTCCTGTTCTGTGACTCTCTTGTAATCTTAAGCAATTCTTCTCTGGAAAACCAGTTCAGTCCTGTGTGGGCTACCAGTATATGATTTGGTGGGACCTAAAGGTCACACCAAGTACAGGTGGCCCATGTTTGGAAGAGCTTTCTGATCCGCGTGTAGCCCAGGGAGGCGTCAGCCCTCCCCTTTCCAAAAGCAGTGCTTCATTTTGGCTCTTGAGCAGTTTGAGATGCAGAATGACTTTGCTGATTTGTCCATGACCAGCTCTTGGTAGTTTTTAAGGAGACCAGGACCCAATTTGCTTATCCCAGGTTTTCTGCTGCAGCAGGTTTTGCTGTACCCAGCCACCTCCAGTCACGATTTTGCCTTTCACAAATAAGGATTTGACCACTTAATCTATTTCTTTTTTTCTCAGTATATGTTAAAAAAGCAAAAAGGCAATAAAATGCCCTTTTTGTATCATCAACTCCTGCTGCATTATTTGGACACTCTTCAGCCTTCCTCAGGGAGCCAAGACATTGGCTTTGACCTTGTGAACTTCCTTCTCTTCCCTTCTTCCCTTCTGTGCAGGGTTCAATAGGCGAGATCAGAGATTCAATTCCTTTAGAAGCTTTGGGGATATGGTTTGAAAACAGGAAGATTTCCTTTGCCTTGTGAAATTGTCTGAGTCATGACTCTGTCCTAAGAGCCTTCCAGGCAAATCAAGGGGCCGTGTGTTCTCTTCAGAGTGCATGCTGAAGACCATGCTGCAGCCCAAGGAGATTTCATGTTTGCTTCGATTGCCTCCCTGCCCTCACGCTGAATCCTCTTCCTTTTGGGTAACCCTGCATCATCAACATCCCTGTTTGACTACATCATCTCAGAAACAGCCATAAGGACTGGGAAAACTGGGTGAAAATGTATGAGCTGGGTTAAAATGCATATATGACCAGCAAGGGAACCCAGACTTTGCTGTTGTAGATTCATAGAATGGCTTGGATAGGAAGAGACCTTAAAAATCATCTAGTTCCAGCCCCCTTGCCATGGGCAGGGACACCTTTCACTAGACCAGGTTTCCTCAAGACCCTGTCCAACCTGGCTTTGAACACTTCAGGCTTGGCGCTTCCACAGTCTCTGAGTAATCTGTTTCAGTGTCTCACCACCCTCATATCTCATCTTGATAGAGTTTGAAGCCATGACTTCTCATCCTGTCACTTCATGCCTTTGTCCAAAGTCCCTCTCCAGCTTTTCTGGAGTCCCCTTCAAACACTGGAAAGCTACTAGAAGGTCTCTCTGCAGCCTTCCTTTCTCCAGGCTGAACAATCCCAACTCCCTCAGCCTGTCTTCATAACGGAGGTGCTTCAGCCTTCTGATACATGATGGTTCTTGTGTTGAGGCTTCATGGGTTGACATAATCCTCAGGTGGGCTCTCAGCAGAGCAGAGGGGGACTGTATCCCTCTGCATCAGTATTTTATCCCCAGTGGTACTGGTGATGCAATTCTTGTGTCTCCCCTAGGTCTGGCCAGGGCTAAGTGCAAGAGACCAGAGACTGAAACTGGAACTGGGCTGCCTGTGTGAAAATATTTCTAGCTCTTCTGGCCCAGGACACAAACAGTGTTTGTTGTTTGTTGAATAGGCCACTGTGGGTCTGACCCTGCAGGCAGTGGAGGTAACAAATTGGCAAAATGGATTTGTATCAGATGGGATCAAGATGAGAATCTTCTTTCAGAGCATACCCTGGCTGTGTGGCCAGCATATCTCAGCTTGGTGCTCACAAATCACAAAAGCCCAACTGTCTCCTTATTTCTGATTGATTTAGAGACTGAAATATTCTGGGCTAGCTGAACTTCTCAGGGCATTGACCAGTTTGCTTTGTGACTCTGTGGAAAAGGTTTAATATCCTTCCTTGGGTGATGCTGTGAACGTGCTGTTCGCAGCGGGTTTAACAACAGCCTCCTTTTGTGCCATCCACTTCCTAGCCACACCAAACATCTAACCCCACTGACTCTAGAGGCTCAAACTTGTGGATCATTTGGCTGGGATAAACTTACCATCTCTCCCTGCACTTTCCAAAGGCTGGGAGGATGTTTTTAGAGTGGGAAAAATAAAGGAGAAGAATTGATGAATCTCAGACTCCTGTACAGGAATATCTGAGCAGCATCCTAGAAACAACCTTGGTGCTTAGGTTCATGATGGCCTTCCCAGTGCAAGTCTCTTGCCTGTTCTGTCTCATGTCACAACCCTGCAGTGTGACTTCACTCCAGCAAAACCAATCCTGCTATCAGCTCTGTGAGAGGCCATTTGAGAGATGCTTGTTCAACATGGGATGGGACCAGAGTGGTGCTCAGGGACCAAAGACCTGCCCTGGGTCCATAGACCTTCCCTGGAACCAGCTGATGCCCTTGCAGAAGTGGGGAGTTGCATGATTTATTTGCCACAACTGATCCTTCAGTCCTTCAACCCAGGGACCAGGCACTTGAGCAAATCCCTGTGGAGCTCTGGCATGCTTTGTCCCTGGCTCTGCAAGGGAGGCTGAAGTGGAACATTTGCCCCTGGGGTTTCCCAGCCCAAGCTGCCTTCTCCACACAGCCTACTTGCTGCTGGGCCTGTTCTGAGAAAACAAGTGGCACTTGGACTGTCATCTTCTCTCCTCTGCAGGCTGAGGTCGCTTGCTTGCCTCTTCATTTCTATTCTTGCATGTTCCCCACCTCCCCCTGCTTTGCTCTCTGTCTTTTTTGGTAAATCATTTGAACCAGATGCCTGCAAATCCTTTGGGGCATTTAGGGAAGGTGCCTGTAACCCCTCTTTCAGTTGTAGGATCGTGGTGGAACATTTATGCTCCTTCAGGGTCTTGTCAAGGACTGTTTAACCTGAACCCTTTTTGCCTTTCTCTTTTCTCCTTATTTTTCCCTTGGATTTCTTCTGATCACTCTTTCATAATGAGGAGGCTGGGTTGTTTTTTTTTTCTCTCTGTTGTACTTTGAGCCCCTGCTTTTTGAAGCTGATGCCAGAAAACTGCCTGATTTAGCCTGGGTGGTTCTAGTTTTACTTGCAGAAAAATTGCTTGGCTTTATATCTGTTTCTCTTATGCAAGTGCAGGAGGAAAAGGGAACAACGTGTTGCATAGCAGAGGATGAAAAGCAGATCAAGTCAGGGATGACAGGACAGACCAGATAGGTAGAAAAGCAGAAGAGAATCACAGAATGCCAGATTGGAAGGGACTCCAAGGATCATCGATGAGCCAGTAATGTGCTCTGGTGACCAAGAAGGCCAGTGCCATTCTGGGGTGTATTGGAAGGGCTGTGGTTAGTGGGTTGAGAGAGGTTCTCTTCCCCTTATACTTTGCCCTGGTGAGGTTGTATTTGGTATATCGTGTCCAGTTCTGGGCCCCTCAGTTCAAGAAGGACCTCAGGGAACTGCTTGAGAGAGTCCAGTGCCAGAGCCAGGAAAATGATGAAGGGAGTGGAACATGTTCCTACGAGGAGAGCCTGAGGGAGCTGAGGCTCTTTAGCCTCAGACCGGGAGGTGACCCCACAAATGTTATGTATGTGTAAAGGGCAAGTGCCAAGAGGATGGAGCCAGGCTCTGCTCGGTGATGCCCAATGAGAGGACAAGGGGCAGTGGTGGAAGTTGAGATGTAGGAAGTTCCATGGAAAGGTGATGAAGTATTTTTTCACTGTCAGGGTGACAGAACACTGGAACAGGCTGCCCAGGGGGGTTGTGGAGTCTTCCTCTCTGGAGTTGAATAACTATTCAAGACCTGCCTGGACATGTTCCTGTGTGATCTGGTATAGGTGATCCTGCCCTGGCAGGGGGGTTGGACTGGATGAGCTTTCAAGGTCCTTTCCAGCCCATAATCTTCTGTGTGATCATCTAGTGCAATGATCTATTTGAAATGAAATGTCCCAGCGCCCTGTCAAAAATGTCAGGGCATTTTGGACTGCAGGTCTCCTGTGGGTTACTAAGATGGAGGGCAGGAGAAGATCACTGCAGGGTCAGATTCCTCTAAAAGCCATTTGGATCAATTTTGAGAACAAAACGGGGCTGGAAACCTAGTTTGTAATGAGATGTCTGACACTTCTTGCTCTCCAGCCAGATCACATGAAAATCTTTGGCAAAGCATTTGGTGCTCACCCAGACTCATAGCAGGAAAGATGTACATTTGTGAGTGCAGAGGAAAGCAGTGACCTGCTGGTTCCCTTGACCTCTTTTACATGCATAGTTGGGGGTCTGCAAACGAAAGCCAGACTGGAATTGTGTCTCATATGGGAATTGTTATCTCTGTGCATAGCACCTGCAGTTGACCTCCTGGCAGCTTGGGACATGAGTAAAAGCAAGAAGCAAATAGGAAAGCCATTTTTGGGGAATGCAGGAACTTCCAAGCAGAAGCTGGATGATAAAGTGATGCTTCTTTTGAGGGAAGATAAAAAGCACAACAGAGGAGCAGTAGAACTTGGAGCTAGCAAGGGTAAATGGTTTCCTGCAGGAAGCTTCTATGCTCAGGGAGAATGATATGAAAACTCAGAAGTCATGGGAGAGGCAGATGAGAGCTACAGAATCTGACTTAAGGCTGAAGAATGAGCTGGGTATAGGACAGATACTAGCATGGTGGAGGTTGAAAAGGATCTCTGAGGATCGTCCAGTCCAACTGTCCCTGCTAAAGCAGGGCTCCAAGAGGCAGGAGCAGGCTGCCCAGAGAGGTTGTGGAGTCTCCTTCTCTGGAGAGATTCCAAACTCACCTTGCTGTTGTGATCCTGGGTAAACTGTGGTGAGTGACCCTGCTTTAGCAGGGGTGTTGGACTGGATGATCTCCAGAGGTCCCTTCCAACCCCTTTTTCCCAATTCAAGAATCTGGGAATGTTGTAGTGTCTGTTTTTGAGTAGTTGTGCAGAAGCAAAGGCTGATGGTCCTCAAAGGTGTGAGCAAAGATGGTGTATGAATTATCTCTAGTCGGTAGCTCTTAGCTAGGAGGAACTGCAGGGCTGGACCAGTGCAGTGATGCTCTGTGGGTCCCAGGTTTCCCCAAGTGTTGTAATTTTAGATTGGTTTTCCTGCTGAAAAGCTGCCTTTGACCCACTTTATTTTCTGCTGCTAGAGGAGAAGTGCTGGAGAAATTGGAGTCAGCTTTTAAGGCATCAAAGGAGACTCTAAATACAAAGTCTTAGCTCCTGTCAGCTGATAGCTTTATTGGCTAGGTGGGTTTAGCTTTTATTCATAGGAGTGGTGACTGCTGTGTGTTGAAGGTGTAGTTCCAAGAGCCAGCCACATCCTGCTGCCCCATCTGCTGGGGTTGGTTTCACCTTTAAGACCTTTCTGTACATGTAGGGACCTGGATGCAGCAGCACATGACTCACAGCAGCCACTGCATTGGCACCAGTGACAGTGGCACCAAGGTGAGGCTCTGCAGACAGGAGGCGAGGTTCTGCAGACAGGAGGAGGATGTGGCATTCACCTGTTGGACAAACAAAGTGGGATGTGCTGCAATGTCTGCTGCAGTCAGTGCCTTCTAAAGGAGATTTTAATTCTCCCGTGGCAAACCTAGCTTAAAATTAGCTGCTGGTGGAGGTCTGGCCTGCAGCGTGGCACAGCCGTGGCATACACCACAGCCACAGCACACACCACAGCCATGGTGGGGAGGTTTAGTTTCTTCTTCAGATTCAAGCAGTATTTTAGCATCCAAATGCTGCCTGTGCTGACTGCAGCTGCTGTTATCTTGACAGCTCATGCCACTCGGCTCAGCATTGAAAAAGGCCACCAGCATCCTGGCCTGGATCAAGAACAGTGTGGCCAGCAGGAATAAGGAAGTGATTGTGCCCCTGTACCTGGCACTGGTGAGGCTGCACCTCAAATCCTGGCATCAGTTTTGAGTCCCTCACTCCAAGAAAGACTTTGAGAGACTGGAGCAGGTCCAGAGAAGGGCAACAAAGCTGGTGAAGGGTCTGAAGAACAGGTCTGGTGAGGAGCAGCTGAGGGAGCTGGTGTTGTTCAGCCTGAAGAAGAAGAAGGGGAGACCTCATTGCTCTCTATAACTGACTGGAACGAGGTTGGAGTGAGATGGGGTTTGGGCTCTTTTCCCTAATATTAGGTGATAGAGTGAGAGGAAATGGCCTGAAATTGTCCCAGGGGAGGATGGAGATTAGGAATAATTTCTTTCCTGCAAGAGTGGTCAGGGATTGGAACAGTCTGCCCAGGTGGAGTCACCATCCCTGGAGGTGTTGAAGAAATGTGTGGACATGGCACTCTGGGACACTGTTTAATGACCATGGTGGTGTTGGGTTGATGGTTGGACTCAATGATCTTCAAGATCGAAACAATTCTATGGTTCCCAGCAAACAGCATCCCAACCCCAGTTCCATGCCTGTGCCTGCATCCTGCCCAGAGAAGGGCAGCAAGTCTGGGGCAGCTTCTGGGACCACAGGAAACATCTTTGGGCCTGCCAGGTCCTCACCTTCTCTCTAAGTTCAGAGAAAGGAGAAACATCTGTCTGTGGGCTTTTGTAGAGCTCAGGAGAGTCTGTGCTTCCTCCTGAGGGCAGAGGGAGGCTGTGCCCAGATCGCTGGAGGGACACACAGAGACTGATGATGTTTTACTTATGCAAAGCTCTGCACCATGAGCCCTGCTTGATTGCAAATAAGCAACTGATCTTTTTAATCCAGTGGAGTCCAACAGAGCGTGCACAGAATGCAGTGCCAGGACTGGGAACAAGGGCACAGCACAGGCTAAGCACCACCTTGGGGAAGAATCAGGGAATCAGTGTGGTTGGAAAAGACCTTTACGTAACATCAGCAGATACAACCATTAATCCACCAGCTCACCACTGAGCCATGTGCCTCAGCACCACATCTCTCCAGGGCTTTGAAACCCCTTCAGGGATGGGGATGTCACCTGGGCAGCCTGGGCCAGGACTCAGCAACCCTCTGGGGGAAGAAATTGTTCCTCATGTCCAACCTAAATGTCCCCTGGGGCACTTTAAGGTAATTTCTTCTCATCCTGCTTTTTGTTCCTTGGAAGAAGAGTCTGGCCTCATCCTCTTCCTGACCACCCTTTGGCTCTTGCTGAGCACTGCTCAGATTCCCTCTCAGGCTGCTCTTCTCCAGGCTCAATAGCCCCAGGGCTCTCATCCTTTCCTCCTCACACAGGTACTCCAAGCCCCTCAACATCTTTCTAGCCTCCCCATGACTCTTTGACTCTCTCAAACTGGGGAGGCCAGAACTGGAGACTGTACTGCAGCTGATTTGCACATACCAAGAATAAGCAGAAAACCAAAGCTGACACTGTCTGAATTGAAAAGGCCACCTAGAGACAGGTGGGTTTGGAATGTCTCCAGAGAAGGAGACTCCACAGCCTCTCTGGGCAGCCTGGCTGAGCCTTTCAGGCACAAGCACATTTTTGGGAGGGCGACCTATGTCTAAACATAGCAAACACCCTACTTAGAGGTGACTGTGAACTGGGCTAAAATAGGGGCTTCTGTAACACTGTCTAAATCAACTGAATATGACATTTGGTGCTTCCTGGGTAAAACAGTGTCACCCCCACTTTGCCTCTTTCACCTTCCTGTCACCTGCAGCACGCTGTTGCTGCAGTTTGGGCGAGCAGGTCAGTGAAGCAGAGAGGATCTGACTTGAGGTGGTAGTGTTGGGTCCGAGGGGATGTTTAACACTTTAAGGGCAGTCCTCCCTTCCACCAGCACAGCACAGCTCCTTCTCAGCATGGGCACAGAAGGATCTGTGAGGGGAAGCTGCAAAACCAGCCATACTATATCAGACCAAAGGTCTGTCCCACCAAAGTGTTGCTCATGGATGAGCGCAAGAGCGTGGGGAGCCCTCACTCCTGTATTGAGTCCCTGTTTCAAACTATGCATGAGCTTTTCTGTCAGCTTCTTCCTAGTCAGGAAGTCTGTCAGCCTCACAAATGCCAGTGCAAATGTCACTGGTGAGGTCACTTATCCCCATTTATTGATGGGGAAGGCCTCCACCACTTGAAGAGGCTGACCCAAGTTCAGCAGCAGGGTTGCTGACGAACCTCACCTCTGTGAGTCGTGGTCCAGACTTCAAGTGATCCCCGGAAAGAACCATCCTTGCTTGAATTATGGAGGATGTAGAGGTTAAGGCAGAAAGCTGCAGTGTTTGACCAGCACAGAGAGATTAATCCTTTCAGCAGCTCAGGTTGGAGAACATCAGGTGGAAGGCACCTCCCTCTTCCTCTCCCATCAGTGTAACTGCTGCATTTGTTTGTAATCAAAGGAGAAGTCATCTAGACTGTAAGTTTTGTCCTTCTGGGAACACGAATCCTAGCAGGAAGGAGCAAAAAATTCATTAAGGGAGGCAAGCAGGACTCTGGAGATTCCAGATGTGGAAGCAGGGAATGCTCCTGCCAGGCACAAAACCCACACCAAATTCTGCAGGGTTTTGGAACTCAGGAAAGTTTGCAAGCTTGCTGTTTGCCTTAGAATCTCACAGCCTTTAGGATTCCTGTTTTCAAGCTTTCTCCCCTCTGCTCTTAGAATTGGATTTTCTATGCTTGATTTTCTAACTGAGAATTGAAATTCTTCTCATGATCACTTGACTTCAGGAGGTAGAGCGTTAAAAATATCCTCTGTTGGCCAACTGACAGGAGTGTCACAAAACTTGCTGACAAGCTGTTCCAGCTGGGTTTGGGAGAGCTGCAAAATACCTTTTCTGAGGTGCAGGAGGGTAGGATGGGAGGTTCTTTTAAATATTTTAGTAGCTACATTGGTCCTGCTTGATTTTGAACATCCATTTGGGTTAGAATGGCAGTCAAGCTGTCACAAGGAGATAGCTATCAAAGCACTCCCTGTTCAGTTTTTTCCAGGTTCTGGCCCATTTTCTGAGGCTGGCCCCCAGGTTTTCACAGCAGAGCTCCCACTAAAACCAGTGCCACTGGTGCAGGAGCATTGTCCCCTGGGGTTGCTGTGACAGCCCTGCACCAACACGGCAGAAGCAGCACATGGGCATCTATTTTTCAGCGTGAAACTGTTCATGTATGTGAGCTGTTGCTCTGCCTCAGTGTAACCAAAACCTCTGCCAGATCAGAGTGGGTTTGCTTTTGTAATTGGCTTTTGGGTTGCTCCTCTGAACAAGTAATAACCCTCTGGACTTTGTTCTAGCATGTCAGGAGAGGGTTTCCATGCTGGATCCCCATATCTTTGAGTACAGTTAGAATGTCAGCTCACTGCCATCCCTTGCAGTAACCCCAGGGCTCATGAAGCCCTCTCAGTGCTGATAGAAGTCCTACCAAAAACCCTTCCTGAGATCCCCACAAAACCTTTTCTGTGCAGCCTCACAGCTGGGAAAATGACATGTTCTAGTCCATCTTTGCAGCAGATGCTGCAGTGGGGAATGGGAAAGGCATGCAGAGCTGCTCCCAGGTGTTCTGCATCTCCCAGTTCTTTCCCTGTGTCCAAACTGGCATAGTTGAACCTGGCTGGGATCACTGAAATAATCTTCTGCTGCACCCTGGGCTGCTCACCCTCTGAAGCTGAGAAACTCGATGCTCTTTAGCCTGAAAGAGAGAAGGCTGAGAGGGGATCATCTCAGTTCCGGTCAAGAGCTAAAGGGTAGAGGTCATAAGGCTGGGGCCAGGCTCTTCTCAGTGGTACCCAGTGTCAGGAGAGGGGCACTGGGCACAAGCTGGAACCCAGGATGTTCCGTGTGAACAGGAGGAGAAACCTCTTTAGTGTGCAGATGCTGGAGGCCTGGAGCAGGCTGCTCAGAAAGGTTGTGGAGTCTCCTCTGGAAAGCTTCCAAACCCGCCTGGACATTGTGATGCTGGGCAAGCCTGCCTTAGCAAGGGGATTGGACTGGATGATCTCCAGAGGTCCCTTCCAACGCCACCATAGTGGCATTCTGGGATTCTTTGACCACAGCTGAGCCACACTGGGTGCTGCCAGGGCTGCAGGACCACATGGCCTGGACGTGTCTCTTCCCCTTAGGGTGCATCAGGATGTGAGAAACAAGAGCTGACAGCTAGAGTCGCTGGGCTTTGCTTCTGCTCTGTCACACAAGGCACTGAATTGACTCTTGGCTGGGCTGTCTTGAGGAAAGGTATGAAGCTTTGTACTTGGAGGATGGCTCCTTCATGAAGCGCTGCCAGGCGGGGTTATTTCACCTCCTTGGCAGCCTTCAGCATGTCTCTCTGGTCTTCTGATGTGCAGAAGGAGGTTCTACGTTGGCAGTTCAGGGTAGAGGATAGTTAGGAGATGGTGTGAGCATAGCAGGCATGATGCCCAGATCCATCCTGGCTCTGCCACTCATTTCCTGCCCTGGAAAGTGCCCAGTGCTGCCAGGACATGGTGTAAGCACAGCCTGGATTCAGCAATTCCTTACAATGCTCAGTGCAGCATGGACATCCACAGCAGGTCCTACCTATCGAAGACATTTTCTTGTCATTAAACCCAACATTGCTGCTAATTGAATTAGGTTGGACATTAGGAAGAAATTCTTTACAGTAAGAATGGTGAGACACTGAAACAGGTTTAAAACCAAACTTAGGATGGATAACAGGAAAGCAGTAAAAACTCTTACCACTGAAAAAGAGGACTGGAAGGTGATCTTAAGGATGCAGCTGGTTTCCATGTGCTGCATAGTGTCACTTGCTTGTATTTGGATCTATTTTTGTGTTTAAAAGTCTCTAGTATTTGGGGTTTAAATGCTCAGGAGCTTTCTGAAGGGAGGCTGTAGCCAGGTGGGGTTGGTCTCTTCTGCCAGGCAAGCAGCAACAGAACAATGGGGCACAGTCTCAAGTTGTGCCAGGGGAGGTCTGGGCTGGATGTTAGGAGGAAGTTTTTGGCAGAGAGAGTGATTGGCATTGGAATGGGCTGCCCAGGGAGGTGGTGGAGTTGCCATGCCTGGAGGTGTTGAAGCCAAGCCTGGCTGGGGCAATTAGTGCCATGGTCTAGTTGACCAGATAGGGCTGGGTGCTAGGTTGGATTGGATGAGCTTGGAGGCCTCTTCCCACCTGGTTGATTCTATGATTCTATGATTTACATCACAGCTTGGGTAACCCTGAATTGTGTTGCTGTAGCAAGGTTGCTATTTCTGTGTAAAGCAGGAGTATTTCTGGCTGGTTGAAGCTTTATTTCATGTTTACAAACTGTGGTGATCTCAGTTGGAGCAGATCAGTTATTTTAAGCCATTGTTTATTATTTGGGGGGAGAGGTAACAAAAGGAGACATTTGATCCATGTCTTGTGTGGTTTAAAGACTCAGGGAGAATGAGGCAGCCTTATCCTTTGTTTAGGAGTTCATAGAATTGCAGAATGGTTTGGGGTTGAATGGACCTTTAAAGGTCATCTATTCCAGCCCCCCTGCAGTGAGCAGGGACATCTGCAACTAGAGCAGGTCTCTCAGAGCCCCAAACAACCTGACCTGCAATGGTTCCAGGGATGGGATTTCTACTAGCTCTCTAGCCAACCTTGCACAGGCTCTCACCACTTTTGTTGCAAACATTTCTGCCTTCTCTCTAGCCTACATCTCCTTCTTTTTGTTTAAACCCATCATCCCTTGTCCTAGCACAGCAGACCCTGCTCAGAAGTCTGTCCCCATCTTTCTGGTCAGCCTTTTGAAGTCCTGAAAGGCCACCAGAAGCTAAATAGGTTTATTTATAGTTTTATTTGACACTGGAAAGAAAATTCAATCTGCTGGAAAGGCAGTGGTCCTTTCTCACTGCTTTTGTGGTTTGTTCCATTGTAGAGTATCCAGTGCCCAAGGGTGCTTCATCCTGTGCAATGCTGCCCTCATCTCCCCCAGGTTGTTGGAGATTAAATCAGCTGGTCTGATCTGAGTGCAGCTTTGGGATCACAGTCTCAGGATGCTGAGAGGGGTCGTTCACCTGAGTGAGAAAGGTTCTTCATGTGAAATGATGAGGAAAGCTGCTGTGAAATGGAAATTGATGCTCACTCACACATCCTGGCCTGGGAAGCTTAGAAACCACAGCCTGAGCCGGCGCTGATGTTCACCTTCATTCAGATTCCTGAACCAGATGTATCTTGACCTTCATTAATCAGTCCTCTAAAGGCTTTATCACAGACTCACAGAATCTCAGCTTGGTAGGAATTAGAAGACACCTCTAGACACCATCCAGTCCAAGTCCCCTGCTAAAGCAGGGGCACCCACAGCAGCCTGCACTGGATCACAATAGCCAGGTGAATTTGGAAGCTCTCCAGAGAAAGAGACTCCACAGCCTCTCCAGGCAGCCTGCTCCAGGCCTCCAGCACCCTCATGCCAAAGAATTTTCTCCTCCTGTTCATATGGAACCTCCTGATTTCCAGTTTGTGCCTGTTGCTCTTTGTCCTGTCACTGGGCACCACAAAGAAGAGTCTGGCTGTATCCTCTTGTCTTCCACCCTTTAGCTCTTGTCGAGTATTGTAAGATCCCCTCTCAGACTGCCCTTCTTTAGGCTCAACAGCCACAGATCTCTCAGCCTTTCCTCCTCACAGAGGTGCTCCAGGCCCCTCAGCATCTTTGTAGCCTCCACTGCACCCTCTCCATTAGTTTCCTGTCTCTCTTGAACTGAAAAACCTGGAATTAGACTGAGAACTCCAGCTGTGGCCTCCCTAGGGCAGAGAGCCTCCCTGAACCTGCTTATCATGCTCTTGACCTTCTTAAGTCAGTCACCTGTAAAGAGCTTGTGTCTTCTTGCTGAGGCTGAGCACAGCTGATGGTGTGCAGTGACTGGGACAGCCAATGGTTTGCCCTAGTCCCAGCAGTGTTAGGTTGGGCTGGCTTACAGTGTGCACCTTGCTTCACAGCACTTGGCAGCACCCAACCCCAGTCACCCTTTCACCTAGTTACTTTGTGTCTGGGACCAACACCATGAAGGCTTGAATCCTCTCCATGCACAAGAGGGGAACCATTGGGACTGGTTGCACCAGTGGCAGAATGTGCTGCCTGGGCTGTGAGCTGCACTGGACACCATGGTTCATCTCTGGGCGTCGCTGTTGCCCTGAGAAGAGAGTCAGGTTGCATGACCCTGAGACTAAGCCCCAGCCAGCTTTCATCTGCTGGCTTCCTGCTGCTTTGGTGAGTAATGCTCTTGCTCTCCCCTCTTCTCCTCGCAGCTATGGGTGAACCAAGAAGATGGTGTGGAGGAGGGAACCAGCGACGTGCAGAATGGCCACTTGGACCCAAGTGCCGACTGCCTGTGTCTCGGCAGGACCGTTCAGAACCGAGACCAGATGAGAGCCAACGTCATCAATGAGATCATGAGCACCGAGCGCCACTACATCAAGCACCTCAAGGACATTTGCGAGGTACGGGGGGGTTGTGACTCCAGGGTGCTGCAGGTGGGCTGTAGAGAGCTGAGGAATGGCTTTGTCCTTGGGTGGTGGGGAAAAAGATCTGACTATACCTTTGGGTCTAACAGAGGAGCAGCATTTTCTGCTGGGTCTGATAATTACCTTCAGTTTGTACTCGCTTGAAATTGTGATTTCTTGAACTTCAGCTGTACCTCCCTGACTGAAAAATGATGAGGTTGAGATCCTTCAAGTAGTCTTATTAATTAAAACCCAAGGCCATCTACATCTGAATTTATGATTGAGGAAATCAGGTTGTAATTAAACCAATCAGTTCCCCATTTCATCTTCATCATCCTTACTGCAGCAAAGATATTGAGGTCCTGGTCCAGAGAAGGGCAATGAAGCTGCTGAGTGGTCTGGAGAAATAGGTCTGGTGAGAAGCAGCTGAGAGATCTGGAGAAAAGAGGTTAAAGGGAGACCTTCTGACTCTCTGCAACTCCTTGAAAGGAGATTGAAGTCAGGTGAGGGTTGGTCTTTTCTCCCTAGTAACAAGTAACAGGACAAGAGAAAATGGTCCCAGGGGAGGTTTAGGTTGGGTATTAGAAGAAACTTCTTCACTGATATGGTTCTTTAAGACTGGAACAAGCTGCCCAGGGAGGTGCTTTTAAAAGGCACAAAGATGTGGTGTGAGAAACGTGGTTTAGCACCAGCTTTGGTAGTGTTAAAGAATGGTTGGACTTGAAGAGCTTGAAGGTACTTTCTCAACAAAATGATTCTATGATTCATATTTGGTTCACAATTTCTTCTGGCTCAGAGTGGCTCTCATTTGTCTTCTGTTATGGTGAGACTGGGAGCAAAACTTCTTCAGCATGGGGATGTTTATCCAGTGTAGGGGAACCAGCAGTAAATGAACTTTGGGGATTGACTCCATGCATCCTTTACTTGGTTCTTCTTCATGATGTTCCAGTTAACCATGACCAAGCACTCCTTACTGTCCTGCAATGTACAGAGTTCATGCTCTGAGCAAAGCTCAAAGTGCAGTGCACATGGTGCTGAGTGTTTGGGAAGGGGAATGCATGGCGCTGCAGGGCAGCTTGGACGTTATGATTAAGGCTTATCACTAAGTGACAGAGCTTTGCTAGCACTAAAATCAAAGTTCATGGCTTTCAGCTCATCCCTCTGAACGTTTGGGTCTTAGCAAAAGCCTCTGCCCAGTCTTCAGGAGTCAGTGTGGTAAAGCCTCTTGTGACTTCAGCTCAAAAGGTTGTCTTCCTCCCTTCATACTCACTGCTTCTCTGTTGACAAGGTGAAGCAGCCATCCAAAAACATCTATGATGCCTTTCAAACATGGAAGAGTCTTGGGATTTCAGTTGGGAAACAAATGAGCTTAATTTTGCTGTGCTGTGCCAGTCTGAGGGATCTGCAGTGAAGAACAACTGCAGCAACTTCCTCCTCCACATTTTATTTCATTTCCTGCATTTGCACTTTGCTGTTGAGAAACTAAATCAACCTCAACTTGCATTTCTCCTCCATCTCCCTATGCTTTTGCCAAATCAGATTCTCCTGAGGTGCAGACAGGTATGACTTCAGTGACATCTGTGGGGTGATACTGATTGACAGCACCTAATGATGTGTCCCAGATATGAAAGAGCTCTCTAAGGCTCACTCTTTGCTCAGTTGATGCAAAATGGTATTGAGGGTATAAATCTTACCAGGCACCAGGAAATGATTCAGCTGCCTCTCTTAAAGAGGGAGGAGGACTGAAATGGGCATTCTCATCTGGAAGATGATGGGTTGTCCCTGACTGGAGAGGGCCTTGTTGTGCTGGGTTTAACCAGAGCAATCTGTTTGCTGCAATAAGGCCTGGGGACAGCTCAGTCGTCCTGGACATTCGGCATGGCATGCTGTGGCTCTTCTGTCTGTGCAAGAGAGGAGTGGGGCTGGAGGCAGATGGTACCTAGCTTGAGCTCCTCCCAGGGCTGCTGGAGGGATTTGCTTGGAGGTGATTTCTGTGCTGAAGAACCAGTAGATACCAGACAGCCCCTGATGAGATGCAGAAATGCTGCTGACCATGGTGAATTCCCCTTTCCCCTTTGCTATTTTAAGCTGTCATGACAAACAGCAGGGATATGAGATCTTGGAGGGGATGGAAGAGGACTTCTGGCTGGGTGGCAAAGGTTGAAGCTGATTTAGTACTGAGTTTATTAGTGCTCAGTTACACTCCTGTTGTTGAGGAGGTTGCAGTGAAGTGGATGTTGACCTCTTCTCCATAGTGTCAAGTGATAGGACAAGAAGAAATGGCCCCAGGTTGCACCAGGGGAGGTTTAGGTTGGATATTAGGAAAAAAAAATATCTTTACTGCAAACATGGTCAGGGATTGGAACAGGCTGCCCAAGGAGGTGATGGAGTCACTTTCCCTGGAGGTGCTCAAGAAATGCTTGGACATGGCACTTGGGGAGATGGTTTAGTAGCCATGGTGGTGTTGGGTTAACAGTTGTACTTAATGATCTTAGAGGTCTTTGCCATGATTTATGGTTCTATAAACCCTAACACCACCCAGGCACTTTAAGATGTGTGGCTGTATAAGAGGACTGTGGCAGGTGATTAAGAACCCTCCAATTGCTCTTTTCTGCCTTAGGATGTATTTATTTCCACTACCTGCCACTGTATTATTGCACACCATGTTATTATTCATAATACCCGTGGCAGTAGCCCTGCCAAGTCTGGAGCTCATAAGCTAGCCAGCACCAGAATGAAAATGACCTGCTCGAGCCAAGACCTGTGTGAAGCAGCTGACTTGGAGGGGAATTCCTCATCCCTGCAAAGCCCAATGCTGCTGCTGCTGTGCCCTCCTTAGGGGATTAGAGGGCTGAAACAGCTCTGTGACCATTCTGAGTAGGAGGAAACATGAGTTTGCCTTGGACTGCGTTATCAGGAGTGGATGGATCATTATGGTGAAAAAAAGAAAGAAACAGTAATTTAGCCTTAAGGAAATAGCCAGCAAGAGGCATTTCAAGATGAAATGCTAGAGCTTGCAAAAATAACAAGCTACTGTAAGCTGGGCTTTTATAATGGGTACCAGTAGTTGGTCTTACTGGCCAGCAGGCTTCACACTGACAGGCATGTAAAGCACCACATAGACATGAGCTCATTTCCAGGCTTGACAAGATCAATGTCTGCTCCCCATGCTCCTGGAAGGATATACCTGTGCTCATGCATAAGATATCCCCCTGCTCACAGAAAAGATATCAT
Organism: Pogoniulus pusillus; assembly: GCF_015220805.1. Taxonomy (NCBI): domain Eukaryota; kingdom Metazoa; phylum Chordata; class Aves; order Piciformes; family Lybiidae; genus Pogoniulus; species Pogoniulus pusillus. Next base: position 12,551,986 of record NC_087282.1, read on the forward strand.
CCTACTCCTGGGGTTTAATCCCAGGAGGATACAGAAAGACCACACTGGTCCATGACATGGCACCAATGATGCTGGTGGAGCAGCCAAGGTGCTTAGAGGAGGAACCTTGATGAGAGCAGGAGGCTAAGAAGATGGTTTGAGCTGTAGCATGTGGTGGGAAATGTAGAACAAGATACAACAGGGCTACAAAGAGCAGGGTGCTTAGAGAAGAAGCAGCATTTGGGCCAGCATATGGATTAGGAAGGCAAGACTACATATAAGGAGGTTTGAGAGGGAGAAGTGACAGATCTTGGATGGGAGTTGGGAGATCAAAGGAAAGCTCTGTGTTACAAGTAATTAGGAGGTGGGAGGTGAGAAAGGGCAGCCAATTCCCATGCTGCTGTTTGCTCTTTCCCAAGTAATTTCACTTGCAGTTTGTTTTCTAATAACGTTGACTGGATTACACCTAAGCTCTGCTGTGGTGCCAGGACAGATCTGAATGCTGGGTGGAGAACATCCTCACTGCGTCTTACTGCGTCAATCTGAGCCTGCTTTGCAGAGCTGATGGGACAAGTTCTCACGTGGTCTGGATGGCATTAGCCTGACTTGTTCTTGGAGATGGAGAAAACCCACTTTTTTGTGCTGCCTCTGAGCAAAGCACCATCAAACCTTGGCAGCAGGGTGGCCTTCCTTCAGAAGAGCACATCTGAGGAGTGGCTGGCCCTTTGTAGGACTGGTTTGTCGTTTGTGGGTATGTGACTGGAGAGCATAAAGCTCACTGGATCAATGGAGATACGTATAGGGATGTGTGCAATTAGTTTCTGTCTCTCCCAGCCTGCTTGTGCACACCTCATTTCTCTTGTTTGGAGCTTTTTGAAGGGACAGGCTTGTGCTCTTCCAGGATTTGATTTAGTACTGTAGGTGGTCTCCAGTGCCTGACATTGAGTACTCAACTGCAGACCAATATTTAAGTGCTTTAGAGTCCTGACTGTCTGGAACCAGGTGTGACTGTAGTTGGCCTTTTCAATTCAGTCTCAGCTTGTACTTGGTATGTGCAAATCAACTGGAGTACTGCATCTGTTTCTGGGCTCCCCGGTTCCAGAGATACTGGGGAGATGCCAGGGGAGGCTGCAAAGATGCTGAGGGGCCTGGAGCATCTCTGTGAGGAGCAAAGGCTGAGATCCCTGGGCCTGCTGAGCCTGGAAGAGAGCAGCCTGAGGGGGGATCTGCTCAATGCTCAGCATGAGCTAGAGAGTGGAGGGCAAGAGGATGGGGCCAGATGCTTCTCAGTGGTGCCCAGTGACAGGACAAGGGGCAGTGGGCACAAACTAGAACCCAGGAGGTTCCATGTGAACAGGAGGAGAAGCTTCTTTGGTACGAGAATGCTGGAGCCCTGGAGCAGGCTGTCCAGAGAGGTTGTGAAGTCTCCTCCTCTGCAGAGTTTCCAAACCCAGCTGGCCATTGTGATCCTTGGCAAGCTGCTGTGAGTGCTTCTGCTTTAGCAAGGGGCTTGACCTGGGTGATCTGCAGACGTCCCTTCTAACTCCTACACCACTGAGATCCTGGGGCTTTTCAAGGAAGAGGATCAGGTTGGTTTGCACATTGCAGGGCAAAAAAAAATCCCAGCTATCAAAGAATAATGTACAATATCTTCTCATGCTGCTTTTCATGTTTACCTGCTTATCTCAGAAGAGATTTCAAGAAAAAAGAAAGAAGATATGCACCTGTCCAGAAGGTCAGGCTCTTCCTGACACTGGCTTTGGTGTCAGCAGCACTGAGTGACTGCCCCAAGCCCTTTGTGTTCAGCCCTTTGCCCCCGCCGCATGCTGCCGGCTGCCTGCCAGCCAGCCTGCCTCCCTGCTCGCCTGCTGCTTGCTGAAATCCATCTCTAGCTGATCTGTGTGAACATCTTTCAGCCCTGGGGTTGCTGTTGGCTGTGACTATTGTCTTGAATATTCCACATCTTCCTCGTCCTGCTTCCTCCCTCTGCCTGAGACACGCGTTCCAGAGGAGCTGAAGCAGCACATTGCTGCACAGGCACCTGTAAAACCGTGGAGAGAAGCACAGAATGGGCTAGGTTCATGGAACCATAGAGTCACAGAGTGGCTTGGGTTGGAAGGCACCTGAAAGATCATCTAGGTCCAACACCTCTGTCGTGAGCAGGGACACCTTCCACTAGATCAGATTGCTTAAGGTTCTGTCCAGCCTGGCCTTGAACACCTCCAGGGAGGGGTATCCACAACCATTCTGGGTAACCTGTTCCATTGTCTCCCCACCCGCACTGTAAAGAATTTCTTCCTAATCTCCAGTCCAAATCTCCCCTCTGCCAGCTCAAAGCCTTTGCCCCTCATCCTGTCACTACAAACCGTTGGAGAAAGTCCTCATCCAGCTTGCTTGTAGGCCCTGTTCAGGTACTGGAAGGCTGCCATAAGGTCTCCCTGGAACTTTCTTTTCTCCAGGGTGAACAGACCCAACCTTTATCCTCTCTCCAGCTTGTGTGTTTGGATGGTTGGCTTCCAGCACCAGCCAGCAAAGGGGGGAGAGATTTCTACAGAAGATCCATCCACAGCCAGCTAGAAGGCTGCTGCAGAGTTTTTCCAGTAAATTTACTTCTGTTACATAAAACAATGTCATCTTCCTTCTGCTCCTCCCGTCAGGTCTGCTCAGAGAAGGGATAGCTGACTGATGAGCAGATGTTGGAGAATGTTTTGCTCAATGAATACCTAAAAATAGCTGCCAGACTGTCTCTCTTAAAGTACTTTTCCATGTAGTCCCTGGAGTATAGGCCAAAGTTGGAAAGTATTTGCAGGAGGTTAAGTGCTAAGTTTCCTCCACTCTGGAGTGGGTGTAGATATAGTCAGTAGAGGTGGCCAGTCCATCCATCCTTCTTCTTGCCTGGCTGAAAGCAAGGGGAAGGAGGGGATGAGAAGATGCTTGCTGCAGGGCATTACTTCAGAGGCAGCCGTGAGGATACTGTAGTTTCTTTCCATCTCTCAACCAGTTTGAGGGCTACCTACACTGTCCAGCAGATCATCCCACAGTTTGGATAGCTCCGTCTGGGCTATACCAATACTGCTTTCCTGAGTCAGTGAGTGTTGTTACAGAATCTCAGAATGGTCAGAAGGGACCTCTGGAGGTCAGTCAGTCCAAGCCCCCTGCTACAGCAGGGGCACCCACAGCAGCTTGTCCAGGATGACAATGGCCAGCTGGATTTGGAAGCTCTCCAGAGAAGGAAGTTCCACAACCTCTCTAGGCAGCTTGGTCCAGGGCTCCAGCACCCTTACACCAAAGAAGCTTGTCCTCATGTTCAGATGGAACCTCCTGTGTTCTAGTTTGTGCCCATTGCCCCTTGTACATTGCTGGGTACCACTGAGAAGAGTCTGCCCTCATCCTCTTGCCCTCCACTCTCTAGCTCTTGCTGACCCTTAATCAGATCATCTCTCAGGCTGCTCTTCTGCAGGCTCTCAGCCTTTCCTCTTCACAGAGATGCTCCAATCCTCTCAGCATCTTCCTAGCCTTTGCTGGGCTCTCCACAGTAGTTCCCTGTCTCTCTCAAACTGGGAAAACCAGAACTGAGCCCAATACTGAGCTGTGACTTCCCTAGAGCAGAGTAGAGTGGGAAGAGAACCTTCCTTGACCTGCTGGGCTCACCTCTCATAGCATACCCAAGGACACTTGGCCACGAGGTTACCATTCTGGCTCCTGGTGAACTTATCCACCAGCACTCTCAGGTCCTTTCCTGCATACCTGCTTTCCAGCAGGCCAGCCCCTCTCCTCTACTGGTGCAAGAGGTTATTCCTCCCTAGGTGCAGGACTCTACACTTGCCCTTGTCAAACTTCAGGAGGTTCCTCCTGCCAAGTCTCCAGCCTGTCCAGGCTTCACTGAATGACAGCACAGCCTCATGGGCTGTCAGCCACTCCTCCCAGTCCCAAATGATCTGGAAACTGGCTGAGGGTCCACTGTAACTCCTCATCCACATCTGTGGTGAAGATATTGAACGAGGCTGGCCCCAGTCCTGACCCCTGGGGAACAGCACGAACTACAGGCCTCCAAGCAGGCTCTGCACTGCTGATCACAATGAGAAGAAAGAGAGAGGGAAACCCATGGCAATGAGTCATCAAAGAACTCCTGCAAGAGGAGAGGCCTAGGTGTGGTAAATGCAGAAGGTATTCCATAGCCCAAGCTTCCCAACCGAAAAACCCAGCAAACTCTGGGTAGCGGTGTCGTTGGAGCTAGCTAATCTGGACATCACAGAGGTTGGTTCTTTGCCAGATTGGCCAAAGTTGCATTTGTCATTCATCTTTTTGAAGTTCTCCCTCCCAGGAACCACATGGTGAGGCTGAAGGACAGTTTATTACAGTGTTGTGATAGTTGGCATTGTGGGCCAGCAGCTGCGTGTCACCAGCTGCCGCTTGGTCTGTGTGACTAAGCATCTCGAGCTCCCAAATATAGCCATTCCTCTGGAGCTCTTGGCTGCTCTTTCCCTGCAGTTTTTTGCTTTTCCTGTATAATAAAGGCAGGCAAACTCATCTCAGGATGACCCTCACCTAATTTCTTCTCAGGTAAGGAGCTGCTATCCAGACCAGACCAGCGAATATCTGATATATTTGTTCTTGCAAAGTTTCTAGTCTGAGGCATGCATGCAGTAGAAAGCACAGGGAGGATGAAGTGACTTGCTTAATGTCACATAAGTTGGTGGCAGAGCCAGGAATTCAGCCCAGATATCCAGAGCCTCCATGTATTACCACAGGTGTGCTTCAGGCCAGTGTGTTCGAAGAAGACAGGTTGATGCTTCCCAAGTCTGAACACAAGAAGAGTGTTTTTCTTAAGCATTTCACTTGGTGCTGGATCAGCTGGGATCATAGAATCATAGAATTGTTTGGGCTGGAAAAGATCTCTTAGGATGATTGAGTCCAACCATCAACCTAACACCACCGTGGCCGTTAAAGCATCTCCCAGAGTGCCATGTCCACACGTTTCTTGAACACCCCCAGGGGTGGTGACTGGCCCATCTCCCTGGGCAGCCTGTTCTCTCTTTCAGGAGAGAAATTCTTCCTTACAGCCAACTTGGTACCACCCTCCATGCCGAGACAAAACCCAGCCCTATCCTCACAGTGCACTGCACACACACGGTCTCCAGCATCTTCTGAGGCAGGCTGTGAAGGCCTGAGTGTACTGACTCTGGTGGGTCCTGAGAAAAGGTGGTGCTGTGGCAACAGCAGCTGAAGCTGAGAGGTTGTGTATGCAAAAGGACTGGAAGCATTCCAAGGCATGCTTTGCATCTCTCGTGCTTCCTCATGGATGGGAGCTGCTGGAGGTGGTCGTGTCCTAATGGGTGGATTTTGGTTTCAGACTGTTTTCCGTCTTTGCTTGCTGCTTGCTCGAGGCCACTCCAGAAGCAGCCTCAGTATGACAGTTTGGGTTATTCTGTGGATTGTTCCTTCTTGCTCCTCCCAGGGTTACTTAAAGCAGTGCCGGAAGAGGAGGGACATGTTCAGTGATGAGCAGCTGAAGGTCATCTTTGGGAACATTGAAGACATCTACAGATTTCAGATGGGTTTTGTCCGGGACTTGGAGAAACAGTACAACAACGAGGACCCCCATCTCAGTGAGATTGGCCCATGTTTCCTTGAGCACGTGAGTGCAGCTGCCTTCTTCCTTTGGGAGTCTTGGGCTTGGATTTCTGAGGGACACAGGAAGGGAAGAGGAGAGAAGGGGCTGCTCCAGGTGACTTCTGTGCATCAGTTCCCATCACGTATTGCAGACCACTCCACGGTTCTCTGTTTACTTCGTGGGGTGTATGTGCAGGGAGAGCTTGGAGTGAAGCATTTACTTGGGTAATCCCCCAGTACATTTGAATCTCAACACCTTTTCACATCCACCTTCACTAACCTTGTGTAGGTACAATGCTCCTCTGCTCCACTTTGCTGAAACCCTGCCTGCAGTGCTGGGGCCATCTCTAGAGTCCTCAGCAGAGACATGAACCTGTTGGAGCAGGGCCGGAGGAGGCCACAGCAATGGTGGCCAGGCTGAGAGAATTCGAGTTGTACAGCCTGGAGAAGGGAAGGCTCCAGGGAGACCTGGTGGCCTTTCAGGACTTAAAGGGGCTGATCAGAAAGATGGGGAGGGATTCTTTACTAGGGATTGTTGTGTTAGGACAACAGGTGATGGTTTGAAACTAGAAGAGGAAGATTCAGACTGGAGAGAAAGAAGAAACGTTTTATGCTGATGATGGTGAGACCCTGTCCCAGGCTGCCCAGAGAGGTGGGAGATGCCCCATCCCTGAGACCATTGCAGATCGAGTTGGTTGTGGCTCTGAGCAGCCTGTTCTAGTTGCAGATGTCCCTGCTGACTGCAGGTGACTGGACTAGAGAAGCAAAAAGAGGCCTTATTTGTGCATTACACACAAAAAGCAGAGGAGAGCAAATGCCCCAGTTTTCTTCTGTGGCACTGAAATGCATTTGGAAGGGTTCAGTACCTCATGCAGCTTCAGTTCCCTTCACCTCTGGAGCTGCTGGGCCAGGTGAAGAGGTGCCAGCTCATGCTCTTTCTGCCTGGATGGCAGCAGGGCAGCAGATAGTCGCTCATGGTAAGTGCACATTGGACAGGACATCTTAGCTGACAATGGAGTCCTGGAGGCTTTTGCCCAGCCCAGCATGCTGTTACATAAACCATGTGCTACAGGAGCTGACAAAATGGCCAGGGTTGTAAATATGTCAGGACATGACAAGACAATGACATCTGAGCAGCTCCTGGCTTTCCTTTAGGGAGAAGGAAGTGATGGGTCAGAGCCTACCTACAAGGTGCTCCAACCTGGGGTGCAGATCCTGTGCTGTGTTACCTCTTCCTTACAGTCAGGACTGAGCTGGTAACAGCAATTCACTTGTAATTAGGGACATTTTTGGAGAGGCAGTCATGAAACCTCAGCAGGTCATCCCTGAAGAAGTTCACAGCATCTCCTAAGCCTCATTGCTCTTCTAATTGAAGAGCAGGTTTCTCTGTGAGAAGCTGTGTGATGGTGTTAACAGTGCTTGTTTGTAGCAGAGCCTACAGTCCCTGCTGCTGGCTCCCAAAGAAGCATCAGATTCCACCTCTGTGCTAAAGAGATGTAAGAAATCATGGTGAGAATGAGCAGCTCAAACTTCATGTCTTGAGGCTGTGCTGTCAATTCATTTTTGGTGACAATGGTAAGGATTACCACTACTGTTCAGGGGAACATCTGACACTTCTCTGTTATGAGAGAGCGGCTGAAAGCTGACTAATAAACTCCTGAGGAATTATCTCTGTTTAGCCATTTGGAAACTAAGGGATGAGGGTATTGAGACCTTGTGATCTGCAAGTCATCCGTATAATGGGGATGCCATCCAGAGGGGCCTGGACAAGCTGGAGAAGAGGGCTTGTTTGAACTTCATGAGGTTCAACAAGGCCAAGTGCAAAGTCCTTCATTTGGGTCAGGGCAATCCCCAGTATCAGCACAGGCTAGGAGTGAAGGGCTGGAGAGCAGCCTTGTGGAGAAGGACTTGGGGATGCTGAGGGGTGAAAAGCTGTTCATGAGCCAGCACTGCACTCCCAGCCCAGAGCCAGCTGTGTCCTGGGCTGATCACCAGCAGCGTGGGCAGCAAGTGGAGGAAGGGGCTCCTGCCCCTCTGCTCTGCTGAGACCACACCTGCAGTGCTGGGACCCTTCCTCCTTCTGTTTGGGTTATCTAACTTCTTTAGATGTACCATGGCCTTGCTGGCAAGTTGTGTTGTTGACTGCTCGCAGCACTTGTCTGATGTGTCCTCCTGTCTGTATCCATCCCTTTTCTCCCTCCCCTCACAGCAAGATGGCTTCTGGATCTACTCGGAGTACTGTAACAACCATTTGGATGCATGCATGGAGCTTTCCAAGCTGATGAAGGACAGCAGGTACCAGCATTTCTTCGAAGCCTGTCGCCTCTTGCAGCAGATGATCGACATTGCCATCGACGGTTTCCTCCTCACGCCCGTGCAGAAGATCTGCAAATACCCACTGCAGCTGGCAGAGCTTCTGAAGTACACTGCACAGGATCACAGGTGGGTCCACTTCTTATCATGGAAGGATTCTGCTTGCTTCTTCTCTACCTGCCCTCTGCACACACACAGGGCTTGGGGGTTTGCTGGGGTTTTTTTTGCTGTCCAGCTCTTCTCTCCATGACATCTTGTGTAATCGAAGTGGGACAAAGGTTCAGCAGACAGTTAGAAAGCTCCCCAAAGCTCTGGTGCTCAGTGGAGCCAAGCTCTTCTCTGTTATAATCAGACATGTAAACTAATTACCCTTGGATGTACTTTCTGGTGCTCCCTGTTACACTAGAGGAATTCCCTAATTAGCATTCAGAGCTCAGAAAGGCTCATTCTTCATAGAGTCACAGAGTGATTTGGGTTGGAAAGGACTTTAAAGATCATCCAGTTCCAACACCCCTGACATGGGTGGGAACACCTTCTACTAGAGCAGGTTACTCAACATGCCATCCAAGCTGGCCTTGAACACCTCCAGGGAGGGGGCATCCACAGCCTCCCTGGGCAGCCTGTTCCAGTGTCTTCCCACCCTCACTGTAAGCAATTTGTTCCTAATATCCAGTTCAGATCTACCCTGTTCCATTGCTCCTTGTTCTGTCACTACAAGCCCTTGTAAAAGTCTTCCTCCAGCTTTCTCACAGACCCTTCAGGTACTGTAAAGTCTCCCCAGAGCCTTCTCTTCTCCAGGCTGAAGTGCCTCAGCTCTCCTAGCCTGCCCCCGTGAGGGAGGTGTTCCACTCATCTGGTCATCTTTGTGGCCTTTTCTGAATTGGCTCCAACATTTCAATGTCCTTGTGCTGGGGGGCCCAGAATTGGCAGCAGTGCTCCATTCCTTTATCCTGAAGAGGACCTCAGCACATAGCAGTCAGTCCACAACTCCAACCTGAATATGCTTAGATCTGAGATGAACTCAGAACAGTCCTAGCTCTTCAACCTGATTCCATTCCTGATTTTGCCATGTGTTTGGCCTTTCCCCAAATCCAGCTCTAAAGGGCAGAGAAGCCTGAGGTGAGCAGGGAGATGCCTTCATTTGCTTTGCCCTGGTTCACGAGTTTGATTCTCATTCACTGGGTGCCTATTTCTAAATGACAGAGTCACAGAATCATTTTAGTTGGAAAAGGCCTTTACGCTCATCAAGTTCAACCATTACCTAATTACCAAGGCTGGGGCTAAACCATGTCCCTCAACACCACATCTCTGTGTCATTTAAACACCTTCAGGGATGGAGATTTCAACCACCTTCCTGGGGAGGCTGTTTGATGTTTGCATCTTTGCTACCATCAGGCGAGGCAATGTACACAAGTCTCAGGAAGCAGAAGGGGATGAGTTTTGCCATCACCAACTTGGAAATGGGTTTGGGTCCAGATCCAATTTCTGGTTTTGCCTTCATCGTGAGACTAAGTCAACTTTGGAGTGGACTCTTGGGAACATTAGGGTATCAAAAAGCAGCTCTAGGATCCTCAAATCTTGTGGCTTTTTCACTTACCAGCCATGTCCTCAAAGTGCTTACAGTGTGAATTCAGATGTGGCTTTAGAGTTGGAAGACATCAAGAGCCTCAGAGAGAAGAGGTCTGTGCTTCAAATGCCCTCCAAGTTATTTGGTAGCGATGCCAAAAGGGATGTGGACAGTGTGATTACACAAGGCTTGAATTATTTGGGGGAGCACATTCCTTTTTCCTTTGGGATGCTTTAAAATCAACATGTTAAGTAGTCAGGTACAGTCACATTTTGGGGAAGCCTGGGCCTTGCCTGTGGTTGAGCAACAGTTAGTTGATTCAGCCTGAGAGCTCTGTTTTACTGGATTGTCTCAGTGGTAGGACACAGCCATGGATGCTTCATTTCTCTCCTTCCTTCATTTTCTGGAAAGGGAGAGCAGGATTGTATTTGTTTGCCTTGCACTAGGAAGGAGCAAGCCCCCTGAAGCTGTAACACAGTGCACAGATGAAACATCCTGCACAGCAAGCCAGCAAAAGACTTGGTGTGCTTCTGGTAGCGTGGGCATGCCCTGGAGAGCTTACTGAGTCATGGGGGAATGGTGTGACAACACAGAAACAGGGTGGGGTACGCCACACAGAAGTGAGTTTTGGGCCACTCACTACAAGAAGGACTCTGAGGGGCTGGATTTGGTCCAGAGAAGGGCAACAAAGCTGGTAAATGTCTGGAGCAAAGGTCTAGTGAGGAGCAGCTGAGGGACCTGGGGTTGTTCAGCCTGGAGAAAAGGAGGATGAGAGGAGTCCTTCTGGCTCTCTACAACTTAAAAGCAGGTTGGAGCTAGGTGAGGGTTGGTCTCTCCTCCCAAGCAACAAGAAACAGGACAAGAGGAAATGGCCTGAAGTTGCACCAGAGAAGGTTTAGGGTGGATATGTTGAACAATTTCTTTCCCAAAGGGGTTTGTTGAGCAACCTGTTCCAGTATTTCACCACTCTCAAAGTGAAGAACTTCCTCCTGAATCTACCCCACTCTAGCTTCAAACTCCTAGTCTTGCCTCTACGAGCCCTTCTAAACAGTCCCTCTCCAGCTTTCCTGTAGGTCTCCTTCAGATCTTGAAATGCAGCTGTAAGGCCTTCCCAGAGCCTTCTCTTCTCCAGGCTGAATAGTCTCCTTGTGTTGAGTTCCCTAGAGCTAGACACAGTAGTGACAGTTGAGGTCTGGAAAATGAGAGAAATTGGAAACCAAGTGAGGAGTTTCATTAATCAGATGGAGAGTTGTCCTCATGCACTTGCAGTTTGACAGTGCTCACAATTGGATTGGGAGTCTGAAACAGAAGCTGGAAAATTATAGAGTGGACTAATACTGCAATGAAATCAGGCTTGTCGTGGGCTGGATTAGGAGTCTCTTAGGCATCCTGAGTAGAATTTAATATGTAGAAAATAGAATTTAAATCAATTGAGCCATTTACAGAGGCAGGCAAAACTCAGGAAGGACTGGGCCTCCCAAGGAAAGCAGATACCTTCACTTTATCTAACTGATGACCACTGTCTTCCCAGGGACTTTTTTCCCCCTTCCTCTTCACTGATATTGTGCTTCTGGAGCTGTGGATAAGCCCTGGGCCAGGTCAGGACAACAGAGCTGAAACCAGAAGCCTGACCACTCTGTCTCCAGTTAGCAAGTGATACTGGGCAAGAGTCTCAACTTGCACTCCACTTGGGCACTGGAAAGAGGTCACTGCAGCCCCAGTGTAACTGACAAACAATCTTTTTACCCTCATTTCATCCTTAGTGCTATCCTGGTATTCTTGCACTGCCCAAGTGCTTTTCTTCTCTTATTTTTTATTCTGAATTTTTGCCAACTCTGCCCCAGATGTGGGCTTGGAGCCCCAAAAGTTCATAATTCTTTCTTCATTATTGTGTGAAAAAAACCAACCCAATGTGCATGGAGTTTCTTCTCCAGACAGAATGTTGGATCTAGGGACTTAGCATTACCAAGATCAACCCAAGCCTGATTGGCACCAAAATTGCTCCAGGGGAAGTTTAGGTTGGAGATTAGAACAATTTCTTTCCTGCAAGAGTGGTCAGACACTGGAACAGGCTGCCCAGGAAGGTGGAGTCACCATCCCTATAGGTGTTCAGGAAATGTGTGGACATGGCCCTTTGGGACATGGTTTGATGGCTGTGGTGGTGTTGGGTTGAAGGTTGGACTTGATGATCTTAGAGGTCTTTTCCATCCAAAACAGTTCACAGAATCACAGAATATCTGCAGTTGGAAGAGACCTTCAAGATCATCCAGTCCAATTTTGGGTCACCACAAAGCATGTCCCTAAGCAGCAGGTCCATGTGCTGTTTATACACCTGGGATTCTGTAGCCCACTCTGTGTGGAGGCAGCTATGGAGATTATTGCAGACCCTGGCTCCCTTCAGTTGTTGATTGTTTTGAGGCTGAGGCATTTGAATTTTTCACAAAGCTGCATCTGTTCACCTCTAAAAGATTTACTTCAGCTTAACATGAATTAAATATACAAAGGTCCTAAGTGTGGCTTGCTGGTGTCCTGAGTGCTGCTGCTGTGCAGCAGAGCTGGAGGTAGGAGTGTATGGATATGTTATGTGAGAAAGTAGAGACTCTATGAAGGGTTGGGCTGACATGAGCCTCCCTTCTTTTGCATAAGTAACATTGCTAGGAGATAATTAGTGACTGTCTCAAAACCCTGCACCTCTCTCATCCTGAAAGGATGTTGGAGTGAGGTGAGGGTTGCTGTATTCTCCCTAGTACCAGATAAGAGAAGGAGAGGAAATGGCCTGGAATTGTGCCAGAGGACAGTAAGGATGGCTATTGGAAGTATTTAATTCCTGCAGGAGTGCTCAGGCACTGGAACAGTCTGCCCAGGGAGGTGGTGGGAGTCACCAGCCCTCGAGGTGTCCCAGAAACGTGTGGACATGGCACTCTGGGACACGGTTTCAGGGCCATGGTGGTGTTGGGTTGAAGGTTGAAGAGGTCTTTTCCAACGGAAACAGATCTGTGGAATGGGTGGGAGGACAACGCATCATGGCTGTAGCCAGGTGGGGTTGGTCTCTTCTGCCAGGCAAGCAGCAACAGAGCAAGGGGACACAGTCTCAAGTTGTGCCAGGGGAAGTCTAGGCTGGATGTTAGGAGGAAGTTGTTGCCAGAGAGAGTGATTGGCATTGGAATGGGCTGCCCAGGGAGGTGGTGGAGTGGCCATCCTTGAGATGTTCAAGAAAAGACTGGTTGAGACACTTAGTGCCATGGTCTAATTGACTGGCTAGGGCTGGGTGCTAGGTTGGGCTGGGTGAGCTTGGAGGTCTCTTCCAACCTGGTTGATTCTATGATTCTATGATCAAGTAATATTCTGTTGTAGATCACGTTGTGATTGTTTCTTGATGTTTATCCTGTTTGGATCACATGGGGATTTAATTCACAGCATCCACCCCTATTTTAGCTGTCAGCAGTGCAGCTCTTAGCAATAATCAATACTCCATTCCCCTGCAGCTGCCCAGATGGCAGGTTTTCTCATTAGTCAGCAATCAATACCAAGCCTTCAGTTAATAATAAATTATGGTGCTGTTATGGCAGCTGGCCTTGTCTGTCTTTCCAGTTGAAATGAACATTAAAGTTCCTTGGAATGGAGAAGAAGGCACAGGGCAGAAATCAATTGCATTGATTTCAGCATCACTTTTTGAAAAGACTGATCATCATCTTCAGTGGCCCTGGCAGGAGCCTGTTTTCACTCATTGTTATTACACTCACAGGTCCCTCCAAGGGAAAAAAAAAACCCAAAGAAAAACCCACAACCAAGAATTGCTTTGATTTGCTCACCTGAAGGCTGCAGTAAGAGTGGCCACCATGGGATATCTGCTCTGTGGCGCTTCTGGCTTGGAAGGCTCCAGCTCTGTGTCTGCTCAAAAAAACAGTTTTGAATCATGGAATGGTTTGGGTTGGAAGAGGCCTTAAAAATCACCTAGTTCCAGCCTCTCCCCACCATGGATAGGGACATCTTCTACTAGGTCAGGCTGCTTAAGGCCTTGTCCAGTCTGGCACTGAACAGGCAGAAGTCAGCCACAGGTTTCCTGACAGCCTGTTCCAGTGTCTCCTCACTCTCACTGTCAAGAATTTCTTCCTCATCTCCAATCTAAATCTCCCATCTCACAGCTCAAAGCCATTACCTCTCTCATCAGTCTTCCCTTTTCTCGCTTACATCAGTCCAAACCTGTACAGAGTCTTCACTTTTTCTTGGGAAAATGCACCCCAGAGCTGATAACCTCAAGCCTTTAAGGAGCAATATTCACAACTGTTTTCTGTTGGGTTGGTAGAGGCTGTGCTGTTGCAAGCCAGCTGAGGAGCTGGCTGGCTTCTCTGTCTCATAGACATGACATTTCAGTGTGCAGCAAGCTGCTCATCTGTGGTGATGCAGAAGGACACTGCTGATGGGAAAAATACAATATCTTGGTAATGAGTGGCAAATCCTACCTGCATTTCTGTCTGAGATGCTGCTGCTGCTAATGGCAGACCTCTGCATTTCCACTCTGGTTCATGGTCTTTCTTGTGCCTTCCACAGTGACTACAGATACGTGGCTGCTGCTCTGGCCGTCATGAGGAACGTGACTCTACAGATCAACGAGCGGAAGCGGAGGCTGGAGAACATTGACAAGATAGCTCAGTGGCAGGCCTCCGTTCTGGACTGGGAGGTACAGTAGATGCTCAACCTTGGTAGAGGTGCTATGGACCTGGAAAATGTACATTCTATGCTGTCTGTTGAATTATCTGAGACCCTATCCCAGAATCCCAGCATGGTGTGGAGGTCGGAAGTGACCTCTGGAAATCATCCAGACCAACTCCCCTGCTAAAGCAAGTTCCCCCACAGCAGCTTGCCCAGGATCACAATGGCCAGCTGAGTTTGCAATCTCTCCAGAGCAGACTCCACAACTTCTCTGGGCAGCCTGCTTCAGGGCTCTATCACACCTCATACCCAGTTGATTTCACACAACCTAATCTGGGGATTAAGCTTGGGACAGAGAACAGACTTCAGAGATGGTCCTTAAGATGTAGAACATTAATGGTGCTCTGAAGAAAATCCAGGGTGTAGTTCCAAGTTATCAGTAGAAATCTGGAGTGACTCGTGTTAGAAGTGCTGTTGTCCAGGGACTATGTGGAATTTGGCTCAGCCTCTGTGTGCATGGTGGCTCTGTGCTCTGGCACCGGGAAAGAAGGAGCAAAAAGCCCTGGGAATTGTGCAGGTTAGGAAAATGGAGCGAAGTCTGCTGGCAGTTGCTTCATGATTAGAAGCCAAAACATTAAGCTGAAGTGAGAGATGCTATTTGCACATTTAAAATGAGTACCCACTTCAAGATGTTTCTGAACCACCCCTGTGTGTAGCGAGCGTATAATTAAGGAGCTGAGAAGCACAGGCAAGGCAAAATCAGCAGAGGGATGCCTCACTAGCAGACCTCCAGTCTCCTGCAGGATTTAAGCCAGACTGAAACCATGTTCTGCTTCTCTTTTCATCCCTGAGTTTCTTTAAAGTAATTTGATGGATGTAATCTGTAAATAGAGGTTTTGAAGCAGAGTGAGGATCAGTGCTGTTATAAATCCCTTTCTGAGTTGCCATCCATCCATGTGTTTACTGAGTACTCAAAGTGATGGGACAGCCTTTCTTCCTCCTCAGAGTTAGGAAGATCTGGAATAACTCCACATTCAAGTCAGTTGGATCATGCTATCTGAGTTAGCACAAAGGAAATATGCAGAGATCCTCTTAATTATTTTCCAATTCTTTCTTTCCTCTGGAAAGTGATAGCTTCATAGAATGGTTAGGGTTGGAAGGGGCCTTAAAGATATCTAGGTCCAGCCCCTCTGCCATGGGCAGGGACATCTTCCACTAAACCAAATCGTAGAAATCATAGAATCATGGAATCAATCAGGACTGGAAAGGATCACAAGGATCATCCAGTTCCAACCCCCTGCCATGGGCAGGGACACCCTATCCTAGATCTGACTGGCCAGAGCCTCATCCAGCCTGGCCTTAAACACCTCCAGGGATGGGGCCTCAACCACCTCCCTGGGCAACCTATTCCAGGCTCTCACCACTCTCATGCTCAACAACTTCCTCCTCACAACCACTCTGAATCTCCCCACCTCCAGCTTTGCTCCATTCCCCCCAGTCCTGTCACTCCCTGATAGCCTAAAAAGTGCCTCCCTGGCTTTGTTGTAGGCCCCCTTCAGATACTGGAAGGCCACAATAAGGTCACCTCAGAGCCTCCTCTTCTGCAGACTGCACAGCCCCAACTCTTTCAGTCTGTCCTCAAAGGAGAGGTGCTCCAGCCCTTTGAGCATCCTCAGGGTCCTGTCCAATTTGGCCTTGGACGCCTCCAGGTGGGAGCATCCACAGCCTCTCTGGACAGCCTGATCCAGTGTCTCACCACCCTCCCTGTAAAGAATTTCTTCTTAATCTCCAGCCTGAATTTTCCTCTCTTATCACAAGTAGCCCTTGTAAAAAGCCCCTCTCCAGCTTTCTTGGAGGCCCCCTTCAGGTACTGGAAGGATCTAGGAAAGTGGAGAGAAGGAGATCTTCCCAGCCAGGAAAAGTTCTAGGAAGGAGAAGAGAAATCCAGGTGGATCACCTGGTTGTGTATCCTTGGCTGAGTTAGTTCATTGCTACAACAAAGGTTGGATTCAACCCTGCACCTCCTGGTAAAACAGTAAATGCAGCAATCACAGCTGGGTCTCAAATTCAGAGAGCAGGGAAGGCAGAAGATTTGCTTGGTCGTTGACTACTTTGAAGAAACTCTCCCTCCCAGGGTCACAGGCTGATTCTCAGAGCTCGAAAGCTGCACTCTAGGAGGCACAGGAGCATCAGGTGCATCTCCAGCCTTTGGTGTATGCCATATGATGAGCTAATGTGTGTCATTTGTAGGAGTGTGGAGACTTCGCTGCAAATACTTCTAGACTGAGGATGGATCAATTCCAAGTCAGTGAATATTCATGTCTGAGTGGAAAGCCAAGGTGACCTCGGTGCAGGATCTGTGGAACAGCCATTCCTTTCTCTCTTCCATTAGCTCAGTTGATAATTCATTTTTATTTAGCCCTCTCCTTGATAATTCACTCCTGCTTAGCTTTAGCCATGTGCTTTATAACTCATTCCTGCTCAGCACTGCCCATTCTTTATCTCCATCCTGTCCTCAGCATTTCCAAATCATTCTTCCAGTATTTTTTCCCTTTTTTTCTTCCCCAACGATTCCACATTTTAAGTAGAATATTACAGCAGCACGCTTCAGCTTCTCATCATGCAGCAAAGCCTGCTGTTGGTAGTGCTTAGAGCTCCAACACAGTCAATCATCTCAGAGGTCTTTTCCAACCAAAACAGTTCTCTGATCCTGTGGTTGCTGAGCCTAACACAAAGAGGGAAATCGAGGGGCAAGTCAGGCAGAAGGCATTTTACTGAATCCTGTGGAGTTGTGCCTGGGTGTTTCAGGAGTTGCTTTTAATCCCTCAAGATGTTCTGTGCAGCCTCGGGAAGGTGAGTGTCAGGGTCAGCCATTGCAGGACGTGAAGATCCTTGACTTAAGCAGGTGTGTTTGTTTCTTTTTGTCCAAGAAGTCACCCAAGTGAGGTCTGAGGGTTTAAATCACAAATGGGACCAAAAGAGGGTGGCCTGACTCCAGAGGCAGCTGATAAGGTTCTGTGGCTGGCAGGGCATGAGGAATTCTTGGCATCTTTGGCTGCTCTGTACAAGTCCATGACTGAGCAGAACCTGGAGGGAAGATTCTGATCTCCTCACCTGCTGTAAATGAGAAATAATCCCCAGTGCTCTGAAATGTGGCCCTGTACAATTTGGAGACACATGGCCTTGACCAAAAAGCCTAGCTTGGATTCTTGCCAGGTGTGACTCACCTCTTTATTTTGAATTGCCAGTATCTAAACAGACCTGCCAAGGTGCTGCCCTTGCCTACACCAAATCCTCCACTGCCTTTTATCCTTTCAGGAGTTAACGGTGCAAAATCTAGGGCTTGCACCACCTCCTGCAGAGCCCTTTCATGTCTGAGAGCTCTTGTGGTTATGAAGTGCTTCCTGATGTTCAACCTCTATTTCCCTTTGCTCAGCATCATCCCCTTGCTTATAGTTAAATACCCTCAGATCAAACCAGTGACATTGAAATGCAGGCAAGTGAAACCAGCACACAAATTTAGCTGGAACCGGTTCACAACAGCCTGTGAAGTCTCCTCTGGATCAAGACTTCAGACCAGACAAGTAGATCCCATCCTGAGCAGCCTTTACATGCTTGGTCCCTTCTTCAGAGGGAGAATGACAGATCTCAAAGGTTAGTGGGTAATGCTCAGATACACACACGTACCAGAGCACTGGAAAGAAATTGTTTCCACCAAGCACATCATCACTGCTGAGTCCTTGCAAGCCCCATGGTGGGCACCACTGTCCTTACAGGCACACAGCTGAGGCAGTAGGAGTGAAGGAGCAGCACATCCTACAATCACAGAATCATCTTGGTTGGAAAGGACCTCAAAGGTCAACATCAAGTCCAACCATTAACCTAGCACCCAGGTCACCACTAAACCCTGTCCCTCAGCACCACATCTTCATGGCTTTTCAAGCCCTGCTGGAATGGAGACCTAACCACTGCCATGGGCAGCCTGGGCCAGGGCTTGACAACTCTTTTGGGGAAGAAATTGTTCCTCATGCCCAATCTAAACCTCCACTGGGGCAACTTGAGGCCATTTCCTCTTGTCCTGTCACTTGTTCCTTGTGAGAAGAGACCAGCCCCTGCCTGGCTCCAGGGAGTTGTAGAGAGCATTGAGATCTCCCCTCAGCCCCCTCCAGACTGACAGTCCCAGTTCCCTCAGCTGCACCTCACAAGACCCTTCACCACCCTTGTTGCTCTTCTCTGGACACATTCCAGCACTGGAGGTCCTCAAGCAAGTGGTGGGGATGTTTGGGCCAGCAGAGAGCCTCATTCCTTAGCCTGCCTTGGTTTTAACCTGCTCTTTAAACAGAAGACTTTGGGTTGTGTAGATCTCTAGATATTTCTACGAAAGATTCCCAGGAGTTGCCACTTTGGCAGGTTTCACAAGTATTAAATTTACATGAAAGGGAAAAAATAGAATTAAGAAATCTAATGAATGATGTCCTTTTAAATTTCTTCCCCTTCTCATTATTTACAGGGCCTTTAAATCAAGACTTAGTGCCCTTAATTATGTAATGCGTCGTAATTGGCCTCACTCTGATACTGCATTATGGAATCCAAGGATGACATGGGGAAAAAAAGGATACATCAAACCAACAGACTGTTCTCCAAGTGAGGACAGCCTGATGAGATATCCTCCTGGGAGACAAATTGCATCAGGGATTCAAACAGATCCTTCTGCTTTGGGAAGTTTTAGTTTGGTTTTTTTTTCTCCTTCTTATTCTTTTTTCCCTCCCAACAACAGAAGGTATCAAAACCCAAGCCTGATGAAGAGGACATTTCTCTCACTTTGCTTTTGCTGCTCTCTCTAGCCCAGGGTGCTAATCAGCCTGTCAATCTCTAATTAGCCAACAGCAGTGGCAGGCAGGAGAGAGCCCAGCGTGCTGAGTGCTGCTTTGGAAAAGGGATTTTGTGCCCAGCCGTGAGAGCAGAGAGCTGTGTTGGGAGGTGGGCTGGAGGCAGAGCACCAGGTCCCATGGGCTGGTGAGTGTTTCTGAGCATGGGGCAGTGTCTGCTTAGGGACTGCTCATGGGAAGGAGGAGCAGGAGCTTATTAGTGCTTACAAATGTTTAAGGGGCGGGTGTCAGCAAGGTAGGGCCAGGCTCCTCTCACTGGACCCCAACAACAGGACAAGAAGTAACAATGGACATCGAACTGGACATAAGAAGTTCCATCTAAACATGAGGAGATACTTCTTTACTGTGAGCGTGGCAGAGCACTGAAACAGGCTGATGAAGTCTCTATCTCTGGAAACTTTCAAAGCTCACCTGGATGTGTTCCTGTGTGATCTGCTTTAGGCAATCCTGGTCTGGCAGGAGGGCTGGACTCAATCTTCAGAGGTCTCTTCCAACCCCTACCATTCTGTGTCTGTGTGAAGTGCTCTTCCATGTTATGTTGGTGCTCCCAACAGCATTTCTTTCATGGCACTAGGAAAAAACCATCTGGTTCCACCAGGTTCTTTCCAGAACATGGTGGTCATCTGTAGCATAACTAGGCAGCTGATGATCAGCGTCCTTCCACTGCAGCAGCAGAGCTGACCCTCTGCTGCAACAGTCAGGATTAGCCCCAGGACTTTGTCATCTAGTGCTGGCAGGCTTGAGGGAGCATGCAGCACATGTCCAGCCTAGATCTGCATGACCTTTTGCTCCCATTACTGCACACTAAGGAGCTGGACTCTGCCTGTGACTGCATGAAGAAGAATCAGCTTGCTTTTTGCTGCCCTTTGTGTGATGCAGGATGAGGAGACCTGAGGCTTTTTCTTACAAGCTTATAGGGTCACTCAGGTGGGAAGAGACCTGAGGATCTCATCTGGTCTTCTCTTGGCCATTCTGTTCTACTGCTGGGTTCTGCTGAAGTCAGCAGGAGTGTGCCAGTTCAGAGGAACTGAAAGTTCAGCTTTGTCCTTTTGTAGCAGTATTTCATAGAATCACAGACTGGTTTGGGTTGGAAGGGGTCTTTAAAGATCATCTTGTTGACCCCCACTGTGGTGAGGGATGTCTTGGTTTAGGTCAGTTTGCTCAGAGCCCTCCTGCAGAAGGATACAGGTGATCCATTTTTTTTTTTGGGGGGGGGGAAAGAAAATCTTTTTTTTTCCCTAGTTTTGTATAGGATTGGAAGATCCCAGTCCTAGGACTTGGCTTTAGGGAAGGACTGGGAGAAGCCTCATCAAGGCCAAATTTTGAGTCAGCAGTGGAGCAGAAAAGCTCCCTACCAACTGACCCCATGAGGCCCCCCCGCAGGGACACTGTGCTAGCAGAAGACAGTTCCTGCTGTTTAAAGAAGTGGTGTAACTGTGTTAGGGGAGAAAAAATGTCTTTTAAGGCTGATTGCATTTGCTGTAGCAGGCTCTGGTGGCACAACCAGGCTTGTGTCCTGCTCTAGCAGCAGAGGCCTTGAGGAGCAGCAAGGACTGTGGAGATGCTGCTCCTGGGGGCGGGGGCTGGGCAGCCATGAGCTAGTCCCAAACTATTTGCAGCCCCCAAAGGGGCTAGGCCACAGAAATCCTCTCTCTCTGGCCTACAGGCTCTAGGCAGGAATTGTTTTCCCAACACAAAAAACGCAATACAAATCCCATCGCCTCAGATCTGCCTCTGCTTGGGTTATGTCGCTCGCAGGGACTACACAGTTTGGCTTCAGCTAATCAAGTAGAAGTGTTTACAGAGTCCTCTGTGTGTCCTCAGGCTTGAGATGCTACCACAGGAGTGAAAAAAACTGGCTATTTTTAGCAGCTCAGCCTCTTCCAGCCTCACCCGCTCTCATAAAGCTCCCATCCATGGCTTGTGCTAATCTTCTTTCCAGGAGCTGTTGTGTAGCCAGGAAAAGCCTCCATTGCTGGAGCTGCTCTGTTTTCTTCAGAGGCCTCTTGTTGAAGGGCTTGGGTATGAGCTGTCCTCAGCTGTCACAGCAGCTGGGAGGCACCAGGGCCAAAATCTAACCCTGCCACCATACTCTGGCATGATCCAGAGCTCATTCCTTCTGGAATAAGCCTCTGTGTTCCCAGGAAGTTCTCCCTGAGTCCTTCCAGTGCCACAGGCACCAATGTGCTATGGCGAGATGGGCGGACACCTTGCTGAGGCAGTCGTGAAGGCTGTGCATGGTGGTCACAAAAGTGCTTTGGTTGGAAAAGACCTCAAAGATCATTGAGGCAAGCTGTCAACCCAGTGCCACCATGGCCACTAAAGCATGTCCCAAAGTGCCATGGTCACACAGATCTTGAACACCTGCACCACCTCACTCAGCATGCCATTCCAGTGCCTGACCACTCCTGCAGGAGAGAAATTGTTCCTAATCTCCAACCCAAACTTCCCCTGGTGCAACTTGAGAGCAGACAGTGAGGTGGGTTAGGAACTGGTTGCAAGATAGAGTTCAGAGGGTGGTGATCAATGGTGCCAGGTCCATCTGGAGAGCTGTGACTAGTGGTGTCCCCCAGGGATCAGTGCTGGGGCCAGTCCTGTTCAGCATCTTCACCAATGACATTGATGAGGGCACAGTGTCTGCACAGCAAGCTTGCTGATGACACCAAGCTGGGAGGCTTGGCTGACCCAGCTGAAGGCTCTGTGGCCATCCAGAGAGACCTGGACAGACTGAGAGCTGGGCACAGAGGAACCAGATGAAGTTCAACAAGGACAAGCGCAGAGTCCTGCATCTGGGGAGGAAGAATAAACTGCACCAGTCCAGGCTGGGAGGTGATCTACTGGAGAGCAGCCCTGTGGGGAGGGACCTGGGGGTCCCGGTGGATAACATCCATGGCACAGCAATGTGCCCTTGTGGCCAAGAAGGCCAATGGGATCCTGGAGTGCATTAGGAAGAGTGTCCAGCAGATCAGGGGAGGTTCTCCTGCCCCTCTACTCTGCCCTGGTGAGAGCTCATCTTAAATACTGTGTTCAGTTTAGGGCTCCCCAGCTGAAGAGGGACAGGGATCTGCTGGAGAGCATCCAGTGGAGGGCTAGGAGGATGATCAGGGGACTGAAGGGCATGGCTTATGAGGAGAGGCTGAGGGACCTGGGGCTGTTCAGTCTGGAGAAGAGAAGACTGAGGGGATTTGAAAAATGTTTATAAGTACCTGAAGGCTGCCAGGAGTGGGGGGACAGGCTCTGCTCACTGCTCCCTGTGGTAGGACAAGGAGCAATGGGTGTAAGCTGCAGCAAAAGAGGTTCCACCTCCACACAAGGAGGGACTTCTTTACTGTAAGGGTCACACAGCACTGGGACAGGCTCCCCAGAGAGGTTGTGGAGTCTCCTTCTCTGGAGACTTTCAAGGCCTGTCTGGATGCATTCCTCTCTGGCCTGTGCTAGATTGTGTGGTCCTGCTCTGGCAGGGGGGTTGGACTTGATGATCTTGGGTCCCTTCCAACCCCTGATATCCTGTGAGCCTGTGATTTCCTCTCATCCTGTTGCTGGCCACACTAGTGCTGATCCAGGCCAGGATGCTGGTTCGCCTTTTGGCCACACGCTGGCACATCTTCAGCCAGCTAAGCAGGATGCAACAATGCAGTGGTCACTTCCAATCAATGCTGAGAGGTTAATGACACATTGACCTCAAGAGCAGTCAAATCCTCTCTGAGAAGTTAGGAGTAGGGATGACTGTTGATTGCTTCGGCACCCACAAGTGTGCTCAGCACTATCAAGTATGTCTGTCCTGATGCCCCCTCTTATCTGGAGGACTCTTTACAAGCTGTTTGCTGAGATTTGGGATGGTTCTGTCCCAGAAGTCTGTTCTAGTTTGGCATCAAAGCCAGAGCTGCACCAGTTTCAGAGCCAGAAAGCACCAAAAAAAAACCCCTTTTCTGTCATTCACTCCTGAAGCCTCCTCCTTTACCTTTTAGCTGAAGCCATCCTGCTGCCTTCTGTGGTGTTCCAGAGTGAGATGCACACTGAGATGCCCACAGGGCAGGTGGTGGTGAATTCACCCATTTTTAATAAATAGATTTTAATTAACTTTTTAAAAAGTCCAGCTCATCCCAATTAGTGGAGGGTGAGTGCATTTGTTCTCTCGGCGAGTGGGAGAGCGAGCGCTGCGCCTGCGAGGCCATCTGCTCAGGAATGCTTCAGAGAAACAGTGGAGAGGAAAACAAGCCTTAGCTGCAGGCTGAGGAGGGGCGAGGACATTCTGGCAGCCAGCTGGGGGGGAGGGGCTGGAGGCTGCCAGAGGAGCCAGGGTGGTCCTGACAGGTTTTTTGGAGATGGGGAGCTCTAATGAGCTGCGGGAGAAGGGATGGTAATTGCTTGGAGGAGTGGGAAGAGAGGCAGCAGTCTGGAGGGGTGAGCTTTGGCAGCCTCACTGGTGGGGGAGTGGATATCCCAGCATAGATGACTTCAGTTGCTGGTCACATTTCAGGAGGAGATGCTTTGGGATGCTGTTTACAAGGTATTTGTTACCCTGCATGCAAAGGGGCTCTGTCACAGGCAGGAGGAAGAGGCTTGAGGATGTCAGCACCACCTGCAGTAAGATCCAGGGTCTGGGACTACCTGGAGAGGGAGAATGGGGACAGTACATGGAGCAGCCCTTTGCTCATTGTAACATGAAGCCTGGTGACTGTGCTTCATGTCCACACATCATTCCTTAATTTCCCTGCCTCTAGAATTATTCCCTACTTCCAGTTTCTGATCTGAAGTGAGATGGGATAGCTTTGAAAGTGAGATGGGATAGCTTTGACAGTGCAGGAGGGCCAAAATGTTGTTTGATTGTTGCTCATGCCCTTCCCTTTGCCCTGGTTTGGGAGCAGTGGAAAGCTGGGTAAGAGAGAACCTTGTGAAGTTCAACAACAGCAAGTGTAGAGTTGTTGTTCCTGGGGAGGAACAACTCCCTGCACTGCTACAGGTGAAGGGCTGGCTTGCTGAAAAGCAGCTCCATGGAGAAGGACCTGGGAGTGCTGGTGGACAACTTCACCATGAGCCGGCAAAGTGCCCTGGTGGCCAAGAAGGCCAATGGTATTCTGGAGCACATGAAGAGGAGTGTGGCCAGCGGGTCAAGGAAGGTTCTCCCCCTCCTCTACTCTGCCCTGGTGAGACCACGTCTGGATTACTGGATCCAGTTCTGGGCTCCCCAGTTCAAGGGAGACAGGAATTGCTGGAGAGATTCCAGTGGAGTCTAGGAAGATGCTGAGGGGCCTGGAGCATCACCATGAGAAGGAAAGGCTGAGAGCCCTGGGGCTGTTGAGCCTGGAGAAGAGTAGCCTGAGAGGGGATCTGATCAATGCTCAGCAAGAGCTTTAGGGTGGAGGTCATGAGGATTTGGCTGGGCTTTTTCCGTGGTGCCCAATGACAGGACAAAGGACAAGGTGTACAAACTAGAGCACAGGAGCTTTCACTTCAGCTTAAGGAGAAACTTGTTTGCTGTGAGGGTGCTGGAGCCCTGGAGCAGGCTGCCCAGAGAGGTCTTTAGAGAGATTCCAAACTCACCTGCACATTGTGCTCCTGGGCAAACTGATCTAGTACACCTGGCTGAGCAGGGGAATTGGACTGGAAGAGGTCCCTTCCAAGCTCTACTGTTCTGTGCTATGATTCTGTGCCTCACTTGGCCTCTTTCTCTGTGCCCTCTAGGGAGATGACATCTTGGACCGCAGCTCGGAGCTGATCTACACGGGAGAGATGTCCTGGATTTACCAGCCTTATGGACGGAACCAGCAGCGTGTTTTCTTTCTCTTTGATCACCAGATGGTTCTCTGCAAGAAGGTAAGGACATCCAGGGAGAAAGCAGCACAGCTAAGGACATGCTGTGGACAGGCTTTCCAGTCCAAAGTGGTTTGTAGGGCACGTGGAAGAGGACGTGGAGAGCACTGAGGAAGGGCAATCCACATCCTTGAGAAGCTGAATTCCAGGGTGGTGAGTACACCATGGCAGAGGGGCTGGTGTCACAGCAAATCCAACCTCACTTGTTCATTCTGTGCCTTCTTCACATGTGCTCCTTGCTTGGCTTACTGCCTCAGTTCCACTTTCGGGTTTTGGCTGCAGTTTATGGTCTGGGATTAGGTGGCTTTAGAATTTTGGTGGGAGCTGTGAAGCCTGGCACTTGGGCAGACAACTCAGTTACTGTGTTCAGATGATGGTCTCTGTCTGTCTGAGAAATGTCAGGCAGCAGGTCTGTGGCAGGGTGTATGTGCTGTCATTTGGTGCACTGCATTTTAAGCCCCATCCTCATCTAGGTGCTGTGCTGGATTTTATGGAACATTCTCTGCTGTGGAACCCATCAAGAAAGTAGAGAAAGGTAGTGAAGAGTCATGGAATGGTTTGGGTTGGAAGGAGCCTTTAAAGGTCACCTGGTCCAAGCCTCCTGCAGTCAGCAGGAACGTCTGCAACTAGAACAAACAACCTGACCTGCAATGGTTCTGGGGATGGGGCATCTGCCACCTCTCTAGGCAACCTGAGACAGGCTCTCACCACCCTGTCCAGTCTGAATCTCTTTCTTTGAGTTTAAACCACCACTCTTTGTCCTGTCAGAACAGGCCCTGCTCAGAAATCTGTCCCCATCTTTCTAATTGACCCCTCAAAGTCCTGAAAGGCCACACAGAGGTCTCCCTGGCCACACTAAGGTCTCCTCAGACTGATGCTGACACATCGTAGTATTAACAGCAGCAGGTGAGCTGTGTTCAGTAGCAGCAGTGGCAGAGCTGTGTTGCTGTCATTCCACTGAGGTGATCCCAGCTCCTTGCCATCACAGCTGTTCAAAGTGAAGTCCTTGGTGACTGTCTCCTAACAGACAGGGACTCAGTGACATTTTCACTGCAGGTCTGCAGCTTGCTGTGCAGAGGGAGTCCCCTGGACCTGCTTCAGGTGGGATCAAGGGCATCCTGCAGACATCTCCGGCCAGAGCCACCGAGGATGTGTTCCTGTCGCATCTCATGTGCTCAGGAGAGGTTGAGCAAGCTCCAGGCTGTGTGGCAGCCCCCCAGGAGTGCCCTGTGCCTCAGGAAGCAGTGTGGGTGGGGACGTGGGTGGCTCCTGACTCACAGTGGCATCACTGCCCGCTGTACACCAAGCTGTGGTCTCTGCTGTTCAGTGGGTGGCACTTTCTTCTCCTGAGTCATGGCTGACTGGAATTCTGCCTTCTACAACCCCTGTGCTTATTTTTGCCCTCCTTGTTGCTGTGCCTTTTACTTCTTCTCCAGCTCTGCCAAAGGAAAAATAACCACAGAGCAACAATAACAAAGGCAGATGTTCAGGGAACTGCCAATGTGAGTCTGAAAGTACACAGCTGGGTTTGGGCATCAATCTTAGAATCATTAAGATTGAAAAGTACCTCTAAGATCATGAAGTCCAACCTTCTACCTAACACCTACAACTACCTGAAGGGTGGTTGTGGCCAGGAGGAGGTTGCTCTCTTCTCTCAGGTGGCCAGCTCCAGAACAAGAGGACACAGCCTCAGGCTGCGCCAGGGGAAATTTCGGCTCGAGGTGAGGAGAAAGTTCTTCACTGAGAGAGTCATTGGGCACTGGAATGGGCTGCCCGGGGAGGTGGTGGAGTCGTCGTCCCTGGGGCAGTTCAAGGCAAGGTTGGATGTGGCACTTGGTGCCATGGTCTAGCCTTGGACACTGTGGTAAAGGGTTGGACTTGATGATCTGTGAGGTCTCTTCCAACCTTGGTGATACTGTGATACTGTGTGATACCTCTATGGCCCTATGTGCTACATCTGCTTGTTCTTTGAACTCATCTGGTGACTCCACCACGTCCCTGGGCAGCCTGTTCCAGTGCCTCAGCACTCTTGCTGGAAAGAAATTTTTCCTTGTATCCAACCTAAACCTCCCCTGGCACAGCCTGAGGCCATTTCTTCTTGTTCTGTCATTAGTTACCTGGGAGATGAGGCCAACACCACCTTCACTCCAACCTCCTTTCAGAGTGCTGTAGAGAGCAATAAGGTCTCCTCTCAACTTTCCCTTTTTCAGAGTAAACAATTCCAGCTCCTTTAACTATCTTGATTGTGTCTCTGTATTTCCAGTTAATTGGGCAGCACCCAGTTTGGCTTGCACTGGGCCTTGTCCAAAGAGGTATCAGGTGTTCCCTTAGCTCCCAGGAAAACCAGAGGTAGAATTTCCATGGTCATCAGTATGAGCAGAGAGTGTTCAGCAATTCACAGCAGTCCTCTGGAAGCTCAGAAGGTTCCATCAGCATGCAAACAGCGCTGATGTGAGACTGTCCTCTTGCCTGATGTACTCTAAAGGCGTTTTATGGGGGTGTGTATGTGCCAGAACTACATGAGCAGGTTGCCCAGAATCACAGTGTCCAGGTGGGTTTGGAATCTTTCCAGAGAAGGGGACTCCACAGTCTGGTCTTCATAGGTTTTCCTTCTACATCTTCTCCTCCAGCACAAGTCTGCAGTTGGGGTAGGAGAGGGGTTAGCAAGGGGAAATGGGGTTACAGCTGGACTCTCCCATCTTGATGGTGTTTTCCTTGAGCATGGCTAAGGAAGGTTGCCAGAGCATGGAATTCAGAGGAGCATTAGCTCACAGTTTGGGATCCCACATCCTATATAAAAAGAATCCGAATGATTTATAGCTTGTGATGTCCTGACCCTTGTGTCAGGCCTTGCTGTTACTGATCCCAGCAGGCAACTGTCTGGCAGGAGAGCCTCTGCTCAGATCCAGAGTTATCCTGGTGCTTTCCAAGTGAAGGCTGGGGCCACTCTTCTTTGCCCCATGCTTTAGAATTTTTCTCTGAGGGATGTGAAATGTGACCTACACAAGCCCAAGAGCAGAGAGGAGATGGCAGATCTGCAGGGGTGCTGGTGCTCCAGCTCTGCCTGGCCAGAAGTGGGCAGAGCACCGTGTCCTGGGGTCATCTGCAGCACAGCCTGGTGCCAGTCATGAGAATTAAAGTGCTTGACGGTGAGCTTGCAATGTGCTTTCATGTCCCACTTCAGTAAACCCTCAGGGATTTGGAGTTGTCTGAGTCCAGAAGGCATAGCTGGAGGTTTCCAGAAGGTCTCACGTTTCAGACTGGTGCAAGGCTGCCAGCTTCTCTGTCTCCTTGTGCAAAAAGTCCTTCAAGAGGGAGCGTGGAGTTAGTTTGGATGTCTCTGGTTCTTGATAGAAGGGACCTGGGAGAGCTCCTGACTTAGCTTTTCTTTGCAAAGCTGGGTAACTTCCATAGAATCACAGAATGCTTTGGCTTGGAAGTGACCTTAAAGGTCATCTAGTTCCAAACGTCCTGCCCTGGGCAGGGACACCTTCCAGGTTGCTCAAGGCCTCATCTAACCTGCCTTGAGCACCTCTAGGGAGGGGGCATCTGCAACCTCCCTGAGCAATCTGTTCCAGTGTCTCCCCACCTTCACCCTAAACAATTTCTTTCTGATCTCCAGTCTGAGTCTCCCCTTTTCCAGCTCAAAGCCATTGCCTCTGGCCCTAGCACTGCAACGCTGGATTAATGTCAAACTCCTGTAATGAATTTTCTGCCAGTATGCCCTGACCCAGAAGCTGAGGCTTTGCAGCGTGGAGGACAAAGTGGGACATTCTTCAGGAGAGACTGTTTGCTACCCAAATGCAAAAATGCCTTTTGGAAAGGAAGAAAGGAATAAGCTCTGTAGGAAGCAAGCCCTGGCCTCACTCTGATTTACCATATGCCTATAATCAGGAATGAGGAATATATATTCCAGTCTGCTAAACCTAATTACCAGGAAATGAAGTCAATCCTCAAAGATGGTAGCATTAAAAGATGTTGCCTTAAAGGCACAGGGTCTACTTTTCTTATCACCCTCAAGCTGAGAGTTTGACACAGAGATGCTTTAAATTTGCAGATTGTAATCCTTAACATGCAGGCTTGTGACATGCAGCATTAATTGTAGTCGTGGCTGGTGGTCTTCGGGGATGCTCGAGGTACTCAGCACATAATAGATGAGGATCTTTGTCTTGCTCTGCTGGGTAATAGCTTGGAGTTCCCCAGAGAGCTCCAGAGCTGTTTCTGGAAGGGTTAACACAGGCACTGCACCAAACTGCTTTTCTTTCACCAGTAGTTGAACTTCCCTTAGTGGGACTCTGTGCTTAAGTGTTTTCTGACAGCACAGAAAGATCATGGAGTCATTAAGGCAGGCAAAGACTCCTCTAAGATCTTCTTCAGCCCAGAGAAGCGAGGGCTCCAGGGAGGCCTTATGGCAGCCTTCTAGTACCTGAAGGGGCCTACAGGAAAGCCAGGGAGGGACTTTTTACAATGGCTTGTAGTGATAGGATGAGGGCCAGTGGCTTGAAAATAGAGCAGGGTAGATGTAGGCTGGACACTAGGAAGAAGTTCTATGAGGGTGGTGGAATACTGGAACATGCTGCCTAGGAAGGTGATGGAGGCCCCATCCCTGGTGACATTCAAAGTCAGACTTGGTGGGACTCTGAGCAACCTGCTCAAGTTGGAGGTGTCCCTGCTTAACTGCAGGGGGGTTGGACTAGATGACTTCTAAAGGTCCCTTCCAACCTCATGCATTCTGTGATTCTAAGATGATCAAGTCCAACTGTTGACCAACACCACTGTGGCCACTAAACCATGTCTCAAACTGCCATGTCTACATGTTTTTTAAACACCCTCAGGGATGGTGACACCACCACCTCCCTGGGCAGCTCATTCCAATTTTCCCTAATATCTAATCTAATCCTCCCCTGGCTCAGCTTGAGGCCATTTCCTCGCTTCCTCAGTGACTTCACAAACCACATTTGGTTTTCATTTGCGCTTTTTAGGTGTCTTTTGTAATCAAGAGGAGATGCAAGCTCCAGCTTGTGGGTTATTGCTGTTGCTGTCTTCCCTTGAGCTCTGAGAGCAGGCTGGGGAAGAAGCAAAATGAGAACGGTTTAATAGCAGTAGCCAGAGAGTCAGCCAGAAATAGCTGTGCTCTAGCAGCTGGAGTAAAGAAAATAATCCTGTCAGACTCCAGCACAGCTCAGCTTTCCAAAGGGGAAGATAAAAGAGACGTTTCTGAGCCCTTCTAGTGTAAGAAGGTCTAGTTCTGTTAAAAACACTGAGGTAATCTTTGCATCGACACAGCAGCCATGGGTGTCTTACAGGCTAAAAGAGGTCTCACAGGGCCAGCTGCATAATCTTGTTTGCAAACATGCAGACCAACGCAAGGACGAGCCTTACTACTTCAGGTGGGGTTTTGACCCACAAAGAACACTGTTTGACTTCTTCAGCACTTCCCACCCCTTCTCTTTTCCTCCCAGAAACACAGATTTCTCTGTGAGATGCCATATTTTGGGTCAGGGCTGGATCCAGCCTGCAGCAGGGTGGGAAAATGGGTCAGGCTGTGTGTTGCTGTTTTCAGCTCGGGAGGGGCCGGGTGACCTGCTGCTCTTCAGCTGGGGAGCTAGCACGGGATGAGTGTGGAGGCCACCAAAGCACACACTCTGCCTTGGTCACAGCCCCAGAAGAAAGTACAAAATGAAGTTTTTGGAGACCTGTGTTTCCAGAGCCCCACCTTCATTCCCAGCTGATCAGTCAGTGACCTGCAGGCGAGGTTTCAGTGAGCCCAGACTGTGGAGCATGGCAAAGAGGTTTTACTTCTTGCCATGCTGTCTGTCTCTGTGGATAGAAGACAGCTGAATGTGAAGGACAAATTCCAGCAGGTTATATATCAAAAACATATATGAAAAAAGAGTTGAGCTTTCAGATTGGCCTGTTCAAGGCAGGGAAACATTTGCAGGTGACTCTGCAGCTGTGCGTTTGCTCGGTGACCCCTTTGTAAGGATGAGCATGTGCTGACTACTGCCCTGGGCACAGTTTTGCAGCAAAACTTGTGCTGCTTTGTCTGGAGAGATGCTTGGCAGAGAAGGACCTGGGGTGCTGATAAATGACCACTTGAACGTGAGACAGTAAAAAGGCCAATGGAATCCTGGCTTGTATCAGGAGTAGTGTGATCAGCAGGTCCAGAGATGAGATTGTACCACTCTGCTCAGCACTAGTGAGGCCACACCTTGAATCTAGGCTTCAGCTTTGGGCCCCTCACTACAAAAAGGACATTGAGGTGCTGGAGAGTGTCCAAAGAAGAGTGGTGAAGGGCCTGGAACACAGATATTGTGAGGAGCAGCGAGAGAACTGGAGTGGTTTAGTCTGCAGAAGAGGAGGCTGAGGGGAGATCTCATTGCCCTCTGTAGCTCCCTCAGAGGAGGTTGGAGGCAGGTGGGGGTTGGTCTCTACTTGCATGCAGCAAGTGACAGGTCAAGGTGAAATGGTCTCAAGTTGGGCCAAGGGAGGTTCTGGTTGGATATTAGGAAAGATTTCTTCACAGAAAGGGTTCTTGGGCACTGAGGAATAGCCTGCCCAGGAAGGTGGTGGAGTCACCATCCCTGGAAGTGCTTAGAAGCAGTGTGGATGTGGTGCTGAGGGTTTAGTGGTAGTGGCTTAGCAGTAGTGGTGAGATTGTGAGCTCCAGGGCGGTGATTGGACTTGATGATCTCAAAGGTCTCTCTCAATCCCAGCAGTTCTGTGATTCTGAGGGGCTGCACTGACTGGACTCAGCAATCTGCTGATGTTCTGTTGGCTCAGGGAAGCAGGAGCTGCCTTTTCACTCCTTGGTGTGAAATAGAAGAGAGGGAAGAGCAGCAGTGTAGGGAGAAAACCATCCAGGTCAGCTGGAGAGGAGCAGGAGAAAGATTCTGGTTGTTAGTTCCTAATTCAGTGGTAAAATCCAGAAAGGGCTGAATTTAGAGCCCTTCACAGTCTGGGTTTCCTTTGCTGGATGAGGAGCAGGTTCAGCCTACTCATCCAGCCGTGCAGATAGGCAAGATGCTGTACACTGCACCCTGTGCCTAATTTATCACTCCTGTAATTGCAGGGACTATAAATTTGGCCCAGGGATGAAAATCTAACCGTCCCTCTTCTGTTGCCTTTCAGCAGCCCAGTTTAAAGCCCCTGGGAGCTGGAGAGCCCAGAATAGCTGAGTGATGTGTCTGCAGAAGGTTTTCCCATCTCCTTAGTTTGTTGGGAATGCAGTTGCTCTCAGCTCGTCCTTCTGCAGCCAATGTGGCTGGACTTGAGGTGGAACCAAGGCACCAAAATGCCACTGATGTTCCACTAAACACATGGAACAAAAATAGCAGCTCCACAGAACTGCTTTCAGCTCCAGTCCTCCCCCACTCGGATCCCACACTGCAGTCTCTTTCCAAGCTCAGGAGACAGACAGTGCTGAATAATTTGGCAGGGATCTGCCGACCTCCCCAGCACAGCTGTCCTTCTGTGAGGAGCAGTTACGTAAGCCAGCAGCACAGGGATTGCACCTCCTTCCTAGGGCAGCCCCCGGGGAACCTCCAGAGGATTTGACCCTTCCAAGGAAGTCTTCGGTAGGAAGACTGGCCGGGGTTTTCTCATGCAGGTGATGCTTTGTCCTCCTGCTTTCAGTTCCACCCATTCCTCATCACATATTCAGGCTGCAATTTCCTTGCCCCTAAAAGCAGGCTCTGTCCAAACTGCTGTGTCCAATGATGTGGTAGCAAAGCTCCTGCTCACTGGTGTCCAGTCTTAGCAAGGCTTGCATTGGTTGTCTGCTATCTTTATTTTCTGGGAGTGCTGGTGGACAACAGATTCACCATGGGCCAGCAATGTGCCCTCACAGGCAAGAGGACAGCAGTCTCCTGGGGTGCATGAAGAAGAGTGTGGCCACCAGGTTGAGGAAAGTTCTCCCCCTCTACTCTGCCTCGATGAGGTTACACCTGGAATATTGCATCCTGTTCTGGGCTCCCCAGTTCAAATGAGACAGGAATGAGGACTGGACTGGAGAGAGTCCAGTGGAGGATACAAAGATGCTGAGGGGCCTGGGGCATCTCTGTGAGGAGTAAAGGCTGAGAGCCCTGGGGCCGGTGAGACTGGAGAAGAGCAGCCTGAGAAGGGATCTGATCAATGCTCAGCAAGAGATAAAGGGGATGGGGCCAGACTCTTCTCAGTGGTGCTCAGGGACAGGAAAAAGGGCAGCAAGCACAAAGTGGAATCCAGGAGCTTCCATCTGAACATGAGGAGAAGCTCTAGTGTGAGGGTGCTGGATGCCTGGAGCAGGCTGCCCAGAGAGGTTGTGGAGTCTGCTCTGGAGAGACTCCAAACCTGCCTGGAAACTGTGATCCTGTGCAAGCTGCTGTGGGTGCCCCTGCTTGAGCAGGGGGATTGTAATGAATGATCTCCAGAGGTCCCTTCCAACTCCCACTATTCTCTGATTTTATATCAAGAATACTTAGGGGAAAACATTCCAAAGGGCTCATTGTGTCTGATCTGGACAGAAGAGGGGCTTAATTTTGAAGGCTCTGGGAGTGGTGCAAAACTGTCCCCTCTCCAGATGCAACTCACAGCAGGGTTAGGTTTAAAAGACCTGATGCTGGGGAAAGCTCTCTCCTTCATGCTGATGAAAATCAAGCTGGGCTGCTCTCTGCAAAGGGTCCCTTTAAGGTGAGTGAGATTTTAAAAGTGCAGGCTCTGAATCTTTCTTTTTGTAAAGCCAAAGCCCATAGACAGCCCTTCTGACTGAAGATACCCAAAGACATGGCTACGTGGCACTGGGCCACCTTCTCATTGCTCACGGCAGGCTGGGCAGAGTGGAGGCAGAGAACAGGCAGGCAGGGAAATCAGGACAAATTTTGGGAGTACATGGGAAAATTGCTCCTTCCCTCTGCCTCTTCCCTTCTGCTCTGCACTCACTGAGGTCAGAGGTCAATGAGAAGCCATCAGAGAGGGGCCTGAGACCCACATCGTAGCACAGAGGACAACTCAGCCCTTCCCAGACATACCTCTTCCTTTTCCACTTTGTGGGTCGTGCAGTTATTGTGGATCCTGGTGTGGTCTTTTCCCAGTCTCAGCATCAGCTATTCACTCCTCATCAACAGGTTTGCTTTAGCTCTGTGTTCTCAGTGTAATGCTTTTGGTCTTCTAGCCTCACAAGTGCTGCTACAGGTTGTTTCTTTACCAGCAGCAATCTTCACTCCAAGCCCTCATCTCTCAGCAACCTGGTCTCAGTGCAGATGTCCCTGCTGACTGCAGGGGGGTTGGACCCACCCAAACCATTCTATGGTTCTATGATTTCAGGTAAGGAGGAGAGAGAGGAGAAAACCTTCATATTTCTTTACACTGCTGTCATCCACGCTTAAAGTTATCTCAGAAGGTCTTCACTGGGATGATCTGTAAAGCTGTAGTGGGGACAGATAATTTTCAGCAGAAGAGCCACTCAGTTGTGACAGGACAAGAGGTGATGGTTTCAACTAAAAGGAGGAGATTTAGACTGGAGAGAAGGAAGACATTTTTGACACTGAGGAGTGTCCAGAGAGGTGGTAGCTGCCCCATCCCTGGAACCCTTGCAGGTCAGGTTGGCTCTGAGCAACCTGCTCCAGTTGTAGCTGTCCCTGCTGACTGTAGTGGGGGTTAGGCTGGGTGAGTTTTAAAGGTCCCTTCCCACCCAAACAAGTTTAGGATTCTGTGTCCCTCAGGGCTCACAGGAGGGACAGAGGGATTTGCATAGTGCTGGCTGCCACCTTCAGAGCCTCCTCTCTTCCTCCCTTCCCTTGCCAGCTCTGAATCCCAAAGCCTGTGTGACTCGAAGCTCTTCTTTACAAGGTTTTGAGCAGTTAGAGATCCACCATCAAAAGCTTTCAATGAGTCTTTCAGTGATTATTTACAGCTCCCAGCTGCCCTGTAAAATAAGCAAATGTCATTATCCCATTACAGAGATGACGAAAGTTCATGGCCAGTCCTTGCCAGTCTCAGGATGTGGGGTCAGAAGACCTGACTTAGAGTGAATGATTCCTTCCCAAGTCATTTTGCAACTCCTTTGCCATTGGAACATGCAGAACTTTGAGAACCAGGAGGACAAATAGCCTACTTCTGCCATGAGAAACTTATGAGGGGTTGTTCTGTGTTTAGCATCTTTGGTGCTGTCGGCTCATAGGATGGCTCTAATGAGTCATGGCTCTTTCTAGACTTGTGTTTTACAGATGATTTGGTTGATGTGTGAGAAGTGGAGTGTGACCTAGCATAGAGTATTCCACAGCACATGGGAAAAATGGGCTGTCCTAAAATCATAACCCTCACTTGAGACCTCCCCATCCCTCCTAGCACACCCATCCCCCCCAGTAAGAAATAAATAGGAGGAGTTTCTGAAGTGCATGAAGATAGCTCCATACAAAGCTAACAGGAGCCTGAGATGTTTACCAGGCCATTGCATCACAGAATGGTAGGGGTTGGAAGGGACCTCTGGAGATCATATAGGCCAACCCCTCTGCCAAAGCAGGATCACCTAGGGTGGGTCACAAAAGAACACAGCCAGGTGGGTCTTCAGAGTCTCCAGAGAAGGAGACTTCATAACCTCTCTAGGCAGCCTGCTCCATCCAGGCTTGACAACCCTTTTGGGGAAGCAGTTGGTTGCTGCGTACACTTAATGATTGCCTTTAAAGCACAGCTAAAGTCACCTTCTCCCTTCAGAGAGGACAGTAAAGTGAGGCTATTTAAGTCAGGGTGAGCAGGAGAAGACAACCTGAGCAGGTCGCAGAGGAATGCACATCCCCTTGCATGCAGCCACTACCTCAGGCAGAAGCACTTCAGCTGTAAAGCTCCACCAAAGCAAACGTGGAGAGCAGAGCTGTGGTGGGTTTACATAACATGTCAAAACTTGGGTTTTGTGCTCCCATCAAACAGGACTTTTTTTGGCTTCAGCTCTTCCTTAGTACATATTACGTGAACAGACTGCAGAGCGTTACTCAGAAGAGCTTAATTAACCTCAGCCAGGGAGAGAAGAGGAAACCAGAGAAGCTGTAGGGTAGAGAAAGATCATATTTAGACAAATAAGTGCAAATGACCTAGATGCATCAATTTCCTTAAGAGCTGTGCAGTGCAAGCTGGATGTTCTCTGCAGAGGCTGCAGGTTTCTCTCCTGCTCCTCCTGCTTTGCTTGTCCCATTGGGTGCCCTGGGGCTTCTCCAGCCCTACCCGTGGAATCACAGGATGCATTGGCTTGGAAGCAACTCTGAAAGGTCATCTTGTCCAACCCCCCTGCAGTCAGCAGGGACATCTCCAACTAGATCAGGTTGCTCAGGGCCCCATCAAGTTTGACCTTCAGTGTCTCCAGGGATGGGGCCTCAACCACATCTCTGGGAACCTCTCCCACTATTTCACCACTCTCATTGTGCAGAATTTCCTCCTGAAGTTCAATCTAAGTCTACTCTGCTCTAGTTTAAGGAGTCCTGAAGTCTGTGCTGATCCTGCCTGCTCTCAGCCCCTTTTCTCTTCATCTCAGAATCACCAAATCCCATGTGGTGAAGGTTGGAAAGGACCTCTGATGCAACACCACCCTCCCCCTGCCAAAGCAGGTTCACCTTAGGGCAGGTTGCCCAGAAACCCAGGCAGGTTTTGAAAGTCTCCAGAGAAGGAGACCTATCACCTTTCTCTTAGGCATCATCAAAACCCAGAGCTGGGCAGCACCCCAGGAGATGAGCTGTTCCCTTCACAGGATTAAGTATCCTCCGAGCATCTCTGATGGATGTTTGCCTAACCTTATTTGTGAAAATCTCCATGGAATGCTGTCCCAGGCCTTCTCTGTTTGGTCTGTTCCAGCGTTCAGGCAGAAAGACTTTGTTCCAAGGATCTAATCCTCTTCTCCCTCGTGGTAAATTAAGCCAAGCCACAATCAAAATGGAGAATAATTGATCAGCAGCCTCCTTAGAGGGGCAGCAGCTTTCACATACTGGCATGCCAACGGCACATTCCCTTTTATTTATGTCCTCTTCTAGATTAAACAACTCCATTTTTTGTCCTTTCCCTACTAATCAGGTTTGGAGAGTTTTGTTTTGTTTTGCATAGTTTTCTGGCTTTTTGCTCTTCCCTGATTTAACTATGCAAAGTAATTCTTTATGACATTCAGAAATGGACAGTGTGAACCAGCTGGTCCTGGCTTAACCAGGGACAGGATGATATGGAGTATTCTGCTACTTAATGAGCATATAAATGGAGGTAAATTCTATAGCTTAATCATTCCTTTCGAATTCTCTCTCTCCTGTGTTGACCCCAGGATAATCAGGAGTAACAGGAGCAGCCTGTCCCTGCTGCCATTTCTGCCCTCCCCTAAGCCTGAGCTTCTCTCAGCAGTGTGGCTGCTTATCATAGGAAGTTTTGGGTTAGAGACACCTTCAAAGCTCATCCAGTCCAACCCACTGCAGTCAGCAGGGACATCTGCAACTAGAGCAGGCTGCTCAGAGCTCTGAACAACCTGACCTGCAGTGGTTGCACAGGGAAGGAACATCTAGCATCTCTCTGGGCAACCTGGGACAGGCTCTCACCACTCTCACTGTCAAACTTTTCTTCCTTCTCTCCAGTCTGAATCTCCCTCTTTTAGTTCAAACCATCACCCCTTTGTCCTATCACAACAGGCCCTGCCCAAAAGACTGTCCCAGACTTTCTGATCAATCCCTTGAAGTCCTGAAAGACCACCAGGAGGTCTGCCTGGAGCTTTTTCTTCTCCAGGCTGGGCAATCCCAACTCTCTTAGCCTGGCCTCACAGCAGTGGGCTTCTATCCCTCCCATCATTGCTGTGACCTCCACTGGCCCTGCTCCAGCAGCTCCATGTCTCTGCTGTGCTGAGGACTCCAGAGCTGGTCCCAGCACTGCAAATAGGATCCCCTCCCTCCACCTGCTGCCCACACTGCTGGTGATCAGCCCAGGACAGGGCTGGGGCTGGGCTGGGAGCATTTGGTGCTGGCTGATGTAGAGCTGCCAACATAGAGCTGATAAATCTCCATTTTGTCCATATCTGCTTTGTCCTTCTTGACAGGCAACACTTGCACCACTCTGTTCAGAGCATCCATTGCCATCCTTAGCCATCTATCTGCTTTCCTTTATCTTGTGTGTGTGTGTGTGTTCCATTTTAGCTTACGTGCTGGAAGGAAGGGAAGATAGTCCTGTGCTGACAGAGATGGTGTGGGGAACAAGGCTTATTTCTCAGTGCTGCTACAGGCCTTCTGCAAAGCAGCAATGCTCTCATTGCCTGCCTGTTCCCTGAGTCTATTCTCTTGCCCAGATGCCTAAAACAGGCCTGGTCTCTCTTGTAACTCAGATGAGTTCCTGAATACTGCAGAAATCAGCTGCAGTGTAAGCCAAGTGCATGGGAAGGGGCTTATGCCTCACTAAGGAGCTAAGTGATGATTGTTCTTCTTTAAGAGCTGTGGGAACAGCTGCCTTAAAACAGATCAAACAATTATTGTGCTTCCCATATGTTGGCTCTCAAAATTCAGTCAGTTGGGAAATAATATCCTTTTGCTGAGCATTGGCAAAAAGAGGGGAAGAAAGGAGAAGTGGTGGTAAGCAATGCCCAGCCCATTGCCTTCAGGCATTGGAACAGGCTGCCCAGCAAGGTGGCAGAGTCACTGTCCTTGGAGGTGTTCAAAAAACACCTGCAAGTGGCACTCTAGGACATAGTTTAGTGTGCATGGTGGTGATGGGTTGATGGTTGGACTTGATGACCTCAGAGGTCTTTCCCAACCTTAGTGATTCCATGGCTTTATCCAGTGACTGGTATTAATCTGCTACATCTGGACTTCCTTGAGATTAAAGCATGTCCAATGTACCTGCCGTGTGCAGATGTGCCATTCACCAAGGTGTTGATGTGTTTCACCCCTCTGTGAAAAAGAAGAGTCTCTTAAACACTTGTGTTATCAGCACTGGAGCTCATGGGCAGTCACTGGGAAATGTTCCTCCTTCTGGGGAATCAGAACTCATGAACTGGGTTGAGTTGGAAGGGATCTTTAAAGGTCATCAAGTCCAACCCAACTTGTTGTGTTGGTAAGTGTAAGCAAGAAAGCTTTGTATTTTCAGAGCTGGGGGAAAAGAAGAGAACTGTGATTCTTTATGCTGGTAGCACATTGTATGACCAAACCTCCAGATGGTGAGGGATGCTGCATAGAGAATCGGAGAATCATTACAGTTGGAAAAGACCTCTAAGACCCCATCAAGTTCAGCTGTCAACCCAACACCACCACACCCACTAAACTGTGTCTCAAAGTGCCCAACTGTGTCTCCATGGTTTTAGAACCCCTCCTGGGATGGTGACTCCATCACCTCCCTGGGCATCCTGTTCTCTCCTTCAGTAAAGAAATTGTTCCTGGTGTCAAATCTAAACCTTCTCAGGCACACCCTAAGGCTTCCTCCTCTTGTCCTGTCATTTGTTTCCTGGGAGAAGAGACCAATCCCCATCTGGCTTCAGTCTCCCTTCATGGAATTGTACTTTGATGCCACGTCTCCCAGCTCAGCCTGTTCAGTGTTGTGAAGTTTTCCTTAGCAGTGAGAGGAAGAACAGGCACTGGTACAGATAATTTAAGGAGCACATCCATGTTTCCTACGAGATTTCTTATCAAGTGTTTCAAAAAACATGGAGAAGAAAAATGCTGCTTTTAGGAGCTAGAGCAATACTCACATTTAAGCACAGAGCAGAGTATTGATTTAATTGAACCAGTTTAGTGAGATGCTCACAGCCTTTTCCCAGCACTTTGCTGGGCACAGAGGGAGAGGAAAGAAGCAATTTTCCAAGAAAAGGCAAAACAGCAAAAGATTTTCTATCACATATTCAACTCATAAGAATCCTTCTGTTGTGTTTTGGACAGCAGCACTACTCAAAGCCTCCATCCTAGAGATTCAGTTGAATATTAGGATTTTTTTTCTTAGGAAAAGAGTAGTCAGGCATAGGAACAGGCTGTCCAAGGAGGTGGTGGAGTCACCATCCTGAGTTGTGTGGAGCATGGTTTAGTGGCCATGGTGGTCTTGGGTTGATGGTTGGACTTGCTGGTAGCAGAGGTCTTTCCCAACCAAAATGATCCTCCGATTCTCTGTTTGAACAATACATGAGTTACTGGCTTTCCTTGCCCTCCTAGGTGATTCCAGAGGAAGGAGCCAGGTTCTACAGGTGCTGAGCTCCTGGACTGTGCCCTGTCTCTGACAGTTAGTACTGTCTGGCAGATGCATGAGCACCTTTGCTCACAAAAAGGACTAACAATGATGCTGTACAGTTTCTTGGCCGAGATGTATGGTTTGTTTAAAGTGATACCTACTGCTTCTCTCTTTTGAAAACAGCCTCGCTACTGAATCTTAGTTGAGTAAATAAATGCTGGACATTGATTTTTAGTTTTCCCCTTAAATGAATCCCTTGCCATAGCATTTATCTTTAGGGCACTCTCAAAAATCAAAAAGTATTTAAGGTCAGCTTATCTAAGGCACCTCAATATTGGCTTTTGAGAGTGGGGAGAAGGAGATCTTGATTGTGTGTTGCTAAATTTAGCTGGTTTAATATTTACGTCTTGTAAGCTAGGTAATTCATTTTCAGCTGTCTGATGATGATCTTTTGTTATCTGTCCCTGTAAAGACAGAAAGATGTGGGGCCAGTGCTCCTCTTACACCAGTGTAAATCTGCAGTACTTCTAGCAAAGGCAGTGCAGAATTTGGTGGGCAAAGCCCAAAGAAGCATGAAGAGGGTAAGGAGGAAACCCAGAAATGATCTGTTTTTTACCACAGATTATCAGCATCCAGAATTTCATATCTGTGATTGAGCAGCTGCCACACACATCTCAAAATGCTTGATTTTAGTGCCACCTCCACCTCCCATTGTCTCCTGCTGCTGTGAATGTGTGACATCCCTGGTTTGGCAGGAGGGATGGTGATAGCTGAGACACAGCATGGCTGCTGCTGACACGGAGCAGAGCTCAGCCAGGTGTGTCAAACAGCCCCAGAGCTGTGGGTGGTCTCATGAGCTCTGAAAAATTCATAATGAGGATTATTTTACTTTTCCCAATGCAGAGAAATGAGCTGCTGCTGAAAAACACAGGGCAAGAATCAGAAAGTCATAGAACCACAGACTGGTCTGGGTGGGAAGGGAACTTTAAAGGTCATCCAGCCCTCCCTCTCCCCTTAATGCAGTCAGCAGGGACAGCTACAACTAGAGCAAGTTGCTCAGAGCCCCAGACAGTCTCATCTGCAGTGGTTCCAGGGATGGGGCATCTACCAACTCTCTGGGTGGCCTGGGACAGGGTCGTCAACACAAAACATTCCTTCCTTCTCTCCAGTGTGAATTTCCCTCTTCTGGTTTAAACTGTCACCCCTCATCCTGTCACAACACTCCCTCATGAAGAATCCCTATTCATATCAAGATCAGCCTCTTGAAGTCTTGAAAGGCCACCCAAGGCCACGAGAAGGTCTCCCTGGAACCTGAACAACCCCAGCTCTCTCAGCTTGGCCTCACAGCAGAGAGCTTCCAGCTCTCCCAGCATTGCTGTGGCCTCCTCTGGCCCTGTTCCAACAGGTCTGTGTCTGTGCTGTGCTGTGGGCTCTGGAGCTGGCCCCAGCACTGCAGGTGGGATCTCAGCAGAGCAGAGGGGCAGAATCCTGTCCCTCTGCCGGTGGCACCTGGACCTCTGATCAAGTCAGAGAGGAGATGTGGATGAGCAGGTTTGGCTGTAAAGGTTATAGACATCAAGGAGAGAAAAAGAAAAAAAATTAATCTGGATCAAGAGGTTAAAACCAGAGCCTAATGGGGCAGAGGTAGGTTGGGAGTTCTTTGAACTGGGAATCTGGGTGATTTTCTGAGCACTGAGTTGTGTATGAATGGGAAATGAGCTCCAAGGACAAGGTGCAGGGACCCAGACTCTGAGAAGATGTTTGGCAAACTGAGACCCACGCTGCCCAGTCTGCTTTCCCAGACATGTCTGAGCTTATCACTCAGGAGCTGTGCTGTGGGCCTTACTTGTGGCGTTGGAATCCCATCAGGCTGCTGGCCTGAGTTTTCCATTTTCTTGTCCTATGAAACAGAACTTCTTATCATGGAAAACAGTGGAAGTGTCTTACCTACTCAAAGGCATTTCTTCATGCCTATAAGCAAATTTGGCAGCTTGGGGATGTGTATTTTGTTCTTTCACTAAATAAATGGGGGTATTTATTTAGTCAACCACAAATGTATTCACAGCAGATGAGGCTTTTAAGGATCTGATCAAGTTTCACCATTCCTTGTGTCTTTTCTTCAGGCCTCCCATGACTTCCTTGCTGTGTTCAGCCTCTCTAAGTATATCCCAACCAACCCCTCTCTCCTTTTCTCTCTCTAGGATCTGATAAGAAGAGATATTCTGTATTACAAGGGTCGCATAGACATGGATAAATATGAAGTGGTGGATATAGAAGATGGGAGAGATGATGACTTCAATGTCAGCATGAAGAATGCCTTCAAACTTCATAACAAGGAGACTGAGGAAATGCACTTATTCTTTGCCAAGAAACTGGAAGAGAAGTTACGATGGCTTAGAGCTTTCAGAGAAGAAAGGAAGATGGTAAAAGAAGATGAAAAGATAGGTGAGAAATATGAAGTGCATCTGAAAGGAGGTTGCTGGCAATGCTTAATTTAGCCCCAACTGTTGTAGATGCCAGTGTAAACTTTTATAGTAAAGTCAGCCTTCTTCACGTGGCCTTGGTTGCTCTCACGGCTGTAAGTAAGGCTTTGTCCAGTTAAGTTAATGGTACTTTTGGCCCTTCATAAATTAATTCTGCCCACAACTTCATGTCTGGACCTCAGTGGGTATGTGGGGGAAGGAAGCTTGTGGCTATCTGACTTCAGCGTCTCTTGCCTGTGGCACTTCCGCTCTGGTTAAGCATGTCTGATGAAGGGTCAAAAGGCAATGAAGTCAGTGACTTACCAGCTATGTCCTTCCTTCAGCATCAGGTTATAATTGGCTGTAACCAATGTCAGTTCAGGCTCAGCTTGTGTTGCTGAGCTGTGGAGCACTGGGCAGATTGATGAGAGCCTATAAATGATGATGGATCTCATCTTGATTTTCATGCAGCCCCTGCATGAGTCAGATTATAAAGGCTCTCCACTGAGATCCCTACCTGCACACGCAGATGAGCAGGGGGCTGAAGAGTGCAGAATGACATCCCCTTCCCTAAGACAACAGCCAACAAAAAGGCAAGAGAAGCTTTGTAAGCAGCCTTCTGAATTGTGTTTGCCATGTTCCCTTTTCCAGGCTTTGAAATATCTGAGAATCAAAAGCGACAAGCGGCAATGACAGTAAAGAAAGTCAGTAAGCAAAAAGGTAACCGGCAACACGCACTGTGCCTGGTGATGTGAGGGTGGAGCGGGCTGGGCTGAGTCCTGCTGGGTTAGGGACCAGCATCCCCACTTCAACTTCCCTCTCCCCTTTTCTCTTTTCTCTCTTTTTTATATAAAATACCGTTTGTGCTTTGTATCTTTCTTAATGTATCTGTGGGCCAAATTAATCTCTGGTCTGATGTGATTGAAAGCCAGTGGGAGTTGCACCAGAGATGAATTTGATCTTGTTGTCTTCAGTCTGATGTCCAGAAGCTGTCCCTGGGGGCAGAAATCTTATCTCAGCTGTTTATCTCAGGCTGCAATGGGAGTGAGTGCGGAGATGTGTAGGGGTTCTGCTAATTCCCAAAGTCTCCCATTAGCAAAGAAGGAAAAAGTGGCTAAAATCCTGGAGATGATGAGGGATCATCTCCCCTTTTCCTCCTTGTGGAAAGGAGACACTCATGTTTCCTGGGGCTACCTGTAACTTAATTTTAAAGACAGCACAGTAGCATCAGCTCTAGGGAATAAAGTATCTCAGTAAAGACATTAAATCTCTCTGATGTCAGATTGATTTCCCCACCCAGGCAGGCTACAGCCAACTAATAAATGCCATGTGAGATATTACAGAGTCTCCACTGGCCGAGCAGCCAGCGTTAATTATCTCCAGCAATCACTCTTGCAGCTACAGGTTTTGAAACCCTAACCCCAGAGGGAAAGTCAGACAGGATATTTCACAAGTTTTCCAAAGCTTCACGACATCACAGACCTGTGGATTTGTTACCAAAGTACCATGGCACCACCATGCCTCTAAATGGGTTTGGAGAGGACTTAACACTTCTTGGCTCTAGTCAACTACAGGCAGATCCATTCCAGCTCTGTGCAGCTGTTGGGTTTTGTTTTGCAGAAGCTGAAGGAGCTCTTTGCTTTCTGCCTCACCTGTTTGTTGTCTACTGGCTTTGCTGGTCCAGTAGTGGTTTGCTAGGCCAGCTGTGAACTTCTTGGTTTGCTGTGTCTCTCCATTGTCATTAGTCTTCTCCTCTCTACTAACTTCTTATGTTGTCTACTGAAATGTTCTCTGAAAACTCTCCTGGCCAGATTTTCTAACCTTAGAATATGAATCTGAACACCCCCAAAGAAGGACCCAGAGATGTGTCTCTTACGTGATGTCCACGTAGGTCAGGTGGTAGTGGACCCTGTCATGAGCTCAGTTTTGTAGGTCCATCCCTCACCACTGGCATGTTTGTCCCAGCACGGAACCAGCTGTGGGAGACGATGGAAGTATCATTAGATTTCACTTGCACGACGGCCATGACAAAAGCAGTTTAAATGATGTGTACTGCCCAGTTAATTATATTATTAATTAATTGTGGTATTAATTAATAATTGTACTGTTCAGTCATTAAGTGACCCCTCAAAGGTGCCTGAGCATGCCTACCAGTATTCCCACTTAACTCACCGGACTTGCATCCTGACAGATCCAGCGTGTCCAGCTGGACTGGTTTCTCGTGCAGCAATTGCTCTCTTGGTTTCTCTCTTTCTCTTTCTCTCTCTTTCTCTTGGAGGTGAAAAAAAGAGGAGTTATTAACTCAGTTTCTCTAACTATAAAATTAATTAGCTCCCAAAACAGCAGTCAGCATTTATTTGAGGAAGAACAAGCTTGATGGTTCTGTTTATGGGCTGAAGTCCTGCAGTCAGACAGAAGCTCCAGCAGACCCCCAGCATCAAGTGAAGCGAGGGCTGGTTGGTATTAAGATGTGAGAAGGCTGCAAAGCAGTAAATAGGGTCATTAAATTAGCACTTCTTCTGTTGTCCTAGGCTGTGGTAATCATAGCC
Source organism: Pogoniulus pusillus (assembly GCF_015220805.1). NCBI lineage: Eukaryota > Metazoa > Chordata > Aves > Piciformes > Lybiidae > Pogoniulus > Pogoniulus pusillus. Next base: position 12,596,966 of record NC_087282.1, read on the forward strand.
CTGACTCAGATTAATTAAATTAAGTACCAGTACTAAACATTTTGCTGAAAACTCTGCTTTTTTTTTACTCTGTGGTTTGTCTTGTGCCCAAGACCCCAAGAGAAGCATGAGGCTGCTGGAGCAGGGAGCTGGTGGCATTGTTCAGAAGAGGGAAGGAGGAGAAAATTTCTGAGAGTTGGCTTTTAGCAACTGGTTCTTTAAATCCTGCCACTTTACACATACTGCCAGTATTTTATTTGCCAAAGGCCCTGGTAGGCACCTGGGGCTGTGCTGCTGGGACTGAGCTGCAGCTGTTTAGGAGTAGGAATATTTCCACTGCATCCAGCTGAAGTGTTTGCTCATTGAAATTGATGGGCTCTGCAGGACAGGTCTTGGTGGCTACAGCAGGGCTTGATAGCTCAACAGCCTGACCTGACATGGCAAGATATCAGCTCCTATGTCAGTGGATGCCTATTACAGACTTGTTTCTAGATTATCTCAGCTGATCCCTCCATCTCTTGAATGGGAAGCCATGGTAATTTCCCTGTCACAGAACACTTAGAGAAGAGAGGAAAGCCACCCAGAACATGAAATGGAAAATGCAATCAGCTTTGTTAGAGGTGAAGCAGAAAAACATTTCTCCAATAGTGTAAAATGCAGCATATTTTACACACCAGTGTAGCACACACACCCCTCAAGTATTGCTGTGGATCTGGCCTGTGTTAAGGAGTGTGTAAATTGCAGCTTGCTGCAGAGAGACACTGAGAGAGCAGCTGAGAGGAGGAGAATTATGTAATTGTTTTGGTTGGAAGAGACCTTTAAGATCAAGTCAAACTGTTAACCCAGCACTGCCAGATCACCACCAAACCATGTCCTTCAGCACCACATCTACACAGGTTTTCATTCCTTACAGGGACAAGGACTCCACCAGTTGATTGATTAAAGCCAGACAACTGGAGGAGACAAATAGGAGTCAATTTAATAGTAAGAGCTGTTGAACAGTCTGATTTACAGGTGCAATCCTTTCTACATGTATCTGTATCCCCTGCAGTAATTCAGGGAAAGGAGCATAATTCACCATGGGAGACACATCCCAACACCAGATCTTCAGGTTTTCCAATCAGAGTTCAGCCTTAATTTCCTTATGATAGAATCACAGAACCTTTTTGGTTGGAAGAGCCTTCTAAGGTCATCAATTCCAACTGTTAACCCAGCACTGCCAGGTCACCACTAAACCATGTCCCTCAGCACCACATCTCCATAACTTTGAAAGCCCTCCAGGGATGGGGACTCTAACACTGCACTGGACAGCCTGGGGAAGAAATTGTTCCTTATGTCCTTTAACCTCCCCTGGTGCAAATTGAGGCCATTTCCTTTTGTCCTATTGCTTGTTCCTTAGGAAAAGAGACCAACCCCACCTGGCTCCAACCTCCTTTCAGGCAGTTGTAGAGAGTGGCAAGGAAAGAGTAAACCTTAAAACTCTGATTTATTAACTAATAGAATTTTTATCCCAGAGAATACAATTCTTGGTGAAGTTTTTGGTCCTAAAATGCAGTTCCTCCATGGGTCACAATTCAGTCCCTTCTGGCTTCCTTCCAAATCCATTTAATGACACCCAAGGTCAGATTTCAGCTGTATAGTGGGAATTGCACTACTTACTGGACTGGGCAAAACATGACAGTATTAGACCAGGTGCCTTAAGTCAGAGTTAAACCAAATTTTGGGTTTCTTGAAGTCCATTAGACATAAAATAAGCAGGGACTGTTGGCTCTGCACCTCACCACCAGATAAAGGACTGCTTGGTGCTGTTTTTTTTTTTTCTCTTATTGATTGTTCAAGATTTTTTGCTCTTGGTTACTGCCCTTTAGCTTCTTCCAATGTCAGTGTGGTAACTGGGAATAGAATTCAGTGTGGTGTCTCCTAGAAATAGTAAAGCAACAGGGAAATCTATTTGACTGGACTTAGAAAACCAACAAAAAACCCTAGCAGCCTTTTTTTAAGTTACAGCCAGTCAAGTGTGCAGCTTTTTCTGCAGATGAGTCCAGGTACCACTGAGGACCTCCACTGCCTGCACCAACACTGCAGCATCAAGCTCTGCTTCCAAAATTCTGCTCTCTGTAGACTAAAGCATTGGAAATGAGCCTAAAATTCCCATGGAAATGTATCTCTCGTGGGTTACTATCCTTAGCCTACAGCCAGGGTTATCCAGGCTACTTTCTCCATCTCTAAGCATGTGAAAACAAAAGGCTCCTTGAGTGTCTTGATCTACCAAGTACTTCTGTTCTGGCTACTTAAAATCTCCCCTCCAGTGGTTAGTGTTTACAGCTTTCAGAAATCTTCAGTTACTTATTCCCAGCTTTGTCCACATCTGTCCCCATGCAGGACACATGCAGGGATTTTTGTTCACATTCCCAGAAGCTGCCAGCAAAGGCTGCCAGGGGGATTAGAGGTCCCAGTGCCCAGTAAGGACACCCCATTGTTAAAGCACCATTTCCCACTGTATGTCTCCATTTTGGGGAATGAAAGGTCTGTTCTGATTTAAAGAAGCGACCTCAGTACAAGTTGGGAGGGTATCACAGTAATAACAGTGTTCCACCCCAGGAGGGCTTTTCAGACCCATGCTGTAAGCCAGCTCCTTCATGCAGTTCTTTCTGTCCTATGTATTCTCTGCACTGTGCCACAACTTCACCAAGGCTGTTGCCCATAGCCAAGTCCTTAGCCTGGTGGCTTCAGACTTGTGGGGTGGAGAAAAACATATTCCATCCCCATCATCCCTATCCCTGAGCTTAGAAAGATGTTGTCATTAAATGTGCCCAGAAATACTCAGCTATGAAAACCCAGCAGGGGCTAAGTCCCCAGCCAGCACAAACTGCTGTGGCCTGCAGTAAAACACCCTCTGAATTATTGAGCTTTCCTGCTAAAGTTCTTCCTTTCTGATCACTTGAGCTTACCATGTACTATGTCATCAAAACCACGGCCCAAACACCCAACAGCTTTTCTCTGGCTTCTCACACATTTCCAACTCCTCCAGCCAGCCTGCAGAGCAAAAGGAGAGCAAAAGGCACATTAGCATCCTTCTGCTGGCTCCATCCAGCTGGCAAGGACAAACCTTACCAGGTAGCAACCGCTCTGGGTACATCCTGTGGTTCTCCTCTTTACATCTGCTTTATTGGTAACAAGATTGACATGGCCCTGAACAAGATTGACATGGCCCTGACATGCTTCCCCATCCTACTCACAGGTGTAGGCTTAGCCTCCAGGGGATTGAGGCAGTTTGAGCTACAGGTAGAGTAACCACCAAAGCAAGGAGGAGCATTTGCATTTTCAGATAATCAGGGTCGCTTCCCTTGCCTGTCAGAGCTCTGCAGGTGAAAGAATTGAGTTAATCGTGTTCTTGGTGGGATTTCTGCACAGATTTGGAGAAAGCACAGAGCTTAGCCCATTGCTTGTAGAAAGCAGACCCCACTCCACACCTCCAAAACACAGGTGCCTGTCTGCAGCTCACTCAAGCACGTCATGCTTTGGGTCCACAAAGAGCAGCCTCATTGATGATGGTGTGTAGTTAGAAGGCTCCCCACTCACAGCATTTGTAACCCAGCTGGAGTCAGCAGTGTCATCTGAGAGTTGGTCAGATGCCCAAGTGAAGGAAATCATGAATAAATTCATGGCTAGGTAAGCTCTAAAGATGGTACTGATGACTCAGCAATCTGTGCACACTGTGGAGCAAACTCTCCAGGGGAGCTTTGTGGTGAGATGTGATACGAACCTCTTGGGCTTCCTGTTGGCTGGATGCTGACATCAGTGTCACGTTGAGATTCCAACTGAGACAAGTCTGCCAGCCCAGGCTCTCCTACTGTTTTGGTTTGGTGAGGCCTTGTAGGTGAGGGGCAGTGTTGCTACCCAGAAGGGTAGCAGGGCAGTGATGGATGAGCTGAGCAGTGGAGGTGATGGAGAGATCTTTGCTGTCAGCATGCAGAGCACTGGAGGAGAGGGGAGCTGTTAAACACAAGATGGGATAGATTAGTTTTCACCTGTCTTTGACTGATAAAGCTCTGGTATCATTTATTCCATCTTGCCTCCCTTAGCATTTGTTTCTCATATGGGGAATCATTACCATAATGTCTTGTCTAATGACATCAGGTTGCAGCCACAGACTTGATAGACTCAGGGAGGTAATTTTCTCACTATCTGTAGGTCCTGTGGTTGGCTGTGGAAATAGTCAGGACAAAAGATGTTTGGTTTCCTCTGTTGCATTGCTTAAATGGCAGTCTTTTCCCTCCTTCTTCCTCCAAAAGAGAGGAGTTAGTGGATAGGAAAGGGAGCTAAGGCGTGTTCTCCTCATCAGAACCATCCCTGCTAACATCCACCTGTGCCAGGCCCTTAAGTGAAATCTCTGGCTGGGTAAAGAGCCGTGGCTGTCACACATTTTATTCCTCTTGAACATGACAAAGTGTGAGTTGGGTAGTTCAGTATGGAAGTGCAAACTGATGAAGCCACCAGCTGCCCAGGACTGCCTTCAGAGGCAGATGTTTCCTGCTCACAGCTGACATCCACCATTCTGGATGCAAAAAGTAGGTCTGCAGTGAAGGAGCTGAACTCAGATCATAGAATCAAAGAATGGTAGGGGTTGGAAGGGACCTCTGGAGCTCAGACCCAGCATAGTTTGCCAACTCTAAACCAAGTAAGTAGCAGTGAAGTGCTTTGAGATCCTCTGTGGAAACGTGCTGAAGAAAGGCAAAGGGCTGGACCCATCAGCCATTGTTGCAGCTTGTTCCTACTGCAGGAGTAATTAACCATACAATAATTAGTGGTCCAGAGGTGTGTTCCTTGCTGTGCATGGGTTACGATACTCAGGGGGAAATGGAATTAATGGGATTTTTGAGTGTGGCTCCTAAAAGACAGAATCATAGACCTCCAAGTTCATCAAGTCCAGCCATCAACCCAACACCACTGTGGCCATTAAACCAGGTCCCAAAGTGCCATGTCCATGTATTTCTTGAACCTCTCCAAGAATGATGAGCTCACCACCTCCCTGGGCAGTCTGTGCCAATGCCTAACCAGCATGGTCTGAAGCGTCTTGTGGAGCATGGGTCACCTCCTCTGCAGCTCCTTGCTGGAGACAAGAGGTGGTGATTGCATTGTAAGTGGAGATGAAGGTGACCCCACCACCTCCCTGGGCAACCTATTCCAATCCCAAGCACTGGATGCAAGTTGACTCTGCTTTTACTGAGGTCAGAGAGGGAGATGAAAGGTTCCTTAGCACAGCACTTCATCCTTTGCTACCAGCAGTGTCCACTCAACTGGCAGAAAAAAGCAGATGTTGGTACTTTATTGTTTCCCATTCTACTCTGGCTAACGAACTGCACAATATCTAGACAACTAGGTGGATGAAAAGCCTCTGAAACAGCTCCTGATCAAAGCAGAAGTGATCTTAGAGGTTGAGGATGGAGCAAACTGCTCGTAAGGCACGTTTCCATGGTTATGCTGAGGCAGATCTGGGTGTATCGTGTGTGTTTGTATTAACAAGCGTTGAGGTGCGGTGTCTGTGTCCCTGTCCTGCTATATCCCAGCTGGCTCTGTCTGCACGTCTCCGTGTGGCCTGTGAGTTAACAGCATGCTCCCGAATCTTACAAGTGCCATCGAAGTTGTGTTGTAACCTCAAAGAGAAGGGGTTGGAGTTAAACAGAAAACGACAGCCCAAAACCAGAACTAGGGGGGGGGAAATGGCAGCTTTAAATCTTTTTAATTGTCTTCTGAGCTGAGAAATCCAAAAGATTCCAAGTGACGTTGCCCAGTGCTAAAAAAGGCCCTGATTTCATGTGACAGCACAGCATCCCTCTTTAACCAGATCTGTCTAGCCAAATTATAGACCCTGCAGTTTTCTTCTTCTCATTCCAAGCAGATTTCCACCACCCCCTGCCCTGCCCAGTGCTCTTGCTCTGCAGCTGCAGCCTTTGGATGCTGCTCCGGTGCAGAATTCTGCATGAGCCAGCAGAAGGAGCTCCAAGTCTGGTCATGGGCCTGTGCCTTGGAAAGGCAGCCTCTAGAAATCATTGCTCACCTATCGATTCCTTCCCTTTGCACATGGAATTGTGTTGGCCAAGCAGCCCAAAATTATGCTAAAGAAGAGCATTGCCCATTCCTTGCTGTCAAATTGCAGTGGAGCTATGGCTTTGCATCTGAAAAACATCCCTCAAGAGACCATTTTGCACCATAGGTTCTGCTGAGGAGCAGAAAAATACCAATCTGCCCTGCTTTTTCTCAGGGCTTGAAGATCACAGAATCATAGAGTGGTAGGGGTTGGAAGGGACCTCTGGAGATGATCTAGTCCAACCTCCCTGCTAAAGCAGCTTCACCTAAATCAGGTTGCTTAGGAACATATCCAGTGCGTTTTGCAAGTCTCCGTAGCAGGAGACTCCACTGGATGTGCAGATGAGGTGAATGTACCCTCCCCACCCTGATTCCTGTGCTGTACCTTGTTACAGATAAAAATGAGCCATTTCTGGGGCACCTCAAGCTATGGCCAAGAGCTGTATCACAGTTTCACAAGATAAAATGTGGTTTCTGGAATGATCACTGACTTGCCAGAGCACCAGTGGGGTTTTCCTTTGCACGCCCATAAGCCCATGGTGATTCTGCATGCCGCTGAAGAGTTGTGATCATTCAGCCCATGGAGATTGTTTGGTAAATAAGCAAAACTTCAGCTGCTTGCTGATTGTAGAACCAGCCAGGAGCTTCTGATGTTCCTCCAGCGTAGATATTAACGCCAAGAGCCTCGGTCCTCCAGCAGAGCCACGTATCTGTGATTATGGGCCACAACTTGGAGAATGTGGGTCTGAACTTCTTTCTGGAGGCCATGGCAGTGCATGCATGGGTTCTTTTGCAAGAATGAATAGGCACTTTTCAGGAGTTTGGACCGGCAAAGATTATTATGGGAAAGAAGTGAATGTGGTTTGCTCGTGATCTGGCCAGGGGAGCCTGCCTTCTTCGCTCTCAGAGGAGACAGACTTAGGGATCGCATTCTTTGCAGTGGAATGCCACCAGTGTCAGTGAGCATCAGCCAGACTGCCCTTTCTCTACTTCTTCAGCCTTCCAAGTGCATACCATTTTGCTGATCCAGGAGACCTCTTAGCATTTCTGTGCTATGATTAAAATACATCGGTTCACCCTCCACGCATATAGAGACAGTAAAGAGCTCAGCAGACACAAGGCTGAGTGCTGTGCTCTGCACTATCCATGCATTGTCCACATCATTAAAGCAACGTGGTTTTAAAGCCTTCCAAAGCTGGACACAGTCCTTGTTTGTCCCTTTAGACTCACAGCTCTTTCATGCCCTGGAACAGTAGTTCATAATCTTGGTGGCACAAGGTCTGTTTGCCTTTGAAGTAATTCCTGGTCCTTTGGGTCATCAGAAGATCCAAACCACTTACCAGACAGAAGAAGATAAACTCCTAGCTGAAGCCATGTAAGGGACCTGTACCATGTCCTAACCTTCCCACAGATCCTAAAATGCCTCACCAGTCTCTGCTGGGAAAAGTAGCCAAGGCACTGGAGGCTGGTGGCCTCCAGGAGAACATCTACACTCTTGTATGGGTTCAGGGCTAGAGTGTGCCCTCCACAGCAGACTCTGCAGAGTGTTCCACTGCCCACGTGCTGCCCTGCCTTCCAACAAGGTAGGACCATGTCAGAAGAATGGATGGAAGATGCAAGAGGAAGATGAGCTCAAGCCCATGCTTTACCCTTAAGAGGATGCCATTGGCTTAAGCCATGTAGTGTAGTAAATTCAAATTGAGAGTTGGGGGCTGCCAACAAAGATGGTACAGAAGTTGTCTCAGATACTTCCTTAGTGAGCTGGCTCTGTCCAAGTTGGACCCCAGAACAGGGAGGACTCTGGGGCCATACTCTGATCTGCAGACTTTCTATGGGAGAAAGAGCTTGGGAAGGACAGAACAGAAAATCTGTGGATGAGTAACTCACTCCAGCGAGCAGAGACAAATAGAGACCATCTCCAGGTTGTTCCTCTCAAATAAGTTTCAGATATTAACTGTGATGACTTTGTTAAAGGTTAATCAGTATGAATCATGGAGCAGGTTTTTGTCCACTGTAAAGGTCTTGGTTACTCCCTACAGTGGATAGAGAGCTGCATGACTCAATGCTGTTGGCTGTAAAGGAGGAGAAATCAGTTAGATATAGTCCAGATGATCTCTTCATTTGGTCCCAACCTTTCGAGGACTTTCACCTGGTAAATTCCATAGCAAGGGGAAGCGAATCAATTCTCCTTCCTAACGCCTTAGCTTTGTATCTAAAAGAGGTCCTGAATGACAATGCGGCAGCGTCCCAGACTTGTCTGATGAGCTCTGTGAGTGCACTTGCGAGGCTTTTCCCTTTGTCTGTAAGTACCCAAGTGTCTGCAGCCTTCCTGTGCCCAGGCTGGCCCGTGCTGCCCGTGCTGGTCCTACCAAGCATGTGTTTGTGTGTGGGTAGGAACCTCTAACTGAATGCAAAGAGTCACATTTCTTGTGCAGACGTTGCTGTGGTACCTGGGTGCTAATCACCGTATTTTGCCTTCTCTAGCACCTTCCCAGCCGAGGATCTCAAAGTGTTTTACAAACATTAATTAATTTAGCTTCACAACCCTCCTGTGAGGTAGGTGGGTGATGCCATCCTGCTTTCCAGATGAGGACCCTGATCTGCTTGGGTAGAGTCTACTTGGGGAGGCGATGGCCTTGAGATGGCCCTTGCGAAGCCTACCACCCATCACACAGCCGGGGCTGCCCTCCCCGCAGAAGGAAGAGCAGTTCTGCCTGCAGCAGAGGGGATCCAGAGATGGCCAGAGCTTACGGCAACCTGCTCCAGAGCCCTGCTCCTCTCTCCTTCCTGTCCTTCTCTGGAGTGGTGGTTTCCAGCTGATCACGCTGCCCTGAGGCTGAAGGAGGGGTTACCCCTCAGCAGTGGTGTTGCGGGGAAGGACATACCGAAGTAGATCTATTGCTGTAGTGTACACTTTGGTGGTGACACTTTCATCCACTTTTTCTCCACCATCCTCTACGACAGATTTCATAGGTCCCAGCTTGTTGAAGACCTCGTTTTCCATGGAAAGGCTGTAAGGCCATCATCCCCTCACCCCATTCCTGCACATGAGCTGTGCCTCACCTGTGTGGGAATTCAACATCTAGAACCTCAAAAGTGCAATCTTGCCAGTCCATCCATTGCTGCCAGTTTGGATTGTGCAAAATCAACCTTTTCTGCCTTTTTTTGGCTGAAACCAGACTGGTGAATTCAAGACAAACCCTATGGAAAAGTCCTCCAAAGAAAATCATGAATTACCCTTTGTGTAGGTAGAATAGGTCCCTGCAGCGTAGTGTGTCCTCCAAAGCAGCTCTGCTCCATTCTGGTGCAAGAACCGAAGCTGAGTGGCCCTTCAAGCTGGTCACTGGGGCATGTTGGGCCAAAGTCTAGCTGGGAGGGAGGGTGAGATGGAGCTTGGATGCAGCAAGTGATAAATCTGTGAGTGGGTCAAACAGTGTAGATGCCTTCATCTCCGCAGATCGACGCTGCGTGTGGCCCGGCCACGTTTGTTCCTCCTTAGGCCCCACAGGACTTTTCCATGAGGGCAGGCAAAACTCTGCCAATGCAAAAGTAATGGATCTTCTCCAAATCTTCACCTGGAGGTCGAGTGTAGGTAGCTGTGAGCAGAGAGTTGAGGCAGCGGCTGCTTTCCTCCGCAGAGTCGCCGTCTCTAACACATCCTTGTTGTTGGGGACCCTGGTTGTGAAGCGATGAAGAGTCACAGAATCATAGAAAGATTTAGGTTGGAAGGGACCTTAGAGATCTTAGAGCTCATCTACTCCACCCTCCCCACCATGGACAGGGATGCCTCTCAACTAGACTTGGTTGCTCAAGGCCTCATCTAACCCAGCCTTGAACACCTCCAGGGAGGGGGCAGCATGACGATAGCATGACGAAGAAAGACTATTGACCCAATTGCACTCTGACTGATGTGTTTCTTTTTCCCCCCAATCATCGATGCAGGTGTGAGCTACTCCAAGTCGGTTCCTCCAGCCTACCCACCACCCCAGGATCCATTAAATCAGGGACAATACATGGTGACAGATGGCATATCCCAGTCCCAGGTCTTCGAGTTCACCGAACCCAGACGCAGCCAGGCACCATTCTGGCAAAACTTCAGCAGGTTAACACCATTCAAAAAATAATAACCTAGAGAGATGGAGAATTTTAACTTAAAAGAACTAAAATTAAAAAAAAAAAAAAGAAAAAAAAAGAGAAAAAAATAAAAAGAAATAAAATTATATTTATAGATGGACCTTTTTTCGGAGAAGCACTGTTGCAACTAAATATATATACATATATCTATACACACCCAGCTTAGAAATAATAATGTATATACATATATGTATATATATATAGAAGGACCAAAAACTTTTTTTGTTGTTTTTGGGAAGCAATCTGCTACTAGATACTAGGAAGCACCAATGATTTCTGACCATGTGACCTGGTTTCTTTTTCTTCCATTGGTTGGACATTGTGGATTTTTGGTTTGTTTTGGTGTTTTATTTTAGGTTGGGTTTTGGTTTGTTGTTTTGTTTGGTTGGGTTTTTTTTTTTTCCCCTTTCTTCTTCATTGCCATCCCAACTCGTCACTGGCATCCCAAAATGCTTTCCTGGCTTGTGTGAATTCATCATCCAAGTTCCTCATGGACTATGTTGGTGTATATTTCATTTGATTTTATTTATGGGGGGAGTGTGTGGGGGATGTTGTTTGTATTTTGGAGTGCCAGGAGCTCTCTGCTCCCTCTGCCTCCCTCTCCGTCCCTTCCTTGGTTGTCCCCAGTCACCATTTCAATGAAGAGCATCTTCTCCCCCGTCCTGCATTCTCTGGTCTGACTCGTGCCTGTCTGGATGTGCTCCCTTGTGCCCATGCTCTGCTGCGCAGTATTTCTCTGGCTTTAACTGTTTTGTTGAGGTGAAACCAAGCAGAAAAGGGGTTTCAGCTACCTAGGAAGTTAGGGATGGGGTTTCCTCAGTGAATTCTTTGCCTTTTTCGTTTGTTTTTTAAGCTCTCTTTTTCTCAATTCAGTGTGAGCTCCTCACACTCAGAGCAAGACTGAGAAAAGACCAGCAGGGGCTTTTGCTTTTAGCTTGTTTTTTGGGGGTGGGTGTTATCTTTGAGTTCCTTTTGTTTGAAGCTGAGACACTGAGAAGCCCACTCCTATCTTTGTTTTCCACGCAAAGATAAAAGCTTCCAAACCAATGGCTCCATGCCTTCCAGCTCCATTCCAGCTCCAGGAAAATTGGCTATGAGGCTCCTGCAAATGGCCAGTTTTCTTCCTTCAGGAATTAAGGTCCCATCCTCTTGGCCACACTCTCACCTGCACAGTCCTGCGTTAATGAACTACTAATTGCCATTTACAGACACAATCATCCCGATAGTGAGGACCGTGACAGCTCTCCCTGCCTGCTCTGCTGCATAGAAGGTCTCTGCCTTGACTTGGGCAGTGACCTGCTGAGCAGATCAGGAGCTGCTGGCAGTGACTTGGTAGCAGAAGGGTCATTGTCCGATTAATTGGAATGATTTCCCTGATATTTAATGCACCTGAGCTGCAGAAGAGTTGAGAAGTGCCCTTCAGTAGAGAGATGGATGTGACCTGAGATGTTGAGCTGCCTGACCAGGCTTATGTGACCTGATCTGAGTCAGGGATCAGTTTAATTTCAGCAGCACCTGCAGAGGTGTATTGGTGTCAGGGGGCTCTGGAGCCATCAGCCCAAGGCTCCAAGTCTCGTTCTCTCTCTTTTTCTCCCTCCGGAGATTCACAGTTCCATTTTCAAAGCCACTTCCTACAATTTAACCTTTGTTTTGCAAGCTGAGAAGCTTTTGTTTAAGCTCATAAAGCAAATTATTGTGCTCTAGGATGCTGGTTTTTTTTATTTCCTAGGGCAAATGAGACAGTTTAACCAGGTTTAGAAGATGAACTTTAAAAATCACAGAGCTGTTCTACAGGCTCCTCTGACAACATCTCAGGAAGTGATTGATGAGTGTATTTATCATCTTCTTCTGAATCTGGTAGCATGGAGATCCATGGGGTTTTTTTTTTTCCTCCCCTGAGCAATCCAATGGGAAGAGCAGGGAGTGTGATTTCAGTATTTCCCTGGAGCCTGTTTCATTTCAGGATGTATCACAAGGCAGTGGCTGTAATTTTTTTTTAAGTACAAAATTCATCTCAGCATTTTTGTTCTGCAGTCATCTAGGAAGTCTGACTGAGCTGCAAAGCCAGCTCAGGGGTTTGGAGAGGAGGAGAGATCCCCTCTGTGCTGGGTAGCAGCGAGAGGCCATGGATCCCAGGTAGGGAGTGGATTGCTTGCAGAGATGATTTTTGTGACCTTTCTGTATCTTTGCGTTTTTCTGGTCAGGTTTTAATGTCGAATATGCAGGGAGCAGGTTTTGTTGCTGGAGCAGAATGGGTGTTTAGAGAAGGGAGTGAGGTGGGCTTTCGGAAAGCAACAGAAGTGTTTTCCCTGTCTCTGAATGGCTGGAGAGATGCAGAAAGGGAGAGAGAGAAAGAGAGAGAGAGATTACAAACTGTTGTCAACATGATGAAAGTTTCACTTATTCCTTTGCCTTTTTAATTGCTTAGGAAAAAAGCAAAAAGCAAGTAACAAGCACATTAGTTAAGCCTGTTCATTTACTGTTTTGTGCCTCAGAGAGTGAGCCTGAGACATCCATAATTTTTACGAGAAGATGCTTCCTAAATATACAGCACTAGGAAAAAAAGCAACACCACCGCCACACCATTATTTGCATCATAAATCAAGACTTGGCTTGATCTGACAAGGCCTCTTGTTGGACTCGCAGCTTCTTTCTTAACAAAAGGAAAGCCAAAAACCAAACTAGCATTGCTCGCGCTCGCCGGGGCCGGGCGCCAGGCAAAGCAGATGCAGGCGTTTGATCCGGAGGGAAGAGGGGCTTGGCTCTCAGGCAGTGGCCTTCAAGAAAGCTCTTCCCCTTCCCTAAGTTGCCGAGGTGCTGCAAGAGATGGAGCATTTGTCACAAAAGAAGAGCCGGCACTGGGGCCCACTTTTCCTACCTGCTATGGCTTTCCCAGTGGGAGCAGGGCTGGGCTGCTCGCCTCCCGCGTCTGGAAGCGCTGGGAGCAGCGCGGACGCAGTTCAGACCTTGGGGTGGGGTCTTGACCGAGCATCTGATACAGACTTTGATTTCAATGCCAGCCAGGAGGAACCCTCTGACCATTCCATGTGCAGAAACAGGAGAGCTGTCACAAACTTGACACGTTTACGGCATTTCTCTGGCTGAATCTCCCTCTCTCTCTGTTTAACAAGCAGAAAGACCCTCCCTAGGTAAATGACTTGCATCCCCTCCCCTGCCTTTCACCTAGACACTAGAACAGAGGATCTAAATTCAAGACTTTTCGCCTCCCCACCTTCTCCAAAACAAACACAAAAGCTCAAACAAGAACCAACCTAGGTGCATCTTTACCAGTTGTAAATAGAGGAAAAACAAAAAGAGAAAAAAAAAAAACCTACATAGAGAAATATATTTGAAATCCGTTTCAGTTTCTGGGCAGTCCCCAGGCTGTCCACTGCAATGTTCTTGCTAGTACACTGTGGTGCTTTGGGTTTCTGGTTTTGTTCTCTTTATGCTCTGTCATCTTTTCATTGCAGCTACATTTCAGGGAACATGTATATTTAGTAGCTATATTGTAAGTTCTGCATGGCATCACCAAGCTTATTTTTTTCCTTAAGAAGAAAACAAACAAAACAAAACAAAAAACAAGGAGAAGAAGAAGTCTGTAGGAGGTTGTTTTTTTTTTTTTTTCAAAGCACTATGATGACAGGGACTTGTAGCAGAGAGAATTTAATGACAACAAAACAAAAACAAACAAAACGAAACAGAAAAGGAGTAAAAAAAAAAAAATCAAGGAAAAAAAAAAGAAAAAATAAAGAAAAAAATTAAAAGAAAAAAAAAAAGATTTTTAAAATTCTAGTTTGAAGCCAAATACTGATATTTTAGTGCTTTTGGGGTTTTAACAGTAAGAGAAAAAAAAAAAAAAAGACCAAAAAAAAAAAAGAGATTTTGGTAACCCAGTTCTGATCCGCACTTGCCAGGTTTATTATTTTGTTTATATTGGACTGTTTGACCCTGTCAAACAAGTGTCAGAGTCGTGTGTATAAAACAAAACAACAACAAACAAAGAGGGAAAGGGAAAAAAAGAAAGTGTTTAAAAAGGAAAAAAAAAAAAAAAGTGTTGTAAAAGACACTGAGCCTTATGAAAATATTTATGGAATTAAATAAAAAGAAGTGAAAAGGCATCCGAAGGCATTTTAAATCATTTCCTCCCATCGCTCTTCTCCCAGAGGCTGAGCATGCATGGCTGCTATCCATGCCAGGGCGGTCCTGGGCAACCCCGGCAGCGGCTTTGGCCTGGGGCTGTCCCCCTCCTGCCATGCCTCACTTGGTGTCCTCCCTCTGAACTGAGGGAAATGATTTAGTGAGTCGCTGGGGGTTCGACACTGACAAAATCAGGGTCACAGAATCGCTTTGGTTAGAAGAGTCCTCTAAGCTCATCGGGTCCAGCCCACTACGCAGTACCACTGTGTCCCAAAGTGCCATGTCCAGATGTTTCTTGAACACCTCCAGGGATGGTGACTCCACCACCTCCCTGTTCCAATGCCTGACCACTCTCAGAGGAAAGAAATTGTTCATAAGATCCAGCCTAAACCTTCCCTGGTGCAACTGGAGGCCATTTCATTCTGTCACTTGTTCCTTGGGAGAAGAGACCAACCCCCATCTGGCTCCAACCTCCTTTTAGGGAGTTGTAGGGAGCTGGAAGGTCTCCCCTCAGCCGCCTTTTCTCCAGGCTGAACACTCCCAGTTTCCTCATCTGCTCCTCACCAGACCTGTATTCCAGACCCTTTGCCAGCTTCATTGCCCTTCCCTGGATACACTGCAGCCCCTCAATGTCCTTCTTGGAGTAAGGGGCCTGAAAGCAAATCCAGGATTCGAGGTATGGCCTCAGCAGTGCCCAATACAGGGGGACAGTCACTTTTCACTTTGAACACATTGTTGATGATCCAGACCAGGATGCTGGTGGCCTTCTTGGCCACCTGAGCATGCTGCTGGCTGATCCTCAGCTGCTGTTGACCAACACCTCTACCTCCTTTTCCACTGGACAGTTTCCAGCCACTCTGCCCCGAGCTTTGAGGGTTCATTTGGTTTCTGTGACCCAAGTGCAGCCTTGTTAAACCTCATACAACTGACCTTGATTCATTGACCCAGCCTGGCCAGGCCCCTCTGCAGAGCCTTCCTGCTTCTGAGCAGATCAAATGCTGCCTTATGAGTCTGCTGTGAAACATGGCTTTAAAATGCTTTCTGTCACTGACCTCTGCTTAGCTGCTGCCCTACCATCAAGACAGCCAAATTCTCCAAGCACATCTAATCACAAACCCATGGTGAGCAACCTAAGAAGCATTTCAGAGACTGTGGGAGAAGGGGTGTGTTTGTCGGGGAGGGCTGCACCACAGGAGCTGTCGTGGGTTTCCCCTTGGTGTGCAGGGAGCAGGTGCCCAGAGGAAGGAGGATCTGGGTACTTCACCCCAAAAAAGACACCCTGTTCTCTCCAGAAACCCAGTGGCATTGCACAGGTAAGAGAGTGGAGTCCTCTAGCTCAGAAATAGACTTAGAACCAAACTGGGGTTAAGACATCACCCAGGCTGTTGTGTGGTGATACACAGAGGTACATGTACCAAACTGCTAGAAACAACTGTGGCCAAAGGGCTCCTTCTTCAGTGAGCTCACTGAGGGCTTTCTGCACTTCCCTGCCTGCTGGGGTGAGTGCTGGCCAGTCTGCTGGCACACAGACTGACCATGGCTTCAACCCACATGTGTTAGGAAACCAGTCAGACAAGGAACTAAACCCCTGCAAAGCCCATGCTGCTCTGCTCTGAGAGAGAGGGGACCGAGGTAATGCCGCAGGCATGAAGGCAGCGCCAGAGTTGGAGCAGGGTAAGGAGCAGGCTCCAAAATTGCAGCTTCACATCTGCCTACTGCTTCAGCAATACCTCAAGCTGCGCTTGGCCCTCTTGCTTACATTACTGCTTGCCATGAAGAGACTGTTGGTGCCACACTGAGGTTCAAGTGATTCTGGGTCTCTTGTAGCACAGAATTGAAGTCACACAGGATTGGTACAGCATCATTTCATCACACCCTGCTGGGGAGTGCAGACCCAAAGTTTAGGTCCATACAAAACCTCCCGCTGAAGGAGACCTCTCCTATCTACATCACTGTCTCTTGCAGGCCAAAAAAAGATTGTTTGTGGGTTTTTTTTCCCCAGGATTTTGCACAACCAAGGAGGGTGGTGGTCAGGGGGAACATTGCCCAAGATGGGAAATGTACCCAAAGAAAAAAGGCCTGACAAAGGGAATGGGGAAGAAACCAAACCAAGCAGTGCTCAGAGCAAAAGCCCCACCAATGCTTATGCAGGAGCAATGAGCAACCTCCACGACCTGCAACATGCTTCCCTGACACTGGTCAGAGAGGAACTGGCCATGGCTGACCATGTTGCTGTGGCCTGTAGTCAATGGTCAGCTTCTGTACACTTAATGACAAGATTCCTCCCTTTTTAGCTTTCTCCAGCTAGGCAGCATTCAGCCAGGTGCTAGGAACTTTGGCTGCATAAACCAAAAAACAAACCCACAGAAATCCAGTTTAAAATTCATAGAACCATAGAATGCACTGGGTGGGAAGGGATCTTTAAATGTCACCTAGCCCACCCCTACTGCAGTCAGCAGGGACATCTGCAAACAGAACAGACTGCTCAGAGACAGCCTTACTTGGAATGGCTGCAGGGAGAGGGCAGCTACCACCTCTCTGGGCAACCTGGGAAAGCCTAAAATATTTCTTATATGTAGTCTGAACCTCCCTCTGTGTTCAAACCATCACCCCTTGTCCTATCACAGCAGGGCCTGCTCAAAAGTCTATCCACAGGTTTCTGATCAGCCTTCTGGAGCCTTCTCTATTCTGCAGGCTGAACAAACTGGAGCCTTCTCTATTCTGCAGGCTGAACAAACCCAGCTCTCTCAGCCTGTCATCACAGCAGAGGACTTCCAGCCCTCCCATCGCTGTGGTGTTCTCTGGCCCTGTTCCAACAGAGGTCCAGAGCTGGCCCCAGCACTCGATTTCTTGTGTGGGGTGCTAAGTTCATTAGACCATGTCTCCATGGCTGTCAGGCTCTTTCACCCACCTGCATGGTCACCAAGCTGTGGGGCGCAGGGCACCTTGTCCTGCAGATCATGTAGAGCTGGCAGTCTCCAAAGGCGAAATCAGACCTCAAGTCTTGGGAACTGCAGCAGGTTGAGTAAAGCTTTTAGGCTGAGATGCTTGTGCCATGACAGGAACACCCTGTGAATGACTCTGTAGGTCAAAGCCATCTCTGGCTGCTCCGTGTGCATCTCCATGGCATCACAGGCCAGATTTTGCTTTTTAAGACTCAGATGTTCCATCAGCCTGATGGCACTGGATTACAGCTCCAAATCAAGCCCAGCACCACATTTTCCTCTTGCTCTGCAGCTGAGCAGCAGCAGTGGGTAGCGCAGTAAGTCGGGGCGCGGATCAGCACTCTCCAAGGCGCAGGAGGCCCCATCTGTGCTGGGGTTAGGAGCAGCAAACTGAACTGCATGTCATGGGTGGTGCAGTGGGAACAACTGGCATTCTTCAGAGCATTCCTGAGCGCTGTCCACTGAGGGTTTCACAATCCTTTTCTGAGAAGGATAGAAGCTGCTTCCCGCAAGCAGGGCTTCCCCCAGCTCCAGGGCCAGATGGTAGAACTGTGTGTATTTGGTTAAGTCTCTTTCCTTTGCCACAGAAAAGCAATATCTGGTATTCCTTAAATGCTTTTAATGTTCACATCCTTTTTTTTTTTGCAGCTCTCTCCAGGCAAAGCACATCCTGGTGAAGATGTGCACCTCATTTCAGAGCCACAGTCAGCTGTTACTTCTTGCAGGGCCTCTGGGCTCAGCCCTTTCCACTGGCCAGACATCACCAACAGCCCCAAAAATGCTCTCCCTTTCCAACTCCCTTCTCCCCACCCCTGGGGGCCATGCCCAAATCCTCTTCTAGCACCTCTCTGTGGACACACCAGCTAGTCTAGTGGCACATTCCTTGTCTGAGGACATTTCTTACCAGTTACAGTAGCAACCAAAAATCTCCACTCCAAGAACACTGTGGTGTTTTAATCATGGAATAGAATGAGAGAATCAGAGATTTGTTAAGGTTGGAAAAGACCTCTAAGGTCATTAAATCCAACCTTCTACCCAGCACCTCCATGACTGAGCCTAAAATTTCATTTAGGAGAACAGAGAAAAAAGATTAACCCTTACAAGGAATGTCTGACTCATAAAGAAACCATCAGTGCCTGAGGAAGGTCTCTGGGCTTAGAATAGTTTGGGTTTGGTTGGAAAAGACCTCAAAGATCATTGATTCTAACCTAACATCACCATGGCCACTAACCCATGTCTCCAGGTACCATGTCCACACATTTCTTGAACACCTCCAGGGATGAGGATGTCACCACTTCCCTGGGCATGCTGTTCCAATGCCTGACCAGCATGGTCTGGGGCATGTTGTGGAGCAGCTCCCACTGGGGACAAGAGGTGGTGATGTCATTGTGAGCAGAGATGAGGGCTGCACACACACAGGGCTTTGTTCTTGCCTTGTCACAGCTAGAAGTAGCCTGTCCTCATCACACAGCAGGAGGGGAACAGCCACATTTTGGGTCTTCCAGAATAAACCTTGATATTAAAGCAGTGTTTGCATAGCCTCTGAGAATCTGTCTCCAAGAGACTCAGTGGTATCTTGCTGGCTGGTCCTGGTGGAAGCTAACTTTGGAAAAGAAGTTTTATTCTCTTCTCCCCATCTGGAGCAACACTCAGAGGATGTGTTGGTTTATTTGCTTCTCTTTCTAGCTCTGTGTGTGTTTGTGTGCGTGTTAGTGTTATTTGCTTCTGTTTCTAGCTAGATGTGAGGCTTTTATTCCTGAAGCAGACACCTGGAGGCTGTGGACGTGTGCATCCACACCTCTGTTGGTTCCAAGGAAATCAGGAAGCAGGTGGCCTTTACCCACAGCACTGTTTGCTCTGGGTGATGGTGCCAAATAAGTAACAGCCATCACCCACCCAGCAGGAACAGGGTTCACCTCACCTCTACACCACCCATCCAGATCCCTCTTAGAGGCAGAGTTTTTCCCTAGAACCGTGTAACTGAGAGTTAAAAAGGCAACACAAATCCCATTCCTGACGGGAACAACCCCAATGACTACCACAGGCTTTTGTAGGTGTAACTGAAAGCTGGTCTCAGGGAGGTCACAGACTCATCGTCCCTGGAGGTGTTTATGAAAGGTGAAGATGGCACTTCGGGATATGATTTTAATGGCCATGGTGGTCTTAGGTTAATGCTTGGACTTGGTGATCTTAGAAGTGTTTTCCAAGCAAAACAATTCTACAATTCTATGGTCTTGCTCCAAGGGTTTAGCAACTGGGTTGATCTACTCTAGAAATGCTTGAAGCCACTGGCACCTCTTCCTCCTAGGAACAAGTGAGTTTTAAGGCAGGCTTTATACAGGATGGGTGGAATCTACATCCCGTAGACTTCAGAACACTGCAGAAGGGTGAGGAGAGCAGCAGACCTAAGCAAAGAAGTCATTTACAGAAGGAGAGGGGACTGCTGTCATTATTTCAGCCAGTCCTTTGTCACTGGCCATTTTTTCATCACTGGCCTGGTCCAATGGATGGCCTGAGCAGAGGTTTCTTGAGCTGTATTGCCCAGATCATTTTAATATCAATTTGATGCCATCTGACATAGACTTTTGGTCACTTTGCCATCTTCAGTCGCTCCTACACAACTCTGGCTGCAGAGCTTTTAAATCAAAGATACTTTAGCACATCTTAAAGTGGAACTGATTTCCAAGCTATGTTTTGGTTTGAGCTAAGCTCTGTGGTGTTGGTGCCCATAGCCAGCTGTACAGGTTCCTCAGGCACCCAGTGTCACCCAACTGACGCAAAAGCCTTTGGTACCCACCAAGGGCCCTACAGGAAATTCACTGGTGCCTGTTATATAGAATCACAGAATCCCAGCATGGCAGGGGGGTGGAAAGGGACCTTGGGAGATCATCTACCCAACCCCACTGCTAGAGCAGGTTTACCTAAATGAAGTTGCACAAGACTATGTCCAGGTGGGTTTTGGAGGTCTCCAGATCAGGAGCCTCCACAATCTCTCTGAGCAGCCTGGTCCAGTGCCCTGTCACCCACAGAACTAAGTGGGTGTCAGGAACATGGAGGGTTATTCTGTGATGCTCTCAAGGGAGCTGTGACCACATCACCTCCTGCCTTAAACAGAGCCCTTATCCTACAGGCTGGTTTTAGAGGGACTATTTGACCAAGGCACTGCTTTCCTCAAAGTTTCACTCCCTCACAGATACAGGGCAGCAAGAGAGGAGTCCCTGGCCAGCCCTGCTGCTGCGGTGGGTTCGTGCTATACAAAGGAAAACCAGAGTCTTTGGACCAGGAAAAGAGAACAGGATCAAATACAGTAAATGCTCATAGCTGTGGTGAGAGCTGAGATGGGTGACATGGTCTCTGGTGCTGCTCCCACAACCCCTTGTGCCCAGTCTCTAAGGACTGCAAATGTGTGGGCACCACACAAAGCCACTGACCACCTTTGGTCCTGCTGAATCAACGCCTGAAGGCATCTGCTGTTAGCTGGTGACAGTAAAGGTGACTGCAAAGGTGATGCTGAAGAGGTTTGGACATATCAGGTACGTATCCTGCCTGCTCCAGCTGGGACCTCGGCTGTGGGACTTGCAGCCTGCATGTCAGATCCTTCTCAGGATCACCAGGGGCATAAGGAAACGGATGGAGACACCCAAGCAGTGTTTGTCTGCTGAAGAGGAGGGGCTGGGGAGGAGAGCACTCAGCCAAACCACTCAAGAATGTGTCACCACTGTTGTCACCAGTGTTGCTAGCACAGCCATGCTGGCCTTACTCTTACTGTCTGGATGTACCATTAAACACGTTTGAGCTTGTTGCCTGATTGCAGATGAGTGGTTTCAGCCTCATGTGGAACTAGTGCTGCCCAAGGGCTCCAGCAAGGACACTGTTGGACAGGGAGCAGCTAGGCGGGTTCTGCTGAAATGGGACAAAGGGAACCAGGGGTTTGGGTTGTCCCACCCACATCTTGCATCTTAGGGGTGTAAAATCCCAAACTGACTTGAGTGGGAAGCAACCTTTAAAAGCCAGCAGAGTCATCTGCAACTAGAGCAGGTTGCTCAGAGCCTGACCTGTGGTGGTTCCAGGGATAGGGCAGCTACCACTGCTCTGGGCAGCCTGGAACACGGTCTCATGACCCTGAGTGACTAACATTCCTTCCTTCTTTCTCTCCCATATAAGTCTTCCTTTTTTAGTTCAGACACCTCCAAGTCCTGAAAGGCCACCAGAAAGTCTCCCTGGAGCCTTCTCTTCTCCAGGCTGAACAGCCCCAACTCTCTCAGCCTGGCATCGCAGCAGAGGGCTTCCAGCCCTCCTGTCATTGCTGTGGCCTCCCCCAGCCCAACAGGTCGATATCCATGCTGTGCTGAGAACTCCAGAGCTGCAGGGGTGGGTCTCAGCAGAGCAGAGGAGCAGAATCCTCTCCCTCCACCTGCTGCCCATGCTGCTGGCGATCAGCCCAGGACATGGTGTGGCCTCATGTCCAGTAACAAGTAGGAAGGAGAGGAGGTTGTGAAACACCTCAGCAAGCAGAGATTTACAGGAGGGAAACAGGGTAATGACAGGGTAAAGTCTATTTCTGGGCAAGCTGTGCTGGAAAGATGTGTCTAAGAAGTGAGCAGGCAATGAATTAAATATGAAAGGAAATAAGCAAAGAGGAAAGAAAGGAAGGAGAGGAAGGAAATGAGGGAAAGGGAGGAAAAGAAAGGATGAAGAAATAAGGAAATAAGCAGGGAAGGAATACATTGATTTGTAAGGCTGGAGCTACCCAGCAGGATGGGAGCAAGACCTCTCTGAACATCTGTCTGGCCAGTCCTGGCTGAAGGTTCTGCAGAAACACTGGTCCTGGTGCTGGCAGTGGGCTTGATTCATTTTGGATGGACCCTGGCCAGTGCAGTCCTCCTTTACAATCTGCCATGTGTGAAGGGGTATGGCATAGAGCTCTGCTGGCACTGTTTACACTGCCTGGGGGACAGCAAGAGAAGAGCAAGTGGATGGGCTACAGAACAAGTAAACCAGGAAAGCAGGTGGAGAAGAGGGCTTCTGGCACCCCTCCAGGCTGTGGGGCCAGGACATTGTGCTGGCTGGATGAGGGATGGGCTGGTCATGGGGTCACCAAGGATGGGCTGGTGACACATGGTATTGGGCAGCTCTCTGGGGCCAGCTTATGTCACTCCCTCCAGGAGTGGCTGGAAACACTTGCTGTCTCTTCAAGGACAGGTGGTGGTGGTGGTGGTGCAAATGTCCACACAGCAGTTTGGGGTGGCCTTTAGGAGCATCCAGCCAGACAGCAAGAGGCAGGGGTTAACGAGGCATAAAGATCAGAGCAGACACTGTGATCCCTGCCCTGGGTTCCCTTTGATCAGCACTGGCTTTGTTCACTTTGTGAGCCCTCGACCTTTCTGTTCCTTTCAAACACTCCTGAAATCTCTGCCAGCCTGGCAACAGCTGAGGAATTATAACTGGGGAGGGGTGGAATTCAAATTGGCATTTCCACTGCGGTTTTTATCAGCCTGTCTCTGCCAGCAAGAGCTTTTTGCTTGTGGTCAGTGCAGGATGAGTGTGGACTTCAACCCTCTGCATGGCTGGGTGCTCAAAATGATGGCCCGGAGTACATCACCCTAGCCCTGCAGTTGAATCATTCATGGGCTTTAGCTCTAAACCCTGTTCTCAGGAGCCAAATAATCACAGAATGACAGAGCTGTTTTGGTTGGAAGAGACCTGAGATCACCAAGTCCAACCATTAACCCAGCACTGCCTGCTCACCACTGCAGCATGTCACTCAGCACCACATCTCCAGGACTTTGAAAACCCTCCAGGAATGGGGTCTCCACCACTGCCCTGGGCAGCCTGGGCCAAGCTGTGACAACAGTCTGGGGGGAAGTAATTGTTCTTCATGTCCAACCTACAGCTCCTCTGGTGCAACTTCAGGCTATTTCTTCCTAGCTCCATTCCTTCAAGAATGCTTTTAGGTTGCTATGAGTCAAGAGGAACAAATTAAACAAACAAAAATACCTCTCCAAAAAATCAGTCTGAGTTAGACAAGTGCTGCTGTGTCATTAGCTCTGCCTCCCTGTGCTGTGCCTTTTCACAGCCCACTTAGCTGCAATCTGCTGCTAGCTCGGAGCGCTCTGCTAGACTGGACAGGGACAGCAACTGTGATCAGCTTAGCTAGGGTTTTTTTTATGCTTAGTTTCACTTGAAAGGTCTCCACTGCAATGTCTGGATGGAAACATTGCAGAGATGTGGCTCTTCATGGAAACCATCTGTTTCCATTGGCACAGGGAGAGCCCATCACAATATTTCTGTTGGTCTTCAAACCCTTTGTGCACCTGGCAGTGGCTCTACGTGCTAGCAGGTCCAACCAGCAGATCCTGCTGGTACAACAGCTCACCCTGGCATGGAGCAGGAGTAAACAGTGCCTGGCACTGCAGGCAAGGCCCTTGTTCTACTGCCCTCGCTGAATTCCTCACCCTCCAGCCTGGGAGGAGCAAAGAATTTACAGCCTGGAGTGTGGAATCTAAAATGGTGTTCCTACAGAGCTTTACATGAGCCTGTCTCTGACAACAAAATGTTTCTCTTGTGTTGGGTGCAGGGTGAGTGTGGCCTTCAATCCTCTATGTGGCTGTTACTAACATGTCTCTACCTGCTTCAACAGCACTGGTCCATACTGCAGTCAGTGTGTTCAGTTCTCTCCTCAATGACGGAGAGAACGAGATCAAATGCAGCATAGGCAGCAGATGGAGGGAGGCGATTCAGGCTCTCTGCTCTGCTCTGCTCTGCTCTGCTGAGACACCACCTGCAGTGCTGGGGCCATCTCTGGAATCCTCAACTCAGCAGAGACATGGAAATGTTGGAGTGAGTCTAGAGGAGGCCACAGAAATGATGGAAGGGCTGGAAACACTCTACTATGAGTCCAGGCTAGGAGAGTTGGAGGTTTTCAGGCTGGAAAAGAGAAAGTTCTGGAGAGACCACCTGGTGGCCTTTTAGAACTTCAAGGGGCTGATCAGAAAGCTGGGGACAGGCTTTTGAGCAGGCCCTGTTGTGACAGGACAAGGCATGATAGTTTGAACTAAAAGTGGGAGATTCAGGCTGCAGAGAAGAGATTTTTTTGCCACCTTGAGGGTGGTGAGACTGCACCTGAGAAGTGGGAGATGCCACCTGAGAGGTAAGAGATGCCCCATCCCTGGAACCATTCCAATAATGATTTTAATGAAAAGGATGAGATTGAGAAAACCTTCTCTTAGGAGCTGCTAAGAACCACCCAGATGCTAACCACAGAACAGTTTAGGGTGGAAAAGACCTTGGGCCCTGGCCCATCACTCCTCCCTTCCTATGGTCACAAATACCATGTATTGAACTGGACATCTTGCTGGCCATAACTGGAAGATCCCTCACGTTGCCCTTGGGAAAAGAGCTGGAGCTTTATTCTCACCAATCAAAGCCCTGCAGAAGATGACCTGAACCAAGTCTGGCAGCAGCAGCATGAGAAGAGTCTCCCTAAAAGAGTATTGAGGTCCACAGGGAACTTTCCTCTGAATTAATCAGGCAAATACCAGGATCTAAACTTAGCACTTTGATGCACCTTATAAACTCTGCTTTTGGAAAGTGATCTCAGTACTAAACCTCCTCGCAGATTTTGTTGCTGAATTCCCTCTTCCTTTTCACCAAGCCTTCTTCAGTCTTGCTAGCCAAATCCCTGCTAGGCACAAGCCTCTGCTGGATTGACAAAGATCTGGATTCCCTCTCACCTTGGGACAGCCTAACATTCAGTCAGAGTTGAGAAGTTGGGGGTGAACAGGGAGAAATTGTATTTGGCTTCTACAGAGAAGCAGCGTCAGGGCTTTGTTCCTCCTGGATGCAATGCACCCACATTCTCCCAGTTTTATTGAGGGTATCTATTGGCTATTGTCCTCCACCAGAGGTTTTAGAATCATAGAATAACAGAAGCATTAAGGACTGAAAACCCTCTAGGAATCACAGAATTATTTCAGTTGGAAAACATCTCTAAGATCATCGAGTCCAACCATCAACCCAACACCACTATGGCCATTAAACCATGTCCCAAAGTGCCATGGCCACAGGTTTCTTGAATGCCTCCAGGGATGGTGACTCCACCACATAGAATCCACATAGAATCAACCAGGTTGGAAGAGACCTCCAAGATCATCCAGTCCAACCTAGCACCCAGCCCTAACCAATCAACTAGACCATGGCACTAAGTGCCTCATCCAGTCTTTTCTTGAAGACCCCCAGGGACAGTGCCTTCACCACCTCCCTGGGCAGCCTGTTCCAGAGTCTGACCATTCCTGAGGGAAAGAAATTCTTCCTATTTCCAACCTAAACCTGCTCTGGCACAATTTCAGGCCATTTATTCTTATTCTATCACCTGATACTAGGGAGAAGAGACCAACCCCGCTCTGGCTCCAATCTCCTTGCACACATTTGTAGATAGCAATGAGGTCTCCCCTCAGACTCCTCTTCTGTAGGCTGGACACTCCCAGTTCCCTCAACAACTTCTCACCATCCCTTTTCTCCAAACCCTTCCCCAGCTTCATTTCCCTTCCCTGGAAATGCTCCAGCACCTCAATATCCTCACTGTAGCAAGGGGCCCAAAACTGACCCCAGGATTCGAGGTGCAGCTGATGATGATCAAGTCCAGCCAGTGTTGGTTAGTTATTGTTGGCTTGCAGGATTTCAGCCTTTCTGAGGGGAAATAAAGCTCCAGCTCAAGCACCACATCTATTTCAGGGTAGCTTTACTACTTACTTGGGGGGAAAAATAGCAAACCCTACCCTACATGAAATGTTGCAAGAAAGAACATGGTTGCTAAGCAGCATGGCTGCCTGGGAAGGCTGGCATCTCAAGTGGACTATATTGAGCTAGAAATAAGGTTATTAAAGGAAAACAAAGCTGTGAGAAGGATAATGGCAGAGAGATGAACCCACACCAACATGAAAGAAAGCCTCTTTTCCCAGGCTGGATGCTCAAACCACAGAAAGGCTGAGGTCCTGCCACTGAGAAATAAAAGGTTTTCAAGAACCAAGTGTGCTAGAGATAATGTTCTCAGGAAACCCTTGACTACAGCAAAGTTCACATTATGAACACAGAATTAAAAGGACTCCATCATATGAGCCTTACTCATGATTGTCCTAAATTCTTATGCAATTAATCCTTGTGCTTGGGGCTGGTCCTCCAGCCTGTACTCAATCAAAGCTGTCCCACACTTGCCCTGCAAGACACAGCTAAAATTAGTCACTCTGGCTGGGGCAGAATTGCACAATCCAGCCACAAATTAGCTGAGCCAGTGGATGATGCTTAACATTGTCCACAAGTTCTTAGTTCCCACTCAGAAATGAAGCTGCCCCAGAGACTGGAACTTGGCAGAAAAGTGAAAACCTAGAACAGCACTGAAAGCACTTACTAAATGATTTAATTAGCCTGTGTTAATGAAAAGCAAACTTTTAATGCTTTCTTCTCCCTATTCTCCTCTTACCAAATGTTAAGATAATGCATTTTCAGATGCATGAGCTCTCCTGGAACCCAAAATAGCTGGAAGCATCACAGTGGTCAGGACTTCATTGTCCTTCCACTTTCAGCAACTCAACTTGTGCTCTGAGACTACTCTGAGAAACAGATGTTGCAAAGTGATAGGAAGAAAAAACCTTGGTCCATGGTTCATGGCTGCCATTTCCACTGTGCTCAGTTAGAGGGACCTGAACACCCCAAGTGCTGCTCAGTTTCAGCCTCAACTTGATTTTCACAGGGTCACAGAATGGGACAGGTTGGAGGGAGCCTTATGGGATCATTTAATCCAGCCTGCCTCCCTTGAACTGAGATGCTCAGAACAGGGCCCAGTACTCCAGATGTGTCCTCACTACGGAAGAGCAGAGGGGGAGGACAACCTTTGATCTGCTGGCCACACTTTTCTCCATGCACTCCAGGAGATCATTTGCCTTCTTGGCTGAGAGGGCACATTGCTAGCTCATGGTGAGCTTGTTGCCTGACAGCACTCCCAGGTCCTTCTCTGCAGAGCTGCTTTCCAGCAGGTCACTCCTCACTTGTACTGGTTGAGGAAGTTATTGCTTCCCAGGTTCAGGACTCTACACTTGCCCTTGAACTTCATGGTGCTCTCCTCAGACCCTCATCCCAAATCTCCAGCCAGTCCAGGTCAAATTCAAAAGCTTGCCATTGGAACAGCCAAGTTGACAGCTGTCCAACAAAAACTACCTAAGAGGGGGACAACATGCTGGAACTGTTACTTTAGCTTTCATTTCAGTGAGGAAAGCACCCATTGCCTGTCAGTGCTGTTCCTGCTCATTTAGCCTTGCTTCCATCAGAGGTAAGGGGGGACACCTGGCACCTCTTTGTTATTAAAGCCCATCTCCACTTCAGATAAAATGGGAGAAAAGGATTGTTTTCATTCAAACTGAGTAATCTGTACAATTTTTTTCCTCCTCTCTTCAAGAGCATCATTCTTGTCTTCTGAATGTATGTTAGACAACTGGAGAGAAGGTGGGAGAGGAAGGGTTCTTCTCTCCCAAGAGCTATTCCTAGAGGTGTGCAAAACCCATGCAGATGTGGCACATCATGAGATGGATTAGTGGTCAAGTTGGTATTGGGTTGGCAGCTGGACTTGGTGATCTTAGAGGTCTCTTCCAGCCTCAATGATTCTCCAATTCTATAACATCTTTGTCTCAAGATGTCCAGGCAAAGATGCTGAGCAAATAGTGCTTAACAATGTCTTAACCTTTGAAGGGCACTGCCTTTCATAACATCATAGAATTGTTTTGGCTGGGAAAGACCTCTAAGATCATCAGATCCAACCATCACCCTAACACCACCATGGCCATAAAACCATGTCCCCAAGTGCCATGTCCACACATTATTGAACACCTCCATGGATGGTGACTCCAGGTCGTGTAAGATTGCCTTTGTCTGCTGCACTGCTGAGTTGATTTCTCAACTATTAAAAAAACCCAAGCCCACACACACCTGGAGAACACTCTGGAGGGAGGGATTCATGCCAAAAGAGGACCCAGCTTGTAGCCAGAGCTTCTTGAAATCAACACACAAAAACAGATACTGCTGGAAGTGTTTTGGAGAGGAGACACAATTCATACAACAACTCCAATTCATTTCTAGGTCCCAATTCTCTCCCTAAAATTCATCTGTGACCATAGATAGGAGTGGAGGTTTCTTTTCCAAAACAATAAATTCAGGGACTTTTGCTGCTCATTAGTCTGTTCCAATCACCTTGTCAGTGGTTGTTATTAACGAGGGGAAAAAATTGCCCATGTCTTCTTCCCAGAGTATTGGAAATGCAGGAGGTTTGTGGGTTTGATGCATGCCAAATTCAGCAGAAGAGGAAATTATTTCAGTTTTGCTTTCAGGCACCTTTACATCAGTATTTTCTTTTACTCATGCAAGTGGCAGCCTTGTGCTGATGCTTTCTGCTTGCAGCTCATAAATAGCAGGGATGTTGTGAAATCAATTAACACATTAATGAATTAAAGAGTGTTATCATGTCACATTTCTTCTCCTTGATAATTGGAGAGCAAAGGTTTTCATGGCTTGTTACTGCTATGAGCTTTATTAATCTTCCTCACATTGATGACCATTTGCTGGGACAACAAACAGTGGTGAGGAGGAAAACGAGGAGGTAGGGATTACTCACCATGTACCAAAGACAGGGAAAAGGATTTCTGGATGGGAACAAGTACCACTGAATCTCAGCATGAGCGAGCTTTGGGAGGGACCTTTGCAGATCACCCACTCCAATCCCCCTCCTATAGCAGGGACACCCATAGCAACTTGCCCAGGATCACAATGTCCAGGTAGGTTTGGAATCTCCAGAGGAGACTCCACAACCTTTCTGAGCAGCCTGCTCCAGGGCTCCAGCACCCTCATATCAAAGAGTTTTCTCCTTCTGTTCAGGTAGAACCTCTTGGGTTGCAGTGTGTGCCCATTGCCTCTTGTCCTGATAATGGGCACCACTGAGAAGAGTCTGGCCTCATTCTCTTGCCCTCAACCCTTTAGCTCTTGCTGAGCATTGATTAGATCACCTCTGGGGCTGCTCTTCTTCAGGCTCAACAGCCCCAGGGCTCTTAGCCTTTGCTCTTCACAGAGACGCTCCAGACCCCTCAGCATCTTTGTAGATTCTACTCACTCCCTCCAGTAGTTCCCTGTTTCTCATGAATTGTGGATCCCAGACCTGGACCCAGCACTCCAGACATGGTCTTACTAGAGCAGAGTAGAAGGAGAGGAGAACCTCTCTCAACCTGCTGGTCACACTCTTCTTCATGCACCCCAGGACACCACTGGCTTTCTCAGTCATGAGGGCTTATGGTGAACATGGTTACCAAAGTCCTTCTTGGCCCTGTTATCACCCACAATGTAGGAACAGGGATTCTGACAAAGAAAGTAATGGAGGAGCAGAAGGGAAAGAGGGGATGGAAAACATCCACCCAGTGCTGACCTAATAGACCACTGTCATCTTAATGAATTCTACATTGAGTAACTTCAAAGTGAAAAGGAAGAAGGGGGCTAAGCACAGGGTGGGATGGGGAATTCCTAATCCAAACCCAGCTATTCCACCTACTCAGTTTTCTAATGAAGAGGCTGCAAAGCATCTAGTGAGTCACATTTCCTTTCGCTTTCCATTTGGCCCCTCAGCCTCTCTCCATGCATTTCCCTGCTGAAGGTGAGCAGTAGTGCCAGAAAACCAGACTGGAACAGAAGGTTGTTGTCTGATGACTCCTACAAACATGGAAGTCTGTGGCATGCCTGTCTTCTCTTATTCATGGAGAGGAAGCTGAGGGGAGACCTCATTGCTCTCTACAGCTCCCTGAAAGGAGGCTGCAGTGAGGTAGCAGTTGGTCTCTTCTCTAGTGTGAGGTGACAGAATGAGAGAAAATGGCCTCAAGCTGTACCAAGGGAGGTTTAGTTTGGATATTAGGAGCAATTTCCTGCAAGAATGGTCAGGCATTGGAAGACACTGCCCAGGGAGGCAATAGAGGCACCATCCCTGGGGGTGTTCATGCCCTGTGGGCATAACACTTTGGGAAACAGCTTAATGGGCACGGTGGTGTTGGGTTGATGGCTGGACTCTATGATCTTAGAAGTCTGTTCCAACCAGAACAGTTCTAAGATTCTGTGATTTCAAGCTCAACCACTGGAGCATCCTCAGATGTGGTATTTCATCTGGAAGTAACATGCAGAGAATCCCAGGGGATTTCACCACATACTATTATTTCCATTTCAGTGGACACAGACACTGCAGCTCTCATCCAGATAGAAGTATCATTCTCTCTGTGGCACTGAGAAGCTTCCAACAGTCAATGGTCAAGACACCTCCAGGACAAACATGCAACAGTTACAGCAGTAACACAGTACCTTTGTGAATCCCAGAGTCAAGGATCAGAGTAGGTACAGTAGATGTAGGAATCCCATTCTCCATCCAGGCGTCAGCCTTTGCTCCTCATTTCTGCTGGAGCCAGGAGCTGGTGTAGGAGATAAAACAGGAAGATGTGTGGGTGAAGCACATCTCTGAAGAGGAAAGGGTGAGAGACTTGGGACTGTTTAGCCTGGAGAAGAGGGGGGGGGGGGCAGACTCTTCTTAGTGGTGCCCAGTGACAGGACAAGGTGAACGGAGTAGAACCCCAGAAGTTCCATCTGAACACAAGGAGAAACTTCTTTGATGGGAGGGTGCTAGAGCCCTGGATTAGGCTGCTCAGAGAGGTTTTAGAGTCTCCTTCTCTGGATAGATTCCACCCCAGCTGGACATTGTGATCCTGGGCAAGTTGCTGTGGGTGACCCTGCTTGAGTAGGGGGTGCTGGATCTGATGATCTCCACAGATCCCTTCCAACCTCCACCATGCCAGGTTTCAGTGACTGTCATCTAACAGAACACATGCAGCACACCCACTCCCATCTCTTTCCAACAGCAGATTATTGTCACCACCAGCAGCACTGCCTGACCCGTGCTGGGAGGTGCTGAGCCCTGTGCACAAGGACAGGTTCTGGGTGTTTGTTTCTTTTTGAAGACCTGTTTGTTTGTTTTTTGAGGACCACTTTCCACATGAGGAAGGGGAAGGCAGTTCCCCCCCAGCTATTTTGATCGCAGCAGTGGATGGAGGAGACAGGTTGTACTTTCTCAGGAAGCAGTCAGCAGTGAGAGGAAGGGTGTGATCCTGACTTTCAAAGCCAGGAGCTGCTCTGAACTGTATAAACAAGGGTAAGGAGCAAAGCACCCTCCTTCATTTCAGCAGGAAAATAAAACTAATCTTGCTTAGCATTGGCCAGATGGGCCTTTCCAGTTGGGTTAGCATTTAACTTCTCTCCTTCTTGCAGGGGCTTGATATCCAAAGGTGTAGCACAGCTCTGTCCTGATACGTGCAATAGAAAAGGAAAATAAAATTACATGGAGAGCTTTGAGAAGATGAGTGATGGAAGGGCAGCAGGTGGAGGGAAAAGATTCTGTTCCTCTGCTCCTCTCTGCTGAGACCTCACCTGTAATGCTGGGGCCAGCTCTGGAATCCTCAGCACAACAGAGAAAGGGACATGTTGGAGAAGGCCCAGAGGAGGCCACAGCAATGATGGGAGGGCTGGAAGCTCTCTGCTGTGAGACCAGGATGGGAGAGTTGGGGTTGTTCAGCCTGAAAAAGAGAAGGCTCCAGGGAGACCTTCTGGTAGCCTTTCAGGAATTTGAGGAGCTAAAAGAAATCTGGGGACAGACTTTTGGGCAGGCCCTGTTGTGACATTTTGAACTAAAAGAGTCCAGAGAAAAGGGAGAAATGTTTGACACTGAGGGTGGTGAGAAGCTGACCCAGGTTGCCCCAAAAAACAGTAGATGCCCCATCCCTGGAACCATTGCAGGTCAGGTTGTTTGTGGATTTGAGCAGCCTGCTCTAGTTGCAGATGTTCCTGCTGGCTGCAGGAGGGTTGAACTGGGTGAACTTCAAATGTATCTTCTAACCCAAACCATTTTATGAGTTCACGTTCTCAGGCTGTTGACTCTTGGACAGGTTTAATTTCTCTTTGCAACCCAAGGACTAACAAACCAATTTTGCAGCTCTCTGACCTT
Source organism: Pogoniulus pusillus (assembly GCF_015220805.1). Classification (NCBI taxonomy): domain Eukaryota; kingdom Metazoa; phylum Chordata; class Aves; order Piciformes; family Lybiidae; genus Pogoniulus; species Pogoniulus pusillus. The sequence goes on from NC_087282.1 coordinate 12,629,321, forward strand.
CCCCTGCCTAAGGCCTCAAACCTTGCTGGCATCCTTCTGGCTTTTTAAGGGGTGAAATCTGCCACTACAGAAGACTGAACTTGCCTTCACCATCCAGATTTCAGAGGCTCCTTCTCCACAACTTCCAGTTGCAGCCATTGTCAAGGTTCCTATTAATAAACCAGCAGAGCCTCAAGGCTGAGCAGTGGTGTACCCATCAGAGCTTTTGTTATCCCCCAGTCCCTTAGGGCTCATTAAGGCCTGAATTAGCTGACTGTCCATGGCCCTAATTAGTACTTCAGCTCTCTGGGAAGCAGCCAGGGCTTTTTTAACCATTGCTCCCCAGCCGTGGCATCAGCTCCCTTCTGTGATTTGGAGCATGCAATCTGCAGCAGCTTTGAAACTAACTGAGCCAGGAATTTCTACCCTTGCTGCTCTACTCTGCTTTTAATTATTATTAGTTGTAATGGCCAACCCTGGAAAGTGTCCTGAGATAGTGCACTGCAGGACGTTATGGAAATGCAGTTTGGTTGTGGTTTGTGAGACTGCTCTCCTAAGAACAGGAGGAGGCTGCTGGCTACAAACACCTCATGTGGTGCTTTATGATGTGCAGGGTGAACTATGGCAAATGCTCCACAGAAGGCATTGGAAAAGGCTGTTCTGGGAGGTAGTGGAGTCACCACCCTGGGAGATGCTCAAGAAAAGTGTGGACATGGCACTGTGGGACATGGCTTAATGGCCACCGTGGTGTTACGTCGATGGTCGGACTCGATGCTCTCAGAGGTCTGTTCCAAGCAAACCAATTCTATGGTTTTATGATCCTAAAGGTAGTGACAAACACAGTTCTTGGTTCATGCAAGCCTGGAGGAGGATATATCTGACCAGTCATTTCTTATGGACTTGGAATAAAAACCAAGGACCTCCTAACCCTTGCAAGTCCACTGCCATGGCTGTGGTTAGGGATAGGGACCTGCTTTGAAGCTGAGGCAAGAAATATTCATTTGACATTCACAGCAACATTTTGAAGTAAAACAGAAAAAGATTTAAGCTTTGTTGCTTTGTTGAGTGTGGGAAATGTTGAGTTTTCACTATGAGGCAGCCACAAGTAACAACCTCAAATGTACCAGGGTGTGTGATGGCAAAACAGATACGTAACTGAGCCTGAGAAACTACTAAACCTGATGGTTGACTGATCTTCTCTGCTGTTTGCAAATAGTCCTTCCTTTCCTGCCAGGAACCCCTCTCTGGAGATCTCAGGCTCTTACTGAAGGAGTGACACCAGCAGCTTCTCATGCTCAGAGCTTTACAGTGTCTTCTAACAAACCATATAGAATGGCTTTGAAACCCCTCAAGGGATGGGGACTCTACCACTGACCAGGGCAGCCTAGGCCAGGCTTTGACAAGCCTCAAGGAGAAGGAACTGTTCTTCATATCCAACCTAAACCTCCCCAGCTGCAACTTGAGACCATTTTCTCTTGTCCTGTCCCTTGTGATTTGCAAGAAGAGACCAAGCCCCACCTTGCTCCAACTTCCTTTCAGGGAGTTAGAGAGAGCCAGAAGGTCTCCCCTTGGCCTCATTTTCTCCAGGCTGAACAACCCCATGTCACTCAACTACTCCTCACAAGACTTGTGTCTAGACCCTTCACCAGAGTATTCTTCATCTTTGACATGCTTCGGCACCTCAATGTCCTTGGAGTGAGGGGTCCAAACCAGAATTCCACTAATGAAGGTGTGCTCAGATGCAACGTGATGACCAGCACTACTGAGGTAGCTGGGTTTCACACTGAGCACAGCTCCTAAGCTCTCACAGACAGTTCTATGGAAAGGCAGCTTTGTGCTTCTTGCAAAATCAGGACAGGTTGCCAGTAGTGCTCAAGGTCAGGTTTAATGTGGCTCTGAGCAACCTGATCTAGTTGCAGATGTCCCTGCTGACAGCAGAGTGTTTGGACCTAAATGACCTTCAAAAAGCCCTTCCAAAACAATTCATTCTATGCTTCTATCATAATGCCTAGAACCACCAGCAGGCTGGGATGGTCCTTGGCTGTACCAAGAAGAGGAAAATCTTGCTTGTGGAAAACAGCCACCAAGGCTACAGCAGAATTTCCCCTTGACATACAAAGTTTGACCCAGGAGCTGAGCTGAAGGATGACCTTGCACAGAAAGTGTTGGGATGATCAGTGGCTGAGGAATGAGATCCAGGGGATCATACAGTGACTGTAAGTGTGGGGATATCTGCTTGGGTGAGTGGCACCACTGGCTGTGACAATAAGATGCTGCAGTGTTCTGTGAGCTGCAGCTGGGGTTGTCACACTGATGACTGCTTCCTACCGGAGCTGGTGGAAAGACATCACTGCTGCAAGCAAGGACCTCATGGTGCACTTGGCAGCAACCCAATGGCAGAGGTCATCTCTGTTTGCAAAATCTTAACCCAAGGCTGGACTGAGAGTCTGAGAGACCTGGAAAGGAGAAGGTTGAGGAGGGATCTTCTCAATGCTGATCAATCGCTGAAGGGTGTGGAGGGCAAGAGCATGAGCATAGACTCTCATCAGTGGTGCCCAGTGGCAGGACAATGGGCATAGAGTAGAACCCAGGAGGTTCCATCTCAATAGAAGGAGAAATTTCTTTGGTGTGAGGGTGCTGGAGCCCTGGAGGAGGCTGCCCAGAGAGGTTGTGGAGTCTCCTTCTCTGGAAAGATTGCAAACCCACCTGACCATTGTGATCCTGTGCAAGCTACTGTGGGTGTCCCTGCTTGAGCATAGCCTCTGGACCGGATGATCTCCAGAAGTCTTCTCCAGCCCTCACCATCCTGTGATTCTGTGATCTCTACAGACCTGTCTCAAAAAGAAGATGCACATACTTAGTTCTGACATTAACACTGGAGTAGAAGCTGTGTACTCTGCAGAGGACACATTTAAGCAGCCCTAGATTCTCCAAGAAGAACACAAGATCCCACTGCTATGGATCTCATGCCGTTTGCCTGGCAATCCGTCTCTTGCTTTTTCACTCCCCTGTAGTGGACAGGTGGAGATGGGGCACTACTAAGCAATACAAATTATTTATGCCCATCTCTGCTAACCTCCACCTTTTGCTGTTGAACTGCTTGTCTCTTACAGTAACTCTCCAAGACAGGAACAGATTTTCAGTGTGTTGCTAGTAGGACTTCACAAGGTCAAACCTCAGCTGTGACTGCAGGTGTCTCAGCATTAGCAGAAGCCAGAGCAGGTTTTGGAGGCAGCTCACATTATGCATCCAACTCTGATCAGCGCACAAGTTCAGGCCTGCTGCAATCAGGCCATCTCATGGCTTTAGGCTTTTCCACTTGAAATTAAGTTAAAAATAGTTGGCCTTTGTTTTGCTGAAAGCTTGGGCAGTGCTGACCTTTTACATCTGTTAAGCATCTCCTGCAACATGCCCCTTAACATTTAGAAGATGCAGCTTTTGACTCCAAGAAGCTGCTCTCACTCTGCTTTCTAGACTGATGGGTTTAGCCTGTGATATTTCCTTCAGGACCTGCCCTGCTGTGGAACACCAAATAATTCCTACAGGCTTTGGCACCATGAAGCCACCCAGTCAGCTCCTGAAGCTCACACTACATCCAAAGAAATGTGTTTCTTTCCATGTCTTGTACTCAGCAGAGGTGGATAGTGATTCTTACACCCTGGTCAGGCACATAGATGAAGAGCTATAGACACTCAACACTCCCTACATTAGCATGCACCTTGTTCACCCAACACCCACCCCTTAGCCGAGTGCAGACCTCCCTAATGGGAATTTTCATGTCTTTCATTAAATCTGATCTTCAAGAGCTGAGCTACAGTCAAAACTTCCCACCAACTTGCTTCTACCCAAAACTGCAGTCAGCAGTGGAGACTAAGACGTGCAGTGGCTTCATGTCCCACAGCAATCCACTCCATGGCTAAAGGATAGATCAAACAAGCTCCAGAAGTGCTTTGCAACCTGACAACACTCAGCTCTCTGGGGAGGCTATCAGAAACTGTGTTGTTTGTCATTTCACAGCATTGCTTGTCTCATATTTCTTCTCTTTCTTCTGCCTCTGTCCCAGTGACAACACTAAGAAGTCTGGAGGGTTGTTTCCAAGCAGCTTATCTGCTGCTTCTTCCATTTGTGGGAGGAGATGTCCCAACCATCAGAGAGAGATGGAAGTGCTGCATGGCCAATGAAAGTCCTTCAGAAATGGTTTAACAAGAGTGTGGCAAGACACATGGAAAACAAAGGATGCAACCTCCATAACCATGTTTCCAAAGGAGAAAATGCCCCATCCAGACCACACCAGCAGTGTCTCCATGTGCTGGAGGACAGGTCTCAGGTGTGGATAGAAACAAAACCAGATTCTGGCCTTCAGGAAAGGATTCCCTGAGCTGTGGGGAGCTGGGATGGAGCCTTCTCATCCTGAATCCACAGAGGACTTGTGAGTCACAGTAAATGAGAAGGACTGGGAGAAGGATGGAGCAGCTGCAAAGGAACCAGATTTGCTGAAGATTCCCTGAGCCATCTTATTTGATCACAGAATCATAGAGAGTATCATTTTGCTTGGAGAAGAACTTTGGGATCATCAATTCCAACTGTTAACCTAACACCATCATGGCCATGAAACCATTTGTGATCATAGAATCAATCAGTCAGGGCTGGAAGGGACCACAAGGATCATCCAGTTTCAACCCCCCTGCCATGGGCAGGGACACCCTAGATCAGGCTGGCCAGAGCCTCATCCAGCCTGGCCTTAAACACCTCCAGGGATGGGGCCTCAACCACCTCCCTGGGCAACCCATTCCAGGCTCTCACCACTCTCATGCTCAACAACTTCCTCCTCACAACCACTCTGAATCTCCCCACCTCCAGCTTTGCTCCATTCCCCCCAAGCTTTGCTCCATTCCCCCCAGTCCTGTCACTCAATAGCCTAAAAAGTGCCTCCCCAGCTTTTTTGTAGGCCCCCTTCAGACACTGAAAGGCCACAAGAAGGTCACCTCAGAGCCTCCTTTTCTGCAGACTGAACAGCCCCAACCCTTTCAGTCTGTCCTCATAGGAGGAGGTGCTCCAGCCCTCTGAGCATCACCGTGCTGCAGAACAGTTCACACAAATTTTATGGCAGGTTGAATCCAAACAATTCTGTATATTTAAATTGATTTGTAAAAAAAAAAAAGTTAAAAAAAAAAATCATCACATCCTGTCCTTGAGTCTGATTCTGACAACAACAGTGGTGGAAATACATCAACAGCTAAGGCACATTCCCTTCACAGAAACAAGAGTCATTTTCAACTCCTGGAAAAAGCACAGAAATAATGTTCTAGGGAAGAAAACAGCCACCGCTAGTTACTGTCAGTGGTGCAGAAGAATTTCCTCAATTACTCCTAGTGCATGTCAGGCATGAGACAGCAAACAACATGGATGGCAAAAGCACTTCTAGCATAACATTTTCTGAAGTAAAATCTCCCTTTTTTTTCCACTGTTAAGTACTGAAGAAAGGAGAAAAGCAGAAAATGATGATGTAGAAACTGGATAAAGTGGAACATGGTACAAGCAGAAGACAACTGTGCAACCAAGACATTTTGTAAGGGATTTGCACTGTTTCCCAAGGATCCATGACAACCCAAGTGATACATATGACTAGGAAAACAGTTAACTCATGACAAAGTGAGACCTGATAGCATCCTTCTGGAACCTTAAAGGGGCCTACAGGAAAGCTGAGGACTTTTTACAAGGGCTCATATTGATAGGACGAGAGGGGATGGCTTGAAGCTGGAGGAGGGGACATTTAGACTGAAGATTAGGAAGAAATTCTTTACAGTGAGGGTGGTGTGACCTGGAACAGGTTGCCCAGGTCATGGTGGATATTCCCTCCTTAGAGGTGCTCAAGGCCAGGTTGTATAAGGCCTTGAGCAATTTGGTCTAGTGGGGAGGTGTCTCCGCCCACGGCAGGGGGTTAGAACGAGATGATCTTTAAGGTCCCTTTCCAGCCCAAACCATTCTGTGAATCTATGAATTTGCTTATTTGTCTTTCTGCCCAGTAGATAACTGCAGATGTGGTTGAAAGGACATAGAAGTGCTGAGGTCAATTAATATTTGGACACTTTGCTTTTAAATTAATTTCTGAATGGTGCTGGAGAGGATGAGTAAATTAACCAAAATTAAAGGGCATTTGAAGTTGAGTCTGGAGCTCAGAGCACTCAGAGACTAGAAACAGTAATGGGTGACCTAAGCCTCCACTCCATATTAGCCACCACAGCAGAAAATCTAAATATAGAAGCCAGCAAGGAAAGACTGAGAATTACTCATAAAACTTATCTGATGAATAAGCTCCCAGAGAAGAATGGGTGCATTGGAGAAAGCTGCAGAGCTGCTTCCAAACCATCTGTGAGCAGAAATGGAGCTCAAATCATTCGCTCAGCTCCGAGCGCGTTGTTTGAAGCGCTGCAAAACTGCACCCAGGTTTTAAGCAAACGTTAATTGTGTCCCCTTTTCCAGCTTCACTTTGGGTTTTACTCAGAAAATTAGATGTCAGAATGCCCCTGAATGTTCTCACTGAGAAATGATGCTCTCTTGAAGTCTTTTCATTCCTAATCTTACGGTGTTTAAATGTTATCCCTTCGACTGAAGGAAGCACTTAATAAAACAGAGGATATTTCAGGGTGGCACATCAAAAATGTCTATTTCACCAATCTCTTCTTTTATCACATCAATTTTCTATCCCACTTTATCTTATTGGAACGCTGAAAGTTCATCCCACTAAGCCTTTTGTAGCTGTTGTCAGAAATGAGACCCAAACTTTCTCAGCTTCTGGTTTACTTCACTCAAGTGAAGTAAACCCTCCTCCCCTGGAAGAAAAAGCAGAATCATAGAATTGTTTGGTTGGAAAAGACCTCCAAGGTCATTAACTGCAATCCTCAGTCCACGACCACCATGGGCATCAAACCATGTCCTAGAGTGCCATGTCCTCAATTCAAGAGAGATGTTGAGGTGCTGGAACATGTCCAGAGGAGGGCAACAAGGCTGGTAAAGGGCCTGGAACACAAACCCTATGAGGAGAGGCTGAGGGAGCTGGGGTTGTTTAGCCTGGAGAAGAGGAGGCTTGGGGGTGACCTCACTGCTGTCTACAACTACCTGAAGGGAGGTTGTAGCCAGGTGGGGGTTGGTCTCTACTCCCAGACAACCAGCAACAGAACGAGGGGACACAGTCTCAACTTGTGCTGAGGGAGGTCTAGGCTGGATGTTAGGAGGAAGTTCTTCACAGAGAGAGTGATTGGCATTGGAATGGGCTGCCCAGGGAGGTGATGGAGGCACTGTCCTTGGAGGTGTTCATGAAAAGCCTGGCTGGGGCACTTAGTGCCACGGTCTGGTTGACTGGCTAGGGCTGGGTGCTAGGTTGGACTGGATGATCTTGGAGGTCTCTTCCAACCTGGTTGATTTTATGATTCCACATGTTTCCATCATGGAGCACAGAGGAAAAAGGTAGTTTATGTTTTCTTCCCAGTGTTCATGGTCACCACCAACATGGATTTCTCCTTGAGGCATGTGTACCAAAGGATCAGTACCCAAAGCAGATGCAGACTGAGTGTCACACTAGAAACAACACTCTGTTTCATTGAAGGATGGGAAAATGTTGCTCCTATGTTGATTAAGACCAATTTGACTTCAAAGTCTCCAAGTCAGGCTTGCATGAGGCCTGGAAAAACACAGTGTCTACTTGTGTCACTGGTGGAACTAGTGGACCTGTGGCAAAGCTGTAGCTCTGGATGGAGATCTAGCTGATCTAAATATAGGTATAAAATCCCTAATAAATTTTAAACACTGTAAACTGACCACCTGACATCACTGGGAATGCCATTTGCATGTCACTCATGGAATTGCTTTGGTTGATAAAGATCATCAAGTCCAACTATTAACCCAACACTTCCAGGCCACCACTAAACTCTGCACCTCAGCACCACATCTACAAGGCTTTGATACCTCTCCAGGGATGGGGACTCCACCACTTCCATAACAGCCTGATCCAGACCTTTGACAGTCCTCAAGGGGAAGAAATTGTTCCTCATGGCCAACCTGGTAGATATTTCCTCTTCGATGTTCTATGATTTCTTGCTTGAGAGAAGACACTAACCCCCACCTGGCTCCAACCTCTTTGCAGGGAGTTGTAGAGAGCCAGAAGGTCTCTACAGGAGCCAGGAGTGTTCAAGACCACATAAAACTTGACCTTTCATAGCTAAGTGAAGTAGACCCACACCCCTAACCAGTTATCTCTGCATTCACCCTTCCCAAGGAATTCCAAACACTCCATCATGGCAGCCAAGCCTCCAGTCCACTGTCAGCTTACAGCAGATTCCCCTTCCCTCCTTGGCCTGCCCTTTCTTCCCTCCGGATTCTCTGCAGTTCATCTGTAAAACCTTTCATAGGGGTTTTATGGGTGAGTCACCACCCTGGTCTCATTTCCTTCAGAGCCACCACGGAGCCATCCTGACAGCCCTTGGAAGGAAGCTGGCAGCTTCTCAATGAAGCATTATCAGAGCCAGCCATTTCTCCTAAAGAGTTCCCACACTACGTTGCTTGGGACCACACTGCCTCACTCTCCACCTCTAAGGGAGTCCAGAAGTGAATTTTGGTCTGTCAGCCACCCCAAGGAGCACTGTCCTCAACAATCCAAAATTAAGCATAAGGCGCAAGGCTAACCCTGCCCAGATACTTCCACCAGCCACAAAGGAACAGGGAAAATGCTGGTTGGTGAAGCAAAGTTGAGCTAGAACTTAAATTGGAACCCAGAGGCCATTCACAAAGGGAGGGAAAGATTTTTGCTGGTAGCTCTTGGCTGTAGCTCAGCCACCATCACACCCCCCAGCAGGCAATGCCAAATCCAGCTGAGATAAAGCTCACAGCCCTTTTTTTTTTTTTTTTTTTTTTTTTAAACTTTTAGAAGCTTTTAGGGTCAATTTTTGATGACTTTGACATTTCAAGGATCACTGAGATACAAGTCACCAGGGAAATACACGAATCTGGGCACTGCCTTATTCCCCACCGCCTTCCTCCTTCTATCATAAAATCACAGAACTGTTACAGTTAGAAAAGACCTCTAAGATCACTGAGTCTGATCACCAAACAAACATCACCATGGCCATTAAACCCTGTCCCTAGATGCCATGTCCACATGTGTCTTGAACACTTCCAGGATGGTGACTCCACCACCTCCCTGCTCCAATGCTTGACCACTGTTGTAGGAAAGAAATTGTTGCTAATCTCCAACATAAACCTCCTCTGGCACAATTTCAGGCCATTTCCTCTCATTCTGATACCAGGGAGAAGAAACCAAACTCTACCTCACTGCAACATCCTTTCAGGGAGCTGTAAAGAGCAACAAGGTCTCTTCCTCAGCTTCCTTTTCTCCAGGCTGAACAATTCCAGTTCCCAATATGAATGATTGTTTTGCATCCAGTCTCTCAATACCCAGGATCCTAAACCATCTGACAATCCCTGCTGTACTCCTGCAATCTGCTTGCTTTTGATGTGAGAATCACCAACAGCTTCAAAGCAACGGTGCATAAGGACTTGCCTTAGAGAGCAAGGTGTCCTCTGCCATCACCACTGTGGCTGACATGTCTTGTTGACACATACTGAGTTAACTCAACAATCCTAGATTCATACTATCATGGAATGGTTTGGGTTGGAAGGGACCTTTAAAGTTCATCTAGTCCAACTCCTTGCAGTCGGTAGGGAGAGCAGCAACTAGAGGAGGGCACTCAGAGCCCCAGACAACCCAACCTGGAATGGTTCCAGGGATGGGGCAATATTCTTGTCCATACTAGAATATAAAAGTATACTTTTCTCTTTTCTTAAAGTTGTTGTTGTTATTAAATTGTTGATTTCTCTTTTTGGCACAAAATAAAGCTGCAGAGTAGAGCTGGGGACTTTAGAGACTGAACACAAAGAAATGCACCCATCTTTAGCTGGGGGCTCAGACACACTGTGCCCACAGGCCAAGCCAGCAGGTACACTGCAGTGAACCATCACGAGGGGTAGGATGCTTATGTTCATCCTTCAGCCTGCAGGTCCACTGAAAATTACTTTTCAGAGGGTCAGGCCCTTTGCTGTCAGAATTCTTGATGCTTTGTCCATTTGGAGGGGTGGAAGCAAACACTGGATTTGGTACATGCTGTGCTCATGCCAGTTCACTCTTTCTCTCTACTGGCAATCTTGTGAAAATCAGCTCCTACCATATTTCAAGTGAACAAGAAGGAACTGTCACTGCTTTCCAAAAGGTCATGCTGGCACCTCTAGCCCCAGTACACATCATGGGCCCTGTTCAAACCTGAACATTCCAGTCTCTCTCTAAACAACTTCTTGGTCCCTCATCCACTTGCCCCCCCACCCCTTGGACTCCCACAGCCTCTTTATTTCTGTAGGTCACTAAAAAAAGGAGCTTCTTTGCACACAAAGTTTCCAGATAGTCCAGGATCACATCAGTGATTCCCAGCACAATCCTGCCCTTGCCATGGCATTTAAAATTACAATTATTTATAAAACAACACAAAAATGTCACCATTTAAAAAACCTACTTGTTCCACAGAAGTTACTGATTAATCAACATTCCCTGTCCTTCCCCTTCCAGTAAGTGCCTTAGATAAGAACATGCTGCCCTTCCTGCTGGAAATCCTGTTGTGTCTGTGGAGACCTTGTCTTCTCCCTTCCTCTCTAAGGATCCACCAAGAAGGAAGGAAAAGTTTTTAGGTTAATGAAATCAGGTTTTCGTTCGTGTAAGAGCTACACTTCAAAAAATCAGGTGACATCTTTAAGCCAGACCTGTTGAGGTTTTTGTGATAAGCTACAGAAGAAGATGATGACATAGATGTTTCCTACCAAAATGATTAGTGGTAACACTTTGAGGAGCATCAGGGGCACACGAACCAGTTAGGTTGCACCAATATGGCACAAGTCTTGCCCCAGGAGAGGTTTAGACATGAAGAACAATTTCTTCCCCTTGAGGGTTGCCAAGGCTGCTCAGTGCAGTGGTGGAGTTCTCATTCCTGGAGGGATTTATAAGCCTTGTAGATGTAGCGCTAAGTGGCATGGTTTAGTGGTAACCTGGCAGTGCTGGCTTCATGGTTGGACTTCATAATCTTAAAGGTCTCTTTCAACCAAAAAAGTTCTGTGATTCTATGTATTGTCATGTACCTTTGGAACAAACCTAACATCCTTAAAATGCTTTGGAACAGCTTCTGCTTTCTAAGCCTGCAATTCCTCTCCAAGGTGATGAAACAACATCCTGAAATCCAGGACAGGGCAGCCTGTTTCAGTGCTCTGCCAACCTCAACGTAAAGAATTTCCTCCTTGGCTTTAAATGGAACTTCCTATGTTTAGGTTTATGCCCATTACTTCTTGTGCTGTCACTAGGGACCACTGAGGAGGGTCCACCCCCATCTTCCTGACACCCACCCCCTGGATATTTGTAAGCATTATTAAGACCCCCACTCAGCCTCCTCTTCTCCAAACTAAACAGAGCCAGACTCTTTAATCCTAATTCTTGGCTGGCAGGCTCACTGTCCATGATAACAGATGGAGCAATTTTCACAGGAGGAGAAAGTCCATTCCTGTGGGAAGTACACACTCAAAAGTTTTAGGCACTCCTCTGAACTGCTCTATACATACTGTTCCTTTTTTTCCCAGGGCAAACCGTTTAACCTCTCCACCTGTTTGTCCTCGCCTCTAAAATGAGGAAGGCAGAACTGACCTAGTTCTTATTCCAAATGTTGAACAGCCTCAAAGCCTTTTGAAGTCATTAAATAAAAGGCATTACAAAGGGACAACGTGGTGGTCCTGCCACACTGCCATGGAACACATAACAAGAGGTAAAATAGGAAATCAGGGGAAAGCTGAAATCTTTCCCAAAGCTTCTAAAAGTTAACACTCTGCCTTCAGATTCAGGTGTGCATACTGTCCTGACCATGCTACACATACTTAGGATGAAGAATCAGAGAATCATAGAATTGTTTTGGCTAGAAAAGACCTTTAAGTCCAACCATTCTCTACCTCATGTCCTTCAGCAACACATCTCTGTGGCTTTTAAACACTTCAAGGCAGAAGGGATTCAACTATCTCCCTAGGGAGACTTTCTGGTGTCTGACAACAACCCTTTCAGTGAATAATTCTCTTCTATTATCCAACTCAGATGTCCTCTGGTGCAACTTGAGTTAATTTCTTCTTGTCCACCTGTTACAAGGGAAAAGAGACCAGCCCCTTCTTGGCTTCAACCACACTTCAGAGAGTTGTAGAGAGCCAGAAGGTCTCTCCTTAGCCTGCTTTCTCCAGGGTGAACACCCCCAGTTCCCTCAGCCACTCCTCACAAGACCTGTTCCCCAGAACCAGTTGAGCTGACAAAAAAGCAGCTGCCTCTGTCATTGCTTGTAGGTGCTTTAACACCAAGATAATGGCTTAGCCTCAGTGACAAACAGACATGCAGACATGCCCTGGGTGTTTTTGTGAGGATCTGGCTCAAGTCCTTGTTCCACTTTTTCTTTTTCCTTCTCCTGAAACTATTTCACTGTAAAGCTATTAAGACTCCAAGACAGAAGGGTGGTGATGAAAAAAGCCATCTCGAGGCACGAAGGATGTAATTCAGTTTCTGGACTGAATCAGAGCAGAGTTCATGTGAATTTCCTTTGTAAGGTGGACAGGCTGCCCTGCCACAGCCCCAGTGAGACAAGGGGCACCTGATGCTCTCCTTAGGTTCAGCCACATTTGCCTCCATTTATCTCAGAATGAGACATCACTGTGGCTCCTAGAAATTCCTTTAGGGACATGTGAGTGGAATCAGGGTCTGGGTGTGACACCAGATCAATTTGTACGTGAAAGACCCTTAGTAGAGCTGGTAGTGCTTTGTAATTGGAGGAACCAAAAAAGGCAAGCCCAAGAGCCAAATTTTAACCTAAGAATGAAATAAAATCTTCTGTGTTCAAACAAAGACCTTGAAATTCCAGACAAGAGGCCACATAGATATTTACTGTGAGCCCTGAAGAGAGATGCAACATGCAAAGACTTGGTGAAGCTGCACTGGAAGCACATCAGGGGAGAAAAAATGCCAGTCTGAAGATAGAGTTTGTTCCTCTAGACATCAGCGGAAATGTTGCTGTTCTGGCAGACAGGAGCTACAGGTCTGGTGCATGGGTCAAACCTGTAGCTCACAGTCCAACACATGCCATCAGCATGCAGAGGACAGCCAGTCAGAGGCAAGGGGACAGGACTTCTTTCACTGACTCTTCAAACACAGCTAGCATTCAGCCCTGGCTACCCTGCTGCCACATCTTTCATCTCCCATGAACCAACCTGCTTGGTAAACTCAAACACTGACCTGCTGTCCCAGTTCTCCAGACACAACACAGTGGGTTGGTTGAGCCCAGAAGGCTCCCTCACCCAAGGAAGCAGGCTGAAGATGTGCCCTTGTACATGGTGGCTTGTGTCAGAAATAGTGTGGAGAGCAGGACTGGGGAAGGGACGGCCTGCTCTGTACTCAGCACTGATGATGTCACACCACAAACACTGCCTTCAGTTTTGGGGGCCTTACTTCAAGAAGGACATTAAAGCGTTGGAGTGGGTTCAGAAAAGGACAGTGAAGGAGGTGCATGGTTTAGAGCACAGATCTTGTGAGGAGCAGCTAAGGGAACTGAGGTTATTCAGCCTGGAGAAAAGGAGGCTGAGGGGAGACCTTCTGGCTCTCTACAGCTCACCAAAAGGAGGTTGAAAACAGGAGGGGGTCAGTCTTTTCTCCCAGACAAGAAGTGACAGACAAGAAGAAACAGCCTAAAGTGGCACTAGAGGAGGTTTAGGCTGGACATCAGGAACAATTCCTTCCCCAAAAGGGTTGTCACAGGCTGCCCAGGGCAGGGATAGAGTCCCTATCCCTGGAAGGGTTTCAAAGGCATAGAGATAGTGCTGAGGCACATGGTTTGGTGGTGGATTGAGCTTGATGATCTTAAAGTTCTTTCCAACCAAAATGATTCTGTGATTCCACACTGAGTGACCCAGAACTCCTGAATGCCTTCAGCATCATTCTCCTCTTTTGTACAAATGTCCTAGATCCCAGCCTAAGTTTTCATTCTCTCACGAGCTGCTCCCTCCTCTCCCACTCTCATTGATCAGACAATGGGTAGTAAAACAAGTTTTATAGGATTGCCTTTTTCCTTAAGTGGAAAGGAAGACATGACAATCCTGTCCAAGATTAAAAGCTTTTCCTGTGTATCCCTGTATTTAGCTCACAGGAGGCTGTTTTGTTTAGACTTTGGTGGGTTTTTCCAGGATGTTCTGTCTGGCACCAGGGAATCTCACTGTGGATCACGCAGTTTGGGTGCTCTGAAAGTTGAGCTGGAGCCACTGGGTTCAGACCAAGGGAGTTTTATTCCCTGCTGAAAGGATGCAGCAGATATTTATAGTGGCTCAGCACAACAACCATCCCCACCCTGTTCCCATCAGTAAACACAGAACTCAGGGCAAGTTCACCAAACAGGACCTGCCAGGAAATAAACACAGGGATCACTGACCTCAAAATACATTTTTCATAGGAATTTTGCACAGGAATGGAGTCATAGTCTGGTTTAACTCTCCAGTCCAAGTTCTGGCCAGCCTACCTGAGACAGGGGAGGGCCAGGTGAAAGGTTTGGAGCGTTGCTCACGAGGAGCAGCTAAGGGAACCAGGCTTCTTTAGACTGGAGAAGAAGATGCTGAGGGGAGGTCTCATTGTTCTCTACAAGTCCCTGAAAGGAGGTTGGATGGAGGTGAGAGTCTTTTCTCCCTGGTACCAGGTATCAGAACAAGAGGAAATGGACTGAAATTGTGCCAGAGGAGGTTTAGGTTGGAGATTCAGAAAATCTTTCCTGCAGGAGTGGTTAGGCACTGGAACAGGATGCCCAGGGAGGTGGTGGAGTCATCATTGCTGGAGGCATTCAAGAAACCTGTGGACGTGGCATTTTGGGACATGGATTAATGGCCACGGTGGTGTGGGGTTGAAGGTTGGATTTGATGATATTAGAAGTCTTTTCCATCTAAACCACTGCTATGATTCTGTCTGGAGCAGGATGAACAACAGAGAAGATGCTTGGATGAGGGTATTTGTAGACCTTGCAACAAGTAATAGCTAATTAGAGGAGTTCCCTGGACGACTTTAACTTATGGTCAAGATCACTTTGATGGACAACTCTTTGGGGCTTTTCCAGTCCAAATGATTAATAAATTATTGAGACAAAGTGACCCCAGGAACTCAGATTACATTCCTGGAGCTGGATATCCTATCAGCAGCTGGAAATCTGGCTTCTCCCAGTCAGTGTCAAAGCCTAATATTTATTTAAAGCTGGGCTTTACAGTGCTTTTTATTGTATTTAGAAGATTTTCTTTCAGTCTCAAGGAAGCTGCCAACTCCTCTTAGCCAAACATGACTCCTGGCAACCTAAATTTATTGCCTCGACAACATTCAGCACATTTCTGGGGGGACCAAATTGGGAACATATCGACTGATTCATAGATGGCTGAGCTAGCCAGCCACCAGCCAAGGTTGATAAGCTGCTCCATCCAGGCACTAGCACAAGGTTGAAGCCAAAATTAGGACAGAGCTCTAGCAAGAAAACAGAAGTAGATTCATGATGCCCAGGGGAGCCAAAGCCTGAGGCTGAGACACACAAGATGCCCACCCACGGCTGTGAACTAGAGAACTTCTCCTATTAATCCCCACCCTCATGGGAAAACAGAAGGAGGTTCAGGGAGAAATACAACTTCTGCAAAGGAGCTGAGTTGTTACAGCTCTGCTAACGCTGCCCCAGCAGCCTTCTTGTAGTTCAGTACCACTGAGCCATTGCTCATTCCAGGAACTGATCTACTCATCAACAAGCCAACAATATGGACAGTGTTGGAAGGGACTTCTGGGGATCATTCAGTCCAACCTCACTGACTAAAGCAGTCACCCACAGCAGCTTGCCCAGGATCAATGTCCAGCTGATTTTGGAATCTCTCCAGAGAAGGAGACTCCACAGCCTCTGTAGGCAGTCTGCTGCAGTGCTCCAGCTGTCTCACACCAAAGGTTCTGCTTATCTTCAAATGGAACCTTCTAAGTTGCAGTTTGTGCCTGTTGCCCCTTGTCCTGTCACTGAGCACCACTGAAAAGAGTCTGGACCCATCCTCCTGCCACCCACCCTTTTGAGCAGGGCCTGTTGTGACAGGGCAAGAGGTGATGGCTTAAGCTAAAAGAGGGAGATTCAAACCAGAGAGAAGCAACAAACGTTTGATGCTGAGGCTGGTGAGAGCCTAGCCCTAGTTGCCCAGAGACATGGTAAAAGCCCCATGCCCGGAACCATTCCAGGTCAGGTTTCTGGGGCTCTGAGCAACCTGCTCCTGTTGCAGAAGTTTCTGTTCACTGCAGGGATGTTAGACAAGATGAGATTTAAAAGCCTCTTCCAACCCAAAGCAGTTTGTGATTCTATTTATTTCCCATCTTCTGGTTCCCATTCTCCATTTTTATAGATCTATTGGCACAGAAGCTGAATGCTTCAGCAAATGAGGTTAACCTCTGACCATAAATGACTGCTCCCTCGGGAGGAAGTGGTGACAAAAAAGGAAACTGCCCCAAGTCCAGCAGAGGACAGCAAAGGCAGACAGACCACGGGTTGTACAAATTACAAAACCACCAGCCCCTGAAAGCCATACCAGGGCCAGCCATGCACATAACAACGTGTGACATGAACACACACAAGGCTGGACTCAGTCTGGCCAGAACAACCAGTCACATGCCAAGAAAAATAAGCAGCTTTCCCATTTTCCCTGGAGTTTCCTGTATAATGGCTCTCAGGGCTTCTATCACATCAAGGACAACACGTGGCAATAGACCACAGGCAGCTGAATGAGAAAATGGTCAAATCCTGCTTTTAACCATCATATCAGGCAAGAGAGAGGCAAGATAGCCCCTGGCAGCAGTGCTGTGTCCAGGATAAATCCCAGTGAATGCATAGTTGAGTGCACTATCAGTCATGACTTGTGAGTGTTGGTCCCTTCTCCCTAGTCTGAAGTGCTAGAACAAGAAGAAATCACCTCAAATTCCACCAGGGGAAGCTTAGTTTGGATATTTAGAAGGAAAAAAATCTTCCCTAAAAGAGTGGCCAAGCATTCAAACATGTTTCCCAGGGAGATGGTAGAGTCATCAATCTCTGGAGGGGCTCAAATAATGTGTAGGCATGGCACTTTGGGACATGGTTTAATGGCCAGGGTGGTGTTGGGTTGGCAGTTGAATTTGGTTATAGAAGTCTCTTCCAACCAAAACAATTCAGAGTTCCAGGACTAGGAGAACGGATTTGAAGGATGATGGTTTTCAGCCATCAAGCTGTAGCATTAGTTGGATGCTCATGAGATGAAAAGGAAATCTCCTCTAGAATTATGGCATGCGCTTAAACACAGGCTAACAATGTTAGTCTACTAACTTGTGACCATACTCTAACAACCTGTGTCAGACAGGCCATTTGTTACTCCATTATATTGTAGCCCTACAGGGGTGGACGGATAGATAGGAGGAACAGGCTGCCCAAGGCAGTTGTGGGGTCCACAAGTTTGTGAGCAGCAACTAAAAAGGAACTAAGATTGTTCAGCCTGGAGAAAAGGAATATTGGAGAAGATCTTCTGGCTCTCTACAACTCCTAGAGTGGAGGTTGGAGCCAGGTGGGGGTCAACATCTTCACCCAAGGAAGAAGTGAGAAATGCAAGAGGAAATGGCTTCAAGTTGCACCACAGAAGGTTTAGGTTGGACATGAGAACAATTTATTCCCCAGAAGGGTTGTCAAGGCCTGGCCTAGGCTATCCAGAGCAGTGGTGGAGTTGCCATCCCTGGAGATGTGGTGCTGAGTGACACGGTCTGGTGCTAGGTCAATGGTTGAACTCAGTGATCTTAAAGGTCTCTTCCAACCAAAGCAATCTCATGACTGCATAAGGCACAGACTGTGTATGGCAGCAGAGCTCTGCTGATTTTGCCAGTAGACACTAAGAGGATGCAGCTTACATATATTTAAACAATTTCACCAAAGCAGTGCTAGATTCCTACAGAACCTTGGTGGTTTCACACCTATAAAATGTTGATACCTTGCATAAAATGGGCAGAAAGTACCTTCTGACAGGCTCTTTGCTACATCTCTCTACTCATTTCCATCTGCTACTTTCTGCTACCCTTATGCATTTTGAATAGTCCCCTGCTCCTGAAATGCTGATGGGTTTTGAGACCCCTGGAAAAAAAGATGATACTGAACTGGAATAAAGGCATCAGAGGAGAGCAAGATGTCCTGAACTGTATTATCCCAGGTACACCTGCAGTATAGTTCCATGTCTCTTTGAAAAGGAGACACATCAGTCTTCAAATTCTCCACCCCAACTGTCATCACTCCTTCAACAAGAACAGTGAGAGTGATAATATTGCATATATGTTTCCTCTAGTTTGCCCCAAATCAAACCTGCTGTTCCCTGGAGCAGGGTGTTGCAGTGCATGTCAGACACAATAACACAATGGCTTGGGATGAGCCAAGGAGCAATAGTGGCATGGGACAGCATGGTAGCTAGGCATGGACACATGGCATAGCTGCCAAAAGAAGCAAAGAGGGCAAGCACAGCACTACTGGTAACACCACAAGAAAGGCTGATGGAGTAGGACAGGCTGAAGCAGGAAAGCAGCAGGGGAGCTGGTAAGGCTGGGAGATGCACAGGCTGGTGACAAAGGGAGAGCAAACAGGACACTGTGATAATCCAGTGTCACTAAAAAAGAGATGGGAGGACATGAAGGGCTTCATTGTGTGAATACAGGTCACAGAATCCCAGCATGGTGGGAGCTGGAAGGGACCTAACTGCTAGAGCAGGATGACCTAGAATAAATAACACAGGAACATGATTAGGCAGGTTTTGGATGCCTCCAGAGATGGTGACAACACAACCTCTCTGGGCAGCCTGCTCCAGTCCTCAAAGTGAAGATTTTTTCCCTTATGTGTACATGGAACCTCCTGTGTTCCAGATGAAGAAAGACAAAATGGTATGAGTGCAGCAGATGCAAGCAAGCTGAGGGGAAGATCTAAACACATGTGATGAGGCCATGGAAAGAAGAAATGAGAGGCAGAAATTCTTTTTGCCTTTGGCTGACATGAAAGTAAAGGTCAAATCCTTCCAGCTGATCTCCAGAGCTCCCTTCCAACTCCTGTAAAGAGGCTCTGCTGTCAGTGGTGGTGTTCATGCCTGTTAGCTCTCAGAAGTAGCATTCAGCAGGTGGAAACAGGAAGCTTGGTTATGAAACCTGCAGGAAAGACTCAAAGGACAATTGCTTTCCTTAGTGCTCTGGGATAACGCCTTGCAACACCCTCCTCACCCCATTGGTGCTGGCAGGACATCTCCATGGCTCATTTCCCAGAAGTCTTTTTCCTTCAGAATAAGCTGCTAGTTTCATCCTTCTGCAGGCTAAAGATGCTACCAGTAAACCCACCTTTTCACCTGCACTCTCACAGTTTACGAACCACGAGTCAGTCAGTGAAGTTTGCTCCTTTAAAAACCAGTTATGGTCCCGCAGGAATGTTCTGCGAGTGCGTGATGGTGTGGAGTAAGGGTGACACACTGTGTGGGCAGAGAGAAGTGCAGCCCCTCCCCTCCTTCCCAACTGGTTTTGAGAGATTTAGTCCTTTTCCCCCTGAAATCTGAGTCTGGGATGAGGCAAACCCAAAGAAGTCCCAGTAAAGATCTCCTTCGGACACTTCCTGTGAAATGGTCAAAGCCTCCCAGCTGAGCTTCTCCACACAGCATCACTGCTGATGCCTTCACACCAAGGGTTCTCCTCTTGGACTAAGCCAAGGGACAACAAATGTGAGGATGTCCCTGGGCTCTGCAGAAGAAGAGAAAGTTTTCTATGCCCTACCAACTGTTGCCACAAAACTATGACTAACAAGACACACAGAGCTTCAGGGCACTTGTACTGTTAGTTGCAGATATCAGTGCTGCATGGAGAAGTGGAGCAAGCCTGGCTTGAGAAGCTTAATGCTGAGAGGCAAAAAGATTAAGCAACAGTTTCGTGTTTTGGTTGTATTTTTCAAAACAAGCTGTGAGTTTAACCCTCTTCTGAAGAAAGTCCTACCTCCCACGCAACTGAAAAGGTTGAGGTGATTAGATCTTGATCCTAATTGCCAAGTGCCAGCAAGAGACTAAGACAAATACTTGTAACATGATGATAAGAGATAACAAGCAATGATAAGAGAGAGAAGCAGAGATAAGAAACACAGAAGTCAGTCTTCAGAGCCCACCTTGCTGGTTTTTTAAACCCTTCTTTTATCTACTGAAAGTTCTCACTATTGTCTCTTCTATCACTTAGAGTACAAAACCCCTGCAGGGACTTGTCATCCTTCCTGACGCCTGGAAGACAAAGAATCTCTGTACAAAAAGGCCTTGTGGCATTGCTGGGGATGTGAAGGCTTTTCAAAACAGAACTGCTGGGAGATAGCAGGTGCCTGGCCTCCAGGAAACACCAACTTGGGGGGTTCTAGCATCATTACACGGAGCAGAACTCACCTCCCATGGGGTACAAGCTTTGACGTACTGCAGCTTCAATCCTACAATCATTAAGATTCAAAAAGACCTCTAATATAAAGTCCAGCTTCTTAAGATCATCAAATTCAACATTCAGCCATCTTGCTTCCCAGGACCAGTCAGTCTCATCCACTACCATGGGAGGTAATGTTTCCTGGGAGGTGTTTAAAAGATGGAAAGATGTGGTGCTGAGGGACATGGTTTAGCACCAGACTTGGTAGAGTTACAGGATGGTTGGACTCAATGCTCTTAAAGATCTTTTCCAATCAAAACAATTCTGTGATTCTATGGTGAAATCCTTCTCCGCTGAACCCTGAAGCACATTCTCACCTTGTGAGTAAATCTAGTAACATGCCAGGATCAACTTGTTCAGGAGAACTAGGGTGCTCAAACAGCTGCTGTTACTGCAGAGCCTGGAGCAGAACTGTTACAAGGACTCTCTGTATTCAAGATATGTACTTAATCCAGTTTTATAGATGAGGAACAGAAACACAGAGAGACCAAGAGACTTTTCCAGGAACAAACAGGTTGGCTTTGGTGGAGGAGCAGGCTGAATCATGCTGTTGACCCAGCAGACAGTGCCCTCACAACTAGATCATTCCTCCATTCTAATGTTGGACATCTCACTGAGTTTAAGAGATCATTAATAGAGAAACTTGGAGAAGGAAGAGCACCAGGCTGGAAGGAAATAATCTGAGTTCATTTGGCATCATCTGACATACTCTTTATTCTGCCTCAGTGAGGCCAAAGCTGGAGTATATAGCTTTGATGCAGGGCTCCCCACTCTGAGAGGAACAGGAAATCACTGTAGAGTGTCCAGTGGAAGCTGCTGAGGGGCCTGGAGCATCTCTGGGAGGAACAAAGGTAGAGAGACCTGGGGCCGTTCAGCCTAGAGAAGAGCAGCCTCAAAGGGTATCTATCAATGCTCAGCAAGAGCTAGAGGGTGGGAGATGAAAGAGTATGGGGCCAGACTCTTCTCAGCAGTGGCCAGTGACAGGACAAGGGGCAGTGGGCACAGACTGGAACTCAGTAGGTTCCATCTGTCCAGAAGGAGAAACTTCTTTGGTGTGAGGGTGCTGAAGCTCTGGAGGAGGCTGCCCAGAAAGGCTGTGGAATCTCCTTCTCTGGGAGACTCCAAAACGACCTGGACAGTGTTATCCTGGGCAAGCTGCTGTGGGTGACTGCTTGAGCAGCAGGACTGGATGATCTCCAGAGGTCCCTTTCCACCCCACCCATGCTGGGATTATGGCATACAGGGGTAAAACACCGGAATGCTGTCACTTGAAACGACAAGGTTTTGTTGTTTATATTTGCTTACAGGAAACAGCATCCAAGGAAGTGTCTACTTTATCTCAGAAATTCAGAGCATGGAGTGTGCTGGAACAAGAGCCTGAGTAGAGCTCTGTGGCCAGGGCAGTAACTCCCAGGAGACAAAGGCAAGCCTGTTGTCTCCAGCTTCACACAGCCACTCAGACGTGCTGGTCCTGAGCGCTATTCCTGGCCTTGCGCTGGCTCACTCCATGACCTTGCTGAGCAAGACTCCTAGATCCAAGTCTGCCTGCCTGTAAAAGCCATCATGGTCTCCTAAGAGTGGATGCTACTTGAAGCACACATGATGAACAAATATGAAATATTTCTTCTGCCTTCCTTCAACACCCAACCCCCGGGGTGAGAAGGAACCAGACAAACAGATAAAACTACCCTGCCTTCCTCCCAGGAGCTGTCTGCACCTCCTGCCCTGTGCCAGTAGGTCTTGGTTTTGCTACAATCCACAGCTGCCCCAAGCCCTTCTACCATAAGGACACCTCCACAGCCTTGAGGTAGGTATGTATTTTAGAACCAGAGAATCATTTTGGCTAAGAGCAACTTAAAAGATTAAGTCCAGCACATAACCCAGCACTGCCAGGTCACCATTAAACCATGTCACTCAGCATCACTTCTCCGTGGCTTTGTATCCATTCCAGGAATTAGGACTCTACCACTGCCATGGACAGCCTGTTCCAGGCCTTGACAGCCCTCTTGCAGAAGAAATAGTTCCTGATGTCCAGCCTAAACCTCCTCCAGTGCAACTTGAGGCCACTTCCTCTTGTCCTATCACTTTTTACCTGGGAGACAGGACTGACTCCTATCTGGCATCAAATTGCTTTCAGGGAGTTGTAGAGAGTCATAAGGTCTCTGAGCCTCCTTTTCCCCAGGCTAAACAACCCGAGGTTCCACAGCTGCTCCTCATAAGACTTGTGCTCTAGGAAGCACGGTTATATTTACACTGTTCCTAGCCCACTCTGTCCTCTTCAGCATGACCCCTCATCCTTTCTAGGTGCTGCTGGCCTTGGTGAGAGGACACCAAAGCTGCTCCATGCTAGCTGGTGGAAGAGCTTTCTCCTAGAACAGCCAGGACAGGTTAGGGGTTTATGCTTTGAGATTCCAGCCTGATGGCTGCTGCTGACCCAGGCAAGAACAAGGTGTGAAGCTTAGATTTGTTGCTTGATGTGGGACAAAGCCACCTTCTGACAGGAAAAAAAAAACACAACAACCCCAAACAAAAGCCTGCATGGTAAACAGATCCTCCAGGCCATTGCGCTAATGCCACTCTCCTGCTAAAGGTGAAAGGATGTTTAGGGTCTTGTTTATTCATTGCTGGTTATGTTTCTCTATCTAGGTTGAGAGCCAAAACTCGTTAAAGCAGTGGGAATCTTCCTGTTCATTTCTATTCACATCCATTGGCTTTAGCTCAAGCTTTTATTCAGTCCCTCCTGGCTTGGACAATGGAGATCCGTGATGGCAGTGTCACTATCACTGTCTTTGTGCCACCACGTCTCGTTTCTAAAACCTTCAGCACAATGACCATTTGTCTCCAGCCACTGTGTCCTTTCAGATTTCAGAAATGAGTAAGTCCATGGAAGAAACATTTCTTTTGGCTCTGTGCTGGCTGAAAGCTCATTTGCAGGCATCTTCATTTTGGTAGACAATGTCTCTTTGATTCTCTCTATCATCTCAGCAACCAGCCTGCTATTTTTGCCTCCCAGGCTTGGCTGCACTGAGGCATGCAGCTCGTTCTGGTTTACTTCGGAGCTAGTATAACCAGGGACAATCTCAACTGGGACAAGAAACATTTACTCGTGAAATCTAACAGCGCTGAGCACGTTTGTGGTGTGTGTGCAAGGGGAAGGAAAAAACAGCACCATGATTAACGACCTCCGCATGGCTGCAAGACCATGGCGAGCTCTCCAGCTGACGGCTGGGCTGCCTAGCTTTGCTGGACAGCCTTCCTGGCAAGTGGGATGTCTGAGGCTGGCCTGGCTTCTCCAAAGTGGTCTTCCAGGTCAGTGCTGAAGGGAACATCTTGCATCATTCCAGATGCTGCTCTATAGTTACTGCAATTGCTAAGACGTAGCAAATGGGGTGAGAAAAGAGGCCAGTACGAGCTGATGTAAAACTCACTGCAGTTTTCATGAGGGATTGTGGAATGGTTAGGGTTGGAAGGGACCTTTAAAGGCCATCTAGTCTACATGTAGCCCATACCTGGGGCTAAACTACAGCACCTGGTCTGTCAGCTCCATGATCCCTCCCCAGCAGAGAAGGGAAACTGAGGGAAAAGAGAAAAGACCCACAGATTGAAATTAAAACAGAGTTAATAAAATAAATTAATATCAATGTCAAGAGAAAGTAAATAAAATTATACTCAGCCCAGCAAATGTAGAACAAGCACACCAGGAAGGCAGTCCTCAACAGCAGGAGAAGAAAGAGCAGAATCTCAACCAGAAAGCTCTAGCAGTAAATCCTCTCCCTTCAGCAAGCCTACCCCTTTTCATTGAGTGTGATACCGATGGTGGGGATACACCTGAAGCCAACTCAGCTCAGCTGTCCTGGCTGACTCAGAGCTGCTGATGACCTGCAACTCATGGCTGGCCTGGGACTCTGTTACACCAAACCAAGGACACAGTCCAACTACCCTGCAGAGAGCAGGGACATCTCCAGCAAAACCAGTATAAGGAGGAGAAGGCTAGAGTGGGGTCTAGATTTTACAGCATAGCTTTTAAAAGTCTCTGGACAAGGCAGAGGTGCATGTCAAGACTGAAGTGATAAACTACCATGTTAGAAAGCTCACAGTAGAAGATTCCAGCCTTGTGCTGTGGGCTGAATTAACCCTAACACTGTTCTGATGGATCTGGCTAGTGTCCTGATTAACGTGAGTGCTCTGGAGTCACCAACCTTTCTCTATCTCATGGTTTATCTCTGGTTTTTTGTTGTTGGTTTGGTTGGTTTGTTTTTGTTGGTTTGTTTGTTTGTCCTCTAAGGCTTCTCTCCCTCCACTCCAGCTGTTGGATCAGTTCTAACTGGTGATCATGCCTTGGAGATGTGAGCAGAAACCTCCAGCATAAAGGGAAGGTCTGCAGAGTAGCATGGATGTGAACTATGTTACTCGTTCTCAGTCTCAGTGTGAAGAAAATCCTGCTTCATCCTCAGAGAGAAGGAGTAAAGAGGGAATTAGAATCCGAAGGAAAATAAATAAAAGGAGCACTTTTGGTCGCTCACTCTGAGACCTGCAACTGGATGAAACCCATTTTTTCCTCACACTTTGAAGTTCATATCCTGGCAAAGGAAAACTTTTCACATGCAATCTGGCCTCTGACTGAGGAAGGTCACTGCAGGGAGAAGGTCTGGATGAAGGTATCTCAAAGAGATGAAATATTTTTCTTACCTCAAATGCTGTGTATGGATGAAACCTGGCTCTGAACTCCTGAGGTGGATATCTTTGTCTCTCTGCCACAGACTCTAGCAGAACAAAACAGTGATCGAACCTCATGCCTGTCTCCTTTTGTTGATGGCCATTTATTTTCCTTAACTTTTCTCTTGTTTTGCACTCTTGGCTCAGATATATGCCTACTGCTCCAAACCAGTTCATTCTTCCTGAGAACTCTATGAGCCCAAGATCATATTTATAAGCTGTAAGGATCTCCCCAGGCAGCCTCAGTTATAAAGCATTTGAGTCAAAGAGCTATGAGGAGATGCTCAAAAACAGTCTCAGAGAGGAAACACAAAGAGATGAAACATAACACATTTCCTTCAAGTTAAAGTTTAAAACAACAGACTGCAGTTTAAAGAGCCCTGTAACGGGAGGTAATATTTTTTAGCTTTTACTCTTCCATGATTTGCCATTGGAATGGACTGCCCAGAGAGGTGGTGGAGGCACAGTTCCTGGAGGTGTTCAAGAAAAGACTGGATGAGGCACTTAGTGCCATGGTCTAATTGAATGGCTAGGGCTGGGTGCTAGGTTGGACTGGATGATCTTGGAGGTCTCTTCCAACCTGGCTGATTCTATGATTCTATGTTTTCAGCAAAAGGATGAAACCTTCAGCTTTCTTCTGGGGTCTGAATGTATGTTGAAGAGATTCTTCAGATAGATCTTCATGGTTTTGCACCAGTGCTGGGATAAGATGGGACTGGGATGATTCTTTGCTTTGTTTTGCCTTCTTATGTTAAAAAATGAAGTTGCCCAGAGTCCTTGTCAAGGACTTCCTGTCCTCAGAGGAGGGATATTACTCATCAGAAAGGTGCCTGTGGCTCTGCTGGCCCCATATCTCTTGCTATTTGACTTCCAGTGGCCTATGTACTACTATAGGAACAAAGCTGTGGAGGAAATGTTTTTTTTTCCTAGCTAGAGAAGCATTTTGTTCTGATTCTGTGTTTGAGCCAAACAGAGATTCATTGAGGTTTCTTTTTCTTTCTGTTATTTTCCAAACAAAGGAATCAGTAAGTAAACCTGTCTGCAAGAAAATGAATGAAACAGCCAGAGGACCTTTGAACAGGAGACTCTTGTGTGCAAGAGCACAGTCTTCTCACCTAATTCAGGCAAATGTCTTGAAACCAGACCTTGCACACCTAGGAGATCACCAAGCTGCAGGCAAGGCTGTCAGTGCTTTCATTCCTTAGAAACTGCATCCCCAGCAGAAGCAATTCCAAATTGAGATATTCCTCATCAGAAGTTAGTCCCACTAAGACTTCCCCCTGAAGGTTTCTGATTTGATAACAAGCCATTTTCCAAGGAAAAATACTCCCATCAAAATGTTCCCCACTCTGGTCGCTCTCAGATACCAAAGTTCACTTGCCTTTTGATTCCCAGGAGACTAGAGGACATGTCTGCAGAGAAAGGCTGACCAAAGTGTGGAGAAGGACACAGCTCCTCTCAGCATTAAGGCAGCTACTGTTGTGGTAATATGCATCCAGTTCTGAGCTACCCAATCAAAAGAGGCAGAGAACTACTGGAGAGAGTCCAGTGGAGGTTGCAAAGATGCTGAGAGACCTGAAGAATCTCTGTGAGAAGGAAAGGCTGAGAGATCTGGGACTGATGAGCCTGGAGAAGAGCAGCCTGAGAGATCTTCTCAATACTCAGCAAGAGTTAAAGGGTGGGGGACAAGAGGATGGGACCAGACTCATCTCAGTGGTTCTCAGTGACAGGACAACAGGCAATGGGCACAAACTGGAACACAGGAGGTTTCAGCTGAAATCCCAGATTCCAAACACTCACTCCCAAAGGTGACTCTGCTTTAGCAGAAGGATTGGACTGGATGATCTGCAGAGGTACATTTCCACCCTGGCCGTGCTGTTATTCTGTAATTATTCCCAGCTCTGATATCATCCTCTACCAAGTTGATAAAAGGGAAGAATTCCTATATCCCTCTATGCTAGGCCAATTCCATAAAGGATGAAAGATATCCAAAGGATGACCAGGCCAGTTGTGCAGTCTTGCTCTAGTTAGCGCAGATCTCACAGGCTACACTGCCTTGATCCTACAGGACATGTAGTGCTCGTGATACACCAGGCCACTGGTTAGTGCTTTCCATCCCAGTTCTCTAGTATTTCCACCAGACACAGTGATCTTCACTTCCTTGTTGTTATTATTTTATTTAGTTATTAGGGAAAAAAAGTCTGTACTGAAAGAACAGTCAGGAATTGGGACAGGTTGCCCAGGGAGGTGGTGGAGTCACCATCCCTGGAGGTGTTCAAAACCATATGAACATGGCACTTCAGGATATGGTTTAACAGTCACGGTCACGTGGTGTTGATGGCTGAACTTGATGACCTTAGAGGTCTTTTCCAACTCAAACAATTCCACGATTCTGTGCTGATGCAACTGACAGGTACCTTTGCAAAGCTAAAAGAATCTCAATAGGAAGTGAAGCAACCTTTTCTAGCCCTACTTCAATTCCCATTAGTATTGGGAGGCTAAGATATTGGTTAAAGTTCACAAGCAGCTTTGAGTTCCTCAGATGGAATAACTGTCACAGCAAACAAGTTGTACTGCTAGGAAGAGGTTCTAGTCCACTTAGCAAATTGCTTTGCCCATCTGTACCAATGGAACATTCTTCTGAGCTAAAGTAGTCTGCCATGCTTTAGAAACACTGAAGGGGTTTGTTACAGGCATGAGGAGTTGCTCAAGAAACATGTCAAATTTACAACTGTAGTTTTGACTCTTCTTATTCTAAGGGAAGAAATAAAGATCTAAAAATAGCTCCCAGAACCTTTTGGCCAGGTTCTTCCACTCAATGCATGGAATCATAGAGTGGCTTGAATTGGGACTGTAAAGATGACCCAGCTCCAATCCCTCTGCCATGGGCAGGGACATCTCCCACTAAACCAGGTCGCTCAAAGCCTCATGCAGACTGGTCTTAAACACTTTCAGGGATGAAACATCCACATGTCCTCTGGGCAACCTGTTCCAGTGTTCCACCACCATCACAGCAGAGAACTTCCTCCTCATGTCCAATCTAAATCTAGCCTGCACTAGTCTAAGGAGCTCCTGCTCCTTGTGAAACCACACACCCTAAGCGTTTAATCTCAGTTAAAGATCAATTAAGTTCATCAACAGATAAAAGATTTTCAGGGGCATCACACAAGATCTGCTAGCAGCTGGTGAGTAACCTCCAACAGACTCTTAAACACCTCCCTGGAAATCAAACCTAAACCACGGCTCATGGAATCATAGAATGGTTTTGGTTGGGAGAGAGTTTTAAGATCATCGAGTCCAATCACTTTATACTGTAGTTACATTTTTCACTCTTCGGTTAAGCCCTCTATAAGTTTGGTATTTACTATTACCCATAACTAGTTAGATATCCATTACTACTCATCTGGGGCAAGTTATATGTTCTAAAAATGATTTTAGGCATAGAAAATGGATTTGTCATGCTAAGAATGATCTAGGTATTGAGATGAAAATTAGCATTACCTGCTGACATCACATGATGTTCCTGGCTTAACATTGCTCATGAGAAAGGATGCTTCTTGTTCATGAAGCTGGAAATATTTGAGGCCATGCTATGTTCTATGTATTGGTGGAGTTTGGGACATTTCTACACCAGGTATCAATTCTAATTTTCTCAAGGACCCATTTTCCTTGCAGGATAACACATAGAGTCATAGTATCATGGAATCACAGAATCATAAAACCATAGTATGATTTGTGTTGGAGTGGGTCCTGAAGACCATCTGGTTCCAAACCTTTGCCATGGGCAGGGATACTTCCTGCAAGACCAGGTTGCTCAAGATACCATCCAATCTGGCTTTGAATATGGATGTAGAGGTACCAGAACCATACCTATATGCTCTTGTGCATTTTAACATTACATGCGTTAGGATTTTAGAAGTACAGTAAAAATAGGCATGAGAGTGGTGAAACAGTGGAACACGTTTCCCAGAGATGTGGTTGAGACTCCATCCCTGGAGAAATTCAAGGTCAGACTCAAGAGGGCCCTGAGCAACTTCATGTAGTTGGAGATATCACTGCTGACTGCAGGGCAGTTGGACTAGATGACCTTTGAGGAGCTTTCCCTACTCTGTCCTTACCAGTAGTTTACGCATGTCGTTTAGGTTGGACATTAGGCACAATTTCCTTACTGCAAGGGTGGTCAGGCATTGGAACAGGCTGCCCCGGGAGGTGGTGGAGTCCCTATCCCTGTAGATGTAGACATGACACTCTGGAACATGTTTTGATAGCTGTGGTTAGGTCAATGGTTGGACTTGACTTCCGAGTGAAACAATTCCCTGAATCTCCGTTTCTCTGAAAGCCATAGAGCTCAGATGTGCATTGCAAAGCACACAACAGCTCCCTCCCCAGAAAGCCATAGAGCTCAGATGTGCGTTGCAAAGCACACAACAACTCCCTCCTCAGAAAGCCATAGAGCTCAGATGCACATTGCAAAGCATAGAACAGCTCCCTCCCCAGAAGCTGAATTTCCAGAAGTGTCCCTTAAATGCACTGGGACATCTCCCAGGACCCCTGGCACTGGCTAAGCACAATTTCTAACCCAGGCTATGCTACCTCTGTGGCTGAAGAATCCCGGGAAAAATATGTGAAGGAGTAAGGGGAAGCATCTGCAACTCCTGTGGCCAAACCAAGTTGTTCCCCCCTGCTGAAATCCTTCCTGGTATTGTGAGAGCAAAGAGACAGGGTAGGAGGAAGCCTCAATGCGTGGGTGGATGTCACCACCCCAGTGCATGGAGATAGTGCCCGGGTGGCACGGGAGCAGCTGCAACGAGAAGCTCACGAGAGATGGGGCAGGCAGCAGTGCTGTGTCAATAACGACACCAGGAGGGCTGCCTGAAATGTCCTCTTCCCCCAAAAAGCCACTTTTTCTGGCTCCTAAGAGTGAGGGATGCTCAGAGGTGGCTGCTGCAAGAGGGAGGCAGTGTGGCAGGAGGTGACATTCCAGTGGGATACCCTGAGTGGCACTGGGAAAATCCCAGACTGCCCCATAACGGGGAGGTGGGAGAGAGACATTTTCTCCTAGAAGAGAACTTGCTTCTCAGAGCTTGCCCCCCTGCTCTGGAGCCCTCAGAATCCCCTAGCTGGGAGGGCGATTCTGACACCCTTGCCACCCTTCTGCCTTTGGGGGAAGCTGGGATAGGACTGAGGGAAGATGTTGCCACCTGATGCTCCCCGAGTTCTGGGAAGCAGCAGGGGACAAGTGGGAGCCTTCCTCTGCCCCATCTCAGGCAGCGGCAGCAGGAAATGCAGGAGCTGCGAGCAGTGACAGGGAGGGAGCGAGCGCTGAGGTCCCTTTGCCTCGCCTGGTGACGTCTCTCCTTCCTCCTCTTTTTTTTCCTCTGTCCCTATAAAGAATCTCAGGCTCGCATCAAACTTCCCAGCGAAAGCAAACCAAACCCAGAGGGGTGGGAGGAAAGAGAGAGGTTCAAAACACACCTACAGCAGGCACTGGCCATGTCCAAGCCGGCTGCCTGCCCTGGGTACCGTGGGGTAAAGCCAGGCAGGTAGCCAAACCGGGAGAACTGGGAGCTCCCTCTCGTCCCGCCTTGGAAAACTCGCTCAAGTTGGAGAGATTTTCTCAATCTCTGCGGCACCTGCAACTCCCTGGATAAATACATCTGAGAGGAGGCTTTTTCATTCCAGCCACCTCATCCCAAGCTCCCGGCAAAGAACTGCAGCGACTCGCTGGTGTGCAGGGAACTCTTTCGGACAAACTTTTCGGGTCTATTGCTCCGCTTTTTAACCCTTTTTTGAGTTACTCTGCAGCACCCAGGCGGGCTGGGAAACTTCAGGCAGAGTCACATCCAATTCCCCCAGGAATTACAAAGGCAGAGAAGGGGAACTGAAGAATAATCGTGAAAAGAGGGGGGGGGGGGCAAGAGTTTAAGAAGGAAGAAAGGAGGGGGGAAATACTTCAGAAGGAAGACAAGAAGAAAAACTACATCTGCAGCCCAAGGATGAAGCAGTGAGTGGGAAGAACAACTTAACTGGGATCAACAAGTGGGAATTTCTGCACTTCTCTGCCCAGCCCTGCAAGCTTTTCAGAAACTTGCTGCTGGAAAAAGGAAAACTTTATTCCTGCTGTTTCCTTTGGACTGCTGCTGCGTTTCACAAGGGATTTTTTTAGGAGGAATTGGAGATGCTCCCCAAGCTCAGCACAACCCTGGCTCTCTGTGTCCTTCAGGGGCTGCTCCTGATGCACGGTAAGATGCGATCCTCCGGTGCTCCCTACGGAATGGGGCTGCTCAAGCAGCGGGGGTGGGACACGGAGAGCCGCCGAGGCTCCCATGGAGCTCCTGCACCTCTCCGTATCCCACCCGTTCCCCCACCAACTCAAGGTGCTCCACGAGGTGCAAATCCTAATTTTCACTGATTAATGGGATTTAGAAGAGTTTGGTGTTTTTTTTTCCGTGATGTTCATTCATGACACTGTGGATTGTGTAGGGGACACAGGCTGCTACTGACACAGGAATTCCTTGTGACAGTAGTGCTGGGGATTTTATTTCATTATTTCTTTTAATACTGAATGTATTTCACAGCTCAAACTTTAGTGTCTGGATGATCTTAGAGGTATTTTCCAGCCTGAATGATGCCATGATTTTATGATAATCTTTTCGTAGTTTAATATGAAAACTTACAGAAACTCTGTGAAGCATCCCTGTCCTCATTACTTTTTCATTCACTCAAGGATTTAATGTATTCATAGACTGGTTTGAGTGGGAAGGGACATTAAAGACTTTCCTAGTCCAACCCCTCTGCAGTCAGCAGGGACATCTGCAACTACAACAGGTTGCTCAGATCCACAACCAACCTCATCTGCAATGGTTCCAGGGACAGGCATCTCCCACTTCTCTGGGCAACCTGGGACAGGGTCTCAGCACCCACAGGGGCAAACATTCCTCCATTCTCTCCAGTCTGAATCTCCCTCTTTTAGTTCAAACCATCACCCCTCATCCTGTCACTACAGGCCCTGCTCAAGTCTGTCCCCAACTTTCTAATTGGCTCCTTGAAGTCCTGAAAGGTCACCAGAAGGTCTCCCCAGAGCCTTTTCTTCTCTGGGCTGAACAACTTCAACTCTCTCAGCCTGGCCTCACAGCAGAGGGCTTCCAGCCCTCCCATCATTGCTGTGGCCTCCTCTGGTCCCATTCCAATAGGCCCCTGTCTCTGCTGTGCTGAGGACTCCAGAGCTGGCCCCAGAACTGCAGGTGGTGTCCCACCAATGAGAAAGGAACTTATTCACAATCACTAGCCCCACTGAATTTCACATACTCACTCCAGCACCTTCCCCACAGGTACCTACAGAACAAACATCTCAGCCCAAAACTGTGCTCCAAAGGGCTTTTCCAGCCGTTCCCCAAAACACTGAAGCCGCAAAGCCTGCAGGTAGAACAGAGCTCTCCCACCACCATAGAAGCCCTTGGGACCTGCAGGAGTGCCTAGGGTAACCCTAGAGAAGGCACCACACTGAACAACAATACCTACCCCACACTGGACACCAGTACCCACACCTTGAGCTGCACCTGGTGCAGCATCGGAAGCTCAGCAGCTCTGGGAGCGTTCCCATAACATGTTCCACATGGCTGACACGTGTGTGAGCAGCCAGCTGCCTGCTGCAGGAGCTCCAGTGTGTGAGTAGGCAAGAAAAGTTGCCTGTAGAAGGCATATTTATCAGAAATCCAACAGGAATTTCACAAAGGCATAAATCACCCCAGACTTCCATGGATCAGAGGGACATAACAAGTATTTGGCAGAAGGGAGAAAGAGAATTCACTTCATCCAGTATGAATTTTATCCAGGCTGGAGTGGAGCATATTGTGCAATTCAAGGCCAGTTGTTACTTAGGAGGTTACTTAGGAGCTTGGCTAGAGATGCTACCTGCATTTAGGGACTGACTTGGATCCTCACTTACCAGGTCACTCTCCTAATAATTTGTGTCCTAATAACTTCGGAACGTGGTCCAGATTCAGTTTCCCAGCAGTGAAGGCACAGAGAAGGCAGTGTCTCCATCCTGTGACAAAGAAGGGAAGGCAGGCACATCACAAATTGTCCCTGAAGGCAAAGGCTGCTGATGGATTTGGAAGCAGCATTATGGATGTCAGACCTTTGTCCATCATTAAGAAAAGATAATATGTTCACACAGTCTCTGTGTGCCCTAATTAGGCTGGAAGCCAAACTGAAACAGGGCCAGGAAGCTAGAGGATTCTGGATAGTGATGATGCTATTGAGGTATTAACTCCTCAGACACCTTCCCTTCAAAGATCATCTCCAGCAAAGAATCCAATGACTCTTTGTATGACCTCCCAAAGCTCAAGAGGTATTTGCAGGCTGTGGGTTCAACCTTCTCAGGGATCTTTGTGATCAACATCAGGCAGAGTTGTGCTAAAGAGGCTGACTGAGTCAAACCCAAACAATTCTATCTCCAATGCAGACAGATCTCACAACTATGAAAGATATCTGGTACCTGAGGTGCAGAGTGAGGGCAGAGCAGCCGAGGGACACTTTTCTAGTTAGGAATTCTCAGGTGCCCAAGTGCTTTCATTCATACCTAACTCTAGCAAAAGAGTCTGAGTTTTCTTTCCTTCTCTGGTAGTATCTGGGAGCTGTGTCCTTACCTTCTGCATGTTGGCCAAGGCTGGTGTGGATGCCAGAGAAAGGAAGTTAACTATAATCATGTAGTAGTCAATCCAGACCAAATGTTGGTCTCCTTTAGAGAACTCCTCACTCATGTGGTGCTTTCAGACCTTAGGGGTGTTTAGCAGGGTGCAGAGACCAGGCAAACATCATCCTAATAATTTCCTGCCTTATTATAAACCTCAGCTTGAACAGGTTTTGGTCAGACATTGGAAGAGGCTGCTCAGGGAGGTGCTCGAGTCACCGTCCTGGGAGGTGTTCATGTGTGGACATGGCACTTTGGGCCATGGTGGAGCTGAGTTGATGGTTGGACCTAAGTGGTCCTACTTAGGGGTCTTTTCCAACTCAAACAATTCTGTGATTCTATATTTTATGTGCCTCTAAATTTCCTAAGACAGTTCTATGAGTATCATTAAACTTCCACTTTCTGTTTGCTTATGACACAGCTTATGTTCAGCTCCTCAGAGTACTCCTCAGAGTCTGTCTGCACAGACCTTCTGATGTAGCAATTATTATGCAGATGCCAACAGCTGGCACGTGTTTTAGGTACAGAGTGAGT
Organism: Pogoniulus pusillus; assembly: GCF_015220805.1. Taxonomy (NCBI): domain Eukaryota; kingdom Metazoa; phylum Chordata; class Aves; order Piciformes; family Lybiidae; genus Pogoniulus; species Pogoniulus pusillus. The sequence continues at coordinate 12,663,832 of NC_087282.1, forward strand.
TGGTTAAAAACAACCTTTTAAAAAACAATCTGTAAAGAGCTTTTTACACTCTCCACATTGCCCATAAAAAATTTAGTGTCTTTTCTCCTCCTGACATTATCATCAGAAAGGTTTTAAGACAGGAGTGATGCAAATAACTTTGCAGGCATTGGAATAAACTCAACGATTTCACTGGAAAACTAACAAGATTCAAGAGTAAAGATCAGGTCCTGGCTGATTGCTGTGAAATTAAATCAGGTTTGAAAGAGATTTTTTTTTGCTTCATTTTGCAACCTACAAATAGAATACACCAGGATGGACACTTTAGCTTCATACCATTAATTTCAATTACACCAAGTAGTAGTAGATAAGTGCAGAGCTTCATGAGCTTAAACTCCTCCTGGTTTGCTGAACTGGAAGCTCAGTGCTTGTAGCTGCAGGCTCAACCATAGAACCATGGAATTGTTTTGGTTGGAAGAGACCTCTAAGATAATCAAGTCCAACCATTGAGCCAGCACTGCCAGGTCACTGCTAAACCATGTCCCTCAGCATCACATCTCCACAGCTTTGAAAACCCTCCAGGGATGGGGACTCCACCACTGCACTGGGCAGCCTGGGCCAGGCCTTGACAACCCTTTGGGGAAATAAATTGTTCCTCACGCTCAACCTAAACCTCCTCTGGTGCAACTTCAGGCTTTTGTCCTGTCACTTGCTTCTTGGGAGAAGAGACTGACCCCTAGCTGGCTCCAGCCTCCTTTCAGGGAGCTATAGAGAGCCAGAAGCCTCCTTTTCTTGAGGCTGAACAACCTCAGTTCCCTCAGCTGCTCCTCACTAGCTTTGTTGCCCTTCTCTGGACCTGCTCCAGCCCCTCAAGGTCCTTCTTGGAGTGGCCCAAAACTGAACAAAGTTGCACACTCCTGCAAAGTTCTAAGCATTCAGGGTATGGTTTTGTCTTTCTCTGAGGCAGTCAGTGCTGGAAAGCTGAGGCCCGGGTAGCTGACAAGATGGGCTGTGGATCAGTTCTAGCAAACCAAAAATGTGTCTCTTAATTGCTGTTCTTCCTAAACATTTGCTTTACTGTGGGAAAATGTTATAAAAAGCAGAGAAGGCTTTTTTTAAGATTGTGATATATGAGCCTCCTGCCTGAAGCTGCCACATTCAAACCCAACTGGAAATCTCTTTACACTAATTCATCCATTTAAGGCAAGGAAAAAAATGTCAAGTATTTCTGAGTGCTCCCTTCTGAAAAACAGCATCCTACCCAAAAGAACACAAACCAGGCTGGTTGCTGAAGGTTGTTGGTGTAAGAACTTACAGTATTCTGAGCGGTATTTATCTCTCTGCATTTCCCCCTTGGTCTGCTGATAGGTATCAACCCAAACAAGAGCAATGAGGTTCATTTGAGTTATCTCTGGCATTTCGTGCATCCTCTGAGATGTTCAGGCAATGATGAAATATTTGCACTGAGGAATAGCTTGGACTACTTTAGTTTGACGTAATAGCTCAGGTTGGGCTGAATATATGATATTTATACTGCCAGTAGGTTTTTACCTGTGTTAGCAGGGAGCTTGGACTAGATGATCTCCAAAGGTCCTTTCCAACCCCTACCCTTCCATGGATCTATGATTCTCTTATTCTTTGATTCTGTGATTCTCTGATTAATTGATTCTCTGATTCGATTTCCTTTTTGATTCTTCGATTCTTTGATTCTCAAAATGTATGAACAAAGGCAAAATGTTTCCAACCACAACAGAATCCTTAGGCTCAGCCAGTGGTGGGTGATTTGTGGTTTTCCTAAGTTTTCCTCCCAGATCACCAGCACAGTTTGAAGGAGGGTGAAGATCTGCCCTTTGCCATATATATGGAGAGATAAAACTCATCTTTTGCTTCCAAAGACACTTGCAAAGTGTTTGCAGCAAAGGGTCACTTGAGCACCAGTAAAGGACAGGAGGAACAAAGCAGCTGCTTCCAGTTTACATTGCAAAACAGCTTTGGGGGCAGCAACAGCCACCTGCATTTTTTAAAGCTACACAGGAAATTTCCAAGAGGCAGTGTCTGACTTTCAAAGTGATCATGAGGAGGACACCCAAGCACAGCCCTGCTAAACTTCCCATGCTTAGTTTGATGTTTCCTCTGATCAGCCTTGCTCCACCTCTCCATTTTTTTTTCTCTAAACCAGTGCAATGTCACTGGGATGGGAATTGCAAGTGGAAGTAATTAGAGGATGTTTGGAATATCTAACCAAAACCGAGGAACAAAATAGATCTGTGCCAAGTGTTTTCCTTCAGAAAGCAACTCAGATGACTGACAGCACATGAAGGCTTCTGAGTGCTGATCAAGACATTCCTGTTCCTCTAGTCCTCACCTTAAGGCAGGACATCTAACTGTACTAACTGACCAAAAAATAACTGGCTACCTAAATAAGATGTAGTGAAATGTGTGTAAAGGAGAACTGAGCTTCTCATCGAGTTAGGCACCTCTTTAATTTTTAGGGCCATGGAGAAAACAATAGAAGCTGCCAAAACCAAGCAGCCAAGGTAATTATCTGGAAATGGCATTTAACAGAAGCATCTGCTTGAAGCTTGTCCCAGGGAGCAGAACTTCACCAGCAATGAGTATGCAATCATCAGAAGCAAAGCAAGATTAGAACAAATTGTGTGATGCAAGGTTTTCTCTCAGAGATGTGTCCATGAGCCACTTCCCCACATGAGGAAGAAGGAAGGTTCGGAGGAGGTAGGGACTCTGATCTCACGAGGCTCTGGTGAGCAGAACTGATGGACACCCATCTGGTACAAATCACAGCCCATTCGAAACTGAGTATTAAGATGAATTTGGAGCTAAGGCAGCAAATCCTATGGTTGCCTTTACAAGCTGGTCATAACTCTGCCACTCACCACTAATTAAGAAATTAGAAGAATCTCTTGGACCTTCTTAGAGCTGAATCTGGTGTGATGATGCTTTTCTATGCTGTAGCTGAGTCAGGCTTGCAGCACACACAGCCATCGCTGGCATCACACTGTATGCACCCAAGTGACTGCCCCGGCTCTGTGAGCTCAAAGGCTTTGGAAATGTAAGCAGTGAGATCACATATTAAGGGCAGCTGAGCTACCACTCTGTGCAAATGTTGTTGACTTGTGTTTGACTGTTACTAACAGTGTAATAGAGCTATGCACTCTGGTAGAGAGTCAGGAAGTCTGTGGATTGCTTTGTGATAGGCAGTGAGTAAATCTGTGGATTGCTTTGTGCTGGGCAATGAGTGAATCTGTAAACTGCTTTCTGATGGATACTCAGTAAACGTTTAGACTGCTTTTCAGGCAGTCCAATACCCACATCTCCAAGCAGTTGGATTAGTTTGTCTTTACAGCACATGTTTTGCGTCCTCACTACATCCTGCATCCCTTCTTCTTTCTCCCCCTCCCCTTTCCTGGATGTCTCCTAAACTCCCCTCAGGGCTCAGGATTCCTTGAATTTTTACATTAGAAAAAGCCAAGAGGAATTTCTCAGCCTTCCCATAACAGGAGGCTGCACAGACTCTCTTCCCTGTAGCAAAATTAGTTTTGCCTTTAAAACTCTGCTTGGCACAGAGATTTTAGCAAACCAAGGTGGGATTGCCCTGGACCTGCAGCTGAACCTCTTGTTTACTGCAGCCTGATGCATGAAGTCTTCTTGCTGTAAGGAATTTTACAACAAGACATTTTTCCAAGCTTCCCCTCAAAAAAATCTAGAAGTACAGAAGAAATTTCCTTCATGCCCTGCAGGGAATGGCAAAAGCATTAGGGTTTAGCATTAGATTTTAATATTCACCCAAAATCCTAAACTCAGGCTCAGAATGTAAAGGAAATATAGGGACCAGCCTTCTATTTTCAGACCACTTGCCTTTGTCTTCTGCATTTCCACATAGGTTTCCTTAGATCTTCCTGTGTTTTTCTGAACTGTGGGAACATGATTGCCAAGGAAGTGGAGAGGGGAGTTTTCAGCCCTGCTGGGATTGTTCTTGATTTAAGGGTCAAGGAAGCTTGACCTCGTCATTACCTGTTCCATTTTTTTTTCACAAGATCACCACAGATCTAAACCACCTCAGCCAAAATATTTGCTTCCTTAGAGCCCATGGCTCAGAACATGCACACCTTGAATTCTTCCTTACAGATACTCCAAGGTCAGTGGTCAGGAAAAGCACCAACCACCATGGGGCTACTTTGCCTGTTCCTCTCTAGCTATGAGTAAAAAGGGATTGCTTACAGGGATACTCCACACAAACACTCAGCAGCTCTTCTGTACAGTGTTCATCCTGTTTGCTCTTAACTCACAGCTTACTAACTCTAATCAATGCTGAACGCAATGATTTAGAAGCTAAAGAAGTTTCCTCCCTGTCCCTAGAAGCCTGCAGCAGGTAATGTGAGCAAAACCCCATTTCTCATCCTCAAATCCCTCATAGCTACTATGAAGGCCTCATTTTGGACCTTTGTAGCTATAGGAAACAGCCCTGAAAGCTGACATCAAGCCTGGACTTTCTCAGCTTTTATGCTGGCTTGTGCAGGTGTTGGTGCTTCAGACTCTCAGTGCACAGATGCCTTCTCCACGAGCTATAAAACATGTTTTTCTCTTCTGCTTCTTCACTTTTTCTTCTAGCTGCCCTAACCCGGCTCCCTAGGGGGCTGTAACATGCCCACACAGTAGCATTTGGAAGCCCTTCTTGAGGGCAATCCTAATCACAATGTGCCTTCATACAGGAAATGGCTGTTGGAAGAGATTGCCCAGAACTCCAACAGGAAGGCTGTGTTTGAAAGGAGGGAAGTAAAGCACTGGGGATTATCAGTAGCAAACCTCAAGGTTTCTGTCTTTCACTGCAACCAAATGAATCACACAGGTGCTGGGTTATCCAGCACTGGGGCACTGGGTATAGCCCCCACCTCCGCTGATGGAAGGGCTCCCATTCCATTCACTGCTGCTTTGGAATTATCACAGAGCCATGGAATGGTTTGGCTGGAAAGAGACCTTTAAAGCTCATCTATTCCAATTCCCCTGCAGTCAGCAGGGACATCTGCAACTACAGCAGGTTGCTCACAGCCCCAAACAACCTGACTTGCAGTGGTTCCAGGAATGGGGCATCTCCCACCTCGCTGGGCAAGCTGAAACAGGGTCTCAGCACCCTAAGGGTCAAACATTTCTCCCATCTCTCTGGTGTGAATCTCTCTGGTTTAGTTCAAACTATCACCCCTTGTCCTGTCACAACAGGCCATGATAAAGAAGTGTATTTTCAGCTTTTGGTCCACTCCTCAAAGTACAATTACTTAATTAACACTATAATTGATACTTTTTGATTGCAGGTACTACTTTGCCCCTTATTCAGTGAGGAATATCAGAAGAAATAATATGGCAGTGGCCAAGAGCAAAGAGAAATGCTTTTCCCAGATCTCCTTCTGGATGTATAGGAGGCAAGGAGAGTAAGCAAGGCAGCTGTAATAGCATGTCACAGCAGGATGGAGCCAAATAGTACATTTCACCAGAGAAAAGGGTTTTGTGCTGATACAATCACACAATCATAGAATCAGTCCAGTGGAGGCTGCAAAGATGCTGAGGGGCTTGGAGCATCTCTGTGAGCCCTGGGCCTGTTGAGCCTGGAGAAGAGCAGCCCCAGAGGAGATCTGATCAATGTTCAGCAAGAGCTAAAGGGTGGGGGGCAAGAGAATGGGGCTAGATTCTTTTCAGTGGTGCTCAGTGACAGGACAAGAGGCAATGGGCACAAAGAGGAACCCAGGAGGAGAAACCTCTTTGCTGTGAGAGTGCTGGAGCTCTGGAGCTGGCTGCCCAGAGAGGTTGTGGAGTCTCCTTTTCTGGAGAGCTTCCAAACCCACCTGGACATTGTGATCCTGGGCAAGCTGCTGTGGGTGACCCTATTTTAGCAGGAGGGTTGGACTGCTTACCAAGCAGAGTAATCAATCCCCAGACTCCTATGTCAGCGTGAACAGAGTGAAGCATGCAAAAGGGAGGGATTCCCTCCAGCAGTCCCCTCTGGCTGCCACTCCCATGCAGTTGGCCCATCTCACTTTATGTTGCTCACAGCTCATCATCCCACTCAGGGCTGACTTCCACATATATAACGATACTGTGTGTCTCTGGGAAAGTAAGACCCAGTTGTTATCATGAAGCTGCTAATGATCCCGTTAACAGTTTTATTACTTAATCCCCTGATCCATCAGGTTCTGACTGATTTCCAGAAAGGAGATGAATCAAGTCTTCAGTGTGATGTATTTATAGGTTTGGAATTGCTGTGAGGCTTCTAGGCCATGCTTGCATTTTTATTGTTTCTCTTGGCTTTCTGACCAAGTCAAATAAACATGGGTAGCTTCACTCTCTGGGTCAATCTGGGCAATATCACCCTGCCCTGATGAAAGAGAAGTGCGAGTCTAAACAAAAGACTCAGTTTGGCACCATTCCTGGGATGAAGGAATGGTGTGGGCAAGGTAAATTTGGGAAGACAGCAGACTGCAGAACAGGGCACATCAAAGCTTCCCCCATCTGCAGTGTACACTGTAAATCCCACCAGGAAATGTTATCATTACACTTGAAGGAGGTTATATACCATGCTGGTTTATTCTTCTTAGTATTATGGAAACAGATAATCACTAGGGTTGCAAAAAGACCTCTAAGATCATCAAGTCCAACCATCAACCAAACACCATGGCCAGTAAACCATGTCTCAAAATGCCATGTTCACACATTTCTTGATGATCTCAAAGGATGGTGACGCCACCACCTCCCTGGGGATCCTGTTCCACTCTTGCAGTAAAGAAGCTTTTCATAATATCCAGTGTAAATGTCCCCTGGCACAAACTGAGGCCATTTCCTCTCATTCTCTCACTGGTTACTCAATAGAAGAGACCAACATCCACCTCACTGCAACATGAGATTATTACATGAGAGTACTCCTACCTGCAGACCAGTCACACAGAGAGACTGACAGAGCTGGTTGTATCTATGCTATGGCTCATAGCAGAAGAGCATTGTCAGAGTAGAAACTGAAGTTACAACAGGACCCACAAGAAATTTGAGGCTTCACAAGCCATTAGTTGGCCTGTGATCTTTACACCAAGGATAAAAAGGTTTGGTAAAAACTAGCCATGTACTTTGCCTTTCTTATCGCTATCTACTTTGCAGTTAAAATGCAGTGCTGCAGCCCATATGCTGAAATGCCATGATTAATTGAATGCAATAAATCATGAAGGAGTGAGCCTTCTGGTTATGGAAGTTGATCTCTGCTGAATTTTGTGCATAACTCTGCTTGTTAGATTGCTATTAAAAATAGATTACTAACCTTCTTTCCCTAATGTGCTATCCAGCATGTCAGAGCTGGGATCCAATATCATCCAGGGCAGGCAGCCACAAACAGGCACCGTAACATCCTGCAGGTCTACAAGCACAGACCAATGCTCCCAAGAGGAAGGTTCTCCTTTTCCCATCCCAAGGATATGTGCACAATATGTTTTCGTGTCCTTCATGATGGTATCTTCAGCTTTAGGGACAGCTTCTGGCAAAAAAGGACAAAAGCAGAGGAAAAGTGACAGTTTTCAGAGAGTTACAGAATCATAGAATGGTTTGGGTTGGAAAGGACTTTTAAAGGTCATCTAGTCCAAACCCTCTGCAGTAAATAGGGACATCCTCAAATAAATCAGGGTCACTTGGGTGTGATGGGATGCAAGGAAGGTATCTCCTGGGCTGAGTTTCTTGCAGTGAACAGGATGAAGGCATTCTGAGGAATTCTCAGCCTACATAAGTCAAAGGTCTGTCTTGTGCCCTTCCATTTAATGGTAGAGGAGATGTTTAGCATGAATTTTACTGCTGGTCTTTGAATGTCTGCCTTTTTGTTTTGATTCTATATTGTTCTGAGTTAAATAGTAGGAAAAGAGATATCTCTGCCACCATAACATTCTCCTATAGGTCTATTCATTATAGATCCCCAGAGGAAACTGGGAGTCAGCCAGGACAATGGGCTGATGGACAAATGAGCATACATTAACTTTCTGTGGCTCTATAGTGCCTCTGGGCTGCATTTCCTTTGCATTCTTAGGAACATAATGTGCTTCGATGTCTTCCTCTGCCTTGAACTGCTCTCCTTAGACATACTGGATGTCAAGCAGCCTCTGCAGCAGAGGCCTGATGTGGATGTCCTTCAGGCAGATATAGTGGTACACTGAGTGATACTTTTGGGGTGAGTGGGAAGACCATAAGAAGAGACCCAGCCAGCTCTGCAGATCACTGGCTCACCTGGGTTGGGGGTGCTGGGGTGGCTGCTGGTCCCATGCCATGCTCCAATTTTTTTCATGAGTAAAATCTTTCCTTGTAAGGGAAGCAGCCCTGGAGCAGGCTGCCCAGGGAGGTTGTGGATTGTTGTTGTCTGGTGAGATTCCAAACTCACCTAGACATTGTGATCCTGGGCAATCTGCTTTTGCAGGGGGTGGGACTAGATGATCTCCAGGGGTTCCTTCCAGCCCCCTCCATGGTGGGATTCTGTGAAACCAACTAGGATGTCAGGCGAATTGGACATAAGCCATGATGTTTAAGTAATATTCTGGTCACCCTGAGAGAATCAGAAATAAATCTCCTTCCTGCCCTCCCTACAGACTTCTGTAGAACCTGGTTTTGCCTGTTGCTCTTTTGCCCTGATATTTGATGATCTCACCTACTTTGCATGGGAACAGAGCCAAGCAGATGAAAAAGATTAGATTAGAGCCCAGATCAGTTACCATCACCTTACCTTCAGGGTTGCACAGTCTGAGAAAGCATGACAGCTGCTTCTGAAACCCTGCCTGTCCCACCCAAAAGGTGTGTCTGACACACCACTCCCTGCTGATGCTGGCTGGCAGAACCTGCTGACACGTCCTGGGTACCACCAAGTGCCTGGCAGGACTTGCAAGGCTACTGTTACTTCTTGACTCAGTACTACAGATGTGGCCACACCAGAGCAGCTAGGGGAAGAGAACCTCCCTCAATCTACTGCTCACACTCTTCTGAGTGCTCCCCAGGAGACCACTGGCCTGTAAGAGTGCATTGCTGGCTCATGGTGTACTTGTCAACCAGCACTTCTGGTCCTTTTCTGAGGAGCTCCTCTCCAGCAGGTCAACCCCTCACCTGTACTGCTGCATGAAGTTATTCCTGCTCAGGGGCAGGACGCTACAGTTGTCCTTGTTGAACTTCATGAGGTTCCCCTTTGCCCAGCTCTCCAGCTTGTCCAGGTCTGGCTGAATGGCAGAACAGCCTGAGAGCTGTCAGCCTTACCTCCCAGTCCTGTTTCACCAGCAGCAGACTGAGAGTACTCCCCATCCCTTCAGCCAGGTCATCAATGAAGATATTGAATAAGACTGAGGTCAGTTCTGACCCCCAGAAAACATGGTACTTCCCTCATCCTCTTGGCCCACACAGAGGTGGTAGGCTGCCAGTTTCGTGGGAGGAATAATGAGGCTCAAACACAGACACAGCCATGCCTAGATGCAAATGGAAGCAGTGTCACTCCACTTACAGCTGTATTTCACAAAGCCTCTTGGTTTTCATCCTGACTGTGTCTTCTGGCACAGGGGAGTTTGCAGAGCTAATTTTCAGCTCCTGTCTAATGGATTCCCCTGCTGAGTGTCTGTTACAGATTCCAGATTGAGAGTTTGTTCTCATCTCCCCTGTGCACATCTATGTTAGTGGTACTTCTTGGAGAGCTACTTAATGAGCCTGGAGTGCTACCGAGTGTTTGTGCTGACATTCAGGAGGAGTTTCTCCTCCTTCTTGGAGGAAGGTGGCCCTCCCAGCCAGCCCATTGTTTTCCTACTTCTTTCATCCTGGTAGAAATAAGATGATTAGAGGAATGTTGGGTTTATCAATGCTGACCAGCAAAAGGAGAAGGCTCCCTCCCTAGGAGCTCACTCATTCTGAACTTCCATGATTCTGGGGAGGAGGAGAGAGCTGCAGTTGAGAAGCAAGAGTTAGAGAATTACAGAATTATTTTGGTTGGGAAAGATCTTTAAGATCACTGAGTCCAACCATTCTCTAACTCTACCAGGCCTGGTGCTGAACCATGCCCCTCGGCACCACATCTCTGCATCTTTTAAGCACTTCTAGGGATGGGGATTCAGTCATCTCTGTGGGGAGCCTGTTCCAGTGTTTGAGAACCCTTGCAGTGAAGAAGTTTCTCCCAATGTTCAAAATAAACCTTCCTTGGTGCAGTTTGAGGGCATTTGCTCTCGTCCTGTCATTTCTTACCTGGGAGAAAAGGGAGACCCCCACCTGGCTCCAATCTCCTTTCAGGGAGTTGTAAAGAGTCAGAAGCTCTCCCTTCAGCCTCCTCTTCTCCAAACAACCCCAGCATGCTCAAACCACACTGGCTCCAATCTCCTTTCAGGGAGTTGTAAAGAGTCAGAAGCTCTCCCTTCAGCCTCCTCTTCTCCAAACAACCCCAGCATGCTCAAACCACACAGTTGCCCTCTCTGTTGTCCGTTCCTCCCTGTGCTTGTCACACTGGGCACTCCCAGAGAGAGGGGCAATGCTGTCCACACCAGACAGTGACTAGTGCCAGCACCTTCCAGTTCCTGTAGAAACCAGAGCCTTTCTCTGGATGATCCTGCAGCTCAGCACAGAACTCGAAGGCAGTTCACTTCAGCTCTAATTCCTGCCCTGCTGCAGGCTTCCTGTATGGGCTGAAGTGAGATCCTTATCTTATCTCTCCTCAGTTTCCAGCAGTATATAACAGCAATTACCAGCCTCACAAATAAGTTGCAAGGTTAAATCCCTGTGTAAGCCATCTCCTAACTAATCTTAGAAACACAGACTGTTATGATTGTGATTATTATTGCCATTTTGGCATTGTCCTTTCTCAGCCATAGATGTTTTGTTCTCATATCTGCACCTACCCAAACCTGCAGTTGAGGTTTAATTGCAACTTACCTAAGAGTTGTTCTCATTTTTAGGCATAGGGTACTGGATGTTGACCCTCAAAGGCCCTTTGAGGATTGGAATGGCCACGCAGAGAAGAAAACATGAATGAGAAAATTGGAACAGGTTGCCCAGAGAGGTTGTGGATGCCCTCTCCCTGGAAGTGTTAAAGACCAGGTTGGACGAGGCCTTGAGCAACCTGGGCTAGTGGGAGGTGTCCCTGCCCATGGCAGAGGCATTGAAACTGGGTGATCTTTAAGGTCCTTTCCAACTCAAACCACTCTATGACTTCATGGGTGTGGCAGTTTGAGGGGAGCTAAGAAAACTACAGAGACAAAGTCCTGTCCCAGAGGACAGACCAGGTCATCCCAGGATATTGCAGCACTGCATCAGGAGCAGTGTGGGCAGCAGCACAAGGGAGGTCATTCTTCCTTGTAGTCAGCACTGGTCAGGCCACACCTTGAGTGCTGTGTCCAGTTCTGGGCCCCTCAATTCAAGAAGGATGTTGAGGTGATGGAAGGTGTCCAGAGAAGGGCAACAAAGCTGCTGAGGGGCCTGGAGCACAGCCCTGTGAGGAGAGGCTGAGGGAGCTGGGGGTGTGCAGCCTGCAGCAGAGGAGGCTCAGGGCAGACCTCATTGCTGTCTGCAGCTACCTGAAGGGAGGCTGTAGCCAGGTGGGGTTGGCCTCTTCTCCCAGGCAACCAGCAACAGAACAAGGGGACACAGTCTCAAGTTGTGCCAGGGGAAGTCCAGGCTGGATGTTAGGAGGAAGTTGTGGGCAGAGAGAGTGATTGGCATTGGAATAGGCTGCCCAGGGAGGTGTTGAAGCAAAGCCTGGATGAGGCACTTAGTGCCACGGTCTGGTTGCTTGGCCAGGGCTGGGTGCTAGGTTGGATTGGGTGAGCCTGGAGGTCTCTTCCAGCCTGGCTGATTCCATGATTCTATGGTTCTATGTTAATCTGTTCCACTTTCCGGTATCACAGCTCTCTCCTCCCTGCCTCTGCTCCCTCCACTTGTCCCTCCTGTCTCCTGGGCCGTGTGTGGCAGACGCTGCTGGCTGGCAGGGGACTCTGAGCTGCGGCACGCGGCCTGCTGGGGCCTCCTAGGCCTCAGCCGGGGAGGCAGTTCTGGCCTACTCTCAGGCCTGCTGCGGGTGGAAGGGGTGGAGGATTCCAGAAGGCTTTAGTCTTGGCCTAGCCTGTGGCTGTACTCATTCTGCCTGATTGCCTTTTGCATGCACGCACCTGCAAACAGAACCTCCCTTGGCACCTCCAGTCGGTGTGCAGTACCTCCGCTCTCACTCTGCAAAGGGAGTCCGTGGCATGTGACAGGTCACAGACTGATGTGACCTGGGAAAGCACAGGAGTCCAGGCCACTGGATGCAGGGAGTGCTACAGCCTCTCGCTTGCTGCTGAAGGGGAGGGGGAGAACAACTGCACCAGGTGTGAGCAGGTGAACTTCCTTCTCACCTTGGTGGCGGAATTGAAAGATGAAGTGGCCGAGCTGAAGGACGAAGTGTCCAGGCTCAGGTCAATAAGGGAGAATGAAAGGGAGCTGGATCTGTGGGTGCAGGCTCTGCAGATCCCCCCTGCTAAGGAATCTGCCCCTGGAAACAGTGAGGGATGGGTGCAGATCCCTGTCAGGGGTAGTAAGGGAAATCATCCCCGGCCCTCTCCTTCTCCTCCTCTGCCCTTGCGCAACAAGTATGAGGCGCTGCATGCAGAGGGTACAGAGGGTGAGAGCAATGAGGATCACCCCACTGAGACATTGCCTAGGGTAGAGCAGTCACCACCAACTGTGGTAACTAGCTCCACAAAAAACAAGAAAAAGAGAAGAGTTGTAGTTGTCAGGGACTCCATCTTGAGGGGGACAGAGGGACCCATTTGTCGTCCCGACCCGTCTCACAGGGAGGTCTGCTCCCTTCCTGGTGCCCGGGTTAGGGACATCACCAGGAGACTCCCAAACCTAATCCAGCCCTCTGATTATTACCCCTTGTTGGTAATACAGGCTGGCAGCGATGAAATGGAAAAGAAGGGGACCAGGGCAATTAAAAAGGAATTTAAAGCCCTGGGGAAATTGATAGATGGGGCGGGAGCGCAGGTGGTGTTCTGCTCAGTTCCCTCTGTGGCAAGGGAGTTCACAGAGAGGAATAGCAGAACCTACGATATCAACAAATGGCTGAAGGGATGGTGTGAGCGGCGGCGTTTTGGGTTTTTTGACCATGGGGGAACTTTTACTGCGCCGGACCTGCTGGCTTGTGATGGGGTGCAGTTATCTAGGAAGGGCAGGAGAGTCCTGGCACTGGAGTTGGCAGGGCTCATTAGGCGGGCTTTAAACTAGGTCTGAAGGGGGTGGGTGAGGAAATTACTCTCTCTGAGAAGGAGAGAGATGGAAGGAAACTAAGGACAATTGAATCGAGAGCCCAGCTGAAGTGTATCTACACCAATGCACGCAGCTTGGGTAACAAACAGGAGGAACTGGAAGTCCTGGTCCACCAGGGGGACTACGATGTAGTTGCCATTTCAGAAACTTGGTGGGACGACAGACAGGACTGGGCTGTTATACTGGAGGGATATAACCTTTTCAGGAGAGATAGGCAAGGGAGAAGAGGAGGAGGGGTGGCCCTGTATATTAGAGAGTCACTCCATGCCATTGAGCTAGAAGTGAGGGATGAAGGGGTAGAGACCCTGTGGATTAAAATCAGAGGCAGGACTAATAAATCTGACATCCTGGTTGGAGTCTGTTACAGACCACCCAACCAGGATGAGGGAACAGATGAGATATTTTACAAACAGTTGGAGGCTGTCTCAAGATCTTCAGATCTTGTCCTTGTGGGTGACTTTAACCTGCCAGATATCTGCTGGGAACTTAATTCGGCAGAGAGGAGGCAGTCCAGGAGATTTCTGGAGTGCATGGAGGACAGCTTCATGACCCAACTGTTAAACGAGCCTACCAGGGGTCAAGCTCAGCTTGACCTGCTGCTCTCCAACAGAGAAGGGCTGGTAGGAGATGTGATAGTGGGAGGCTGCCTGGGGTGTAGCGACCACGAGTTAGTGGAGTTTTCAATATACAGGGAGGTAGGGAGGCACTTCAACAAAACCTACACCTTGGACTTTAGGAGGGCAAACTTCAATTTGCTCAAGGAACTTATTTCCAATGTCCCCTGGGCAGCAGTTCTTGAGAACAAAGGGGTCCAGGATGGTTGGACTTACTTTAAACAGGAGCTCTTGAAGGCACAGGAACTGGCAGTTCCCACGTGCCGAAAGATGAGCCGCAGGGGGAGGCGACCAGCCTGGATGAGCAAAGAGCTCCTGAAGGAAGTGGGGGAAAAAAAGAGGGTGTATCGCCTCTGGAAGGAGGGGAAGGCTTCTCCTGATGTGTTTAAGGAGGTAGCCAGACTATGTAGGAGAAAAATTAGAGAGGCTAAGGCCCAGCTAGAACTTAGGCTGGCCACTTCCGTGAAAGTTAACAAAAAACACTTTTATAAATTTATCAACGCTAAAAGGAAGGGCAAGAAGAGCCTCCACTCCTTACTGGACCGGGAGGGGAACACTATAACTGATGATGAAGCAAAGGCAGAGGTCCTGAATGCCTTCTTCGCCTCAGTTTTCAACAGTAAGGAGAGAGGAGGAGGAGGCAAATGGCCTCTTAAACTGGGGGATGGGGTCGGGGAGCAGTGTGTTCCCCTGGAAATTCATGAGGAATTAGTTCAGGACCTGCTGAGCCACCTGGACACCCACAAGTCCATGGGACCAGATGGGATCCATCCCAGGGTGCTGAGAGAGCTGGCAGCTGAGCTGGCCAAGCCACTCTCCATCATTTTCCAGCAGTCCTGGCTCACCGGAGAGGTCCCAGGAGACTGGAAAATGGCCAACATGGTCCCCATCCACAAAAAGGGTCGGATGGAGGAACCTGGGAACTACAGACCCGTCAGCCTGACCTCAGTGCCAGGGAAACTGATGGAGCAGGTTCTCTTGGGGCCAATAACTGCGCACCTGAGGGATGGCAAGGATCTCAGGTCCAGCCAGCATGGGTTTAGGAAGGGCAGATCCTGCCTTTCTAACCTGATCTCCTTCTATGATCAGGTGACCCGCTTGGTGGATGTGGGGAGGCCTGTGGATGTGGTCTATCTGGACTTCAGCAAGGCCTTTGACACTGTCCCCCACAGCAAACTGCTGGCTAAGCTGTCAGCCCGCGGCTTGGATGGTAACACTCTGTGCTGGGTTAGGAACTGGCTGGAGGGCCGGACCCAGAGAGTGGTGGTGAATGGTGCCACATCCAGCTGGCGGCCAGTCACTAGTGGTGTCCCTCAGGGATCAGTGCTGGGCCCCATCCTCTTTAACATCTTCATAGATGATCTGGATGAGGGCATCGAGTCAGTCATCAGCAAGTTTGCAGATGACACTAAGCTGGGGGCAGATGTGACTGAGCTGGAGGGCAGAAGGGCTCTGCAGCGGGACCTTGACCGCCTGTACAGATGGGCAGAGGCCAATGGGATGGGGTTCAATAGCTCAAAGTGAAGGGTGCTGCACTTTGGCCACAACAACCCCATGCAGAGATACAGGCTGGGGTCGGAGTGGCTGGAGAGCAGCCAGACAGAGAGGGATCTGGGGGTACTGATTGATACCCGCCTGAACATGAGCCAGCAGTGTGCCCAGGTGGCCAAGAGAGCCAGTGGCATCCTGGCCTGCATCAGGAGTGGTGTGGTCAGCAGGAGCAGGGAGGTCATTCTGCCCCTGTACTCTGCACTGGTCAGACCACACCTCGAGTACTGCGTTCAGTTCTGGGCCCCCCAGTTTAAAAGGGACATTGAGATGCTTGAGCGTGTCCAGAGAAGGGCGACGAGGCTGGTGAGAGGCCTCGAGCACAAGCCCTACGAGGAGAGGCTTAGGGAGCTGGGGTTGTTTAGCCTGGAGAAGAGGAGGCTCAGGGGTGACCTTATTGCTGTCTACAACTACCTGAAGGGTGGTTGTGGCCAGGAGGAGGTTGCTCTCTTCTCTCAGGTGGCCAGCTCCAGAACAAGAGGACACAGCCTCAGGCTGCGCCAGGGGAAATTTCGGCTCGAGGTGAGGAGAAAGTTCTTCACTGAGAGAGTCATTGGACACTGGAATGGGCTGCCTGGGGAGGTGGTGGAGTCGTCGTCCCTGGGGCAGTTCAAGGCAAGGTTGGATGTGGCACTTGGTGCCATGGTCTAGCCTTGGGCACTGTGGTAAAGGGTTGGACTTGATGATCTGTGAGGTCTCTTCCAACCTTGGTGATACTGTGATACTGTGATGTGTGCCCTCCTGTCCCAGCCAGCCGATGGCCCTAAGGCGGGACAGCGAGGCACACACTGCAAACACGGCAGCCAGTGGCACGGCCTTCAAAGGCCCCTTCCAGCCACAGCTTCCTGTGACTCTGTCACCTGTATCATAGAATCAACCAGGCTGGAAGAGACAGAATCACAGTGTCACAGTGTCACAGTGTCACCAAGGTTGGAAGAGACCTCACAGATCATCAAGTCCAACCCTTTACCACAGAGCTCAAGGCCAGACCATGGCACCAAGTGCCACGTCCAGTCCTGCCTTGAACAGCTCCAGGGACGGCGACTCCACCACCTCCCCGGGCAGCCCATTCCAGTGCCCAATGACTCTCTCAGTGAAGAACTTTCTCCTCACCTCAAGCCTAAATCTCCCCTGGCGCAGCCTGAGGCTGTGTCCTCTTGTTCTGGTGCTGGCCACCTGAGAGAAGAGAGCAACCTCCTCCTGGCCACAACCTCCCCTCAGGTAGTTGTAGACAGCAATAAGGTCACCCCTAAGACCTCCAAGATCATCCAGTCCAACCCATCCCCCAGCCCTATGGATGTACCTGAATAAGTAATCTCTAATGTTTGTTAAGATTTGGTCATCTTGAAGAAGGACAAAAAGAGACATAATTTCTCTTTTTTGAGGGCATTTTGGTTTTCCAAGGAGTTGCTCCAAGCACTTCTCTGCTGGGATCATCACCGGTCAGGCATTGGAACAGGCTGCTTGGGGAGGTGGTGGAGTCACTGTCCCTGGGGGCATTCATGGCCCTTTGGAACATGGTTTAATGTCATGATGGTCTTTGGTCTTCTCCAACCAAAACAATTCTATGATTCTATGCTCTTGGGAGGACAGAAGGCAACAGGACAAAAGGAGCCCAGGTGGGGTCAAGCATTGGACCTGGACACTGGGTAGGACTAGGGTCAGGGCTGGGGTCAGATTTGGGTTAGGATAATTTTGTTCATCCTTTCACAGTCTGCCAGTAAAAAGCATTGATCTGTTCCAAAATTCTCAGATCTCCCCATTGCTGAAATAAATCATATAAAATAGACTGCCCAGGGAAGTGGCAGAGTGACCATCCCTGAAGGCATCCAAGTAATGTGTAGACATGGAGGCTCAGGGGGGACCTCACTGCTGTCTACAACTACATGAAGGGAGGTTGTAGCCAGGTGGGGTTGGGCTCTTCTCCCAGACAAGCAGCAACAGAACAAGGGGACACAGTCTCAAGTTGTGGCAGGGGAAGTACAGGCTGGATGTTAGGAGGAAGTTCTTGCCAGAGAGAGTGATTGGCATTGGAATGGGCTGCCCAGGGAGGTGGTGGAGGCACCGTCCCTGGAGGTGTTCAAGAAAAGCCTGGATGAGGCACTTAGTGCCATGGTCTGGTTGCCTGGCCAGGGCTGGGTGCTAGGTTGGACTGGATGAGCTTGGAGGTCTCTTCCAACCTGGTTGATTCTATGATTAAAGTCAGGAGAGAGAAGCCCACAGTCTGATTTTGAGCAGGACTGTGAAGGGGCTGCCCAAGGAAGCATGGGCCTGCAAGCTTCTGGGAGGCAGTGGAGACAGAAGGTGCCCAAGGAAGAAAAATGTCTTACTGAAGCTCTCTCCCTCTTCTCAAGAGTGAGAGAAGTATGAAGATGAGGAAGTCTTCCTCACTGACTGTCACAGACACTTGTCAGTGATGAAAGACCAGGGACTGGGTGGGTTATGGATGATGGTCATCAGGAATTCCTCATTACCCCAGGACAAAGTATGTTTGTGAAGTTAGCCCAGAAGGTCTACTTGACACTCATCAGTCATCTAGCCACTGCTTTGGATACATGTGGTCAATAATCTGTCTCTTTTCATGTGTACCTAAAGCCATCTGAAAAAGATCAAATTATTGAAGAGGTAGAAAGTTGATCTCTACCTCCAGGCTAAGCTAGAATTACAATTTCTTAAGCTCTTACCAAGTGATTTCTCTCACTTAAAAGGGAACAACACAAATGAGTTTTCACTGGAATATGCAATCCTGTCATTTTAATTAAGATGAAAACATAAAGGTAAATCAAAATGCCTGGGCATTATCAGTTTTCCTGGCAATTATTCTACTTGTCAGCTGGGACAATCCATTTGCTGTGTGAACTGCAGTGCTAAGGGGATGGTATCTGTGTGTTCAACAGCAACATATTCCCAAGCATGTTGTCTTTGGCATGGCCAATATTTTATCTGCCAGAGCCAACGCTAATGAAAAATTCCTGCACAATTCCACATTTCAACACAGCAACACTCTGATAGGAATAACAATCTCTCCTGACCTTGCTCTAAACCAGATATTGAGCAGGGTGTAAGATAGGGATGTCTTCCTGAACCCATCTACTCAAAGTGTTTGGGTGCTTTGTGTTGAGTGTGTGCTGCTTACCTGCCTTTGTAAGTGCTGTTGGCACTGCTAGGTTGTGTACTCCCCGCAGTGTCTGCATCCAAAAGCAGCACTTCTCTGAGCGGGCATGCATGAAGTCAGAGACTCTGGCTTGCTGAAACTAAGAACTGCTGTCTGCTTTTGTTGCATAACTCTCTCACCTCCTGGAAACATCTCTCTGAAACTGCTGAGGGAGTCACTACCACTGGAGGTGTCAAAAAAGCGTGCAGACATGTCACTCTGGGACATGGTTTAATGGCCATGGTAGTGTTGAGTTGATGCTTGGACTTGATAATCTTAGAGGTCTTTCCCAACCTAAATGACTCTGTGAGTCTATGAAAGCAATGCAGCAATTTTGTAGTGAGAGAAGTGAGTTTCCATTTCTGGGACAGTGCAGGTGAAGTTGTGAGTCTCTTTGACCCAGGGGGTGAAATATTTGTGATCCATTCCAGTCACCACTAGCTGAGATGATTTGTAGTATTTGGGCTTGATTTCTCACTGCATTGGACAGTCTGGAAGACATAGGTCAAGCAAATAGAGCTGTGAAATAAAAGCCCACACCTGAGTAAAGTGACTTTAAATCACAATGAGAGTGAAGGAAATGGAAGGGAGTAGGTCACCCTGATTTGCATAAAGTAAATTCACACAGTTGGTCATTTCCCTTACAAGTTCTGAGTATTACCACACCCTGAATACTGGGTTCAGCTCTGTGTCCCTTGATGCAAGAAGGACACTGAGGTGCTGGAGCAAGTCCAGAGAAGGGCAGTGAAGCTGCTGGAGGGTTTGGAGAACAAGGCTGGAGAGGAGCAGCTGAGTAACTGGGCTTGTTGAGCCTGGAGAAAAGGAGGCTGAAAGGAGACCTTCTATCTCCCTACAGCTCCCTGAAAGGAGACTGGAGCCAGGTGGGGGTTGGTCCCTTCATCAAAGGAACAAGCAACAGGACAAGAGGAAACTGCTGCAAGTTGCACCAGAGGAAGGATTAGGTTGGATATTAGGAAAAGTTTCTTTACTGCAAGAGTAGTTAGACATTGGAGCAGGCTCCCCAGGGAGTGGTGGAGTCACCATCTCTGGAGGTGTTCAGAAATGTGTGGACATGACACTTTGGGACATAGTTTAATGACTGCAGTGGTCTCTAGGTTGACTGTTGGACTTGATGATCATAGAGGTCTTTCCAACTGAAACAATTCAGATTCTAAAGCTCGTGAGGGCATGCTCGCTTTATTGATGTAGTGTAGGTCACTCAGTAAGTGGAGAAACAAGTGTGCTTGTTGACAAGCAGGGACAAACTCATGCACACAGCTTGACCACACTCTGTCCTACCACTGAAACCCTTGTGTTGTACTGACACTGTGAATCAGAACACAGAGGGCAAAGGAAAATCACAGCTTACATGTCAGAGGCATCCAGTGTCAGCTCATTCCACATACATATCCACACCTGATAACAACCAAAGCAGGCAGCTTAATTTATTCCTCCCCTGTTGTCAGATCCATGATAGTGTCTACTATCAACAACTCTCTGTCATGCCCTAGAGACAGGAGAAAACCTGACAGCACAGAGATAAGAGCAGGTACTAATTTGATGCTGTGGTCCAGCATGGACACAATGCAGTGTAAATGCTGTGGTTTCAGCCCCTGGAAGGTCATCTCCTCGTAGGTTCTCCCCTGCTATAGAGACTTTGCAAATGGCAGCTCTTCAGCCAGCTGTGAAGCACAGCATGTAATAGAATCATAGAAACTTTGCAAATGGCAGCTCTTCAGCCAGCTGTGAGCACAGCATGTAATAGAATCACAGAATTGTTTTGGTTGGAGAAGACCTCTAAGGCCATCAGATTTAACTTTTGACCTAACACCATCATGACCATTAAAGCATGTCCCAGAGTGCCACGTCTACACTCTTCTTGAAAACCTTCAGGGCGAGAGACTCCACCTGGTCAACCCATTCCAATGCCTGACCACTACTGAAGTAAAGAATTTTTTCCCAATATCCAACCTAAACCTCCCCTGGCATAATTTCAGGCTATTTCCTCTTGGTCTATCACCTGATACCAGGGAGAAGAGACCAAGCCCCACCTTCCTTCAAGCTCCTTTCAGGAATCTGTAGGGAGCCAGAAGGTCTCCTCCTCAGCCTCCTTTTCTCCAAGCTGAACAAGCCCAGTTTCCCCAGCTGCTCCTCACCAGCCTTGTTCTTCAGACCCTTCATCAACTTTGTTGCCTTTATCTGGACACACTCCAGCTTCTCAATGCCCTTTTGGGGAGTGAGGGGCCCCGAACTGAACCCAGTGTTCAAGGTGTGGTCTCTACCAGTGCCTGTAGTGTTCCTCCTGCGCAGGCAAGATCTGCACTGCACTCATACTTTGAACAGCTCCCACCTTTATTCCAGTTTTAAAGGGGGTGCAAAAGGAGGCAGACAGGTTCTTGCCAATCACAGACTTGCCTAAATATTTATCCTTTCTAAAATTGGTTTAGTTTCTGGATGGAGCCCAGGATCTGTTCTGGTGAGAGACATCAAACACAATATAGATGAATCAGGGAGAACACATCTGGCACTGCCTGTGTGCTGCAGGAATACAAATAAAGGAACCAGTAAACTCCAGCTGGTGAGTTGCTTGCAGAGCAACAAGGCTGTTGGCCTGCTGGTCCCACCACCCAGAGAGGACAGGGTGGCTTCAGTCACTGGGGGCTGCTCTGGGCTCCCCTGCTGGATTTTGTTTTTGCATGAGAGGACCCAAAAGCAAAGGCTTATGAAGAGGAGTGCTGCAGTGAGTGGAGGGCCAAGCCCACAGGGCTGCCAGTATTCAGAACACCATGATATTTTCTTTTTGGAAGTATCTGATACAAATGTTTTGTGTTGGGCTCTTTTTTTCCTGGAAAGATTCCTTCTCCCATTTGCCTCCCCCAGACTGCTGGAGCCAATATTTCTGTTGCAACTTCCTTGCTCTCAGCCATTTCCTACTATAGATTTCCCTCCCCTCTCCCCTAGAGTTGATGGTCCAGGTTGAAGCCTGCATTGTTCTGTTGGTCTGGAAGGAGGTAACTGTCAGCGTCTGACCCAGCTGCTGAGGCAGGGATACCCAGAGCTGCTTGGGGTGTTGATAGCTAACCCTGCAGGTTCCAGCTCATGCTGTGGATGGGGACAGAGGTGTCCTTTATCTGCCAGCCCTGTGTGGACAGGGTGCCCTCATGGCCAAGATGGTAAATGGAATCCTAGGGTGTATGAAAAAGAGTGTGGCCACCAAGTCAAGGGAGGTTCCCCTCCTCTACTCTGCCTTAGGAAGGCTACATCTGGAGTATTGGGTCCAGTTTTAGGCTTCCAAACTCAAGAGAGACAGAGAACTACTGGGGATAGTCCAGCAGAGGCTACAAAGATGCTGAGGGACCTAAAGCATCTCTGTGAGGAGGACAGGCCAAGAGACCCGAAGCCTGCAGAAGAGCAGCCTGAGAGGGGATCTTCTCAATGCTCGGCAAGAACTAAAGGATGGGGGATGAGAGGATGGGGCCAGACTCATCTCAGTATTGCCCAGCAGCTGGACAAGGGAGAATGAGCACAAACTGGAACCCAGGAGGTTCTACCTGAACACAAGGAGAAAATTCTTCTCTGTGAGGGTGCTGGAGCCCTGGAGCAGGATGCTCAGAGAGGTTGAGGAGTCTCCTTCTGTAGTGAGATTCCAAACCCATCTGGACACTGTGATCCTGGGCAAGCTGCTGTGCTGCCTGCTTTAGCAGGGAGATTGGACTCAATGATCACCAGAGGTCACTTTCCAGCTGCCAACATGCTGGGATTCTGTGTCTTCTCAGCCACATGAGCCCCTGATCTTTTCTCTATAGTGTCCCTCCAGCTGCAGGGAACAGCCAGAGCTCTGGACCCATGTGTATGGGGTCATTTCACCACATGCCACTTTTCTCTCCTACCCATCCTCTCATCCAGGGGAAGCATTGCTCTCAGAACACCACTGTGCAAACTGTTAAGAGAAGCATGATCTCTAGCTGGGCAACGTTCGGCACAGAGACATGAGCAGAACCCTTGGAGCTGAGGGTTACAAAAACTGCAACACCCAAAGGGTCATTCTGATCCTTTGAAACAAAATCACCATGCAGAGGAGGCATGAAGACTGAGCACATTACTTCCCTGATTAGCCCAGGACACCAGTTCTAGGTTCTGTAAAAACAGTTGAGGTCAAATTTACTATGGAGGGCAAAGACCAGTGATTCATTTTTCCTTATTCTTTATAGTCACTTTTCACCTTGAAGAACAAAAGGGCCTAAAGTCAGAGAACTTTTGTTCCTGAGTCTTGCCAAAACCTCTCTCTCTCTCTCTGTTTTTTGCTTGTTTTTTATTTTTACTTTTCTTTAATAAACCATCATTAAAATCTGGGCCCATGGCTGTGACAAAAGAAAAGAACATCTTTGTGTATACTTCAGAGACGGGAAAGAGCCTGTGTGCCAGGGCTAGTCACAGATAAAGGAATTCCGGACATTATTCCTTGTGCTCCTAGGGGTTGTGACATGGGATTTCCTTTCAAAGTGGTAAATAGCCCTGCAGTTGTTGTAGAACAGGGTGGGGTGGTCACTGGTTTCTTTAAAACAAGAAGAGATGAAAGCATGTTGTAAGAAGAAAGGCTGGGCTCTTCTGTATGGTGAATCTTGGTGCATGGGGGTAAGGGGTGCAAGATGACCCTCACCCAAAGCAGCAGCTCAAAGCTTTACCCTCAGAAGCTTCCCATGGTTCAGAAGTGCCACCAGCTGACCTCTGCTCATGTCACAGCCAAATAGAGTTAACTCTTAAGAAGGAGACAAAATCTCAAGGCTTGGCAGCACTTTACATGCTCCTCCTAGATCTGCAGAAGATAGGTGGACCTAGCAGGCTACACATATCTCTGAGAGCCAGAGAACCTCTCACTCCAAACTGCCCTAGTCTCCTATAGGAATGGAGAGGGTCCAGTCTGGGGCTTCTTAGCTCAAGAGAGACAAGGAACAACTGGAAAGAAGTCCAGCAGAAACTACAGAGATGCTGAGGGGTCTGAAGCATCTCTGTTAGGAGGAGAGGCTGAGAGCCCTGGAGCTGCTGAGACTGGAGGAGAGCAGCCCCAGAGGGGATCCTCTCAGTGCTCATCAGGGCAAGAGGATGGGGCCAGACTATTCTCAGTGGTGCCCAGTGACAGGACAAGAGGTAATGAGCTCAAACTGGAACCAGGAGGTTCCATCTGACCAGGACAAGAAACTTGTTAGGTGTGAGGGTGGTGGAACCCTGGAGCAGGCTATTCAGAGAGGTTGTGGAGTCTCCTTCTCTGGAGAGATCCCAAACCCAGATGGACACTGTGATCTGGGGAACCTGCAGTGGGTGGCCATGCTTTAGCAGGGGGGTTGGACTAGTTATCTCCAGAGGTCCCTTCCAACCCTCACTATGTTGGGATTCTATGAATACTAAATCTGTAAGCTTCAGGAGGAGTCTCACCACGTTTTGGAACAAGAACCAGAAAGCTGAGGTGGTTTAGAATCGAGAACACTTTTCTCCCTTTTACCGAATGGTGACAAGACTGGGACAAGCAGTTTTCCCTTCTAAGAAGACAGCAGAGCTAAAGGTGCAGACTTCACCCTGTTTGCATTTTAAGTGTAAAAACATCCAACTTCATAGTTAGATTCTGTTGAGCTTTGCAATTAAAGACTCACCAAAGTGCACTGATTTTGCAGTGTCTGGGGAAGTTGAAAGGGGGGAGGGAGAGGGTGGTGTACAGCTTGATGAGGGAGAAAAGAACATCAGGCTAATTTTATACTTGGATCTGAATGCAAAACAGTTTCCTTTCCTCCCTCTTCCTGTGCTGTCCTGGAGGGTCAGCAGAGACTGACTTTAACCACACAGTTGAATCAGGGCTTAAGGAGAAGGGGAAAGGAGATTTGCACGTTACTATTCTCCAAATCCTCAGGATTCAGGTCCTCAGTAATAAATGTTCAGCTGAGGAATCATCAATGGAATGATAAACCAGCATATTGCTGAGGTTTGCAAATGGAAGATTCCTATGTGAGCCTTCTTATTGCTTTTGATTTTATCTGAATCTCCCTCTTTTAGTTCAAACCATCTCACCTTGTCCTGTCACAACAGACCCTGCTCAACGTTTCAGTTTCTACTGCAACTCATTGGCTTAAGAGATTGTCAGAAGCCTCTAAGCCCATACAGGAAACATGAAAGTTTCCAACCAAGCTCAGAACTGGATGCTCCAAAGAAAAAACGACACATTTTCTTTCTTTGACTCTTTCCCAACATCCCACATTTTTCTGAAAACCAGAGAAAAGTTCCCTTGTTCACTGAAGCAGTCAAGTATCTGCTAAAATAACTGTACTGCTGCTCTGAGGAACAATAAAGATGAGCAAACGCATCATACCAAGAGAATTACTCATACATACACACGTTCAAGCAGTAAACAGGTCATGCTTAGCATTATTAATTCACCAAGCATGCCTGGCTGTGCAGCCCACGCTGCTGCTTGTGGCTACTGAGGAGGTCAGGAGAAAATCAGTTGGTTCCCAGCAGTAAAATTGATCTGAATCAGACCCTGGGATTGCCCTCACATATTAGCATTGTGTGGGTATGGCGGTCACGTATCAGGAGAGCACCACATATACCAGATATCCTGGTACAATCATTCTAAGTCACTTAAGATGAACTATGTTTTGCTGGCTGAAAGCCAAACAAGCAAAACTCTCTCAACAATACACCAAGAGAACCCTTTTGGAAGAGTTTATAGGCAGCTAAACAGATCTTTTACTTGGTTTAGGTGTAAGATAATAAATAAAACCACCTCAGATAAATTAAGAATATCAAAATAGGTCATCTCTCCATCTTCCCAGCAGCAGTGTGAGCACATGAGTTTCTATTTCCTTGCAGTGGAAACTGTCCCTTAGTCACAGTGTCACTGGCCACTGTCATGATTCAGTCATAGAATGGCTTGGGTTGGAAGGGACCTTGAAGATCATCTAGTTCAAACCCCCTCACCATGGACAGGGACACCTTCCACTAGACCAGGTTGTTCAAGGCCTCATCCAAACATCTCCAGGGAGAGGGCATCCATGACCTTTCTGGACAACCTGTTCCAGTATCTCACCACCATCACTGTAAAGAATTTCTTCCTAGTGTCCCACTAAATCTCCTCTCTTCCATCTCAAAGCCATTTCCCCTCATCCAGTCACTACAAGCCCTTGCAAAAAGTCCCTTCTCAGCTTCCTTATAGGCCTCTTTCAGATACTGGAAGGCTGCTAAAAGGTCTCCCTGGAGATCTCTTTATCCTGCACTCTAAGGTGGAATCAGCCTGGGCTCAGAGAACTGAACCAGAGTGCTGAGGTTGGAAGAGACTTCTGAGATCATCAAAGTCCAACTGCTTACCTAGAGCTCAAAATCCCATCAATCCCATCACTACTGCTAAGCTACTACCACTAAACCACATGAATCCAGCATCTGTTAGGAAGGTTTTCAAGACTGGTGCTTGACATACAGCTCTTTTTCCTCTCAAAGAGTATTTTTTTTCTCCCCCCAAAGCTGCTCACATCCTGTGACCTTACAGTAAAGCCCAAATTAAATACCTCACAATTTTCCTAAATACTATCTTTATTCTTATGGCTCCTGTATGAACCACTGCTATCAGTTAACACTTTGCTGTTCTTTCTCCCCTAAGACCCTGTAGACAAGGATTTACAATTTGGCATCTGAGACATCAGCCTGAAACTTCAGCTTTGTTTCTGTAATCTCCCCAAGAGTCTGTTTGAAATGGATATAAACATTTCGATAGCTTAAGAGTGCAACAAAATGGTCAACCTCCCTTTCCAGCTGGAAAAGAAATGTGGTTCTTGGAGTCAAATATTGCTTGCCATTGGCTAGATGAGTGGCTGGTTTCATCTTGGCTTGGTCATGCAGATCCAAGCATTTGCATAACCTTATGGCACAAGTGACAGAAGCCACCTTTATTTGATTGTGCAAGAGCTGCTTTTTCAATGTATCTGTTTCTCTGGAGCGGGAGTTGCTTCCCTCTCTTGCCTTGATACACAACATGCACAAATGCCAGCAGGTTCAGCAAGAGACACCAGGAAGCCCTCAGAAAACCCCTTAGAAATCCCCACAGGTCACATCTGCCAGGCCAAAGCAAATATGCCACACTAACGAGCTGAGTGACCACTCAAGACAAGGAGGAACAGCCTTCTGAAAGAAGTAAGGAAGAACCCCAGCAAATGCTCGCTCTACCTTGCTGAGCTGTTTGCCTGTCCTGCAGTGCCTCAGACCTGGATTTCATCACTGGGATCGGTTCTCTGAATTCACAGTACAGCAAATCAAGGCTCTGTGTGTGGATTCAGGCTGGGAAAGAATCTCACTAATTGCCTATGTGCATTTGCATTATTCTTTCATCTCCTACCTTGCTATTTATTTCCTCCTAAATCTAAACGGTGACATTTTGCTTTCCTGGTGACATCGAGTTTTCACTTTGCTTTCATTCAGTGCTCACTTAACTTTCATGATTCTCTTTTCTCTTAGTCATTTTCAGAGAGTTCTGTGCTTTTTAACAGAGCTTCTGATACTTGGTGAGAGGTACTCAGGAGAGAGTTCCAAACCCAGGAGCTGCTTTCTTCCTTTAATTACTTTCAGAGAGCTATTTGTTGATTTTGTTAACTATCCATCTCAAGAACCACTTCTGCCTTTCAAAGGGCAACTACACCTTTTGTCTGTCGATAGGAACTGCAATACAGCTTGGGGATGAAGAGGTGACATTTTAATAAAAAGAAAACAGGGGCTGTGCTTGTTTCTGCTCTGCTGGAAACCAACATTACAACCAGATCCACTTCGGGTGGGTGAACAAAATAGCTTTCTGTTAGAAAACTACCCCATGGCAAAATTCCCCGTGGAAAGTAGCTGGGATAGATGCAGTTTTCCAGGAAAGGCTCTGCAGCCAGGATGGTGTTCCTGGTCACAACCCAGTAATGCCATGACCTTGTGACAGAGATGCATGTGTAGGGTGCTGTGGAGAGACCACATTGCTTGGTGGAATCGAGCCTCTGAATCTGTGTCTCTCACTACCGGGGGCTGCCCTAAATACTTGCCTATTTTTGGCTCAGGTTTGTTGGGTTTTGCTTTTTGTTTGGTTTGGTTTGTTGGTTTTTTTTTTTGTTGTTGTTGTTGTTTTTTTTCCCTGTGGCTGCATTTCATAATAAGAAAAACCTTTGAAGGATTTGTGTTTTATCCCTATGCACAACAGGAATTAAAATAAATAAATAGGTCTTAAATATTTAGACATGAAGAGAGAAGAATTTCCTGACCAGCTTTTGCTAAGCAGCGTAGGTGGCTTTAATGCAAAACGGAGCTGCTCCTGGGTACCTGGCAAAGTTTTCCTTCCTTGCAAGTGACTTTGGTAAAGCATCTTTCAAAGCAGGATCTCACAAAGCAAATTTGACCTTTCTGAGGTCACTCTGCAATCCTGGTGCTAAGGGACATGGGCCAGTGGTGACCTGTTGCTGCTAGGTTAATGGCTGGACTTGATGATCTTAAAGGTCTCTTCCAACCAAAATAATTCTATGATTCTATCTCCTCCATGTCATAGTTTTTCCAGATGATGATGTGATCTGCTGCAGTCAAACCACCCTGGAGAAAAGAAGGCTCCAGGAAGACCTTATAGCTGCATTTCAGTATCTGGGGTGGGGACATACAGAAGGTTGAGGAGGGACTGTTTTGAAGGATGGATGTGGAGAAGTGGTTTGAAACGAGAGCAGGGGAGATTTAAGTTGGACATTAGGAGGAAGTTCTTCACAATAAGAGCTATGAAACACTGGAACAGCTTGTCCAGAGATGCGATTGAGGCTCTGTCCCTGAAGACATTCAATGTCAAGCTTGATGGGGCCCTAAGCAACCTGATCGAGATGGAGATGTCCCTGCTGACTGTAGAAGGGTTGGATGAGATGACCTTTGAGGGTCCCTTCCCTTCTTGCAAAGTCCTTCACAGTCATGAATTGGCTCTAAAGAAGTGGGCATCACACCTGGTGTATCACTTACCTTCTGCCCCTCCCCTGGGCCTGTGGGAGGTTGCACCAACCACTTTTGCCTCAAACCTTGGCAGCTGAAGTGAGCTCATCTGGAAACCTGTGGAGGTATAGAAGAAGAGACTGTGTCAACAGGCAGCTACACTGTGCAGAATGATAACTATGTGCAGTGCTAATTCAAAGCAGATTCCTGCTTTGCCACAAGCAGAATTCCTCTGAACCCTGCCATCAAAAACATTATGTCACAGCCCAACAAGCAGGGGAGAAGTTGGGGTCACGTCAGGGTAAGAGTGTGGTGGAGGCTGTAAGGAAGTGATTGAAGGCCTGTTCCACAGCCTGATGGAGTTTGTCATTAAGAAGGATTTCACAAGTGACTTGCAGCCAATTCCCTGGGACCGATTGGTACTTTCCAGCTTAGAGCAAACCAGTGAGGAAGGCAGCTTCCAGACCTAGTTGGGCCAAACTGCCCAGGGAGGTTGCAGGCAAGAGATAACACAAGATCGCCAGAGGCCGCAGAAAAGGAACTCCGGCTGGGAGCGGGTTTTAAGGAGATTGTTAGGTTCTCTCTGCCCATCTCCAGCAAACAACTTGTTTTGCTTTTTTTAATCTTGTCTCCCAAAATAGCAACCTCCCATCCTTCAAAACAAACCAAGAGAAAAAAAAAAAGGAAAGCCTCTTGAGACAGGCACAGAGACAAAGCTGACAGAAGTGGAACACACAGCTGATCGAAAACAGATTCCAGCATCAAATCCAACCTTGGTTTCAGCCCATTTCTTCTTAATGGGTAAACTCAAGAATCTGAGAAAACAAAGTGATTACCCACCAAGCAGACTTCATTGACACTAAACATCAACACGTTTCTGACCCATATGTCCCTGTGATTTGATCAGATCCATCTCTCTTCAGCGTGGTGCATAAACTGAGTTTATCTCAGCGGGTTCTGGCTCATTGCTTCTCGATTTGTAGCTCAAGGAAAAATGATAAACCAATGCTAACTGAGGTGAGGTTTTGCTTCACTCTGACCATCCACCTTCCCTGTTCTGCTTTCCACTCCATCCCTCTCATGGCCTTCCCTTGGCCTTCTCCTTCTGCAGGTCAGTGATTCATAACACAGGAGGAGACAGATGTTCTTTACAAAGAAGTGTTTCCACGCAAGCTGCTATTTTTCCTAGAAACACGGGCTGAGGAGGAATGAGATGGGGAGGAGGAATTCACCCCACTGCAAAAGGCCTGGGGACAAATATCACCCAAGTTCCACCAGTTTGTGTGTTGCTGCCTTTATGGCCCACCAGCATCTGCAGAGAACGGGGCTAACTGATGGATTCACACCAGCAAGGCTCCAAATTGGAAACTTTGGGGTGTGTGGCCCAAGAAAAGAGGAGGTCTCTCTGAGCAGCTAATGCATGAGGATTTGATGGTAGTGGGCAGTTTTCTTTCTTGATGGCTATACTAGGGTTCAGCTATGGAGCATGGGCAGAGGCTTTTTTGGAAGCTACCCTTTTATCTTTCAGCAGAACCTCATCAAAATTCCTCCATCTCCTCTTGCATTTCTTAGAAAACAGTCACAGTCCTCTTTGCAGATCTGGTTCGTGGAATCTTTTAAGCTCAGAGCTGAGAATGCCCACTCTGCCTTTGAGCCTCAGGGCTACTGGAGTAGCACCAAAGAAGTTTGGGAAGAGAAGAGAACTGTATCTCCAGGTCAGTCCCTGGTAGACCATCCCAGCAGAACATTGTGGCCCTAATACTGCTTTAATGTGGCAGCTGAAGCTCTTAGAGATTACTTCATGTAGGTCACCAACAAATGCTTTCTGAAGGACATCTCCTAACGTTTTACCTTGCCTAATTTTAAATATTCTAAAGATAGAGCTGGTATCATTGCTTCCTTCGGGAGATGGATTACACAGGCTGATACAGCTCAACCTTGGGAAGATTTTCTGTTGTCTCCCTAGGCTCTTACCAGTTGCAACAGGAAAAGCAGATAAATAGCAGCCCTTGCTATCAGATCTCCCATGATTCCAACCTCTCCTGTTAAGAATTCCTATCTACAAAGATTTTACAGCACGCTGTGCAAGACAGTAATATCAACTCCACCAAAAGGGCTCTTGGTCTCCAGGCGAAACCATGGGGCAAATGACCAGGTGAGCAGCAAAAATGGATGTGGGTTTAAACCATACTGGAATTTTGCTTGAGATATGGAAAGCTGGCAGAACACTCAAGTGAACACAAACCCTATGAGGAGAGGCTGAGGGAGCTGGGGTTGTTTAGCCTAGAGAAGAGGAGACTCAGGGGTGACCTCATTGCTGTCTACAACTACCTGAAGGGACATTGTAGCCAGGTGGGGGTGGCCTCTTCTCCTAGGCAACCAGCAATAGAACAAGGGGATACAGTCTCAAGTTGTGCTGGGGGAAGTAAAGGCTGGATGTTAGGAGGAAGTTCTTCACAGAGAGAGTGATTGGCATTGGAATGGGCTGCCCAGGGAGGTGGTGGAGGCACCGTCCCTGGAGGTGTTCAAGAAAAGCCTGGCTGAGGCACTTAGTGCCATGGTCTGGTTGACTGAATAGGGCTGGATGCTAGGTTGGACTGGATGATCTTGGACGTCTCTTCCAACCTGGCTGATTCTATGATATTGAGGCAAAATTGTCTATAGAAGCACCTGTGACACCTGAGATGTTGGAGTCAAGCTCCAAAACTGAGATCTTATTGCATGTATTTAGAACTTCTCCCTTTCTTATATCTGGGCTAATTATTGACTCAATATCAAAAACCATGCAGAAAATGACACTGTAAAATAATATCTGGCACATGAAAGCAAACTGCTTTCTGAAAAACAAAGAGCTCTGTGGAGAGCCACATAGGTTTGCCTTTGGTGCTGCTGAGCCACCAACTTAGATGTAGGAACACGTTTCCATATTCTTTGTCTTGAGAGCCACCAAGCAGGTTTCCTAACTGAAACCTGCAAAATCAGGTTTTGCTTGGAAGAGACCCTTAAGATTATCAAGTCCAACCTTTAATCCAGCACTGCCAGGTCACTACTAAACCATATCCCTCAGCACCACATCTCCACAGCTTTGAAAGCCCTCCAGGGATGGGAACTCCAGCACTGCCTTTGGCAGCCTGGGACAGGCCTTGACAATCCTCAAGGGGGAGAAGTGTTTCTCAATATCCAACCTAATCTTCATCTGGGGCAACTTGAAGATGTTTCCTCTTGTTCATTGGGAAAAGAAATGAATCTCCAACTGCCTCCATCCTCCTTTTAGGAAGTTGTAGAGTGGGAGAATGTCTCCCCTCAGCTTCCTCTTCTTCAGGCTGAACAACCCCAGTTCTCTCAGCTGCTCCTCAGTAGAACTGTTCTCCAGACCTTTTCAGCTTTGTTGCCCTTCTCTCGACCCTGTTTGGGCATCCTAATGTCCTTCTTGTATTGAAAGGCCCAAAACTGAACCCAGTATTTCAGGTGTGGTCTCACCAGTGCCCTGTGCAAAGGACAATAATTGTTGTGTCCTGCTGGCCACATGATTGCTGATTCAAGCTGGCATGCAGAAAGAAAAGGATGCCTACTTTTTTAAAAACATATGAGAAGTGTGGTCACTTTGACAGAAAAAAGTGGGAAAGGCATAAAAGAGAAGACATATTGACCATGCACAGGCATGATGCTGAGGCACATGGTTTAGCGCCAGACTTGGAAGAGTTAGAGAATGGTTGGACCCCCTGATCTTTAAGGCCTTTTCCAACAGAAAGGATTTGATGATGATTCTGTGATGAAGACTTTTCAGCCACTGCTCTAACTCAAAGAAACTTCATTCTTTTGAATGATGTTTCTACCTTTTACCATTTTGGAGAAGCAGCAGGTGATTAATTGCCGGTGCAAGAGTAAGCATTTCAGTTCTGCAGTACTGCAATGACTGAGTGTCCCCAAATTGTGCCAGGGGAAGTTTAGGTTGGATATCAGGAAAAGATACTTTGCTGAAAAAAAGTGGTCAGGCATTGGAACAGGCTGCCCAGGGAGGCAGTGGAGTCACCATTTCTGGACAGATTGAAAAGCCATGTAGAGGTGGCTGAGGGATGTGGCTTAGTTGGCATGGTGGTGTTAGCTCAATGGTTGGACTCAATGATCTTGGAGGTCTTTTCCAAATGCAAAATCCTATGGTTCAATGATTCCACTCTTACCCTGAGTATAGGCAGCCCTTTTGTTCCAGGTTAAAACTCCAGTATAAATGTTCAGACAGGGTATGAACAAGACAGAAATCACTGCTTGCAACAACACAGATTTACTACTTGCTTTTTCATGAGAGGTCCTGGCTCGTATCAAGATAGATTTGAGTAGTGACTGATTCCTTCTGTGCATGTGAGCAGATTTGGGAATAGTTCTTGGAATAGAGTCAGCACAACAAGCACTTTCATCATTTGCAGCTGTACAAAACAAATAAGTTTAAAAGAAATAGAGAGAGGTGCCAAATCCAATCCCATTGATGTGTGAGAGAACACAGGCTTTAGCAACACACATGAAGCCCTGTGAATTACTGCTGTTGACTTTCCAGCCTTACATGTCACCTGTGATAAATGAGCTAATCTGCTGATAGCTACTCAAAATAATAAAGTCATTTAGTTTAAAGAGTTTTAAAAGATTCCTTCCTTAGCATCCCAAAGGCTCTAAGTAACTACTCACTGCATACAAAGGACCCCGCACGGAGCAGTTGGGATTAGATTAAAAGGACCTGAATACAGGGGTTTGACAAGCTGGAGTCATGAGCTGTGGTTTGCTGTCTGTAGCTATGAGGAACTGTTGGGCTGACAAGCAATAAAAATATCCAGCTATCTATCCATCAGCACACAAATATCCTCCCACAAGTTCACCTGTGGTGACAATCCTGACTTGACACAGGGAAGCCTGGAAAGAACTCAGCAGAGGCAGATCTAGATGGCCTTCTTGGCTAGATTCACTTCTAGACAAATGTGCCACTATATCTGAAGGCTAAGTAGCAGGAAGTCCTCATTCGTTGGGTGCTCTAGAGGTGAAGGACAAGCAGAAGATGTGCTGTAGTGGATCTCTGTGAGAGTGGAGGGTGAACCTCAGGGCCAAATGTGCCAGTAGAAAGGTTTGTCAAGGGCTCTTGCAAGGGCTGCTGCCCATAGTGGTTCATCCTAGAGACCAATACATGCCCTTGTTGCTCCTCTCACTCACTGCCTCCTCTGAAGAACGTGCCCTCTCCTCAGGGTGATCAAGTCAAGGAAGAATGAAGGCTATGTCTGGAACGCCTATGAAGTAATCCTGCCTGGGAAGCATTGGGAACACTTGCAACTGCAACCCTGAAGCTTTTCTCAGGAGACCATGCTGGGGTAGAGGCAAAGACACTTTCATACCTCACATTTTTTGATTCTTTCCCCCCCCTGAAGTCTTTAGCACATAGCGTGGTCTCCTTTTTTTGCCTTGTTCCCACTGGGTTTGCATATTTGCTCATCATGGAGATGTGCCAAGTCTTCTCTTTCCCAGAGGAATTGCCATCATTGGGATCAAGAAATAACAACATTCCCAGCCTTTTTTTCCATTGAGATGAGATTATTGCATTTCCTAAATACTTTACACTGTGCTTGAGTGCCTGGCAGATGATTGCAGATGTTGCCACCTCCTTTCCCAGATTTCATGTTTATGTTACAGCTGTAGATCCAAGTTCTTGACTTAACCATGCAATACAAAGGAAAAGGATGTGTCCCCTCACTACATAACTCAGCATAAGCAGAGAGTGGTGACATGTCTGTCATTCTTTAGGATTCTATACTCTGCTGTGTCAGAGGGAAAACAATGGCTCTGATTAATGTGCTGCTGCCGCCACAGACCAAACAATTTTGACCTAGAGTTGCTTTCTGTGACCCCCTTGCATAAATCTGCAACTGATAGAGCGATCCTTATCATGGACAGCCAAGAAAGCACATGGTGGTGTATGTTCAGGGTGTAGTTCCAGCAGGTGTAGTCCAACTCCAAAGGTTATGTTTTGATTACAGAAAAAACAGAGAGAAGTTCTTGTGAATTGACTCAGAGGGTTTGAAGCCTCAGCACACAACGCAGTAAGTTGGCCTTGCTGAAGTAGCTTCTGCTGATCGCAGAAGGAAACCAGAGTGACCCTGTGCCACTCCATCAGGAAATGTTGATGCATCTAGGAGTGAGGAAAAGCCTGCAGGAACAAATCCCAAGAGCAGGGCCAATATCTTATCTTATCTCTAAACACTTGCTCTGCTTAGCTGTTGTTTTTAGTGTGCTCTTGTTGATGTCTCCTCCACTCGGGACTAATGATTTAATTTTTTGTTGTTGTCACTACAAACATTTACACCCAAACTACTGTCTCTGGCTGAGCTACACAGAGCTTCTATTTGTGGCAGGCAGGCAGAGAAGAAGGATGGGTGTGAGCTGCTCCCCATCATGAGTCAGCTAAACAAACACTAGCTCCTCTAGCTTGGAACATCAACGAGAACATGACACCCGTGGCTTTGTCAGCAGATACTCTTGGGTTAACACTAGGGTTCAAATATCCTGAAGGAATCTTAGCCATCTCTTCTGGTGAGTTTGGGAATGCTAATTTAATCTTGGATGAACTTCTTCAGCTTCTGTAGGAATGGAAGCTCCATCTCTGGCCTGCAGGTTGATAGTTCTATGCCTGCAGAGAGCAGTTGTGTGAAGGAGCAGTCTGGTGGATTCCTGCCTATTTCTAGGAAAATATGCTTCTTGTAACCACTCCCCTGAAACAAACAAAAGGACCTGCAGGGTCCAAAGGGATCTTGAACGTTCTCAGTGATGAGCACCTACACCTTCTCTGAGCAACCTGAGCCAGGCTCTTTCCACTCTCAGAATCAAAAGTCTCTTTCTTCTCTCTAGTCTAAATCTCCTCGTTTGGTTTAAACCCTCATCCTTTGTTCTGCTAAGAAGTCTGTCCCCAGCTTTCTGATCAGCCCCTTTAAGACCTGAAAAAAACATCAGAAAGTCTCTGTAGAGCCTTCTCTTCTCCACACTGAACAATCCCAGCCTTCTCAGCCTGTCCTCACAGTAGGGATGTGATACTGGATACAAAAATATCCCCAACTTAATGAACAAACCAGCTTTTAACTGTTCCAGGTATGCCTCCCCCCTTCCCTCACTAAAAGCAGCCCTGAATCCCTGACTGCCAGCACTCACTGATGGGACCCTAAGAGTCCTGAGGTCCAGATTTACACACAAGAGTGACTTCGCACACGTGTTCCAACTACCCAAAAGGAGGTTGGAGCAAGGTGGGTGTTGGTCTCTTCTCATGAGTTATAAATGCTAAGGCAAGAAGAAACAGCCTCAAGTTGCACCAGAGGAGGCTTAGGTTGGACATTAGAAAAAAAACTTCTTCACTGAAAGGGTTCTCAAACACTGGAACAGGCTGCCCAGGGGGGTGGTTCAATCCCCATTCCTGCAGGTGTACAAAAGATGTGTAGAGAGAGCACTTTGGAACATGGTTTAATGGCCATGGCAGTGTTTGGCTGACAGCTGGACTCAAGGACTTCAACTGTCTTTCTCAACTGAAACAATCTGATTCTACAAACAGTGCCTGCATTTCAACCATGTGCAAAAAGCTATTTCTGTGCCTGAGTCCTTGTGGGATCCGGGCCTTAGTCTAACCTGCTTCATTTAGCTGTCAACACAGTCATCTATGGTTTGCTTAGCAATTACTGCTTTGTCATCTGGCACAGAGGTCAGGTGCCCTTTGGTGCTCTTCTTCCATCTTTCCTCTCCTCTGTGAGCAGCAGGGCAGAAAAAGGGTACATGGATCTCCTAATCAAGTATCACATTGACATGAGCTGTCACTATGTCCCATACCTAGATACCTTCAACCTCACAAGCATTTATGGATGCTCTTTTGGAAGTAGCTACAGTGCCTGGAGGATGCTTGAAGGAAGGTTGTTACAGTAAGAAACAGATTAAAAATAGTTTTGATCCCTGCTCGCTGAGGGTCCTAGCACAAACAGTCAAGTGTTCACTAAGCGTGGGAGGGACCTCCCTCAGCCAAGTGTGATAGAGCTAAAAATCATCTGACAGACAGGTGAGGGAGGTCACACATTACCCTCTGACTGGGCATCCTCCTCTGTTTAATATTGGCTGTGCTGCAAAATCAGAGTATCCCAGGAAAAACAGTTTTCAGAGTACTTCTCCTCCCCTGGATCATGTATATCTGTCAGCCTTTCCCACTTAGCTCCCAAGGATTTGTGTGGTTGTGGTTTTCACCAGCAAGCAGAACATGCAAGTCTAAACTGAAGGCATGAAGAACCTCTCAGAAGGATGAAAGGTGCAGTGAGGTGCTGGACAGAAGGTCTGTCCTGAACTGGCTTCTTTATAGGGAGTATCTTTAGCTTAGTGATACTGCAGACCCACAGCAGCTTGCCCAGCATCACAATGGCCAGGTGGGTTTGGAATCTCTTCAGAGAAAGAGACTCCACAACCTCTCTGGGCAGTCTGCTTCAGGACTCCAGCACCCTCACACTAAAGAATTTTTTCCTCCTGTTCAGATGGAATCTCCTAGGTTCCAGTTTGTGCTTGCTGCTTCTTGTCCTGTCCCTGAGCACCACGGATGCTGTACTCTTCAGAATTCACAGAACCATGAATCACAGAATGGTTCAGGTTGGAAGGGACCTTTAAAGCTCCTCTAGCCCAGTCCCCATGCAGTAAGTACAGACATCTTTCTCTCAGTCAGGTTGCTCAGAGCCCCAAATAACCTGACCTGGAATCTTTCCATGGTTGGGGCACCTATCACCTCTCTGGGCAACCTGTTTTACTTTAGTCAGCTTGCATGGGCAATGAGTAATTGAGGGCAGCAAATTAGCACCAGATGCCACATGGTTCCAGACCCTTCACCAGCTTCATTACCCTTCTCTGGGCCTGCTGTAGCACCTCAATGTCCTTCTTGGGTTGAGGGGCCTAAAACTGAACCCAGGATTCAAGTGCCCAGTACAGAGGGAAAGAGCTAAGGGATGATTCTGGGGCAGGTTCCTCGTTGCAAGCAGGCAGCAGCATTAGGTGCACAGAGACAAGAGCAGGGAGCCTCAGTACCAGTGCTGTTTTCTGGTGCTTTAAACATCGCTCTACAGAGCAGAACCTGCCAAGCTGTTTGCACCTCTGCAGAGCTTTGCTGTACCAATGACAGGGTTGGCACAGGTACTTGGGTTTAATTTTATGACCCCTGTAGCCCCAGAGCAGGATGAAAATTATTTAGCAGAGAGGAGAAGAATGTTATTTTAGGCCTGGACTTTGTAATTTGAGCTGTGCAATCAGAGCATATTAACTTCAGCAGCACTTGGTCCAGCAGCATGGGAACAGGTTGTAGGTCCTAGTTTTATAGTGTACCACAAAATACTACCTCAGAGAGCAGTTCTTCAGGTCTGGGAGGTTTTATATCAAGTGCAGAGTAGCTGTGAAAGACTTTTATTGAGAGCTGTGAGACACTTATTGATTAAAGCCATAAAAATGCAATTAGCTCCATTAAAATGGTGAACATTCACTTTCATTCTAAGAAGAAAAAGCTCTACAGCTAAGCTCTGTGCCATATCTAAGCAATGATGTTCCATGCAATGCCAAAGCTGTGTTAACTTTGCCCTTCCCAGAACCTGCCTGTGTTTCACACCTCCTATTCTGTTGGACATAGAATCATAGAATCACAGAACAGTTTTGGTTGGAAAGGACCTTTAAGATCAACAAGTCCAACTGAGAACCCAGCACTGCCAGATCACCACTAAACCATGCACCTCAGGACCACATCTAGGTGGCTTTGAGACCCCTCCAGGGATGGGGAATCCACCATTGTCCTGAGCTGCCTTGGGCAGGGCTTGACAAACCTTTTGGGGAAGAAATTGTTCCTCAAGTTCAACCTAAACATCCTCTGGTGCAACATGAGGCAATTTCCTCTTGTCCTTTTGCCTGTTCCTCGGGATGAGAGACCAACACCCACCTGGCTTCAGTGTCCTTTCAAGGAGCTGCAGAGAGCCAGAAAGTGTCCCCTCAGTCTTCTTTTCCTCCAGGCTGAACACCTCCAGTTCCCTCAGACACAGCTCACAAGACTTGTACTCCCTGTAAGGCTCATCCTGCCAGTTTAGGTGTTGCAGTCTAAACTTTTATCCCACTACTCTCTCTCAGTTTTACCCTCAGATATTTTTTTTCCAGTCTACCCAGCTTTGGCTCTGCTGTGCCAGAGAGGGCACATGCTGAGTTTATATAAACCCTCTGTCACCTGGCAGCAGTGTGTGTGGCAGAGGAATTTCTCCTCCTGTCCTCCACAGGGTAGAAAAGCACTGGAATTACACTTTGCTTCTCCTTTTATTCAGCTCCCAAAGCCAAAATAAACTTTGGGAAAGAAGTGGCTCAGGAGTATAAACAGAATAATTGAAAAATACTTTTCTTTCTTTTAGCAAAAAGAGTCTCAAATTGTGTAAGAGTCCAAGGACTTGATGTTTGGTCACAACAGCAGCTTGGGTCTAATGCCAGCTGCCTGGCACAGCCTTCCAGACCTCTCTGACAGTCACACTCACTCATGAGAGGTAAAATTCATGCCTGCTCCAAAGGCCAGCTTGAGACATCAGCTAAGCCCTCCCCACACCCCACCCCCTCGCCCTAAGAACAACTGAAGGCACAAGAGGAAAGAAAGAACGAAAGGATTATTTCAAACCCCAGGATTTTCCTGTGTCAGCACCTGGCTGAAGTGGCAGCATAAACAGCCCAGAGTAGAGCATGGCAGTAGCTGTGTCCTGGGAGAGCCACCCAGGACCCAAACAACGCTGGGCTGGCAAATCAAATGATATTTGACAAACACATTCAAAGCCCTTGGCCATATTTTTGAGGCTTGTTTTTGCAAAGCTCAGCACAGAGACTGAAATGCCATGAACTTACACATGCCAAAGCTCAGCCCATGAGCTGAACTGGCTGTTTCTAGAAACCAAAGGGGATTTGGAGGATAAGTGCAAAGCTGGGCTGAGCTGAGGGTGTCTCCTCCTGCAGGCTTTGGGGTGTTTTCTGTTGATTCATTGCTAAAGGGTTTGATCTGCTGGAAAGAAGCTCTGCAGA
Organism: Pogoniulus pusillus; assembly: GCF_015220805.1. Taxonomy (NCBI): domain Eukaryota; kingdom Metazoa; phylum Chordata; class Aves; order Piciformes; family Lybiidae; genus Pogoniulus; species Pogoniulus pusillus. The sequence goes on from NC_087282.1 coordinate 12,703,474, forward strand.
GAAGGACTTGGGATGGTGGACAGCAACATCACCATGAGCCAGCAATGAGCCCTTGTGGCCAAGATGGCAAATGGAATCCTTGGATTAAGAAGAATGTGACCAGCAAGCTGAGGGACCTCCTTCTCCTCCTCTACTCTGTGCTAGTGAGACCAGTATTGTGTCCAGTTTGGGGCTTGCCAGTTCAAGAGGCTGGCAGCTAATGGAGAGAGTCAAACAGAGGGCCACAAAAATGCTAAGGAGCCTGGAGCATCTCTGTGAGGAGGAAAGGCTGAGAGCCCTGGGGCTACTCATCCTGGAGAAGAGCAGCCTGAGAGGGGATCTGAGCAATGCTCAGCAAGAGAAGGTGGAGGTCATAAGAATGGGTTGAGACTCTTCTCAGTAGTGCCCAGTGACAGGACAAGGGACAATGGGCACAAACTAGAACCCAGGAGGTTCCATCTCAGCAGGAGGAAAATAGTATTTGCTGTGAAGGTGCTGGAGCCCCGAGGCAGGCTGCCCAGAGAAGTTGTGGAGCCTCTGGAGAGGATCCAAGCATGCCTGTCCGTTGTGATCCTGGGCAAGCTGCTGTGGGTGCTGCTGCTTTAGCAGGGGGTTGGACTGGATGATCTCCAGAGGTCCCTTCCAACCCCACCATGTTTAGGTATAAGGGTGCTTCTCAAAAGCAGCATGGGAGCTGCAGGGTTGGAAGCCACAGGCTGTTTTCCTTCCTGACTACTACAGAGCAGTTTTTAGGTAGGGCCATGCTAAATAATGTCACACAGATGAGCTGGTGGGAGTTCATGTTGGCCAAAGTCCATCTCCTTACTCTGCAAAGGACTTTGGAGATAGAGCTGTCATCAGTTATACAAAACTGTTGGGGAGATATCTCTGGTCCTGAAGCAACATCCAGGACTAGTCTGCAGTCTCAGCTAGAGGTCTATAGGATGGGTTGATGTGACTTCAGAGGCAGTCCAGGATCATCCTGCCTGGGCACAATCCCCTTTGGGAGGGATTCTCTGGTGCTAAGAGATTAGCTGGCCTCCACTGTGAATTTCAGCAGCTCCTGGAAGAAGTCAGACTCTCCAAAGTAGGAGTGATTCACTCTCTACACTGAGAGAAAGTGCCAGGGTAAGAGCATTTTGCTCAAATCCAGCAAAAAAAAAAAAGAAGAAAAAAAAAGAGAGCTGAGAGGTGAGAGGCAAGAAAATCACTGTTTCAACCAGTTGAAAAGTTAAACCTTAATGTTTCTTTTTGCTGTGTATGTTATCTTCGCTACTCTGCTGAGAATAATACCTCTGCTAGAAGCCCAGCTAAAGATTTCTGGCTTATCAAGTTCAAGGCAGAAGAGAAAATAGAGATTTGAAGAGCAGGAGGGGAAAGAAAACATTCGGCTTTAATGTCAGAGCTTTAAAACTGAGATACTTATCTAAGCCTGTTTTCTCCTCTCCTTGATTATCTCACTTTGAATTTGGAGGAGGAAACCAGCCTGGTCAACCTCACTTTTGTTTTCTTTTCTGTTTCACCTTCTGAAAATTATGTACGGCAGATGTGCACTCAGATATGTGTTTCATTGCAAACGGTTTCACATTCAGAAGGCTTTTTCTGAGCCAGGAGATTATGATGATGAGAAAGACCTTTATTAGTAAAGACTATTGTCACCAAATGCTTTATCATCTAAGAGCACTGCTGTCAGAGAGCAGACAAAGCATGTCAGGTGAGCACTGCTGAGCACAGACTCATTTAGGTTGGAAAAGAGCTTCAAGAACACTAAGTCCAACCATTAACCCTACTCTACCAAGTCCACCCCTGAGGACTATTTTCAAGTGCCATATCTACAGAGCTCTTAAACACTTCAAGGGATGGTGACACTTTCACCTCCCTGGGCAGCCTGTTCCAATGCCTGACCACTCTTGCAGGAAAGAAATGTGCCTAATATCCAACCTAAACCTCCCCTGACACAATCTCAGGACATTTCCTCTTGTTCTGTCCCTCGATGCTAGTGAAAAAGGCCAGCCTCTGACTGGCTCCAATCTCCTCTCAGGCAGCTGTAGAGAGCAATGAGGTCTCCCCTCAGTCTCCTCTTCTCCAGACTAACCAGCCCCAGTTCCCTCACCAGCCCTATTCTGCAGCCCCTTTGCCAGCTTTGTTGCCCTTCTCTGGAAATGCTGTAGCAGAAGGGCAACAATGGAAGGTGGTCCTACAGATGGTGTCCACTGCAGATTTGCCTTGGAGCACTGCACCAGGAGACAGTCACGATGCCCACGGAGCAAGCAGCTTGATCTGAAGTTCAAAATGGAGTATTTGTGGATGGTGCTTTGGAAAACAGCAGGTTTTCAATGTGGTTTTAATACAGCAGATGCTTCACAGTGGTGAATCAAAGAGCTGCTCCCCAGAAATATTGTTTTATTTTCTTCTATTGATTAAAATGCAATGTGTGAGCTCACACATCAGATTATTTCCCTGTCTTCTTCCACTTTTATATGCATGCAAAATCCTTTTGAAATGAAATCTGTTCTCCTAAATCTGCCATAATTCAGTCGTAAAGCTAGCTCTGAATAAAAGGAGAGAGAAGTCCATCAGCAGAAACGCAGTTGCTCAGAGTTAGCAAAGAAAGAGATGAATAAAGCAAACTAAAAAACAAGCTAAAAGAATCTCACCACTAACTCCATGCTCAACTGAAGGGCATCAGGGTAAATGCAAGCACTGTGTGCAACCCCAAACTGGGAACTCTTTACAAAGCAGCAAGATTGTCTCAACTGTATTGTGCCTGCTCTCACTACCCTGAACAGCCTCTTAATGATCATTTCTTCTTTCTTTGGGTTAGGTCTAGCTGAAGATGAATTCTTTGAGAAACCAACACTAAGCATCACAAAAAACCACATTGTCCTCTTACCAGGAGACACCCTCAAAATAAAATGCAGGTAAGGATTGCTCCAGCAAGGCTGGGGTTCCTCTTTAGTGTTGATTATCTTGCCACAGAACACCTTCTGGGTAGGGTAAAGCAGAAGCTGCTTCCCAGCCAGCTGGGACCTGGTCTTCTTCACCTTCTGCATGGATCAGAGTTGGGTGGGATGTGGGAGAGCTGGGTGGTGAGTCTCAGGTCAACAATCAGCTTGGCCAGATTCTTTATGCTCTCATGGGGCCCAAGCAAAATCCTGAGTCAGCACATGGGGAAGCTGGTGGGAGTGGGATGGACCATGTGCTAAGGACATGGCTGGAAAGCTCTCCTCTGAAAATAGGGTCAGATTCAGCCTCTCTGCAGCTAAAATCACTCTCATTCTCTGTCCCCAAGCAAATAGCAAATTAGATCACTGGGGCATGTCATTAGCTCTTTACATATACATACATAAGCTTCAAATACCATCCAGCCTCCAAGCTGACAGTTAAATAAACAGCAGTTAGCATGTGTACATTCACAGACCTGACCTGCTCAAACATGCCGTGCTCTTCAAATCAAAGATAAGGACTCATGAAAAAAGAGACTGCTGAGACCCTAAGTTATGGCAGCTCTGAAGTTCCTGGCCCAGTGTGTGAAAAAGAAAAGCAAGAAACAAGCCATATGTTGTCACTGCTGTATGTTGGCAGGGAAAGGATGCTCTGGAAATGTGGGATACAGCATTTGGTCACTGCTGGCTGGCACACAGCTGCATATCACAGGAAGAGTCAGGGCACCTTGAGCTGTGGCTTGGGGTGCATACAGAAGAGTGTGACCAGCAGTTCAAGGGATGTTCTCCTCATCCTCTACTCTACCCTAAGGAGGCTGCATCTGGAGTACTGGGTCAAGCTCTGGGCTCTCAATTTCAAGAGGGACAGGAAAATACTGGCGAGAGATCAGTGCAGGCTCTGAAGATGCTGAGTGGCCTGAAGCATCTCTGTGAGGAAAGGCTGAGACACCTGGAGGTATTGAGCCTGCAAAAAGGCAGCCTCAGAAGGGATCTGAGCAATGCTCAGCAAGAGACAAAGGGTGGGGGGCATGACAATGAAGACAGACTCTTTTCAGTAGTACCCAGTGACTGGACAAGGGACAATGGGCACAATTAGAACATGAGAAGAAACTTCTTTTCTGTGAAGGTGCTGGAACCCTGCAGCAGGCTGCCCAAAGAGGTTGTGGAGTTTCCTTTTCTGAAGAGCTTCCAAACCCACCTGGGCGTTGTGATCCTGGGTGAGCTGCTGTGGGTGACACCACATTAGTAGGGACATTGGACTGGATGATCTCCAGAGGTCCCTTCCAACCTCACCATTCTGGGATTCTGTGTCAAACAGATCAAATTGCTCACACAAAAAGCTTCAGCGTGAGCTGTACATAGGTGTTGCTTGTTCTCAGTGTGATTTATACACCAAGCTACTCTAAGAGGTTGCTTTTTAACTTCTTAGGAGAGAAAGCTGAAGGTAACACAGACTCTCACACATTCTCTCTCTCTTTCACACACACACACACACACATTATTTTTACACCTCCTTGCAAAGCCCCTTTTAACTGCCACCGCTACGTGGATCATTTCTTGCAGAAGTTACTGGAAACAGTAAAAGCAGTGGGAAGGTGAATCTAAGCTGTCCCTTCTGATTTTTGCCCTGGTCTACTCAATTCAGTGTTCTAGTGGAAGGTAAATTGACTCACACTGTGTGAAGCTGTGATGTCTTCTGGAGTGGAAGGCAGGTTTTTTTTCCCAGATACCTCCAGCTAGCCGGGTGGCTTCTGAGGTCAAAACAATCTGAGAGTGGTATTTTTAGCTTGGCAAGCAGCAAGCATGATGGCAATAAAATTTAACCAGTCCTTTAAAATTGAGATGCAGTGCTTCATAAAGCATGTTATGTGGACACAAGCTCAGCATAGTGCTTCAGGCCAGTGACATCAATTCTCCCCAGCAGCTCTCCGTCCGCCGCTTTTTTATGCTGTAGGAACAACCTATTTTTCTTCTATCACCAGATGAAGAAATAGATGGAGAAATTATTAGCACTTCACACCCAAATTGCTTTATGGATGCAAAGCAATAAATCCACATGACAGCTTTGAGAAAGACAGAAGTATGTTAACATGGGAGCAGGGCCCTGGAGCACTTCAATTCCTCGACTCAGGTCACATATGAGCTGAGAATAGCAGCTAAAAGTGTGATCTCTGCACATTGAGTGTAAGAGTCCTTGCATCAGGTCCTCTGTGGATGGTCTGTCATCTGCCTTTCTGACACACCAGCGTTTTCACACACACAGATGAGCTCTGGGCTGGTCCAAAGGGAGTTCTGAAGTCCTTCATACTTCCAGGGGACATTAAGGTTGTGCAGAACACAGCATGAGCAGGAAGCTGATTAAGATTGTGGTTACTCTCTGTGAATATCCCTTCTCTTTTGGACTTCATTCATCTGAGTGTCCAGAAGGTCAAAGGAAGGGATCCTGCCCCTCTTCTCTGCTCTGCTGTGACCCCACTTGCAGTGCTGGGTCAATTCTGGAGTTCTCAGCACAGCAGAGACAGGGACCAGTTGGAGTGCAACCAGAGGAGGCCACGGCAGTGACAGGAGGGCTGGAAGCCCTCTGCTGCGAGGCCAGGCTCAGAGAGTTGGGGTTGTTCAGCCTGGAGTAGATTCTAGGGAAACCTTCTAGTGGCCTTTCAGAACTTAAAGGGGGTCTAGGAGAAAGCTGGAGACAGATTTTTGTTGTGATAGGATGAGAGGTGATTGTTTGAACTAAAAGAGAGATTTAGACTAGAGAGAGGGAAGACATTTTTGACGCTGAGGCTGATGAGACTGTCCCAGGTTGTCCAGAGAGGTGGCATATATCACATCCTTGGAACCATTGCAGGTTAGGATGTTTGAGGCTCTGAGCAACCTGCTCCAGTTGAAAATATTCCTGGTGACTGTACTAGGGGCTGGACTATACAACCTTTAAAGTTTCCTTCCAACCCATCCATTCTATGTTTCATGATTCTATAATTTCCTGGGTTTTGGCAGCTGGGCCAAAGCTGCTGCTGTGGCTCCCCTCTGTCAGACCCCTGAAAATCTCAAAGAGATAGATACAGCCTTCATCTTCTACCAGGATAAAATATGCAGGAGGAAAAAGTGGGCAATGTCTAAGGAAGTCCAGATGTGGGAAATCCCTGACCTGCTCCGCAGAGCCACTGTTGCAAATTTCCAGCCCTGATAGACAGCAGACCAGGTGATGGCAGAGGCAGGGACATGGTGACATGCCAGGAGCTGAGTGCTTGGGTGTGAAGTGGCATTGTCCCATATTCCTGATCAGGAGTTCCACTTCTTGACGGAAGTGGTCATTATGTCATTAGTGACGTTAGTGAGACAGGGAAGGAGCAGTGGGTAGGGACCTCCTTGTCAGAAAATAATCCAGCTCTCTGAAGGGCAGGAAGCTGCTGTGAAGGATGAGGTGGGGTTCTTCAAGCCAAGAGTGCATCCAAAAATGCGGGTGAGGCTGATAACCAGAGAGGATGTTCACACTTTTCCCACTGCTCTCCTTCATCTACATGCTGGGAATAACCTCAAGAGTTCAGCCCCATGTGCACATCATCGTCAGGAAGGCGACAAAGGGACGGGCAGAAACGGGGGCCAAGAGGATGTTTGTTTAAGTGTCACTACATTTGCTGGCAGACGTCTGCCTTCATTGCACCTACTGCACCTCCTCAAAGCCACTGGCACCAGATTTGGAGTTAGTAGCTAATTGGAGAGTTTACTCAGTTTGCTCATTAAGATACATTAGTTATTGTCATCTCTACACCGAGTCCATGTGTCTAGACCGGATTTGTCCCCTGTGACACTCAGCTGGGGAAATCCAGAGGTTTTTCTTACTCCTTCCTTGGCTCAGTAAATGCCATTGGGTCAATGGGAATTCAGTGAGTGAAAAGGGGTAGGTCGACACTTTGGTCTTTGGAAAAGCACAAACAGAACTACCTCTCTTCTGTACTGACTCATTGTCCTGAAAGATCCATGGACTATTACCCCCATACTCCAGTAGTTTCCATGCTGACCATCAAAACCACTCTGCTACAATAAGACCAAAATCTTCATCCCATGAACACATAGATCTGTACTAGAGCATCATCAGAGCCCTCAAAACATAGACAAGCAGGTGAGAGCTTCAAGAGCTCCTGCTGCCATGGTGTGGCCTGATGCTTCCAGCACAACAGGACTAACACAGTATCACAGTAGTATCACAGTATCATCAGGGTTGGAAGAGACCTCACAGATCATCAAGTCCAACCCTTTACCACAGAGCTCAAGGCTAGACCATGGCACCAAGTGCCACGTCCCATCTTGCCTTGAACAGCCCCAGGGACGGCGACTCCATCACCTCCCCAGGCAGCCCATTCCAGTGTCCAATGACTCTCTCAGTGAAGAACTTTCTCCTCACCTCGAGCCTAAATTTCCCCTGGTGCAGCCTGAGGCTGTGTCCTCTTGTTCTGGCACTGGCCACCTGATAGAAGAGAGCAACCTCCTCCTGGCCACAACCTCCCCTCAGCTAGTTGTAGACAGCAATAAGGTCTCCCCTGAGCCTCCTCTTCTCCAGGCTAACCAATCCCAGCTCCCTCAGCCTCTCTTCGTAGGGCTGTGCTCAAGGTCTCTCACCAGCCTCGTCGCCCTTCTCTGGACACGCTCAAGCGCACAACTAGTGTCTTTTACTGAGATGACTTAAATTAGTCCTTATATCAGGCTGGAAGAGACCTCTGAGATCAAGTCCAACCACTTGTCTAAAGCTCACAATCCCACCACTGCTGCTAAGCTGCTACTACCACCAAAGCACGTCCCTCAGCACCACATCCATGCATCTTTTAAACACGCTCAGGGACAGTGACTCCACCACCTCCCTGGGCAGTCTGTTTCAAAGCCTGAGAAACCTTTCTGTGAGAAAACTTTTCCTAATGTCCAACCTGAACCTCCCTTGGCACAACTTGAGCCTGTTTCCTCTTGTCCTGTCACTTGTTGCATGTGAGAGGAGACTGGCTGACCTTTACCTCGCTCCATCCTCTGAGGTAGCAGTAAAAGGCAATGAGGTCTCCTCTAATCCTTCTCTTCTGAAGACTTAACAACCCCAGTCCCCTCAGCTGCTCCTCACAAGATCTGTATTCAAGACCCTTTACCAGCCTAGTTGCTCTTCTTTGGACCTGCTCCAGCACCTCAACGTCCTTCTGGTAGTGGGAGGTGCAGTCCTGTAACAGGTTACAAAAAGGCTTGGCTTTTTGTTGAACTACATGGAATTGCAGCTGTGATTAGAGATAAGCCAAGGGATGGGTGAGGTGGGTGAAATGGTGTGCCAGAGACCCTGCTGGCATTGTGTTCTGACTGCCATGACAAGGTGAGCTGGGGAAAAAAAGGGTCTCGAGCAGATATTCTAAGATTTGTAATCTGATTAGTTCCGGAGCCTTCACAAAAATCAAGACTGAGTCACTGCTGATTAAGCAAGAAGGGAGATGTGAAGTTACATAAATGTTCTCTCTCCATTCAGCCTCGGCACAAGAAAATCTAAGCTAATTTTGCCATGAAAGTATGCAAAGTCCTCAGCTTGGAAGAAACATCTAATTTTATCTGGTGCTTTCTAATGTTTGAAGTGGATAAAATATAGTGCTAGAAAAACAAGCTCATTTTCAGAGAATCTGTTAAAATGAAAATGAAATGTTCCTCCAGGAGTTAGCTTGCTGCAGTGCCTACAGAATATTTCAGGCATATCTTCTGCTCTGGTAAAGAACATGGAGTGATCCACCTTAATTCTTATGGGTAGAAACACAAGCACCCAGTAACCTCTAGTATTCATTTCCATGTGACACTGGGAAAATCACTGGCAGGTGGCCAGAAGGATGCCTAAATTTTGGCTGAAGTCAGGACTCTATCTTGAATCCACAGAACGCATTGGGTTGGAAGGGAACCTCAAAGGACATCTTAACCAGTAGGGATGTCTCCAACTAGATCGGGTTGCTCAGGGCCACATCGAGTTTCACCTTGAATGTCTCAAGAGATGGGGCCTCCACTGCATCCCCAGGGAACCTGTTCCAGTGTTTCACCACTCTCATTGTGCAGGACTTCCTCCAGATGTCAAACCTAAATCTACCCTGCTCCAGTTTCAAACCACTGCCACTTGTCCTATCACCAAAGGCTCTTCTAAACAGTCCCTCCCCAGCCTTCCTGTAGGTCCCCTTCAGATATTAAAACATAGCTGTAAGGTCTCCCCAGAGCCTTCTCTTCTCCAGGCTGAGCAGCCCAAAATATTTTAGCCTGGCTTTGTAGGAGAGGTGTTCCAGCCCTTTGACCATCTTGTGCTGTGTTGACAGAGGAGCATCATCTGTGAGCTGGCTTCTGAGGGGGGACCAGAAGGAAGACCCTCGGGTGGACGTCAGCAATTGTGGCAATAACACAAGGCAGAACTGCAGCATGCTTGTCGTCAGGAAGCTCATAGCTAACGACACTGGTTACTTCACCTGCAGCCACCACAGTGCCCCAGCCAACGAGGATCTCATGGCCAAGATATATGTGTTTGTTAAAGGTAAGACCTTCACTTTATTGTGTTGTCATGGCTCTTTTTTTTGGTAATACAAGTTGTGTTCAACTGTGCTATCTGTAGCAAGCAACCCAGCTGAGATGCTTTCACAAATCTCACCTCCCCACTGGCCCAGCACTAGAGCAGGCACCAGCTGGGACATTTGGAAGAGGATGGATATATTTGGATTTTCATGACAGATGAATTCACAGAGACACAGATGTGAGAATGACCTATCTTGTCCAATTCCAAGACTTCAAGTCCCATTTAGCTTCATGTTCCAACACACTCATTTCTTTAAAACTCTTTTCTTTTTCTTTCCATTTAAATTTTTTTTTATCCCAAAGGACATTCCTATCAGAGCCTTTCCTAAGATGCATCTTGAATACTCGAGCCCTCTCTTCCCACCTTTCTCTTCCTCCCCAGGCATGAAATTCCAACAACATCCTTTGTAATTTCTCTCTCCCCTACACCAGATCCTTCACCATTTTTGTGAAGGACATGCTCTCCAGCACCTCAATGTCCTTCTTGGAATGAGAGGCCCAAAACTGAGCCCAGAATTCAAGACGCAGCCTCACCAGTGTCCAGTGCAGGAAGACAATCCCTGACTTAGTCCTGCTGACCACACTATTGCTGATTCAAGCCAGGATGGTGGTGGCCTTCTCGTCCACCTGGGCACATGATGGCTCATCTCTCATTGGCTGTAAACCAACATTCCCAGGTCTTTTCCTGCTGGGCAGCTTCCAACCCCTCTGCCCCAAACCTAGAGCATTCATGGGGTTGCTATGACCCAAGTGCAGAACCCAGCACTTGGCCTTTTTGAAGCTCATACAACTGACCATGACAAATCACAAGAGGTGATGTCCATCCCAAGGGGACTGTGATAAGCCCACATTCAGTGGGAAATTCAACCTCTGCAATACCAGATGAGCACACCTGTTTGATGCCTGTGGATGACACTTTCCTTTCACCTTATGTCTGTTGAAAATAGTCCCTTTTCTACCCTTATCCTGCTTTCCCAGCAAGTCTCCTTCTTATCAGAAAGTAGCTTTTTTTGTGCTAGTTCCTGCAGTAATTTATTTTTTTCTTCCTTTCTATTTCCTTTCTCTGATTTTTTCTTGTTACTCTAAGCCCTGGTTGCTTTATCCACCCTAGCTCTTGTGCTGAGCTGTTTCCTTTTCTCATTACACCCCACTCAGATGCCCCACATCTCATATTGTTAACCCAGCCCAGTGCCTACGCGTCAGGAAACAGCACATTGAAAACTCAGTTCTCCTGATTCAGTGCCCTGGCTGCCAACCCAGACCTTCCTTACTCTATGATGGGAGCACGTGCAGGAAATGTTATGGACCTTTTGGGGACTGCCCTTCAGAAAATACCTCCAGTTACGGAATGCTTGTTGGCAATGCTCTTGGAACGGTGCTAACCTACCAAAAAAAAATGGCAGGATGTCCTCTTGCTTGCCTGAGACTCCTGTGCCAAGGTCCTCCTGAACAACAGCCCTGGATGGCTGCTTTCTCTAAATCACCTTCCAAGATTGTCCTTTCTCAGATGCTGCTTGTATCATATGCCCTCTCCCGCTAGGAAAGCTCTTGTTCAAAAGTTATTGATGGAACAGCCTGAGGAGAGGAGATGTGCACTGGAGATTGGGAAGAAATTTGTTACAGTGATGGTGGTGAGACACTGGAACAGGTTGCCCATGGAGGTTGTGGATGCCTCCTTCCTGGAGGACTTCAAGGGCAGGTTGGATGGGCCCCTGAGCAACCTTGTCTAGTGGGAGGTATCCCTGCCCATGGCAGGGGAATTGGAACTAGATGATCCTTAAGGACCCTTCCAACCCAAAGCGTTCTATGAATCTGTGAAAATGAAGCACATTGTACTATGTCCTCCATGGATGAAGTAGTAGGAAAGGCAAGTCAGCAAGGATCCCACTGGTCCATTTCCAAGGAAGTCACCTGCTCGTCCACCCCAAAGCAGAGCTGTGCCACTGCAGTTCAGTTTGTAACCTTGTGAATACCTGCTGGGACCTAGGCTGCCAGCCAGAGGAGGCTACTTGGCCTCAGTGAACAGAGCTATTTGTCCCTCAGCATGGATGGTGACCTCAGGGCACGTTCTTCCTCCCATCCACTTCCTGGGGATATTTCTCTCATGGAATCATTTTGGTTAGAAGAGACCTTGAATTAAGCTCATGGAGTCCTAACCCAGCACTGCCAGCTCACCACTAAACCAAGTCCCCCAGCAACACATCTCCACAGCTTTGAAACCCCTGCAGGGATGGGGAGTCCACCACTGCCTGGGGCAGCCTGGTACAGGATTTGAAAAACCTCAAGGGGAAGAAATAGTTTTTCATGTTCAATCAAAACCTCCTCTAGCATAACCTGAGGCCACTTTCTCTTGCCCTGTTGCTTATTATGTCCAGACAGTGGTTGGATGACACTGAGAAACCTATCAGGTGTCTCCAAATGAACCCCTAAGTGGCCTGTGAATGCCAGAGAAGGGTGAGGTTCAACAGACATCTCTCTGGATGTTTTGTGGAGAAAGCAAATGCTCAGCAGGGTGTTTATGAGACTGAGCCAGGTGGAGTGAGAAAATATTGAGCCAGACCCCAAAGGCTGGAGATAGCTCTGAAGTTACAAGCCATAATTGCCAAAAAAGGAAGGGGAATGGTATTTTCCCCTTCATTCCTGGCCTGCTGCTTGACACTAAAATGAGAGCATGATTGCCTCGGAAGCCCTGCTTATGGGCTATTATTTCCTGTACTTGCTTCTGTTTTTCCAGCCTCCCTGCTGGAGTCTCTGTGCTCTGGCACTGAGCAGCTCTCCTCCCCTCCAACCCCTTGCCGGTGCAATTGAGCTGTGACCCCTGCACATCAGTCAGCTCATTAGGGACTCAAAGGCAGCAGGGTCAGCCACCAATGCTTCAGCTGTGCACCGACAGTCTGCAGGGAGGGTGGACTCAGGATCTTCATCCTGAATCATTGTTCCCCAGCCATTTGCTGCTTCCCCAGCCATTTGCTGCTTCCAGCTGCAGCTGCAAGTCTCAAGGATAGCCATTAAAAAGCAAGACAGGTCCCTGGCTCCTGTTGCCCATCTCCTTGTTGAAAATAGAATATGGCTTAGAGCTGGAACAGAAATAGTTGGATGGTTCTAAGAAAAGCTTTGCTGTGAGGGCGTCTGTCTGCAGCAGGTTGCCCACAGAGGTTGTGGAGTCTTCTTCTCTGGACAGGTTCCAAATCTACCTGGATGCATTCCTATGCAACATGATGTAGGCAAACCTGCTTTAGCAGAGGAGTTGGACTAGATGACCTCCAGAGGTCCCTTTCAGTCCTTACCATGTTGGGATTCTAGGATTCTGTGTTTTCAGCCACACAGTTTAGCTTTATCACCACTCTGAGGGATAACCTCTGTGGGGTCTGATCAAACATGGGGCTGCAGCAGCAAGAGCAGCCAAGTAACTCTGCTGTCAGAGAAGAGGGTGACCAGAGGACACTCGCCTAAGTTCACAGAACATGCTGCCTCTGCTGAGCCAGCAGCAGTAAAGACAAATCTTCACAGCAAACCAGCTGCCTACGTAGGAGCCTACGTCAGAAAGCCTCATGTGGAGGGCATTTTCCTTGCCAGCAATGCCAAAGCCAGATAGTCAATGTCATTTGGTTCCCTGACCCCTGCAGGTGTCCTGCCCTGCCACAGGGATACTTCCCTGTGAGGAACAGACTCATTTATGAGGACAGAGAGAGAGTTGGGGTTGTTCAGTCTGCAGAAGAGAAGGCTCCAGGGAGACCTTTTGGTGACCCTTCAGGACTTCAAGGGGCCAGAAGAAAGTTGGGTACAGACTTCTGAGCAGGGCCTGTTATTACAAGACAAGGGGTGATGGTCTGAACTAAAAGAGAGAAGGAAGGGCTGGAGAGAAGGAAGAAATGTTTGATATTGAAGGTGGTGAGAGCCTGGCCTGGTTTGCCCAGATGGTAGCTGCCCCATCCCTGGAACCACTGTGGGTCAGGTTGTTTGGGGCTGTGGGCAACCTGCTCTAGTTGCAGATGTCCCTGCTGACTGCAGGGGGGCTGGATGCAGAAGAGCTCAAAAAGTCTCCTTCCACCAAACCAGTCTGGGATTCAGTGATTCTGTGATTATCTCAGCCTCTGGGATCCCTGTGCCGAAGAAGGGGCAGGCAGGCTATTTTCTGTTACAGCAGAAGGAAGCCTCTCTGCAGCGTTTCCTGGGGCACACACGAAATATAACATGGCTTAGGGAAGGATTAAAGAAAAGACAAATCAGGCAAAGATTCACTCCACCTTCCCCAAGGGCTATCCCAAGCCCCAGCCTAGACAGTAGCCAGGACTTGCAGCTCTCAGCTATTTGAAATAATGTTACTGTCAGCAAAGGAACCATTTCAAGCTAAGCCAGTCCTCAGGGTGTCAGCTGGAAGACCTCTGTACCAGCTGAAATGCTGCCTCAGCTCCCACAGTGGCCTCTCCTTGTAGCCTTTAGCTCTTTGCAGCAGTAAGGGATTTGCTGCACCTCTTTGCTCCACTCGCTCAGTGCATCACTGGCAAGGTCCACAAGCTCGATTCTGGTTTGCTTCCCTCCACCAGCAACTTCTCATAGATTCATAGAATGGTTTATGTTGGAAGGGACCTTAATGAACATCTGGTTTCAAGCCCCCTTGCCATGGGCACAGACACCTCCCAGTAGAGCAGGCTGCTCAAGATCCTGTCCAACGCAGCTGTGGAGACTTCCACAGAGAGGGCATCCACAGCCTCCCTGGGTGACCTGTTCCAGTGTCTCCCCACCCTCACCGTAAAGAATTTCTTCCTAATCTCCAGTCTAAATCTTCCTTCTTCCAGCCAAAAGCCATTGCCCCTCATCCTAGCACTGCAAGCCCTTGTGAAAAGGTCTTGTTACTGTGGGAACTGGCCTCATCTTGCCAAATAGTGGCTAGAAAAGTTCATCCAAGTTTCAAAGCTGTGCTTTGACTCCACACACACCACTGCTGTGCTAAGACTGCAGGGCTGAAGGAGACAGCCTCATGGCAGACATGGAATGATCTGGCCAGCAACAGACACCTCTAGGATGTTTTATGGTATTCTCTTTCTTGAAATAATTATGGCCATCAGGAGATTGTAGTAAGGTGGGTGTCTGGCTCTTCTCCCTAGGAACTACTGATAGGATGAGAAGAAATGGCCTCAGCTTATACCAGTGGAGGTTTAGGCTGGATATTAGGAAAAACTCCTCTACTGCAAGAGTGGTCAGGCATTGGAACAGGCTGCCCAGGGAGGCGGTGGAGTCACCACCCCTGGAGGTGTTTGAAAACACATAAACATGGCACTTTGAAATGAGGTTTAGTGGGCATGGTGATGCTGATCTGATGGTTGGACTTGATGATCTTAGAGGTCTTCTCCCACCTTAATCATAGAATCATAGAATCAACCAGGTTGGAAGAGACCTCCAAGATCATCTAGTCCAACCTAGCACCCAGCCCTAACCAGTCAACTAGACCATGGCACTAAGTGCCTCATCCAGTCTTTTCTTGAAGACCCCCAGGGACGGTGCCTCCACCACCTCCCTGGGCAGCCCATTCCAATGGGAAATCACTCTCTCTGTGAAGAACTTCTTCCTAATATCCAGCCTATACCTACCCTGGCACAACTTGAGACTGTGTCCCCTTGTTCTATTGCTGGTTGCCTGGGAGAAGAGGCCACCCCCCACCTGGCTACAATGCCCCTTCAGGTAGTTGTAGACAGTAATGATTCTATGATAGAGCTGGTTCTCAAATAATTGCTTTGGAAACAGGAGTCCCACCTCCTCTGACCGAGATACTACAACTGGCACAAAATGATGAGCTCAGCTCACACCAGCTTTGGCTGCTGCACACTAGGGAGGAAGCACCAATTCCTGTTTGTGCCTAGTGTGATTCAGCCTTTGAGTGTGCACACTGGGAGGCATTTTAACAGTACCTTCCTCACCAGAGCGATTCAGCTGCTGGTGTTCCACCATCTCATTGAGAAACCCATATATTTGGGTTTCAGCACTGATGTTCTCTGGAACACAGTGTAACCAGAGGACACTCCTGCAAAGGATTTGTGCTGCAGCTCCTTTTAAATTTCACATGGACACATGAAGCACTGCAGGCTTGAGCCATGGTACAGCTTTGCCAGAAGCCCAGAGTACAAGAACTGGAAATCATATCTGAAGCAAGGCAAACTTTTATATGGGAGCACATGTCCTGTTTAGGCTATTCTGAAGGAAAAATGGAGATGCACGCAAGCATCCTGTCCTGTCAGAGCACACATCTCACAGCTTGTCAGCTCCAGCAGCAAGGCATCCCCACGGCATTGTAGGAGCTCTCCCTTGCTACTGCAAAGACTGAGGAGAGTAGTGCAAGTACAGTGTCAGGGTAGGGTGTCACATCAACCCCTGTCTCTTCCTTATCAAACAGTGCAGCCCAGAGATGTGAAGCCCCATCTTCTTCACCCCTTCCTCACTAAGAGAAATCTGAAGAGAGTGAAGTACATGAAAACACTCCTCACATGAGATCATATCTTGGTTCTGGTGTTCTTTGAAGCTGATTTCTGCCTCTTTAATTCTCTTGAGAGCTCACAGAGATAATCCAAACGTGAGAAGCAGAAACACAGGGCCAGGGTGACAGCCCTGACTTGGGCTTTGGCTTGTTTTCCAGAAGATATTGCCAGCGAGAACAGAGTTGGAGCTGCAGTTCTTTCTTTCAGGCTGGAGACACCCAGACAGCTCCTCTTGCTGCCAGACACTCAGCGAGCTGAGATAGGCGAGTGCTGTCCTGTCTGCGCAGCGCGGAGCCCAGCAGATAAGCTGACTGCCTGCACAGACTGCTCGAAGGCTTTGGCACCAGCTCCTAGCTAACACTGCCTAGGGTCAGACGACATGGGAAGAGAGCCTATGTCACTCTGCAGGACCCTCTCTGGTGCTCCTTAAGTATTAAGAGCTGGGTCCCAGGGAAAAGTAAGATGACATTCAATATCTAAAGAGGTCACTTTGAAGTGGAGGGGCCTTGTAAGATACGATGGTGTGTGAGTAGCATAAGGTCCTGGTACTCAGTCAGTGGCACTGGACATCCCAGCAGGATGATCTCCTCCTGCTCAGTGATAAACAGTTTCTAGATGAAAGCTAAAATCACTCATGCATCTCCCCCACTTCTTCTTTCCTGTTTCTCATCCACTCAGTAACTGCTAATTGCTGAGCTTTACTCAAGGTTGTAGGAGACTTGCTATTAATGACGGGACTTCAGGTAGACCATAAAGTGCAACAGGTTGGAAGGGACCCTTGAAGGTCATCTTATCCAGCCCCCTTGCAGTCAGCAGGGACATCTCCAGCTAGATTAGGTTGCTCAGGGCTCTCTTGAACTTGACCTTGAATGTCTCCAGGGATGGGGCCTCTATTACATCTCTGGGCAACCTGTTCCAGTATTTCACTACCCTGCTGGGTAAATATGATACGGTTAATATCATAGAATCATAGTCTGGTTTGGGTTGGAAGGCACCCAAAAGACCATGAATTCCAACCCCACTGCCATGGGCAGGGACACCTCCCACTAGACCAGTTATTTTCTCCAGAATCTATAAGATTAGAGTCTTGTATATCAGGAAAAATCTCTTCACAAAGAGAGATATTAAAGACTGGAATGAGCTGCCCAGGGAGGCGGTGGTCACCATCTCTGGAGACAGTTAAAAGATGTGTGGATGTGGTGCTGAGGCACATGGTAGTAGCTTAGCAGTAGAGGTGGTACTGTGAGTGGTTAGACTTGATGATATCAAAGGTCTCTTCAACCTGAAGGGCTCCATCATTCTATGGTTCTATACCTGCCCAAACCATCATGTGTGAGGAGTCAGAATTCCCAAATTCTTCTGGTGCTTGAAGCATAACTCCAGGCAAAGCATGGAGACTTGGAGTGTTTTGAAGAAAGAAGTCTTCCCATGTCAACTTTTATTTGTTTGGCAGTAAGAAGCACTTTGCTTTCACAGAGTTTGGAAGCAAGACTTTTTAAGGTAATGTTTTTCTCTGCAAATATTCCTGTGTTTCTAACAGTAATCTCCAGAGGAAGAATGCATTTCATTTGACCAAAGCAAAGTGCTTTGTGTTGACTCAGAATGGCTTCTAGGGGTTTTGCTCTCACTTTTGTTTTGCCTACAGATAAAATATTCTGTTTTCTGTTTCATCTAAACATTCCACCACCAATTCTTTTCACTGGCCTGCCAAATTTAAAGAACTCCTTTATTCTGAAAGATCCAGTTTCAAAACAAGTGACTTTAGAAAAGTTACCCCTGTACCTAGAAGAAGCTTTGATGGGTAACCAGGAGGAATACAGCAGACTAGACCTTGTACAGCTTTCCAATGTAGAATGGCCAAAGTGTCACTTACAAAATCATAGAACCATGGAATTGGTTTTATTGGAAAAGACATCTAAGCCTCTGGATGAGGCTCTGGCCAGCCTGATCTAGGGTAGGGTGTCCCTGCTCAAGGCAGGGGGGTTGGAACTAGATGATCCTTGTGGTCCCTTCTTACCCTGACTGATTCTATGATTCTAGGATCATCAAGTCCAACCATCAACCTAAGACCACCATGGCCAGTAAGCCATGCCCCAAAGTGTCTGGTCCACACAGTTGTTGCACACCTCGAGGGATGGAGAACTCACCATTCCCCTAGGCAGCCTGTTCCAATGCCTGACCCTCTTGCATTAAAGAGATTTTTCCTTAATATCCAACCTAAACCTTCCTGGCACAATTTAAGGTCCTTTCCTCTTGTTCTGTCTCCTCATACTAGTGAGAAGAGACCAATCCTCACCTCACTCCACCCTCCTTTGAGGGAACTGTAGAGGGCCATCAGGTCTCCCCACGGCCTCCTCTTCTCCAGACTGAAAAACCCCAGTTCCCTCAACAGGTTGTTCTAAGACTTGCACTCCAGACCCTTGACCAGCTTTGTTGCTCTTCTCTGGGTCTGCACCAGCAGTTCAATGTCCCTTTTGTAGTGAGATGCCCAAAACTGAACCCACTATTCGACGTGTGGCCTCATCAATGCCCAGTACAGGGGCACAATCAGGTCCCTGCTCCTGCTGGCCACACTGTTGATGACCTAGGCCAAGGAGATGTTTGCCTTCTTGTCCACCTGAGCACACTGATGGCTCATGTTCAAACAGTTGTCAATCACCACCTCCAGGTCCTTTTCCACTGCTAATGATTGTGTTAATGCAAATAACAGATTATAAACCTCCTCTCAGTGTTTTGCACCTTGATGAAGGAAAACTTTAGTAGGGTTATGTCAAAAGACAACCCTAAAGAATCTGTGAAACTCTGCTCAGGCTTCCCAGCTAAGGCATGAGACTGAGTGAAGAAAATAAACAGTGGGGGTGAGAGGATTCTCTTTAGCAGGAACGAAGTGAAGAGCAAAATGAGAATGTTCAGAGATTTCATAAACATGAAGAGCCATGGATGCCTGTCCTCAAAGGCCACTTAGTGCTTATCACCTCTGTGTGCTGATGGATAGTATCTGAAGGGAGAGGTGATATTCTCTCCACAGCTTTAGATATGATACAAATATCATGTGACAAATTGCCATCACTGGGTATGGAACATGAGGAGAAATGAAAAGCATCCGAAAACCTGCACAAAATCCCATGAGTGTGTCTCAGGAGATTGTTTTGAACTCACAGGAAGGTGAAACAATGCTGACAAGTCAAGAGCTGTAGGAGAGAGCTTAAGTCTACAGTGTGCTGAGTTCTTGAGGCACAATGCTGAGGGCTTTCAGGTCTCTCAGCTTCATCATGGGGCAGAATGTGCTGTGAGTGCCCTGGAGAGCAGTATTCAAATCACAAGACAGCATGCTGTAGTAACAGACCACCACATCCTGGTAGATAGTCAGAGTCACAGAATCACAGAGTGGTAGGGGTTGGAAGGCACCTCTGGAGATCAGAGTCCAATACCCCTGCCAGAGCAAGTACACCAGGATGGCATCCAGGCAGGTTTAGAACAATTCCCAGATACAGAGACTCCACTACCTATCTGGGCAGCCTGTTCTAGTGCTCAGCCAACCTCTAAGTACAGAAGTTCCTCTTCATGTTTAGATGGAACTTCCTATGTTCAAGTTTGTTCCGTTACCTCTTGCACCATCACTGAGCACCACTGTCCTGTCAGCATCCTCCTGACGCTCATCCCTGAAGTATTTGTAAGCATTGAAAAGATTCCCTCTCAGATTTGTCTAGGCTAAAAAGCTCCAAGTTCCTCAGCCTCTCTTTGTAAGAAGGATGTTCTATCCCCTAAGCACCTCTGCACCCTCTCAAGCAGTTCCCCTATCCTTCTTGAAACGTTGAGTGCAGAACTGGACACTCATATTAACACCAAGACAAAGAACAGATGTGACCAAGAGGAGAAGAGGTCCCCTATAGAAGTTGTTCACACTTAACAGGTTCCCTGGAAACACTGATGGGGACAAGATGATCTCCTAGGGTTCCTTCCAACTCAGTGCATTCTATGGTCTATGATCTGTGCTCAGATGCTGTCACTGCAGAGGCTTGAGGAGCCTTGCATGTACTCCAGCAATCCCAATTACACCTCTGAGTAAGAGGGACCCTCCCAAGGCTCACTGCGAGCAGCAATTAATCTCCTCCTAGGCAGAGGGAGGATTTAAACGTGAAGAGCTTCACTGCCTGAAGGTAACAACGCTCTTGTAAGCACTTGACCTTTGGGTGGCTTTTGTGTGCGGCATTCTTGATCTCTATCCCGGCTCTGTGGCTGGAGCTCAGACCCCCCTTCCCCGGCACCGTCCTGCTGCCTCTGCTTCCTTAGCTCTGCTGTTTGTGTTCCCTCCCGAGCTGTGCTGGGTAAACAGTAAGGTTCGGCTCTGCTGCAGCTTCCTGCAAACTTCCACTGGGCTGCAGAGCCAGCAGCCAGTGTGAGACCAAAGGGAAGGACCTCTCCCTTGCTTTGGAGTTGCTGCTGCAGCTGATAAGTCTCTAATGTGCTACAGCTCTTGTCTTTCAACAATCATTTCAGTTGGAAAAGACCTTTAAGATCATTGAGTCCAACTATCATCTGCCTCTAGCAAAACCCAGTGATAAACCCTCAGCACCACATCTCTGCATCTTTAACCAGCTCCAGGGACAGAGATTTAGCTACTTCCCCAGGCAGCCTGCTCCAATGTTTGAGAACCGCTCAAGTGAAGAAGTTTCTTCCACTGTTCAAGAACTTGCAGCCTGAAAATGATCCATTTCCTCACATAAAATAAACTTAGCAGCCCATGGCAAATTACTCTGTGTGATTATCTGATGGCTAAGATTCATAGTGAGGTCACATCTGGGTAATGGGTAACGGGCACAAACTGGAACCCAGGAGGTTCCAAACTAAGATGAGAAGAAAAATTCTCTGTTGTGAAGGTGCTGGAGCCCTGGACCAGGCTGTCCAGAGAGGCTGGGGAGTCTCTTTCTCTGGAGAGATTCCAAACCCATCTAGACACTGTGATCCTGGGCAACCTGCTGTGGGTGCCCCTGGGGTGGGACTGGACGATCTCCAGAGGTGCCTTTCGACCCCCACTGTGCTGCAGTTCTGTGATACTACCTTTCCAATTCAGGAGGAACAAACATCCAAGCTCCAAGGAAATTCTCCATTTTCATCAAATGTTTCTTTGCTGAGGACTTTTCCCCTCAGAGCTCAGTGCTGGTAACCACAGAGAGGATAACACCTGCATTTCCCATGCCTCAGCTCTCCAAATCACAGCAGTTGAGTGCCATTGATTTACTCCATCTGGAACTTCAGATCTTCCCCGAGCCTGAGGTTATCATTTTTCAAGAAGAGTGACCCTGTCCCTTTTGTTTCAAGAAGTTCTGTCTCTGGGAGACTCATTTACAAGGAGTTAACCGACTGCTGATTAACTTAAGGTGGTGAATGTGTTTGTAAAGCTGGCAGTGACACTCCTGATGTTCCAGCAGATCATTTTTCCATGCCACAGTCAGTCTGAACTGCTTAGGAATTTCACAAAGGATTCATTTTTTTCCCCTGCACAAACCATACCAGAGGTATCAGCTGGCAGTTGATTAGTTCCCTATTCACTATTTATTCTGTGTCATTTTGTTAGGATCCAAAGCTGAGCCACTTGGTATTTCCTTATCTACCAAGTGAACGGTCCAGCTGCCTGGACAGTCCTCTTGCTTGGAATTCTCCTTTCCAGTTCCAGTGGAGCTGGCTTACATCTGCTTACATGGGATTTGAGAGGAGCTGGAGTGAAGGAGAAGCAGGCTGCAGGGGGTGGGGAAGGTTTGCCAGGTTCTTCTGGGTGCTGCCCTGCTCCATGATACTACTTTTTCTTTTGCAATGAATTTCAGGGCTAGGGAGGGGGAAAAAAATAAGCCTCCCTGACATACTTCCCTGTGATCTTAGTCAGGGTCTCACCATCCTCAGTGTCAAACATGTCTTTCCTTTCTCTAGTCTAAATCTCTCTTTTAGTTCAAACAATCACCTCCCATCCTGTCACAACAGACTCTGATAAAAAAATCTGTCCTCAGCTTTCTTTTCCCCTTTAAGTGCTGAAAAGCCACCAGAAGGTTTCCCTGGAATCGTCTCTTCTCCAGGCTGAACAACCCCAACTCTCTCAGGCTGGCCTCACAGCAGAGGGCTTCCAGCCCTCCCATCATTGCTGTGGCCTCCTCTGGCCACACTCCAACCGGGCCCTGTCTCTGCTGTGCTGAGAACTCCAGAGCTGGCCCCAGCACTGCAGGTAGGGTGTCAGCAGAGAGGAGCAGAGAGGCAGAATCCCCTCCACTGCCCTGCTTGCCACCACAAGAGCTCTAATATTACAGAACAAAATAGGGAGCAAGAGCTCCTTGGCTGACAGAGAACTTTCTTTGCTCTATGGCTATAAACTGTAAAGTCACTGAGGTAACCCAAATTAAAGCCATCTCCTTACTAAACCAGGCTCTAGGAAACCTCACTTACTGTAGGAAAGAGAAAGAGACATAAAAATACAAGCCTTTTTCCTCTTTTTTTTCCAAAGCAGCTCCAACATACACTAGAGATCAAAAATCAAGTGCAGCTCAAACCATCCTCTCCTTCCCCAATCCAATATTTATCAGCCAGAAGCTGCCTTTTACTGTTGCTAATTGCACAGTGATTTAGAACACTATTAGGTTTCAAATGCTGATTGGAGAAAGTTAGATTTATATATTTTGGCTGCCAGTTCAGCTTGAAGCTTCTGATCTGGGATGGTGTAATTCTAGCTAGTGGCAAGACATATGGCAATTCAGGTGCAGGCTGCTATTAAAAATCAATTAGGAGTGAAATATGGCTTTGGTTACATAACCCTGTAAATTCCTGCTTCCTCTTTAGGTGTCTTATTTACAACTGAAAGTAAAAGGAGATTATTATTAGGCCTGTTGTGAAGCTGGAAATTTGGTAGAGTTCAGCCTGGGAGGTAGGAGGAGATGATGGAAGAGAATAGGGTTAAGTAATTATTTTATTTGCCCTGAAAGGGAAATATTTTTGAGAAGTCTTATTCTGTTTTGGCTAAGATGTTTCAGTCATTGCGTAATTCAACATTTTCTGATGTTTTAGGATTATTTGGCTGCCTTCTTTTGATTCAGGTTACTTTTTTAAACAAACAGGTCTGTTCTGAAATTCCCTCTCAAAACCCTGGCACAAAGATTTTTCAATTCAATGTTCCTATCTTTTCAGCCAAAACAATTAGCCACAACCTGATCCAAAACAGACTAAACAGAAGGACCATAGGGCAGGGAAGGTGCTGGCACTGCTGTGACAGTGCTTTGTCCCCACAGAGCTCCACATCCAGGTTAGTCCATGTCCATGGTCTGAAAGAGTGGTCAGGCATCAGAAGTGGCCACCAAGGGAGGTGGTGGAGTCACCACCCCTGAAGGTGTTCAAACAATGAGTAGATGTGGCACTCTGGAACATGGTCTAGCAGTCATGGAGGTGTTGGGTAGAAGTCTGGACTTGATGATCTCAGAAGTCTTTTCCAATCTTAATGATTCTAAGAATAGAAAGTCAAAGAATGCTTCCTAGAAAAATCTCTAAGGTTTTAGGATTTCACAATCATACTTTGAACTTTCTGATGATCATCAAGGTATTTGTAGACAGAAGAATCAGTGAATGAGACTCAGAAGCTTTACCAACTTAAACTACCTCAAGTTCTTATTTATTGCTATTGTATATGTATATTTAGTCTGATTTATTGTGCTAGATCCATAAAAAATCCCCCAAAGTGTGACCAATTTTCTTCACTGTTAGGTTAAACAGATTATTCTTGCCTAGCTTTGAATATTATCATGAGCCTACATCCCCTTTTTTATATCCTTCCTGCTGTATTTTAGAGATTCTCATTTACAGAAAAAAAGCTTTTTTTCTTCCAGTAGATTTACATAAACTCCTGTAAACCTACTGTAACACTTCCCTGCTGTGGAATTCAGGAGTGGTACAAGAGAAATTCAGACCACTGTGGAAAGAATCAACTTCAGCACCATGAAAATCCATGGAGCTGATTTATTAACGCCATTTTTACAGATGGAGAATGGATAAGAATATCTTTTTGCAAGATTGCTCTGAAGACTGAGAAAACAGGGTTAGAAATGGGTTAGTCCAATTCTTGGTCACTTGGCAATAATCCCTAGATGACAGTGACATTTGCAAATGAACATGAACAAGTCTTATGGGGAGTGCCTAAAGGAATTGGGGTTGTTTAGTCTTGAAAAGAGAAGGCTCAAGGAACACCTCACTGCTCTCTATAATTGCCTGAAAGGAAGTTGGAGTAGTGAGATTGAGTTGGTCTCTTCTTCCTAGTATAGAGAGATAGAAGGAATAGAAATGGTCTGGAATTATGACAGGAGGTTGGATATTAGGAGCAATTTCTTTCCTGCAAGAGTGGTCAGGCATTGGAACAGGCTGCCTAGGGAGGTGGTGGAGTCACCATCCCTGGAGGACCTTGGAAAACATGTGGCCATGGTGGTCTTAGGTTGACAGCTGAACTCACTGATCTTAGAGGTCTTTTCCCATTGAAACAATTCTGTGGTTCTAAGATGTGACAGGATGTCTCATTACATGCTGCAGTGAGCTGCCTATGAGCAGTTAGCAGCTCAGATTGGCAGCCTTATGGTCATTGATCAGAAAGGCAGTTGGTTTAAAATCGGTGTTCTTTCTCCTACAGACTACAGAAACCCATTTGTGGAGATTCACCCGGAACACCCGGAAATAATCTACATTTTAGATGCTAAGAAAACAGTTGTTGTCCCTTGCCGAGTCACCTCACCAGATATCAGACCTAAGCTTACCCAGGTAAGTGCTGCTCCTGAGGCAATCAGTTCAGAGGCCTGGGCTGCCAGCAGAATGGGTCAAAATGCAAAAGGAAATGTATGGAAGTAGGCAAGTGTCAGAAAAGGAAGAGCAGAAGCACTGGGAACGGAGAAGCAGAGTCCTGCTTTACTGCTGCACTGGTGCTTTACAGCACTGCATTGCTACTGAGCTGTGGACAAGGGCATTTTGAGGATTAGCTGGAGCTCTATCAGATATTTTTCTCATCTTGTGGCTTGATGTTCCTCCATAAATTGCCAAAGCTAGATGACAAGGCACTATTTTTCTTCAAAATTCCTTGACTAAAGCCTTGCTATTTGCTATCCTCATGAAAGCTTCTTTTATACCTTGAACCTCCTTGGAAGAGCTGCCTGTTTCTGCTTGATTTCATAAATTTAAACCAAGTTTTAGCCTTGGAAATAAATGGCTACAGCATCTAGCCCTTCGGCAGCAGCTATAGCTGAATGTCAAGGTTACAGAGTGGTCTGTGGAGGCCAAGGCCATTTTGTCTAATAAAAATGGAAATTCAAGGTCTGAGGCTTCCTCAATCAATGGAGATCTAGTCACTCATTTAAAGGGCTTTAGTGGTGCTCAATAGAGAAGCCTGTCATGGAGTGAGGAACAGGACATAGGTCTCCTGGCTCCAATCCTGCCTTGCACCTAATAGGTTTTGTGTCTCTCCATTCCCCTGCTAGGCTGACTGCTACAGCTGTCCTAAAGTGAATGAGAGCTCATCTCTTGGCTCTGCCTCTTTTCCACAGGCTCTTCTGGGGAAGCTGTGTGAGATGAGGTTGTTATGCTGCATATAGAGCCACAGATTCACAGCATTGGTTTGGTTGGAAGACATCTTTCAGGTCATCAGTTCCAACCACTAACCAAGCACTGCCAGGTCACTGATAAATTATGCCCCTCAGCACCACATCTCCATGGCTCTGAAAGCCTTTCGGGGATGGGGACTCCACCACTACTCTGGGCAGCCTGGGCCTGGCCTTAATAATCCTTTCAAGGAAGAAAATTTCCCTAATAACCAACATAAATTTTCTGTGGCACGACTTGAGTTTGTTTCTCTTGTCCTATCATTTGTTGCTTGAGACAAGAGACTGACCCCCACTTGGCTCCAACATCCTGTCCGAGAGGCAAAGGGGTTTGAGGACCTCTGCTCTTCTTACCACTTAGTCCTCTAAGTTGTTAGGTGTCTCATTCTCCTGGGAGGCAGCACATAAAATCACAGTGGCCTGAGATGGTGCTGCAGCTCCTGCTGAGACCAATGGCAAGTTTCCAGTAGACGTGCAGAAGGTCAGCCCTGGCCTTATTGCTTTAGCAGATCTCTATTTTTGTCAGAAGGGATTAAAAGGTAGGGGGAAAGGCTCCTCTCCAGCTACAGCTTATCACTTCAGCCTGGATAAGTGTTATCACCTTCTACTCCTTGGCTATGAAAATGAAACATCCCCATCTTATTTTAGCCTCCTAACAAATTCATTGCTGGAGTCCTGCTGCTGACTTCAGCCACATTCACATGAGCTTAAATATGGTCTTGGAATCTCAATCAAGGAGACCTCTACATTTATTCCCCTTATTTATAGGCAACCTTACTTCTCCCCTGCTTGCCAGCTAAATCCTCTCCTGGTAATTTCTTCAAACACAAACTGAAATCCTTCACCTTGCTACCAGATGCTGCTGGAATAAAATCTCCACTGAAATCTCCCATTTGAATTGCAAAGAAAATGCTCCTCAAAAAGATTTCTCCCCTTCAAGGGGGACTGCAGGGCAGGGATGAGGATGCTGAGTGCTGCTCCCCAAAGAAACCCTCCTGATGAGCTCAGGAGATGAAGAGAGATCACCATTCAGGAGGACACATTTTGGGAGGTGTGTCTTGGCTCCGGGAGCACCAGCTCCAAGTTCCATCTATGGAAAGTCTCCACTTGTTCTGCCCAGTCTGGGAATTTCATAGGACAGTGTGGAGCCAAGGTGGCGGCTTCCCATGCAAAGAGGAAGCAGAGCAGGAGAGGGGTGGAGGTAAGGGTGGGGGAGGAGAGGTGAATGAGGCCATCAGCCAAATTTAGAACATCCTCCTCTTCCAAATTTAATCTTCGATAGACAAGGAACTTCAAAGGGAGGAAAGCCACAGTGATTTCCTTCCAGCAGCGCTGACGCTCGCTGCTTGATTGTTTAAATATATATGTTTGAATATTTTATGAAGACATTTAATATGTGTGTGGTGTTGAAAAGGGCCTCCTGAGGAGGCTTATTTTTTCTTTCTCCTTCCCCTAGCCATGGGGGAGCAGAGCTGCCAAACCCTGAAGTTCAGCTTTATCACATTTTATTATTCTTGTAGAAAATGTACTTCTTTTTTTTTCCCCCCTCTGTAAATTAAGTTCCTTATGTTACCATTATACTTTAAAATCATGCCACTCTCTGGCCTTTAAATATGTATGGAGAAATGTACCTCTTGCTAATACTAAACAGATGCCAGTTAACTCTGCAGAGCATCTTTGTAATTAAGCAGCCCAGGCTAAAACACACAATTGAAAACTTTCATTTTGCTTAACATGATTTTAATTCTGGAGGGGGAAAAAAACCCAACACAAACAAAACAACCCAAACCCAAAGCACTTTTAGTCTAGTCACTGATCTAGTCCCATATGCATTTGCCACATGGCTGTTAAAGCATAAAATCATAGAACTGCTGAGGTTGGAAGAGACTTTTGACATCAAGTCCACTACCACTAAATCACGTCCCTCAGCACTGCATCCACACAACTTTTATACACCTCCAGGGATAGTGACTCCACTACTTCACTGGGCAACCTGTTCCAACCCCTGAGAACTCTTTCTGTGGAGAAACTTCTCCTAATATCCAACTTGATCCTCCCTTGGCACAACTTGAGGCCATTTCCTCTTGTCCTGTCACTTGTATGTGAGAAGAAAATGACCTCCACCTCACTCCAACCTCCTTTCAGGGAGCTGTAGAGAGCTAGAAGGTCTCCTTTCAGCCTCCTGAAGACTGAACAAGCCCAGTTACCTCAGCTGTTCCTCATCAGATTCTTGTTCAAGGCCCTTCACCAGCTTAGTCACTGCTCTTTGCTCCTGTTCCAGCACCTCAGTGTCCCTTTTAGAGTGAAGGGCCCAAACCTGACCCCAATATTTGAGGTGTGGCCTCACCAATCCTAAGTAAAGGGGGACAATCACATCCCTAGACCTCCTTGACACACTATTCCTGATGCAAGCTAGGAAGCCATTGGCCTTCTTGGCCATCTGAGAACACTGCTGGCATGATTAACCCAGAGCAACCTGCTCTAGTTGCAGATGTCCCTGCTGACTGCAGAGTAGTTGGACTAGATAACCTTTAAAGGTCCTTTCCCACCTAAACTATTGCATGATTCTGTCATTAAGCATCAGGTCTCTGATCTCCTTCTGGAATACTGCTGAATTTTCCTGGTGATTCTGAACAGAGACACCCAGTTGGATTACACAGAGAGCTCATTTACACAAAGTCCATGTTTCCTACTACTGTCAGAAGAGAGCTGGTGTTCC
Organism: Pogoniulus pusillus; assembly: GCF_015220805.1. Lineage (NCBI taxonomy): Eukaryota > Metazoa > Chordata > Aves > Piciformes > Lybiidae > Pogoniulus > Pogoniulus pusillus. The sequence continues at coordinate 12,731,768 of NC_087282.1, forward strand.
AAAAGCAGGCAACTGTCCTGCCATGCCTCCTTCCCCAAAGCAACATCACCAGTCATGGCCCTGCAGCCACCATCCCTTTGTCTTTGGTCTAGGCTGCAAATGGAATAACAAGTGACTGGAAAACAAAGCCAACCCAATCAATTGTGTATTCATGGGAGAGGTACAAGCACCAGCTCTCAGAGCCTGGAGCTGAAATTTCTTTAGAGCAGGAGTATTATTTAAACTGAATCCTGTTTAAACCACACTGCCATACAAGACTAATGTTTGTCTGGAGACAGAAAAATAAATTGCATCCTGCATGACAACAAGAACAAGATCAAACCTATTACATTGCTGGGAAACTCCCACTTGTGGTCACCAGTGCAGCTCTTCCCTTGGTTAGCTTCAGAAGCTGGAGCAAGGTCGTTCTGAAAACACTGCACAGCATCACATGGAGTCCCAGTATGTGGGGTTGGAAGAGACCTCTAGGGATCATCTAGTCCAACCCCCCTGCTAAAGCAGGATAATCCACAGCAGGTTCCCCAGGATCACAATGTCCAAGTGGGTTTGGAAGCTCTCCAGAGAAGGAAACTCCACAATCTCTCTGGACAGCCTGCTCCAGGGCTCTGGTACCCTCATACCAAAGAAGTTTCTCCTCCTATTTAGATGGAACCTCCTGGGTTCTAGTCTGTGCCCTTTGTCCTGTCACTGGGCACCACTGTGAAGTGTCTGGTCTCATTCTCTTGCCTCCCACCTTTAGCTCTTGCTGAGCATTGAGAAGATCCTCTCTGGGGCTGCTCCTCTCCAGGCTCAACAGCCCCAGGGCACTCAGCCTTTTCTCCTCACAGAGATGCTCCAGGCCACTCAGCATCTCTGTAGCCTCCTCTGGACTCTCCCCAGTAGCTGTCTGTCTCTGCTGAACTGGGAAGCCCAGAACTGGACTCACTAATCCATTAGGGTGTAGCAGAGTAGGAGGAGAACCTCCCTTAATCTGCTAGTCACACTCTTCTTCATGGGCTCTATTTGACCCTTAGTCATCTTGGCCATGAGGGCACACTGCTGGCTCATGGCAAACTTGTTGTTCATCAGAACTCCTTTAGTGCATCTTCAGTCCTAAAGAGCCTTCACAAGTCTTGCTGAAACAGTCAGACCTGCATCCTATGGTTCCTGCATCCTGGGTTCCTGTCACCTGGCTTCAGGCAGGCCAAGTGGGTTAAGGTCAGGGCTCTGCCCTTTACAGCCTCCTGAGCTATTTGTCTGCATGTAACACCATTTATTTCTTTTCTACATTATAACCCAGGGTTTTCCAAGTTATTGGAAAACAACTTGCACTTTCTCTAGCAAATAGAGGACATGGTAATAATAATAAACAGCTAATTATTCCCCCCAACCAAAGGTAACCTGCCTGACCTGCTGTCCAAGGGTGTACAGAGAGTTCATCCTTGTAAGATGAACTTTCCCTCTAGTTTCTTTTCCACACTTCAAGAATCTTGGAACATTACAAGTATTTACGAATTTAGGATTAAAATTGTCTATGTCACTAAGTCCCCTTCCTTCTGCCACGATGTGATTTACCATCTGAAGTCATCCAGGCTGCTTCAGGGCCTGCTGGAAATCAATAAGCTCCTTTGAAGGTGTCTCATCCCTTTTTGAGACACACAGAGAACCTGATGAATAGCTACAGACCATAGAATAGAGATGACTGCCAACAGGCAAGGTAGTGACATGAATCATTGGGATTTTTGAGGCTCTAACTTCACACATGTTTTTAAAGTACTGTGAGATCCCAGGAATCACAGAATAGTTTGGTTTGGAAGGGACCTTAAAGACTATCTAGTTCCAAGCCTGCCACCATGGGTGGGAAGACCTTCCACTAGACCAGGTTGCTCAGGGCTCTATCCAACCTGCCCTTGAACAATTCCAGGAAGGGGACAGCCACAACCACCTTGGGCAACACTTTCCAGTATCTCACCCCCCTCACTGTAATGAATTTCTTCCTAATCTCCAGTTTAAATCTCCCCTCCTCAAGCTTCAATCCACTCCCTCTCATTCTATCACAACAAGCCCTTGAAAAATGATGTGTGTGAATATGTGTAGCAGCTACATATAGGAATAGGAAATATTGTTCCTAAGCAGTTCCAAAAGATTATCCTATAAAATGAATATCAAATGGGCAGGATTATTTCCAGTAAAGAGATGAGGGAAACTGGACCTGCAATGGGTAGCATGGTATCATGCCTAAGATCTGAGAGGATTTGGGCTACTGAATGAAAAGCTCCAGTAATGATGTCCAAGTTTTGGATTTCAAAGACAGTCATACCTGAGGGAGAGCTTTTTAGTTTGCTTATATTGATGTTGCTTAAGATATGTGTGGAATGAGACCACCAACCACTCTGAAAGGTCAGATATCTCAAGCAGAACAGCCTTGGCTGGTTGCCTCTGTAGTCTGAAGGGAAGGGGAATGTCTCTCAAGCCTCCTATCCATCTGTTCTCTTTTAGTACCCTTATTCAGTAGAGATGAACTTCAGGAAGATGGTGTGGGACCCGAGAAGAGGATTTGTCATCCCCTCTCATTCCTTCATTTACTCTGGAGTACTCACATGCACTGCCACCGTCAATGGAACTGTGTTCACCTCCTATTACCTAGCACAGAGACTGGGTGAGTGACCACCGCGTGCCCACCAGCGACGACAACGCTTCTGCTGCACTGCACAGCTGAGCCCTTGGGAGTTATTTCTTGCTTGGTCTCAGCTAGATTTGATACATCTCATTGGTATGGATCCGTAACAAGTCCAAGCTGGAATGCTAAAAGCTAACAGCCTTCCCCCTTTTTGTTCCCCGTTCCACAGAACTTGGATTTGATCCACTTCTGGGTTTGACAAATGACCAAGTGTTGAGTTGGCACCAAAAAAAAAAAGAGGAGTATTTTAGTCAAACCCCACCAAGGCTTTGTTTGCTTGGATTGAACTTTATTTACATTAAAGCAACTGCAGGGTTAGGATAAACCACACAGGAGCTTTCTTTTTGCCTATGGTCATTAAATACAAGACTGTGGTGTAAAAATCTCATTAAATGGCTAATTCAAACCTTTGGCTGGTTAAATAATTTCTTCTGGTGATTTACTAAACCCTTTCCCTGTTATTTACAGCTGAGCTTCAGTTTGGGATTAAAACCTGAATTTGAGGCAGCTAAACGTTTCATTTGTGAATGTTGAGGATTTATGTGAAGACAATTAGAATTCCTTTTTCCTTTGTTTTCAATGTATGTTCTTTATCTCTTCATATATTATATTTTTGACAGCAGAGAGCTTATTGTAACTTCATTCCCATTAGCTCATGGCATCCTCCTATACAATTTAAACAACAGCCTTGGAAATTTGTGTGGCAGCCACATCAAAGTCCTGTAAATCTCTCTCCCTCTCTTTTCCTTCATTGTAGGAGTAATTATTTTTTTACTAGACTCATGAATGCAAAGCTAAAAGCCCATTAGGTCATCCCTCTCCAGCCCAAAAGGACACAGCAGTGTGTTACAAGGTAGCAGTCAGACGTGGGTATGGAGGCCATCAATGTGGTGTAGTCTTGCTTCAGAGTTGGTTGGTATTAAGGCATCAATAAATAAATAAGATTAAGATCTGGGGATCTCTATTAGAAAGGAAAGGCTGAGGGACTTGAGGCTTTTTAGTCAAGAAAAGAACAGACTGTGGAGGAGAACTTCTCAATGCTTATAAACACTTTGAGAGTGTGTGTCAGGAGGGTGGGAGCAGTCCTTTTTCAGTGGTGCCCAGTGACAGGACAAGGGGTAACAGCAAAAACTTGGAGTCTCCATCTTTGGAGATACTCAAACCCTGCCTGGGCACCATCCTGTACAACCTGCACTAGGTTAACCTGCTCTGGTGGGAGGTTGGACAAGATGATCTCCAGACATGCTTTGCAAGCTTCATCATGCTGGGATTCCGCTGTTGTCAAAGGGGAAGGTAGCTGGTCATCAGAGGGCAGAAGAAACACATTTCATGTTCTACCAAAGCTATCCTCTCAGATAGAGGTTGAGGCCCTCAAAGGATGCCACTCCTGAAAACTTTCTGAAAGTGGCTGTGGATATGACGAGTGAGGGTTGGAGCTAAGTATGGCACATGTAGATGTCAGGCATTGACACAGGCAGCCTAATGTTTCTGCTGTGTGGGCTTTTCCAAGTTTCCACAGAAATGGCAGCAGGTGGTGAGGTGTTTTGGCAGCTATGGCAAGAGAGGACGATAGAGATGCAATTGGACAAACGGATTCCGTCTCAAGAGTGACTGCTATCAAGAGTGCTGCACAGTTCTGACTTTGCTTATTTCATTTCAGAGGGCAGAGTACAGAACCTGGCTCTGAAAGCAACTCCCAAAAAACTGCTGGTGGGAGAAACTCTCTACCTGGAATGCAGAGCAGAAACCTTCATCAATGGGCGCATTGAGCTTATCTGGACAAGTCCCAGCGGGAGGGTGAGTTGACAAAAATTCCATACTCTATTTTATGCAGCCTCCCCCTCCCCAAAAGCAAGATCTGTCCACAGGGCTGAGTAAACCAAAACTACTACTTCTTTTGAAACACAATCGACCATTTGTAAGCCTACAATTGATTGTACTTCCAGTTTAAATGAATCTAAAACCCATCTGGCCATCCTGAATCTGCAAATTAAGCTGCAGGGCTGGGGGTCCTGGTTCAAGAGAGACAGAAGAGAGACTGAAGAAAGTCCAGCAAAGGCTCCATAGATGCTGAGGGGCCTGGAGCATCTCTGTGAGGAGGAAAGGCTGAAAGCCCTGGGGCTGTTGAGACTGGAGAAGAGCAGCCTGCGAGGGAATCTGATCAATGTTCAGCAGGAGCTAAAGGGTAGGGGACACAGTCTCAAGTTGTGCTGGGGTAGGTCTAGGCTGGATGTTAGGAGGAAGTTCTTCACAGAGAGAGTGATTGGCATTGGAATGGGCTGCCCAGGGAGGTGGTGGAGGCACCGTCCCTGGAGGTCTTCAAGAAAAGACTGGATGAGGCACTTAGTGCCATGGTCTGGTTGACTGGCTAGGGCTGGGTGCTAGGTTGGACTGGATGATCTTGGAGGTTTTTTCCAACCTGGTTGATTCTGTGATTCTGTGGTGGAGTCGCCGTCCCTGGAGCTGTTCAAGGAAGGATTGGACGTGGCACTTGGTGCCATGGTCTAGCCTTGAGCTCTGTGGTAAAGGGTTGGACTTGATGATCTGTGAGGTCTCTTCCAACCCTGATGACACTGTGATACAAGAGGATGGAGCCAGACTGTTCTCATTGATTCCCAGTGACAGGACAAGAGGCATGTGAAGGAGTGAGCATTTGCTTTGATGTTCTCCTAAGGAAAATCTGAGGGCAGAAGGAGTATTTTCCAGATCCATTTATCTGAGCTATTAGTCATGGCTCTGTTTGATGCCCGGAATAAAAAAGACTGTTTTTTTTTAAATCTTGTTAGTTCAGCAAATATTCATTTTCAAAAAGCCTTTAAGCCTCTTGGAAAAGTATAAAATGTGATTCCTAAAATGAATGGCACTGAAAAGACACTGAAAGAATGTCAAGATTTTGGTTTTGGTAAAGAAACTACAGGAAAAAATAACACAGAATTTAGAGGTGTCCCTGAATAGAAAAGCCTGGTAGAAAGCTTTGCTCTGTTTATTTTTGGTTTGGTTTGGTTTTGGGGGGGATTTTGTTTGTTGGTTGGTTTAGGTTGCTGTTTTTTTTCCCCTGTGAACCCTCCTTAGCTTTCTAACATTATAAATGAAAAATTTCTTGGCCAAATCTCTGAGACCAAATATCCCATCAGAAGCAATAATGCTTTCTAAAGTTCTTCAGCAATTTGCATTGGCGCTTGGCTGTCATAATATATTATATTTCTGTCATAATATGTTTCTTTTAGAGAGTAGGAGGTTTTAAAGACAGAAAAATACTGACTGTGACCAAAAAAAACCCTTTAGAAACACCCAAGAAAAATCCCAAAGCACAACTCTGACCCTACGGATGACAACGGCAACTTTGCCCTGAGCTCCCTGAGATGCAGTCCCCAAGGAGGGCTGATCTGTGATGTATTCCCTCATTTACCTGCCTGCCCAGAGTTCAGCAGAGAAGCACAAAGGTTCCACTCCCTTTGTCTGTCTTATTAGACTCGATAATGAAACCTTACACAAGAACTCTTCTTGCTGCATTGCCTTTCATAGAATCCCAAAATCATAGAATCATTATGGTTGGAAAAGGCCTCTAAGATCATCAAATCCAACTACCAACTGAACACCACCATGGGCATTAAACCATGCCCTAGAATCATAGAATCAACCAGGTTGGAAGAGACCTCCAAGATCATCCAGTCCAACCTAGCACCCAGCCCTATCCAGTCAACCAGACCATGGCACTAAATGCCTCATGCAGGCTTTTCTTGAACACCTCCAGGGACGGTGCTTCCACCACCTCCCTCGGCAGCCCATTCCAATGCCAATCACTCTCTCTGCCAACAACTTCCTCCTAACATCCAGCCTGTACTTCCCCTGGCACAACTTGAGACTGTGTCCCCTTGTTTTGTTGCTGGTTGCCTGGGAGAAGAGCCCAACCCCACCTGGCTACAACCTCCCTTCAGGTAGTTGTAGACATCAGTGAGGTCCCCCCTGAGCCTCCATGTCTACACATTTCTTGAATGCCTTCAGGGGTGGTCACTCTACCACTTCCCTGGGCAGTCTATTTGATATTATTTATTTCAGCAATGGGGAGATCTGAGAATTTTGGATCAGATCAATGCTTTTCTTTACTGGCAGACTGTGAAAGGATGAACAAAATAATCCACTTTACACCGGCTTTTAACCCCCCTCCTTTTTTTCCCCCCCTAACTTCCAGCACCCATATCCTAGAAGATCAATAGACCAGAGTGGCATGGTGTACAAGGTTGGCAGCAGCCTGACAATTGAAAATGTCACCATGCAAGATGGGGGCCTCTACATATGCAAAACGTTCAACGTAACCAGGTTGGAGGCCAACGTGACAGTGACAGTGTATGGTAAGTTCTGCTGCTAAACCACGGCACCCAGGCACCAGACTGCTCAGCCCAAAGGTTAATTTTGTCTTTTTAACTCTCTTGACATGTAGATGGCATTGTGCCAACTAGTTAAAACAACCATTAATCATCTATAAAATCCCTGAGCAATCCATGAGAGCCAGCACCCAAAGAAGCTTTAAGGACTTCAAGACTGAGACATGCCTGAGGACATGGATGGATGGATGGAGGCCTTAAAACTGCATTTAGAGATTATGACTACATTTCAATAGCTTAAGGGGGCCTACAGGAAGGCCAGAGAGGGACTGCTTAGAAGTGCTTGTGGTGACAGGGTGAGGGGCAAGAGTTTGAAACTGGAGCAGGGTAGATTTATGTTAGACGTAAAGAGGAAGTTTTTCACTATGAGAGTGGTAAAATACTGGAGCAGATTACCCAGGAATGTGGCTGAGACACCATCTCTGGTGATACTCAGTATCAGACTTGATGTGCCTCTGGGCAGCCTGATCTAGTTGGAGATGTCCCTGCTCACTGAAGGGGGGTTGGAGAAGATGACCTTTGGGGGTCTCTCACAACCCAGTGCAATCTGTGAATCTGTGAACTGTTTGGAGACAGCTGGCACCAAGTGTGGTTGCTGATGCCCTGGAGAATCTGGCATTCACATGGTGAAAAGACAGTTCAGGTGTCTTCACACACTGCACCAGATGTGCATTCTCTGCTTTACACATCCAGCCCCTTATTTGGAGACAGACCTCCCTGGCCTTTGCAGACAGGCTTGGTAACAGCTTGTCATTCCATGTGGTTGTCTGCAGCTTCTGTACTGCAAAAACTCCAGGGTAGGCAGAAGGCAATTCAAAGATGTGAGCAGTGCGCTGCGGCAGATCTGCCATTACTTGTCCTCCTGTTCCTTTCTCTTTCCAGACAAACCTTTCCTTACAGTTTCACACAAGAAGGGGCCTTACTACGAGATTACATCAGGACACAAGTCACTGAAACTAGCTGCAAAGGTGGATGCCTTTCCTCGTCCAAGTGTCACCTGGTGAGTACCATCACCACGAGCAAAATCAGGAGTATGGGATGACCTGGAGACATTCTAGTTCAGGCTTGGTGAAGCTCTGAGCAACCTTCTCTAGTTGCAGATGTCCCTGCTTTCTGCAGGGAGTTGGACTAGATGAGCTTTAAAAGTCCCAAATCCATTCTATGATTCTACAACTCATAGCTTTTCCCATTCCTTAGCACATGGATAAAAGAGGAGAGCTGGGAATGCTCATAGCTGTGGTCCCGCAGCACAGCTAAAGAGATGTGACTCCTTCTGTGCTGATGTGCTCTGTGAAGCTGGGCAAGCCATACCTCTTTCCCACGCTGTTTTTCTCCCCTAGTCACTCAGAAAAGGTCCCTACAGGAAAAACGAGGCTTTCATGTCTCCTGCACAAAGAACTGTTTGGAAGATTGAAGCAGAATGCAAGTGGGGAAGGGTTATCAATTTGCCAGCAGCACTGGTGATCAGTCTGCAAGGAGGCAGCATGGAACAGAGAGCTGCAGGACACATTCTCAACGTGAGAAATTGTTTCACTGCATAGCTTTTCAACGATTTTCTCCAGCCCTGTACCACCAGCAGTGTCATATCCTTGCAGACAGTGCAGTGAGTCGTCCTGAGCAAACTGAAGTCTCCACCAGGACTGTGATGGATCAGCTTAATAGGAGGGACAACATGTCAGCAACTCCAGGAGACATTTATTTCTCTCTCTACCCTTTCATCACTTGCTCTCTCTCACTACATTTTCTTTACTTCACTCTGCAGGGGGTCTTTAACAACTCCATGCAACCTCCTGCACATCTTTAACTGTATGAAACTCTGTATGACAGCTCTCATAGGTTCGCCTGTGCTGGCAGAGAAGCTGAACTGCAGAATTGTTTTGGTTGGAAGAACCCTTTAAGATCATCAAGTCCAACTCTTAACCCAGCACTGCCAGGTCACCACTAAACCATGTCCCTCAGCACCACATCTCCACGGCTTTGAAATCCCTCTAGGAATAGGGATTCCACCACAGCCCTGAGCAGCCTGGGCCAGGCTTTGACAACCTTTTCAGGGAAGGAATTTCTCCCAGTGTTCAGCCGAAACCTCCTCTGGGCCATTTCCTCTTGTCCTGCCACGTACTCCTTAGGAGAAGAGACCAACCCCCACCTCCAAGCTCCTTTCAGGGAGAAAGTCTCCCTTCAGCCTCCTTTTCTCCAGGCTACACAACCCCAGTTCCCTCAGCTGCTCCTGAGAAGACTTGTTCTACAGTCACTTCACCAGCTTTGGTGCCCTTCTCCGGACCCACTCCAGCCCCTCCGTATTCTCCTGAAACTAGGATTGGAAGCATGTCCTCACCAGTGCCCAGTGCAAGGGCAGGATCCCTGCCCTGGTCCTGCTTATCACACTGCTGCTAATCCAAGCCAGGATGCTGGTGGCCCTCTTGGCCACCTGGGCACACACTGGCTCGTATTCAGCCACTGTCAGACCAACACTCCTAGATCCTTTTCCCATAGGCAGCTTTCCAGCCGAGGTGGCTGAGCTGAGGTAGCACCTGCACATCGCTCTTCTCCTCCTCCAGCTGAGTGCTGCTCAGGGCAGCTTGGGTCAACAAAACATACTGGTCAGGGATTGGGTTTCTGCATTTTTTTAGCATGAAGTTCTCTCACATTTGGTCAGACAAGTGAAATCAGTGCTGCCAGGAGATACTTGCTGCTACTTAGATGGAAATATCTTTGTGATTTGAAGTAGGGACCATCCCCTTTTCCTCAGCCAAGGCTTTGTCCTCAAGGCTCAGCATGGAGCTGCTTGGTAGCTGCCTGGGACCACCATCACTGCCTTCCCTGCATGTTCAAAGCTACAGCTGTTGATGTTGGAAGTCTCTCAGTACCGTTGTTTAAACGAGTGTAAAGGAAGTTTGCAGCATTCTCAGGCAGTAGGACACATGCCCCAGCTTCTCATTCCGCCAAGCCTAAAGCTCTGTGTGTGGCAAAGTCCTGCCTGTTTCATAATCCTAATCCAAATCTGCCTATTGGATTAGCAGTGCAGTCTGTTCATGCAGTCTCTGCTCTCCTGCTCCTAGCTGGTGAAGATTCAAGATTGGGAATTCCTCACTGACCTTCCTCTCAGCTCTCAAATCTGCAGGTCACAGGCTTTAAGTTTTTCAGGCACAAGAAAGGGCCACGTACACATGTTCTTTCTTATGAGGAAAGGCTGCAAGACCTGAGGCTCTTTAGCCTGGAAAAGAGAGGTCTAAGAGTGGATCTTCTCAATGCTGATCAATAGCTGTAGGGTAGAGGTCACAAGAATGGAGCTGGGATCTTCTCAGTGGTGGCCAGTGATAGGACAAGGAGCAATGGACTCAAACCAGAACACAAAAGGTTTCATTTGAACTTAAAGAGAAACTTCTTTGCTGTAAGGGTGACAAAGAGATGTGGAGTCTCCTTCTCTGAAGGCTTTCAAAACCTACCTGGACACAATCCTGTGCAATGATCTAGATAGATCCTGTGCAGTGATCTAGATGGACCTGCACTAGAAAGAGTTTGGACTCCACATGATTTCCAGAGGTCCTTCCCAACCCTCACAACTCTATGATTTTATGATGCTGTGAAAGACAATCCTGCTTCATTAATAACTTGCTTTAAAACTGATGATAAATGCTAACTAACCTACGGTTTCCTGCACTTACTATTGGCACCTCCAGCAGAACTTGAGGGCATCTAGATGGACATTTCTGACCAGAGTTAAGTATGTTAGTAATGTTGGCTTAATGCTCTGACCTGATAGTCTCAAAGGTCTCTTAAACCAGAACAATTCTCTGATTCTATGTGAAAGACACCATTCATTCAGATCTATTCAAATACCTTTCTCTTGATTGCTGGATGAAGCTGCTGCACAGCACTGCAGATGCTACTCACAGTTAGGACAGGAAAAAGGAAGAGAAGTCCAGGTCAAGCAGTGGTTATAGATCTGTTTCTGAAGGCTGACTCTTTACTCATCCTCATTTGGGTAGCTGTTTTTCTGAGGGTGTCTGCATGTACACAGTGAACCTTGATGAACTTTCAAAACAGGTACAAAGATGGCAAACTGATCATGGACAACCACACCTGCTATGAGCCTGATCCAATGAAGTACAGACTGGGCATAAGAGATGTGAGACCAAAGCATGCTGGAAACTACACCATTGTCTTGAGCAATGCAAAATATGGCCTCTATAAGAACCTCACCATGCAGCTGGTAGTGACAGGTAAGGACTTCTTAATCTTTATAATGATGCCTACTGAGTTCTTTCTCTTTTTTGGTGTGATCCTACTTTACCAGTCAGCAAGAATGGGTGACATTTCCCCATGAGCTAATACAGAACTCTGCAGAAACTACCAGATTACCACCTTGCCCAGGAACCTCATTTCACCCCACAGTGAATTGAAGCAACAGAATGGAGAGTTGCTATGAAGAGCTAGTCTCAAACTATGTCGTCTAAAGTCACTTGCCACTGAGATGCTGCACCTCAGAAATAGTCTGTGTCAGGACAATGTCTCCACAGAGATGACTTGAAAGTGAACACACCTAAGAGAACTTACATTTGAATAGGAATTTGGGAGGATAGCTATTAGTGAGGTCTTCAAGCAGAGTGATAGAAGCTTTACCCCTTGAAATTACAAACTAGTTTGAGCAAAGCTCTGGTGAACATCTGCTGAGACAGAAAAAGTCCCAATAGGGCTGATGGAAGGAAGTAGATAAGATACCCTGTCTTTTATTTCTCTCCATCTTCCTGTTACAGAAATGTTTTCTAAGCCTGCATTTTGTGTATTGTCATTTATCTGCTGGGAGCACTTGAGAGATAGGCTCTTCTTCAGGGGAGAGAAAACTGAAGTAAAAGGTGGTGTGCACTGAAGCAGATTCACTTGGCACAGAGGGAAAATAGACACTGGAATCACATTTATTAGTCTCCCTGGCTGGGATAATGGAGGACAGAGCCACATTGTCTCTCTGCACATCCACTGACTCTTTTAATCCATCGAATATTTGGCAGTAGAGATTGAATCATGAGGCCAAGCAGAAGTTAGCTCTGCTCCCCTTTGTATTTCCCCAGGTGATGTGATAGCAAAAGTTATTGAAAGAGGTTTGCTGCCTTTTCTCTGGTGAATTCTTTGATTCTTATCCTCTTTACACCCCCCAAGATTATCTCAATTGTCCTGTTTTGTGTATTTAAGAACTGCTGCACCATTTACTTCCAGCACTGAACGAGCTGCCCAGGGAGGTGATGGAGTTACCATCCCTGGAGGTGTTCAAAGAACATGTAGACACAGTGCTCTCAGACATGGTTTAGTGGGCAAGGTGATATTTGGTTTATGGTTGTATTTGATGACCTTAGAGGGTTTTGCCAATCTGAACAATTCCATGATTCTCTGACTTGTGGTTTTCTCATTTCTCCTTTCAGAAAGGAGTAATGCCTAAAAAATGGAGAATTTGTCACTCAGACACAAGTGGCTTATTAAATCTTCTAAATAAGATATGGTAGCTTTAATCAGCTTAAACATTACAGGAACTAAAGTGTCATTTAGGAGTGGAGAGAGATAAGGGCATGCTGATGGTCAGGTGCTCCTCAGCTAATGAGGAAGAATGTGTTAAGCTGCAGGAATTAGTTCACTTGAGATTGTTTATTCGTACCATGGTCCTGCTGCCTTGTCCGAGAACGGAAACGTTCAAAGGAAGAGAAAATTAAGAATGATAATAAACTATCTTGTCAAGGTAAATATTGGTGGTTGCATGCAGAAGAGAATGTTTACTTGAAGAGCAGCCATTCCCCAAATAGGCACAGAAAAAACAAACAGACCTTCTTTGTATCAGCAAGATGCTATTTCAGGATTAAACCATCCCATGCTCTTAACTCCAGTAGGAGCCTTTCATCTTTGCTGGATGCAGAGGGACATGGCATTCCGGCTCTCACACACGGTCTGTGCCATGCATGGTGCTCATTGTTAGCCCTTTGGAGAGAGACTTCCACCAGAAATAATTATTTAATTGCAGGCCCATCGTTTCTCAAGAGTCTGCAAAGCCCAGCAGCTGTAGGAATCTTGCCAGTTGGAGAAGATCACACTGAATTAACCAGGCTGGAAAAGGCCTTTGAGATCATCAAGTCCAACCTATAAGATGTTGCACTGTGAAGCACAGGAAAAATTCATAAATTCAGAGGATCATGGAATCATTTTGGTTGGGAAAGACCTTTAAGACCATCCAGTCCAACCATTCTCTAACTCTACCAAGTCTGGTGCTAAACCATGTGTCTCAGTACCATGTCTCTGTGTCTTTTAAACACCTGGTGGAGGTTGGAAGGGTCTCCTGGAGACCACCTAGTCTAACCTCCATGATAAAGCAGGGTCACCCAGAACAGCTTGTCCAAGGCCACAATGTCCAGGTGGGTTTGAAATCTCTCTAGAGAAGCAAGCCTTTCTTTGCCAATACAGGAAAATAATCTCAGAAAGAGTTTTAAAACTAAAGGTTGCAAGCAATGAGGAATTTGCCTTGATTTGAGAGAGGGCCAACATAAAACACCTAGGAAATCTCTCTTGCCTGTGCCAAGTTCTTTTGAGGTTACAGCATTGCTCTCCAAAAGCCAGGACCAGGGTTTTAAAGATCAGAGCTGCATCTGTGAAAGTGAGTTGAGTTCTGATCTATTATTATTGAAGAAAAGACAGAGAATTATGTAAATAGACTTTTGAAGGAGGAGGTAAATGTCACTGGGATATGTTGCTCCCAGGGTACACTGCATTGAAGAAATTAAAAGTGAGCACACAGCCCCCCCTCCTGTGAGACTCTCCAAAACAATACATGGTTGATGCTCCTGAGAATCACAGATGACACAACTGACAGAAACTGTGCTGGAAGGAACCCAGCAGCTGTGACTTGAACTAAGTGTGGAGGAGGTTGAAGGTTAACAGTGTTGGCAATTGATGAACAAAGTACAAACAGCAGCAGGAGTTATCAAATTGTGGTATATTAATTTTTGCAGTGTGATTAATTCAGTACTCATGGCAGCAGAAGAGAAACCTTCAGGCAGGATCTGAATCACAGAATCATAAAATCATGGAATCATAGAATGGTTTGGGTTGGAAGGCACCTTAAAGGTCATCCAGTTCCAACCCCCCTGCCACGGGCAGTGACACCTTCTACTGTCCAAGGTCCTATCCAATCTGGCTTTGAACACTGCCAAGCTTGAGGCCTCCATGACTTCTCTGGACAATCTGTTCCAGTGCCTCATTACCCTCATAGGGAAGAATTTCCTCCTAATGTCTAATCCACATCTAGCTCCTTCCAGTTTGAATCCATCACCCTTCATCCTGTCACTCCATGCCTTAGTACAAAAAAAGGTAAGAGCTTGAGTCCTGCAGGACAAGAGCTTACATGCCCATGTGTCTTCTGACCTGCAGAAGACCAGCACTTCTGTAGGCTTTCCTTGGAGTCACCTGCCATGTACTTATTCAACTGGTAGAGATCACAGTGGCTCTGACTGTTCAAGGCACCTCATTCCATGGTACTGAGCAAAGTCCTGGGAGCTATTCCCCCTCTAAAGTTTGCTATGGCCATAAAAGTGAGAAGTGTGTGCAGAGGTATCAAGCATCTCAGCTCCACAGAGGCATGATGAGGAAAATGGGCAAATAACTCTGGAGCTGTGGGGTGGGAACTGGCAGCAAAGCTGGCCTGAGGTGAAGAGCTGGTTGAGAAGATGCAGGAAGGAACATGCTGCCTGGCCTGGGGGAGAATCCTGCTGCTATTCCAGAAATTACTTTAAGAAGTGGCTTAGCTGTGCCTCTGGTCACCAGTGTGTGCCCACTGCAGCTGGAATTCAATCTTGCAGGAGCACACATCTCCCTTGTGGAGTCACCTTGGCTCATTGTAGGACTCCAGCCCCCAGGAGGTAGCTGAGCGCATGTTCAAAACACTCCTTCTTTACATATTTACACATCAAACACTGCCCAACAAGCGGTGGGTTGCTGTGTTTTTGTTTTGTTTGATTAAATTCTGATTGAGAAAAGCTTCAAGAAAATAATGTCCTGAAGAATTTGAAGGGGAGGGAGCAAGGAGAAGGAACAATCCTAGCAAACAGCTGGTGGCTGCACATCTGAGCCAGCCAAAAAGGGGAAATGTGGGAGAATAGACTTATTGCAGACTGGAGGACAAAGGGGTTTCAGAAGAAAACACAAACATAAAACCTCCAATCTACTTATGGGCAAGCAGACTGCATTTCATTCTCACCCTTGTACAAGTCATCTGCATGGAGCAGGGTTCTTGCTGAGTCCTTCTGGAGCAGTCAGCATGCTCTGACCATCACATTACATGTGAAGATTGTCCTGAAGTAGAAGTTAATTCAAAAAGAGGATGAATAACCTCCTTCAGCACTTTGCCTTTCTTTTTTGTCCCAAACTTTCTCTCCTGTACTCCCTCGAGGCTCTTTCAACAAATATTGCTTTGGGTTCCAGCTGCTCTAGTCAATTGAAATTAAATTCCCTCATAGAGTCCTTGATCCCCCAAGCTCTTGTCTTCTGTCTGTAAGAAATGCAGGATTAAGGGCTGGAAACAGCCTCTGCCATAAGCAGCAGTAATTCACGAGCTCCTTATGAATTCCCTTTCTCCTGGGCAAGGGCTGGAATAAAAGGGCATGCATGGAAAATTCACATGTGCATTGCCACGTGCTCCTTCCTATGGCAGTGAGGTGACCAACTACACCTCAATCTGCTCCTAGGGAGAAGTAGCTCCAGAGCACTTAGTGATGCAGATGTTGCCCTACTCTGTAGTCAAGCCAGCTCTTCATATTTGGTTGAAAATCAAAAGCAAAGGGACTTCTGTGCCTGACCTACTTTGGCTTGCAAGGGATGAGTTGACATCAAAGGAGTCCCCAGTGATCTCCACAGAAGTTAATAAGTATACGGTGATCCATGTGAACAATACTCCAGCACCTCAACCAGACCCAGAAAGAGTCTAAAGAGAGAAATGAGCCTTTGAGACAAGACAAATGTATTTGGGCCATGCTAGTTCAAAGAAAAAAGAGCTCTGAGAGTGATAGTTCTCAGTTAAAGAGTTGAAGACAGAGTGGAGACTCCCACTGTCTTTTGTGCATGGAAGAGACATTGAAATCCCTAAGATGGACACTGCTGCACTGTAAGAAATGGGAACTTCTTTGGATTATTAGAGCAAACCCAAGTGTTGTTTGGATTAAAGCACTGAGACAGATACCAGAAGCAGGGCTATACAACATGATGCAGGCTGAGAGATCTGGGGCTGTTGAGCCTGGAGAAGAGCAGCCTGAGTGGATTCTCAGTGCTCTGCAAGAGCTAAAGGGTGGGAGGCAAGAGGATGGAGCAAGACTCTTCTTGGCAGTGTCCAGTGACAGGACACAGGGCAAGGGGCACAGACTGGAACTCAGGAGGTTCCATCTTAAGAAGAGGAAAAAAAAAATTTGGTATGAAGGTGGTGGAGCCCTAGAGCAGGCTGCCCAGAGAGCTTGTGGAGTCTCCTTCTCTGCAGACATTCCAAACCCACATGGATATTGTGACCCTGGGTAGGCTGCTGTGGGTGCCCCTGCTTTAGCAGAGGGTTCAGCTGGATGATCCCCAGAGGTCACTTCCAACCATTATCATGCTGGGACTCTGTGACAGAAAAAGGCAAGGTGGTAGAGGGCCAGAACAGACAGCACTCTTCCTAGATACATCCCAAGGTGACAGCATAAGGTCAGAAAAAACAAAACGAAGCTGCACTTCCACTTTAACAACAAAATTCCCTGTAGGGTAGGTCAAGTGCCCTGAGATTCTTCTTATTATTTGCTCAAAAAGTATCCAGCTGCAGGATTTCTTTTCCTTTGCTCCCACCCTGCTGGCATTCCCAGCCCACAGCAGCAGGTTACAATGGAGCAGCAGGGTGTGTGCACTGGAGATTAGGTAAGCGACCGATAATCGGTGACCCTAATTCTATTCCTGGCTGTGGTATTGACTCATGGAGAGATTTTGGCCACTCATTTCATCTTGGCATCTGCTTCCTCAAGAGGTACCCTGGGGACAATGCCATGCACCCACTTCACAGCAGCTTTGTGTATGTAAGCATTGCACAGAATAACACTGAAAAGCTAAGAGAATGGAACAAAGACAACCACCCAAAATCAGCTGGGGTCGAACACAATGTTCTGTTGGGCTAGAAACAAATGCTTTGTTTTCAAGTCATTGAACTCTTTTTATCCATTTCTTTCTTTCCCTTTAACAAAAAAAGATAAAAACAAACAACCAAACCACAGAGCTGACTTGTTAAGTCCAACACAGACAAAGTGATTTTACCTGGGGGGGGGGGGGGAATTTCATCCCACTTTCCCCACTTGACCAGTCAAAATTTGGATTAATTAATGAGTTTTCTATATCCACCTCACAGAATATTCATACAATTACAGAATGGTTTGGGTTGGAAGGCTCCTTAGAGAACATCTAGTTCCAGCCATCCTGCCATGGGCAGGGACACCTCTTACTAGACCAGATTGATCAAGGCACTATCCTCAAACACCTCCGGGGAGAGGCCATCCACAACTTCCAGGGACAACATGTTCCAGTCTTAACCACCCTCACTGTAAAGAATTTCTTCCTAATCTCCAACCTAAATCTCCCCCCACCCCCAAATTTAAATCTATCTCTCAACTCATCACAACAAGCCCTTGTAAAAAAATTCACCTAGCTGAACTTGCAGAGCTTCTATTTCCATTAAAGTTCTGCACAAACATCAGATGAAAGATTCTAAATTGCAAACTATTTGGGCTTCTGGAAAACAGAACAACTAGAAAACAAATTGCCACTCTGTTTTAATGAATCCTTGTGTCCAGCAAAGTACAGAAGGTTGAGATCGAATGCCTCACTGGACCACTCATGTTATTTTAATGATATGTTTAATGTGAAAAGGTTTTTGGAAAGCCACTGTAAATGGTAGTGGGGAGGTATGTAAAGAGCAGTTCAATCAGAGGTCACTGGAGGTAAAGCAAAGTTGCTTATAGAACTTTGAGGGAAAGTTTCTCTGTGCTGTCCTCTCTATTTGGATGCTCCTTTGGGTGACAAGTGCGACCTCCAAATAACATTTACAGTGAATTCAAACCTCACAGAGTCTCTTGCAGAAGGGTTAATGTCCTAATCCTTGAATATATGATTTGCTCCTAATGCCACAAACCACGGATAACACTAGAAAGTAAAGTGAGATCTCCATAATGCTGATCAGGTTGAAATTTACAGTAAGCAGAACTGCTTTTGGATTACATTTCACAGTGCAGCAGCAGCAGCCAGGTCTTTAGTTATTCAGGTCAGCTCTCACACCAGCAATTGCACCTCTGCAAAGCGAGTTGGGGATACAATCACACTTGAAGCCAGGGAGGACAAAAAGCCCATTTATTTTGATACATTTAAAGCCATCTGAACATTGCCCATTCCAAAATCAGCCAGAGACATGAAAGCTGTTAATGTTTGTTTGGCTTCTTCAGCCTGGCGAGGGAAATGGCCAAAGGATGGGAAGCAGAGGCAGAATGCAAGCAGGTAGATCACGGCGGGGGTGGGGAGGGGGGGAGTGGGGAGGAAGATGTTAAGGGATAGCAAGGGATACTTCAGGTCAGATGTGAATTGTGTTTAAAGATCTCTTGCAGTTCAGTGGGCAGAATGACTGGTTGGGGGCAGGGCTTTGTAGGAAGGTGTTCAGTAAGCCCAAGGTTAGGAGAGCAGAAGGTGCTGTGGGGCAAGCTCTGGTGCTTCAAGGAGGGGGGAAGACTCAGCACTGCACTTGCAGAGGAGAAAAGGCGCACTGCAGGGTCTGTTCAGAGGCTGCTTGCTTGATTGCTCTACTCCTGTACTGCCACTAGCTCATTGCCTGCTCAAGCTCCCCATTCCTTGTTTTATTTTGCATGTTTTGAAAGGAGCAATACCTACAGAAACATTTAAGATGAATGTAGAAGCACACTTGCATTTTGGCAGTGCTTACAAATGGACTCAAATCCCCAGCCTTACCCCCACACAAGTGAAAGTAAACAGGAGCTTGCACATAACCCATCATGATGCTTAGGAGGTAAATATAAGAAAGGCATCAAAGCACAACTTGGAGGAGGGAGAGGCTTATCTGGGAACTGCTGGGTCTACTTCAATCATCACCTTCAACAATCACCAGCTTCAGGATGGTGAACCCCTCATCATGCTCATGTGAAGATGCTTTTCACAGGTGAAACTACTGTAGACACCAGCTCACTGAGCCAACTACCTAGATAGAGTCTGAGCAAATCTAAAAGTTCAGTACCCACCACAGCAGCCAAGAAACTTGTTTCTGTCACTGATTGAGGCAGCTTCTGTGAATTAGATTTGGATTAGCAGTGAGCAAAGTGAATGGAAAAGCTTCAGGTGCCTTCAAGGGCTACAGTAAGAAATAAAAAGGCCAGAACAGCATGAAGAGGTTCAGAAAGTCTTCAAACCTAAAAAATCTGCCCCATCTGAGTATGCCCCATTCCACATCACAAACCTGCAGCATGCTGGAGCCAGAGCCAACACCCTCACAAGCACAGAACCACACAGAGGCACAGAATCACAGCACGCCAGGTTGGAAGGGACCCAAGGATCATCTGCTCAAACCTTTCTAGGTAAATAGTCTAGTTGAAATGAGATGGCCCAGAACACTGCCAAGCTGAGTCTTGGAAGAGTCCAATGTAGGGGAATCCACTCCTTCCCTTGGGAGATGATTCCAATGTCTAACTGTTTTCAAGGGGAAACATTTTCTTATGGAGTCTGATTGGAATCTCCCCAGGAGATTCTCCCCAGGAGCACAAAGAATTCTAGAGCACAGGTCTTCTGAGGAGCAGCTGAGGTAACTGGGGCTGTTCAGCCAGGAGAAAAGGAGACCTTCTGGGTCTCCACAACTCTCTGAAAAGTGGTTGGAGTCAGATGGGAGTTGATCTCTTCTTCCAAGCAACAAATTATAGGTCAAGAGGAAATGATCTCAAGTTGCACCAGGAGAGATTTAGGTGGGATGTGAGGAACAATTTCCTCTTCAAAAGGTGGTCAAGCCCTGGAACAGGCTGCCCAGGGCAGTGGTGGAGTATTCATCCCCAAAGGTGTTTCAAAGCCACGTAAGTGTGGTGCTGAGTGATGTTGTTTATTAGTGACCTGGCAATGCTGGGTCAATGGTTGGACTTGATAACCTTAAAGGTCTCTTCCAGTAAAAAACAGTT
Source organism: Pogoniulus pusillus (assembly GCF_015220805.1). NCBI lineage: Eukaryota > Metazoa > Chordata > Aves > Piciformes > Lybiidae > Pogoniulus > Pogoniulus pusillus. The sequence continues at coordinate 12,752,017 of NC_087282.1, forward strand.
CTACAACTCTGTGATAATACAAAGTTTTGGAACTGCCTCATCCCCACTGCAGTAGCATGGCAGGAAGAGCCAGGTGCAGAACGACACCTACCACCAGTACAAAAAGAAAGACACTTGGAAAGATTGCTTCGGGTGTCACGCCTGTAATTAGCTACAACCCCACGCTGTGTTCTAAGCTGCTGTCACAAAAGGGGGGGAGAGGGGGCATTTTCAGTCAGCCCCTCAAGTTTTAGGAAAATAATTGCTTAAGAGTCATAAATAAGAATTATTTCATTTGATGAATCATTTTGTCTCATTTGAGATTTGAAGTAATCTTGAATAGTGCCACGAAGCAAAGTAATTGTGTATTTCAGCATTCATTCGTCACTTGTGAATGTTCTTCCTTGGATTAGAGCAAGTTAAAATTACTTCTTTTTTAGAATTTAAATGACACTTAATATGTTCATCATTCCATTAAGAGCATGGAAAAATCCCTTTGTATTAAGAGACTGTAATCAAACTTTGCCCTCCCCCCCCCCCAAACTTTGTCTTTCACACACACAAAACCACGCAAACATACTTTCTCCTTCCCAAAACAATTAGAGCTTTGTTCCTATAGTCCAGAAAACATAACACTTGAGTAACCTTTCACATAACACTTGAGTAACCTTTCACACTGAACTCAGAGTCTTTTCCTCCAAGAGAAGATCAAGCTTTTGAGGTCAGTCCAGACACACCAAACACAGGATTTGAGACTGAGATGAAAAATGTCCAAGAGAATGACAAATATGCTCCTCTCCCCAGGGAGCTTCACAACATTATCATTATGATCAGAAATAATTTACTGATGGGAAACAAGATGCCAGTTACAAGGAAACTCAACACTAGTCCCAGTAACTGCTCACAAATCTCAAAGCACTTGATCAGCAATAGCTTGCATAACCCAGAGCAATGTGGTGCAGGAAAACCCTCTGTCCATCTTACAGTTGTGAATGCAAGTTTGAGAAACCTCAACTACACTTTGAAGCACTCTTCTGTTTGCTCTGTTCATCTTCTCCTCCATTAAAAGACAATCTCCCTCCCTGCCTGAAGGGACAAAGGAGTGAGGAGTGGATTTTTGGAGCCTGAGAGAACATCATCTCTAGGCACATGGAGAAACAAGACTCAGCCAAAGGGGATCAACAAAGCAGAAGGGAACACAAGAGCAAAGCCAAACGTGGCTTGTCATTTGGGGCTGCTAATCAGAACCTATGAAGTTTCTCTAGAGCAGCTAATATTTTATTCTATCATGGGAGTTAGTATATGGCTGAACCAACTACAGCCAATACTCCTTTCACAGGGTGAAGAAAGAAATGATTTTTCAAGCAATGATGAGGTCAAAAGATCTTTCAAAGTCTGACTTGGTAACCATGAGAAATGGAAAACGACAATCCCACCAAGACATGGGATCAGTCTGGTCAGTCCTCTCATAAGAGCAGAGGGCTGGAAGGGAAAAATAAAGCTATTCTAAAAGAGAGGGGAAGGGCTCAAGATTGATGAGGTGGGCAGTAGCTCATATTTACATATCTGGGGCCTCCCTGACAGCAGAAAAAATAAGTTAACCCAAAAAGTAGAAATCTAATCTGCATTCACTTCCCAACTTGTCAGAAGGCCTGAGCGCAAAGCAGCCACACTTGGCTGCTCAGAGGTGTTCCACAGAGGGACCCCGACCAATAAATCTGTTTGATTTCCTGTTATGAGAAGCAGACAAAGAGATATGGCCAAGGATGGGCAGAGCTGTCTGCACAAGGGAAGAGCCTGTGCTTTCACCCCAAACTCAAACCCACCCTCTCTGAGGTTAGCAAAAGTTCACTTCACTTGGGGCATTTTGTCGCCTTGTTTCTCATTTTTCGTGTGTTCCCGTGGGAGCTGGAAGGAGCTGGACACAGCAGCTCTTTCCTGCTGGCAATGGGCAGCCCCCAAAGTGTCACACACAAGTTTGCTCTTGAGAGATTTCCAGTCCAAGGGTGTGATCTTGCAACCCCTCCAGATGTGAATAATGCAGTGACATTTTTGATGGGTTTGCTGGTGGTGAGATTGTCCTGGCATTGCTCTGCAAGTGCTTTCTCCCCACCACTTCTCTGCTTTCTTCTAGCCTTCATCCACTGCATGTTACATGTACACAAAAAAGGAAAGCAAAGATTTCAGATCAAAAAGGTCATAAAGAAAATCATCTTTGCTGTGACAGTGCTGGAACCCTGGAGGTGCCAGAGGGGCTGTAGAGTCTCCTCTGTAGAGATTCCAAACCCTCCTAGACATTGTGATCCTGGGCAAGCTGCTGTGAGTGCTTTAGCAGAAGGTTTGGACTAGATGATCTCCAGAGGTCCTTTCCACCCCCCAACATTCTGGGATTCTGTATGGGAAAAACTTGTTCTCCAAAGCCCTGGGGAGAACCTGTACAGTGGTTGCAATATTGCTGAGCAGTAGCTGCTGATAAGGTTCCTCTCAGTAGGTGACATCAGGAATGCTGTTTTGTCCACAGTACATAGACTAAGTGCCTGATCCTGCAGCACCTGAGCAATAGCCTTTTCATGGCATGAATTTCCAAGTACAGCAGGTCGAGGATGCAATTTGGAAACAATTATGATGGATGTGGCAGCACTTCAGTGCCTTTCCTGAAATACCACAGCTAATACCCCCCTTCTGTCAATGGAGAGGGACTTCTTACAGAGGCATGGAGTGACAGGATGAGGGGTGATGGCTTCAAAGTGGAAGAAGCTGGATTTAGACAAGACATGAGAAGGAAATTCTTCCCCATGCAGGTAGTGAGGCACTGTAAGAGGTTGTCCAGAGCAGTCATAGAGGCTCCAACCTTGGAAGTGTTCAAAGCCAGGCTGGGTAACCAGGTTTAGCAGGAGGTGTCCCTGCCTATTGCAGGGAAGTCAGAACTAGATGATCCTTAAGGTGCCTTCCAACCCAAACCATCCTATGATGATTCTATGATTTGCATTGATTTTTCTCTTATGCTTGTGGTGTTTTGCTTTTTTTTCTTTAGAGAGACCCAAAATCTATGAAAAGGAAACTGATTTTGATAAGATTGAGCGGGTGGAATTAAGAAGCAAACACAAGATCCAGTGCACCGTGAGTGGGAATCCTGACCCCAAGATCGAGTGGAAGTGGCAGCCCTGCAGCCTCACAGACACACTGTAAGTGGATGTTCCTATGGGTGAGCATTTTGCAGAAGAGTTTGGTGGTTTTAAGTTAGTTTTTCTTTCCAGTACATCCTATTCATCCGAATTAGAAATCAGAAGCATCAATTCCGCACCTAAAGATCTCAGGGGTTATGAACCCAGCAGGCATCTGGTTGTTTATGGTTTTGGGAGTTACAAGCACCTTCTGTATTATCAGAATTGTGCCAAATAAGTTTAAAGTGACTAAAGATCAGGCTTGAATTTTCTTTAACTTGACCAGCAATGTCCCTCTGACTGACCAAGGTCTTTTCTTACACCTCTTGGATGTGGTCTGTGTGGCTGGCAAAGAAAAACCAGTCAGGTGTGGAGGAACCACATTTTTTTCTCCTCTAAGAGCTATTGTCAGACAATCCTGCTAAAGGCTTGGCTTCACTGAGTTGCCATATGGAATCTATGCCACTTCCTAAGAGCTGTCTTCTCTAGTGCACCCTGAGCATGGGCTCCTGTGGCAGCATCTATGTTGCAGAAGCTGAAGAAGGTAGCCAAGTCTTCACAGCTACACTGAAAGCCTTCCTTTGCTCAAGTCTGGAGGCAGCCTGAGGTGTGAAGATGCAAAGGAAGTCACTGGGTCAAAACTGTCAGAGAGGATGAGGAAAGTTAAAACTCAAGACGCTTTTTGAGATTCACCTTATTCAAGTAGACATTTTCTTGCTCCTGCTGTTGTATGAGCAGAATAACCTACAGACAGAGGTCTTGGCTCAATGCTTCCCCTGATAGCCCCAGGACACAGACAGGAGCCATGTGTAACAGTTCGCTCAACTCTTCCCTGCAGCAAGAGGGCTGAAGCCAGGTTTTCCATCTATAATAAAATGAAGGCAGGTTCGGGAAGCAAGAGAGAAAATTGCTGGATAATTGCTTATTGCCTCATCTTTCTGTGCTGTTAATGGCAAGCTACAGGGCAGGGCAAAATCAGAAAGTTCTCTGCTGCAGCAGTTGCAGTGCTGCTGGGTGATCTAGTCTTAGGTTGGGTAAAAGAAGTGACCTTGTGTCCCTCCACAAGGGAAGCATCAAGGCAGTTACTCTGCTCCTGTGGGAATAAACCAGCAGAGAGCTTTGGGTGTAGGTAGGCTTTTGGCATTGCCAATCAGCAGAAGGCGCACAAGCTGCTGCTTTGGAGGCGTTCGACAAGACCAGAATGAAAGCACCATAAGGAAAAAGGTTCTGCACTCCACAGGGAAGCCACAGAGATGCTTTAATAGGCCAAGGGATGATGATTAGAAACCAGTGCAGGATCAATTTAGATTGGACTTAAGTTCTTTACTATGGAGGTGGTAAGACACTGGAACAGTTTGCCCAGGGAGGTGGTGGAGTTTCCATTCCTGGAAACATTCACGGTCAGGCTTTATGGGGCTCTGAGCAGCCTGACCCAGTTGGGGATGTCCCTGCTGACTGCTGGGTGAGTTGGACTAGATGATCTTTAAAGGTCCCTTCCAGTGCAGCGCATTCTATGATTCTATGACTCTCTGACCTGACATCTTTTCCAGACCTTTCTGTTTAGGGAGAAAGAACTGGTGATGAATGCCGAATCCAACCAGATCCAAAGCAGTGACCTGGTGGCAACAGACCTCGTGTAACCCTTGTTCCAGCTCTCTGACTCTCTGATCTTATCAATTTAAATACAATTGCAGAGTGGCGTCTACCTCCTCAGGCCTCCGGGCCGGCCTTATCTTTGTCCAGCAGAAGCTGGAGGAGGATTCCTGTGGGAAATGACACAGCCCCCATTTCCTTCTGTTGTCTCACTTCCTCTCTCTCTCTCTTTCTCTCCCCCCTCCTTACTAGAGCACTTTGAATCCCCAAACACCATCATTGTTCCTTAGAGCTGTGATGTGATTTGCTTCCTTTGAGTTTTTTCCCTTCATCCTCAAGACAGAATTATGCCTTGCAGGAAATCTCTCAAGACATCTTCTAATGAGGCTCTTTCAGAGCTGGAAAGCCTTCCTCGACCCAGGGTGTTCTCAGGATTTGGCAAAGGCGTGGCTGATTTATGGGTTACTTTTCTGCAGTATCAGCCCTTGGTCAGCACCTATAGAAGTCCATGTTCATTTTACCTACTATAATCCTATAGCTGAGCTTGGTGGGATCAGAGTGCTGGAACTAGAACCAGCCATAGGAAGTGCAGTCCCTCTTTCCTGTTGTGTGTTGTGATGGATTCTGCAAGGTGCTCTTGAAGTTAGTTGTGGAACTGAACTAGCTTCGCTAACTTGTCATCATGGAGTCACAGTTTCTACTACCCAGCCTTGCTTGACCAGAGCTGAAGTGGCAACAGAGATGTGGAGTGCCCTGGAGCACTCCTGGAGAGAGTGATTGGCACTGGAATGGGCTGCCCAGGGAGGTGCTGGAGTCACCATCCCTGGAGGTGTTCAAGAGAAGACTGGATGAGGCACTTAGTGCCATGGTCTGGTTGATTGGATAGGGCTGGGTGCCACGTTGGACTGGATGATCTTGGAGGTCCCTTCCAACCTGGTTGATTCTATGATTCTATGTCTGTGAGGAGGAAAGGCTCAGAGCTCTGAGGTTTTTGAGCCTGGAGAAGAGCATCCCCAGAAGGGATCTGATGAATGCTCAGCAAGAGCTAAAAGGTGTGGGGCAAGACGATGAGGCCAGACTCCTTTCAGTGGTGCTCAGTAACAGGGCAAAGGGCAATAGGCACAAACCGGAACCCAGGAGGTTCCATCTGAACATAAGGAGAAATTTCTTTGGTGTAATAATGCTGGAACACTGGAGCAGTCTACTCACAGAGGTTGTGGAGTCTCCTTTTGTAGTGAGATTCCAAACCCACCTGGAATTGTGACCAGGGTCAACCTGCTATGGGTTACCCTGCTTTAGCACTGAGGGCGGACTGGATGATCTCCAGAGATTCCTTCTGATTCTCCCCATGTTAAGATTCTGAGATTTAATTAGTTGTCCATTATTTTCTATTTTCAAGCTTCACAAGGTCTAGGAGGTTTCCTTGATGGTTAGATCTTTGTCTACCTCTGTCAAGGTGCTTTGTAAATGACTTTGAGATACTGTGATGAGGGAACAGAGCAGTTTCACAAGTAACAATCTCCAGGAGCAACAGCTTTTAGGAGTTTTTATGACCTATGCCTGTTTTCTGGCACTTCCTCTCTTTAATGATGCTTCCATGGACTACCAGCAGCAAGTTCTTGACCACAACCTTTGCTTTTCTACCTCTAGATGCAAACCTGAAGGGCAAAAAATTGTGGTTCAGGAGAACATGTTCATAGGAAACAAGATCAGAAGCATTGAAAACATAACTGTGAAGCATGGAGATAAAAGAAAGGTATGTGTCTGAAGAAAAGCTGTGCAATGATGTCATGGAATAGCAGTGGGCTCACAGAGCTCTCACTCTGCAGTTCCCAAGCTGCCACGGGTTGTTAGCATGCTTTGAATTCCACAGCCCTGGGATCACTTTCAGATCTCTGCTGTTTATAAATGCTGGGATTCTGGCAGTGATGTCACATACCCTGTTTAAAACTCTCCAAAGACTTTTGGGTCAAAAACCTCTCTGTCTCCCTCAGTCCTGAGAAAGTGTAAGACTGGCTCAGTGCAAGAGGGGTCCTGTGAAGAGCACACAAGTGATAAGGACTCCGATGAGCTCATTAAAATCCTTAGCACTTAGAGAGCACTTTGTACCACCCAAGCTTCCCTACTCTCCCATGAGCAGAGCTAGACAGACACGTCATTTCAAAGGACTATGGCAGCCAGAGCTTGCTGGCCTCGTCTTCAGAGTAAGTGCCTGCAGCAGTACCTGCAGCAGCACCCACTTCTTTCAGCTGGAACTATCAACCTTTCTTTACACATTTGGGTTGCCAACAATGTTACCCAGCCAATGAAGGTGGGAAGACTTCCTTCCTTCCTTCCTTCCTTCCTTCCACACTTCCCTGCCTGCTTCCCCTTCCAAACAGCACCAAGAGCAGAAACTGCAAAGCTCCCAGGCATAAATTGTCTGTTAAATACTGGTGACAGTGAGTGGTATTGTTCACACACATCCGTGCTAATCCCCAAGAAATTCCTGCAGCACTTCTGCTCTAGATTCAGACTTCTGGCTCTGCCCTGGAGAAGATGCTGTGGTCTGGCTCAGGGAGATGGTTTATCCCTGTTGGACTTCTAGAGGTTTGTGGCTTTAGGAGTGGTTTTCCAGCTACAGGTTTTGAGGTGGGCACTGGAGAGCTCAGTGCCTAATCCTGTCAGGTGCTGAATGCTGCTGTTTGTATCCTGGTTTACCTTTAAGTGTATGACTTGGGCTACCCCTGTGCTTAAAGTTAAGCACAACACTAAAGTGGTCTTCTGGATTGGATCCAAACTAAATCAGCATCTGGCAGGATCAGTGCCTTAGCCATCTGCTCTTTCTCATGGAGACTTTCCAGCTCTAAACATAATTTAAAACAGAGCTCCAAAAACATGGAGGTTGGGCTGGGAAGGAAAAAATCAAGTGTTTGCATTTCATTCCTGAGCCTTCCCCTTGCTGGACTATATTAATCAGATTTATCTGGATGGCATAGTGCCCTTTAATCTGTTCTCTAAGAATTTTAGTTCTTGGGTAAAGGCAGATATCTACCAAGTGCTAATTACTTGTGGAAAATGGAGGTTGATGACATGCACCTACAAGTTTCTTGCTTTTCTAAGACTTTCTGGCTGCTGCATGGACTGAAGAAAGTTTTGCAGCCCTCATGACTACTGCTTCTCTCCATATATAGTCTAAACACATGATCTGTATTCAAGAGCTTAGTCTAGATCTGGTGATCAGTCTTAAAGTTATGCTACTCTCCCTGTAAAGGTGAAGGGTTTCACAATTTCTGTGCCTCAAAAAATACCTGTTTATTGCATTGTCCCTGGGACAGTGACACACCTCAACAACACAAAACTGGAAGCATTTAAAGCTGAGTTTTGCATAAGTAAACTACTCCCAATTCTTCTTTTACCAACTTTGCTGAGGCAAATAAACAACTGGATGAAACTTTAGTCTGCTAATAGACTTAAGAATTGGCTGCAGGCTCTGAATGAGCTGTTTAATGAATGCCATGCTGCTCCTAGATCATAGAATTGCAGAACAGTTTGGGCTGAAAATGACCTTAAAGATCGTCTAGATTCAATCTGCTGTCGTGGGCAGGGATGCCTTCCACCACACCAGGTTGCTCAATGCCGTGTCCAGCCTGGTGCCACTGCTCCAAGCACACGAGGACCATGGTGGTTGAATCCTCATCCCTGTAGGTGTTCAAAAGATGCGGAGATGAAGTGCCCATGGGTGTGATTTAGCACCAGACTCTGTTGAGTTAGAGCATGGTTGGACTCAATGACCTTAAAAGCCTTTTCCAACTAAAAAGACGCTATGACAGAACCTCAATAAAATGGCCCATCACAGTCCTCAAAAGTCCTCTTGTTCCTTAAGTGCTTTGCTGCTGCGCACACCTTGAGCTCCAAAAACAGCCCCGAGGCTGCTCCTCACTCTGCCCACTGCAGCCACCTCTTCTCTTTCCATGGGCTTCAACACATCCTGAAGCATTCATTTTATTAGGCATGTTCAACATGTCAGCCTCCAGGCCTTTAACTTAAGCTTTTACATATTTCATTATTAAAGTCTCATTAAAATATTTCCTCACAAGTTACAGAATTTCCCAATTTCTAGGATATTCATTATTTTCATCTCCTGCTGATCCACTGGTTGAAAGCACATCCTGACATGTTCCCTCATAATCTTCATGTCCCCAGTAAGAGTTATTCGAATTCATAAAACTCGATTTTATGACTCTCAGGTTTCAGCACTTTGTCTCCCTGCTTACATTAGCAGACAGCTCCTTTCCGTCCCCTTTTCTGAAGTTCAAGGCTATCTGTGTTAAGTGGAGGCTTCAGATAATAGAATATAATTCAACAAAGGCACTGATGAAAACTCAAAACCTTCAGACTTTTCCTTATGTTTTATCAGTCCTTATTCCCACCAGAAAGGGAAGAGACAGGAAACAGCCCAATCCATTCCCACCATCTCCTAGCAAGTAATTCATCTACATTGACCAGCCAGATGAAATAACTGCCTGAGCGTGGCTTTTATTGATTGGGTTATGGAGCTGGGATTAGCTGAGATTGGTTATTTTCCCTGTGTGATTTGAGGCCCTCCAATGATAGCTGGAGCCTCGTGGCAGAAGGTGGAATTTCCCCAGGCTAAGATTTTTCAGCATTCCTAGAGTTCACCCTGGAAGAACTGCATCAGTGTATCCTGGTTAGTGTACTAACTTCTCAGAGCTGCTAAGAATGTGGGAACAAAGCTCCAGAAATCACCAGATCCAGAATCCTGATCAAATGCCAGCTTGCAGGGCAGCAACAATAATTTTCTCAGCAGGCTGCTGATGCTTGATGTGATCTTTGGTCATGTCTTTAGGCATCTGTTGGATGTCTTGATAAGAAAAGTGGCATGTAAAAGTGAAGTCTTCTGTCATCTGCCTCACAATATTTACTCCATTATTATTCCACAGATAGAAGAGTGAACTTCACACAACTCATGTCTTCTAAAGGCTGAGTCTCATATGAAAAGCATGTGGTTATTGTTAACATTAGGATGGAAGGAGTAATTGCTCAGCACTAACCAGCACCAAGCCCCCTGCCCTAGGGCCAGAGAGTTAGGAGTCCAGCCACGCCACAAATGCTTATCAGCCCCTCCACTTCACCTCTCTATTTTTTCCTCTTGCCTGCCCCTTCCTGATCACAGGATATCACCATCAACTCTGCTCTGTTAAGAAGGCAACAGTCTCAGAATCATAGAACTGTGGAGGTTAGAAGATATCTTTGAGTTCACAGAATCATGGAAGCCACAGAATGCCCTCAAAGGTCATCTTACCCAACCCCTCTCCAGTCAGCAGAGACATTCCCAACTAGATCAAGTTGCCCAGGGCCCCATCAAGTTTGAGCTTGAATGTCTTCAGTGGTGGGTTCATAAAGTCCAACCACTCACATTTTACAGGGCGAGAAACACTCCCTGCCAGAGATGAAAGCAAACCCTGCAAGTTCTCAGTCAACTCACAGACTTCTCCTCTCAGTTGTCCTCAGCCCATCCTTTAGCATGCTTTGAATGAAAGAAGCAAGATCATGGATCAGAATTGTAAGGCTATAAAAATAAGTGTTATTCTATGCCATTCAAATAGATGGATTGGGAGCTAGCAGAACCTTTTCTTTGTGGGGTCTCTGATGAAGTTCTTCTAATTTCACTTCCCTCTAACTACCTCCACCCAAGCTCTGCCAGAGTTAGACAGCTGAGAAGTCTTCCACCCACGTTTTCTACTCCTCATCCTCGCCCACATGCAGCTAATGATGTGAAAGAGAGAAGAATTGTTAAGGAAAGCTGTTGGGAGGGAGAGATTAGACAAAGGGAAAAGAAAGCAAGAAGTAACAAGATATATTAATTCATGCTGGTTCCAGCTTAAAAAAAAAGGGGTCTTGGGCTCTGTCCTTTCTACAAGCCATCTCAAAACACTCATGGTACATGGCTGTGGAATGTTACTTGGCTGTGCCTAAAATAGCTTGGTTTTATCAGTTTTACAGTGCAAGACATATGGACATTATTGAACTATTCCATTATGAGTTCTCCCAGCAGCAATGTCTATTTGCTTGTCAGAGCTGTTCTTCAGAGAGCAGACATTTTATTTCTTCTCCTATTGAGATTTAAGCTCGGTTTATTCATTTGCAGTAATTATTTATTAGCTAATAATCCCTTCTTTGGGCTTGCAGTATTGGGTGGCCTTTGGGTTAAGTCATAGGAAATTGAGCCTTTTGCTTCCAAATTCAACACAAGTAATCCAAAGTGGTCTGAAGGTTGTGTGGTGTTTGGTATGCAGTGAACTCACAGGATCCCAGCCCAGCTCCCACTAGGAAGATGTCTAGACATTACATGCCAATAATTTGTTATTAATTACCATTGGTTCCAGCACAGCCTGCACAGAAGCTACAGACTGAACAGCCACTTGTGGCTGGAGTACGTTGGCAAGGGTTAATGTGTCATTTAGTCTGAACTGCTCTTGACTGGGACATCAAGTGGAAGGTAAATTAAAAAGTGCAATCTTCCAGGCTGTAAATAGTTCATGAATAGCAATATTCACTGAAGAGTTTCAATATTTCAAAGCAGTTCCAGATTTCACATCAGCATCATTCTTCAGGCTTAGCAGAATGTGCTGTACACTGTCTGGGAGCAGAATTTTCTAGGCAGAAGGCATGAGAAACAGCTTTGATGGGAGACCTGCTTTGAGTAAGAGGTTGGACACGAGACCACCAGCAGCTAGGGTCTTTCTGCGGTTTCATGAGGCTAGATGAAGCAAATGCCAACATGTCTCAATTTTTTCTACCCTGGCTCTGATTCCAGGAATGGAAAATACTTTGCCAGGTGCATGGACTAACCACACAAAGCAGATTATCCCCATGGAATTTTTTCCACTCTATACTAAAGGTCCTCAAATGCTGGGACTGTGCCACTCCACTGGGAGAAGAGAAAGAGCTCTGCTAACTGCACTTTTAATAATGAGGTTGCTTGAGTTCAAATCTTTTTCTCATTCAACTTCTTTGTACAGACATTCCTAGAAATGGGGATGGTATTTAGAAGAACAAAATCCTTATCCCTACCAGCCACTACAACCAAGTGGAGACAAATTTCACACTTTCAAGTGTATTCATCTTGGGTTGCCCACAGTAATAGGTGATGGACAACTGCCAGAACATCAGCAGTGAAAATACAACCAGGTTCAACATCTAAGGGCTAGTTTTCAGTGGGATCACCTTGATCTACAATTACTTCAAAAAGCAAATATCACTGCTGGCTTCCTAAAGGTTTCATGCAGAATCCTACTGGTAGACAGAGGATTATATGGCCTTATAGAGGGAATGAGGGTTTGGTATAGCATGTTGATGTTCCAAAGCATCACTCTTGTTGTGGACCAAACTACAATTAAGTTAGTTTGGCAAGAAAGAGCTTCAGTTAAGTTGCTGAAAAGATAATCAGCTTTCCAATCTCAGGGATTTACCTGACAGCACGCTGCTAGAGTGAAAAGCTGATGCATAATGATGTCAAAGCCTCCATCTTATTACAAGAAAATTAGTCAAAGTCATTTTTTTCTAGCTCTGAAATCACATGTATGTCTCTGCTAGCTCCTGCTGCTTGAAAGGTGACCATGAAGACGGTGTTTGGAAGGGACCCCTGGAGATTGTCTAGTCCAGCCTCCCCAGCAGAGCAGCTCACCCAGAGCAGGTTGCACAGGACAGTGTCCAAGTGCATTTTGAATTATTCCAGAAATGGATAATCCACCATCAATTTGGGCATCCTTGTCCAGAGCTCCACTACCCTAAAAGCAAACAAGTTCCTCCTCATACTTAGATTGAACTTCCTGTGTTGGAGCTTGTGCCCATTACCCCTTGTCCTGTCACAAAGCACTGCTGAAACAAGACTATGCCCATCCTCCTGACATCCATCCTTTAAGTATTTATAAGTATTGACAAGATCTCCTCTCCTTTCTCCCTTAGCAAGACACATAGCTGTTACACAGCTGTCCAAATCTATTCCCTTCTCTCCTCAGTGTGTACATTTATATTGCCTTGTTTGCTTCTCCAAAACAAAATTCTAAGGTCCCAGTAATGATGAGAAGAAAGATCTTGGTCCTGATTAAGCAGTATTTCTAAAGGCAGAGTCTGCTGTTTAAAGTTAGGGGTAGTGCTTGGAACATGTGCTTGGGAGTAAGCTGTGGCATTAAGCCCACTGCTGCTGGAGCAGGAGAAGCAGGCTGCTGCTCTGGGTGATGTTACATCCAAGTTAGAACTATTTTCACATCGTAAATCAGCTTCTTTCTTTGCTGGTCATCAGAGGGAGCTGGCCTGTTTTCACTCCTAAATTTGGGGTTTCCCTATTCTTGTTTCTGCCTTTGGTGCCTGTGAAAAATAGAACTTTTCCACTTACCCCTTCCTCTGCTGAAAATGTTCCCGATTAGAAAGCAAAATGCGCATGGGATCAAATCCTTGGAAACTCATTTCCCTCCAGGATTTAAAGTGCCAAAGCTCAGAAAATCTTGAATAACTCTCTGAAAATACATCCAGCACAGCTACAGACACAGTCATGGTGCAGCTTTATGAGGAGCAAAGGAATGTCTTGGGTGAGTTTAGTTTAGGATATTAAAAAGAAAGTCCAGAGATGCTTTTGTGCACTTCAAAGCACTCTCTGGAGATAAGGACAAAGGGCCAGAGGATATTATAAGTTTTGATTCTCAAAGTCCCTAGAGAGCATGGCAAAGAAAGTGATATTTGTTCCAAATGTGAGGGCTCAGAGTTCCTCAGGTGAATAGCTTCAGGGGAGGCAAAGTAATCCTGCAAGAACATCTCTGTCTTGGTGGGTTAGACCCTGCTTTCTTGCTACTAGAAGTAATTAAAGCCATGACCTGTGGATAGTCCTCCATGAACTTGTGATATTGCCTGCTGACAGGGACAGGGGAGGGCAGGTGGCTGGCTCCTGATTAACAAGGCCCTGGACAGAAGGACACTTAAGTAAACAAAAGTTCTTATGGATGTGTTCGAGTTCAGCCCCATGAGTAGCTGAACCACTTCCTTTTTCTGAGTGGGGAACCTCAGAACAAATGTTCCTTCCTTCTCCTTCATAATCTTCCCTCTCTTCTAGCAAAGCAAAGCAAAATCCTGCAGTGTTCCTCATACCACATCATAGGAATGAAGTTTTGCCTAATGCTGTCAAACACAGACCTCGGCAGCATGTCAAAGGGGAAATGAAGTTTTCATGGGGAAGACAGGAAAAAAAGAAGAGAAAGATATAGCAATAAGGAGAGAAAAGAACTGAAGTGGTGAAGGATTGAAAACTTAATAGAAGCACTTATCTGTGAGCTCCACTCATTGCCAGAGACTCCTTTGTTAGCTGCATTTCTACCATTAAAAAGACACAGTTCTGCACTACTGTCAAGTCTCTCTGCTCAGCCTCAACTCCACTCAGAGCCTTTACTTCTCTCTTTGGCAGATTGTGAGCACACTAACCATGGAAAACAGCAGCACATCAGGAATCTATTACTGTGTGGCTTCAAACAAGATCGGTGAAGAAGAGAGGAGCATTGAGTTCTATGTCTCAGGTAAACACCACAACAGACCCTACACAAAAATAACCCAGGTGCAGATCATAGAATTGTAGAAATATTTCAGTTGGAAAAGACCTCTAAGATCATCAAGCCTGACTGCTGACCCAACATCAACACTGCCATTTAAACTATGTCCCAGAGTGCCATATCCACAAGCTTCCTGAATACCTGCAGGGATGGTGACTCCACCACCTCCCTGGGCAGCCTCTTCCAATGCCTGACCACTCTTGCAGGAAAGAAATTGCTTCTAATCTCCACCCCAAACCTCCCCTGGTGCAACTTGGGACCATTTCCTCTTGTCCCATTCATTGATACTAGGAAGAAGAGACCAACACCCCACCCCACCCCCCCCCCCCCATTACTCTAATCTCCTTTCAGGGAGTTGTAGAGAGCAGTGAGGTCTCCCCTCAGCCTCCTCTTCTGCAGACTAAATAACACCAGTTCCTTCACTTTTGATCTGATTTACCATCAAGTTTTATATGGCTGCTGAGTGCTTGTTAAAACTCCTGGGAACCCCTGCCTAATGTGTTTTCAAAGCACTCCCAGTGACACAGTCCCAGGCTCTTCACCACATGCAAAGTTGGGTGCTGAGACAGCGGACAGGTAAGTTTGACATGTCCAGCATTAGACCCGACCTCCCTTTTGCCCTTTTCAAGCTGCAGATGCAGTTTCTCAACCTAGCTGCCCGTGTCTTAAAGCAATGACATTTGGGCTCTGTCCTCATGAAACCTCTAGCAAAAGCTAAGTCTTTTGTAGTCCTCCAAAAGCCTAAAGCATCTCCCTGACTCAGGAGAAGGGTTGATCTCCAACTAAATCAGCAGACATAGCAAAGGTGAGCAAGGCCAATATTCAGACCTAATCCAGAGCTGATATCACTGGGAGTTGTTGTGACATTGGATCCCTGCCTGGGCAATTAGCCTTTCCAGTGCCCTTTGAGGAGGGAGGAGGTGGACATGCTATTTCTCCAAAGAACACAAATCCAAACAAATATCTGCTTAACCTTTCAACACTGAAATTCTTTAGTAGTGAGATCAAGACCTCCATAATGCTTCTAGTGGAGATGGGAGTTTTAACAAAAAAAAAAAGAGAAGAGTGCATGGTCAGCCTTGTTCAAGTGCCTAAGCAGAGCAAACTGAATCACTTCTCTGCTCTCTCTCTGGATGAGTGGATGCTAGCCGATAGAATTTGCATCGAATAACTTTTTAGAACAAAGAGTGCAGAACTGTCCTGGAAGGTAAATGTATGATTCTCACAGCTTGGTTTCTTGTCCATGAAACAAGTTCTGAAAGTGAAGCTTGCTTGTGGAGCTACTCTTCACCCCTCTGCCTCTCATTCATGTCCTGTTTTGTTTGAACTCCATTGCTCTAAAGCAATTGATATCAATGATGATCAACAGCTAAAGAGTCGGGGCAGAAGGATGGGCCCAGACTCTTTTTTGCAGTGTGGTGACAGGACAAAGGGCAATGGGCACAAACTGGAACTCAGGAGGTTCCATCTAAACTGGAGGAAAAAATTCTTTGGTGTGAGGCTGCTGAAGCCCTGGAGCAGGCTGTTCATAGAGGTTGCGCAGTCTCCTTCTCTGGAAAGATTCCAGACCCACCTGGACACTGGCAACCTGGGCAAGCTGCTATGGGTGACTATACTTTAGGATGGGGGTGTATCAGACGATGCCTAGAGGTCCCTCCCAACCCCTGCCTTGTTTGGGTTCTGGAATTGTGTAAAGTAATGCAGCATATCTGAAATCCAAAAGAAGGGTTCAGTAAGCATCACTGCCATTCTTGTTACATAGAAGTACCAATATGAAAAATGTCATCCCAGGACAAGAACACTGGTCCCATGTGGAGCAAAGACTCCACCTCTGTTTACAGCTTTACAGCTGTCCAATGCCTTATGGAGACACAACCAGGAAGGGGGCATCCATAATCTCCTTGGGCAACCTGTTCCAGTGTCTCACCACCCTCACTCTAAAGAATTTCTTCCTCCAGTCTAAACATTCCCTCTTCCAGATTAAGGCTATTGCCCCTCTAGCACCACAAGCTCTTGTAAAAGTTCTCTCTCCAGCTCACCTGCAGCCGCCTTTAGGTACTAAAAGGCTCTTCTAAGGTCTCCCTGGAGCTTTCTCTTCTCCTGAGAGAGCCCCAGTTCTTTCAGCCTGTCCTCACAGGGGAGATTAGTCCTCTAATCATCTGTGTGGCCCTCCTCTGGACCCACTCCAACATTTTGATGTCCTCCTTATGTTGGGAGCACTAGAATTTACTAATAAAGGTATTTCATTTTTCATCCCCCACACTGAGCTAATAATTCAGTTGGGTTTAAGATCAACCTAGCAATGTTTTGAGACACAAATGCTTTAATCAGGCAATTTTAATGATGAAGGAAATGAATCACCAGGTAAAACTACTGGCAGTGGTTATGGTGGAGATGTTTGCATCTGCACATCAGAAAGAAGGGTGGTGGAACACTGAGTAGGTTGCCCAGGGAGGTGACAGCAGCTGCATCCCTGTACACAATCCAGGTCAGGCTTCATGACACTCTGAGCAACCTGACTGCAGGGGGCTGGACCAGATGAGCTCTAAAAGGTCCTTTCCCACCCGAACCATTCCATGATTCTATGAAAATAGAGTGAAAAGGGCTTGGCAAGGCAGATATATCCCTACTTGTGAAGGAAAGATTGAGTCTGTGCCATTCTGGGGAAGAGGCAGATGCTAAATGAGCAGGACTGGCTTTTATAAGTGCTGTGTTTAAAAATAGTGGTGTTTATGGATCAGAAAGAAATTAAATCTTTCTAAATGTAGCTCTCCTGAGCCTAAAGTAGGGCATGTAGCTGCAGTAAAATAAAATAGCAGCAGAATGACCTGCTGCTGAGTTTCTTTCCATGATGGTCTTCTGCTGAGTAATGCAGGTCAGGCTGCTAGAAGAGCTGCTGCAGGAGGTCTGTCGCACAAACGAAAATGAACTGTCTTCTGCTGGGTGCACTGGGAGAAGGCTAACAGACTGCTAGGTTACTCCCCCTACGAGATGCCTCTAGTCTTGATGTTGGAGGGATATTTAGGAGCAGCTTGTGAGGTACCAAAAAGGGGAAGTCCAAAAGGTTAAGGCTACTTTGCCATTACTAGGCTGATTCATTTTACAAACCAGAAAGTAGACACAAAGTCTAAGCTGACAGCAAGAGCACACAAGTGATGTGTGGGCCTTTAAGGACAAGGTCTAGCAAATGCTGATATCACTTCACAGTACTCTGCTCTCTGCAAACTAGCTGCCAGGTGTGGGACCCCACTGCTAATTCAGCAAGGCATTCATTTCCAAGACCTATTCTCCCATCAACAAACTTCGGTGGACCTTGAGCTGCCTTGAAGCATTTTGGTTTGAACTGAGCTCAATTAATTTCTCACTGGCAAGAAACCTGGAGAGGCTAGAGAGGCTACAGAGGCTAGACTCTCTTTCTTCAAAAGCCTACTCCACCAAGTCAGGGGTGAAATGTTTTGTCAGGACACAGTGGTACAGAGAAACTCCATCAGGTGTTGTTTTGTCTGCACCTGCTTTCTGGGCACAAGCCTTTCTTCAGGGTAGAGTTTTCATCATAACCACATGCATTTCAGAAGAAAAATAAAGCATTTATCCCAATGGAATAATGTCAACAGCCATTTTGTTCCTCCACTGCACAGCCCCCACAAAAACTCCCACAGACACTAAAAATAGCACTGCTATCTATTTTAAAATCATTTCTTTGCCAGCAGAATTTGTTTCAGCAAAGGGTCAAGAGGGCTTAAAGGTCGCTCTGAAACCAAACCATATAAGGGATTTAATGTGATGACAAAATCTTAATTCAGTGAGAGCCCTGAAGCCTCTCTGAGCAATTTCTGGAGATGTCCTGACTCTCAGTGTCACAGCAAAGCTCTCCCAAAGCTGTTCATGGCAGAAGCTCCCTCAGCAATGCAGTAGCAGTGCTGCCCAGCACGTCCTGGCCAAACTCTTCTTCCAGTATTTTTGTTTTGTGTAAATCCTTTTTACTGTTCCTTGCAGAAACAGTCTCTTGCTCATCTTGCCTACCCCAGGTTTGACACCAGTGATGCCAGCTAAGCCAGAAGGCTATTTTGTCATGGGAAGAGACAATGTGGATGAGCCATCAGATGCTCAGAGCTGCCTCATGTATTTGCTCACCACCAAAGGACACTCGAGGCAAATTGCAACCTCTTTCAGTGCAGTGAAAAGCTGACCTGATGTCTCATAGAGGTGTTCTCTGCAATGAACGAGTATTATTTACCTTCTAATCTCTGCTTTGCACCTTGGAAAGGGCAACTATATATTACTGTAGGTGCACAGTAAATCAAATTCTAGCCTTTGTATGATTGCAGTACATGCAGCAAAATGAGTTCCCACCCCTAGGAAACCTCTGAATGTTCCTTGAATATAAATGAAGTACGATAAGAATAACAAATAATAACAAAACCTTCTTTTTTAAGGGCTTATCTGATTGGGGGAAAAATCCCACAACATTCAGAAAAATGGAGTTAAAGATTTCTACCAGAGAGAAAATATTATATTTCATACAGGAGATAAAAATCTGCCATCAGACACTAAAACAGTGTATGAACTGGGCTGTTCTACAACTGCTGCCATCTCCATTTGCTTATTCCTGATGTGCTCACGGGTTTTATGAAAAGCTTAGTGCTGTTTCAGCTGGTAGGGCTCAGTCTTTCTTTTTCTCACTCTCCCTACATGCCCATTCCTGATGGCAACACCCCCCCAAATCCTGACAAGCACAGGGATGGAATTTGGGAAGGAGCAGAAGTTTTGAATTACACAGATTATTGTGCAAAGCACAGGAAATTAAAACCAATTAATTCCTTGTAAATACAAATGGAGCCAGACTTGCTTTTGATTTCTGCTGACTTTTTACCTTCCCTCAATGACTCCTTTTCCTATTTTGCCATGGAATCTCCCACAGTCCAGAGAGAAATTCACAGCTACCACACTGTAATCCAATAGGAAAGACAAATGTTTGGTGACTGCTGATAAAAGAGAAGAGGCCCCATGGTGCATTCTTTTAGCCAACTTATTAGGAGCCTTATAAAACACTGTATCTGTTCAGAGAGGAGAAGTTAATGACTGCTCGGGTTCAAGACTGTTGTAAGCAAAGTAGTCCAAGAGATGAACTGACTTATAATGTGCTCTCAAGGCTGCAGTTACTCCCCAGATAATCCAGGTAGGAGGAGAAAAGAAAGACAAGAGCAAGAAAGGCTTTACCCCTCCTCTCTTTTCTTTTGCTGTAATGTAAATCAATGAATATTCTATTAGAGCTGAAGGAGCTTCTTGAAAGGCTAACAAGATGGAAGAGAACAGCACAGGTTCCAGCTAAATATATTCAAAATGCTAAGTAAAAAATGTCAGTAGAAGAAATTATAAGAAAAACAAGCCAGCCACTGCTCCCTGAATGTTAAGTTGGTAGGAAAAAAAGCCCGCACTGAGCAGGTCCAGCAGCGAGGCAATACTATCCTTCACGATTTAGGGCTTGCAAATTAGCACATCAAATCCAGTGGGAATTTCAGTGAATCGTAAAATTGGTTTGTTTCAAGTCCAACCATCAACCTAAGACCCCCATGGCCTTCAAAACGTGTCCCAAAGCGCCATGCTCACACATTCCTTGAAGAACTCCCAGGGCAGTGACTCAACCACCTCCCTGGGCAGCCTGTTTCAATCCCTTTGGGAAAGAAATTTTACCTAATACACAACCAAAGCCTCTCCTAGCTCCATTTCAGGTTGTTTCCTCTCTTTCTATCACCTGGTACTAGGGAGAAGAGACTGATCTCCACCTTGATCACAGAATCTCAGCAGGGACACCTTCCACTAAACCAGATTGCTCAAGGCCCTGTCCAATCTGGCCTTGAACACCTCCAGGGAGGAGGCATCCACAACTTCTCTGGGCAGCCTGTTCCAGTGTCTTGCCACCCTCACTGTAAAGAATTTCTTTCTAATATCCAGTCTAAATCATCTCTCTTCCAGCCTAAAGCCATCCCTCATCATCACTACCAGCCCTTGTAAAGAGTCAGATTGACAGATTCAGGGGAGATGCTGAGATGCTGCTTATGCCACATCCCAGTGTTTTCACTGGATCTTAATTGTTCCTATTTAGAGAGCTCTGTTGGCCTCAGACTTTTCCCTGGTTTTGATAAGCATCATCTTGACATGTTGGAACCACAGGACATGAGATGTAAAGAATGGATGTATTACACAAGTCAGTTTGAGCATACAGCTGGCACCAAGCAAGAAAGGGAGCAACTGAGCCTAGCTAAACACTGCATAAACTGAAATTTCATGAAAAGGAAAGAAAAATAACCATTTTCCCAGCCGTGGCCTCAGGGCTCTCCTTTCTTTTGGAGACATTCTAGCACCGGTCTTTAAAAACCATGAAGCAAAGCTTATTGGTTCTATTCCAGATGACTTGTGAAGAAGAGAGGCTTTTAATCATATCTGAAAGCTCCTTCAGGGCTCTGTATTTTATATAATACATGGTTTATTATAAGGCAGATTGGTTATTTCAAGAGCCTCACCAGTTATGCTCAAGTAGAGCTTCAGCAGAGCTTTTTCAAGAGTTTGCAGTGTGAGCCCCTGGCCAAACTCCAGCTCCCATGTGGAATTTGTCAGATGGCAAGTGCAATGCAAACTTGCTCCTCTAACTTTTGTCCCTCTCAAAGTACCAGCCATTTCATCCAAGCTTCAGAAAGAATCTTATTATTTGAGAAAGCAGCCTACCCATCACTTGTAGTGATAGGACAAGGGAGGATAGCTTTGAGCTGGAAAAGGGGACTTACAGACTGGATATTAGGAAGAAATTCTTTACAGTGAGTGTGGTTCTGTGGATGCCTCCTCCCTGGAGGTGTGCAAGGCCATGTTGGACAAGGCCTTGAGCAGCCTAGGCTAGTGGAAGATGTTCCTGCCCATGGTAATGGGATTGGAACTAGATGGGCTTTAAGGTCTATTCCAACCCATACCATACTGTGATTCTATGATTCTGTGATTACTGCTTTGAGAAAGCAGCTTAGTACTGAAGCAACAATCTGTCAGATTTACTGCACATAATGATGATGCCCAAAGGATGCTCCAGAGCAAGTCCTTCAAAAGTGTCCCATCACTTTACTACATATACCTGGGAAAATCTATCAAAAATTCCTCACAATCCTCAGCCATTTGCAAATCCTAACCTAGCAGACAGAAGAATAATTCCAGGTCATCCATGCACTTTCATTCAAGTCTGCTGGGTGGATAGGTCACTGAAACTAATAGAATAAAAAGGAGAAAGAAAACCTTTCAGACACAATTTAATTGGAGGTCTCTGGTGACTAATGCAGCCATAGGAATGTGTCTGCAGGCCATGCTCTGACATTCTACTCAGAAACATTTTTTTTTCTTGTTTTCAAATTGATTCAGTTTGCCACTACAGGAAAATTGATTTCTCTTTTTGTCAGGAGTGAAAAGTTACTAAAAATACAGCAAGAAACAGCTTACTCTTTTGTGGATAGATTGGAGTCATGTCTCTAAGTGTTTCTCTGCTAAACATGAAGGCCTAAGGACACAACCATCCTTAGATCAGTTGATCCATTCAGTGATCAGTAAATATCCATCATGCAATGAAAACAAATATTGGCATAGGTGAAAGAAGAGAGAGCTGGGAAGGCTGTTCAGTGGGGAAGAAGGACAGTGTTACTCATAGAATTATTAAACAGTTTTGGTTGAAAGAGCCCTCTAAGGTCATCCAGTTCAACCTAAGGCCACCATAGCCATTAAGCCACGTCCCAAAGTGTTGTGTCCACATGTTTCTTGAACACCCCCAGGGATGGTGACTCCACCACCTCCCTGGGCAGCCTGTTCCAATGCCTGACCACTCTTGCAGGAAAGAATTTTCTCCTAATATCACTTTTTTCTACATTAAGAAATGGAAAAAAATGTTTCTTTATTATGCTTCCAGGCACTGATTGCAGATGGGAAGAGCTCCTCAACACATTTGTCTACCTAGATAGCAGTCTCTCTTGATTAAACTCTCCTAGTCCATTAGCTACATCTATACACACATTTGAATTACTTGAAAATATAACGACTAGAACACTGAGGGCCAAATGACCACAGATAAGCAAGGGAACGCAAGAGGCACATCCACTTCCCTCATTCACAAGCAGCGGTGTCTGGTTGAACCTGCAGATGTGGGTCTCATTAAAACTGACTGGGCTTTGAAATTGGACCATCAAGATACAAACAGGCAGGCAAAGATCTTCTCAGTTATGACTTAATTGCAAACATGTTTCCCCTCTCTCCTAGATGTGCCGTTCGGGTTGCAAACGGACCCGCAAGTCACAACCATTGTGGGGAACGACGTTCAGCTGACCTGCAGGGCCTCCAAGTACATCTACAGCCACCTGGTCTGGTACTACCCCTCCTCAGAGATGGCCCCCAGCGACTCCGTGGTCAAAAAAACTGACAACTATTCCATTTCTTTGACGCTGGTCATGACTAACGTCACCAAGGAACAGAGTGGCATCTACAGGTGTGGAGCTCAGAACCAGCACAACAGCACCGACACACTCGAACAGACCACCCACCTCCACATCAGAGGTAAGTGCTGCCAATGGGATGGAGGAGGTGACACTAGAACAGAAATGCTGGGCATCTGCTACTGCCTTGGAAGGCTCTCAAAACCACGTCCAGCATTTAGAATCATAGAACCATTTCACTTGGAAAAGACCTCAAGATCATTGAGTCCAACCATCAATTTAACACCACCATAGCTATTAAACCATGTCCCAGAGGGCCACTTCCACACATTGCTTGAACACCTCCAGGGATGGTGACTCCACTACCTGCCTGGACAACCTATTCCAATGCCTGATTTTGTTTCTTTCTTTCTAATTTGTAAGGGACTATCCTAATACAGACCTTGAGCTCTGGTTTGGTACTTTTGTCACATTCCTGTAAGTGACCTGACACTCAGCCACACGTATGGAAATATTTAAAGTCAGGTTGGATGGAGCCTTGAGCAACCTGGTCTGGTAGGTGTTCTTGTCCATAGCACAGGGTTGGAACTAGATGGGCTTTAAGGTCTCTTCCAACCCAAACCATTCTGTAGCTCTATGATTCCTGCTCAGTGCAGGCACACACGCAAGGAAAAGATGCTCTCACCACAGCTGTGGCTCACACAGCTCCCACCTAAGTGGGAGGGAATTTATTTTAGGAAATGGTATGGAGCACCTGCCTCTTCCTGGAGTGTGGAGGAATCTCACCTTAGCATTAGGGAGTGTTGGTGGTTTGGCTTGTCCCCACGGCCTGTACTAGAGCCACCTGTCAGCATCATCTGCCATGGAGGCACTGGGTTTACTCTGTGCTCTGTATTCAAGCTATGAGCTTTCCTCTCCCCTGGAAGATATTTTTATTCATTTAGTCAAATTTCCACCTACACAGACACCTACATGCGATGGCTACGGGAACAACACAGCTAACTGGGAATAGATGCATGGGAGAACTGGGGTCTGTTATTTGTCCTGCACGTGTCAGAGAGGCACTCCTGCTAGAAAACGTGCATGGAAATGTCCCTCCAAACCAGCCCCCTCCCTTCCCCTGTACAATGAAGGTCTTTTAAATGTACTGACACCCCCCAGCTGCCATCCTGCTGTAGGTCTGATGTATTTTTAATGCTGTGCTTGGGATTTTATTCACTGCTTCCCTCTACCTTTTATAAATGAAGATAAAGAAGAGGTTAACTTGCTTTGTAGTAAGTAGATAACTGCGCTCATGATGGAGGACACCAAATCCTTAGATCTCTTTCCTCTTTGCCTCTTCTCTTATCTTCTTTTTTTTTTTTTCCTTTGCATTCACTCTGCATTTGCTCTGCCTACTCACTGTCCTCCGTTTTCTTCACAGGATGAGAAACTCAAGGAGGTTTGAGCTGAGGGCAAGCCTAAGCTTACCCACTTTGAAAATATGCCTGATGAACTCACCCACCTCCCATAACATTTTGGGGGATTTTTGCTACCCCTCATCATCCAAACTTTAGCCACTTCCAGCCCAGAAAGGCCACACAGGAGGTCAGGGCCATGCAGGAGGCCACAGGAGAGGTGAGGGCAGAAGGTGCTTTCTGAAACCTCACTGTGTGCTGGTTTTCTTTATGCCTACAGCAAAGGCAGCGCCATATGTGATACAAAACCTCACGGATCTGGAGGTTAACATCAGTGGCAAGATCATGCTCGAGTGCAAAGTCAGTGGAACACCAGACCCTCAGATCACATGGAAGAAGAATGGCTACCCCATTTCTGCAGCATCAGGTGAGCATGTCTGCCTCTACAGCATGCTGTGATACTGTGCCTAACAAAGCATAACAGGCTTTCAGATTTATCACCAGCATAGGACCTCCAACTCCATGGCTATCACAAGCGTGGCTGAGTCAGGATGGAACACACAACCTCAGGAGCACACACACAAAGCCAAATATATCAGACCACCACAGTAGTCTCCAGCTTGGAATTTGAGGTCAAAGCTGCCAACCGGTTGCAACCCAACACCTGCTTATGCAGCTTGCTTTTTGCTGGTGGCAGCGTTGGTGTCTGCAGGCAGGCAGATAGTCTGCATAAATTAGCATAGCATTAGAAACCGAAGAGCGCAGCCTGCTGCTGCTCAGCCTGCATGTGAGAGACAACAGCCCAGTGAGACAGAGTGTATCCACTTGGCTGGAAACACCAGCCAGAACCATTGCATACCCCTGGGGTCTGAGCAGAATCTACTGCGGCACACTGTAGGCTGCCACCGGACAGCAGGGTCCAGGGCACGCCATGATATGCTGTGCCTCCTCTGTCTCCTGCAATGTAGTGACGAGAGCCTGCTTGCAGCTCAACTGCTAAGGCCAAAGGTCTCCTGGGTTGCATTAAGAAGATTGTGACCAACAGGTTGAAGAAGATTCTCCTCCTCCTCAGCCCTAGTGATTATCTAGTTCTGGGCTCCCGAGTTCAGGAGAGACAAGGAAGATTAACATGAGGAGAAACATCTTTGCTGTGAGGGTGCTGGCGCCCTGGAGCAGGTTGCTCAGAGAAGTTGTGGCACCTTCTCTGGAGAGATTCCAGAGATATCCACCTGGATATTCTGATCCTGGGCAAGCTGCTGTGGGTGACCCTGCTTTAACAGGGAGATTGGACTGGATTACCCCCAAAGGTCCCTTCCAACCCTACCATGCTGAGATTCTGAGGTACAGCACTACCATGGGTACCACAGAGCCTGGAGTTTCTTTTCAGCTTTCTATCCTGACATCTTATATAAATCATGGAGAATTCCACGGCAGTATGTGGTCCTGTGACTTTAATTTTGCATCTTGGACTAGGTAGGAAATCTAGGATCATCCATAATTCAGATCAGACTGTTCTAAGAGAAACTCTTTATAGCTACTGAAATTTTATAAATAATTCTGAAGGGACAAGCATGTAACTCATCCAAGCCCTGGAAACATAAATAAAATATTGGGGAAAGACACCTCAGGGTAAATATTTCAGCGTGGTGCATGGCAAGTTACGTGCACTACTCTTGTTAACAACAACAGGATTCATCAGCAGAACACCCAGAATCTCAAAAAGGCTGTCCCTTTCCCACTCCAAGCCCGACACCTTTTCCTATTTCTGTCCCAAACACATCCTTAGTTTGACAAATGAGTTCTCAGTTTTGTGCCACAAATCAGGAAAAATTAAATGTGGAAAACTAATCAGGAAAATTAAATGTAGAAACACCTCATGCAGGTCGTATCCAGGCAAACTTCCTCTTCCCACTTCACCTCTAGCCCCTAGCAGCCTGATTGCTGCATGAAAAGGTTTTTCCAAGGATGCGCATAACCTGAGCTCCACATTCCACATATAGAACTTCCATTCATTCCCACAGCCTCCAAACCAGCACTTTCTCCAACAATTTCACTGAGTTCCCTGTTTGTCAGGGCAGGTAAACTATCAGAAAACCTCTCTTTGCTAACTTCCATGGGAGCTTTCTCAGGCTCTGTCTGCTCATAAGAAATAAGAAGCCACTTTTCCACTGGCTAAATGATTGCCACATAATTTACACAGGTACTGAGGGGAAATGCAAGATCAAGGAAAGGTTATTGCCAGACCACAGTGAGGGGCATATATTTAAATATCTCCTAACAACAATGCAGGTCAGGTCTGCATGGATAGGAGCTGGCTTTGAGTTCACTGTCTCCAAGCAGCATTTGTAAGCAATTAAGTTGACAATATTAACCAAAATCTCTTCCAACAGGAATTTCCATGGAAAACAACACCCTGGTCATCGAGCGAGTGAAAAAGGATGATGAAGGGCTCTATGAATGCAAGGCATCCAATGACATGGGCCAAGACAGTACATCAGCCTTCATCAAAATCCAAGGTGAGATCCAAGCTAAGGCAAAATGCACATATTGTGTTGGACTGCAGAGAGCTATTGTTCAGTCATGGGCTTTGGCTGTATTTCATATTTCATTGTGTATTTAACCTACAGGTTCAGAGGAGAAATCCAACATTGAAGTTATCATTCTGGTCTGCACTGGCCTAGCTGCTACCCTCTTCTGGCTTCTTCTGACTCTCTTCATTCGGAAACTGAGAAAAGTAAGAGGGCTTCCACAGTGCACAAAGGGTCTGGGATTGGACCCAGGTTATGGCAGTACCAGAGTTTAGGGATGAATTGGGACAGATAGGTGTTTTGGGCTCCCCAGAGCAAGAGAGACAGGGGACAACTGGAGAGTCCAGTAGAGGCTACAAAAATGCTGAGAGGACTGGAGCATCTCTGTGAGGAGGAAGGGCTGAGAGACCTGGGACTGTTTAGACTGGAGAACAGCCTGAGAGAGGATCTGATCAGTGCTCAGCAAGAGCTAAAAGGTAGGGAGCAAGAGGATGGGCTCAGACTCTTTTCAATGGTGCCCAGTGACAGGACAAGGGGCAAGGGATACAAACTAGAACACAAGAGATTTCCTTTTAACTTAAGAAGAAACTTCTTTAGTGTGAGGGTGCTGGAACCCTGAAGCAGGCTGCCCAGAGAGGATGTGGAGTCTCCTTCCATGAAGAGATTCCAAATGTACTTGGACATTGTGATCCCAGGCAACCTCCACCATGCTATGATTATGTGATTCTATAATTTCTCCACACCCTGTTTTTAGCCTGATGCCACAGATATTAAAACAGGATACCTGTCAATTATCATGGATCCAGAGGAGATGCCTCTTGACGAGCAGTGTGACCGACTGCCCTACGACAGCAGCAAGTGGGAGTTCCCAAGAGACAGGCTGCGGCTGGGTAAGTGGCTTGGGTGTCCTTGATGTAAGGAGTGATGATTTCTAACTCTCCTCAACTTGAGTGGATCCATTGTGCAACCCAAAATGCAGCCTACCATTTAGTGCCTGTCCTAGGGAAGAACTGACAGCAAGTCCCAGAAATCAAGATCATCTCTAACAGGAGATGAAATAAGGAATTTGGGAAGAAAAGCTAAGATGGAGGCCCCATCCTTGCAGACATTCAAGGTCAGGCTTGGTGGGTCTCTGAGCAACTTCCTCTAGTTGGGGATGTCCTTGCTTACTGCAGCAGGGTTGGACTAAATGATCTCTGGATGTCTTTTCCAACACAGTGCATTTTATGATTCCATGTTGTCTTGCTCAAAAATAGCTACCACCTCTTTATCTTTCTTGGAGAAGTGAAGTCAAGCTCTTGACAGGGAGGAAAGGTACCTCCAGGTACTGTCCCTGCCGAAAAGGATGGTTTCACACTAATGAAGGAAAAGGGAAAGAGAAGTCAATCTGAAAGGCAGCAGTCTTTCAGTGAACTTATTTTGATGAAACCTATCCCTTATCAATTACTTGAACTTGGCCTTGAATTTCACTCAGCAGCTCAGCCCACCGGATGATGGAACAAGACAATGTAAAAAGCAGGTTGTGTTTGCAGAGGAACACAGTAACAGCTGCATGCAGTGATGAGTGCAGGAAACAGATCTGTACTGTGTGCTCTTGGAGCTTTAGCTAGAAAACATGGAAGAAGGAGGAAGACGGACAAAAACCCCCAAAAACTGAGATGATGGTAGGACACTGAGTCAAAGCAGGAGAACCAAAAAGCCAGACCATGATGGTCTGACCCAATCTGCTGCATAGTGGGTCAGACCCCTCAGATACACGAAAACTTAAAGAAAAGGGAAAATAAAGCAGGATTATGAGCCTAATTTCCATTTAGTATAGCTTTTATGTCAAATAAATGCCAATAATTGAAGAGTTAACGTTTTCTGCCACCTGAGTGCTTTAGGTGGCTACACTCCAGGACCATGATTCAAGTGAGATCAAGGTTCCTCAATTTTGTGTTAAACCCCAACTCCAAATTTCCCAGGCTGCAGGACAACTGTATGGAATGCTTTTTACCCTTAAGCTTTGTAGTTGTATTCAGCCTTGCCTTCAGCTGAATGCAGGTGTAGTTACTCTGCTCTGTTCTATCACCTACTCTATTGCACAAAGTCCTATGGATATAAATCCCACCCTTTATATCCATAGGCTGCACATATGTGATACAGGCTGCTCTTGACTCTCGGTATACGTCGTGCCTGGGCACTGGAGTCTTGTATGTCTTGCAGAGCTGAGAGTGCATGTCTCCCTCTTATCTGATGCAGACTGTTGTAAGTCCCCTTTGGCTCATTCTTGACTCTTGCCTCTCTAGGTAAAACACTGGGTCATGGTGCTTTTGGGAAGGTGGTGGAGGCGTCTGCTTTTGGCATTGATAAATCTTCAACCTGCAAAACAGTTGCCGTAAAAATGCTTAAAGGTACATATATCCCTCTGAGATTCTCCCCAGACTCCTCAGGGAACCTGTGCTGGATGAGGTTTCCAGTTCTCAGCTCCCAAACCAGTCCCAAGTTCATTGTGTTGGGAAGGGAGTGGGTGTGTCATATGGGAGCAATTAGTCATTATGCAGTGGATGGTACCGGGTAGGAAATGACAAGCGTGCTCCGTGCTGTGCTGCTGATTAAGTCTGGTATTCCTAGAGGAGGGAAACAGCAGCTTCCAGGTCCGTGGGGTTAGGAGGGAAATAGATTACAGAATGTAATTACATTAGATAGGCTGAAATTGTATCTGAGCCTTCGATTGCAGCCCCTCCAGATGTAGAACAGTTCAAGGAGTTGGGGGGAAAAAAAACAACTCAAGCAATTCCAGGGGAGTGAATTAGAGACAACTTGCTTGCAATTACTAAAATGAAGGGAAGGGGAACTTGGAGCCTCTTCTTTCACACCGTGTTGAAATACAAAGCTTCTGCACAGTTTAGAGATAAACACACCAGCCAGGACGTTGGCTGCTTGGGCTGGTGGTTTTTAACCTTAGCTTTTTGTCAGAGCTACACTCCATGCTCACGGGATGGCTCTTCACAGCCCGCACTGCTCTGCATCGCTCCTGCATGACACTATTAACCCCTGCAATGCCATGATTCAAGAACTGCTGTCACAATATTTGGCTTCTATGGCTAGCTGCCTCTCCTGATGCTCTGCTGCTTCCCATCTCTCTGGAAGTTCAATAATATCATTTCATCACCTCTTTGGACTTCCTCCAAATCTGACTTCCTTTCTCTGCAGTAATCAGTAGATCTTCAGATCATCTTCTCTCCTGCTGTTATTTCTTCTGTTCCATGTTCACCTCCAGATCCCCAAAGTGTCCTAGAAGGCCCTGATCCAGACATATTTGCTTCTCCATCCAAAATTTACCATAGCTCTGAGTTTTGATCTACCTCCACACTGTGCTTCCCATCATGATCCTCAAGCCAACTCTACCCTGCCTGCACATATTCAGCAAAACATTCAATAGTTCTTTCCTCATTTTATACCATCCTCTCTCAAAGAAGTCAGCAGCCTCCTGCTCTGACATGTCCCTCCTCAACTAACATGTTCATAGCTCATCATCTTCCTGAATAGAGTAGATTCCCTAGAGTGAGTCGATCCATTTGGGTCAGGGAACAAAAAAGGCTCTGGAGATGTCTGCATTTTGGTAACTGTAGGATTACCTGTCATGTCCATGAACTGGCCTCCTATCAGTTCCAGGTTGAAGGCTAGAACTTGATGTGCAAGACCATCTGAAACACTCCTGAGGCTTGTCTGTCTAGATTTCACCAAACATGTTCCAGCTCATGCCAGGGTAAATCAGGAGCAATAATCCCCCATCTCCACACCCATCCATAAACATTGCTGACAGAAGAAATCTTGACCTTGGAACAGCTCCTTCTGTATGACACAGTTTGGTGAAAGATTTGTTCATGAAGAGTTCTACAAGCAGATGAAAAGGTTACATTTGCCACACCAAAATGTGTTACATAACTGTTTCTCCATATTGAAATCCTACACCATGGAAAGGCAAAACAGAATGCAGCTCCTCTTGTTGAAATGCATCATGAGAGTTCTGGGAGGAAGGCAGAGAATACAACCCAGCAAAGTCCTGATCTGAGAGAGCCTTCTCTAGTTTTAGCATCAATATAGAATGAAATTTCAGTCTAAGTCAGTGCTTCCCCAGGTGTCAGGCTCAAAGGTTCACACACAAGTATGGTCCCTCTGCTCTGCTGTATGCATTCTGTGGGTTACTGGGGCCTCACAGGCCTGAAATTTAGGAATGGCATGCATTCTCAAGTGCATTTTGGGACCCAATTTATAGATGTGTTGGATTCCTCCATCACCTGGAGTGGAGAGTTAGTTGCTCATTAGTTGCTCAGTACTGTGGAAAAATATATTCTGAGGTATTGCAGAGAAGTAGTCCTAAACTGCACATCACCATCAGAGATGGAAGAACATGTTCTTCTGTTTGCTGTTGTTGGAGTGGTTGGTTGCTCCTCTGCTGGGCTTGCAAAACTCAGTCCTTACAAAGGCTGATTTGAGGGGAGGGTTCTGCTAGGGGATAGTAACCCTCCATAACACATGCTAGAGAAAGGAAGAGTCTCACAAAAGATAAAGTGTTATCCCACTTCATAAAGGTCAACAGACAATGAAGCGGATGAATTATTATCTGTTGAAGGGCCTGGAAAGCAAAGATACTGCAAGAAACCTGGGTGGGTTTTGTTTCCAAGTATAAACAGGATCTTGCTGGGTCCTGTCAAAAATATCCTGTTGTGTAAAGATGCTTTTTTTCCTGTTTATCTTAAGCAGAATGCGCAACTACTAACGAATGCAAGGCTTTGATGTCCGAACTCAAGATCCTCATCCACATAGGACATCATCTGAACGTAGTTAACCTGCTGGGAGCCTGCACCAAAGCTGGAGGTGAGAGGTCCTCAGTAAATCAAGAGCAAAGAGGAAACACTTTGGTGTTTGGATGTAACCTGTGGTGGAGTCCAAGTCTCACGCACATGCAGTTAATACAAGCACAAACATTTCTACCTCTCTGCTCATAGAAGAACTTCTGCTACTGCAGAATACAGCCACATCTCACCAATGGTTTCTGAAAAGTCTTCTCCCAGCCAGTGATCTCACTTCTCTATTTTCTCCTTCCCAGTCTTTTGTAAGCTTATCTTGCAAAAGGATGATAGACTGAAGAGATGCAGAATCCTTTATTGCAATTAGGTACCCAGTTCCTCCACATACTGATATCCTCCACATACTGATTGTTTCAAAGGGTCTTTACCTTCTTCTTCCCTGCCTCTTGAGGAGGATGCACCAGGCTGAGCAGCTAGCTACTTGAGACCTCCTTTTTGTCAAAGCACTTCACCCTTACTGGGCAAACACAGACAGTTTTTGTGTAGCACACAGGAAGCCTGAACAGCTCAATGCTGAATGGAGCAACAGTATGAATTTCCAAGGAGCTGAGCAGGCCCAGCTGGCTGTAGATCATACAAAGAATCTGTTGCAAAGTACAGACTTGCACAAAGGACTCCATAAATCTTAGACCTTTGTCACTAAAACTTCTCTTCCCATTCTTCCATATAAACCACCCTTATCTATTACTTTAACTTGAGGGTAACAACTCTCAGAGATGCCTCTTAGCTGCTCACAATGAACCTTCAAAACAATCCCCAAAGGATAGATTTAGAAGAGCTGAAGACAAAACAAAACCAAACCAAACAAACAAAAACCCAGAGTAAAATAAATTAAGAGGAAAGATGATGCACACATCTGTTGTCATCTGAGGTTCTAAAGCTATCAGCTTCCCAAGGAACATGTAGTTATCCAGTCATGGGGCATAAAAGAAAGCTCCAGTGAGGTAAATCTGGTAGGGTGCCAGGGATGAAATCTGCCCTCCAGCAAAAGACTCCCCAGTTCCTCGAGGAGCAGTCAGTAGCCAGAAGGCACTGATGCTACTGTAAACTGGGACTCATGAACAGGGAACTTGCAGAAGTTGTTGCAGCACTGCAGACCCCAAAAGCTTGCATGGGAGGAAGCTGTGCCCAAAATATGGTGACATTACTGAGACATCGAAGGGTCTTAAGCAAAATGCTAATTCAGCCACAGAGTTCTAGATGTGTAATAAAAGCCATCTCAGTAACTGATCAATTGCTGTGATTGCCAACCCCTGAGGAACTTTCTGTCACACAGTCCCATCAGTTTCCTGTTCTCCAGCCTGCTCCATCCTGATCTGATTACTTCTCTGGGTGGAGATGTCACTATCATATTGTCATAGGATGACACGGGCTTGGAGGGACCCTTAAAGCTTCCCTAGTCCAACTACATGCAGTCAGCAGGGACATGTCCAGCTAGAGCAGGTTGATAAGAGCCACAAGCAACCTGACCTGCAATGGTTCCAGGGATGGGGCATCTGACACCCCTCTAGCCAACCTGGAACAGAGTCTCACCACTCTCAGCATCAAACATCTCCTCCTTTCCAGTCTAAATCTCTGTCTTTTAGCTCAAATCATCACCCTTTACTCTATCACATCAGGGCCTGCTTAAAAGTCTATTTCCAGCTTTCTGATTTGCCCCTTTAAGTACTGAAAGGCACCAGTAGATCCCAGTCTCTCTTGAACCAGGGAGCCTGGAACTGGACCCAGTATTCCAGATGTGACCTCACTAGGGCAGAGCAGAAGGGGAGGAGAAACTCCCTTGATCTGCTGGCCACACTCCTCCTCATGCAGCCCAGGACATCACTGGCCTTCTTCACTATGAGGGCACACTGCTGACTCAATGGTGAGCTTGTTCACCAGCATTCTCAGGTCCTCCTCTGTGGAGCTGATTTCCAGCAGATCAAGCCTTATCCTGTACTGTATCAGGAGGTAGTTCTTCCCTAAGTGCAGGATTCTACACTTGCCCTTATGTTACTGTCACAATCCCCTGGTTATTGCTGCTAAAATTCCCCATCTTTCTTTAGAAGAGATGACTTGATTCTAAACAGTAGCAAACAGGATCTCCAAAGTTCACTCTTCCCTCCTGAATCCCTCCACTCTCCCTCTCAACCTTTCCAGTCAATATAGCCTGTGTCAGATTGGCCCAAGCAGGCAGAGTGCAGTCCAAGCCTGTGTATTTCTGAGACAGCCAGGTAGAAGAGCTCTTCAGAGCTGCCTCCTTCCCAAATGGCCAAGGGCATCTCTAAGCACTTTTCCTTTGAAGTTCAGACTCCTAATTTTGAAGTGTGGAGCTTCAAGGCAAAAAAAGGATTCTGGCCATGAAAGCCTGTTTGCTTAGGATTGCTAATATGTGTTATATGCATTCTAGACCCACAATTTCACCTTCTCTTCCATTACCATGATTACAAAGAACAGTGATTATTCTGAAGGCAGAGAATGTAGCTTTAATAGCTCACACTGAAACATAAAAGCATTTTCAAGTAGATCTTAAAAATACACATAATTGTATAAAAGCAGCAATTGCACTGAACTCTAGAGAAGTTTGCACAGAAATAAGAAAGGAAGAAATGAGTAGGACTTCCCAGGCTCTCAAAAACTTCAGACTACACATTTCTGCAACTTTGGATTTAGACTTGTATGATCCCCCAGTAGTGCGTACCAGTCAGGCCACCTTGAATACTGAGTCCAGTGCAAGAAGAACATTGAGGTGCTCAAGCAGGTCCAAAAAAGAACAACAAAGCCTGGTGGAGGGCCTAGAGCACCACACTTCTAAAGAGCAGTTGAGGGAACTGGAGTTATTCAGCCTGGAGAAAAGAAGGCTGAGGGGAGACCTTCTGGCTCTCTACAACTCCCTGAAAGGAGGTTGGCACAAAGTGAGTGTTGGTCTTTTTACCCCAAGAAACAAGTGTCAGGAGAAGAGGAAATGGCCTCAAGTTGCCTCAGGGGAAGTTTAGGTTGGATATAAGAAAAAAAAAATCTTCAAAAGGGTTATCAAGCCCTGGCCCAGGCTGCCCAAAGCAGTGCTGGAGTCCCCATTCTTGGAGGGATTTTAAAGCCATGGAGATGTGGTGCTGAGGGACAGGGTTTAGTGCTGACTTGGCAGTGCTGGGTCATTGGTTGAACTCAATGACCTCACCTGTCTCATCTAACCAAAACAATTGTGTGGTTCTTTGAAACTGCATTTTATTGTTCCTAGTGGCATCAGCTCCACACAAACCGAAGTTGTGGAGACAGCAGAGAAAAACAAAGACTGCTGCATGCTATGGATCCCTGTCTAGAGCAAAACCACCTTAACAGCAGATGGGATTGTATATTCTTGCTCATCATTCTGGATTTTCCTTTGTTTATAAATAAGGAATAAATGCCAGCTATTACCATCTAATGAGGGAAACAGATTCAGTAGTCTTATCTCCATACCCCCTGCAGCATCACTTCTCTGTCACCTCATTTTCTCACCCTCACAAGAGTGACAGCATTGCCTTATTGCAAGAAGGATTTGTGAGGATAAGTGGGTATTAAGCACTTTGAGGTGCTTCAAAACTCATTTGACTTTCGCTGTCTTTTCAGGTCCTTTAATGGTCATAGTGGAATACTGCAAATATGGCAACCTGTCCAACTACCTAAGAGGAAAGCGAGGAGATTTCATCGCCTACAAGGTAAAAACAAACCACGTCCTCGTCCTCCCAAGGCAGAGAATTAACAACCACTGACTACAGGTTGGCTTTTCCCCTGCATTAGCCCTCAGGCTGTTTGGTGTTTCTGAAGACACTATTTTCTCATCACAGTGGTGGAACACTGGAAGAGTCTTTTTTCAGTGGTGCCCAGTGACAGGACAAGGTGTAAGAGGCACAAACCTAAACATAAGAAGTTCCATCTAGACAGGAGGAGAAACTTTTTTAATGTAAGGGTGACAGAGCACTGAAGCAGGCTGCCCAGAGAGGTGGTGGAGTCTCCATATCTGGAAATATCCAAAACCCACCTGGAGGCCATCCTGTGCAAGCTGCTCTGAGACAAGCTGGGTGTGGGCTGGAATCCATCTCCAGAGGTCCCTTCAAGGCCCTAGCCTTATGTAATTCTCTGGTCTGAGCTCTGCCAGTAACAGGAGCCTCCCCAAGATTATTTTCCCAGATGACTTCACTATTCATATTATTTTTATTATTTCAGTAGCTATTGTGTACAGGCACAAAAGTACATAAGGTGCTTTATGTAAGAGAAGGAGATTTTCCCAAATGGTTTTTTTGCCTCAGAGTTGTTTTCATGAACTGCAGGGCCTGGATTTGTCTCACTCTCCAGGAGAGGGTGAGAGAGGTGCATTTCAGTGCATATCACACACGTACTTCAGACAGTGATTTCTAGCACTGTTTCCAAAGCAAATAAGAGATGTGAAGTTACAATATCTCTTTGCTCATCTATCAGTCTCATGCAGCCAGCTTCTGTATTAATAAATAGGTTCTGTACTAATAAATAGAACATCAGGCTTTGGTAGCTCTGCTCTTCAGAGAACATCACGTTCTGAGCTCAGCTGCAGAGAACACTTGCTCCATATGCCATTCTGTATCAAATTTTGAAGCCCCAAGCATTGTACCATTCAAAGCTAAAAATCAGTTTTATGTTATTTCTAGTCCCAGGAAAACTCAGACCAAGCAGAGAAAAGCCTGGATGAGTCCAACAGTGATTTGACCGAACTGATCAAGAGGCGCCTTGAGAGCGTGGCCAGCACAGGAAGTTCTGCCAGCTCTGGATTTATAGAAGACAAGAGTTACAGTGATTCAGAAGATGATGAAGAAGGTAAAAGAAACCTACCCAAGCCCAGATACTTTCTTGTAGAGGTTTTAGTTACTTGGCTGGTGCCATGCACACCGTCACACACTTTCCAAGACCAGAAACAGCTTGATGTGCTCCTGAAATCAAGGTGGGGGTGTGTGTGGGGGGGGGGGTGTTTTCACTTCAATTTTCTCACAAGAGATTTCCATTAGTGCATATGGATAAAAGCTGCTCCCCTTATGTAAAAAGGGAGCAATATTTTACCAGATTTATGGAGTAAGTCTGACCCCAGTCTCCTCTCCTCACTCAAAGTATTTGCCCTCACTTTTATCCCCAGATGTTGCTTTCTCCATAACTAAGCAACATAATTGATGTTTTCATCATCTGATCTCCCACCCTTAGGTCAGTGACTCTTAAACCTGAGTTGTAATCCCAGCAGAGACCTGATACAAAAGTAATCTGGTGAAGGGCTGGGGTCATGGAATCACATAGAATCATAGCATTGTGGGGTTTGGAAACAACCAGGTAGGTTTAGAGTCTCTTCAGAGAAGGAAATTCCACAACTTATCTGGACAACCTTCTCCAGGGCTCCAGTACCCTAACACCAAGTAATTTTCTCCTCACATTCAGGTGGAATCTCCTGGCCTCCAGTTTGTGCCCATTTCTCCTTATCCTGCCACTGGGCACCACTGAAAAGATTCTGGCCCCATCCTTCTGACCCCACCCTTTAGCTCTTGCTGAGCATTGATCAGATCTCCTCTCAGGCTGCTCTTCTCCAGGCTCAACAGCCCAAGGTCTCTTGGCCTTTCTGCCTCACAAAGATGCTCCAGGCCTCTTGGCATCTTCAAAACCTCCACTGGACTCTCTCTCGTAGTTCCCTGTCCCTCCCGAACCGGGGAACTCAGACCCTGACCCAAGACTCCAGATGTGGCCTTAGCAGAGCCAAGTTAAGGAGTAATGACCATGCAAGAGGCTCCAGTGCCAAAAACACTTGGAGCTGTTACTCTACTGTTTTTCCATGTCTATGATTTCTCCTAGATGCTGAGGATCTCTACAAGAGGCCCCTGACTTTGGAGGATCTGATTTGCTACAGCTTCCAAGTGGCAAAAGGCATGGAGTTTCTCGCCTCCCGAAAAGTGAGCTCATTAAAAGATCGTGGCTGAACTTCTTTCACAGAATCATGAGCATCTGATAAGGAGAAATCCAAATACACTTTTGAGCCTGAGGAATCTGCTTTTTGCTTCTCTATCAAAGTGTCAAAGATCACGTCAGCTCTGGTGGTTAAGCAATAAGTAGCAGTTAAGGAGTTGTAAAGGAATATCCATCATGTTCTTGGCTACAAGGACTGGCATCCGTAACACGAGCATCTAGTTAGGAGTGAACACAGATTGTAAGGCAATTCGTGGAACTGCCTCATAAATAAAAGCAGAAAAGACTTCTCATAAAAGGTCCCTCTGGTATGGTCAATAGAAGCACTACCGAAAAACAGAGAGGGAGTATCCAGCTACTTATTGTTCTTGTCAGCAATGCTGGAGACTAGCAGCAAAGTTAACACCTCTTTTAGATACGGAAAGAGGACTTTTGTAGCCTGTGCAATGGCTGCTTAAGTAAATGGAATATCATTCTCAGCCCAAAGGATGCACAAAGCTGAGAGCTTGCATTCAGCATCCAAGCTATCTGGGCAACACACACAGACCACGAGCACAGTCTCTCACACACTCATGAGAGTGCACATGGAAATGGAACTGCAGCTGCTTTTTGCCCTCTCCCAAACCTTCCACAGAACAACTGGAAAGTGGCACTCTCTTCATCTACCCATAACTGACAAAGTCATTTCACATGTTAACATCAGACAACTAACTAAAACTTGGCTTCTTCCCCAAGTTATTTTCTCTTTTGACACTATATTTGCAGAATCCCACACATATTTTCCTTCTCTAACCTGCTCTCAGCAGAAGTTCATTTATTTCTTTTTCCATTTCCAAAAAAGGGTTTGTGCTTTAAGCTCTAGCAAGGGCTGGTTGTCCAGGCAGACCCTCTGATTTCACTTGTCCTCATTCCTCCGCAGTGCATCCACCGGGATTTGGCAGCAAGGAACATCCTTCTTTCAGAGAACAACGTGGTTAAGATCTGTGACTTTGGGCTAGCCAGAGATATTTATAAAGACCCCGACTACGTACGGAAAGGAGATGTAAGTGGAAAAAGTGCTCATCGGGTGTTTTCATTCCCCTAGGGCTTGGGCAGACCAGAAACAACAGCTCCAGTCATGTGTTGTGTCTCTTGAATCCTTAGGCAAGGCTCCCACTCAAATGGATGGCTCCAGAAGCTATTTTTGACAAGATTTACACAACACAGAGTGACGTGTGGTCTTTTGGAGTGCTGCTCTGGGAAATATTTTCTCTAGGTAAGTCTCCTGCTTTGAGTTAGAAGAGAATTCTCTTCAGTGATTTTGCTTCTCGGCTCAGTCTCTTCTGATTATGGTTTTAAGTCCTTTCTCTCCTCCCTCCCCCAACCATAATTTATAGCTCTGGTGCCAAGAAACACTTTTACCAATAGGCTGCCTAGAGAGGTGGTGGAGTCTCCATCTTTGGAGTAATTTCAAGGCTATCTGGATGCCATCCTGTGCAACTTGCTCTGGCAGTGGAGTTGGACTAGATGACCTGCACAGGTTCCTTCCAAGCCCTACCATTCTCTGATAAGGTGGTGCCATGTTTCTAGTTAATACAAGTGCACTGTGCAGATCAGACATAAAATAAAATGACTGGGCTGAAGCCAACCAGAATCCCACCTGGAAAAACACACCAAAATAGTAAATTTCAGGAAAGAAAAAAAAAATATCAAATTCAAACCCTTGGACTTAACATTTGTGTTAATAGAAATCAACAGAGCACTGAGCTAATGCAAGCTTCTGCTGCTCAGGAGTGGGACACTGCTTGGAAAAAGTTTCCCTGTCAGACCACATTTTGCTCTAAACAGTCAGATTGAGGAAACCACAGCAGCTCAAAGGTTGCAGCAGACTGTGCTGCTGGTGACAGCCCATGGAACACAAGGGAGTTTGCCCATGTGACATTTTATCCCAGTTTGATTATCTTCCCTCTAAATCTAAGTAAGATTTTCTAACTAGGAAAGCAGCTGCCAGCAGGTTGATAGGAGAAGCAGTGCAAGGCTCTGCCTAAGTCATTTTGGCAGCGAGCAGGTTGAATTTGTACTCGTCTGGCCATCTCATTTGCAAGCCACAACATTTTTGAGCAAACAGTCATGGAGTTGTTGATGTACTATAGATTTCATCTCACGGGGCTGTTAGAATTCTCAGCCGTGCTAAGATCTGGTTACTGTCCAGCAGATAAAGCCCTGCAACATAGACAAAGCAGTCTTACAGACTCTTACAGACAGCTGAACTGTGTTGCTCAAATTCTCCTTCCAGAGTGGCAAGTTTTGTTTTCCCGAGGGAACTGTGGAATGTCAGCTCTGGCTTTTTAATCAGCATTCACAGACAAAAGAAAATAAAAAGCATTGTCATTGTAAGCAGCTGAATTTGAAAGCAAATCTGCAATCTCCTGCTATCTTTGTTTCACGGATCAGTTGAAACTAATGATGGGGCTCACGATGCCAAATCCAGATCTGGATGCAAAGTCTGGAGCTGTTTCTATCCTGATCTTTCTTACGGGTTGGCTGTAAAGAGCACCAGCTGATTTCAGGCCAAAGTCTTTGATTTGGAATTTGTCTCTAGTTCATATCAGCTTGCAAAGCAGAAAGTTCACACTCAAATGGTTAAAACAAGTGGCAGTTCTCACTTTTTCCAGAGTTCAGTCCCATTTACTTAGTTTAGCTATTTTAGCGTACAAGCTCCGTGGCTCTGGAATAGCATCACCTGCTGCCTGTGTTTTGAAACACCACAGAAAGACAAAGCTCAAGAAGCACCATAGGTACCAACAGATTCATAGAATGCCTTGAGTTGGAAGGGACCTCAAAGATCAGCTAGTTCCAAGATGTGTTAGCATTAACATACAGAGACACTCAGAAAGGACAATCTCCGCTTGGCATATCTGAGGAACCAAAGGAACTCAATGCTGCAGAATGGCAAGGGCCAGTGCAGAAGGCAAATGTTATGAGTCCCAAAGTTCTGACAAGTTTAGCAGATGGGAACTTTGAATCATTTGATCCTTAGCACTGAAGCCTAATAAAAGTCAAATTATAGTCACTGAGATTCATCTCTATTTTTGAGCATAATTTACTTGGTTTCTTTTAATTTCAGATAGCCTCTTTTCATAATGAAGGTGCTCCCTTGGAACAATAGACTACTCTCTTCTGAATTCAG
This sequence comes from Pogoniulus pusillus, assembly GCF_015220805.1. NCBI lineage: Eukaryota > Metazoa > Chordata > Aves > Piciformes > Lybiidae > Pogoniulus > Pogoniulus pusillus. The sequence goes on from NC_087282.1 coordinate 12,792,698, forward strand.
AGGAATCTTACTACATGACCCCATGGGCTGCCATCTGCAGAGCAGCCTCTGCCCTCACTACGAGGTGGATCACAAATGCCTCTCTTCAAGCTGTGGCACAGATTCAAAAGCAGCCCTTTTCTCTGAGAGGGTTTTTCACAGAGCTCATCCAGGCATGCCTGTGGTTTGGCACCACTCATATCTGCAGCTCACATGATAAATATTTAATTAAGGATTTGTGTCACTGATTGAACTCTCTTATATAAAAGTTTTACAGATCATTGAGAGCCAGGGGATGGAAGTTATTTGTTGTTGCTACAGGGTATGTTTTGGCTGCCATTTACAGCTGCTGACTTTACTGGGTCCCACAGACTCAGCACCCTCTAAAACAGAACAAAGCCCGATTAGTAAAACGCACAGTTCAGTCCGGGCATGGGTCCTTCCAAGCTTCCTCCAGACTGGATCTATTTTGGTCATACACAGAGAAATCATGACTTGCAAGACTTAATTTTCATCTGGGGCTGAGTTTGCATGGAGCTTTGAATTATTGAAATGGGGTCAGCACACCTCAGGTAAAACCAGCAACATTGAATACATCTTGCAATCAGTTCCATGGTGCATTACAGAATGTCAGTGTCTCCTGGAATTTGAATGTTCAAAAAGCAATCAAAGATAATTATGTAAACAAGCAGTGCCTGGTAGTATAACAACAGCATCTTATTATGCTACTAAAATCCAAGTGAGATCAAAAGAGTGGTATCATACCCAACACGCGCCACATCTCTGAGCATTTTGGAAGAGATTTCCCCTAAGGAGAACATTGTGCATAGACCTCATACCATATGTCTGTCTACATCTCCTCTCAAGCTGTCTCAACATCCCAGATGCAAGATATTCAGCTTATCACATAGTCCAGATGAAGTACAATGCTGAGAGGAGGTGGAAAAGGGAGAGTTCCATGCTTTTATCTGAGCTGCTGCCAGGTGGTAGGCAGCCAGCACTGGTCAAAACATAAACTACCAAAAGATCTTGCAATCAAAAATTTCTCTTTGCCTACCCTGTACTCATCAACACAGAATCATTTAGGCTAGAAAAGACTTTAAAGTCCAACCATTAACCCAGCACTGCCAGGTCACCACTAAACCATATCTCTTAGCAACACATCTCTACAGCTTTGAAAGCCCTGCAGGGAATAAGACTCCACCACTACCCTGGGCAGCCTGTTCCATAGCTGGACAACCCTTTCAGGAAAGAAATTTTTCCTCATGTCCAATCTAAACCTCCCCTAGCACAACTTCAGGGTGATTCTCTCACTGATATTATCAGTGGTGTAATAATAGAACAGTTTAGGTCAGAAGAGACCTCAAAGATCACTCAGACTGTAAGATGAAGTGGAATTCTCCATCCCTCCTCACCCAGTTCTATCAGGCAGCCCTCAAAGCCTCAGTCCCAACTGATGTACCTGCAAGACTAATTCCTGTCAACAACCTCTGCTGTGCTCATGAACCAGACCCAATCAGTGAAAGGGAGCAAACTAAGGGCTTTCTTCTGCCCATCAGAATGGTGACTGTAAACCAAGTCATTCACAGGGAGTGTGGCTCTATACAGCTCCTCCAAATGGAAACCAGGTGGCCATTGTGGCACAGCAATCACAACAAGCACTTGGAAATGAATGAAAAAGGCCATGCAGGCCACATCTTCTCCAAGGAGTGGGGTTGTCTGTAGTGTGCTCTCAGAACCTGTCCTTGTCCTTAGCCTCATCACAGCAAAACTGGGGAAAAATGACACTGTAGTGTTTGTCCATCCACTTATTCAAACAGATCTTGTGAGTTGGTGAGAGACTGCTTTGAGCTCCTTGGCTAATAAGTGATGCCATGCAAGCTGAGCATTTAATTATCAGGTTATTATGATCATACTGACAGGCCAAGAACATCACTAGGAAGGAAAAATCAAGATAAAAAGCAAAAATGATGCTACTGTCTACTCCACTCCAGGAAACATTCCTGATACTGTTATCCAACACTTGCAGCACATCAAAGGAATTCAGACCTGCTGTGGCTAAGTGTCCCTAAGCTTGGAATGCTGTTGGAGCCTATTGAGTGTCGAGATGGTCTCTTAGGAATCTGCCAGGACCTTTGGTCCTCAGTGCATGGTTTGGCAGACTGAGCAGTCAGATTCATGGAGTGGAATAATTCTGGAAGCAGCCACACTTTGGCACCCTCTTCCCTGTTTTACCTAAGAGATTTCTGCTGTGCTTGTTGTGCCCCCAAGTGCACAGGACATGATGGTGTTTCCAAAGGGGAGGGAGGAATGCAGGAAATAGGTAGGAATGTTATAGAAGGATTCCTTGAGGGCTGGACAGAGATTTCATTCAGCCCACTACGTTAAGACTCGATTAAAATGTTTTCAGCATGCACCATGCAGCCTCAAGTATGCCAAGAGAGGAGATGAGGGGTGCCCACAAAGCTTTTGCTGAGAAGCGAGGGAAGAATGCTTACAGGTCTTACACACCTAAAGAGCTACAGGCCTACTCACACTAGGTTCAGTAGCCTTCTAAACATCAGTAGAGACATCTCTTGATCAAGACTGTGAGCTCTGGATTGCTCGTATGACAGAGCACTTTCTCAGGTTATATATCTGGCCCCTTCACTTAAGATGCATCACAGAGCGGATGTCACACAATGAAGACCACAACCTCGGAACAGCCCTCACTCACTCATCAGTTGATGAGCATGTTCAATACCAGTCGTTCCTCTGAAGAGAGCTATTGTAGCCCCCTCCCTGGAGATATTAAAGGTTGGATGAGGCTTTGAACAACTTGGCATAATGGGAGGTTTCCCTGCCCACAGCAGGGAGAGTTAAAACTAGATGATCTTTAAGGTCCTTTCCAAGTCAAGCCACTATGATTCTGTTTACACAGAGAAGTGAAATAAGCCTTACTGCTCTGATTTTGATGGTTTCTAGGCTAACTTCCATGCAATACCACCAGTCTACCCATCAAAAGCAATTACAGTTGCCATGAAACATCCTCCCAGAAACTGAATCATAGAATGTATTGAGTTGGAAAGAACCCTTGAAGGTCACTTTGTCAAACACTCCTGCAGTGAGCAGGGACATCTTTAACTATATTAGGTTACTCAGAGCCACATCAGCTTAGTAGCCTTGAAAATAAGCATCACTGAACACACTCAGAAAAAAAGCAAGGCCAAAAAAGAAGGTCCTTTTTCAAGGAAACTTTAAGACTGCACAGCTCACATACAATGCTAGACTGGTGAACCAGGAGGGAGACAATTCTCCTCCTGAGGTTGGACTTTGAGAGTCTCAAGGCTTTCTGGAGGAGCCAGATGCCTACAGCTTTCTCTGGGCTTATTCACAGATGCCAGAGATTGTAGGCTGATGAGTCATCCATGAGCAGGATGTACTCCGTGTGTATTCATTTAGAGCAGGATGCTGGCAGATTGACAGTTGGGACAGTAGATGTAACCAATGGAATGAGCTGGAACCTCTCTACCACTGACCAAGGGGCCACTTAAAGTCTCAGACTAACAAAATCATGCCATTCTAAAGCCTCCTTATTTTTCCCATCAGGTGCCTCACCATACCCTGGAGTGCAGATAGATGAGGACTTTTGCCGACGGCTCAAGGAAGGAACTCGGATGAGATCTCCAGAGTACTCTACTCCAGAAGTGTAAGAGCTCCTGGTTTTGTGTTAAGAGTTGATATCTACCATTTAAGTCTCACAAAAAAGATCATATTTAAGTGTGGAGGAAGAAAAGATGTCACCAGATGATAGCTAAGTATTTTGTTTTCAGTAAGCATTGCAGTGGTGCATGTTTTGGGTGTACTGGCATGACAGATGAATGCTACAGACCCAGTCAGACTGACCTTTGCCAACAAGATCTCCACATGACAGAAGTAGTCCAGGAGCCCCCCATATCTTGCTTGATTTCCAGTTCTGTGACACAAACCAGGCATCCACAGTTGTGATTTATTTCAGCAATATCAGCAGAGACTGTCAGTCAAATTTAAAGTCAGGTGAAAATAAAAAGGCTCAGCTGAAGCAGGAATATATCAAGAAAAAGAATCCCGCATGGAAACTAGAAGAGAATTTTGGCACATGGAGATTTGAACCTGTCTTAATTCCAAACTATCCAAATAAGGATCAAAACAAGCAGCAGTAGAAAGAAGCAGTTTGAAAACAAAGCATCAGTCCCTTTCCTTTCTTAATACCTGTGGTATTTTTCTAGCTACCAGACAATGCTGGATTGTTGGCATGGAGTACCCACAGAGAGACCCACTTTCACAGAGCTCGTGGAGCGCTTAGGAGACCTCCTTCAAGCCAACGTACAGCAGGTACAAACATTTCTCCAAAGGTGTACACAGGTGTGCATTTAGGTGGACATTGTGTGTGCATGCACAGCTAAGGTCTGTGTGGAGCAGTAACCATAGAATGATAGGGGCTGGAAGGGACCTCTGGAGATCACTCAGACCAACAGCACTGCCAGAGGAGGTTCACCTAGAGCAGATTGCCCAGTACAGTGTCCAGGAGAGCTTGGAATGACTCTAGAGATGGAGAGTGCATCACCTCTTTGGGCACCCTGCTCCAGTGCTCCATCATCCTCAAGGAAGAGAAGTTCCTCATCATGTTTAGATATTAGATACAACTTCTTAACTGAGGTCACAAGATAAATAGCTGCTGGGATGAGTAAGGCAAGTGCTAGCTGTTCAAAGGGGATTATATTTCACAGCAAGATGTTTAGCCATCCATAATAAGCAGAAATTGACATTAATTTTCAAAATGCTGAGTTGCCCCCTCAGAGGAACAATAGGGCTTTATCTCACAAACAGTTTTAATTAGATTCCAACATAGTAAACTGCCAGTCATCAGCCTGAACTTTTCTCCCTCATTTTCTGAGCTTATATTCATCAGTGCTCTTAGAAGCTTTAAAATGATGCAGTTCAAATCTCAGAAAGCCAATTACATAATTATTAATTTCAGGGTAGTTAAATCAGTTGTTTTCTTCTTCAGTAAAAGCAACCAACCCAATTTAATTTAGGGAGAAATCATTCTCCTACATCTCCATCCTCTTTGGAAACAAAATTTAGTGCAGCTAAGTCAGGGAGGACCCAGTTTGCAATATGAAGAGCTTGGGAGTTTAGCCTAAAACCACAGTAAATAGAGACATAAAAATCATGATAAGGGAATAAGGCACTTAACTACTGCTTAAAAATAAAAGAACCCAAGTAAAAGGAAATTTGGACAAGTAGTTTAGGACTTGAAGAGTCATTTCTGAAGATGACTGCAGGACTGTAAAAGACAATGCAGAGCTTACTGAGAGGTGTCCTGGATGCCATTAAACTTCCAGCATCTTTTTTTTTATAAGGATAAGAAATAAAATCCTTGAAGTCCACCACTTTAAAGCCTGGCTCTTCCTAAGCTGCAACTCCTTAAGTTTAATATAAGCAAAGAGCCTATAAATAGAAAATATTTGTTTACCCATTGCACAACCTCTTTGAGTCATACTGGCCATTCTGTGACTTTGTGCTGCTCTCCTCCTCCTAAAAACATGGCTCAAATGTGGATTTAGGTGTCCTTGAGATTGCACCCTTGGAATTAGAATCATAGAATCACTTTGGTCAGAGAAGACCTCAAAAGATAATCAAGTTCAATGGTCAACCTAACACCATCATGGCCTTTAAACCATGTTCAGTGGAGAGATAGGATAGGGGTAATGGGCTCAAATGGACACAAACTCAACACGAGAAGTTCCACCCAAATGTGATGAGAAACTTCCTGGCAGCGAGCATGGCAGCAGGTTGCCCAGAGATGTTTTGGAGTCTGCTTCTCTGAAGAGATTCCAAATCTTCTTGGATATTGTGACCTGGGGCAAGCTGCTGTGGGTACCCCTGCTTTAGAAGGGGCAGTTGACTTGATAATCCCCAGAGGTCACCTTCTCTACAGTACTTGTTGGATAAAGCTATGTTCTATCTTCCACATGTTGTGAAGAACATCATACTGCCTTTCAAGAAGCATCATGAAGTGAAATCCAGTCCTTTCTCAGTGTAAAGCTCAGCAAAATACCATCACCTTTCACACACAACAAATAAAGTGCAAACTGAACCTCACCAGCTTTGTGTTCTTTTTCTGTGATTAACTATACAGGATGGGAAAGACTACATTCCACTGAACATCACCTTGTGTCCTGATGGAGAATCAAACTCTAAAACCTGTCCTGCAGAAGAAAACCTGAACAACTGTGTTAATCGTTGGAGTGCACTGGAAAGCGGGTAAGAAAAATGTAGATGGGTCAAGAGTGAAAGAAAGATTTGACATAGCTGGGCACTGCCTGGTGTCCTCTCTCCACATGGCTGTTTTGAAGGAGTTGGATGAATTTATCAGGGCATTATTTATTAGTTACAAGAAATAAGAAACCAAAACTTGTCCAGGAAACTGAGCTGTGTCAGGGATGTTCATTGAGCTACCAGTTGGTGCAGAACATACTTGGGGTTTATGCTGATTCCTCAACTTTCTCGCTTTCAGTAGCAACAGCAAGAAGCGACCACTGAGTGTGAAGACATTTGATGAGGTGCCAGTGGAAAAGCAGAAAGTGGTGCGTGAGGTAAGTGAGGTGATTGCATCCTTCACCAGCCTCACAGATCACATGTCATCAGCACCAGAAACATTTATTAGGGCTTTTAGGATCTTTTTGGCAAGGAAAAGCTTTAAATCAAGCAAAGCTTTGGCCCCAGCATCTCATCCATAGGTCTGTGTGACAACAAAGAGGGACCTGCTTTTAGCTTAACAAGTCATCTGAACAGAAGCTCACGCATCCTGGCTTTGGTCAGGCCAAGGAGTTTTATACTATATATTGCAGCCTGTTTTTTCCACCATAAGAAAATGATAGCTCACGGAAATGAAGCCTTTGAAAGGAAATGTGTCCAGAAGACATAACAGAATCCCAGCCAGAATCCTCGTTCATAGCTAAAGGATAGGGTACAAAAGCATGGGGACAGACTCTTCTCACTGGTGCCCAGTGACAGGACAAGGGGCAATGGGCACAAGCATCAGATGGAAGGAGCAGCAAAGGAAAAGAAAGATGTGCACAGTTCTGTAGAAACAAGGCAATCTGTCTCATCTGCTGGTCAGGGAACAGTCCCCATGCTCCAGCTCTTGAACACATATCCATTCCTCAGACCAGATTGGCAAAGGTCAAGTCTCTAGCTACAACTTGTCCTGGACATATTTAATGTCCTTGACAAATATAGTGCATTTCACATTGTTCCCTTGTTAGCAGGAATTGTTGCCTATTATTCCCCAGTATTTTGTCAGGTGTAATTTGTGCCTTTATCAGTGCATCTTAGGGATTAGAAGGCTTAAATTTTTCTCTGGCTCTTCCATCTTTCCCCTTTCAAGATAAAAATCTGTCCTTCTTAATCACACAAAGACATTTACTCAATAGATCTAGTAGCAGTAAAAGATTACTGCTGCCAGTATGAGCACCACTTTCCTAAATGCTCCCTGCTCGTGGCATTTGAAAGCAAGTCCTTACATAAAGGGGAAAAAAGAGCCTCAAAAAAGGGTAATAATACATTAATAGATCAGAAAGAAATGTGATATTTCAATAAGGATCTTTTACAGCAAAATTATGGTGTGAGCTACTTTTGGACAAAGTGAAGTGCACTTGGGTTACTAAAATTACCTTAAATATCAAGGCATTACCACTGATTAGGTCATTATTTCAAACAGTTGCCCAGGATCTCTGAAAAGTGCTCCACCACATCTTCCTGTGATTGTACTACTTATCTGAAGCCTCTGTTGATATTCTCTTAACAATTCTGGAAGCAAAAGGCAAAGCAGTATTTTAAGGGGGAATAGTCAAGATAAAGACCAGAGAAAACCTGGGCTCTAGTAACGTTCTGATAGACCTAATTAAGTTAGGATTTTACTTTATACTTCAAAAACCAGCTTCTAAATTTGTCTTATTAATAATTGATCTACTACCAAGGCTTTTGCTTTTCATTAATTGTTTGCTGGGATTATTTTCATACATTTGCAGAATGATTTGGGTTGGAAGGGACCACAGAGACCATCTAGTACCAACCCCTCTGGCATGGGCTGGGACACCTTCCACTAAACCAGGCTGATCAAGGCCACATCCAACCTGGCCTTGAATACCTCCAGGGAAGGAACATCCACAGCCTCCCTGGGCAAATGTTCCAGTGCCTCACTACCCTTACTGGAAAGAATTTCTTTCCTGTTTCAATCCATTTGACTGGTAAACCAAAACTAACTAGAGGCTTTTATTTCCTCTGTCAAAGTCTTTTGCTTTCTTGGTTTCAAGAGACAGACATGCATCTTTCCAGCATCATAAAATATGTTAAATACAAAACCCATCCCATCCCCTGAATATATAATACGCTTTAAATTACTTGAAACAAAGGCTGCACTCTGTGAACTTGAGCACTTAGCACAATAACAGCTGGATCTTAATTACAGCCTCCAGATTCAACTGTAACTGCAGCAGAATCACCACCTCAACTTTAATGATTGAGGTTGGAAAAAAAATATCTGTAAGGTCATAAAGCACTACCATGACCATGCACTACCATGACCCACAACATTACGTACTAAAGTACAACCTACACACACATTTTCAGGCACCTCTATGGATGGGGACAGCACCACCTCCCTGGCCAGCTTGTTCCAATGCCTGACTGTGACAGTTGTCTTGGGTAGCTCATAAAAATCCATAACCAAAGCATGAAGATCCTTTTAAGCTTTATATTTCTGCAAAGCACTTGGATTTGCCCATATGACACTGAACTTCCACTCCCTTAACATTTCAGCATGTGTTTCTACTAGGTATTTGGAGTATTTTTTCCTCTCTGAGGAACCCAGCCAATATTATTGGATATAATCTTTATGAATTTCTGTCTATTCATATCTCAGCTCTCCTACCTAGATGGTCTCCATATGTCATGCTTAATACCAATTTCACATTTGAAAATGTCAAATTATTTTTTGATATGTTCATTTTAAGGGTGCTCTTTCAAAACACGGCTCGAAAACTGTTATCACAAAGCCAAGGCAAATATTCTCAGGCTAAATAGCAGCTTTATGACAAACAGTTGGATAAAAAAAAATGATGATACAGGACCTGATAATGGGTGTTGAGACACTGTAACAAGTTGTCCAGAGAGACACTGGAGAGAATCTAACCCTGAATGTGTTTAAAAGCAGCCTGGACAGGGCCTTGAGCAACCAGGTCTAGTAGAGGTGTCCTTGCCCATGAGAGAGGGCTTGGAAATAGATGATCTTAAAAGTCCCTTCCAACCCAGTCTGACTCTGTGATAAGAGATTACAATGAAGAATGTTCTTAATGTCCTACACCAAGTGGATATATAGAGGGGTTAAAGCACCTTACTAAACGGCACACGGTTTTGATGCAAACACTGGCCCTCCACACGGTTGGCATCTTGTGAGCACACAAAATAACTGGTAGCTCTTCCATGAACTTGTGCCATCCACAAGTATCAGCAGTGTAACATCTAGAGATGGCCATCCTGTTGGCAGTCTTGCCCAAAGAACTGCAGAGAAGTGGATCCCAACCTCTAGAGACCATGGTGAAGGATGAGCCACGTTCATTCTCCTGCCCTTGCTTTATCTGCTTTTAGCTGGAGATAGAATTTCACCTTATAGAACTATGAATTTGCCCACAAGTTGTATCAGCATGAAATAAGATAGATGGAATGTCCTAACTGTCTCCTTGGCTTTCCTCCTCTGCTGACTTTAATATGGTTTAAGTGATTCTTCCCCAGCCTCTCTCCATGGAAGCCATATATAATCTCAACATGCTCCACACTGTCATCATCATTTGGCACTCTATTGATCTTCTCATTTTTGCTGCTTAGGAGTCAGACAGTGGGATGGTGCTGACCTCAGAGGAGATAAAGAGCCCAAAGAGGCTGGAAATCCGCTCCTGGCCTTACGGAATCATGGCTCTGGCGTGAGTACTTTCTGACTTTTTGTTTTTAAAGACCATATCCTGTTCAGAAAAGCACTTCTAAAATCTGTAATTTTGTTTCTGATGCCAAAAGGACAAACTGTTAGATTATCAACAGCAGCTGTGAAGACAATCCTACAGAGAAGTTCCTTAAACCTACCACCTTCATGACCCTATGAAACATATTGCTCCTATTTGGTTTCCAAATAGAGGCTGTGGCAGCACTTGCTTTGTGTTTATCCATTCACAGCCCAGACAATCACAGAACAAGAAGAAATACTCATCTTGTAGCTAACAGCTAGCTCACAGTTCGGTGTTATTCTGTTGCAGTCAGGGCAGGTAGAGACCTGATCTAGTAGTGAAATAGGTCTTCTCCAATTTGCTAGCAAACTAAAAGCACCCTATTTTACTGATCAAAATGTCAGGTTGTGGAAATTCAAAGGCTAGCTACCAAAAATATTAAAAGAACATTTCTGCAGCAAGGAATTCCATGTCTGCTCAGTTCATTAAGCTAATTAGACTTCTACTGAATTGCCTGGAGTTTACTCTGAAAACTACTGATGAAATTTCCATTACTTTCTTCTGCCTTAACCTCACTGATCTTTCCCACCAAAATGATTGCTTGTACTACATCAAGTCACCATTTTTCTACATTAAAGAGGAATGATGAGGAAAAAAGGGTGCAGTTTCTGCACAGAACTGGAGAGTTCACACAAAAGCACAGAGTCAGGATGGTTGTGCATTCCTCCTCTCTGGAGGTGTTTAAGGCCAGACTGGATAGGGCCTTAAGCAACCTGGCCTAGTGGAAGGTGTCCCAGCCCGTGGCAGGGGGGTTTGAACTATATCACCTTTATGGTCCTCTCCAATCCAATTTATTCCACAGTTCATTCTATGATCTGAGGGAAAAGCAAGATGGAAGGAGCTTGCCTTACAACCATAAATTGCTGAATGTTTGGAGGGAGGAGAGAAGAGGAAAACCAAGAAGGTTGCTTAAGGAAGGCTACAGAGCTTTGAAACACTAAAGTTTTCAAATGCTCCAGAGTCTGCTGGATAGGAGCAACCTCAGGAATCATGTCGCATCTTGGGCTACCTCAGAAGAATTGTGGTCAGCAGATAGAGGGGTGATTCTGCCACTCTGCTCTAATGAGATCTCACCTGGAGTACTATGTCCAGATCTTGGGCCTCCAACACAAGTGGAATAGAGACTGGCTGGAGTGGGTCCAGAGGAGGCCACAAAGAGGATCATGGTGCTAGAGCACCCCTCCTGCAGGGATGGGCTGAGGGAGCTAGGGCTGTTCAGCCTGGAGAAGAGAAGGCTCCAGAAAAACCTTACAGCAGCCTTCCAGTACCTGCAAAGTACCTACAGGATTTCAGGGCAGAGACTGTTTAGAAGACTCTGTGGAGATAGGACAAGCAGCAACACTTTTAAACTAGAGATGGGAAGATTTATGTTAGACATGAGGAAGTGCTTCACCATGAGAGTAGAGAAGTATTAGAACAGGTTGCCAAGGAGGGGTGTTGGAGGTCTCACCATCGGACTCAAGGGCAGACTTGACGGAGCCCTGAGAAACCTGACCTAGTTAGAGATGCCCCTGCAGTCAGCAGGGACATTGGACAGGTCACTTCAAGGGTTTCCCCAACCCAATGCATTCCTCTCTAGTATTGCCCCAGTGTTGTATTTGTTTGGGATCTAGATATAGTTCCATGATTTCATCCTGTGCACACACCAAGAGGATTTCTGCACAGCACAGTTCATTGCTATGGAGACCAAATGGCATCAGCTCTCAAAAAAAAAGGAGCTCAAATGTCAGGAACTGCATTACTGTGATGCTTCACCTGGGCTAAATTATCTCTCTTTTCTGCATGATGTCATGTTGGAAAAAATCCAACACATGCACAGGCACCAACAACCTCCCCAACAGGATTTATGTTTCTCAAGATTTCTGTCAATCACCTCTGCCTGCTCCTTCCTCCACTGCGTTTCTTCTGTTTGGATGAAGAGTTGGCAGAGGAAGGTTCTCTCTCTTCCCCTTCCAGGCTTTCTGCTGAAAATCAGAAGAAACAGCAGCCAGCCAGATGTAGGAACACAAAGATTCTGTAACAGCCTGTTCTTTTGAGATTTCCAGGAACTGCTCTCAGCCCCACTGGGAGTGAGAATGAACTAACAGGGCTCTGCTGGGTGCAGTGAAGCTCTGCCTGACCGCCACCATCTGGGGTTCTCCCCACTGACAGGCAACACTTCCATAGGGATTCCAGTCACTGCAAGAGAGCCAGTACCCTCTATGCCAACGACAGCGTGAGACCAGCTTAACACAGGTCTGCTCAAAAAGCAAACCTTGCAGCAAGCTGCGTTTGTTGTCTCCTAATTCCCAGGACCCACACTACCATTCCACAGGTAGAGGTGCACTTTCCCTTGGCCAGATCCTTCACTGAGCGCTTGAAATCCATCTGAGAAGGTTATTTTGTTAGCTTATTTTTTCTCTCTCCAATCCCACCGACTATCATTGGCACAAATAACATTTTTAACATAGTCACAGAGCATCCTGATGCCCTCTCATCTGAGGACATGACACCCCTTGGTGCTCCTGCACTGCTAACTTGAAAACTAGACTCAAAAGCATACAGAGTAGTCTAGGAGAGGTCAGGAGAGTGCTGATTTAACAGGGGAGATAAAGTCACCCTTGTAAATAGTGCTATCTCTCCCTACCAAAAACATTTACCCTGGACCTTTTTCAAACAGCCTTTCTTTCCTAAAACAAAACTGTTCAAAGGCTTAGCATGTTTTCTAAACCAGGGTGGCTGCATTTATTGTTGGCCAGAATTGCACTGTTTATTTATCCTGCATTCATTTCTCTGTCAAGTTTAAAATTTGGCAACATTACACACCAGGGAGCATCAGGAATTTATTGAGGATGAATCTGATACTCTGAGCTTGGGACCACTGTTCAACTGCACTGAGCATTTCAGAGCTCTAAGCATGCTATACTGCTCAAGTCACAACAGTAGCTGTAGTGAGAGTCAGAAGGATCCGACACTGGAGTTAGCATTCAAGGAAGCACATTCACCAGAGAAGATGCAATGATGGGATGGTTCTAGTGTCAGGTTTCATCTCATAATATTAACAGGCTGCTGCCAAATGCTGCTTTAAAATTCTCTGAGAGACTCCATAATCGAGTTATTGTTTAAAAATCACAATAGGTTTCATATCTGCTCAGTTGTCCTCTCTCCATCCCTTTCCATTCTGCCTCCCAACACAATTATCCTCACTTGCTTGGAAATTACTTATCTGGTTGTGGCCCAGGTTCTGTGATGCCAGCTGACTAAGGCTCAGCTGATACGCTTTGGATGCTGTGTCCAGATCATACCACTGAGGGCTCTGTCTCTGCTGAAACCACACTGGGCTTAAGGCAGGCCAATAGTATTGAAACAAACTGAGTTTGGTCAGCAGCATCAGGTACTCCTGCCCAAGTGCAAGGTGCCTGAAAGAAATGCAGTGCAGCTAGTTGGGCTGCTGCCCTTTTGAACCACCTCAGAAAAACCCCAGCATAGTGGAGCTTGGAACCGACCTCTGGAGATCATCCAGTCCAATCCCCCTGCGAAAGCAGGGTCAGTCATAGCAGGTGGCCCAGGATCACAGTGGGCAGGTACATAAGGAGTTTCTCCAGAGAAGGAGATTCCCCCACCTCTCCAGGGCTTCAGCACCTTAACACCAAAGAAGTTTCTCCTCATATCCACGTGGAACCTCCTGGGTTTCAGTTTGCGCCCATTGCCCCTTATCCTGTCGCTGGGCACCACTGAGAAGAGCCCAGCACCACCCTCTTGCCCCCCCACCCTTTAGCTCTTGCTGAGCATTGCTCAGATCCCCTCCAGGGCTGCTCTTCTCCAGACTCAACAGCCCCAGTTCTCTCAGCCTTTCCTCCTCACAGAAATGCTCCAGGCCTCTCAGCATCTTTGGAACTTCCACTGGACTCTTTAGTAGTTCCCTGTATTCTGAAATGGGCAGCCCAGAACTGGATCAGGTGCTGCAGCTGTGGTCTCCCTAGGGCAGAGCAGACTGGGAGGAGAACCTCCCTCAGCCTGCTGATCACACTCTTCATGCATCCCAGGCACAGAAATCTCTTTCCTCCATAGCAGAACTGCTTCAGAAGATACTTCTCCTGTGACAAGCAGCCTGAATTAGCCAATGCACTTACTCTTGTGTCACGCAGCACCTTGCATTATGACCTGATTGAGCTTTCCAAATACAAGCAGCAGGAGTCACATAAGCCACTTTTTCCTAAGATTACATTATATGCTTACAGCAGCAAGGACTCAAAGGAGACCTGTGAAGGGCTGTGGTGCCCAACTTGGTTCTGACTGCCATGCTTTCATCTCTCTGCATGCTGAATGCTGGAGCTGGTGTCAGGGACAGCTGTGACCAGCTTTGCCACACATGGGAGGGAACACCTGCTTACTGAGTGGGTAGCTTCAGCCTGCTAACATTTCACATCAGCTATGCTTCATATTCAGGCATTTTTCAACACTGAATTCTTGATCCTAACCCCTGACCTCACTACACTAGTGGACTTCTGATGCAGTGGTAGTGCCAGAGGGGGAAGCCACAATTACATCCTGATTGCACAGCACCACATCTAAAATGTACTGCAGCAAACTGTGAATCAGTTGTAACTCTCATAAAGGGAAAAGCACCCTTTTTTCCCCATTATAGAGAAATTAGAAAGAATTAATCACCCTTACTCCGTGCCTCATTAAACACCTCTGAAAGCTGTTAGAAAGCCCTGAAGCTCCTACACATTGTGATGAGATGTGGTCATGAGGCAAACTGCTCTACTTGGCAACGCTCAGCCCCATTTCTCATGTTTCTTTAAACAGAGCTTCTGAGCAAGGCCAGGATTTCTACACAGACACAAGAGTCATTAGCATTTCCTACCGAGGGCAAGGCACTTGGGCTTTGTACTGCAAAGCATCAGGAGCTGTTCCACAGCACTGGGAATAAGTGCTACACTGGGTACTGAAGTCACTGGACAGGGTGATTTTTTACAGCCATCTCTCTTTCTCCATGCTCCACTTCAAGTCTTTGACCCTGAGATTTAGGCTAATAGAAACTGGCTCCCTCTCAAATAAAATAAACAGCTCCAGTAATGATTTCCCAGATCTTCTATGGTTTATTTTGTTTTTTTCTACCTCTAACTCTCAGGTTCATGCAGCTGGATGAAAAAGTCTCATTAGGTCATTTAAGCCTTCCAGCTATTTCAGGATCATTCTCTGTGGCATCTTCTAAACAACTTTGACACCTCTCCAGAAAACTTTAATCAGTTTGTGAGAGATTACTTAATATCAAGACTAACTTTTACTTCATCTAGTTTAATTCCTTGACTTTTCAGCTCCATCTGCAGCAGGAAATCTCACACAGCACAATGAAAAGTGCTACTGGCTCTCACTACCCACAGAATCATCCTAACAGGTGCTTGTCCAAGCTTGTGTCTGGGTCATGAGATCTCCTAAGTACACTGTGCCACTACATGTGAATGCAATAGCAGAGCCTAGACTTGGTGATGTTCAGGCTGCTTGCTGAAGTCTGGTTTGCAGACATTCAGCTGCCAACACAGGGTCCACACCAGTAGATCACTCTACCTCCTTTGGTTTTACATTTAACACAGGCACCAGGCTCAAGGACATGACACAGACTGAGGCACAGTAGTACTTGTTGCCAATTCCAAAAGTCACTCTTAATAGATTTGCTGCTATTGGCTTGCATTCTTCTTATCTTGTGGAATAACTAAAATCAAGTCCAACCATTATCTAGGTCTACCAAATCTGGTGCTAAACCATGTCCCTTTAGTATCAAATCTTCTAGTGCTGGTTCCTCCAGTGCTTTTGTCACTTTTGTACTTGCCCCTCATCAACCTCCCTAGCTTGTAGGTATCTTTCTGAGAGGAGTCCAGTTAGCCTTGGCTAACTCTAGTCCAAGTCTATGCAACAAGGCTAAAGCAGCTCACCAAATTCTGCAGAACATGTTCTCCCAACCAGCACTCCACAGAAGCGTGTCCTTTAGGAAAGAGGGTCCTGTAGATTGCAAAACCTATTTGAGACCAGGAAATGGCAGTGCTTGAATTCTTTTGTCTCCTCTTGCCCTGCCCCAAACAGTAAACAGCCTTGCAAGGACAAGCAAGGTTTCAGGTTCACCAGCATGGCTCAGCGAGCAGACACGTTTCAGTGGAATGCCATAGTGTTCACACAGCTAATCTTCAGTCCTGTGCTGTGGTGAGAACACTGACAGTCAGGTGGGATCAGGCTGAGGCACTCACAGTTAGGAGCTGCCTTATCCAAACTGAACATCTCTTTTATCACCTCCTGCAGCTGCAGCACTCAGGAGTCAGACACAGCTAGCAAGGAAACACTTTTGGGGCAGCATACTGCCAACCCTGAAGCACTGAACCAAGTAATGGCTAGCTTTTAATGAAATTATTTCATTACCTTACCATTATTAACTTCTGTAGCTGCATAATTGTGTGATTAATCAAACCTAATGCCTCCAGTCAGAAAGTGTTTATCAGTGGGGCTCAGGGAGATTTTTTTTTCTATCCTACACAGGGTGGTAAATTTGGCTCAGGGCATAAAGGGGTTTTGCTAGCCTCTGAAGCATCAAGTACCGACTGGGACCAGAGGGAAGACGGATGCCTGGTTCAGTGTGGCTCTTTCTAAACAGCAAATAAGTTTTCAAGGACAGTCAGGAAAGGGATGCTGCAGTCTGCTTTCCCAACATACAGCCCAAGCATATGTGCACTTCTCTGTCACTGAGAACAAGACTGAAGTATCAGTAACACAGAACATGAAAGGGGAAAATGCAAAGATCCTTGGCTAGCTTTAATTTAGAAAATGCATGAAGATAAAAGGAAGTTTTGGAATTGAATTGTATTTTGGTCTGCCATTAAGACAGTTAATGGCAAAACTTGCTTCTGACCTAACTCATCAGCTTTCTGTCTTCTGAGCAAATACTAGATTGTCAGCTCTTAAGAGTCTTCCTTCAAACACCAGCATGATTTTGGTGATAGGCAAAGTCATTCCCGAATAGCCAGGGGCAGAATTCTAACAAGAACACTTGCTGGGAGTCTGCATGAGTCTGAAAATTCCTCATTCTGTGATCAAACTAAACCCTAATAACGTTTCTTTTTCTCCATCACTCTGAGATATGCAGGCTAAGGGCCAAGTTAAATTGATAGTTTCAAGCTTCTCTCTGTCTCCAATGACAACTTTAATACCTGGCAAATTAGAAGCCAGAGCATCCATGAAATTGTCTGACACGAGTCAATAGAACTGAGGAACAAACCCAAAAACACATAAATAAACAGTAAAACAAAACTGTGGTTCCATTGCTCACACCAGGGAAGAATTTGTCTACAGAGCAAATGTGTGTGTGTGTATAGAAAGAGACTGCTGCCAAATGTAGAGTATACAGAAGAAGAGTCCACTTACATTTTCCTCTGGACAAAGAGGAGAATCTTGGATTGGGAAAGCAGAATGTGCTACGTTTTTGTTGACGATCTCAAGCTTACTTTAGGCTTTCTGCTTTGCCATTCAGGAGGTTTGGTCACAATGACTTGTGCAAGCCTAAAGGCACAGTCGCATTAGCTTTAACCTGGAATCAATGCCTTAGCATTTTAGAAGCCAGAGGACTCAAGCTTTTCCTATGTGTTCAAGACACAGGAGGCTGGCTCTTACAACTCAGTGGTCCCGAGTTCACTTCCTAGAGACAAAGCTAGAAATAAAAACATGCTGCAAAAGCCACCACAGCTTGCAAACATTGGCCGACACAAAGCAGCCAAACTCCTGTTGCAGCTGATTAGGGTTGTAACTGTTTGTTATGTCTGAATTTCATAGCATCACAGAATTGTTTTAGTTGGAAGAGACCTTTAAGTTCAAGTGCAACTATTAACCCAGCACTGCCAGGTCACCACTAACCATGTGCTTCAGCACCACATCTACACAGCTTCTAAAGTCCTCCAGTGTTGGGAACTCCTCTGCTGCCCTGGGCAGTCTGGACCAGCCTTTGCAACCCTTTTAAGGAAGAAATTGTTCCTCATATCCAACCTAAACCTGCCCTGGCACAACTTCAGTCTGTTTCCTCTTATTCTGTGGCTTGTTCCTTTGGAGAAGAGACTGACCCCCATCTGGCTCCAACCTCCTTTCAGGGAGCTGTAAAGAATAAGGAGGTCTCCCACACCTCCTGTTTTCCAGGATAAACAACTCTAGTTCCCTCAGCTGCTAACTTCACAGACTATCATATACAGAGCATCACCTACTCCACACACTCTCCCAAGAAGAACTGCAGGGATAGATGATTTACAGATGGACCCTACAGGCTGTTCAGCATGGTTGTGCTTAGGTCTTAAATCAGAGTTCTGCTCTCACCCATGACCTTTCTAGAGTCAGCAAGTATTGTAAGTGAAAACACTGACACTAGTTTCACCAGTCAGGCCAAGAACAACTGCAGTGTGTGGGAACACTCAAGTTTTTGATAGGTTCCATATTCAGAGGCAAGATAACACACCTTCTGAAGTCAGAGTAGTATAACCCAGCAGGAGAACTTTCCCCATTCATAGCTGGGAGGAGCTTGGGCTACTGTTTTCAGCAATTGTCACACTATGCATCAACCTGCTCCTAACCCTGCAGCAGCTCTCACTGCTGCACCATCACAGAAATGTGGCAGCTTACAGGTTTGACGTCCTGGAGCTGCTACTTTTCTTAGTCACAATTTATGTCTCACTTCCTCCAATTCCTCAGTTCTGATTTTGTTTCCTAGTGCAGGAACTACATTTGCTTTCTTTCTAAAGCATCATATGCTGAACCCAAGATCAGTGGTTGGGGATTATAAGCACTGCAGCAGTACAGATAAAATTATTTGATCCACTGCTGATTATTTGGGTTTGGTTTAGGGTCATTAAGTGTAACTTTATACTAGAACACATATGGACTACACAAAGTGCTTGAGCACTGCCAGGCATATCCATAATCATTCTGAACCAAGACACAAGCAATGGTACTATCAGTGAGGCTTGTCCCAAAGAAATGCACATTAAGGGTCCTAAGCAAATTGGAGAAGCTCAAAAATCATTCTCACACTGGAATCCTCTGGAGAACTAATTCTCAATTATCCAGACCTCTCTAATCACTTCTTCAGATGGAAGGCTTAACAGAACACTACTTTAAAGACAGCCTATGACAAAAAGTACCTCTTTTTTTCTGCCCCGCAACACCTGCCGTTCCTGGAGGTCACCTTCTGCTACAAATCCTCTCTTGGGTTCTCCTATTTTTAATGTTGAGGGTGCTCCATGTGATGCAAGTTCCTTCTCTCCCACTGCCTTCATCACCTATAATAAGGGAAGACAGCAGAAAATGAAAGCTGGCTCTCTTTAATAGCATCAGTCACAGGCCAGCAGTTGTAATGCAGGAAAGTGCTGCTTGTCACCAGCCTACTGCTCAGTCATTTTAAAGAGCTAGAGAATACAAGAGAGATTTTGCCCTGCACTGAGAGCACCTCTGACACATGCTTTTGCCTTCAGTATCATTTTACATTGGAGTATGTCATAGGTTAGTCATTATTTCATTCTTTATTATGCTTAAAGTCAAAGCCTTCAGTTCTGCGTTCATAAAGTCAAAATTTTACTGACCTGTGCCAGAACAGTGAGAGAGATTATTGCATAGACAGGACAGGTGTATTTATAACTAAGGTGTGTCTATATAGACATAAAAGGCATAGTGCAGTGAAATGTGCTAAGCTGAACCAAGACTCCTGAGTTTACTCCTAAGTCTACTTTTAAAACATTACTTGAAATACTTAATTCAATTTTCTTATCAGAGCAGTAACAGAGCTGTCTTACAGGGTGATGCAAAGGTGAAATGAAATGCCTTTATTTAAATATATATATAAATCTGACCTTTAATTACAGAGAAACAAAGCTTTATGGAGCAGGATCTACATATGATGTTGTTTGTTCTCAACAGGCGGAGAGCTGTGAGCAAGAGCAAAGAATCCATATTGTCTGACCACGAGGCTGTCAAATACCAGCCAGCAGTGCAGGTAGAAGAGGACAACATGGACTTGACACTGGAAGACTCTGTTCTCCTTCCAATGGATCCAAACCTGGAATGCCACAGCCCACCTCCAGATTACAACTCTGTTGTTCACTACTCAGCCCCTCCAGTGTAATCAGCCCAGCCTGACACTGGGCATCTTGCTCTTCTCAATCACACTAGATTGACATGCCTCCATGCCTGGATAAAGAGGCTAGGTGACAACAGAAGGGAAATCTGACAGGATGATGGCTCATGTGTTTCTTCTGACACATCTCTGATGTGGAGAAACATTTTAAGAGCATCTTCTTTGCTGTCTCTAAATGCCTATTGCAGAACTCAAGTTCTGGCTGTCAGAACCATCAGTAGGAGCAGTAACCCTGAATTGCTTCCACTTCTTCCTCCCCTGGCTGGGACTGTTCATTGACACATGCAGATTTACAAGTTCCTTCATGCACCTTTTGCTCCATAAGAGTCACTGAGAGCCATGTCAAGCTAGCTGTGAAAGCAGGATTTATTCCACTGGCCCTGCACACATCCTGCAGGAATCATTCAGCAGGATGCTGTAAGAGATCAGCTGAAAACACCACCAATGCTTTGAGTTTGGAAATATCCCAAACTGAAACAACATCCCTTACAAAGATTTCTGAAATCCAGGATATTTTACTTGCAATTTATGATTGAATCATTTCCACTGCCCACAAGATGCCCTCCTAAAAATTGATATGGCAGAGGGAAGGCAGATAGCACTCCTGTATCATGAGGCAGGCTCACCTTTCAGGCCACCAGGGCAGTTTATGTGATTAAATCTGTTTCTGTGTGTTTTCTGCTCATTCAAACAGCAATTTATTTAGCACACATGCAATAGGGAACCTTGATGGAGATGCATCTATAATGATTGCAAGGTGAAAAGAAACAAACAAAATCACTGCCTGAAAAAACAACTTTCTTAGGTTTAAATGGGCAGAATTTGCCACTGCATGGGTGTGTAGGATACTCATTATCAACACAGGAGTTACACCTAAATATATGTGTATCAGCTAGGTAGCAGCATTTTAGTTTCATTTCTGCGCACAAGCTACTTACTAAAAAGAAACCAACAACAAAAAAGCATTTCCTTGAGATTCTGTGGTGGCTGACAGTTGGATCCTGGGAATAGCAGCCCATGCTAAACTCACATGTGTGATGCATTTATCTAACTGTCTGGCCAAGGTGAAAATTGGTGTGACAGGCAGTGTCCTCTGCGACTAAACCCTTCATGGGTTCACGATTACCCAAAGTTTTTTTTGCAGCCTCCTCATGAAAGGCTCCTAGATTCTCCCATTTGAGAAATTAAAGTATGTTGCCCCCCACCCAAAAGCTGGCAGGGACTGTAGGTCTGCAAGTACACCTACCCAGGTCCTGTGCATATCACATATATACTCAGCAACATCAAAAATGGGCAAACAATCCTTGTCATTTAATGTGCTGCATAACAATCAGAGCTGACTTCAGAAACGTAGGAAGGGAAGAAGCATCTAGGTTGCGAGTAGAAAAAGCCAGGATGAGAAAGATGTTTGTTGACAGTCAAGGCTATAAACTCCTATTAGAAACCCAAGTCTGTAAATGACTTTGCCCAACACAACACTTTCCTTTTCTTAGACTTGACACTGATTAGATTACTTCAGTTAAAAAAAAAAAAAGGTTTTTCTTCACGATTATACATTAAAAGAAAACAAAAACCTCCTCCAACACTTGCAAAACAATTCTGTTACCGTGGTGAAGACAACCTCAACACCCTCGCAGCAGCAGAGAAAACATTTCTGGATGATGGGTTGCAGTCGGTTACAGTGAAGTAAACACAAACAAGCCTCAGGTATCATCACAGGGGGAGCAAAACCTCCAAACCCCACAGCATGTTAACTGTGAATGCTACAGCGTCTGAAGGACAGGCTCTTAGGAACTGCACTTCTCCTTGACTTCAGCTTCAACGTATTAAGGAAATCACCTGCAGTAACTTACAAGCGCCTTGCTCACAGGGGATCTGCTGTGGTCTGTAGTTGCTTTATGGTCATTTTTGCACGTCTTTGTATTTTAGTAGCTCTTATGTAAGAACTGGTCACATAACAGAAGAAATTACTGGGAAAGAATTCATCTGGTGAGCCTCAGAAAGCTCGCTGGATCAGTTTTTCCATCACACAGTAAATTATCTCTCTGCAGCTCTGATCAAATCCACCATTTTTTGGGAGTAATTTATTCACGTGGAAAAGAGAAAAGGTGCAGAGGTTTTGTCTGGTTCTGCTGTTGATAGCATCAGTGTGAGTGGTTTGTTACTGTGCCTTGTTCTGGAGGGTAAGCAAGTGATAGTGTTTCAAAGTCTTTGCTGAAGAACTTTAAAGTAGAGACAGAGATAAAAGCCTGCTTGAATGCGCTGTGTTTTGAGAAAGAATGGGAAACGCTGCTGAGTGAACTGCCTGCTTCTGGAAGAACTGAGTGGATCAACTTTTCACTTCAAAAATGAGCTGTGGAGGCTTCTCTCATTCCAGAAGAACCTGAAGCATGTTTCCTGAGTGGGACCCAAACAGATGCAGGTCTCTTTATGGGAATAGCTTTTTTCAGGTGATGTGAAAACAGGCTCAAGTGCTCCAGACATGTTTTGTAACCCTGGTGGCACTGACAGCTCCTTAAAAACCGAAGGCTCCTCTGCAGTGGTGAAAGCAGTAGCCACTTGGAGCAGAAGGGATGGTCACTTCCTCAAAGAGCTGAGGCCCTCTACCCCTATGCTAACCACCTTCAAGTGTCCTGGAAACTGCAAGTGACTGATGTTTGGGCAGCTGTTTCCAATGTTTGCTTTGAGTGGAAGATTTATTTTATTTTTCCTCCTTATAGTAAATGTAACAAGCAAAAGTATTACCTGAAAAGTATTATTGAACATAAGTCTCCTATTGCATTTACTAATATTTTGTTTGTCCTTTGCTCTCCTCCCTTAATTTAATTATTGTGCTTTTTCTTACAGTGATGTATATAGTTTACTCAGTAGAAACAAATAGAGTGATTCATTTATTTGGTAAAATGTGCAACATCTTAGTCCAAAGGAGAGAGATAACCAGACATAACAGAGTTACATATCCTTACTAAACAGTTCACTAATGCTTGCAGGCCAGGCTCCAGTTTACAGTATCCTACTAGTGCCATTTCATAGCAGTTCTCCTCTTGGCTCTCACTTCTCCATGTTTAGTTCTGGTTAGGAAACAGGGATCTGGCAGAATCTGGCAGGTTTGTCTCATTCCTTCAAGTGTTACCATGCAGATCATGGTAAGTGAGGAATTTTCACTGCCTGCTTCAATCAAAGGCTGGTCCATCAGCCAGAGGATCAGAAAGGGCCAAATTGTTTAACTGATGTGCTGATGGCCATTTTTTCAGACTTCTCAGGGATTCTCATTCCACTCCTGGCAGCCACCTGCTTTATCTAACCTGAGTTCAATGACACCTGGGATTAACACCTACCTTTCTTTTCTTTAAATGGTGCTTACTCCTACTTGTTTTGCCCTCTTGCAACCACAAAGTAGGGCAAAGGAACTCAGAGCTCAACATAGAGATATATTGTCTTCTCCAACAATCACCTGACACATAGGTGACCAAGGATAAGTGCCTTCACCTGCATGTTTTTGTTCAGGCTGGTGTTTTAACAGTCTGCTTTCCCCTCTTCTCCTCTTTACCTTTCATCTGCTTGTTTTTTTCAGGGACCTGTTGAAACTCTTTTCTCTACCTTTTGAATAAGATCAAGTAGAGGACTCATTTCACTTCGCTATTCCCTGCTCTCACAGAGGCTGAACACGACAACATAAAGCAAGCTTTTGTCACATGAAAACGCTTTTTAACACAGGCAGGGAAAATTAGTTTATATTGCTTTGTTTGGAAGCCTTTCTGTATCTTCCCTTAAAAGAGAGAAGCTTTTTAATCTATTTGTTTTCAATAATGGTGTCTGGAAAAAAACAAAGCTTTGGTGACCATCTACTTGAATCTTATCTTTCTCTAAGTATCACCCAAACAATAAGTTTGCTCCTAAGTTTGTCCAAGTTATCCTCACGGGAAGAAGGTCATAACCCAAACATTGGGCCCACATCATTTACTCAGGATATCAAGGTCAAATAAAAACCTAAAGCCTGAGTAATAGTCTCACATGAAACCACTGAATGTTGAAGACATACATTTAGGGTTGCCTGCAGACACAAAGTGCTCTGCTTAAGCCATCCCACCAGCGCAAACACTTCTCTCCAGCTCGCCTGCTTGGCAAACACTTAGATAACCTAGTTAGAGCCCAGCCTGGTTGGACAATCACAGATAACCTAGGACATCAGGCACTTCTCTTAGTCTTTATGCTCTTGTACACTGTAGGAATGTTTGTTACTATGTAAGCCTGTAACCAGCCAGTCAACAGTTTGACTTCCCTGTGATCCGTCAGGCTGAGTGTTGGCACTGCCCTGTCACATCCTCTCTTGCTTTACAAGTTTGATCTGTCCCTGTTGCAGCTGGAAGCATGTAGGCTCAGATCAGTGGACTCTGGCTCCCACCAGCACCAACTGCACAACACTCAAAAGCCATAGAATGGTTTTGCTTGCAAAAGACCTTTAAGATAGAGTCCAACCATTAACTAATGCTACTAAGTCTGGTGCTAAACCACATCACTCAGCACCACATCTCTGCATGCACATCTCCTAATGACTATCCCTAACATACCAGATTCCACAACAATTTCCTTCACAATTCCACCTACACCTCTAAATCTAAACAGGATGGAGCAAAATCTCACAACTTAGAAACACCAAAAATGTTAGCACACAGTTGCTAGTTTTGAATGGTTGGATCCTCCTTAATGGGACAAATACTCTTTTGTTAATGGCTTTCTCAACTGGTTCCTGATGTGTTGTGTTTGCCTGTTTTTTTGCCCCCAAACCAAATAGATTCAATTCTAATTTACTAACTGCTTACTAAAGCATTGTAAACTTTCAAGTAATAGACTTGTAGACTGGTTTGTGTTAGAAGGGACTGCTAGAAGTCATCTAGTCCAAGGTTAAAGGACCATTGGACTTTTCTAAACACAGGATTTAGCCAGGATCAAGACCATATTTGGAAACTAGCCTGTAAGTTTATCACAAATTGAATGATAAATACAACAGGCAGAAAGAATTCTTTTGTCCCTCCCTACAGATAGCAATGGCCAAACCTCAAGGTTAATCTTCCTGATTTTATACTATGTCACAAAAACCCAGAAAGACTTTGGAGAAAGTAATGACACCAGCACCACCTTAGGCAAGCAACATTCAGGGAGGACTTCTGGATTTAACCCTCTCGAGAGTCCATCACTGTATAAGACGTAAGTGCTGAGCCCAAGCACTGGCTTGTTTGGTTGATGTGTGTTGGTTTTATATCAGCATAGAAAGTGTGCTGGACTGGGACATTTGGACCCCAAGTCTGGGCTGTAGTTCCAGAGAGACCACTGTGGTGTGCACTGAGCAATGTCCCCTTGCTTCACCTCATAATCCTGTGCCACAAGAGCCAGCACCTCCTCACTAATCAACTTTTTTCCTTAGACCTTGAGTTGTCAAAGCAGCTACTAGAAAGTGGGAAAACCCCAGTAGCTTGGGACTTAAACACTAAAGAAACATTTGTCTGCCATGTTCCTGCCTGAAGAATGTATGCACTGAAATCAATGCTTTCTTATGTAGTCAAAAATTGTACTGTATCTATTAACCAAAAATAAAGAAATAAACAGATTCTATATTTATACAGCCCAGGGCTCCTTTGTGTCATCTCTCAGCTTGAAAAGTCTTGTCCTTGAAGCAGAATAGAAGTAAAAAATGCAGCAGTTTGAAGAGGTTCCTATAAGGAATAGATCTCTTATTAATTTCTAGAGGTTGTTCAAACTTTGGGACACAAGCCCAGCCACACTGCCATTGCTCAGAGGCATCTTAACCACTACCTTGATTAAAAGATTCACAGGTGTCAAAAGATGCTGGCCTGGTGTACTGAAGATATACACCAACCTAGCTGCCACCAAGAAAGGGCCATGAAACAGAGACTGCTGTCTGGTTTAATTTGAAATAAGTTAATGAAGCTGAGATAGAATCACAATTCTGCAGTTCAAGTAAGACTCTGCCAAGAGTCTTATCTGGGATGGCCACTAGAGTAGCGCCAGAGGCTCTCCATGAACCCCTCCACTTCCTAAAGCAAAGAGAGAGGGAAGAAAGGAGAGAGTGATGGGGTGGGAAACTAAGCCAGCTGGGATGTAAAGAAGAAAAATCAATGAAACAGAGAAAAAAGGACACAAATCAAGACGGAACCCAACCCCTAATGGCGATGACATCACCCTTGACATCAGTGATGCTGGGGGCAGACACTGGGCAAGTTCCAGACTGGACTCGGCAGCAGATGTGAACCAGATTCAGGAGCTGGATTCTAGAAGTGGATTCAAGAACACACTGATTGAGATGGGAGGCAGAACATGGTCCTCCTCAAATGCTGACATTTTAAAATTGACCCCAAGATCCCTCAGCAGAGTCCTGAAGATGCCACCCATGGGATGCAATTTCTTGTTGGGCAGTTGAGGGTCACCAGCCCCATCTGCTCCTCCCCACAGGTGCCACCTCTGACTTTGTGCACCTCAAAGTGGAGTACAAGATGTGGCAGTGCCCTTGGAGTGCCCAGAAGCAAGGCTAAGGCAGAGCCTTTCTGCAGCCCAGCCTTTGGCAGGAGCTCTCCCCATCAGCTTGTCCCTGTTAGAAGCAGTCCCGGGCTGTGCAAACCTGTCCTGAACTTCAGAAAGTGCTTCAGTGAGTAGAGTCTGAGCTGGGAAGTTCCATCCTGACCAGCATCAGTGCCAGTCCAGCTCAGACCAGGACAGTCCCATGCTAACCAAAGCATGTAAGTACATAAGTCTGCGAAAATAATCCACAGGACCTGGAAGCATCTGGGCATTGTTCAGAACCAGGAACTCCAAAACAGGGTTTAATTCAGTTTACCATAACATTCTACCAAGAACACAGCTAAATACATCCAAAACCATAGCCATGACAGTGTTAAAGTTTCATTTGAATAAACTGTGCACTGCTGAAATCTAGATTATTCCATGCTCTAATGTTTTAGTTAAAGTCTGGCATTGAGGAGGCTGAAGAGAAGAAAAAGTCCCCCAACAATAGCCAAGGGCAGCAGGCATGTCATTTCCCTTACCAGCTGAAATACTATTTCCCCTTTCCTTCTTCCCTTTTGGTGGCACAGCAGGTAACTACTGGCAGAAAAGCCAAGAGATTTCTGCAGGCTTTTACAGACTGACAAAAATTCCAGTTTCTACTTCTGTCTTAAAATAAATACTGTTATTACAAAGTGGGAGAAAAAAAAAAGTGTTAGAGTTTCAGAAGCATTCTTCCATTAGCACAGCCTTAAAAGTTATTGGTCTGTGCATTTCACTAGTGACATTAAAAACTTAGAAGCACTCCAGTCACTTCAAACACTTCAGTTTCTCTTCATTCCCTGTTCCAAACACAGTCTTAGAAGTGTCTAAATTATACATGTCATTTGAAATGTAGCAATCTCCTTTCAGTCACATAACTAGCAAGAACATTCTTCTCTGTAAACTAGGAAATGATTTGGTTACTTATATAAGTTGTGAGTCATCGTATGCCAGGCAATATGGAGTCTCCTTCATGGAGAAACTAATGGATTAAATGGTGGAAGGAAAATGCACAAAATGAACTCTGGTTTGCCATGTGCAGCTTGTGGAAGGCAAGTTTGTTGTGGCAGATCTTGGGAAAAGAGTTTTGGGAGGAGGAAGACAGCATTAGCAATCAAGAAACATAAGGTTTCCCTCTTGGGTCTTGACCAGGGTGCATAATACCTCTGGCCCTTATTTTTGGCATACATGATGTAGAAGTGGTCAGGCACCAGAATGGGCTGCCCAGGGAGGTGGTACGGTCACCATCCCTAGCCATGTTCCAGAAACATGTGGCCATGGCACTCTGGCACATGGTTTAATGGCCACATCACAGAACCACAGTATTATCAGGGTTGGAAGAGACCTCACAGATCATCAAGTCCAACCCTTTACCACAGAGCTCCAGGCTAGACCATGGCACCAAGTGCCACGTCCAACCTTGCCTTGAACAGCTCCAGGGACGGCGACTCCACCACCTCCCCGGGCAGCCCATTCCAGTGTCCAATGACTCTCTCAGTGAAGAACTTTCTCCTCACCTCAAGCCTAAATTTCCCCTGGTGCAGCCTGAGGATGTGTCCTCTTGTTCTGAGAAGATAATCCATTAGGAAATCCTGACTGGAAATTTCCTTTCTCCCACAACAAAAATTAATTTATGATGGTTTGTGGAGTGCAAAGGCTTTCAAAGAATGGAAAATGCTGCTAATTATCTACTGCTGATGGCCTTCACTGTGTACAAAGCACCTGAAATTCTGTCTCAAACACCCTGGAAACATGAAAAATGACCAAACACAACCATGTAAACACAGCACTTCCAGGCATAGCTTAGTGGTTATGGTAGCCTTGATTCAAGAGTTGGAATTCATCTTAGAGGTCTTTTCCAACCTCAATGATTCTATGAAGTAGCCCAAGACTTTCAAAAGATTTAAGGAGATGCTTCCATCACTGTTTATCACTTGATTGATGCAGCACCTTGACCATTGCCCATTGACTGTGCTGCACTGCTCAGCTTAAAGCTCTCAAAGGACCATGACTACACCCATGATTTTTAGCAATACTGAAGTTGGTTATGAGTCACAATTATTACAGCCTGATGAATTAGTATTCATTAAAACTCAGTGAGGAGAAACTATACTCAGTCCCTGTAGAAGGGAATAAACAGAATGCAGAATCCTATCATGGTGAGGGGTAGGGACTTCTGGGTATCATCCAGCCCAACCTCCCTGCCAGAGCAGATTCACCTATAGCAGGTCAAACAGGATGGCATCTGGGACAGTTTTGAATGACTTGAGGTATGGAGACTCCACTACTGCTCTGGGCAGCCTGCTCCAGTGCTTCATCCCTCCTCATGTTCAGATGGATCTTCCTATGCTCAACTTTATGCCTGCTACCTCATCATGTCACTGGGCACCACTGAAAACAGGCTAGTCTCATCCTCCTGACACCCACCCTTTAAGTATTTATAAGCACTGAAGATCCTCCCTTAGTCTTCTCTAAGCTAAAAAGCCCATAGTCCCTCAATCTTTCTTCATAAGAGAGATGTTCTGCTCCCTTAAGCATCTTTATAACCCTCTGCTGTACCCTTTCAAGAAGATCCCCAGCCTTCTAGAACTGGGAAGCCCAGAACTAGACCCAGTACTCCAGAAAATTTGAAACTTGAGAGTCTTCTCTGCAAGCAAAACAGGAATCATGTGTGTTACAGATCATGTGGAGGAAAAAGATCATGTATTTGTCAATAATATGCTGTTCTTTGAGTCAGCTGTGTGGAAAAAGGAAAAACACTCATCATTTTCTTCTCAGCTCTTACTGTGAAAACTTTGCAATCTATAGAAAGACAGATGAAAGGGAAAAGCTTTCGTAGAATCACAGAATGGTTTGGGTTGGAGGAGACCCTAAAGGTCATGTAGTTACAACCTCCCTGTCTTGAGCAGGGACAGATTCCCCTAGACCAGGCTATTCAAAGCCCCATCCAACCTGGTTTTGAACACTTCCAGGGAGGAACTTCCACTGTAACATTTCAATTTGTCAGCAGGAGAAGAGAGTCCAACAGCATCATGAAGTCCTTGGGTTTAGTGCCCTGTAATTCCCATACACAGGTCTGTGCCTTATGCCCTTCCAGGCTGCTGTGGGTGGGTGATATTAACATGACTTTTTAAAGCTAGGACAACACACTTGGTGATCTTCAGGGCCAAGAGAACAGACCTGGGCATCTCTGGACACTTTACTAGGAATAGCAGTTTATTTTTAATCCTGTCCCTTGTCACAGTGAATTCCTCAAAATCCAAAGGTTAATTTGCTTTTCATAACTATGCATTTAAAGAAATACCCAGGAACTTCATTCTTTCCTGGGAGAGTTTTGACCTTTTATTCATGTATATTTTTCAAATCCTGTCTTCCACTGTTTATGCTCCAAGCTAGAATGTCACAAGCCATCTTAGTATGGAACAGAACCACAGAGACAAGCAGGGGTAAGGCAAGGAGAGCAGGTGGAAGGGGGTGAGAATTGTGAGTGTGGCAGATCAAGGTAATTTGCTTCCTTAATCATGTCTTCTAAAGCACCTGGAATGGACAAAAGTCACTACTATCTCTTTCCCCAAGGCTTCTGAAACAAACAAAAAGCCACCCACAATGTGAAGATAGAAGTGTAATGCGACTTCACAACCCCGTGGAAGAAGGATAGGATGGTAGACTAAAGCCAAAACATTATCTCCCTAAGCACTAAACCACCTAGATCAGAACCCAAACATCACAACCTACTTATTGTCTATCTGATGGATTGTTTCTGAACTCCAAGCTGCTCTTGAGATGACATCAATAATTTCTCCTATCATCACAACGATTCATGAAAGGATCAGACCATAGCACTGACACCAACTGACTCAGCATCTCTCCACTGCTCAATGATTTTTGTCTGTGCTGATGCAACACTGGCCTTGATATTAACCTCTGGATTTGTGAGATCCCAGATGCCTTCAGGATTTTCTAATAAACAGAACATGCCAACAGACTGCAAAGAAAAACTGAAGTTGTCTTTAGCTTCATTCCTTCCCTTGGCACTATTATTTCCTTCCAGAAAGGAAAAATTGGGAACAGAAGAAACTGTGATGCTATAGACAGCTTTGGAGATGGCTGTGATTTAGTGCTTCTCCACACTTTAGTGAATTACCTGTTTGTTACTCCTGCAGCAAACTTCCTTGAGAGAATTTCCACTCAAACACAGAGAGAGAAGCCCTGACTGTGCAGTTCTGTACTCTCTGGCTCTGTTTTTCAGTTAAAAGAAAAAACTCCCCAGCTGATAAAGACAGAAAAGTAGATTCCAAATGTATTCAAGAACAAATTTTACTTATTCAAAGAACAGGCAGAAATTTTCTGCACACTTAAGCAAATGACAGCTCCTTAAGCAAAGAAAGTGATGCAATACTGCCTTAAATCATGCTGAATCCCTCCCATCTCTACAGTGGTACAATTAATGACAAAAATCTATTCCCCGAGACATTAGTTATTATTTAGGGGTCAGGGGGTTTATTTAAGCAAGAATTTCAGGTCACAGAGGTTCTCTTCTCCCTCTTCTCTGCCCTAGGGAGACCACAGATGGAGTACTGGGTCCAGTTCTGGGCTCTCCAGTACAAGAGAGACAGCGAACTACTGGAGAAGTCCAGGGGAGGCTAAAAGATGCTGAGGGGCCTGGAGCATCTCTCTGAGAGCCCTGGGGCTGTTGAGCCTGGAGAAGAGCGGCTTGAGAGGGGATCTACACAATGCTTGTCAAAAGCCAAAGGGTAGGGAGCAAGAGGATGAGGACAGACTCTTCTCAGTGGTGCTCAGCGACAGTATGAGGGGTAGTATGCACAAATTGGAACCCAGGAGGTTCCACCTGAACAGAAGAAGCTTCCTTGGTGTTAAGGTTCTGAAGCATGTTGTCCAGAGAGGTTGTGGAGTCCTCTCTGAAGAGATTCCAAACCCACCTGGACATTGTGATGCTGAGCAAGCTGCTCTGGGTGACCCTGCTTTAGTAGGAGGGTTGGACTGGATGAACTTCAGAGGTTCCTTCCAGCCCCCCCAACCCCATATGATGATAATCAGAATGAAGACTAATACCCATCTCTTTTTCACCCTGCTCAGTACAGAGTATTTAAACCAATTAAAAATAATGCTAATTACTAGTCTGTAAGTAAAAAGAAATGGAGCAGAGTATGCAAATCCTGCACATGATGCCCTATCCTGATCTGATACAGTGAGGGGGAAAGCAAATACTCATAGTAGTTTGAATATCTAGGTAAAGGCAGAGCCTTGGCACTGGGATTCTAATACATTTTGCTCACATCAAGGATTTAGTTAAGTCTCCCTGATACTCAACAAACCAAGCTGCACTGATATCTGGATTAGTGTCTAGTCAGACCACTTGATTCTCTCAGATATAGTCCACAATTTGCCCTTCAGAAAATTCACTCCTTCCCTGTTTCTATGCAAAGTGCTCAGCAACAGTGCTACGAAGAAGAGACATCACTCAAAGTTGAAAGTAGAAACCTTTCCCCTCACTCGGCTGAGAACTCCTTTCTGGTTTGGTTCTCCTTTTCTAGCAGCAGGGCATTCAACTGATTGCAGAAGTTTCTCTGTGCTTGCCCAGAGCAGTGAAGAGTACTTAGGAAGTGGTTCATAAGAAAATAAACAAACAGAACCATAGAATAGTTTCAGTTGAAAAAGACCTCTAATATCAGCAGGTCAAGTGTGTCCATGTTCCCTGAACACCTCCACAGCAGTGACCCCACCACCTCCTTGGGCAGCCTGTTCCAGTGCCTGGCCAATTAACCAGAGCAATGTTCCTCTTCATCTGTGGGAGAGAGATCAGCAACTAAACTACCAAAACAAATCAAACCAATCCAATACAAAAAGCACATGCCCATGAGAGCATTGCAGGCAGGTCTGTGGAGGATCTCTGTGTAAAATGTTATAGTCCACCTGTGGGTGAATGTGCAGCACAACAAAGGTTCAAGGGACACTGTACAAAACCAGAAGAGGATAGGATACTTCATATCAGTGCAACACTAACAAGACAAAAATGTGTAGTCTGTCACATATCAGAAAACATTCAGTCACAGTAATCCCCTGAATGCTCCAGGTTTGGGGCAGTGGCTGGAAACTGCCCAGCAGCCAAGGACCTGAGGGTAATAGTCAACAGCTGAAGAACATGAGTGAGTGTGTGCCCAGGTGGCCATGGTGAACCCATAATCACCAAACCATATCCTGAAGCACCACATCTACATGCCTCCTGAATGCTTTCAGGGGTGGCAACTCCACC
This sequence comes from Pogoniulus pusillus, assembly GCF_015220805.1. Taxonomy (NCBI): domain Eukaryota; kingdom Metazoa; phylum Chordata; class Aves; order Piciformes; family Lybiidae; genus Pogoniulus; species Pogoniulus pusillus. Next base: position 12,825,738 of record NC_087282.1, read on the forward strand.
ACCTCCCTGGGCAGTCTGTTCCAATGCCTCACCAGTCTCAGCAGAGACTTTTTTCCCTAATGTGTAATCTAAACATCCCCTGGCACAACTTAAACTCATTTCCTCTCATCATCTCACTTGTTACTTGGGAGAAGAGACCAACAGAGTCACTACAACCTCCTTTCAGCTAGTGGTAGAGAGCAATAAGACCTGCCCTCAGCCTTTTCTTCTCGAGACTAAACAACCCCAGCTCACTCAGCTGCTCCTCATACAAACACCCTCCAAACCTCTCACCAGCCTCCTTATTCTTCTGTGGACACACTCCAGGACCTCAACATCTTTCCCATACTGTGGTGCCCAGAACTGAACACAGTACTCAAGCTGTGGCCTCACCAGGGCCAAGTAGAGGGGCACAATCACTTCCCTACTCCTGCTGCACACACTGGTTTTAATACAGGCCAAGATGCCTTTGGCCTCACATTCAGCCATCCACAAGCACCCTGAGACCCTTTTCCACCTAGCTGCTTTCCAGCCACTCTTCTCCAAGCCTGTAGTGTTTCATGGGGATGTTGTGATCAAAGTGCAGGAGCCAGCACCTGGTCTTGTTAAACCTCATTCCACTGACATCAGCCCACTGATTTAACAGCCCAAAGCTCCCTGCAGAGCTTTCCTATGCTCCACCAGAACAACATTCCTGCTTAATCTAGTGTTGTTTGCAAACTTGCTGCCAGTGCCCTCAATCCCCTCATCAAATCATTAACAAAGATATTAAACAGAATCAACCCCAATACCAAGCCCTGGGGGACACTGCTCCTAACCAGCTGCCAGCCAGATTTAACTCCCTGAATCATAACACTTTGGGTCCCTCCTCCAGACAGTTCAAACCCAGCAAAGAACAGGCCTGGCTGTGCCATGGGCCACAAGGATCTCAAGGAGAACAGCGTGGGAGACACTATCACAGGCTTTATTAAAGTCCAGGTGGACAACATCCACAGCCTTTCCCTCACCCACTAGGCAGGTCACCCAGTCACAGATGGAGACTGCTCAAGCAAAACCTATCTTTCATGGACCCATGCTGACTAGACCTAATCCAACATTTATCCTGCACTTACCTTGTGAGTGCATCCAAGGAGAAACACTCCAGAATCTTCTCTAGTCGAGCTGACAGACTTGCAACTCTCCAGACCCTCCTTTCAGCCCTTTTGCTTCCAGTCGTCTGGCACTTCCCCTGTTAGCCAGGACTGCTGATTGATGATGGGCAACAGCTGAGTAAGATCCTCAGCAAGCTCCTCTGCGAGCTGGCTCAGCACTCTCAGGTGGAACCCATTTAGCCAATTGGCTTGTGAGTGGCCAGGGGGGCACAATATGCCATTAACTGCTTTCACCTGTTGATGCTCCTCCCCGTCTAGGGAGAGCTGAACACTCTGAGGATAATTTGTCTGATTATTAAAAACTGAGGCAAAGAAGACTTTAAGCACCTCAGCATTTTCCTCATCATTGATAGCAGCATTCCCTCCTGCACCTAATAAAGGGTGGACATTTTCCTTGGCTTTCTTTTTGTTGTTAATCAATTTCTTAAAACCTTCTTTGTTACCCCTCACAGCAGTGGTCAGGTTGAATTCTAGCTGGGCTTTTGTCTTTCTGATGTTCTCTCCATGACCTAACTAGATCCTTATACTCTTCTGTGCTGCCTGCCCCTCCTTCCAAAAGTGATAGGTTCTCCTTTTATTCCTGAGCCCCTGCAAGAGCTCCCTATTCAGTCAAGCCAGTCATTTTCCACAACAGATTCCTGCCCCATGCTGATATTTCAAGTTTAACACATAATCTTTAGTCACACACACAAAAAAAAACACCTCACCAAGGCTCAGAAAAGTTTAAGAGGTTAGGAAACACTTAGACCAGGGACAGTTCATTCATGGCACAGGTGGCCCCTGGAATAGGTACAAACCAAGCTTTCAAATTACTGTCACATCTGATGTGCAAAGAAGTAAAAATGCCTGAGGGCTATCACAAAAGCCACCAAAAAAAACCTTTTATTCCACAAAGGCCCCAGGTTGAAGAGAGAGAAGGTGAAATCACACTCGAGCAGTGCTACTGTTCTTAAAGCTAGACAAGCAGGCCACAGCAGAGCCCATCCATGTCCTCAACTGCCTGCATGATTTTTCTTTCTGAGGCCATAATTAGGCATTTTGGCAGCTGGTTAATTCTTTCCACCATCATCAAGAAGTCATTAGGAAGTCATACCAGAATGCAAATGATAGAGCAAGAAGACAATTGGAGCCAGGCAGGCAAAAGCAGCTCTTATACACAGGAAGTAAAAGCTCTAAGCTAGAACTTTTGCCCCTTGGTGACAAAGTGACAAAGCAAAGTGCTCTTTTTCTAGCACGGTTCTGCATGAGAGAGCAAATAAGTATAAGCTAGATCTCATGTTAGAGAAAAACTCCCATAAGAGGAAGAACTAGATGATCCTTGTGGTCCCTTCCATCCCTGACTGATTCTATGCTAAATTGGTTACCAAGAAAGGTTTGGGTTGGAAGAGACCTCCAAAGGTCATCTAATCCAAACCTCCTGCAGTGAGCTGGGACATCCTCCACTAACTCAGGCTGTTCAGAGCCTTGCTGAGCCTGACCTTGAATATCTCCAGAGATGGGTCTTCCACTGCCTCCCTGGGCAACCTGTTCTAGTGTCCCCCCACTCTCACAGTAAAAAAACTTGTTCCTAACATCCAATCTAAACCTGTTGCAGAATAGCCACAGGAAAATGGACATGACTTAGAGCTGGGCAAGCAGTATGAGTATATAGAACTAAAATAAGGCTGTGCTAGGCCACACTGAAACAAAGGCCACATTGAAGAAACAAAGGCAGCATTTAATATAACTAGGCAGGGAGGCACTGTCCTCGACGAGTCAGCAAATAACTCAAGCAGAGCAGAATCCAGCTAACTCTGAATGAGATAAGAAAGTAAGTTTGCAGTTTGCAGCTGTAGCAGCAAGTAGGTGCACCATGCAAATGGGGTATTTAGAGGTTCAGCCATTTAGCTCCTTACATGTATGCATATATTATCTGTAACACATATGAAGTGGTCACTCACTTTTGATCCACATTGGATTGCTCAGTGTCCCCTCATATTGTGATTAACCCTTCTCCACGAGATCCATTTCGCCGCATAAACCTACTCCTCAATTACAAACCTCACCCTATCTCCACAGCCCTTTGGAAACAGTCACTCTTCAGCCTCCTTGTAGGCTTCACTCAGGGGGCCTGGCGCAGGCCAGCACCACAGGAAGCATTTTCAGGATGGAATTGAAAACCAAAGCAAACCAAAACAAAACAACCACTTCCCAGACAACCAAACCCATTGTCACATCTGCCTGCAAAGAATATTTGTTAGGATTCTCAGAGATAAAAGAGATCACAAAGCTAGTCACTGAAATTTTAACACAGCTTCAATATTTACATTCCCTGCAGAAGGTAGTTTGTTCACAGAAGATTTGGAAGCGTATTGACTCTTCATAATCCAGTATTTCTGATGGCCACACGAAAATGTGTGGCATTTCAACCTAGCAGCAGCAGGCAGAGGGAGGTTCTCCACCTCCTCTACTTGGCCCTAGTGAGGCCAGACTTGAAGTCTGGGGTCCTGTTCTGGGTTCCCCAGATCGAGAGAGACAGAGAACTACTGGAGAGAGTCCAGCAGAGGCTACAAAGATGCTGAGGGGCCTGGATCAAGGATAAGAAAGGCTGAAAGACCTGAGGCTGCTGAGCCTGAAGAAGAGCAGCCTGAGAGGGGATCTTCTCAATGGTCAGCAAGAGGTAAAGGGTGGGAGCCAGGAGGATGGGGCCAGACTCTTTCCAGTGATGCCCAGTGACAGGACAAGGGGCAATGGGCACAAACTGGAATCCAGGAGGCTCCATCTGAACATGAGGAGAAATTTCTTTGGTGTGAGCATGTTGAAGCCCTGGAGCAGGCGGTGAGAAAGGTTGTGGAGTCTCCTTCTCTGGAGAGAATCCAAACTCACCTGCACATTATTATTCTGGTCAAACTCCTGTGATGACTCTGTTTTATCAGTGGTCTTCAGCTAGATTATCTCCAGACATCCCTTCCAACACCACCATGCTGGGATTCTTTGTTGCACTTCATTCCTTTTGTACAAACACAGGTAAGAGAACTCAGAAAGCTGTGCTGCACTGTACAGCTGCACAGGTTTATGCCTTTAACGAAGATGTTTACAAGTTTAGGGCTTTAATTAAGGAGCTTCCATCAACCTGTGCCATATCAAGAGTAAGAATGTACTTTCAGATCTTACACCATGGACACATGAGTGATACACACCACAAACAAGGAGCTCAGCCAAAGCTTTCAAGGAGATGGATTTTAAAGGGATGTTAAGTGCTGTTTAAGATTGCCAAACAACAATGTGCACACTGCAGCCTCTGCCTCAGCTCATGGGACTGAAGAGAACAAGGATGCTGGCAGACACCACAGGTTCAGTGGTTCACTGACAGCTCTCAATTCCCTGCTCCCAGATGTGAAAGTATTGGCAGGAACAGACAAGAAGTAATGTAGCATTGATTCTGCATTAAGATGCTGCAACATCCTACAGGATACACCACAGTCAATGCTAAAGTTCTTTGCAGTCTCTCTCCAAGAAGCCCCACAAATTGATGCTCTTGTGCATCCAGCACAACTGACAAGGAAACCAGAAAGTGATACAGCCAACTGTGAGAGCATGCTGATATTGTGCCCAAAGTCAATACTGAAGTGGTGGTTGAAAGTTTCTGCAATTTATGAGGTGAAAAAGGGTAATCAGGATGCAAAAAGAGAAACAAGAACTTCCCATTTCCTACTTCATGCAAAGGAGGCATTGTATGAAACAACTCAGACACAGCTTACACACAGACAGGATTCTGGGGAGAATTTGCAGGTTTGGGGGGTTTCTGGCTGGCTTCACTGAGGGTGGAGTGTACAGAATCCCAGCATGGTAGGGGTTGGAAGGGACTTCTGGAGGTCATCTAATCCAACCTCCCTGCTAAAGCAGAGGCACCCACAGCAGGCTGCTCAGGATCACAGTGTCAGGTGGATTTGGAATCTCTTCAGAGAAGGAGATCCACAACCTCAAGAACTTGTTGGTTTTTTTTAAATTAACATCAGAGAAAGCACCACTTGACCATGCTTTATGCCCAAGACAGAGGTTAATCCAAAGAAATTAGCCTTTTCTATAGCCTATCCCCCAGCTGCTGGAAAAGGCAAATTCTGTTATAAATCAACTGTGACCATTAAAAGTTCTGTGCAAAATACCAGCTTTGCAGTTAAAGCAATCAGCTTGGCTAACCAGTCAGACCACTCTAGAACTCTAGGCTACTCCAGAAAGCCAAGAGAGACATGTAGAGGATGCTGAAAGTAAGGCTCAGCTAGGATAAAACACTGAATAACCCCCTATTTAGTCTGTAATTGCATCACTATATGTTATAGAACTGCAAAGTATCTTAAAACTATTAATTTCTTTCTTGTATTTGGAAATATGAGGAGCAGAAGTGAAAATAGGCAGTGTTAATTTTCTGAAGATCATTTCTAATCTTCTGTTGAAATACGCAGCCCCCTGGCAGGTGCCAAGGGAAACCACCCACAGCACATAAATATCAAACCAAAAATGTTGTTATAAAAGGTTCAGCTGAGTGTTCCCTGGAAAACTTTGAGGAAAAGCACTGATCAGCTCAGCATCACAGTTCAAGTGTGGGAATGGAAGGCAAAAAGATCAGTAATCTCTAAGCCATGGCATCTGAATCGCCTGGGAGCTAGGCAACTTCTCTCTGAACACAGAGGCCAGCAGTATGGTTATACCCAAGAACGGCCAGGATGAAGCACACAGTGCACTGTGGCCTCTCAGTACACCCAAAGTGAGAGCAGATTTTGAGATGAGTCAGTGCCAGGGCATTCACACTGAGAAGGACATGAGGAGCTGAAGCAGCTCCAGAGAAAGACAATGAAGCTGGTGAAGGGTCTAGAGCGCAGGTCTTGTGAGGAGTGGATTAGGGAACTGGGGTTGTTTTGCATGGAGAAAAAGAGGCTGAGGGGAGACCTTCTGGCTGTCTACAGCTCTCTGAAAGGAGGTTGAAGCCAGGTGGTGGTTGGTCTCCTCCCTAGTAAGAGGTGACAAGGGAAAACAAAAAGGCATAGAATTACACCAGACGAACTTTAGGTTGGACATGAGGAGCATCTTCTTCCCACAAAGGGTTGTCAAACATGGAGCAGGATGCCCAGAAAACTGATGGAGGTGTTTCAAAGCTGCGAAGGGACATGTGCAGAGGGACATGGTTTAGTGATAAACTTGGCAGTGCTTGAGTTTAATGGTTGGAATTGATGTTCTTAAAGGTTTCTTCTACCCAAAACAGTTCTAAAATTCCTAGCTTTTATGGAAAAATACCTTTTATTCACCAGCTGAGAAGCAAGAATGGGTATGAAGGAATTCCACTATTTTTCTGCACTTCCCAAGCAGAGAGACTCAGAAGCACAATGTCTTTGCCTGCAATCTTATTGTTGGCAAGGCTTTTGTTAGGATGCCTAAAGGCTTTTGTGCAGGCAACAGCAGTCTGTCATTTTAGCATCAACTCCTGCCCTTGGAAATTATTAAAACCCAGCACATCTTTTGAATGAGAAATGAAATGTCTTCTCCAGCAAAACCTAAAACTGCTCCAGTTGCTGGCAGCTATGTTAAAATAAAAGTGTTCAAATAGAATTCCTATTAAAAAGGGGGGGAAAATTAACTTTTCAATAGAATTAGATTTTCCTGAAATTTTATTAGCTGGCAGGTTCATAAACTACAACAGAAACAAAAAAGGGAAACCAAATCATTCTTTATGAGCTATAAAAAGAGAGCAAAGAGGACCTTAAAAAGTACTTTTTTGAAATATTAAGTCTACAAATGGTAATTTTATCTGTTTCTGACAATAAGTGGCTCCCACAGATTTGTTAAAGTTATAAGCTCATAAAATGGGCAATAAAATTTTCCCTGGTGCATTTCGAGCAGGACTTCCAGCTACATGCCCACCACAACATGGGAGAGGATTGAAAAGCTCCACCAAAACATTTATACCAGCTGCCATTTGCTTTTGCTATCATTCACTGTAGAGAGTGGCAGCATGTTCCCAGCAAACTTGCCTGTCACTGACTGGGACTAGGATGGGAGGATTGGGATTCGGCTTCATGCAGCACATCTGTCAAGGAACGACAGCGCCTGCCTTGGGCTATCATTTTGCAGACTCCATACTTAAATATCCTAACTCACAAAATCACAGAATTGTTTCAGTTGGAAAAGACTTCAAAGATGATAGACTAACACCACCATGGACATTCAAACATGTCCCAGAGTGCCATGTCTACAAGTTTTTTTAACACTTTCACAAATGGTGACTCCATCACCTCCCTGGGCAGCCTGTTCCAATTCCTAACCATCCTGGGTCCTGGCCACTTCTTTATTGAAGCCTGTCTTGTAGAATTAACTCCACATGGCAAATGACTGCACCTGCCTCCAGGCCTTGTAGACTCATCAATAGGTGAGTAAGCCTCAAGTGACATCAAAGAAGTTTATTTTGCCCCTTGCAGGACTAAACCAGAAGGGATTATTTTGCCTTTCTTCCTCCTGCACCTTGAGTTAAAGCCATTTGCTTCACCTGCTCTCCTCGAACTGCTGCCATGTGCAATTCAAGCCACACTGAACTGCTGATGAGGCTGCATTCCAGAGCAAGCAAAAACAACCAGCATTTGTAGAAGGAATTTAGAGAAGAATACTTCAGCCTGAAAAGCACTGGGAAAATATATTGTTCTCAGACTTAATTGGAACTACTCTTGAAGGGCAATACTCAATTCACTGCCACCTTCATTCCACATACTTCTAATGCCTACAAGCTCTCAGGTTAGAAACACTTTCAAAGGCTGCTCATCAAGTGAATCCATTCAGCTGAAGCCTTATATATATATATAGCTACTTCTGGTGTATCAGCTTGCTTACATGTTTCCTAGAACGACTCAGCAAAATAACACAAGCAAAGGTTTTGCCTTTGGGATTTGCTTGTCATGAACAAAAGAAAGAAATCAGCAGTCTGAGGTCAGACAGTCCTTTGACCAGGACACAAAATGTAAACCTGTTCAAAAAAGAAACTCTCTGTGTCCCTAAATAACCAAGAGCAGCTCCACATCAGTGTTTGAAATGTTAGAAAATAAAGTGAGCAGCTTCTAGTGGGAGTTATTAATTATGACAGATTGTGACTGGTGGTAAGGTTTATGTGCTCTATCTATAGCCCTATATCATATACTCAACATTCTAAGTGTCTTACTGTCCCTCCACTAATAATCATAGAATAGTCTGGGTTGGAAAAGGGCTTTAAGATCATCAAGTCCAGCCATTATCTGACTCTACCAAGTCTGGTTCTCCCTGGGCAAGGAGCACTGGCAGGGTGATAAGACACAGGAGCATCATTTTTTTGCTGCTCATACTGAGCAAGCTTCTCCTGTGCATTGCATTTATGCTGCTCCAACAGTAAACCCACTGCCTCACCCAAGGCTTTCTGAAAGATAAATACATTTATAATTTCAAAGAATGTCAAAGCTGCATGGGACATGCAAGAGAAAGGGTTTGTTTGATGTAATCTCTTAAAAGAGTGAATGGAACGTTGTTGTGCTGGAAGCTAAGGGTCAGATTGTCCTAACTACCAACATTTGTGCATATTCAGCAGTGACTCAGCAGTGAAATCGAGCCAGAGCTGGTGACCTGCAGGAATTCAGTCAGAGCCAAAAGAGAACTGAACATTTGTGTGGATAATTAGAACATCCATATTTAGAAGGGGTCAAAGAAATACAGTATTAGAGGAGAAAAAGAAACCTCTTGGGATTCAAAGCAAGAATACATCAGAGAAACTTATCCAAAAGCTTGCTGGAAAGTTGCTTATTACATTTTCATCCTTTCTGGAAATTTTTGCACCTTTCTCTAAAACCTGTGGTACTACAAAATGCTGGATTGTAACTAAAGCAGCAGCTGGATATAAGCTGGCTCCCTGTGTTCTCTTGGAATGAGTGATTTCAAAACCTTCATTGTGAAATGCCAACTAAGAGTTCCTCATCTATACCTACTGATTGCAGAGAAATAACTTTCTCAGAAGCACCTCTGAGTCCTCCACTCCTTACAGTACATGGAAAGTGCTTGTAAAGCATCTAATAATCCAGACAGGCTCCAGCCCCACTGATCTGTAGCTCTGAAAGTGCATTTTCAGAAGCCCAGCACCCTGCACTGCATTTTCCCTCTTACTGTGCAGAGACAGACACACAAAGCATGCTACCTCAGAGTCACTTCACTAAGTTCTTAAAACTGGAATCCAGCTTTTAGCTGATGGAAGAGGCAGAGCATGGGGCATGATTATCCATATCTTTGATATGTGTACCCTCCTCTAACGACAACATGTTTTTGTGCTTCTGTTCTGATTCCACTCTAGTCTGCCTCGTGGAGGCCATATCTGGAGTACTGAGTCCAATTCTGCTCTCTCCCTATTTCAAGAAAAACAAGGAACTACTGGAGGGAGTCCAGCAGAGGCTATGAAGATGCTGAGGGGATTGGATCATGTCTTTGAGAAGGAAAGGCTGAGAGACCTGGGGTGGTTTAGCTTGGAGAAGAGCAGCCTGAGAGGGGATCTGATCAATGCTCAGCAAAAACAAAAAGGTTGGGTATCAAGAGGATGGGGCCAGACTCTTCTCAGTGGTGTCCACCTACAAGACAAGGGGCAATGGGGACAAAGTCCTACTCAGGAGGATGCATCTGAGCAGGAGGAGAAACTTCTTTGCTCTGAGGGTGCTGGAGCTTTAGAGCAGGTTGCCCAAAGAGGTTGTGGAGTCTCCTTCTCTGGAGAGATTCCAAAGCTACCTGGCCAATGCGATCCCTGGGCAAGCTGCTGTGGGTGACCCTGCTTTAGCAGGGGGTTGGACTGGATGATCTCCAGAGGTCACTTCCAACCCCAACCATGCTGGGATTCTGGGGTTCTTTTGAAATAAAGCATATAAATGGAAGAGGTACACAATGGTGAGAAAATATCATCTACGTAGTAAAAGACTCAGCTTCACAAAGCTGCTTGAATTCACTCTGTGGCATTTCTAGGGATTTCTTTCCAAATTGGGCACATTTCTCTAGACAGAGAGCTTTGCTCTTCCAATGTTTGCACGCCTCTCCTAGAAACTGGGGCTTCCTCATGAGGCATTTGCTTAGTCAAAGTTGTCTTCCACATCCAAAGGCCAGCAAAGAAGGAGTAACTTGAGGCATTTGGCTCCAGAAGCCATTTTGTTTGCTCTTCTGGGAAGCTGAGTATTAACTTTGGCAGCTTTCCAGCAACACTTGATGCAGTAACGACCACAACTGCAGTGCTGTGATGTTCAGTAACCGTGCTACAGATCATCTTTTCAATGAGATTCAAGGTTTCATTTCTTTTCAGGAGACAAGAAACTACTAACGAAACTACCATATCTGTAATGCCTTGTAGGCAGCAGTTAGAGGAAGGGGTCACTAAATGTCACTCAACTAATGTGGGAATGAGGCTGCTTTTCAGGCAGTGCTCTGTTACCATAGCACACACCATATAGGAACTCATTCTCCAAAAATTCTCATACTGCCTTTAGCAGAGAGGTGCCAAAAGACAATCAGGTTGGATATTAGGAGAAATTTTGTCATAGAAAGGGTTCTCAGACACTGGAACATGCTGCCCAGGGCAGTGGTGGAGTTCCCATCCCTGGAGGTGTTTAAAAAATGTGTGGATGTGGTGCTGAGGGATGTGGTGCTGAGGGATGTGGTGCTGAGGGATGTGGTTTAATAGCTTAGCACTAGTGGCGGGATTGTGAGCTCTAGGTGAGCGTTTGACTTGATGGTCTCAGAGGTCTCTCCCAACCTCAGCAGTTCCATAACTCTAAAGAGGGATTCCTTGCTTGTTTTTCTATTTCTGAAACTGACATAAAATATCATTAAATAGAACAGATTTACTGATCTAAAATAGAGGTAAAGCCAAGACCTGATTTCCTCTTCCATCGCTGTAAACCACAGCATGATTCAACACTCACACAAACAAAAGGAACCAGACCTGGCCACTGTGAATGCTTTTTGCAAGACCAACAATATATTACCTGGTTTCAGGCATTTTAATCAACTACAGCTTTTATTTCTCCTGCTAATTTATTCAGCAGCCATATAGTCATTATGTTGTTAATTAGAGCACTCACTCAAGCTTGCCTAAAGATTTCATAAATATGAGCACGTTATCTCTTATTGTATCTCCCTTTCCTGCCTATTAGTCTCACAACAATTAAACTAAATGCTTCTTTTTGGGGTTTAAAAAAAATCCTGCTAGGAAATTCCATGCTAAAGGCAATAATTATTCCCAAGTTCATTCTCAAAGGAAACAATAACACAAAATTATAGAAACTGAATCAGCATGTCTTTGAACATAGGGTGCTCGTTTTACACCACTATAAACCTCACTGGAGGATGTGGTGTTACACCAGTACGAACATTAACCCATATCTGGAAAGGGTTGGAATCCAAGCTTGACTAAATTACTTGATGGTCACACTACACTGAGGACTTGCTTTAATTTTGCTCTCTGCAAACCTAAGGGTGAGGTCAGCAGCAGAACAGAGCCTGGAACACCTAGAATGAAAATAATCTCAGGCTTTTAGTTGACGAAAAGTTGGTTCTCCAACCACTCAGCTCTACTGAGAAAAAGATCAAGTTCAAAGAGTTTTCACACTGAATTCCATGTTGGAAGGGATCTCTGGAGACCATCTAATCCAACCCCCTGCTAAACCACCTGCAAAATTAGGATCACCCAGATTGCCCAGGACCACAATATCCAGCTGGATTATTAATCTCAGTGGAGAAGGAGACTCCACAACCTCTCTGGGCAGCCTGCTCCAGGGCTTCAGGAGCCTCATAGCGAAGAAGTTTCTCCTGTGCAGATGCAACCTGATGGGTTCCAGTTTGTGCCTTTGTTCCTGTTCTTCTTTAGCTGTTCATGAGCATTCAGAAGATGTCCACCTCTAAACATACCCTTGCAAACAGAGTACAATAACCACGGCAATTTTTGGTTAGGCACAAGTCTCCGCTAATCCTGCACTGGCAGTGAGTCTTCCTCAAAGACATCTAAGGAAGTATTTTGCAAAATAAATTAAGACCTAATGGACCAGATCAATCCTGGTTAAAGCTCAACCCAGGTATGGGGCTGATACCACATATCTGCTATGACTCAGCCTGGAACAGTGCTGACAGGACCTGAAACAGTACACTCCAAAAATTAGCAGAGGAAGTTCTGAAGGATGGCTCTTTAACAGCACACTGTATTAAGTACACTGCAGGGTTTAAGGAGCTGTACAAGATAGAAATGGGGCAAGAAGGATGTAAAAGAACTGATTTGTTCTACAGTCATGTGGCCCACTAGAAAGTACACTTAGCCCTGAGACAAGGTATGAGATTCACACAGAAGTCTCAATGTCTCTAAATATATCAAGGACCAAACTTTCTTAGCAATCAAGAACTCTTGTATCAGTAAAGATAAAGATGAAAGATAATACGTATTCTATGTCTAGAACATTGGTGGTTGAGCTGATAAAACTCTGGTCAATTATGATTCTGTGATTCAAAGGATTTCTTGTGTGGTTTTCTGAGGTATCAAAAGTAAATTGTCAGAGACAGCTTAATGGTAGTGAGACCCAGAGGTCTCATACAACACAGCAATTCCTATGTTTCAGGATGCCTGCAATGTCTCAGGGCCATACTGCAGAGCATTGAGAGTACAGAATCTTTCAGATTAGGCCTAAGTAAAGTTCTGATCAACTGCATTTAAAAGAATTCCATAGACAGGTCTAATGTATGCAAAAGAAAAGGCACCGAAAACTGTCACTTGTGTAATTACAGAATCCCATCATGGTGAGGGTTATAAGAGACCTCTGGAGATCATCCAGTCCAACCCCCCTACTAAAGCAGGGTCACCCACAGCAGGCTACACAGGTTCACAATGTTCAGGCAGGTTTGGAATCTCTCCAGGGAAGGAGACTCCACCACCTCTCTGTGCAGCCTGCTCTAGGTCTCTATCACCCTCAAGATAAAGAAGATCCTGATCATCTTTAGATGTTCAAATCTTCATCTTTCTATGTCCAGGTTCATGTCAGTTACCCCTTGTCCTGTCACTGGGCACCACTGCAAAAAGATTGGCCCCATTCTCCTGACACTCACCCTTTAAGTATTTGTAAGAATCTATTACATCCTCTCTCAGTCTTCTCTTCCCCATGCTATAAAGCCTTAAGTTCCTCAGTCTTTATTGATAGGAAAGATGTTCTAGCCTCCTAGTAATCTTTGTAGCCCATTGTCCTACCCTCTCCAGCAGTTCCCTGTCCTTTTTGAACTGAAAAACCCACAACTGGACTCAGTACTCCAGATGAGGCCTCACCAGGGTGGAAATTAGACATTGCTTTTGCAAAATTTCCCTTGTGACTTCACATGGAGACAGAATCCTTCATCACTTCCTCATCTAAATTGCTGAGAAGTGACATTGTGGGAGGTTTTCAAGCACTACAGTAGTCCACTTTATTGTCATCATGCCCAATTCTTGCATAACTCTGTTCATCCATTGAAGACTTCATCTCAATATATATAGGGTGACAAAGCTGGCAAAGGGTCTAGAGAACAAGTATTATGGGGAGCAACTGAGGGAACTGGGATTGTTCAGCCTGGAGAGGAGGAGGCTGAGGAGAGACTGAGAGGGCTGAGGGGAGGCTGAAAGGGCTGAGGAGCCCTCTACAGCTACCCAAAAGGAGGTTGGAGTGAGGTTCAGGTTGGTATCTTCTCAGTATCAGGTGATAGAACAAGAGAAAATGGCCTGGGGTTACACAAAGGGAGGTTTGGATTGGATATTAGGAACAATTTTGCTTCTGCAAGAGTGGTCAGACATTGGAACAGGCTGCCCAGGGAGGTGTTGGAATCACCATACCTGGAGGTGTTCAAGAAATGTGAGGGCATGGCACCTGGGGACATGGTTTAATGGCCACAGTGGTGTTGGTTTGGACTCAATGATTTTGGAGGTCTCTTCCAACCAAAGTAATTCTATGGTTCAGTGGTGAGCTAAGTTATTCTTTTAGGGAAAACCAGCACATTCAGAAGAAAGTTTCATGAAAATGAATCCAAACAGAAAAAGCTCACTTCTCTTCTTGTTCTTTGCGTGGCATTTTATTTGTCTGATCAGTATAAATCATGCAGTTGGCTGGCAGTTTGGTCAAGATCCTTTGTCCCCAGTGCATAATGAAGATTTCTACAACACAACTAATCCTGTTACTTTCTGGGAGCTGTGCTGTAGTAGATTTAAAGTCTTGGAAAAGAAAATGAGCTTCAGACGCAGTCTTGACAGCAAAATAACAATGTCTAAGTTTATGTCGGCTATTCAGAGCCCACAAAATAAACACAGGCCTAATAATCTCATTAGGAACTAATTCCATGAGGTGGCTGTTCTGGTGATGACTTCACTGATGAACAATTCCAAGCATTTATAGCCTACATGGACTGTAAATTAGAAATATTAGCTGAAAAAGGAAAAGCTTTGAATTACAGTGGGGTAAGTGTAAGTTCTGCCACAGCAATCCTGCCTCTCTGATAGTTTTATAATCACCAGAGCCTTCTGTTTCATTTTCCTCAAGGTGAACAGTACAAAAGGCATATGGGATAAAATGAATTTGCCTTCTTTAAGATTATTTTATCATCTTATTTTAACAGATGAATAATGGCAAATTGCTTATCTTCTGCAGAGCAAATCCTTCTAGCCTTTATTCTCTTATGAGGAAAGACTCAGAGAATTGTGGGTTTTTAGTCTGAAGGAGAGCAGACTGAGAGGGGATCTCACCAATTCTGATCAAGACTTAAATGTTGGGTGCCAAAAGGATGGGACCAGGCTCTTTTCTAGTGCTGCCCAGTGACAAGACAAGGAGTAAAGGGCACAATGCCCAGTGACTGGACAAGGAGTAAAGGGCACAAACTTGAACATCAGAAGTTCCATCTAAACATGGAGAGGAACTCTTTAATTTAAGGTTGACAGAGCGGTGGAACAGGCTGGCCAGAGAGTTGGTGGAGTCTCTGGAGACACTGAAAATGCACCTGGATGTGTTTCTGTGTGACCTTCTTTAGGTGAATCTTCCTTGGCAGGGGGGTTGGACTGGATGATCTCTTAAAGTCCCTTCCATCCCCTACCATTCTGTCATTCTCCATTACTATGCATGCAGCCATGTATACATGGCCTCATACGTACAAATTTAAACAGTGAGAACAACGTCTGAAGAACCAAAGAGCAAGTAAATAAATACATAACATGGGTACAAAAATAACCCTGATTGCAAAGGCAAACAGCAACATTACCATAAGGGCAACATTTACTCAGACTGTGCATTTATGTTTACCCTTTCTAATAGATATTGCCTCCCATTTTCATTCATTTTATAAAGTTCCATTTGAATTTGTTCTCTGTGTTTGCTCACAGAATGTCAATCGGTCAGAACTGTCACTTTACTTTGCTAGCCCTCTAGAAAAGAACTGATTTCATTATGGAAATGAATGGTGACCTGGAAGCAATGACTTGTTCTTCACATCTTTACCACTACACAACTAATAGATCGTTGCAGAAAGACAGGAAGGCAGATTCCAAACAGACATACAGACAGGCAAAGCAGGTTTGTTTCAGTGAGAAGACAATGAATGAGATTCAGGGATGTGAAGCTGTAATTCAAAACCTGCCACTGGAGTAACAGGACTTGCTTGAAAGGACTCTCTGAGTGATTAAGTCATTTTGACAAGGTACAGTCCCAACAATGACAGTCATGGAATTATAAAATTATTTGGATTAGAAGGGACCTTAAAGATCATCTAATTCCAATCCCCCTGCCATGGGGGGGGGGGGGGGGTCTGCTTCTTCCTGCACTCAGGGCAATTGCTCTATGTTGAAGGGCAATAAAGTTGATGAGTGGTCTAGAGAATGAGTCCTGTGAGGAGCAGCTGAAGGAAATGGGGTTGTTCAGCTTGGAGAAAAGGATGCTGATGGGAAACCTCCTCACTCTCTACAACTCCCTGAAAGGAGATTGGAGCCAGCTGGCAGGGAGGTCAGTCTCTCCTGCCATGGAACAAGTGATAGAACAAGAGGACACAGCCTCAAGTTACACTAAGGGAGCTTTAGCTTGGACACAAGAAAAAATTTCTTCCCCAAAAGGGAGAAGGCCTGCAACAGGCTGCCCAGGGCAGTGGTTGTGTCCCCATCCCTAGAGGGGTCTCACAGCCATGTAGCTTTGGTGATGAGGGACATGGTTTAGTGGTAACTTGGCAGTGCTGGGTTAATGGTTGGACTTGGTGATCTTAAAGGTCTCTTCCAACCCTACTGACTCAGTGATTCCATGCAATGAATGTAATGCAAGCATACTCAGGCTCAAAAGGCAGTCAGGTACTACTGTAAAAGCAGTCACACTTAGCTCTTCTTACTCTCAAGACATTAAGTAAACAAATATGTTCTGCATCAAGCACAGAAAGCTTTCTTAAAGAGAAGACCAAACCTTACACCCCTAGGAGTGTATCGGAAACATCTGGGACTGCCAAACAAGTTTGTTCTTTCCTGAATTCCTCCTTTGCTTCCCATTTGCAGGGTAGGGAAGGAAATCAGCAGTCCTCTTTGTCTTGGTCACCTCTCCACAGCCCCACCTGACCTCTCAGCAGTTCTCCAGAGCTGCCATGGTGACACTTAATGCAGGTATGACGCAGTGCTGCCTGCACTACCAAGGCAGGGCTGGATGGAGTAAGGATGATCGCTCAGAGACATCTAACGGTGAATTAGTGAAGTGAAAGGATTTCTGCATCCCTGGCAGAGCTCTCTCTTGAAGACAAAGGGAGCACGGACCTTCAGGTGCAGGATGGGAGAAATAATGCTGCAAACCGCTACCGTTTATGGGAGCATTGCATGGGACTGAAAAGGTAAAATGAGGAGCACAGAAGTATTTTTGATGACAGGCTTTCAGTGCTTTGCTCAGTCTGAACACCAGCAATGTCCTGAACCCACCACAATGACTGGGGCTAGATTTCATAGAGCCACAGAATGCACTGGGTGGAAGGGACCTTTAAAGCTCATCTAGTCCAACCTCCCCTGCAGTCAGCAAGGACATATCCAACTAGATCAGGTTGCTCAAAGCCCCACCAAGTCTGACCTTGAACATCTCTAGGGACGTGATCTCCACCACCTCCCTGGACAACCTGTTCTGTTGTTCCACCACAATAGTAAACAGCTTCTTCCTAAGATCCAGCTTGGATCATTGATTTAGCTTCTGTTGCCTGCATCACCCTATAGAGCCTTCTGAACAACTGGCACTTCAGCACCTTTTTTAAGCTGTATTCTCTTTCCATTGGGTCACTGCTCGGTCAAGTGATTCAAAGGTGATAATTTTATCTCTCTTCATGAGTCAGTGTGATCCAGACTTGAGATTAGTGTCTGGCAGTTCAAAAGAAATGGCTGACAAATTACAGTCCTTCTCGATTGACAGAAATGTTTCAAATAAGCAAATCAAAACCACTGAGGAATCAAAGAAAGACAGGAAGCCTACAGGTTATCCATTCTACTGCCCTCACCACTACTCATCTCTCCAAGATACTGATTTCTGCAGGAAAAAAAAAGTAAAACTAAAATTAAAAACAAAAAAGGAAGGAAGGATTCATGATTTTAAGCCTGACATGAAGCAGTCTGGTCCTTTCTGTTCCTTAGCTCTCATTCAAACAAATTCCACCCATCTGGTACAGCAGCTTTATCTCCTGCTCCTCCCACAGTACAGGCCCACTGACATCAGAGATGGAATTACTGAAGGAGCTTGCAGAGAATCAGAGATTCGTAGAATGTTTTAGGTTGGAAGGGACCTTTAAAGTTCATCTGTTGCAAACCCCCCTGCAGTCAGCAGGGACATCTGCAACTACAGCAGGTTGCTTAGAGCCCCAAATGACCTCACCTGGGATAGTTCTAGAGATAAGGCATCTTCCACCTCTCTGGGTAACCTGGGACAGGATCTCACCACTCTGAGGGTGAAAAATTTCTTCCTTACCTCTACTCTAGTTAAAACACATCACCTCTTGTCCTGTCACAAGAGGCCATGCTCAAAAGTTCATCCCAGACATTCTTATTGAACCCTTTAAGTCCTGAGAGGCCACCAGAAGGTCTCTGTGCCAGACAACCCCAACTCTCTCAGCCTGCTCTCCCATTATTGCCGTGGCCTTGCCTGACCCTGTTCCAGCAGGTCCATGCCTCTCTTGTGCTGAGGACCTCAGAGCTGGCCCCAGTACTGCAGGTGGGGTCTCAGCAGAGAGGAGCAGAGGAGCAGAATCCCCTTAAAAACAGGTAGAGTCACTCTAGGGGAAGCTTATTTGGTCTAATCTCTGCAAAACTCCAGAGGAAATTTATCCTCAAAGATGGAATGACTTAAAATAGACTTTGAGCAAAGCAGAGAAACTGAAGTTGCCTGAGATAAATAGAGACCATCTGGAATTTGGAGCTATAATGGGCCTTGGAGGATGGAAATTAACTTCCTCCCTCTAGAGAGGACAACGTGTATTGTAGCTTCATCCATTCCTGATGCAGAATGATAAAGCTATCTGCTGGAGTGACTCCTTACTGAAGTTTCTCTTCATCTCTGGGACAAGCCAATACAGTCTAAATATGTTAAATAATTCTGCAAACAAACAGCCTTTTCCAGCACTTAACAACATGAAGCTCCATTGAATACATTGGAGCTGATGCTATCTGAGCTCCTCTGGGGTTAGATTTGAAGACTATGGGTTTTTAATCCTGTGTTTTCACTTGGCTGCAGAACTGAGCACTGTAATTTCCACCCTCCCCTTGTACTGGGTGCACCTGCAACATCCCAGATGGCAGGTGCTGTTTTGGTATTGAATGTACTCCTTCTGCTTCCCCAGCAGATCCCAGATGTGATGCTCTTCACAGATAAGATTTCTATGAAGTACCACAAGCCATTAAAAAAGGAGTCTTTAAAACTGTTGGGGAATGTGGCCTCGGCATTCAGGGCACATATCTTAATTTCTGGGAAATGGGCAGGTGCCATCTCAGCCTCTTCACTCTTCCCCCCATCAGAGCTCAGAAAAACTTTAATCTGTCTGGGTGGAAGAATTCCTGTCTTTGTCATTTAGCTTTCTTGAGCACAAACTAGAGAACGTTTGTCAAGTTTAGCTCTAATCTACCTCAAAAACCTACCGCGGTCACCTTAGGGTAACTCTTATATCAGCGTGATGTGGAGTTACATCTGAGCCAGAACCAGTTGGGCTCATTGTACTATCTAGACTGTTAAATAAATCACTGGTTAGCCTTTCATCTCTGAGTATGCAATTACATTCCACATCATCTATCCCTAAGGGAGCAGGTTTAAGTATGCAGGAAGGCAGTACAGCGTGTGTGGCACCAGCGCTCCAACACTTTGATGCTGATGCTCCTCTGAGAGCTTCGAGGCCAGTGATCTCCACATGCTTCAGCCACATGAACAAACAGACCAAAACCACTGGTGTTTCTGCAGGCCTTAGTGTCAGACACTTGTTCTGCTTTGAGGTAGACCAGAACTAACTCTGTTCAGTGATTTGACATCCCAGCTCAGGCTCTGCTCAGTGAGGCACTTTCTGAAGTTCAAGGCAGGTTTGCACAGCAGCACAGGCTGCTTCCAGCAGGGAGAAGCTGATGGGGAGAGCTTCTGCCAAGGTTGGGCTGCAGAAAGGCCCTGCCTTGGCCTTGCTCCTGGGCACACCAGGGGCACTGTCACATCTTGTGACCCACCTTGGGGGGCAGTAAGTCAGAGGTGGCAACTGCAGGAGGCACAGACAGGATAGGGGACCCTCAACTGCCCAACAATGGATTGCATTCCATGGACAGAAGACAGCTTCAGGAGGCAGCTGAGGGATCATCAGGGTCAAGCATCTTCTTCGTTGGCCATTGTCCCAGGAGGACTTTGTTCTTTATGCCTTTAAACCAGATCTATGCATTCCTGAATCCAGTTGCAGAATCCAGCTTCTGAATCTGGTTCCCATCTGCTGCTGAGTCTAGTCCGGGACTTCCCCGGTGCCTGCTATCGGCATCAGCGGTGAGTGTGACACCATAGGTCTCTGATC
This sequence comes from Pogoniulus pusillus, assembly GCF_015220805.1. Taxonomy (NCBI): domain Eukaryota; kingdom Metazoa; phylum Chordata; class Aves; order Piciformes; family Lybiidae; genus Pogoniulus; species Pogoniulus pusillus. The sequence goes on from NC_087282.1 coordinate 12,845,912, forward strand.
TCCTCATTTAAATGTCAATTCTGCCGCTAACAAAGGAGTTCCACTAGAATGCAGCAAGTCCAATGGTAGCTCCAGCTGCTCGGTTTCGATGCTGGTTAATAAGGATACCTCCTGTAAAAGGTGACTGACTCAGCAGCTACTTCATCCTTCGGTGAAATCCAAATAGGTCACTCTCCTAATCCCCAAACGTTTCCAGGCTCTGAGTTTTCAGCAAGGTCCTTGTGAATGATATAATTCATCCACTTCTTCAGCTTCCTTACTTCAAGATAAAGGCGTTCCTGAGAAAAACTTGCTTAACCTGGAGGTTTTTTACTATTACTCCTCTTAATGACCTGATTATTTCCCCATTTGAAAAGATGTACATTCTAAGTGACTTGGTAGGTTTCAGACCTGTCAGTTCTTTCTTTGGATCATTTTAAGTGGAGTTTCAGCAAGTTATTATATTCTGGGTACAGGTACTGTTCTCTTCTGGGTTACACCCACAAAGAAAGAATGGTCTTACACAGGAATATCAGTTTCTACCTGTGGTCTTAGAATAAAACTAATTGACTTGCCTAGCACCACTCAGCTGCACTGTTAATTTTGTGTCCCCTTTCTGTCCAGATATCCCTTTATTTATCAGCACTTCAGAGTAGTGAATGTCCTTTGTGAGTGCAAAGGGGTCCTGAGCCTAGCACATAGTTCAACATGAAATAAATGCTGCCATAAAAGGTAAAACTGAGTAAGAATCAGGAAGATCCCTGTTAGAAGGTTCAGATAACAGAACAAAACTCAGCACTGGTGAAGCCACACCTCAAATATTGGGACTCATCACTACCAGAAGGATGTTGAGGGGCTGGACAGTGTCCAAAGAAGAGCAACAAAGCTGATGAAGAATCTGCAGAAATGGTCTGGTGAGGAGCAGCTGAGGGAATTGGGGTTGTTTCATCTGGAGAAAAGGAGACTGAGGGGAGACTTACTGGCTCTCTACAGCTCCCTGAGAGGAGGCTGGAGGCAGGTAAAGGTCAATCTCCCACATAACAAGCAACAGGATGAGAAGAAAACCCTCAAGTTGTGCCAGAACAACTTCTTCACTGAGAATGGTTAAGCCCTATAACAGGCTGTCCAGAGAAGTGGTGGAATCATCCTCTCTAGAAATACTCAGTAAAACACCTAGATGTGGTGCTGAGGGACATGGTGTAGAGGTGACTTGGCAGTATTATGATAAGAAGTTGAACTCAAGACCTCCATGTCTTTTCCAAGCATTATGATTCTGTGCTTCTAAGCACCTTGGAGACAGCAAGCAATAACAGGTATTTCAGCTCCTTATACAAGCAGTAGGTTTAGGTCATAAATGTCTTCTCAGAGGGCCCCAGCCTTCACAGGCTAACAGAGTATCCACATATTTATCTTAGGTTTGCTCTGTCTTTGTTAGTGACATAAGCAGGTGTGGGACTGCGAATTCAGAAGAGGAAGAGTCCTGGTTCAGGAGAAGCTGAAGAACACAAATAGAATAAATCAGATGTCTGATGTTAATGGGGTCACTGTAAAAGAAACCTTTGCTTTGCTGCTGCCAGCCCACGGCACAAGAAGTTAAAGTGCAGCTGTTTGTGCTTGGCTGTGTGGTATCTTCTGAGCAGAGAGGCCCATTGGTGCTTACAGTAGTTGTAACTGCAGAGTGGCTTTGCTGCCTTTTTGCTTACAGTCTCAGGGATGGTAAGAGTGAATTGTTTCTGGATAACACATTTAAATTCCTTTTACATTAGCTATTTATGTCTTCATGAAACATTTATTCAAAGTTATCAGGAGAAGCTACTTCCTTATCCCTTCAAGCACCATAAATACAAAGTTAAATCTTTGAGAAGCAAGCTGTTGCTGTTCCCTAGCTACCAGTACTCAAGCCTTCCCAGACACAATCTAAACCAATTCTGGAATGCTCCCAGGCTCTATCAGCTTCTGAAATGATCCTTCTTCTAAGATATAGGTTGTGTTCCATGGGTTAGCTTGAGGCTGTGACATAATAAAGACTATAGCCATGCACTGAGTCATGCTGGGCTACAGAAACATCTTTGGGGTGCTCTTCTTGTGCCTCAAGTTGCTAGGCAGATAAAAAAGGATGAGTGTTTATCAAGAACCTGAACTTCTGAGGGTTCTCATCCTCCTTTACTTGCCCTACGGAAGCCACATCGGGGGTACTGGGTCCTGTTCTGGGCTCAACAGTTCAAGGGAAACAGGCATCTACTGGACAGAGTCCAACGGAGGCTACAAAGATGCTGAGGAGCCTGGAGCATCTCTGTGAAGAGCAAAGGCTGAGAGACCTGGGGCTGTTGAGCCTGGAGAAGAGCAGCCTGAGAAGGGATCTCCTCAATGCTCAGCAAGAGCTAAAGGGTGGGGTGCAAGAGGATGGGGCCAGACTCTTCTCAGTGGTGCCCAGCAACAGAAAAAGGGGCAATGGGCACAAATATCTCAGCGTGCTGAGATATTCCAACTGTCACCTGAAGACCTCTGAGGATTAGTAGGATTTGTCCTTGCATCATCTAAGCACTGAAAGCATAACAAGTTATTCAAAGGTTCTCTAGCAGGGGTGGGAGGCATTTCCTCCAGCGTGGCATGCAGCTGCCTCACCAGCTCACCTGCAAGGCAGCTCAAGAGGTGGAAGATGATGTGCACTAAAGCAGGGTTCTCTGGCTGACCTGCCAAGAAAGAAACTGCTCCACCCACTTTTGCTAACAGCAACCTCCAGAAACCTAGGGAGGCCAAAATTAGACACAACAGTTTAGATAAGCCTGAGAGATATGACAGTCTTTTCCTTTGTTCACTCGGCATCACCAGCAGAGCAGGCCGGCTCCTGAAGCACTATATTTAGCTCAAGCTAACATCATCTGGTCACACATGTGGATGCATTTTACCTCCATGGTGTGTTGGAGACTCAGATAAGCTTTGCCTCCACACCCCTCGCTTTGTATCTGTAAACAGCTCTCTTGGTTCACCTTCACTCCTCTTAAGCTACAGAGGAATTGTAGAGCATTGTATATTTTATACATAAGAGTGACAGCAGGGCAAGGGAGGGGACTGGGAGGGAATTCTGCCCCTCTGCTCTGCTGATAGCCCACCTGCAGTGCTGGGGCCAGCTCTGGAGTCCTCAGCACAGGAGAGACATGGACTGTTGGAGCAAAGCCAGAAGAAGCCACAGCAATGATAGGAGGTCTGGAAGCTCTCTGCTGTGAGGCCAGGCTGAGAGAGTTGAGGTTGTTCAGACTGAATAAGAGAAGACTCCAAGAAGACCGTCTGGTTGCCTTTCAAGGGGTTGGTCAGAAAGATGGGGACAGACTTTTGAGCAGGGCTTGCTGTGATAGGGCAAAGGGCAATGGTTTGAACTAACAGAGGGAGATTCACTAGACATTAAGAAGTGAGCCAGGACTGCTGATAAATCATTCCAGGTCAGGTTGGTTGTGTCTCTGAATAACCTGCTCCAGTTGCAGATGTCCCTGCTGACTGCAGGGGACTTGGACTAGACAGACTAGAACCTTCCAGATGGAGTAGAGTAGAAGGGACTTCTAAAAGTCCCTTACAACCCAAACCATTCTATCATTTCAAGCTGAAGAGTGAAACAAGAGCTTAAAAAATGCCTGCACCCCCTTATTTCTTCCTCTTTCATCCAGGAGTTCTACCTGTCTGACAGCTGTTGGCCAGCAGCTTCTTTCACGCAGCAGAGCAGCCTCAGCTCAACAGTGACCAAGCACTTTAGGCTGTGTAAATAAGCTTGTGATTTGAAGCTAGGTCTTCACACTAACACAGTTAGCAGGACCTCCATCCAAGGAAACACTGTCTTTGTGCCCTTTAACCTCTTACTGAGACACAGCAAAAGGTAAACAAGTTATCTTCACTGCAAAGAGGTTTTCTCTTAACCTGCCTTGGAAAGCCTGTGCCTTGCTAGAGTGTCAACTGTAGGTAATCATTTGTTTCCCAGAGTCTTTGATTCAGATTTCCTGGCCTCTCTCTCAACTTGAGCAGCCTGCTGGTTTTTGTATTGGCTGATTAGCCTCAAACAGGAGAGAGATGATCAAACAGGGGGGATGCAGGGTCTGTGCCTGCTGAAGCAGGAAAGAGATGATCAAACAGAAAGGAAGGAGGCAGGTCTGTCCCTGCTGAAACAAGCCACCTTCTAAAACTGCCCAGCATTGCACCTTCTATCAAAGCAAGAGAAAAATAGTTAGCAATGGATGTACTAGCAAACAGACAATATCCAGGTACCAGCCTGAAAACTGCTCTCAAGGAAAGGTTTGAGTGGATTATTATTGCTGTTGTCATTACTGTTATTACCATCTTGCCATTCTGTGGCAATTAAAAGGGAATTGGGGGCAGACAGAGGGCAGTGTTAGATCAACGGACACCAATTTGAATGTAGCAAAGTCGTGATATGAAATGTAAGACTTAAAGATGGAAGAGAGAAAGCAATGTCAGAATTCAACAGTACTTACTCAGATACCCTCAGGAAGCAGGTAAAAAAAGAAAAGTCATGCAAATATTCAGAGCTCTCACCTCCAAAATGATCCAGTGTATTGCCTAGTGAGGTTGTTTACTCCTCTGCTGTTTCAGACCTCTTCAAACCCTGCTCTGCTAAGGAGATTTGCTGGCTGGGCCAGAGGATTAGGATTCAGTGCTTTGGGAATTGTCTTCTCTGGTGTATTCTTGTTCTTGCTATGTAGTTCCTAAATGAAGGTCACTAATGAAGTTCTGAGTCTGCAGAAGTATATAACTTATTTCCCCTAGAAAGGACTGCAAACATCTCCTCCTACAACATATCTGGCAGTTACTATTGTCAGCCTTAACAAATATTTCTCCAAAAGCTGTTCTGCATGTCATCATGCATAGAGATGCATAAATGAGCGACCCAAATTAGCTTCAGAATGCTCCAGTAGCTGATAGAGAAATATATTTCTTGCTGGGGTTTTGCGTGTGTGTTTTTGTGGGGATGTTATGGGAGGTTTGTTTGAGTTTGATTTTGTTTATTTGTGAGCTGGTTGGGTTTTGATGGGACTTTTTTACTAAGTAATAAAGAAGTTTCTTCACAGAGTCTGTGGAATACCTCACAAACACAATGTCTTTCTGCTGTCACAGAACTTGTAACCCACTGTAATGCCCACTGTGAGCCAAGCCACAAGAAAATGAAGGTACCTCTATGTACCTCTGCTGAAAACAGATTTTGATGGTCAGACTTCTCCTCAACTCAGCTGACAGTTACTCAGTCGTCTGTAAGTGGTACCAGTAGAGTGTCACCTGATTTTAAATACAGGTATTCTGATTTGCTTCCCCTAATCTTCAACTTCAGTGCAAATATCAAGTGGAGGAGGAGCCAAGGGTTTTCAACAGTTCTAGCATTTGCATGTTGCTTTGGAAGCATCAGGCAATTCATTATGCCAGCCCTGGAAAGCCTCCGGCACTTGTGTAGCACAGCAAAGAGCAGGCATCCAGAAGGGCCCCAACCCTTATTGGAGTCTTAGAATCAACCAGGTTGGAAGAGACCTCCAAGATCATCGAGTCCAACCTAGCACCCAGCCCTAGCCAGTCAACTAGACCATGGCACTGAGTGCCTCATCCAGTCTTTTCTTGAAGACCCCCAGGGACGGTGCCTCCACCACCTCCCTGGGCAGCCCATTCCAATGGGAAATCACTCTCTCTGTGAAGAACTTCTTCCTAACATCCAGCCTATACCTACCCTGGCACAACTTGAGACTGTGTCCCCTTGTTTTATTGCTGGTTACCTGGGAGAAGAGGCCAACCCCCACCTGGCTACAATGCCCCTTCAGGTAGTTGTAGACAGTAATAAGATCACCCCTGAGCCTCCTCTTCTCCAGGCTAAACAGGCCCAGTTCCCTCAACCTCTCCTCATAGGATTTGTGTTCCAGGCCCCTCACCAGCTTCGTTGCCCTTCTCTGGACGTGCTCCAGCACCTCAACATCTTTCTTGAATTGAGGGGCCCAGAACTGGACACAGTACTCAAGGTGTGGCCTGACCAGTGCTGAGTACAGGGGAAGAATAACCTCCCTTGTCCTACTGGCCACACTGTTCCTGATGCAGGCCAGGATGCCATTGGCTCTCTTGGCCACCTGGGCACGCTGCTGGCTCATCTTCAGCTTACTATCTATCAGTACCCCCAGGTCCCTTTCCTCCTGGCTGCTCTCCAGCCACTCAGTCCCCAGCCTGTAGCACTGCTTGGGGTTATTGTGGCCGAAGTGCAGAACCCTGCACTTGGCCTTGTTAAATCTCATCCCATTGGCCTCTGCCCACCCATCCAGCCTGTCCAGGTCCCTCTGCACTTTCTTTCCTAAATGCCTTCATTTCCTTTCACAGGTATCAAAATTAACTGAATGTCACTGGCTGAATTAAGCTTTTCCATCCAACAGTCTGTTGGGAAAGATGAGGGCTGAGTTTATGATTTGTACATCAGCATCCGGAAGGTATATCTGCACCTGCTGTTAAGTCACAGATCATAGTGGGGGTTTGAAAGGACTTTTGGAGGTCATCTAGTCCAATCCCCCTGCTAAAGCAGCAGCACTCACATCAGCTTGCCCAGGTTCACAACGTCCACGTCTGTTTTGAAGCTCTCCAGACACTCCACAACCTCTCTGGGCAGCCTGCTCCAGGCCACCAGTATCCACACAGAAAAAACTTTCTCCTTATGTTCAGATGGAACCTCCTGGGTCCCAGTTTGTGTCCACTGCCACTTGTCCTGTCACTGGACATCACTGAGAGGAGCCTGGCCCCATCCTCTTCCCCTTCACCCTTTAGCTCTTGTTGAGCATTGAGAAGGTCCCTTTTCAGGCTGCTCTTTTCCAGGCTAAAGAGCCCCAGGTCCCTCAGCCTTTCCTCAGGACAGGCAGATGAGAGGCTTTCCTCTGTTCCCAGTGATTCTATGTACCACTGTACTACTGGGGAAACAAATCAGGTGTGAAAATTGCTAATGTGTTCTTCTGTGTTTGATGTGCCATCAGCACGTCTTCTGCAGTCTGAAGATATCAATCTGACATCCACCCAGCACAATGACCTTAGGCCACAGCATTCCTCTTGGGAGCCTTTCAGCAGCTTTGCTGCCACATGAGGTCAGCTCCACTGCCAGAAAGTAGCTGTAGCACAACCAGAATCTGCCCATTCATTCCTCTCAGAATATCTTTGTCAACCTATGAACGGGGAGAGTGGCTGCAGAGACTTGGGCCCTCACTTTCAATACTACACATGGAAGAAGAAAGGTAAATCATCAGAGAAAGCCCCCAAAAAGGAGTCTGGGTATTGTCAGACTGTGTAAAAATATAAATTGTGAGCTCTTCAGGCACAATGCTCTTGGCAATTCCTGTTTCCTCTCTCCCAGAGCCTGTCTAAGCACTGGTACACTGCTGTGACATCTGACTTTGAGGCAGCAGAGTCCTGAGTGACACAGGTCTTTACAGCCCCTGACACAGACATTGTCATTATGTAACCTGTGTGGCATCACAGGGTTATTTTTACAAGCATCGTCGTGCCCTTTGTAAGCACTTGGCAATTATTGGTGACACATGCTCCATGAATTGGGGACATAGGATGGAAAAGGACATCGTGGGTTCACCAAGCACAGTCCCCTGTACGTAATCCTGTTAACAAGTTAATCAAGCTTTAATTTAAGACTAGGTACAATGTTTGCCTGTGCTGCTCCTACTGAATTCTTGCTCTAGAGACTCACTCCTGAGTTTAACACAAGGTGTATCACAACGTCCACCTTGTGAAGGTGTATGTTGAGGATGTTCTGCAGAGGAGCAATGCAGGGAAATGGTGATGCCTCTTATGAAAACATTTGAAATGTTTGCCTGAATGGAAGAAAAAGCCCTGCAGGTCTTGTTTCCTTATCCTTTTATCCCTGTCTCCATCATTTCAGCTGAGCAGATCTCCACACTGAATAGCTGCACACAAAGTAGATATCGCACAGCTCTACTACACTCTTTTCTTGCTGTTCTCTCTGCAGAGCCTTGCAGGCTTACTAAGATGAGATGGATGACAAAAGATGATTTGAGGAGTGACATCAGATCTTTGGTGGGTAACAGTAGCAAAGACAAAGAATCTACCTCCCAACTTTCCTTTTTGTTCTAAAAACTCAGTGTTGATCAAAATAATTTCTCATGAGGAATTGATTTTCATGGCTCTTCTTTCTTGCTTTAGATCAGTTTAATAAAATTTTAATTCAGTATTTTAAAACATGAATTTTTAAATCATATCTTAATAACTCTCAAAATTGATTTTTTAATCTTATGATTATTTTTACTTTATATATATATCTATATCTATATATATATATATCAACAGTGCTGGAGTTAAGACTAACAGATGCAAAGTGGGAAGGTGTTTCAATATGCAAGAGGAAAGCATCTTGCTCCAGAGAAAAATAAGAAAATAAGAAAAATAACTACACCAAAATAAGTAGTGGACTTTGATTAATTGTTGTCTCTTTGTTAATCTTCATCATAAGGTTCCCTCCCTCCAAAAAAAACCAACAACTAAGAATACCTCACCAGGCCTTCAGTTTTAGTTTCATGTTCATAATGCCCCCAAATAAACTTTCTACTTGAAATCAATGTCCAGGTATGGTCCTTTCTGCAGTTTTTCTCTTCACTTGACCTCCAAGATAATGAAGGCAAGCAACAGTCTAAAGACTAATTTGAGCTTCATTGAGTCCTCTTGCTTATGACACTTGGTGCCATGGTCTAGTTGACTGGATAGAGCTGGGGGATAGGTTGGACTGGATGATCTTGGAGGTCTCTTCCAACCTGGTTGATTCTATGATTCTATGACACTTTGGGGTCAGTGCTTTCTTGCCTTCACCACATTCTGACCACATGAAGAACGTATCAGATTGTGCAAAGAAGAAGATTTCTTATATTGAGACCAGAATTTGTTTTTCTAGAAGCTAAAAATACTTCTTGAGCAAATCTGTGCTGCTGGTCAAGCCTTGGAACAATCACAGTATCACAGTATCACCAAGGTTGGAAGAGACCTCACAGATCATCAAGTCCAACCCTTTACCACAGTGCCCAAGGCTAGACCATGGCACCAAGTGCCACATCCAACCTTGCCTTGAATGTACAGGGAAGTGGTGGAGTCACCACCCCTGGAGGTATTCAAGAAATGTGTAGACATGGTATTTTTGGGCATGGTTTAGTGGGCACAGTGGTGTTGGGCTTGATGAACTTAGAAGTTTTTTCCAAACTTAATGATTTCATGTTTCTGTGCTGCAAAGAAGATGACTGCAACTCTGCTGTCATGCTATCTAGGAATAAATTATAAATCAACTTACGGGACTCAGGCAGGGGGCCTACTATCTACTGGTGGAAAAGAAACTCACTTGGCTTTGGAATAAACAGCTCTAGGCTTATGGCATAGGTAGGAAACAGAGAAAGGATGCCACATAGAACAGCTCAAAGCACTCAATAACCATTTAGGAACAACCTTCCCTCTTAAGACCGTATATAGGTAAATAAAAGCCTGTGCTATCTGCTGTGTTTAGGCCAGGACTTCAAATATAAGATAGCAGAGAAAAAAACATCATGGTGTCATAACTGACCACAAGAGGTCAGAAACTCAGCAGTCCATCTCATTCCAAAGGGAGGCTAGCTATATTTCATTTCCTATTGAAAAGGCTCAATAACCTTAACCTTAAATTATTGTTTTCCCTTTGATCTTCTTTGGAGACCTAAGAGGATTTAACTGGAGAGCTCTGAATGCCTGAGCTCTGCCTGGCACATTCTCTGTAAAATCTCAAGCTGGTGATGTCCTTCCCACCCAGCTCTTAGGTGGTGCTTCTGTTCTAGCTCCACTGCTATCCTGAGAAGTGATACTCAGTAAATAATGTTCTCTTCTTTTTCCTTTTTTCTGCCACTTTTTGGCTGCATTATCTATTAGACTGTAAGCTCTTTGGCAAAAGGAATGGAAGTTACCATCTGCCTGTGCAGCAAGCAGCACTCTAAGATTAAAAAAAGAGAAATGCTTATGATAACTCCATCAAAGGTAAAACATCAATTAATGTTAAGGCAGAAAACACTAAAGCCAGGGATTTCCAAGCACGTTCCAGCTTTGAATCCTACTTTTATCAGATAAATACTATCAAAACCTCTCTGAATTACTGCGGACCCTACTTGAACTTGCCAACTGTTTGAGCTGCAGCTGCGAATTTGTTAGCCTCTGATTGCAGTGGCTCAGCACTGTCAGAGAAGCTGGTTCCTCTATGGAAAGACTGAGTGACGCAAACATAAAGGTACAGTTGGGGTGCATCACTCAAATCCCTCCACAATCACACAACAAATGGTTGCCAGAACCTCTACTCTACAGTACCAAAGCTACAAAGCTACAAAGCTCCCAGCAATCCACAGCAAGCTTCAGCCATACAATTTCTAATTCCAAAGCCACGAACTATGAATGTAAAAGTTCCAGTTACACAAGAGCAGTGGATGAAATATTAAAAGCTGTAATATATAACACAAGCTGTGTCTCCTGCTGCCTGTCAGGGTAAGGGTTTTACTAAGCATCTCTGCACACCATTAGTACAGAATAAGACATTTTACCACCAAGAAATTCCTGCAGAGATTCAGATGGCAGGCAATCAGCTCCATCCTCTTTGCATGTCCCACACTAAGAAGTCATTGGAACAGAAGATGATGATAATGATACAAAATAACTATTTTTCTGAGCTCAGTCCAGGGGCCAGGAGCAGGGGGCACTGGTCACTATATGGTTTGAATTGTATTTCTTAACAATCCACACTTAGAAAGTCAAATATGGTCTTGGAATAATAGTGACAGTTTCTCAAAGATCACTCTCTGTGTTTTGATAAAACAGCAATCCCCCTCAGCTAAGACACAGACTGTCCACGTAGGAGAAATGAGAGGGGGAAGCAACAGCAGCATCTTAATACTTTCCTTTCAAGTAAACCTCAGCTGGAATTAGCTGTTCCCATCTAGCTGTGTAACCAGGCAATGAAACGCTGTGGGCTCAGAGCACGCCTGCAAGATTGTACTTCCTCAATTCTGAGAGAGGCAATTATGCTTTCTGTGCCTGAATTTCTACTTCTTGAAAAACAGGAATAAAACATAATTGATAGGGAGGATGTGAAGATCAGAAAGTTGGCTTGCTGTAAATGGTGGCAAACAACTGCTCGGTGCATCTATATACTAGAGGAAAGCTGGGGACATGACTTTGAACAGGGCCTCTAGTGACAGGACAAGGGGTGATGTTTTAAACTCAGAGAAATTGAGACTAGAGAGAAGGGAGAAAGTTTTGACACTGAGGGTGCTGAGACCCTCTCTCAGGTTGCCCAGAGGGGTGGTAGGTGCTCCATCTGTGGAACTATTGCAGGTCAGGTTGTTTGTGGCTCTGAGCAACCTGCTCTAGTTGCAGATGTCCCTGCTGACTGCGGGACATTTGGACTGGGTAAGTTTTAAATTCCCTTCCCACCCAAACCATCCCATGACTCTACAGAAAAAATAGGCTAGATCAGAATACTCCTGTGAGTCAAATGCTCACACCACATCCACAAGTCCTTCCTTAAAACTGAACATGCTCTTGGCGCCCTTGGTTATGGAGACACACTTGGTAAAAATGATCAAACCAGAGTGATACAGTTCCAAATCCACCACGAGAAATTGCTGCATTCGTTTACCCATCAGAACAACTTCAGATATCTTTATTTCCTAGCAGGAGAGGATCTAGTAGGACAAGGATTGAAATGACACGGGGTTAAAACATAAAACTCCCAGATGTTGGATCAGTCCCTCTAATGATCAGCAGGATTCCTGCTGCCTACTCTTGACACTTAAGTGACCAGCATGGGAGACCACATTTCCACACTGGGAGCAACGTGAGCATACAACTGCTCACGACTGTCAATAGTTCCACCTGAACAGTAACAGAGGTCACACTGCAAAGGAATTCAATGCCACAGCAATGCCAGGCGATCTGCAGCACTTTCATTTTCCACTAGATTGATGCTCCTGTAGAATTCTGTGCTGTCCCACTCCAACATGGGGCTAAAGGCAGCCCTCTGTTCTTGCCTCGTGGCTTGCTTCAGTGGCTGAAGCATCGTGCCTGCTGAGCCCAGGTGAGGGAACCCCATTCCTCAGGGGTACTATGGAGCTAGTCTCTAACCCTTACTTCCCCCTCATTTGTGAGGGGATGGCTGCAAAGCTAAGGAGCATAGAGAAGCTTGCAGCAGGCGGTACAGTGCTTGGCTAATTCCAGCATCAACCATCTGCCCTCTAGTTACAGCAAAAGGAGGGGGTGGATGTGGAGGTGACTCAGCTGAGAAAAGCAAGCTGAAATCCTCCTGGGCTTCAAACAGTCTGTTCTTTCTTTCTTTCTTTCTTTCTTTCTTTCTTTCTTTCTTTCTTTCTTTCTTTCTTTCTTTCTTTCTTTCTTTCTTTCTTTCTTTCTTTCTTTCTTTCTTTCTTTCTTTCTTTCTTTCTTTCTTTCTTTCTTTCTTTCTTTCTTTCTTTCTTTCTTTCTTTCTTTCTTTCTTTCTTTCTTTCTTTCCTTCTTTCTTTCCTTCTTTCCTTCTTTCCTTCCTTCCTTCCTTCCTTCCTTCCTTCCTTCCTTCCTTCCTTCCTTCCTTCCTTCCTTCCTTCCTTCCTTCCTTCCTTCCTTCCTTCCTTCTTTCCTTCCTTCCTTCCTTCCTTCCTTCCTTCCTTCCTTCCTTCCTTCCTTCCTTCCTTCCTTCCTTCCTTCCTTCCTTCCTATGTGAAAATACAGCCTAAGGAACTTGCTTTGGAAAGTATTTGTTACAGGTAACATCACTCCTTCAACTCCATTGCCTGGGCTTTGCTGGCTGCTACTTTAAATCAAGCTTTCCCAAGCACTGCTCTGAGCTCTTGCTCTCTATGATTGACATAGAAGGTGTTGTGACTCAAAGCAGAGAAGAAGCCTTCCTCTAACCTGGACAGGTACCAGATCTCCTTCTACACATTTCTCACTGCCCACTCTGCTGCTGTAAAGCAGCCATGTGAAATTAGCCTGCTCTCTCCCACCACACAAACCTGATCTCAGCAGCAGTCCAGTGGGAAAAGAATCTGAGAGGCTTAGAATTTAAAATGTTTCTGAATCATCTGATTGTCAGGAGAGTGACCCCAAAACCAAGCCCCTAGAAACACAGCATGACTTGAAATACAACACAAAATGTTTGGGTTGTTTGGGGGTTTTGGTTGGTTGGTTTTGGTTGTGTTTGTGTGGGGTTTTTTTGGGGGGGGGGGAAGTTTGGGGGAGGAGTGGTGTTTGGTTTTGGGGTTTTGGAATTATTTTTTGCCAGGACAGCAGAACTATTTTGAGTACTGGTTTAAATTCTACCCCCTCCCCCCCAAAATAAATAAACCTTTTATAAGCTTAACTTCCAGTAGGCTAATGGTGGCTTGGTGTAGGCTGTATCTATCTTGACAAACCTTTGAAGGATTACTGAGCTCTGAGCTAGACGCTGTATTTAATGTGTGCTGTGCTGCAATATGGGACCTGCAAGAGCCACTCTGCTGCTGTTGGTTTCTTTACAGCATCACCAGAAGGGAGCAAAAATAGCTTCCTCTCCTCTTTGATATAGCAAATGTGTAAGGAAGGCAATTCTGTTCTCTCTTCATCCTACTGTTGAGCTCCTCTAATGACATTGAGTGGAAAGGGTTTCTTCCAGAAGGACATTAGAGTTGGCCTAAGGTGTTGCAAATTATTGTCAAACAAAGATCAGATCACAATAATGTGTTGGTGTTGTTGTGAGTTTGTTTTCACTGCTAAGATTTACACCATCCCAAAAAGAAAAAGATGGATCAGGAAGAAAAAGAGGAAACAAATAAAACCAAACTAAACCAAGCAAACAAAAGCCCACAGCCAACCGACCAAGTGAAAAAAAACAGTCTGCAAAGGTATGATTTTCACTCTCCTGTACTTTATGCAGCACTTAGGTTAGCTGAAATAAGAAAGGAATATCCTGAAACAATTCTTTTTCCCTTCAGTCTGCTTCTGAGCACAGTGCAGGTGAGTCTGGGCCACGGTTTAGCAGTAGCAGCTTAACAGTCAGTGGTGAGCTCTAGACTAATGGGTGGACTTGATCTCTTCCAACAACAGTTCTGTGGTGGAGCTGGCAATAGCAGGAAGAATCACTCTAGTTGTGTTGATGCTAACAAAACCACAACATGTCCCCAGCTTCCTCACTCAAAGACATCATGGTTTGATATATAAACTGGGTTTATAATTAACCTTCAAAGCATTTAGTTTTAACCAGACACTGAAGGAGGACACTGGGCTCAGAGACTCCTGGACAGTATCCTCTGTCCTAGAGCCTACAAATGGTGGCAAAGAGAGCATCTCCTTTATCTCTCCCTATTGCATGAGATCATTTCTACATAAAAGCCTCCCCCTTTGATGTTTCACTAAATCTCTGCACAGACCTGCAGGTCTTTGTGTGTTTCTCCTCCCCATCCAGCAGGCATGCAGGATATGCAAAGCCTCAGGGCTTCTCTCCCATCTGTAATCTTCTCATTCTAAAAGCATCCCAATAGGAGAAATATTATATTAACAAGTCTTCAGGAGGTCCTGTAAATACTCAGGCTCACTGAGACCGCAACACCTGGCAAAAGCAAACCTTCTACACTGGCTTGGAATCCAACCTCACTGCAACTAGCTGCGATTCCCTGCTGTCTCATAGCAACAGAATCACCTGCTGAAAAGGAGCATTGATTGCCAGCTGGAGCACTTCTCACTGTGGCTTATTCTGTAGGCAAAATCAGACGCATTCAATGGGTCCGGAAGATCATTCTGAGATGTCCTGAAGCCAAAGTCCATGTCCTATAGTTACTGTGCTCATCAGTCAGCAGTAAAAACAGGAGAAAGATGTAACTCTTCTTGTTGACAACAGTAGTATTAGTAGTAGAACCAGCAACATTTGTGGCACTGATCCAGAAGAAGCTGCACATCTCCATTAATCTTTTCCAGGGCTACTTAAATTTCTTGAAGCATCTTTACTCTCAACCATATCTAGAAAAAGTAAGACCTCACCAGACTGGACTTGTGTGTCATCCTGCCCAGTCAGGAAGCCACAGCTGGAGCACTGTGTGCAGTTCTGAGTTTCCCAGTTCAAGAGAGACAGGGAACTACTGGAGAGAGTCCAGTGGAAGCCACAAAGATGCTGAGGGGCCTGGAACATGTCTGTGAGGAGCAAAGGCTGAGAGTCCTGGAGAACAGCAGAGAGAGGATCTTCTCAATGCTCAGCAAGAGCTAAAGGGTAAGGGGCAAAAGGATAGCAAAAGATGCTTCTCAGTGGTGTCCAGCAACAAGAAAAGGGGAAACAGGCAGAAAGTGGAACCCAGGAGGTTCCATCTGAACAGGATGAGGAACTTCTTTGATGTGAAGGTGCTGCAGCCCTGGAACAGGCTGTGCAAAGAGGTTGTCGAGTCTCTTTCTCTGGAGAGCTTCCAAACCCACCTAGACATTGTGGTGCTGGGCAAACTGCTGCAGATGACCCTGATTTAGCAGAGAAGGTTGGACTGGATATTCCCAGGGGTTCCTTCCAAGCTCCACCGTGCTGGGATACAGTGAAATATTTCTATACCAGACCCTGTTTGGGTTTTTTGGTTGGCTGGAAGTTCTCTGGGAGGGGAGAGAATCAGTCAGCAGACAGTATCTAAGTCTAGATTTTATAAAATAAATTCTTTTTTGATGGACAGGAGAAAAATCCTACTTGTAGTAAACTTTTAACAATTTTAACATGCAAGATGTGTTCACAAGATTAGCTTTGGAATTACAAACAATAACTCAAATGGAGGCACTCTGATAAGTAGCAATATCCTTATCATAAATGCCTGAGAAACAAGGCTGCTGATAAAGAGCAGCATTACTGCCAGGCAAGAAAACATCTAAATGTATGCAAGTGATGATGTAGGACAAGCCATAGAGCTGCAGTGAGATATATTTCTGCAGAGACTATGAAAGAAGCAGGTTTCCAGCTCAGTCTGTAGGTCTGCATAATATATCTATGCAAATGAAAAACTAACTGTTAGCAAACATCTCTTTTACTTCTGATTTGATTTATTGAACCATAGAATTCTTTTTGTTTAGAAAAGTCCTTTAAGATCATCGACTCCAATTGCATCGGGATCAGTGCAATCCCAAGCACAAATCCAGGCTGGGTGGTGAATGGCTGAGAGCAGCCCTGAGGAAAAGGACCTGGGGGTCTGGGTTGATGAAAAGTTCAACATGAACCAGCAGTGTGCATGTGCAGCCCAGACAGCAACTGCGTGCTGGGCTGCAGCAAGAGCAGTGTGGCCAGCAGGGCAAGGGAGGGGATTCTCCCCCTTTACTCTGCTCTCATCAGACCCCACCTGGAGTACTCTGTGCAGTTCTGGAGCCCCCAGCACAAGGACATCGAACTGTGGAGGGCCATGAAGATGCTCAGAGGGCTGCAGCAGCTCTGCTATGAGGACAGGCTACAATAGCTGGGGCTCTTCGGCATGGAGAAGAGAAGGCTTCAAGGAGACCTTGTAGTAGTCTTCCGGTATCTGAAGGGGACCTACAGGAAGGCTGGGGAGGGACTATTGACAAGGTCTTGTAATGACAGGATGAGAGGTAATGGGTTTAAACTGGCAGAGGGAAGATTTAAACTAGATTCTAGGAAGAAGTTCTTTACAGTGAGGGTGGTGAGACACTGGCACAGGTTGCCCAGGGAGGCTGTGGATGCTCCCTCCCTGGAGGTGTTCAAGGCCAGGTTGGATGAGGCGTTGAGCAACCTGTTCTAGTGGGAGGTGTCCCTGCCTATGGCTGAGGGTTGGAACTGGATGATCTTTGAGGTCCTTCCCAACCTAAACCATTCTATGATTCTATGATTATCTAATTCTACTGAGTCTGGGGCTAAGCTGCATCCCTCCCTACTACATCTCTGTGGGTTTTGAACACCTCCAGGGTAGAGATTCAGGTACCTTCCTGGGCAGCCTGTCCTGGTGTTTGAGAACCCTTTTCAGTCAAGAAGTTTCTTCTGATACCCAACCTTATTCTCCCCGCGTGCAACTTGAGGTCATTTCCTCTTGTCCTGTCACTTGTCGCTTAGGAGAAGAGACCAACTTCCACCTGACTCTAAACTTCTTTCAGTTGTAGAGAGACAGAAGGCCTCCCCTTACCCTCCTTTTCTCCACACTAATCAGCCCCAGTTCCCTCAGCTGCTCCTCACCAGACCTCCTCTCCAGACCCTTCACCAGCTTCATAACCCTTCTCTGGATGTGCTTCAGTACCTCAATGTCCTTCTTGGAGTGAGGGACCCAAAACAGTACTCAAGGTGTGGCCTCACCAGTGCTGAGTACAGGGGGACAATCATTTCCCTGAGCTTGCTGGCCACACTGTTGCTGGTTGGATGAGATTGTTAACATTCAGCAACAGAGGAATGTGTAAAATCTCACTAAAGACACTGAAAATCTGTCACAGTAACACCACACCTTGTATTCTGCTCTAGGAAAACTCTTATTGATTAGGCATAATCCAATGAGGGTTGAAGGTTGGACTTGATGATCTTAGAGGGTTTTTTCCAGCTGAAACAATTCTATGCTTCTGTGCTTCTAAGGGTTTCGTCCAAGTCTGATGCTTTAAGTGTTAATGTTGTTGCTGCATTATGAAAAGTGACTTTATTAAAACAACATTAAACAAAATCAGCACTAACACTTGAGCACCACCACTACCACCACCTTCCTCTGAGAAATCTGCAGAGCAATAGGCTGCTTCACATGGGAGCTGGCCAGATAAAGAATCTCAGCAGGGCTTCTCACAGCTATGACTGAAGACAACATTTGTCTGGGCAACAGGACGCTTAACAGTTTCATTTGTAAGGAATACAGATCGTTCAAGAGCTGTTGCTCAGGCTCTGTGCAGCTAAAAGGAATTAAAAAAAGAAAAGGTTTGTCACTAAAATGAGAAGGTCTTGCTTTGAACACAGTTAAGGAACAGCTCTTCTGAGGAAGAGGCTGCTATTTTTCCCTGCTGATTTACAGAGCAAAACTGTACTTCAGCAGATGGCTCATTAAATTTTTGCACCATGACTGTAGTAGGAGAAGAACTAAAGAAGAAATAAAGGACACAAAAAACCCACACCATAAACACAGGGATAAGATGCATTGGCTGCTCGTTGTGTAATAAAAACTTCCTTTAATTCATGCACTGAACAGTAGACTTAATATCTAAACCTAGCTTACAAAAGAAGTCTCCTCACATTTAGTCTCTATTTAAAGTGAGATTATTTGTGGATGAGATATATCTTTAGACCTAAGACTGAAAAGAGATTCCATCTCACATTTCCTGCTAGGATTTCTTTCCCTCAAAAACCTTCAAAAGGAAAGGTTTGTGGGGTTTGCTCCGTTCACCTTCTGCTAAAATTTGAGGTCCCAGTTTGGAAATCTCAGCAACAATCTTTATTGCCATCCATTCCATGGCCTGCCCTTCCTGTTTTCCACAAACACAACGCTGGATTTAGTTTGAAAATGGGATATCCTGTAGGAAGGCTTTGAGAAAAAGAGAAACATACTGAGCCTGCGACCTCAAGTACTCCTTCCTGTGTCTTAAGAGAAACAAAGACATAGTTCTAGTGAAAAAAGGGAAATATGGCAGGTAAAAACACTTGGGAGTTTCAGTCAGAGCAATACTTGAGGAATAAATAGCAGAGAAATCATTAAAATTATACTAATGGTTATTTTTTTCACACCTGCTGTGTAGAAAACCGCCTTTTAGTACCACAAACTTGGAGTAAAACATAGACAGGACCACATATGAGCCCAAGTCATGGACTAGACTCTTTTGTGCAGGAGCAGAGCAAACAGAGTGTCCTTGCACTGAATCAGTTAGAAAACATTTCAATCTGTGCTAAATATAAGTGACCTTGCTCCAGGTAGCCACCTGTACAGCCACATCCTCCACAGGGGCCTCAGGTTTTGTTTCAGTACTATTTTCCATGCTTTTATCACTCGAAGTGACTACTGCACCAGCCTTATGCAGCAAGAGGGTGGCTGAAATAACAGCAGTGAAAATGAAATTGTGAAGTTCTGCTCTTGTCTTCCTGCAATAGACGCAGTTGCCTGAACATGGGCCTCCACTGCCCTCACACGCACTGTGGGGCAGCTCTTCAGCCTTCAGCTTCAGTTAGAGAGGAATGAAGAGCTTCTGATGAATCAGGGTCTGACTTGTTGCCAGATTAATTCCCTCTACCTCATTTCTCAATCCACAGAAAGTGAACAACATGTATGCACCTACAAGTAGCATCACAAGGCTAACCTAGGTAAAGGTTGTGAGATGACCCCGTATTGAGGCTAACTTAGTAATGGTTGTGAGATGATCCTGTGTTGAGGCTAACCTAGTTAATAGTTGAGAGATGACCCTTTGTCCCACTAGCTGAAGCTATGAAAATAAGTAGATACTGAAGAAAAGTGTAGGTAGGATAGAATTATTCCAAGAGATTTATAAACAGTTCCTAGAAGTATCTCTGTAGATAATCACCTACCTCCCAAACCATATGAGGCTCAGTTTAACAGCCACTCAAGTGGCAGTGTAAGAAATCAAACTTGAGCAACAAGTATTTATGCGTCTGCTAGGAGTGCAAAGACAGAAAATACCTGCAAAACACTTTGATCTTCCTGAACAGAAGGCACTCTCAAATATATTAAATCCTGAGTGGAAACAAGGATTGCTATGCAAAGTGAATGCCCTGATGCATTTATTCAAGTGTGCTGTCTTTCAGAGCATCAGAACCTAAGCTCAGAAAGTTGAGAAGAAACTTCAGCAAACCACCCACCAGACAATTCTGGAAAAGTACCCCTGACAATTGGTACCTTGAAGCACAAGGCCTGAGATTCTTTAGGCACTCTCTTTCCTATGACTCACGTAATTATCACAAATCCTTCTGAGTGCTTTGTTCTGAATAATACCTTGCAGCAGTAAATTGCACACGCCATTTGTCCTCGGATAGAAACTGGAGCCACTCCCACTTAGCACCTTCTGAAGGCAGCAGAGGAGCATGTCTGCATCTTCCCTGATAGAAAACATTCACCACTCTCTCTGCTTCTGTAACTCCCCTCCAGTTCTGAGGTACAGACCTGAGTAACAGCCTGCCAGCTCCAGATTTCTTCACACATCAAGGCTGCTATCAGAAAGGTCCCTCACTGGGCAAGAAGAGGTGTGGTGGCTTCCCAAAGAAGCAGACTCAGTGCCCACACATTTCTATTTTTGAACTTTTTTTTTTTTCTGGCTTCAGCACTGCAGATGCTGTGCACTTTAAGCTGTGCAACAGCTGTACAGTGATAAACCTCCCACACAAAACACTTCAGAGATTCTTTCAGGGTGACATTGGAAGTTTTGCTTTTAATACCAAACTCAAACGTTTCCAACTCCTGAGCTTACACTGAGCAGTGCAAGTGAAACAAAAATATTTGATTTATTTTTAATAATCTCATCTGGTTCATAGTGAATTTTTAACAATGCTAATTGCACACCTGCTACTTAGAGAAGCCTCTCTCAAAAGGGTACAGTCAACATAAATGGCTTAAAGGCTCTTTTTTTGAGTTGACTGTAATTTTGAACCCTATAGGCCACTCAGAAGGTCATGTGCAAGCTTAATACTAGAAATCTCAGCTGCAGAGAATGTACAAGAGCTGTTGGAAGAGATGCTGTTCTGTCCAGTCCTCTCAGTGACTTGAGCTCATGTTTACAGCTCATGGTGAAGAGCAGGATTTCATCACCATACCCTTGAGCAGTTCAAGATTCTTCACTGTACTGCCATAAATTAAAGAGATTAAATAATGTGCCAATAGCAAAACTGAACTTGGTGATTCAAGCTGAAAAAACTAGATCTAGGTTTCCTCAGCTACTGTTCAGGCTCTTTATGGTTTCTGATTTGTTCTTTATGGTTTCTGATTTCAGCTGTACAACCAAAAATTTAAGATAATCAGCACAGTCAGCATATTTACTGGTTGTAAACTGGTGTATGATGACCACTGGGCCCATATCAGGTGATATGGTTCTGATTCAGACATGTATGTTTAAAGCCTTCCCAATGCCTCTTCCCACTCCCCACCAGCTTTCAGTTTGGGCAGTAAACCTTACTTAATTGAGTCTTAGGTCTTGGCTGTATTCCATCCTGAATAGGTAACATCTCACTCACCCCAAAACAAACAGAACCAGAACTCTTGTGTTTTCTTCATGTTATTTCTTGAAGTTTCTGGGCAGTTCCAAGAGCCCTGGGAACTGCAAGAGCTGGAGAACAAAGGTTTAATGTAACCAGCGGCCACCAGTCTGATGTATATAAAGAGCATTACGTTGATTCATTTTCATCAGCTGCTGCAAAACCAGAGGTGAAACACTTCTCCAAATACCAAAAATAACTCAGGGCCCTATGCAGTTTTCCCTTTGCAACTCCCACTTTTCTCTCAGCCATCTACTTCTTTGTCCTTTCCTTCCACTGTCATTTGGGTCCCTGCCTATTGGCCTGTTCCATCTGTGCATACTCCAGCCTTGGACCTAATGATCTTAAAGGTCTTTTCCAACCAAAATGATTCTGGATTCTCTTGCATTGTTCAGAGCAGACCCTTGAAGAGAAATGGCAATAGAGTTTGGTGAGATGGGTGTGAAGAAGCAATGATGTTATGATGTTTGCTGCCTGCTCATACTTATCAGCAGTGGAGAAATCATAGAATCACAGAACGGTTTGGGTTGGAAGGGACCTTAAAGATCATCGAGTTGCAACCCCCTACCATGGGCAGAGACACCACCCAGCACAGCAGGTTGCTCAAGGCCCCATCCAACCTGGCCTTGAATACCTCCAGGGAGGGACCATCCACAACTTCCCTGGGCAACCTGTTCCAGTGTTTCACCACCCTCATCGTGAAGAATTTCTTCCTAATGTGTAACAGTTCTCCCTTTTTGTTGTATTTGACAACTCAAAAGTTGGAGCTTCTTTAAACAGCACTATTACATTTCATTTCCAGGGAGAGGAAAGAACTGTCTGGCTGTTGAAGAGGAGTTGGTGGGGCACTGGAGAAGGCTGGATGCAGGGATTTGGAGAGGGGATAATTTCTGAGCTAATTCTCTTTTAGACCGGGTTGGGGGTGGGGATTTAATCAATGTTAGTATTAAGAGGAGCTGTGAAACTTGCTGCAGGCAGCACTACGTTGATCCTTTTTTAGCTTGGTCAATTACTAACCACAAATGTGAGCAGCAGTAACGGTGGGGAATTAATCAGCGTGTGGGCTCGGTCTGGGCGGTGTGTTCAAAGTGCCACCTAGTGGAAAATCTCCCTGCCCTGAGAGGCTCTTGGAGTCCGTGAGCGACTGAAACAGAGCTGTGGATCCTCAGCCGTCTCCATTCAAGATATTTGGTCACGGCCAGAAATGTGTTCTCTACTTAAAAGAGAAAGAAAGGGAAGGAGTGATGGAAGAAGTGATAGAGTGGAATAGAGAGGAAGGAAAATGAAAGGGGAGAGGGTAGAGGAGAAAGAAGAAAGGAAAGGAAAAGAAAAAAAGAAAAGAGGAAAGAAGAAAGGAAAATGGGAAAAAGGGGAAAGGGAAACGAGAAAGGAAAAAGAAAGGGAAGGAGGAATAAAAATGAGGAAAGGAAGAGAAGAAAGGGAAATGAGAAAGAAAAAAAAAAGGGGGGAAAGGGAGGAAAGAAAATCCTTGATGCTAACTAAGAATTAGATTAAAATAACCCACACCGAGTCCGTGGTCAGCAGTGAACTGCCCAACAGCAGTACAGATAACAGAAGGTGCTCCTAGGTGCTCACAGAGCTCTCAAAACCATTAACCAAGAGAAAAGAATTTCAGCAGGCAGGATGTAGCAGCCCCAGTTCAGTTTTGCCATGTCTTAAAGAAGATCACAGTTTTCTCCTAAGTTTCAAAGCCCTGCAGAGATGGGAGTTTCCAGCAGCAGGGCAGTGTTAAAGAGCTCTACACAAACACACACAAGCCAGAGCACTAGACCTTCAGATTGCATTCTACTCAGCTCACTCAGTTCATACCAAGCATCTATCTCACAGACTGGGGGGGAGAGAAAGGAGAGGGGTGGCAAGGATTGCAAAGTTTCTGTTACACATCAGATCTGCTGCTACATTGGGTATGAACTGACCAATGCGAGCTTCTTGTCTATAGGATGAGTTTTCCCTCTTATTCCCCTGGGTACCCAAATGATGAGCTGAGGTCCTGCAGCAATGGCAATGTGCAAGCAGACATAGCAAGGAACAGGGCCTTTAGATCTTTCTGTACTTTGTTCTAAAAGATCATTGAGTAAACCCTTTTGGTTTCTTCCTGTGTTTGATAGTGAACTGTCAGGTGAGGCTGGAAGAATTCCACCACTTTCAATCACATTGCATAAGTGGCATGATTCACACAGCCCAAGGAGATCCAGCTCTCTGCAAGGTGTTAAAAATTCAAAGCACAGAGCATCCTGAAAACAGCTAGGAAAAGAGAGATTCTTCTCAGAGAAGCAAGGTTTTCTGTATTGTTAGGAGACAGCCATTGACTTCAGCCATCCTAAAGGCTAAACACAGCTGACTCATTTCACAAGTGATGAAAGAAAGTATTCTTGCTTTGCACTCCTCAGACAGGGGGAGTCTGTCTCCTTTGTAGCATTGATTAAATTCTACCTTAATTCAGCAATGTTACTTCTGTTTTACAGATTAATATAGCACATACATTATGTGGTTAGCCTGAGGTATCTGAACAAACCTGTAGCACTGAGCATCACTTATCTCAGTGTTCATTCTACCTCACTTCTCCACATTACCATCTACTCAGACAGGTCAGTTCTCTTTACATGACAGAGAGCTAAGCAGTGCCATTCTGGAAGCTGATATCAGCCTATGGGTGTTGGTCTGTTCTCACAAGGAACAAGTGACAGTATGAGAGGAAATGGCCTCCAATTGTGCCAGGAGAGGTTTAGGTTTGACATTCAGAACATTTTCCTTACCAGCCCTAAAATGGGCTGCACAGGGCAGTGGTAGAGTCCCCATCCCTGGGGGGACTGAAAAGCTGTGTAGACATGGTGCTGAGAGACATGGTTTAGTGGTGACCTGGCAGTTTTGGGCTAATGTTTGGAGTGGAAGATATTACAAGTCTTTTCCAGCCTAAATGACTCCATGATTTGGTAGTATCATAGTATAACCTTTCTTTTGTACCATTCTTGAGTATAATCATTCTCTGAAGAGCAGACATATTGATCAACAAAGAACATATGTTAGAAGCGCAGCTACCCTTTCAAGAACACAAGATTAAAACCCTAAAGTCCTGCTCTTCATTCCTCACTGTCATCACCTCATAGGACATTTCTCTTAGTGTGAAGTGGGAGGGACAGAGCAGCATTTTGACTGAATGCCACACAGAGGTAATTTTATATTCCAGCACATTTCAGAGCTTTGAGCACTCTGTTAAACACAAAAATCACTTGTTAAAGTTGACTATAAGAAACCTGGCCTATTCCATAATAGTATTAATTCAGGTTTCAAAAGAGAGTTGTGTTGGAGTATTGTGTGCTGTTCTGGAGTCCTCAACACAAGAAGGGCATTGAACTATTGGAGCAAGTCCAGAGGAGGGCCCCAAAGATGCTCAGAGGGCTGCAACAGCTCTGCTATGAGGATAGGCTACAATAGCTGGGGCTCTTCAGCATGGAGAAGAGAAGGCTTCGAGGAGACCTTATAGTAGCCTTCCAGTATCTGAATGGAGCCTACAGGAAGGCTGGGGAGGGACAACTGACAAGGTCTTGTAATGACAGGATGAGGAGTAATGGGTTTAAACTGGTAGCGGGGAGATTCAAACTAGATGTTAGGAAAGGGTTCTTTAAGGTGAGGGTGGTGAGACACTGGCAGAGGTTGCCCAGGGAGGTTGTGGATGCTCCCTCCCTGAAGGTGTTCAAGGCCAGGTTGGACAAGGCCTTGAACAACCTGTCCCTGCCTATGGCAGGGGGTTGGAACTGGATGAGCTTTGAGGTCCCTTCCAAACTAAACCATTCTATGATTCTATGACAGTGAATTAAATGAGCAAAGCGAAACTCCCAGCGACATAAGCAGAATTCCAAGCCAGGACTCTGCTAGCTTTGCTGCCTCCTGCATCTGGGCAAGGGACAGATAGGACTGGTGGCACTTCAGGCACTCCTACACAGAATAGGCCGAGAACTTTGGAGTCTGAACAAGCTCACCGAAAAATGCCTCTGAAGCACTTTGTTGTCATTCAGCCAGACGACCACTAGCTGTCCCCATTGCTTCGCAGGAAGAAAGGAGCAAGGCTGGCACTGGAAAGCTGCCTCCTGAAGTGCTGCCACTCTTAGAAGGGAAGAAATGACAGCTAAACAAAAAGGCAAAACCAAAACAAGGTAGTGCTGTTCGGATAAGAAAAGAGATATGTACAAGGCCTGTACCCCAGGGCAGCCATGTAGTTACTATCTAAGACAGATCAGCATGGAAAGCTCAGGATAGAATCTCATCAGGTCTATGGCTTTATGACATTACCCACTCCTGCCACAGAATGGGAATGATCAAAGAGGACTGAAGCATTCTGATGTTCCTGCCTAGTCTCTGACCACAGCCTTCACACCATCATCTGCAGGATCTGACAAAATCACTCTGAGAGATGTTTTCCCAACAAGTGTCCATGGTGGAGGCTACTTCCTAACCTCAGAACATAGAAATTATTCACGTTTAGAGCTGTACACATCTATCTCAGACACACCATCTTGGAGGGCATGAAGGTGTTTCAGGCTTCTCTCAAACCCATCAAGTTTTTTTTTCCTCTCTCAAGCATTCAGGACAATTTCTCATTCTCATTCATCTTGGGGCTTCCCAAGGTGAGTCCAGAACACAGAATTGTCCCTATATTCATTAGGTGTACAAGGATTTAGATCTACAAGGGTGGGTTTTCTTAGATTTGGTCTTTTCACAAATCACCCTGGGGAAATCCTGCTTCACATTGATAATGCTTGGGATTTATTATCACATAGCAGGTGCTATTAAGAAGGCAGAATAGTATTTTACAAGGCAATTAACTCCACCTTAATTGCTTTTTTTAGTCTTAATGCTGCTACTCACAGAAGTAGAAAGCCTGCATATACTTAAGGAAATTTATGTTGGAAGTTTAGATGCTATTTATTGCTTTTTGTTTGGCCTTTGTAAATCAGATCCATTATCTGCTCTAGAATATTTGCTCATAAAAAGTAAAAGTAATTTCTACTGTGCTAGGTCTCCAGCCTGCCTCTCTAGCCAGTGAAACTGCTAGTATGTCATATAACAGCAGCTGTCAGTCAAGTCACCTGCTTAGATAAAAATCTACCCCTTTTCTTTGCTACAATGCATTCAAGCAAAGAGGAGAGGGGCAGTAATGGTTGAGATTGCTATAGCCTTCAAAATATAGGGAAAACAGGACAGAGAGAGAGAGAGAGATTCTTGCTTTGTTACTCAAGCTCTGAAGGGAGCTCTCTTCTGCTCAGCCATGACCATTCCTGCACCTAAACGCATTGTGCACTGAACTCAGATTTTGGTAGACAGCTTTGTTCAGAAGAACAAAAAGAAGCTCAGATTTGTTAGTGCAGGATTGTTAGCAAAGAGATATAGATTGTAACATGTGAGTTCTAAATTTCACCAAGTTGGAGAGGCAGAGTTCAGAATTCAATATACTGGCAGTATATAAGTAAGCAGCCCCAAATCCTACACACACGCAGAGCACTGTGTACAAGTAGATGAACCAACTGACTAGAGAAGCTTCTGGAGTTTTTTTCCAGGAGAAGGTTTGACTGAAGCAGGGTGGATTCATGCAGGATTTGGCTTCCACACAGACTGATCTCTCCAAGACAGCACCTGCTACTAACACATATTTGTGCTAGTAAGTACAAAAAGCAACTCAGACCCTAATCCCTTTCTAGTTTGTTTGAGAACTTATAAAAGCATTTAATTTTAAATAAATTGCATCAGCATGTGACTATTCACACACAGCCAGCAGCTGGAAACATCTCAGTCTAAAGACTGTGGCTCAATATTTGGTTAGATTGAAATTATGCAAATGAAAAAACTTCGACTGATCAAAACGAAAATGCAGCAACAATAAAATCAGTCCAGCTTTGGGTACTTGGAAAGCTGTTTGCTGCATATTGGCCCCACTATGTGGCCAGAAGAGTGAAGTACTCTCAGGTTAACAACCATATATTGTAAAGTACTTTCTTTAAGCAGTATGGAACAAGGGAAACAATCTCCTTCCGTGTCAATGTAGATCAGTTGAAAGCATCACAATTATCTCATAATTACTATTTTTTTCTAATAAACATGAACATTATTTGACTTTTTTTGTCAGCTTCATGGATCAACTTAGACCATTATGTCAAAAAATAGATCAAAACATCTCTTCAGCAAGAATGTGGCAGAACAGATGCACAATCACAGTCCAGGGGATGCAGCATTGCTGAACAGGGAAGAAGGGCAGATCAGGATCCAGAGTATGCAAGCAACCCCCAGCCCCTCTGCAGGGTTTTGTGCTGTTGGGTATTAGGTAGCTGAGACCTGCAGGAGAAGTTTTGTCATAATTAGACATTTTTTCAGACAGCTGGAGGGCTACAACTAAAGCTGCTGCAAATGACCAAATGTTGCTTCTTCCTCTGGCTGATTTATTGGTACACCTGCACTCAGGAGAGGTGTAGGAATGCTTTAAAGGATAAGTTGTCAACAGTTCTGTGGAGAAGGAAGGGAAATCAAAATCAGGTTAACAACAAAAAGCTGTAAAAATTCTTTCTTTGCTGCTATTTTGATATAGTCTGAATTTGAGAGCTACAAAGCAACCAACACTGCTCTCAATGACTGAGATAGGGAGTGAAACACTGGAGTATAAAAATTATGGTATATAGAGGTCATGCTCCATTTAAATGCCACTGCATTGGCAACTGCAAACACAGGCTGTCTGGAGACACACACTGAGTGCATCGGGTTGCAAGGGACCCTCAAAAGTCATTTTGTCCAACCCCCCTTCAGTCAACAGGGACATCTCCAACTACATCAGGCTGCTCAAGGCCCCATCAAGTTTGACCTACCTAGTCCATACTTAGACAAAATGAGTTATTTTGCTGATAGAGGAGTACTGAGCTGCTCAGCCACATGCTGTACTGATTCCTAACTTCCCTAGGTTTAAGGAGTCTGTACCAGCAGCTCTGCTTGGTCATTTTGAATGGCCAGCTGTCACAGATGTGTAAATGGCCACTGAAGGAGCTCACATATGCAAGCAGAATTTTCTGCTTACTTCCCCCCATCTAACGATTTTTAAAACATCTTTCAACAATCATGCTGCAAATCCTTACAATAATTCACAAGTAAAAGCACGTGAGTTTTGCCCCAGTGCACAAGAGGCAAATCTTAACAAACACTCAGAGGAGGCATCTTAGCCCTGAACCAAAAAGAAAGTTTTTTTCCACAGCTACAGCCACAGCCCATCTTATGAACACAGCCTGAGGACACCATTCCCTCACAAAAGGGAGCCACCATAGCGTTGTCAGGTGTGCAAAGTGATTCATTCCTCCTGAGAACCAGAGGAGGAACCTGTAAGTTTAAATGGTGTTAAAGTGCAAAAGACTCTCAACAAAAATATACACCTCAGAACAAAGAAAAACCTCATTATACTTTGCACCTGTTTAAGGGAGAAAAAAATCCTTTTAACAAGTTAGTTCATTAATAAAGGTGCAATTAAGTATCACATCATTAAAGGAGCAGGAATGAAAACAGAGAGAATTCTCATTAAGAGACAATGCCAAGGCACCTACCTCACTGAAAAAAAAAAATCAACACTTTCTCTCCTTGCTCCTGATTATAGATCATCTCATGGAAGTTTGTTACTTACAAAAGTAGGATCGCTCCTGAAAGTTAGGAAACTGCTTTTTTGAGCTAAAAAAGGTAAAATTTGTCCCCTTGTTTCTAAGCAAAAGTGTTACTTATTGTGAAGAAGCACTGGAATGAGAAGAGAAAAACCTTTAAGGAGAACTACCACTCATTTCAATATCACAAACAAGACATAAGCAGGGGGAAAGTGACAAATCTTGCATTCTCTCAATAACAGATTCTCTGTCTGTTAACATTGGAAGTCAGAGTAGAGAAACTTCAATCACTGTGGCAAGCAGCCAGCTCATGAATAGGCTTGCTAACATCAACAAGACTATTGGTATGAACAAATGCTCAAAATGACTATGAGACTCCTTGTATATCCTTTGTAATGTTAAAATCAGTCAGAGCACTGTGGTTTCTAAGTGCTCTCCCACATGGACTGAAAGCTGAAGTCAAGAAGAGTGCTCATGTGAGAAACTAAGAGCTGCAGTAAAAGCCTGACCCGGTGCTTTGTTTTCAGTTTAAGAAAATTATCTAGCACATTCTAACAAAAGGACCACTGGACTAGCTGATACCAGGCTTTAACTAATGAAATCTAATCCCTGAAGTTAGGTTCTGCTCAAGAAAAATGCTGCTTCTACTGTCTGGACGGTTATTGGTGAATGACATCTGCAATTGAGGACCACGAGACTCCAAACTTCTTTCAGAGGTATAGACCCAGGATGGTGATACATAAAGGATCTGTGAGAAAGGAAGCACAAGAACTAGCAGCAAGGTGGGGTTGCCTGCATGGTCAGCCCTTCATTTGAATGCAAATGTAATTTTGGGGCAGGCAGTTATCTGTGACATCAGGCAAGACCTTAGTAAACTGTGACCACCAGCACCTGGTAAACCCATTGTTAATCATGTGTAGTAAAGGGACATGAGGGCTAGCATGAGTCATTTATAGTGCCAGGCAGGGCTAGAAAAGAGAGAAAGAAAGAGGAGGGGAAGAGAGATCAAACAAACACTGCGAGGAGCAGGATGTCCCAGCAAGACAAAGCCAGGCTGTGAGCATCATGTATGTGAGCTACCTTTTGGATAAAGAGACCAGCATGTATCCAGGATCTGCAAGGTGCAGCAACAACAACCTGCCAGTGCAAAACTTTGTGTCTACTCCATCTTACTCTGACTACATGGGATACCATCATGTGCCAGCTCTGGACAGCCACAGCCAGCTTGCAGGAACCTGGGGATCTCACTATGGCCCACAGAGGGAGGACTGGAATGCTTACGGCCCAGGACCCTCCAGCACAGTTGCAGCTGCACACATCAACGGCTCATCCCCGGGACAGGTCTCCTACAGTTCTGCTGATTACAGCTCCCTCCATCCCACTGCATCTGGGGGGTTACCTCCTGTAGATACAATTAATACACAGCAAATCTCTCCGAACAGCCAAAGGCACAGCTCTTACGAATGGATGAGAAAAACCGTGCAATCCACTTCCACAGGTATGAGGGATCTGAGCTTTTACACTGAGATTTTACTGCTTTGCACTTTATTAGGGTTTGGTTTGGATTGGATTGGTATGGGGTTCTTTTGCCAGTTCCTCTCTTTCGAGGGAAGCATCCAGTTTAACAAAGGAAGATCCTAATTGCTCTGTAGAATTCTCTTGGTAGCAGTTAAATATGAGTTAAATTATTGGATGCTAGGTTTGATCAGCTGGCTATTTCTTTCTTGACCTTGAATGCTGAGGAAAATGAAAAGCAACACCCTATCACAAGGAAGAATTTTCACTTCAGATACATTACAATATTTTCTGATATCAAATAATTACTTCTAATAAGAATCTTATGGATTGGAATCATAGAACGGTTTGTATTGGAAGGGACCTTAAAGATCATCTAGTTCCAACCCTTCCATGAAGCAGGATGAAAGAAATCATGATATTTTACTGCTGTCTACACTGTTCTTATTCTCCTTAAGTACATATAGAGTTTTTCCAAGAATACATATAAAAAAGTTCAAGTAAAACATATATATAGTACTGAGAGGAGGTGGAAGTAAGGCTCTGTGTTAGAAACAGCCTCTCCAAACTTCAGGACACTGAAATGAAATTAGATGTGCAAGATCAAACAATGAGTAAATGCTTTAAAACCAGGAATGATAAGGAAAGGCTTCACTTTGTTGTAGGAGCTCTCAAAATATGCAGGAACAGAAAGTTCCACAGGAAGATAATCAGTTAATATAGAGATAGATCAATCTCTGCTGCATAATAGTCAAAACAATTGAATACAAAACAATTCTTCATTTGTATTTAACCACTAAAAACAAGTCATGAAGCATGAAGAAAAGGTTCTGTTCTGTGATAAGGAACAACAAAAACAAATGTATATATTGAGCATCCCTAAAACAAAAAATCTGTATCTTGTATGGAAAAAAAAATCTAAAAGAAAGTGGAGAAGGAAAAGTGGGGAAACTGCCTGAAAAGAACAGAGGCACAGTCAGCTCTATAACAGCATTTGATCTTCTGAGGTGCTGAGCAGCCCTGACATGCACTGAGATCAGTAGAAACCAAGGCTGCTTAGTACCTCCCATAAAGAGATGGTCACAGTGTTTCAGTGTTAACATCCCAGGAAGGCTCTATTTCTTTCAGCCCTCCCTCCTGCAGCAGCTCTCTTCCATACACGCCTGTGAGTTTCCAAAGCCAGCACAGAATCAGTCTCTGATGGAAAAGTAATTATCTAAAACACACCTTAGAAAAATGAAAGCAACTATACAGAAAAAAAATTGTCTGCATTCAAGTAATACATCTGATTTATAAGGACAGACAGGTCTTCTTCACTCCTGCTGAACATAGCTTTAGTCCACAGAGCCCACAGAAATCAATGGGACAGTCAGAGTAGATTGCTACTCCGTGTGAAGGAGAAAGTTCAGGATTTTTTCGCGTTTGTTTTTCTTCCCTGAATTCTAACCAAGGAAAAACAAAAGAGGCCTGGCCTTGAAAAAAATTTACAGTTTACTTTTGAGTAGTCCTTACAAGGGCAATGAAAGTGATCATGAATTATCTGATTTACAGATGCCAGAATGCTTCTTCAAAAAAAACTTCTCATCTCTTGTTGTCCTAGCTGCCTTTTGCTCCTGTGGATGAGAAGGACTTGATTTGACCTGTCTGTGCTGTCCCTTTTATAGTGGAGATATTGTGATAGACAGATAGACAGACAGGTAGAATGAATAGACAGTACCACATTCTAAGTGCCTGCTTGAGAAGCATGCTTGGGGCTTTATACTTTTCCACATTTCAAGCCTACAAGGAGGTGGTGCTGGGACTCTCTCCACTCTGGACTGGCCCAAGATATTGAACACCTTCATCTCAGCAAAGACAGAAGAATGAGCATGTCACAGGAGCACAGCTTCTCAAATGCCCATGCAGACATGTAAGGCTCTTGGAAGCTAATAGGAGCCTATCCACTCATTTTGTAGGGATTGGGTTGTGCTCTAGGGAAAAGTCAAGATAAATAATCCCTCCACTGCTGCTTTCCTTCTTTTATTATCTTTTGCTAGGCCAGGCATGCTCAGTGTCAGTAGGTCTGCTTCACTAGAGTCAGTTCTTTTTTTTCCATTCACTGATTTTCCTGTTTAGAAGCAAGAGCAGTTGTGATTTTCCCACTTTCCCAAAAACAAGAATAATTTGTTAAAGCAGGCTCTAGCAGCTATGACAGATTCAGCAAAGAATACATGTGAGTTTGCTTCTGAGATGCAGTGTGGTAAGCATCTCCAAATGTGTGATGAGGCTAAATGCAAGTACCAATGCTGTTTGCTGGACCATAACCAAAGTTCTCAACAGTTTCCTAGAAGGAATCCTTTGGGGTTTCCATCCTTCAAGCTGTATGCACACACTGAGTGTTAGCCTTCTGTCTCTGCAAAACTTCAGTAGAGGTTTTATACAGGCAAAAGTAAAGGCATCACACCTACTGCTTTCCTTATTCCCTGTGAAATAAATACAAGCCACTGTTCTTAAAGAGGAAAAAAAATGACACTCAGACTTACCTGAAGTGGTCAGAACAGAAACCAATTAGACAAGCTAATTTCATTATTTGTTCATTACTTGTTGCAAAATACTAGTTATTAATATTATTTCACTGTGAAAGCAATAATTATTAAGGCAAGTGATTTTTGCAAGACGATCTTGGAAGTGTGCTGGAACTGCTCCTATAATCTCATCCCTTTAAGAGCAGGAGAGATTCCTTCCCAAGGTTTACTTACATTCAGTAGCCAGACTTGTAACAGCTATGGAGACAAGGCCCTGAATCAATGACATTTCCATCTCCAGAGATTTCATCTTCTCTCACTGGTGCTTTATGGCCCCACCACCTGACGGATGACAAACAAAACACTTTATTGAAATGTCCTCCTCAGCCGCATTCCCTGCACACAACTAACCTGGAACAAAGGAAGTCTTACTTTGCTGTTTTAAAACCAGCATCCACTATAAAACTATGTCTTCAACTGGTGTTACATGAATTTTGTAAGGTTATGCTACTTAGAACCTCGGGAGAAGCTCCGTATTTAATTTAGCTCAGTATGTGACCATCCTGGTTTAGAGTTCTTGGAATGTATCTCCCCACAGAAAAGACCTGCTGAGGTTTTTGTCCCTCATTCTCTCTCCAGCTGAATGATTTCTAAACTTCTCTACCTGCAGCTTTGGATCTGGAGAGTTTGGGACTTGATCCTAAATGCGGTGCAAGTAGGAGAGTGTTTAGGAAACAGGAGAATGTGCTGTGACTCAGAACACCTGAAGAACAAAAGAGCAGCTACCTGGTGTTTTCAGCCAAGAATACTGATTGAAACAGACCCTTCTTTGACCTTATATTGCTCCTGTCCCCTCTCCTAAACCCCACTTCTAAAGGGTGAGGAAAGCCACAACAGGTAGGAATTGTTGACAGAGGACAGAACAAAGCCATGATGCTGGAGATTTGAGGTGGCAATTATACACCCAATGCATAACTACAGGCAAATTATTGTATGAAAAGTAGATTAAACTCACATTAGAACAAGTCACAGCACCCCTCCTGTTGATTTTGCTGTTTGTACAGATCACACACAGAAGTAAACTTGATTTTTTTGCCTCTGTGAGAAAACAACATACACCTGGGGTAAAAGTGTGCAGAAGGGAAAAAAAGGCTTTGCACAGTAAACTACCAGGCAGTTCAAGCAGCAATGGGAATTCACTCACCAAGCTGGAATTACATCTTAAAATCTGCACTTACATTACTAGGGAGGGAACAAGCCTCAAACAGGGGTAAATTAATTAGAAGCAGAGATTGTTCCTGCAGCTGACAACTCTCCAATCATTCTTGTTCAATACAAATTTAGAGACATTAAGACAGTTTTTCTGATGATGATGATGATGATATATGCTTATAGCATCATGACAAGATACATGATAAACATTTAACTTCCACATTCAAAGCTCAAATGTTGTATATTCCCTCGTATTTAAGGAAGAGAAATAAGCCTCTTAAGCCATCCCTGCAAGATGCTGAATAACCACAGAATATACAACACAATGGAAATTAGTCAGTTAATCCTTTGCTTTTTATTCTGTAGTCACTGGCAATGGGATTTTCCCTAAACTGGCTACTCAGAAATACACCTTTTTCTGCAGGTTGGGTCCTTGTGCCAATCAAAATTCAGACAGGTCACCTTTAATCATTGCTTTGACAGTGAAAAAAAAAAGTCTCTGCTATGGATTCGGTCACTTCTGTAAGGTAGAAAAGAATAGAAAAGTTTACTCAAGCAAAGGTAAGGCCAGAATGTGGCCAAGGAGCTTTACTGCAGAGCAGCAGAACATACTCAGAATGGAGCACTTTAGTATTTTTAATGGAAGTCAACAAAACAGAAGGGGAAATTCTTTGTTGAGTCTGTATAAGAAGAAATGATTGAGACCCAGCACAAAACACAAACAGAATTTCACCATGTTTCACAAACCTTTATGCACTCAACTTTGCAGTTGAGCCCTGCTCATTCTGGCAGGAATACTGCTACTCCTAGGATACAGAATTGGATCCATCTACCTTTTCTTTATACAACAGCAGTGTGTGGCTTGATTTCTTTAATTCACCTTTACAGAACATCATGTGCACCACAATGTCCCTCTTCAAGATTTCTTTAAAATTACTTTTGCTTCACAACTTCAATTAAGTGAAAGAACTTCAGAATCCCAGTATGGTAGGAGTTGGATGGGACCTCTGGAGATTCATTGAGTCCAGTTCCTTTGGTAAGGTGTAGAAAGAATTTGTCCCCTTCATTTCCTATATTTTTATAGTGCATAAATATAGTCTCAAATCAAAACTTCAGGCCCTGTTCTCTGACACTCTCTATCTCTATTATACCAAAAGGTAATGTTAACCTTGCTCTTAATACCAAGCTAACATAAAGGTGCAGATCTGAACCAAGCACACCTTCAGGTCAAAAAGCTGTTTTCCTATTTTGAGCTGCCTTCAGCTAATTCCAAACATCAAGTACAGACATAAACATCCTCTAAAACCATGTTGAAGTGTGGAATCCAGATTGCATTGTGTTGCAAGTAACCCAACAGTAATCAGACACTGTTCTGTGCTATATGACATCTTCTGTCTGAACTTCTGGCTCTGGGGAATGGCATCAATTTCAGTAGATAAGAATATTCCTGAAAAGTTAAGAGTGGAGACACTGAAAAAAGGGGCCAGGGTTGGTTCTAATGTTAATGTATTTTGCTTTGTAAACTAGTTGTGAGGTCTGATGGTGGGCTTTTTTTTTCCCCTTTCCTGGGCTACATTGTCTGAGGTTTTGAGGCCTATCTGTCATATTGAGGCAACAGACCCTTTTAACACTTCACTTTGCTTTGATATGCAGTCTTGTCTCTTCCTTCTCCCTCTTTTCTTCAGGAGTTATATTGCCGGAAAGGGTGATGATTTTCACAGCAAATAAAGAGGCCTTCTTCCAGCTTTATTGTCTTCAGAAGAAATACTCTGTGAATTTTATGGCCAATGGGAAAGCTGTTCCCTTCCCCCAACCCAAAACTGGGCCAGTCACAAAAATTACTGGAGTGGGTGTGATAGAACAGGATTGTTAAACTATATCCCAGAAAAAGTTTTCCAATGATATTATTTCTTGTTTCTCCAATAGTCTCTGTTTGTAAAAAAGGGTTTTGGCAAACCTGGCTGTTCTTAATAGCTCACTAAGAACAGGAAATCCACTCCCCCACCACAAAGGCCCTCATAGGCTGCCTCAAAGCTCTTTTGTTTCATTTTTCCCTTCCACCTTTCTACTAATAACCTCTTCCATAGTAGAACTGTCCATGGCAGAACACCTTTCCAATAAACTGACACCATACTGCTGGTTAAAATGATCATTGTCACTAACAAAATATTAACTAAAAGTCTAGAAAGTTAAATGTTGGTTAACCTCACTCACCTAAGTGAGCAAAACATGCAGGTTTTGACTAAAGAATTGGATTAAAATGCTAACTTCTATCATTGCATTCATTGAATTCTGTCATTATCTCCTAAAGAAGACAGAAAAGTGAAGAACATCCTTCTGCTGGCTCTGGGGTGAATCCATTAGCCTACCTCAAATTTTACTCAGGTAATACTTCTCCTTGAAATAAAGTGTGTCACTGTAAATAAAACCAGTACAAGGTCTGCAAGATTTGGCTCAGAATGTGGTAGAGTGGAACTATTCCACCTAACAGATGGAATTCAGAGGCTAAAGTCCCAAACGATAGGTTTTGTTGCTGCTGTTTGTTAACTTTGGCAAAGAAAAGTGTACTTTGCCTTTGAAAGAAAACACTATATGCAGGCTAATTCCAAGCCAGCATCCCACAAAGGCATTAGGAAGACTCTCACTGACATCAATGAGAGCCTGGGTGAAGGCCTAAGAGACTAAAACATGGCTCTTCCAGGACTAAAAGCATCCTCTCAGAACTAACTGTTATCTTTCAGATCCCATTGCATTTCCACTCTTTAAATTACTCTTTTAACTAACTTTAGAGAAAGAAATGAGAAGTGAAAGCTCCCAAACCTCCTTCAAAAAGAAATCAGAGATTCCAATTCCTACTAAAAATAACCTGAAAGCTACTTGCAGGAAAAGAAAAAGGGTTTATGGGAGAAAGTTCTGCTTTCCACATACATTTAATTTCTTCTTCAGTTTAAAAAGCAAAACCCTCAACCCTCTCCTAATCAGATAAGGAGGGTTTAAGCGCTTAAAACCAGAAACAGAGAGGTTTATCTTGACGTTTACCACCTTGTTTTGGCAATAGAAGAACATTTGATATTTGTCCATGGCTTCTGAATGAGAATGGAGTTCAAGATAAGATCACCTTGTTGCTTCTTTGTGTACTCAGTCTTAACACCACAAAGGAGAACTTTTAAACATTTTGAGGCAGAGAATGACCCCAGATTCTCATTTAAAGAGGGGAAAAAAAAAAAACAGCTCTGAACCAAAGCATGGGCTAGAGACATCACAAGTTACAAAATATCAAGTGAGGCATTTAAACACCACAGGTGACCACATGTTAAACAAACAGTTTACACTTCGACTGAATGAAAACAAATGTGCTGGTATTTATGTGGACTGCGCTGAGTAACTGCTGCTCTTTAGAGACTCTAAAATTCTTACCATAATGCTGTAAAATTAACAGCACTTTTCACTTGATTATCAGTGCGAAGGTAATTGGGCTAATGCTGTTTTCACTCCAGTTTTGCAAGGATAGACATGCCAGTGAAATGAGAAGGCCCTATAGACCCACCCCAGCTGAACCATCACAGGTCTGAGGCCCGGTGGGTTTAGCTGCAGGGACTGAGCAGAAGCTCTGGGCCAAGGAGCACACACACACGCACACACACATCTCTTTTTTTCCTCTCTTCAAAGATTCCAACTCCCTCAAGGCAGTTGGAAAATGCCCACTGCATAGAGCTTTTCCAGGGTTCAACGCCATGGAGCATGGAAGCTTGAAGGATCAAATTCTGATGCAGACCTTCTTCTACAAACCTAGGAAGAGTCCCAGAGAATCCCTGTGGCAGAATCTCAGAATCCCAGCATGGTAGAGGTTTAAAGGAACGTCTGGAAAGCACCTAGTCCAGCCCTTTTACTAATGCAGGGTCACCCAGAGCAGCTTGCCCAAGATCACAATGTCCATGTGAGTCTCCAAAGAAGGAGACTCCACAACCTCTCCGGGTGCCCAGCCTGCTCCAGGGCTGCAGCACCCTCATACCAAAGAAGTTTGTCCTTCAAGTGGGGTGAACCAGCCTTATTACCCAGAAGCAGAGAGCTAACACTGTTTGTTCACAGCATTGAAATGACCAAGGATTTCCCACGCTAAACAGCTCTGTGTCTAGGACCTGCATATACAGTACAAAAAGGATCAAAACCTGAAGAACCTTCCAAGGTTTAATGAGGCTTCAGTGAGCCAAAAATTGTTACAAGCAACAAAGGACTGACTGTCAGTGTTGAAGGAGAAAAAAGTGATGTGGCTCTCAAGCCATTACCATACAGCAAGTGTTAATGTTAACTTCAGATCTGTTCAGCTATAAATGCAAGGATACTTTCCTCCACAGCTGGGGGAAGAAATAGGAAATCCATGAAATGAAATCATGAATTAAAGGATAAAGTACTTCAAGATTCCACTACAGTAGCATAGTCTGAATTCTAATCTTCGGGTGCTACTTAAACTTCAAAAGCAAGGGGAGATGGGAGGAGGGGCTGAGGAGAAGTCAGGCCTTTGGCACCACTGATGAAACCTCCAGCAATTTTCTCCTGCAGGGGGAAACTGGTTGCTGTGGGGCAGTGAGATGCTTGAGACTGAAATTTTATGCAATCTACTTCAGCCTTCTCCATTCAGAATTACCTGCTCTTATTAGGAGTGTGACAATTACAGGCTTGAGTAACCTTGGTTGGAAGAATTAGGCATCCACACAGTCCTTTCAGAAGATCTGCAAGCCAGCATGAGCTGTTGTATGAATCTGAGCTACATCTGCAGCAGTAGGGAACAGTTTCAGGTGGCAAGCCACAGTATGCCCTGAGCATTGTATGCATCATCTTTGAGAACCTCAGTCTAAGGGGGCTGCTGTACTGTAGTGACCACCGTGGACATAAAAATTCTTGAGGTACAGTTAAACACACTGCAAATAAATCAACTAAGAATACACTCTCTGTGCCAGACAATGTACAGTCTAAATACATCTGAAGAAATGTCTGTATAAATACAGAAAAAGAAGCCCATGGAATTGTTAGACAAGTTAGTGAACATAATAATACTGGTCTTAACACAACAATGATCTAATCTTTAAATGGGAGGAAGACTTTAGGTGAAGGCTCAGGAGCTTTGGATTTGTGTGGGGGTGGATGTCTGCAAGGTGACTGACTAATATGTGCATTAACAACAAAGGAAAGGTGGGTGAGGAAGGAAGCATCAGTAGCTCATCTCATTCTCTATTCTTGACTTCTGCAGACACATTCTGTCCTCATAAATGATCCTGTATAGAATCCATAAAATCCTAGCTCCTTGCATCTGTGTTCACTGGCTCATGTCATTTGCCATTACCTTTTAACGACTTGGGCATTGCTTCAGCCAGCTGTGCCCACTGCTGAAAGGACACAGCACTGATGCTTGCAAGAGAACAGATGCTGCAGTTCTGCCATGGGTCAATGTCCTTTGTAAAGTATTATTGCTTTCTTCTCTTTTTTTTATTAACTGTCATCTGAAAATCTATGTTACTATTCCCTGTGCTATTATCAAGTGCCAGACAGGCTGTGCCAGACATGAAGGAAAACCACAACCTCTGAATTGCAGTAACAATCACTATATTGTATTAATTTCTGTAGCAACAGGAAATGAGGAACCTTGGAAGCTCTTGGTATTTTCTCTGCAGTGAAATATCCTTCCCAATTTCCTTCCGAAGCAGGTAGCAGTAAGCAGATTTAGGGACAGAGATACAAGAGCACTCCATACCAGGCAGGAAGCTTGCAGTAAAGCTGTGAACAGAATCCAGGTTTCCTCACTCCTTGTTCTTCACAAGAATGCCTTCCCTGTACCAAATGATAACACAAGGGTGCTACAGAATGAGAGAAGCATTTTGTCATCTGTTTACTGAGGAGTGAACCCCAAATCTGATGGTATGAACCTCTTGTACTATAAAGCAGGACCGAGTCAAGGGAGTCTCTGGGTAAGTGCATAGAGAATTAGGCCTAAAATAGCCACAAATCTATTTTCAACTGTAAACCCAGTTATTTTGTGTTACTAAAGTGAAAGAATTCCAGCTTGAAGCAATGTCTTCTTCTTTCAAAACAGGTAAAACAAGAACAAGAGAGAAGTACCGAGTGGTTTACACAGATCATCAGAGATTAGAATTAGAGAAGGAATTTCATTACAACAGATACATTACAATCAGGAGGAAGTCTGAACTTGCTGCAAACCTAAGACTTTCCGAGAGACAGGTAGAGTATGGCTCACCCATTCAGGATTTCCTTTAAGTCTACTATAGCAGGAGAGGAGCTAAACATGCTGGTTAAGAACATAAACATGCTAATTACTCTAATGACCAACGGACAGGACTGGGTTCCATTTGCAGCACAGGAACTCAAAGTATCCAGCTGAACAGTCTGACAGCCTTGTATGAGCTCATCTCTAAACAGCTCATTAGCATCACTTCAGAGCTCCTCAGGGAGCTGTGCAACCACACAGGACCTTTTCCTCGTCTTGTACACAGTCCTGGATGTGAAACAAGTTTGAAAGCATTAACAAAATTCTGCCTGGATTTGTCTCTCTTTTACTGGGCTAGAAATGTTTGCTGTCATTCATGCTTTTGCTGAAGCCAGTGGGAATTCTAGAACCAGTTTCAACAAGGTCAGTCTTAGCAGAGAATGGAAGTGATGATCCTAGGTATGCACAGCACGCAAGATGGTATTTGTTTCTTTGCCTGCCTTTCACCTTCTGTTAAACATTTCCTACATACCTGATACTTCTTTCTGCTGCTCCTATTTCCCCCCACAACCTCCACATTCCACTTTATTCCCACAACATAAATCAAAACACAATCATTCCTGATCAAAAGATAGACACAATTTGCTCTGGCACCACTCTGTGCTGCGTTCTTCAATCATGGAGTTGCAACCCCCTACCAAAGCAAGGCAGGTCTGTGGCCTCTGGCTCTCCAGCCCTTCAGCTGGCTCCTGTGAGCCACAAAGATAAGATGCCAAATCAGATCTGCCACACAGACCCTCACAACATGGGTTGAGCCTGTGTTTGGTCCTGTTCTATTCGAGAGTTTCTTGATGCAACACACTGAAGGAAGCAGAGAAAATGAAAAGCTTGACTGAAGGATCTCTCTGGGTAGATGTGAGGACACAATACGCTCATTTGCTGCCTGTTCTGTTTGCAGAGCATCACAGCTCTGTTTTCTCAGTCAGTTATCACTCAGCATCATTCACTGAGGATTATGCTCTACTGAGCAGGGATAGTCCAAAATCCACCTAGTTGTATCACTGCCCATCTGACTTGCACTTATCTTAGCACACACTGAAGGCACTGACAGAAAGAGAGAAGCAAATACCCATTTTGCAAATATTTCTCAATCTGCTGCTGAACATAATTAATTATTGACAATCAAATTCCATCCTGAGTTCCACTGCACTCAGTCTAGAATCTGGCACGATTTTTTGGCTAAGCTTTTTTCCTGGCTATGGCAAAATCCCATCCAGGACACTGGAAGGAATATTTCAAGACAAAAGGACAAAGAACAGTTGTTTACATATGGAAGGAAAGATGCAATACCTCATGAAGAAAAAATGAGGCAAAATAAAGCACTGCTAATATAGGAAGGATTAGAAACAAAAGAGAAGATGAGGACAAAGAAGAGAGAAAATTAGACTTCAGGGCAAGAGTAACTTGCACAATGATTGAGGAATAGAAAAAGGTACTGAAAAGAGGAGGGCAGCATTTGAAGAACACTTCAGATGCAGCTGCCCACATTAGCTTTTAGTCTGACATTACAGACTTGTGTTTCTTTGTAGTTATTTGGTAATTGGCATAAGAACTTGAAGCCCTACCCAAATTCTCTTTGGATCACTGCTGCAGATCTTCATTCCCAATTTAATAACAATCCCCTAAATTCAAACACAGGTAAAAACACTGAAGCCAGAGGGTAATTCTGAAACAGAGAGCAGATTGTTTTTCAGGCTGTTTCATCTTTTTATGCAACAAGTGAAACTCGATTGCATGAGCACAACCAGAATGCAAGAGAGAGTCTGAAACTTGTTTAATAGTACATAGTTTCTGGAACAACATCTCACCACCAAATTAAGAGGCAAAATGAACTGTCAAACTTCTCAGATGATAACCTAGGACTTAGACAAAAATTCCACGAGCTTTGCATGTATCTGAATTCTTCAGTTGTGGAAAGAAAACAGTCATACCTTAGGGCTAAGGACACAGAGACCGTCACAGAGGCTCTTAAAGAAGTTTTGTGGCACTTTACTGGTGGTTTTCTTTTAAAACACAACCTAGTAGAAGCAGATGTTATCATCTCTTACTGTTTTACCTCCTTCCTGATCATCATTCTATTTCTCTTTCTAGCTTCTAGCCAAGGATAACTGAACAAATTAGTATTGCTCAGCAAACTATTGATTTTTCTTTGGGTTACAGCAAATGGTGACAAAAGTGTTTCCTTTGCCATCTGAACACCAGCAAGAAAACATGACACATCCAAATGAGGTAGCTTGACTTATTGCACTGTCTAGACATAACTCAGAGCCACTTCCAAGGATCAATAGCTGGTGTGCACTGCCTTAAATCCAGCACTGAGGATTCACATTCAAAGATATTTCGGTTGCCACAGAACGCTCACCCTTTCACATCTGAACAAGTTCTCCTTTGCTTTACTATCACTCATCCACTTCATCTCATGTCCTCACTTGTCCTACCCTAATCAAACCCCATATCCTCTCCACTAGCTGCTTCATCTCTTCCCAAAGATTTGTCACATTTCTGTGGCAGGGCAATAGCTGAGGTGTGGAGCAGCAGACTGTGCAGCAGATTCTGGCTCCATCTGTGAATGCAATGAGAGGCCTTTAGCTATTAAGGCACCACTTACACATTTTGAAGTAAATCTGTGTGCTGAAATTACTGCACTGGTGAAATTGTGTTCATAATTCTCCATTGCCTTGCACACTGGACATAACCAATTGTTGTTAATGTTGAGCCTCAGTTTGTAGGCTGGTAACAGATTTTTGACTTGCCCTGACTAGGGCAAACAGTTTTCAGTATAAAGCTACTCTCCAAGTCTTTTGACCATCACTATGGCACATGACTAGATTTTGTACCAAGAAAAAAAACCCAGTAATTACAAAAAATAATCAAAGCTCATTCCAAAAAAGAAACACCTCCTAAAAAAGAAAAGTAAGACTGGAAAACTCTTTTTACCAAGCTATTAATAGATATTTTATTACCAGATATGGAAGAAGAGCTGTATGAAAACCAACCACATAACTCTGCTGTCTCAAGTTGCATTTCCTACTGGTCCTCATGCAGTTGATTTTACCTGTGACCCCTCACTATGTACACAAAGGACCACATTACATTCTATTAGCAACTAAACAGAAATTTCTTCTGCCCCTCTGCAGGTGAAAATCTGGTTCCAAAATCGCAGAGCCAAAGAAAGAAAACTAATGAAGAAGAAAATGACTCATTTTGATGGCAGCAATCTTGGCTCCATGCAGAGTGACTCTGGCTCTGTGAGCCCAATGCCAGTTCCTGATCCACAGACTCATTCAGAAATGCCTACTTCTTTATTCTCTCCTCCTCCACCACCACCGCTCCCCATGAACGGTTTGCAGCACAGTGGGAACCTGCAGCAAGTAGTGGCCTCTCAGTAAGGCTGCTGGGGATATACCGCACAATGAACACTAAAAACTGCCAGTACATGGAGCACTACAGCATCAGAGACAGAGGAGACCCCAGCACAACAGTTTTGTGCACATAAGCTTCCCAACTCG
This sequence comes from Pogoniulus pusillus, assembly GCF_015220805.1. Lineage (NCBI taxonomy): Eukaryota > Metazoa > Chordata > Aves > Piciformes > Lybiidae > Pogoniulus > Pogoniulus pusillus. The sequence goes on from NC_087282.1 coordinate 12,889,756, forward strand.
AGAGCCACTTGCTAGGTCTGCAGGACACAGTAAGCCCCCAAGGGCAATGGAACTGTTGTGTGCCAGGAGTCCTAGTTGCAGGGAGCCTCTGCAGGAGGACGTCATGGGTCTGTGCCACAGACAAGCATCCCTCCAGCCATACAGCAGGTAGGCAGGCACTGGGAGGAGGATAGCCGAGGACCACATGCAGCCACTTGTCACAGTACACTGTAGGCAAAGAAAAACACAACATGGGCCCCAGGCAATACCAGATTGCTGAGGTGGTAACAGCAGCTGGACCACCAGTGTTCTGCCTGTCCCTTGCCTCTAGGTAAAGAGCATATCCCTTCTCCTTTGATCTCCACACAGGTGCCATGGAATCTCACTTCCATGGGCTTTACACATGGATCTTGATAAATGAAAAGGTGGCTTCCGTGTCTTGACCCATTTGAAGGAAAGCTTGGCTTGTGGTAGTTGCACTCCCTGCATGGTAAGGGCAAAGGTTAGGGATAAGCTTTTGGGAATTATGGGGGCTTGACGGGTATGATTTCCAATGTTCCACACACTGGTATAAGCATGCACTCTTCAATCCTACCACCAATGTTTTGAAATCATCCTGGAACTGTGAATCTTGACCCAATATTTTTGGTAGAAGAAAAAACAAGTCAGACTAAGAAGGGCAAAACTGTGTGGGGGAACATCCCTTTAAAAAAAAATGTAAGTTGCTTTAAAAATGGCTTTGTTTCATGAGACAACACAGCCCACAGAGACATGCAATAACTGCATTCAACTCATCTTAAACTGGGTCCAATTTTCAGAGCTATTGTGACACTAAAAACTAAAATCTGAGAAGCCAAATTAATGGAAGACAAAACAAACAAATATTTCACACTGTTCTAAGCTCTCAGCATTTTTCAAGTGGATCTCAATGCCCAAGTGTTGATCCCTTCCATACTAAGCAACATTTAGTTGGTAATCAGTACTGAAGAGTAATCTGGATACTTCTGAACATGACTGGTAATGGCATGTGCCTAACTTGTCTGCAAAGGGAAAACAAAAAGCACATAAGTGATGTGGGAATTTATCCCCTCCTTGTCACAAGCAATTCAGACACTTAGGATGCCTGTCCTCACTACTAATTTTTATCCAGGTGGCCTCCTCAGTATCTCCGTCACCACTGCAAACAAGACTTAGGAGCATTAAGTCATATAGGCACTACATTCTTGGGGGGGTTTCTTTAATGATAAGAAATAGTACTATTAGAGTATCCAAATGTTGGTAATGTGAAATTACTTTGTATATAAAGAACATTAAAATAAATGACTTTTTTTCATAATCATTTGCCAATGTGGTATCAGCTCTGGTAGCAAGTGAACACATACATTGTCATGATGAGTCTTACAAAAAGTGGAGGAGAATGGTAAGATCAGGATGGTTCAGGCAGCTGACAACTTCCACTAGTTCTTCCTTTTGTTTATCATTGTATGGTTGGGAGAAGGACAACACTAAAGTTCCATCTTTAATGGACACATATGTACACTGCAGAATTCCCACTCTCCCTCTTCACAGTGCTGCTACATTTGCAGGCAACAGCAGTTTGTACCTTTCCTAGGTGACACAGGTGAGATGAAAAACCTGCAACACAAAATTCAGCCACAGAAAGACTCCTGCCGATTTCCACACATTATGGAAAGCAGAATATGACAAACAGCATGTGGGAACAAAAGGGATTTACCATCCATACTGCTGAGCATGGCACCCAGCCAAAACTCTGGTCTCCACAAAGAGATCTCCACTGGGTATGTCCAAAAGAGGAATCCATTGGAAGTACCCAGAACAGCCAATCTGTCCACAGAGGGAAATGCTGGAGAGATTTTACCTACAACAATACACAGTTTACCTACAGTTACACACACACACATACACATATTCCATAGAATCATTATAGTTGGAAAAGACCTCTGAGACCATCAAGTCCAACCATCAAGTCAACCTCATTAAGGCCATTACACCATGTCCCAAAGTGCCATGTCCACACACTTTTCTTGAACACCTTCAGGGACGGTGATTTCACCACCTCCCTGGGCAGCCTGTTCCAACACCTGACTACCCTTGCAGGAAATAAATTATTCCTAATTAAGTTTAATTTGAGACTGAAAAAGCATCAAGGAGAAAAGTATCCTCACCCTGGCTAATTAAGCAGAATCATGCTTGCAAACCAGAGAAAAACAATTAAAATGGCCAGATTTAGGCTTTCACAAGGTAAGAATATGGAGGGAAACTGCGGCTGTTGTAATGATAAAAGATAATTTAGGACCTAGGTCTAGCTAAGTGTACAGAACACCGGCAGCAGAGTTTTGCAGGATCAAGTTCATAGCTACCCACTTTAATCACATTTCCATGACAGAGCTTGATTTTGTAATTAAAAAAATAATAAAGAAAAAAAAAGGAGGGAAAGCCCTTTAAGAAAGAATTTTAAGAAATATGCCTGAACACAACTTCTTTCTCTTTAAAATTATTTAAACATCATTTAGAGAGAGGGGGGGTCTGGCAGGAGGACCTGTTTTATCTTGTTTACATGGAGAAGAGTTATTGAGGAAGATAAGTGACCACTTTGAAGATCTGCCTCATTTCTGTGGCAGTTTGCAGAACGCATGCTTGCTATAGGTTGCTATGTGTTTCCAATCTGAAGTTGTTAAGTACACAAAATAAGGCTGGATTTTATTTGCAGAAGCACATGTTCAAAGGTTAAAATTTATTGCTCCCAAAGCAGTATCTATAAACCAGGGCAATACCTTAGAGATTATTAACCTTCTAGTTACGTTAGTGATTGTTTTAGGTACTACAATTTTTTTTCTGTGTGTGTAAAACTTAGCAGCAATCTATTTGACTGAATATTTTCAGTGTGCGCTTTGGTGCTGCCCACTAAAATCAAAAGAAAGCTATTTTTCTCCAAGAAGTTTGAGTAGTGATATTGACTAGATGCTGTATTGTGTAATTAAAAATAAGATAGACATAAATCTGGAGCCAAATCAACTCAAAAGTATCTTGATCCAACTCTGTGAGTCATGTTGTATTGGTGCCAGTCTTCAGAATAATGTTTAATTTCTTCTTGGCTTTGGGTATGTCATATAAGTGGTTGCTTTTTTTGCATCGAAAAACAAGGGACACCAAAGCAGAGTTGCTGTGAAGATTGATTGGTTGTTAGCAAAATGCCCTGAAGAAGAACAGCATACCTCAGGCTACATCACAAGAATGTTTAAGCTCTTAATCCTAATTGTGATTAAAAACACCATCAAGGTATATTCAATTTTCAGAGAGATTCACTAACCTTTAAAGCCTGTTACCCAGAGAGAACTGTGACCTAGATGAAGAAGAGCACAGCAAACAGCACCTACAAAAACTTCATGCAGCTGAGCTTGATATACAGCTCAAAATGACATTTGTAAACCAAACCCCACAAAATGTGCAGTATCTCCAATCTCTATGGAATTGTGTAATCATTAATGTACATTTGAGAGCATCGAGCACATGCTACCTTTATCCAAGGACTAGATTCTGGATGTTAACATCAAAATGAAAAAGCACACTCCTGTTTCAGCACCCTTACTTGGCTTGTTGGTGCTTTCAGACCCAGGGTGCATGCTGAAACAGTGTGTCACTGTGAGTAGCTCACAGCCAGTCCCATGTGAAGAGCAAGCACAGGTTCTATGAGGAGAATGTTCACCAGCTCCTTTCAGACTCAAAGAGAATCATATCATAGTTTTGGTTGGAAAAGACCTCTAAGATCATCAAGTCCACACCTCAACCCAGCACCACCATGTCCACTAAACCACATCCCAGAATGCCATGCCTACGTGGTGTTTTTTTTAACACTTCCATGGATGGTGACTCCACCTCCTCCCTGGGAGCACAAATGCTTTTTTGTAACAAGTAGTTTTCTAACAAACTCTGTTCTAAGAGGTATCACAATAAATGGAAGGCTTAATAAAGATACACCCTGAGTATTCTTGATCTTCAAAACCACAAGAAAACACTAAGTTTGGACTGACTTTACAAAAATAATAATCTCTCTTACCTGGAAAGAAGATTTAAATCCATGCAATAGAAACGCCACTCTGACAGGAACATAAACCATATGTATGGCAGGAATGGCAAACAGTAAAGACAATCAATTCCTTTGGTACTTCATGAAAGAAAGGCCACGCCAAAGAACCTCTCAGGGACTCAACAGTGAGCACCCAATAATCCCATCTAGCTGTACTCTGCTCAGCACGAATTAGTGACAGTGAGTGGGAGCCCTGGACTCAGGAAGGAAACTAAATAAATCTCAATAGAGGTTTTGCTGTTCATTTTCATGGTTCTGCTAAAAAGAATCGATTTAACCTAGAGTTCACATGCAGTGTTAAGTCTGCCTGTTGAGCAGAAGGACACATCCTTATTACTGACAGTATTGATCTTGTAGCAGGTCTTAAATTATTTATTTCAGACTAGCAAGACCCTCCTTTAGCTCCAGATCCTTCTTTCCTGGCAAACAAAACACTGATGAGGATCGTACATGAAATTTATTGTCACTACTATTAATAGAATGCAAAAGTTAACATTAAGAAATGAAAGGTAAATCACTGCTAGCAGCAGCTGGGAAAACAGTACTGGATTAGATAGACGAGTAAATACAATCACCATGCTCCTACCATGCCACTTTCCACCTTCTTTTTTTCAAAAGGATTTGCTAACAACCAAAATGTCAGATCTTGGAATTGAAATGAACCCACTGAGGAAGGCTCCATGGACAACCAACATTTTTATTTCTACTGTTGGTCTCTTATGAAAAACAAATACATGTTAGTGGTGAGAGAGACACACAGCACAGAACTGAAACCTGTGGTGTGAGTGACCTGTTCTAGTGGGAGGTGTCCCTGCCTATGGCAGGGGGTTGGAACTAGATATCTTTAAGGCCTCTTCCAACCTAAACCATTCTATGAGTCTATGAGTCTCTGATTTTCCCTCAGTTCAAGCAAGCGAAAACAGTTCAACGAGGGAAATAGTTCCCCTACCTTTGCTCCTTCAGTTCTCTAGGATGTACCACATCTGTCAGTACAGAATTAGCCTGGCAGGAGCTTACATGTGAAGCCCTAAAAATCAGACCTAACTAGGGTGCTGTCTATTAAGCCAGCCCAATTAAAATAGGCAAATAGTATTTTCAGGATTGTTGTGCTTGTAGAAGCTTCAGTGAATGCAAGAGCAGGCTCATTTGCTGTTTCAAATTATTCAAATCATCTGACTTTCTCCACAACCAATTTGTTCCCAAGATAACTGACTTCAGTTGACAGCACTCCATGTTCTGACTGGTCTTTCCCCAAGGTTTATACAGCTGACTACTAATTTTAGGAGAATTGGGGATGTGTGCAAAGCCCAGCTTGAATAAAGGAACACCACCTCTGAAATACTGCATTAGAACTAACCGCAACACACAGGTCACAAATCAAGTCCTTCGCTTGAGATTCAAAGTTATAAAGCAACAGGCAAAAAGCATTCCTAAGCCAAACATTCCTGATGTGTTATTAGAGTGGTCATCTGGAGGCAAGAAAACAAACATCTGTTCCCGGCACATTAGACAGAATGGGACATGCTAAGCTCACCTGCTTCTTTCACCTCAAAACCAAAACCCTAAATAGATTTGATATACTTTCCAAGCTGTAAAGATGGACATATTTGCTTCTTCTTATCTCCCCATGAAAAAGTAACTTTATGAGTGAGGGTTCCTGATAAAAACTACCACAGATATAAACACCTTCATTCAAGTTATTGTTGTATAGGCCAGTTTTACTCCACCAGTAGTCCCTGAAATTGCTGTTATAACAGCTGTCATTAAAGCACTTAATTGCATATTTGTGATTATATTATTATTACCTAAGCTGGAGAAGCTCTTTAGAGCAGCACATACACCATTGACATTCCCTGTACAAACAGAGCTTTAATAGTTCCTGTGGTTATCACCACACTTGTTATTATCACTAGATTTTCACCAACCACTTGTTAGAAAACTAGAAAGTTTTCTTCCCAAAGATCTCAGAGGACACTGGATTTTACACACAGAGCTTCACTTCAACAGTGAGGCAGCTCCTGTGGACACTGGCAAAGTAGATAAATTGTAGAATCACAAAATTGCTTTGGTTTGAAAAGCCCTCTAAGATCATTGAGTCCAACCACGGAGCTAATACCACCGTGGCCATTAAATCATGTCCCAGAGTGCCATGTCCACATGTTTTTTCAACACCTCCAGAGATGGTGACTCCAACACTTTCTTGACCAGACTTTTCCAATGCCTGACCACTCCTGCAGGAAAGAAATTGTTTCTAATATCCAACTTAAACCTCCCCTGCACAATTTCTGGCCATAGCCTCTCCTTCTATTGCCTGATGCTAAGGAGAAGACACTGACCTCCACCTCATTCAGACCTCTTTTCAGGGAGCTGTAGAGAGCAATGAGGTCTCCCCTCAGCCCCCTCTTCTCCTGACTAAACAATCCCAGTTCTCTCAGCTATTCCTTGTAAGACTTGTTATTATTTAAATTACTACATAACACACAGCTTTATCTCACTGTGGAAAGTGAGATATATACAAACTCCCACATTGATGAGGCATCTGGATCTCAAGCTCACCCACAACTCCACAAAGCCAGGAGAGGGCCCAAGGTAATACACCGTTCCACAAGCACTTCTTCCAGCCCTTCCTCTGCCAACAGCAATTCATTTCCCTTCCCTCACAGGGAAGATATGGACAAGGCAAAGGCAGGTCATTTTTAGTTTTCCTTCTTCTTCTGAGAGCAATGCCCTCTACAAGTTACTGCTACACTGAAGATGCAGTGGTTCTGTGCCTCAGAAGCTACTGGATCAGAGCAGTAAGATATGTGTATGGCAAAGAAACAACTCTTGGGAAAAGAGACTCAGATTAACAGTCAGTTACCTCTCAAAAAACATCAGCCCTAGAACTTTGGTAGCCTCCAACTACTCGGCTATATGCAAAGGTATAATTCCTTTTTAATACACCCACTTTGCCCTGCTATACAAAATGGGAGGCATCAGAGTTGGGGTGCAGAAGATCTGAATGGCATTTTAGCTATCTTATTCTCACTTTGGTGTTAAAAATCTGCAGTCCTAGCCAGCAATCTTATCCTGCTATGTAAATCTTTTTAAACAGAATGCCTTAGTCAAAGATTACTATTGTTAGGCCATATCAAATCAATGTAGCAATTTGCCATCGGCATATCTTGATCTAATTATGTTCTGGAAAGAATCGAAATAGATCTAAAGAAAATTCAGATAATGGAACAGGCAAGACAAGAAAGGGAAAGGAGAAGCATAAACAAAAGATAAAAGAAGAACAGAGAATAAAGGATAAAGCTCTGAGATACCAAAACAGAAAAAAAAAAGGACTGAGTGATACTGAAATTGTGGGGGGTACGCACAGAGGCATCTTATAGAGGAAAAGCAGGGATTAAAAATGTTACCATCATCTAATGCATCCCAGGAAATGAAATGCCATTCACTGAGATGTGAAAACGGTGTGCTTAGGAGTCAAACAACATGTCTGGCCTGAAACCTATGAGCAACTAACGTTCATCTGTGCTAAGACAGTGGATTTCAAAACTTCTCCCTCCTATGGCTCTGACACAATTGAATTGCTGGCATAAAACTCACAAGCAGGCCAAAGATTCCACAGATACTTCCAGCAGGGGAATCGTGTTTAATTTGGATCATGTTCAGTGTAGCTCTTTGTTCTTTTTAGTACACAACAGTACTAAAAATTCTGTGTGCTCCCAAAAATTACATGACAATTCTTTTTCTTTCAAGATGAAGGGAACAAGAGTCTGTTCTGCTTGATTTTTAATGTCTATTTTTATAAGAAAACACCAACTACAGAAGGTATTTTCCACGTCCTATCCCATAATACAACTTTCCTCAGCACTCTCAGGATCATAGAATTCTATGATTCTATGATCCAAAGGATTAATAATCTGTAAATATAGCAAAAATAATTTACATATAGCAAAACCAATTATCAAGATTTTGCTACAATTTCTTTCATCCATCAAAAAAGCCCAAATCCAACCACAAGAGGAACATCTTTCCTGTCTTCAAGTACACACTTCGAATCCTTGAGTGCTGGAATTAGAAGGGATGTGTGAACCCAAGTAGTGTCAAAATACAAAGGATAGTGAATGAAAACCCACACCTTTGTAAAGGGAAACAACTCATTGTAATTTGCACCTCTTTTGCAAGAATACCCCTTGACAAATAGCTCATTGCTAAGAAATCCATTCAACATAAATATATATCAAATTCATTCTATGAATTGTACCTAGACAACCACACAGAGGCAATTCTCAAGTCAGAAGGTGTAGTTTCGCTCTCCCAAGTTACATAAAGCTCTGTGATAAGACATAAAACCACTTTAAGAATATTTTTTTCTCACTGGGAACACTTACTCTGCTCCACAGAGCACCCATGTGTCTTTACAGAACAGCATAAGGGCAGTTCTGATCCACTAACCCAGATGTTTCTCCCTGCTGCTTCCCCTTACTTAAGCTGCCCCCACTGAAAACAGCACTTCCAGAGGAAAGAGCCCAGCCTCCCAAACAGAGAAAGGTTGTCTTCAGTTTGAAACAGAAGCCAACAATATTACCAAGTCTAATCAAAGACTTCTTTTCCACTACTTATTACAGTCATTTTCTTTGTACTTCTGACACCATCTTTGTTGGGAAGATTTATTGTCTGCTTTTTAAAATATATCACTTTGCAAGGGACACCAGATGGAGAGACCTCTGCACACCACTCTGTATGGGAAGAATGTGAACATGTGCAATGCAGTTAGAGCCTTAATTTCTCCCAGGATGGAAAACTACTTACAAACATCAATACGGAGGGGAAATTCTTGCGGCAGTTCTGTTCTAGACACGCTGTTTACAAGGTGTCTGTATTCTCAAATTAGTGCCTGACAATTACTCACACTGATTCTGCCTCTTAATTTAAGAAGTAAAAATGAGATAGTTTTTTATTTAAGTATCTGTGCAATTAGGAGAGGTTTGGGGTTTTTTTTATTTGTTGATTGATAATGCATCATGAAATAAAGTTTTCAGACAAGAAATCATCTGAACACCAAACTTTGTTGTTATATTAACCAGTTTGTCCTTAAAAGAAAAAAAAAAAGTTATATTTACTATATTACAAATACAAGGGACTGTTGCATCACCTTACAGTACTGGAATTGCTGCTGGATATCAGGGAAGGGTAATAGGATAGATAAAAGTTCTCTAAAAGAGAAAGCACCAGAACTGGCAGAAAGGTGGGGTGGGTCAGCCCTTCATTTGAATGTAAATGTAATTATGAGGCAGGCAGTTAGGCTGACGTCAGGCAAGATCTTGGTAAACCATTACCACCAGCACCTGGTAACACAGTTGGTAATAAAAGAGGATGAAGTAGAAGATTCCAAGCAGAGGGGCATTATTAGAGAAAAAAACAAGCACCATTCTTTTTAAACAGCAGAAGAAAACAGGGAAGAACAAGATGTTGTGACAACACCTTTACAATCTGGGACAATCATGTATGTGAGTTCCCTTTTGGATAAAGAGACCAGCATGTATCCAGGGGCTGCAAGGTGCAGCAACAACAACCTGCCAGTGCAAAACTTTGTGTCTACTCCATCTTATTCTGACTACATGGGATACCATCATATGCCAGCTCTGGACAGCCACAGCCAGCCTGCAGGAACCTGGGGATCTCACTATGGCCCACAGAGGGAGGACTGGAATGCTTACGGCCCAGGACCCTCCAGCACAGTTGCAGCTGCACACATCAACGGCTCATCCCCGGGACAGGTCTCCTACAGTTCTGCTGATTACAGCTCCCTCCATCCCACTGCATCTGGGGGGTTACCTCCTGTAGATACAATTAATACACAGCAAATCTCTCCGAACAATCAAAAGCACAGCTCTTATGAATGGATGAGGAAAAGCGTGCAAGCTAACACTACTGGTAAGTGTCTATTCCACTTCCAACCTCAGAAAGCATCTTCTGCTATCACTGATCTTAGAAATAATTAACTTTCCTTGCAGCACATAGGTTGGTGGGTCATTTATGACAGTTATTTAACCTACTGCTGTTTAATGCTCTTTTCACTAAATTTGCACTAGTTTCACTTTCATGGCTAAAGGCTTTATGGGGTTCCTAATGTGGGATGGCCACTGTGTTTAGATGTGGCTGCATCTCACTCCAGCCCAGCAATCTTTGCTCTAGAAAGCATTCTGGATGAAAAATGTGATAGATTGAGAGTGTTCTGGAAAAAAGAATGCAGCAACATTTAACAGTTACAGGTAAAATTGCTGCATAACCATGTTATGCCAGAAGCTAAATAAGAATAAAAAAATCAGGTTGTTACTTTTTTTCCCCCTCAATACTTTCAAAGAAAATGATGTGCTCTGATCCAACTGTAGCTGTAATGCAATTTGCTGTTGTTGTTCCCATGTATTTGGTTTTTCTACCTAGATTTATTAGGGGAGAAGAAATACTCCTAGAGCACTAATCTAACTCAAAAGATCAACACAGACTGTTGTCGTTGTAGACCACATCTCTCTTCAGTTAAGCTCCCTTTACATTTAATTTCAAATCAGTTTTATATACTTTTCCCCTGCACTAGAATTTTGCAGCTTGCCACAATTACAAACCACTTTCTTGCAAGTCTCACTCATTGCTGTGCCTGTTTTTGTCACAAGCTACGTGCCAGATGAACCTTGCAGTGTATATTCCCCAAGGTGTAAATTGGGTGTAGCAAGCTTTGATAAATCTATTGTTAAGGTTAAAAGTAGTAAGTGTGTGCTAGAAAGCATCAAAGAAAATGCTCTTAAAGAAAGAGGAGTAATTACAATTGGAGTGATCTAGGAAGACACAGAAAATCTGTGCTGCTGCTTGAGACACAATCCTCCTTCAAATGGTTATTGCTCAAGAGCAAAATTAGCCTGGTTATTGTTTCTTAGTTATAAAGCAGATTAACACTGCTTTCCCACTGTTACTAAATCTCAACTGCCCAGTGAAGGTGAAGATATCACAATGTCACCCTTCCACTTGGAGCCTCTACAAAGGTCTTCAAAGTCAAGCAGATTTATAGTCTGGCTTCCCCCCTTCTGTGTACTAATGTAAATCAGCAGTAACTTCATTAACATCTTTGGAGATTTCCAGGTGTAGAAGTTATGCAAGACTCGAGTGTAGATCAAATTCAACTAAGACCACTGAATGTCTATAAGGCAACCCTGTTCCTGTCATGTTGGCACTGGATTTTATATGTTAAACATCTAATTCCTCCTTGCTGCACAGACATGGAAGCTCCTGGAAGGCTTTCATGTGCTTACTCAACCTCCCTGAAATACACAATTCATGAGAATTCAAAACGTTTAAATTCATTTCTAGTCTGAAAAGCAATTCCAGGGCATTTACAGACATGCTGAAATGCTTTATGAACTGCAGTGGACAGGTGAAACAGGGCCTGGCATAGGTACATGTCCTGAGGCCTTACATTCCTAGAGACCAGTCCTTTGAAGTGTTAAAACCGGCTCAGGACTTCCCACAACTGGGCTCAAGACATCACCCCAGCTTATTAAAGAAAAGAAAAAAAGAGTTGGGAGAGAAAAGCATGAATGTGGTTTTATAAAGCAAGAAAAGTTGCATAGGGTTTTGGCTTTTTGCTGCTGTTTTAAAAATACTGATAACTGTAAAAACAGAAACATTTTAATACTGGCACATTAAAAGTTGTGAAGAATGAAAGGAAATTCAAACAAATAAGGCCAAAATTATGCATGTAAAGGCTACATATTAACTTCTCAATGCTTTGTCCAGAAGATAATGTAAGGAAAGTTATTTGATGGCATTACAGCCGCTCTTTGAAACAGGTTTGCTCTTTCTTTTCCTCAACGCCATTGTATTATTTGTGCTATCAAAGTAGCTCCTGGCTTCTCTCTTTCACTGTTATCATTGCTTAATACAGTTCAGTGCTCTGAAATTTCAGAATTACAGCTCTAAACTTTACAAACAAATATATACATAAAGGTCTGCAAGTCTCTAACTTCACTAGTGGCATGTGCTCACATGGATGTACATGACTAGCATGGACTAATAGAGAGCAAACCAAATCTAATTAATCTAATTAATCCACTAAAATACTGTTCTAAAGAGAAAAGGAATTGTTTGTAGGGTCAGGTGTTAATGGGATTTTTTAACCCCCTCTATTAAATATGCTACATTCTGATTTGATATTCACATTTATAATTTTGTAACAAAAATTAAACTGCAGGAAAAGTGAAACGAAAAATCTACCAGGCCAAGTCAATCCTCAGGATAAAACATCATGGAGACAGAATTACTGTGTCCTTTGACAGACAAAACATGATTAGAAATCATATATCCTCTTCCTAACTCACGTCAAATACAGACACTGCAAACGTATGAAGCGATAAGAAATTTGGAAATAGAAACATCACAAATGGGCTGGTAAAGATGTCTTCCCAAAGAGGCTAAGAAAATCAGATGGAACAGCTACAGAATTCCTTACAGTCTGCTCCTCTCTTCATTAATAACCAGTGATAAAATGCCCCTTTAGCTTCAGTTATGTGTGAGCAGAATTTCAGAGTGATTCATTGTTAAGAAGTGTGTAACCAACAGTGTAAAACGTGTATTTCGTGAGGCTGAGTAAGCCTTCACAGCACAAAACACACCCAAAAGAAGGTATCTGAATGAGATAGGAAACTTCACCAAGGAGTGACCCTTCTCAAGAGGGGATGGACTACCAGGGATCTGAACAAAAGGACAACATTTTTTTTACACTTTGCAAGATCAGCCTCAGCTTTTTTTTAACTGCAGTCAACACATTTCATGTCTGTGTTTAAACAAGCAGTGATGTCCACGTAATTCAGATTACATCATAGAAATACAGCCAGAAAGCAAACTAGAAAAGGAGGGAGGGCAGGCCTCTGCTCTAATGCTAATTTATTTTGCTTTGTGAACTGGTTGTGACATCTATTTTCCACTGGCCTACATTGTCTGAGGTTTTGAGGCCTATCTGTCATATTGAGGCAACAGGACCTTTTAACACTTCACTTTGCTTTGATATGCAGTCTTGTCTCTTCCTTCTCCCTCTTTTCTTCAGGAGTTATATTGCCGGAAAGGGTGATGATTTTCACAGCAAATAAAGAGGCCTTCTTCCAGCTTTATTGTCTTCAGAAGAAATGCTTTGTGAATTTTATGACCAAGGGGAATGGGGAAAACTATTCCTTTTCTCCACCCCTTCAAATCATGGTTATATTTGCTGATCATAGTGAAGCCGGAATAACCCTGTTGAATTTTAACTTGTTTTCAAAGATTGCCTTCTGAGCCTTCATTTTAGAGGAAACCTGAATATCTAAACCACTGTTAACATTAAAACTATCACTCAGAGCAAATCTTTGAAAGCCAACGATTTGTGCCTTCATAAAAAGTAAACTTAGTTTTGATGATTTGGCTTAGTCTTGCAAATTTAGGCTGGAAATGTTGTACACTAGAAGTCAGCATGGCACAGGATTGGGGAAAACATCCTTTAATTGCCTGTCTTAAGCTACGTCTACCTCTAGCCTTCAGATAAAAAATATCAGTCTACTCTCAGTGCTGGTCCAAATCTAAGAAGAAACGAGTCAAAAATATTCCTTCATCTATTCCTGCCCTTTTATTCCTCTGCTAAGATGAAAGAGTCTGACATTTGTTTAGGGCTTGTAAATTCCAAACCAATTGGCTTGTGTTTCTGAATGTGAAAGGGGTTCTTGATAAGATCTCCTTGTCGCTCCTTTGTGTGGCGTGTGCTTCATCTTAACACCTCAACGGATTTTAGGGAACCACTTTAAAGGAGTCTTTGTCCTACAGTTTGTCCCAGAAAACTCACATCAAAAAAAAAACTGGGAAGATCAGAAGAAAAAGGAAAACTATCTAGCTGCCGGTTGAAAGTGCAAAGGAGAACAGATATCACTCTCCAGCTTATTACATGCTGAACTGTTTAAAAACCCACAAAATTAGACACCTTCTAACCATCAAGTAATGCTTCTCTTCACAGTATTCATCCAATATATCCAAGAATATTATTTCTTTGATATGTTAGAGAGAGGGTGATATTTAAATCCTTTTACAAGTATTTTATTGCCTCATCTTACAAATTGCTAAGTGCCCTCAATCGGAAAGGGAAGTCCTACACACTGAGTCTTACACCCAGCAATACTTCACTGGCACTCAGCAGCTGGTGAGACTCCACCTTTTGGAAAAAAATTAATTCAAATCATTATTCAATTATAAGCTCATCCTGTGGCCACACAAGAAAGTGAAAACATTTCTACTAGGGTGTTTCTTCGTGTTAGAGGTGAACTTTTAAAACTCAGAGAATTAGGACATGGTACAACTGAACCTTGGTCTTGAGATGCTATGTATTTATGCCTGCATATATATGGAAGTCATTTGAGTGAGCACTGAAACGAAACCCCTTGGAGAGCAAATATAGCTAGCACCAAGAATGCAATACTGTGAAATATTTAAGATGCTTCAAGGTGTTTTTCACTCAAGAGCTTTAGATTGAAATGTATGTTTACAGAGAGAGGAATATAAAGAGGGAAGGACAGTCACAATAACCAATACTCACTCTGCACTTTGCATTCCTTTTCTGACATACACAAAACAAGCACTCTGTGGATTAATTCTATGTTTGCAAAATGTTTGAAAGTTGCTATAGAAATTTAAATTCAACACATTAATAATATTTCTTTCTTAAACAGGTAAAACAAGAACAAAAGAAAAGTACCGAGTGGTTTACACAGATCATCAGAGACTAGAATTAGAGAAGGAATTTCACTGCAACAGATACATTACAATCAGGAGAAAGTCAGAGCTGGCAGCAAATCTGGGACTATCTGAAAGACAGGTACAGAGAGACTATCCACCATCTGAGTAACACCCTTCACCAGAAACTCCAACTGCTCGGGGACATGGGCAGCATCCACCTTACGCATCCATCACATGGCTTCTGAGCATATCTGACACAATATATGTACAAATACCAACTAATCATGGAATGGTTTGGGTTGGAAGGGACCTTAAATATCATCTAGGTCCCCTGCCATGGGACACCTTCCACCACAGCAGGTTGCTCTAGGTCCTGTCCAACCTGGCCTTGAACATCTCCAGGGAGGGGGCATCCACAGCCTCCCTGGGCAACTTGTTCCAGTGTCTCACCACCGTCACTGTAAAGAAGTTCTTCCTTATGTCCAACCTAAATCTACCCTGCTCTACTTTCAAACCATTGTCCCTCATCCTATCACAACAAGCCCTTGTAAAAAGTACTTCCCCAGCTCTCCTGGAGCTCCCTGGAAAGCCACTATAAGGTCTCCGTGGAGCCTTCTCTTCTCCAAGCTGAACAGCCCTGGCTCTCTCAGCCTGTCCTCATTAAAAAAAACCAAAAGAGTAGATCTTCATTGAAGTGTTTATCAAATTTTATCTCTTACTTAAATCATTATATGTGCCATAACCAGTGTCACCTATTTGTGTTTCTTTTACTCAACACAATGAATAAAACAGTGAACAGTAGATCAAGGGAGGTTCTTCTCCCCCTCTATGCTGCCCTACAGAGGACATATCTGGAGCACTGGGTCGAGTTCTGTGCTCCCCAGTTCAACAGATAGGAAACTACAAGAGAGAGTCCAACAGAGATTCCAAAGATGCTGAGGGGCCTAGAGCACCTCTGTGAGAAGGAAAGGCTGAGAGCCCTGGGGGTTTTGAGCCTGGAGAAGAGCAGCCTGAGAGAGGGTCTGATTAATACTCAACAGGAGCTAAAAGGAGGAGGGCAAGAGGATGGGCCTCTCTATTCATGATGCTCAGTGGCAGGACAAGGGGCAACAGGCACACTCTGGAACCCGGGAGCTTCTGTTTGCAGATCAGGAGAAACTCAGCGTGAAGGTGCTGGACCCCTGGAGCAGACTGCCCAGATAGATTGTGGAGTCTCCTCTGCAGAGATTCTGCAGAGACCCATCTGGGACATTGTGATACTGGGCAAGTTGCTGTGGGTGACTCTGCTTTAGCTTAGAGGTTGGACTGGATGATTCCCAGAGGTCCCTTCCAACCCCCACCATGCTGGAGTTCTGGGATTCTGTAATATCCTAAATCACCATGCCAGAGAACACACAAAGCAGAAGCTCTGCAGCCTGCAAATATATTAACTGCTGAATCCAGCCCTCCTCACACAACAGAACTGTATTGGTTCTGCTGCAGCTGGGGAATAAGAGAAGATTTGGTGATACTAAATAAGGCATCTCACACCTTAGCAACCACATTTATTGTCCCTAGGTAAATTTAAGCAAGTGATTTCTTTTTTTAAAATGTTGCAACCTTTTGTTCTTGCTCAATACACACCTAAATTAGTCTCCTCTTTCAGTGGCCTCCTCTGCTTCAGCATTCAGTCTGTGCTGAACAGACAGAGACCCGTTGAGGATGGAGGTATAAGAAAGCACAGACAAACAATGCCATTTTAGGATCAAGTATTGTTTATAAATATATCATACCACAATGACGTTCAATCCCAGACTCAAACAGTAGATAGAATAACTCTGCAGACTCTAAGTGGGCCCAGAAAGCAATTATAAAAATCAAGTCTGTAACTGATAGTCTTAAGTTTGTTATACAGCAGGATGCATCTGCACTGGAGAGTTCAAAGAGCATTGCTATTATGAAAGATGCAAAGCCTGCACCTCAGTGTTATGCAAGCTGGCTGATTTAGAGCACAGACATGCCTGGAATAACCAGCAACACTGCATAAAATCAATTTCCTTTTACGGAACTGTTTTTCTTAAAGCCATCTGATTTTTGACTGCTGAATTTCCTTCAGGCATAATGTAGGAAAACCACATAATCTACCTGCATTTCTACAGGATTCATGACAAAGTGAAATGCTTTTTTATTTGGCCTTACTAGTAAGGTCATTAAAAAAACCTATGGGAAAATAATACTGACATTTTCAATATATACTGTATTCAACACTTCATAGAATGTTACAAAAACTGTCAAGACAGAACACAAAAATTAATGATAAGGAAAGCACAAATGGTGTTTTCTACTCATCCACACTTTCATGTGAGAAAAGAAATAGCGATAACTTCAACTAAAAGTAGATTTCAAACAGCCAGGAGTCTTTACACAAGCCTGAGAAATTCACTGTCAGTAAGTAATGCTGATCTTTCTATGCACATGCCATAGCACACAGGTAGCTGTGAAATATATAGACCAATCACAGAAAAAAATCCCAAGCTTCCAGAACACGTAAGGATATGTATTCCAGTGTTTGAAGGGGGCTACAGGACAGCAAGAGAAGGACTTCTTACAAAGGCATGAGTGACAGAATAAGGGGTAATGGCTTTAAAATGGAAGAAGCTGGACTAAGATTAGATATTTGGAAGAAATTCTTTCCCAAGAGGGTAGTGAGGCACTGGAACAGATTGCCCAGAGAAGTTATGGAGGGTCTAAGCCTTAAGAATTCAAAGTCTCTTTGGATGGGGCCTTGAGAAACCTGGTCTAGTAGGAGCTGTCCATGCCCACAGCAGGAGGGTTGAAACTACACAGTAATTAAGATCCCTTCCAGTCCAAACCATTCAATGATTAATTTGTATTTGTACATATACTGTGTCAGATATCCTCAGAAACACACAAAAATCACTTGCAACATAAACAGGAAAGGAGAACTCTTACTCCTTGAGTTTGAATTAATGTGTAACATATATGATTTTAAAAAATATAAATCTATAATCACAGCTTCCTAAAGCCTGGCACACACCACTCTAAAAGCTTAGATGATTATCTGGGTGGACCCCGAATTTAATTGTGTAAGTTGATTACTAAACCTACAAGATCACTTTACCCCTGGTCTAAGAGATGAAAGCCATTTTCTGTTGATTGTGGTGCAGAAAATGAATACAGATTAACCAAACCGGATACGGATTCAATGTTTTGAGTTGTGAGTTTTTGGGACATTTTTGTTTGGGTTTTTTAATATTGCCTTTTGGTTTTGGTTTTGTTTTGTTTGTTTCAGTTTTTTATGTTTGATGGGTTTTTGACACATCCCTATTTTCTTTGCTATTCTTAGTGTACAAAGTTGACCATAGCTTTGAATTAATCAGCTTTCATTTCTAACACCACAGGTGAAAATCTGGTTCCAGAATCGCAGAGCAAAAGAAAGAAAAATGATCAAGAAGAAAATATCTCAGTTTGATGGCAGTGGGGGCTCAGCTCAGAGTGACTCTGGTTCGATTAGTCCAAATGAAATCTCCAGTTCTCTGTTCCCCCTACCACATGGGATAAATGGATTACAGCCTGATGACATTCAACAGGTCATAGTTTCATAATGAACAAAGGAAGAAGGAAAAGTTAAAAAAAAAGGCAACACATCTTCTCTTGAAAATTCCACTTTGCAGAAAGCTGTTTTCATTTACCTCTCTTCAGAGTGCTGGTTTCAAAGTATAGGACCGAGGACTATGATCAGAGTATTGTAACTATTGCTGAAATTTCAGGGGACTTGTGCTGCTCAGGTTCATCACTCCAAATCTTTGAGCAGCAGGTAATTTGCTTCAGACTGAGACAAAGGACACAACTGAAGATTCAGTAAGCATAGTTCTAGTCTGATCATATATATATATATACATGCACAGAATTGATTGTAAAGTACTATTGCATACAGGATAAGATACTGGGTGTATTTTGTTTGTTACAGTTTATATCATTAGAGTGAGCCATAGACATTAATAAATATTCACACTGAAGTGTCCTGAGATAAATGCCCCTTTCTGAACACAACAAAAACCATCTAAAACACTTTAAAACAGATTCATAGAATTGTTTTGGTTGAAATAGATCTCTAAGAGCATTAAGTCCAACCATTAACCTAATACCACCATGATCATTAAACCATGTTCCAAAGTGCCATATTCATATGTTTCTGGAACACAACCAGGGATGATGACTACTTTCCTGGGCAGCCTGTTCCAGTACCGGACCACTCATTCAGAAAGAAATTTTTCCTGATATCCAACCTAAACCTCTCCTGGTGCAACTTGAGGCCATTTGCTCTTGTTCTGTTGCCTGATACTAACAAGAACAGACCAACTCCACCTCACTCCAGCCTCCTTTCAGGGAGTTGTAGAGAGCTATGAGGTGTCCCCTCAGCCTCTTCTTCTCCACACTAAATCCCAGTTCCCTCTGCCATTCCTCATAATACCTAACAGTGCTCCTATACCAAGAGATTTAATGCAATAACTGATATCTTCTTTGCCCTGGTCTAACTGCAGCCATGCATGCCCATCTCCTAAGCTTACAGGTCTACAAGACCACACCAAACCTGACAGGATTTGTTTCACGGTAAGAAATGCCACATATATCAGTAGCTGCCAAATAGTTTGGAGGAAGAGAAGTATTGCTCCAGTCTTCAGTGAGTGCACAAATTGCTGCTCAGCAATAAAATGGAAAACAAAGCTGTTTCTGCCAGCAAACCACCACAAAGCAAATAAAGAATCTATTTAATGTCTCTAAACCTTCCAAGTGAGATATACTGATTATTTTCCATGACACTTATTTTGGGCTAAAAGCAAGAAATTTCCCAAAGCAGCTGACACTATTTCAAGCTGTTATCAAAGCTCAGCATTCACACCATCACACCAAGCATGTAACAAACAAAGTGTTCACTTCGTGTGCACTCCTGAAAGAGCACAAATTAAGGAGAAACACACTCACAGTGAGGTCAGCTTTAATTATTGGTCCACATTGGCAGGTGAAGGCAGCAACAGCGTGTGGGAGACAACTGATGAGGCTGGGGAAAGTAGAAAGAAAACCCAAGGCACGAAATGGGATCTGAGCAAACTGATCTATTTGAAGATGTACCTGCTGACTGCAGGGGGGTTGGAGTAGATGACCTTTAAAGGTCCCTTCCGACCCAGAGCATTCTATGATTTTAAATGAGACAGTTTTAGAAGTCAAATGGGAACTTAACCGGGCTACAAAGCATTTAACATCCACCTTTCCAATAAAAAGTGTTTTCCTTTTTCATGATCTTAATTTCTTTCCACCATGTCTATTTTAAATAGCTATTCAAAACACATCTTAATAAAAAAATTAGGGGAGGCAGTCTCTTCATTGCACTAGATATTTAAGCCCAAAGCCTCTATTAGATTATCTTCTTGGGATATAACTATGTCATATAAGAAGTTCTTCCCCCCATAGATCATAACATCCCTTTAAATCAAAGTGTAGTGGCACAACTGTTTCTCAAAATATTCCAAGAAAAAAAATTAGACTAACTGGGATCATTTTTAGTAAACTTGATTGCAGAGTGATTAAATATGCAGTTATATCACCATCTCAGGAGGATATTAAGACAAAAAGATGGGACATAGCAAGCAGATCAAACAAGAAAACTCTTCTGTCTGTGACAAAGTTTGGACATTTTATCTGATGGTAGCCCACACCAGGTATTTTTCTTTGTGGCAGGAAAACATCAAGATACATTAATAGCCCATTAATGACTACACCACAGGCTGACAGGAGGCCCTCTGACGACTATGTCCTCCCAAGATGAGCATGAGAACACAAGGTTGAGGCCATGCTGTTGGGTGGACACAGCACAGCCATTAGCAAGCCCTGCCACCACTCTTCTGGGCAGCTGTGTTTGACTCTTGCATTGCTCACATAAAGGCAAACTTCAGAAGATGTGATCCAGCTCTTTGTGTTTAATTTTTGTATTTACGTGGGTGCAAAGGAACACTAAAGGCTATAAATAACATTTTCTAATATTTATCTTCCCTCTTTTGAAGACTTCTCCAGGGAATTTTAATCAGACTTGCCCTAAGCACCATTAGGCAATTAAAACAATAAGAAATCAAACACAATCCTCCTCATCCAGTGGGTTCCCTACCCACGCTCTCTCAGTTTCCTGTCTTTTTTACTTTATGTAAATGGAAAACCATCACACTGTTTAAATCCAGCTATTGCAGTTGGTATTTCCACTTTGCAGAGTCATGAGCCACTTTAACACCATGCTGATATCAAAAGAAAATTCTGCATCACACAACTGCTCAATTCAAGCAGCCAGCAAATCCCTTCTGACTTTTCTTTGAATCATCTTTATGCTGATGAGAATATCACAGAGGTGCCAAAGCTTTGGGAACAATTGTCCTTCTCCATCTCTCTGTCTATAAATACTTAATCAAGGAGGAACAATTTGCCACAACCTGTTCATGCTGAGACTCTGTGGAGCAGCACAATGATCTGGCTTCATTAACTAACTTCTAAATATTGATCTGTGGCAGGAAATAAAGAAGAGGACAAATTTATCTGGACTTAGAGTAGTGACAGTATGGTAGTAGACTAGAAACTGGAAAGCAGGAGAGCATAACTTGACCTCTTAATTGACTGCTTTTGATAGCAATGCAGGTTAAATAAAAACTTGACAGACTCTTCAAACTAAGATTACTTTTCCCTCTACGTTTTCAGTATAAGCTGCATGCTCTTGCACAAAGCCCCAAACCTCTTAGAAGCTACAAAATACCTGTATCATAAAAATATTTTCATTTAAGCTCCCCCATCATTCTTGACTCACCTTATTTCTACAAATGAAGACGCTCAGGTTTGCCTCAGGAGTTACACATTCCTATTTCTAAACAAAACAATGACCTCTCAATGAGATGCTGGATGCACCTGGAGAGGGAAAAAACAAGCTCACTGAAATTACCAGCATCTTTTCCTCATCACAAATTCCAATGCATTAAACAGGGTCACCTATAGATGGTTACAGCTCCATTTTTAAAAGAAAATATTATTTGCATTGAAGAAATAATCTTTACTGTTCCATGGACATGCTAAACACTGATTATCACAGAATCATAGAATTGTTTCAGTTGGAAGAGACCTCCAAGATCATTGAGTCCCACAAAAATTCTCTGCAGCACATGGTACCATGCCATTTGGGTCAAGGTTTCCTAATTTGAGAACAGGTAAGACAGTCACAGGTAAAACAGCTCAGTCACTGCTGTTCAGTGCTAGACAGCAAAGCTGTAACAACAGATCTGAAACAAAACATTGGCTGCTGCCTTTCATGTGCAGTTGAAGCTAAAATCTCTGAAGCCTCAGAATTCTTACAACTTAATTCTTTGATCCATTAACTGAAACAAAGGGAAATGGGCACAGGCTAAAACCCAGGAGCTTCTGCCTAAACAGAGGAGAAACTTCTTTGGTGTGAAGGTGTTGAAGCCCTGGAACAGGCAGCCCAGAGAGTTTCTAGGGTCTTCTTCTCTTGAGAGATTCCAAGCCCACCTAGACATGATCTTTGGCAAGTTGCTGTGGGTGCCCCGGCTTTAGCAGAGGGGCTGGACTGGATGATCTCCAGAGATCTCTTCCAAGCCCTACCATGCTGGGATTCTGGGATTTACATCTGAAAATTCAACATTAAGGAGGCATTCTTCAAGTATGGCTAGAGGTTACAAAAGGTGTGTTGCTAGAATGGTTTATTTTTATCCAGGTAGTCATTGTTTTTGCTAAGAGAGAATTCACACTAAAACAAACAAAAGTCTCCTGAAACTCCAACTTCAGCTGAACTTTCAATCTATTAATTAAAAAGCAAAACGTGTTAAATATGAAACTAGTGTAACAAAGGATCTTTTTTAATTAAGGAGACTTCCTCTCTTGGTTTGCTAATACCTCAGACACTCATTAGAAAGAGGTCACGCAGTATACTATGCCAAAACTCAACACTTCCTCATTTTATGCTTCAATTCAGCAAATTATTTTAATCCCTGCTTCAGCACCTAACAGAGGTCAAGCCAAATGTTCACTACTGCCCATTTAAATGCCTGTAACATTCACTTATGTATTAAATTAGAACGCAAGTTGCACTCAGATAAAAGCTCTTCAATGAAACAAGCGTGATGCTGCTCTCAGATCTCATTGTCTGCCACACCTTTGCCTACCACCTGCATCTCATTCTCAAATCAAATGCTAAAGTCGAAACTCCCTGCAGACAAGCACCTGGTTTCTTTTAATTGACTTCACACTCTATACACACTGCTTGTCTCTTTTTTAACCCTTCTAACATTTTCAGCAGGTTTTAGTTGAACAAAACTGAACACATGCAAGGTAGGAAGAAGGCCTGGCTTTATTAGCATCCTAAGTGCTAAAAAAAAAAACAAACAAACAAACAACAGTCCAGTACAAATCTTCTTCAAGGGTTTGATCCACATCCCAAATCAGAGCAGAAGTGCTTATTATCTCAGTGAAAGCTGGATCATGCCAGCAGTGTACAGTGCCAGATAAAACAATGACGACGTCAAGAAGCACAAAATATGACACAGGAGAAGATACCAAATATGTCCACAACACATTTCACACTTATCTTGGTAAGAGCTAGAAACCCTACCTGTGGCCCTCTAATAAAATTATTATTTAAGGAGGGGAAGCACCTGTAAGAACTCTTCACTTGTCATCTTAGAAACATTCTAAGAAACAGAAAGAAATCCACCAGCAAGGTTTAATAATCAGTGGCCACACAAAGCCTTAAGAGAAAAGGAAGGTAAAGTGATTACGGTTCACTATTTCTTTCAGTGTTTTGCAGCAGAGACAGTGCTGGGAAACGTTTCCATAATAAACTAAACCCATCGTTTTTAACTGTTTATGGGTTGCTTTGAAACACTGCCAGAGCTGTCTGAGTTTGCTCAGCTCAGCACACAGCCTTGAACATGAGTTTGTGTTTAGTTCTTCCTTACAGGAAGTGCTGGCTAGGACAGCAGGTTACATCCCTTGTAGTTTTAAATGCAATTACTTAGCTTGTGCACGGTTCACCAAAGCTACCAAGAACTAAAACAAATCTTAAAGAATTAAAGCCTCTAATGTCCATGCATGGCATCAGACCTATCATTCCTGAAAGCCTTCTCAATTGACTTAAGTGTGATCCCTTTTTTCCTCATCAGTTAAAGCATCCTGAACTTAGCTGAGAGTAAAATAAATGCCACTGCCTTATTAGAAACCTCGCCTTTAATTTTATTTCAGTAGTTTCAAGACTTTCTTTCCATGGGTTATGAACGGTACTTGTGTACATGCAAACGAGGATGAGGGGGGAAAATGCTAGAGCCTCAACTAGATAATTATTTTCCTTTTCTTAGAGGTTTCCTTCTAAATATTGGCAGTGAGATTATATTCCGTCCCACACTTTCTCCACAGTTGATCTAGAAAATTCATCACCAAACAGGAAAAAAATATTTTTGGTAAAAATGGGAGAATACTTTTTCAGTCTGTCACAAAGACACCTTGAGAGAGAGAAAAGAAGGGGGAAGGGGGCTAAATGAAGGACTTTTTTTTCTCGATAGTGATTCATCTGCAACTCTAGTAAGGCGGGTTGTGTGCCGAAGCAAGAGCGGGTGGCACAGCTCACACAAAGCTGCTCTTGCGAAGAGCCCTCAGCACCCTCCTGAGCCGCGTCACCCCGCGCGGGGCGGCGAAGAGCGGCGGGCGGCGCGCACGCACCTGAGGCGCAGCGGCAGCAGCGGCGCCTCCTCCTGTTAGCGGGACCGCAGGCACCTCCTGTCGTTAACGGGACCGGGGCGGCCGATGGCTCCTCCCTAAGGACCGCGACACCCAGGGAGGACGCGCAGGCCCTCCCGGCCAGCGGCAGCACCACAGCCTCTCGCAGCAGCTGCAGAAGGGCTCCCTCACCCCACAGCCGCACGCTCCGCGCGGAGCGCCGCGCACGAGCCACCCTGCACCAGCCGCTGCGCACCCGCGCGCCGCCGCCCGCCGCCTGCCGGCCGCGCGGGGCTCCGCCCCCGGCGCCCATTGCGCAGGCGCCCGGCGAGGCGGCGCCGGGGGAGGGCTTGAGATGAGCGTACTACTGCCCAATATGGCGGACTTCGACACGATCTACGAGCTGGAGGAGGAGGAGGAGGAGGAGGAGTCCGAGCCTGTGGTGCGGAGCCAGGAGCTGCCTCGGCCCCGCGACGCGCCGGATCCCGTAGCGGTACGGGGCGCCGGGCACATCACCGTGTAAGGAGCGTTGGGGGGTCGGTGGTGGGCAGCATGACAGGAGGCCGGTGGAGTGGGGTGGGGGTGGTGGAGGCCGGGCGGGAGCAGCGTGCTGCCGGTGGTACCGAGCTGCTCGGGCACGGTTACCCCCTGGAGGGGGCCTGCTAGGGAGTAAGGAGATGAGGACCGTGCCCCGAGCATTCCCTCCCTTGCGGCTGCGAGGTGCCCGGCTTACCATGAGCTGCAGCCCTGCTCCTTCTCCGCCCCCACAATGTCACCTGGTTTGTGAGAGTTCTGCTTTTCACATGTTAAAATGGGAAACTTGGTGTTTTCCAGTAGGTGTAAACAACCCAAAGTCCTGAATGAAGAGCCGGAGTTGTGTTCAGGCTGTTGGGTGCGGGAACGGTAGCTGATCGGCCCAGCACTACTTTTTCCAACCAATCTGTAAGGCAAAAAAGTAAACTCCACATGTTTGCGCAGAGCAGTCTGTGCAGACAATGTCCCTGTGACCCTGCGGAGCCGTGGAAGCCCCCACATTACAGGCACACGGCTGGGTAGTACTTTATCTGCTCCAAACTCCCTGGAGAGTGTGGGCTAGGTTAAGTGGTTTTATGGAAGGCAACGTGAGCCAGAATGTTTGCTACTTATTTAAACAGTTGATGAGCAAACTGTGACCTTATATGTAATGTTTACTCGTAGGGATTTTGGTAGTATTTCTACTCCAGCAAGTGGTGGAGTGAATATAACAAAGCACATCCACAACAAGTTGTTGGTTATTGAAGAAATTTTCACGGCAGTGAGGGAAAAGTATTGAAATTTTTGTATTGCAGCAGTCCATCCAAATTGTGTTGCTGTAGGTCTGTCTTTGGATTGCATAAAAGAATGCACATTTCTCTCTGTAAATAGGTGCAGTGGGATCTAGCTATCTGCAGCAAAAACACTGGGTGGGGAAGGCTCTCAGCCTAAGAGATACTGTGTCCATCATGTAAGTCTAAATCAGGTTTGCATTCAGCTAGTGCCAGTGGGTAGTTCTGCTGCACCACAGTGTATTTGCTTGCGTTGATGGAATTTCTTTCTGTCCTGACCCCAAAGAGCATGTGGCCTGACAAAAGGAGAGATGTAACACAAGCAAAATGATCAGAACACCACCTACCCATCTTATTAGTTACCTATTTTAAGCACTAAACTGGAAAACATATCACGCACTGCTTTGTCTGTTGTGATGCTTTTTGTGTATCAGTGATGTTCTTTCTTGGCTCTAGCATCTTTTTGGGGATGGGCAGGAGCATCTGAAAGAACTCTGTCAACTATTGATGCCTACATCAAAAGAGAACAATGCTTGTAAGTGATGTGAAATCATGAGGAAGCACACATACCCTTGTAACTATCTCAAATGAATTTCCATCCACATTATTTTCCCTTTCTTCCTGCAACAGGTAGACCTACTTTAGTGGTAGAAGGCAGCTTTTTTATCAGTTCATGGCATATTAGATCTCCTTACATTAAAAAAAAGTCAGTGGATGTTAAAAAATAAACTTTGGATGCCCTAGTATGTTAATCTGAACCTCCTTATTTAATGGGAATTCTTTTGCTTCATATAAAGTTACTGGCTGATATGTCTGAGCTCTGAAATTCTGTCACAGTTTGATCAGAGGCATGGTGCTGCTTTTGAAATCAGTTGGCTTCAGAAGCAGGCTGCTCTAGTTACTGAAGGGAGATACGTTATTGAGTAAAACTTGTGTTTGTTTTCTTGAACCAGTCTGGAATGCTGCTGATAAAAATTGCTGGCCTGACAAGTCAGACACTCTATTAAAGAAAAAAAATTAAAAGAACCAATTCTTTCTAAAAAGCCATTGTATTCCTTGGAATTTTGCTTCAGATGCCTTCTTCTGTTCTTCACCTGACACTGGCCTTCTTGGATACTTCCGCTGTGTAGAGAAGGGATAAGTGTTTAATTACAGGGTCATCTTCAGGTACAGTTCTCTTGCAAAACTCCCAAGTCAGTAGATTCAAACTGTGTATTAGTCTCTTTGCATGAGAGTCTTTGTCCTTATGACCATGTCAGTGAGCTGCTGCCCCTAACAGCATTCTGATGCAGAATCCTGAAGTACTGAAGATAAATTCCAAGAACCTTCTGAGGGGTTTTTAGCCAGATCATGCTTTTTCCACGGGGTGTTTTGCTAACCCTTTTACCCTTCTGCATGGTAAAAGCAATCATGTAAAGTGATTTTGTTTTACTCACAGAGAGACAATGTACATGAGCAGTTAGCAAAATTGATGCTCATCTTATTCAGTGCTTTTTCACTGCAGAAGGTTCTTACTTTGAAAAGATTATTCATCAGTCATGTTTATTGTTTTCAGAAAGCTTTTGGGTTTCACCACAGTGAAATGACTAGGGCTTAGTAAATGCCTTTTCTTTCCTTCTGAAATTCCATTTTAATGAGTTAGAAACCCAGTGTTCGCTGTTCCTTGCCATAATCAGTGTGACTGTGGTTGGAGTATCCAAATATCTCAACATAAACACTTCTAGTGAAGACTGAGTCATATCCCTGCCAAAACAACAGCAATGACTTTCATAAACAGAGCAGTAAACAAACTCTGTCTTGGTTAGAAGTTTTTATTTGTCTGCTGTAATTTTTCCATACCATTAAATCCATGTGGATGGATAGTAATGAGGTAATGAAACAGCCATTAAGCATATTTTTGTCCTTAGTGTGCAGCTTGTGATTTCTGCTTAAGTCTGCAAGCCTCCTGGTTTTGGATGCAAATGAACTTGAATTCTTCCATTATATTTTCTGTAGGAGTGCCCCAGGGATTCACAACCCAGGTGCTAATGAAAAGTGTATTCTCAGCTAGGTGCTGTCAACTGTGATAAGATGACATTTGATTATTACTTCAAATAGCACATACTTCAAAGAGCAAATGAGCTCAGCTTTCTGCTGGTTACCATAAACTTCATTTTTCCAAAGTCTCATCTGTAGGTAAGGATCCTCTTCAGTTGGAAAAGCTCCTAGACCAGGAAGAGAAATGTCAAGTGTTCAAGGAGATTTTAGCTCAAGGCTTTCAATTAATGTCTTTAGTAGTTGGCACAGCTTAAATGATACTTCATGAAGAGTAATATGTAGGGTCTGAGTTGTCTGTTCAAGTAAGTTAATTGTAGCCTGGATTAGGTATGGGGAAAGAAGCCATGCTGAAAGGAGTTTGGAGAGCCACAATAGTACAAGAGTTGACTGAATAGGTTTTGCTTCTGTAGTCTAGTAAGGCTGACGAAGATCTGTAAATATAGTGGGAAAGATGAGAATGAAGCACTGAGTCCAAAAAAGAAAAAGCACCTGCAAATGTGTCTGTTGTAGACATGAGAACGTGCTTTCTAAAGGTGTCCTGTTGCAGTTCTGGGGACAGGAAATTTTGCTTCCTTATGCATTGTAAACTAATGGAGGGAACTTTACAACATGATAACTGTTACAGGTGAGGTTTGCAACTGATGATTCAGGGTGTTCTTCCAGTCCTTTATTTGAGAGGTTTGTGAATATATCTTGCTACAGCTTTAAGAAGCTGCATTCTCCCCACTTTACAAATAGGGGAAAGTGAGGTGATGTAACTTATGAATGTTAGGTTTGGACAGGTCTTGGTGAGGTGCCAGAGAAGTAGCCCAGAAATACATCACCACCAGCTAATGCTCTAAATTATTTAAAGGACATGTAGTGGAATTTATTTTACATAATGAAGAAGAAGAATTGGTAGGCCAGATCATGCTGGATCATTATTAGTCTGTTGTAGAAGGTCTAATGAAGTTAGTTATCCGTTAGTCAGGACTTTAGGTTTTCAGTTTTTGACATAAATTGCTAACAACATTCAGTACTGAAGGCCATCAGTGATGGTGACTAAAAATAGTATTTTAATGTAGCATGATGCTGCTTTCAGTATCATCAAAACATTTTCTATTCCTTTAGGCATTTCCAAGTGTCAGTCTAAAAGATGTTTCTCTAACTGAGTTTTCTTGGATGTGTAATAACTGAAAGGAATGTTAACTGCTAAAAGTTTTGGGGTTTAAATCCATTTCCTGGCAGCCTTCAAACTGAACATAATAAAATATCTTGTGATCTTGTGTTTTTAGTAGATCTAAATCAGAAAGCACTGATTTATGTTGGTATTTATGGAAATGGGTGGAATGGGAATTTTGAGTATATGTGACCAGTGAGATAAAAGAGACTACCTATGGCTTAGAAAGACTTTGAACTAGGAGCTGTTGAAGGCCAGAAGAGGATTCTGGAGAAATGTTAGTACACCTTTGCATTTTGGTTTTCTTCTGTTTCCCAGGCATCTATCTGCTGCTGCTCACTGTAAGTTAGTGTTCTGAGACAGAGGGTCTTTTTGTGATTAGGTGGAATTATCTGTATAGAGTAAATAATAGTGCAGTATTACTTGAGTTTTCCAGTAGTACATCGGTTATACTGTCTTGATTGTGAAAATTGTGATAGTTTCAGGTAGCTTTGTTGCTGATAGGCAGAAAATCCATGTTCCTGAAAACAAGCTTGTGTTTGTGCTTGGAATTGTTAATCTTTTCTGGATTAAGAACAGATGTATAATATAACAAACCTTGGAAGATTTTGTCTTAACAAGAGAAGCTTCAAAAGCTGGAGGTTGGTTTAGCAGATTACATTCACAAAGGATGGGAAGTGCTTACACTGGTAACCTTTGTGATTGCCTGAAGTCTTTTTTACTGTTTCTTTTTGTAGCACTGCCTTAACATCATGGCTTTCCAGCTGCCTGGAATACGCAGTAGCCCATCAGTGCTGGTGTTCTGTTCACTTCCTTTCACTTCTAGATACCTTTCAGTGAAAATCAGAAAATCACAGAATTCCAGAATCTGGGAATGGGGGTTGGAAGCAACCTCTGGAGATTATCCAGTCCAACCCCCCTGCAGGGTCACCCACAGCTGCATCATGCCCAGCATCACAATGTCAAGGTGGGTTTAGAAGCTCTCCAGAGAAAATTCCACAACCTCTCTTGGTCAGCCTGCTCCAGGGCTCCAGCACCCTCACACCAAAGAAGTTTCTCTTCCTGTTCAGATGGAACCTCATGGGTTTCCGTTTGTGTTCATTGCCCCTTGTCCTGTCACTGAGCACCATGGAAAGAGTTTGGCCCTATCCTCTTGTCCTCCATGCTTTAGCTCATGCTGAGCATTGAGAAGATCCCCTTTGAGGCTGCTCTTCTCCAAGGTAAACAGCCTCAGGCCTCTTAGCCTTTCTCCTTGGCCTCACAGAGATGCTCCAGGCCCCTCAGCATGTCTGTAGTCTCCAGTGGACTCTCACCAGTAGTTCTCTGCCTCTTGAACTGGGCAGCCCAGACCTGGACCCAGTACTTCAGCTGTGGCCTTACTAGGGCAGAGCAGAGCAGAGGGGGAAGGAGAACTTCCCTTGATTTCCTATCGCTATGTTGAATAAAACAAGCACAAATAGGTGACATTTTGCTATTGTGTGTGTAATGGCTTTAAGAGGCAAAATTGGAGCAATGCTTCAGTGGAGATCTACTCATGGGTACTTCTTTTAATGTTTACACATCTAGTGCTCCAATATGCTGCTCTCTACAACAGTCAAGGCTCTGACTCTTGTAAATATGGCATTGAAGAACTGAGTTGGATTTCACCAGTTTTACTGACAAACATTTGAATTGTCTTCCTGGATTTCTAAAGACAGCACAAAGAATCATGGAAGTGTTT
The DNA here is from genome assembly GCF_015220805.1 of Pogoniulus pusillus. NCBI lineage: Eukaryota > Metazoa > Chordata > Aves > Piciformes > Lybiidae > Pogoniulus > Pogoniulus pusillus. The sequence continues at coordinate 12,920,559 of NC_087282.1, forward strand.
CAGTTGGACTTTTAAGGTCATCAGGACTTACCATTAGCCCAGCACTGCCAGGTGACAACTAAACCACATCCCTGAGCACCACATCTGCATTTTATTATGTACATGTCTACATCTTGCTAGGCTTCTCTCTTCCTTGTAGTTTACTTTGCATTTTTTTGTGTTACACTGCCAAGTTTGGATGTCTGAATCATTATGCTGTGCACAGGAGTCAGTTTGTATTGTAAAATAATGGGGACTGTGGCATTTCAGCAGTAATGGTGTTTGCACAAGTGACCAGTGAGGAGTCCTTCAGGTGACAGTTTGACTAAGTGCAAGTGTTCTCTCTCCAGAAGGTTTGTTTTTACAATAAATATTATAATGTAGGTTTGTGCTCTTTTTGGCTGTGATCCTTTGGGGTTTGTAAATTTCTTAAATCAAAAATTCTCAGGATTGTTAGCAGAGCTGACAGTGAATGCAATGTACAGTATATTGAACTTTGCAGAGATAGCGTTAAGCTCTGTTCATGCATAAAGGTTGTAGCTGAGAGGCTGGCTGCTGTTAAATTAGTGAATTGCGAAGGTTAAAGATATCAATTAAGGTAGAGGGGATGGAAGATGACAGCTTCAGAAACTAGCAGGTTTAGCATCAGAGTTTGGTTAACTCCTTGCCAACCTACATACTTTAAATGAAACCAAGAAGTCAGTCCTGATGGTTGGAAATTGGTTGTTAGAGCAGTTTTGGAGCTAGTGGTAACACAAATTTACAAGCAAAGTCTAGTTCCTTGTAGGTTTTACTGTTTATAATCCAGATTTAACCTCTTGCTCAAAAACAATTCTTCAATCAATAGGCACAATCATACCTAAGACTTAATTTCTCTGAAGTTCCTAGTTGTCCTAAAACTGTTCACTGTATAGCCTCTTATATGTTTTGCATGAGTTTAACTCAGCCCAAAGCAATTTTTTTACAGCTCTGTGGTTATAAACTTATAAGGTGATGATGAATGGGTTTCTTACAACTAGCTGTAGCTGTTGCATGTGAATAAATTGCATGAGTAAGAAAAATAGTGTTAAAAGGATTATTGAACCTAGTAAATGTAATAGCTGGAGGTTTATCTTAAAGCAAAGATTGAAACTTGTTGGCATCCAGTTGTAAAAGAATTTTCATTCTTGCAGCAGCTTGAAGTAAGGCAACAAAGCTGTGCTGCTGCCTGTAACTTTATCAGTGGTACTTGAGAACTTAAGAGCTTTCCATCTAAATGGATATGAAATAATGTAAATATAAGGGCAAAAGAGAATAGGATTTTTTTTGAGTACAAAAAATCTATGACACTTATTAAGGGAAACAAAATAAGTTAGGTGGAATATATTTTGTTTGTCTCTTTTGTTTTCAAGGTTTGGCTTGAGCAACAAGTTTGATACAGAATTTCCTTCTGTTCTGACAGGGAAGGTAAGTGTGAGATTAAACTGTTCTTTTAAATGGAAAGATTCAGTGCTTTCTGTGTTAGAATTACATGCTGGAGAATCCTCTGTGCAGGCCAGGAGTATGCTGCAGACTGAATTACCTGTGCTGTATGAACCAGCTGGTTGAGGGCCAGTCCCACAAGCAGCAGCTATATACAGTGATTCTGACATGTTAAAACACAGAAAAGCTCAAGGTGGTATCATAATTTTTTCATCCAGGTGATCTACATGAAAGCAAGACTCACTTCACCTTGCTTCATGGGTATCTGGAGTTGTGCTGCCTCCTGTGTGAATTAAATTATTTCCAACATTAGACTTCTTTTCAGCTCAAGCCTTGAGTTTATAGTTAGACAGATCTCTGGGAAGGGAACCTGTTTTAGCCAAAGCTTTAAGGAAGAAAAGATCATAGTCTTAAATCAATCCATTAAGCAGGTTATTAGTGTATTTTCAGAATTTGTTAATTATTTAGTTCTGAAAATTAGTGGTAAGTCTGCTTTCTCTGGAGTCTTGTCATCTCACTAAATGTAAGTTTAATATTCAGACTAAATGCAGGTTGAATTAATATTCATAACTATTAATTATTGCAATCTTGAAACACAATTCTTGGTCCTGGTTTTAAAATCTCATGCTTGTTTTTTGTTTGGTTGGGTTTTTTAACTTTTTTAATTCTTGTTCTCTGGATTTTTTTTAATCTCCAGAGCTTTTCTTTTTCTTAATTTTATATCCCAGATTTGTGAGGCAAAAGTTGATTTGGCTCTTACTACTTTCTTTGATGCCATGCCATACAGTTACTGTACCCCTGCAGCGTCTTGCAGTAGCTGTTGAGTCATACTAGCAATATACTAAAATGCGGATGGATGGTGTCTTCTGTCTCTGCCAAAACTACCTGGGATTCTTTTTCCTTATTTTGTACCCCAAAGTATGAATCAGATTGAATTTGTCCAGCTCTTCTGACAGCTGTACAGCTGAAAAGCAGCTTGCTCTTGGGAGTTTTGGGCCTTGAAGTTTGGGAGCTCTGGCCTTGCTTCAAGATGTCCCTGAGCTCAAAAGGAAGTCGTACTGGTTCCATGGTGTGTGATGTGAGGGTTGGAGATAACACCACTTGCATCTCACCATGTTTCTCTTCTGCAAAACTCTGAAAGCCCAAGAATACTTTTTGGGCATAACAATTTTAATGTTTTGGTTTTTTTAGTCAAGTTGTAGGTTGTTATCAATAAGCCTAGCAGGAAGCCTAGCAGGAAGTTTTAAGATGTCATTTGATTATAAAATTTAATCTTTTTCTGTCTCTCTAAAATATGTTTATGTATTAAAAAACCCAAAACAAACCAAACCTTCCCCAAACCTACACTTTTTATTGATGCCTGTCACATTTTCCACTCGATTGCCCTCCTCTGGTTAAATGGACAGTGAATAAATGTTTAATTTAATGTTCAGCTAGCTGCTTGGACTTAATTTAGCAAAGAGAGGAAAGAAGTTCTTTTGCTTTGCATTTACCCTTCTATAGAGCTAATCAGTGACAGCACAAATGGCATGAGCAGGGATTTGTTGTACACAGGAATGTTGCTTCTGTTGAGAATCTTGATAGCCTGTTATCTTTTTCTTATGCCTGGGTTTGAGGGGCTCTGAGGAAGGAGACTTGAAAACAAATTAGTTCCCTTTTGTGAGGGGAAAACACCAACCAAATGAGATAGTAAACACATTTTTTCTTACTGCCTGCCACACGCTGCCATGAAAGACTTTAAACACCACAGTTGTGGAGTTTTAATACTTTCATGAATTGCAAGAAATAATCTGCTGCATTCTCTAGTTGTGGCAGTCAGTCACTTCTATTCCTATTGAAAAGGAAAACTCAGGGTTTTTTTTCCCAGTAAGGTTTTCTTCAAATACCCTGAGAAGTAATTTGCAATAAGAAGCCAGTTTAAGGTCTTCTACTGTTCTGAAAACACCATTTTTATGAAATCACAAGTTATGAATAGCAAAGTGACTGTTTATATTACAATTTGTGATTCAAATGTTTGCTCTGAAGCTGAATTATTACACAGCCAGTGTAAAGCAATATCCTGCTACACAGAATGTGTAACATTTAATGCCCACTTTACTGTCTTCAGTGAATTGATATTAATAATATATTCCCTCGGTTAATGGAGTATAAAAGATGAAGCCATTAGATGGGACTGATAGGTGTGGTTTTCTTTCTGTGGTATTGTTTTCCCTTTTCACAAATGCAGATGAAGATAGATGTTTTTAAGCAAAGGATGACAATGAAAAAATGAAATGGATACAACTCTTTGGCTACACCTTGCTCCCAGAAGTGCTAAATTTGGGTTTAAGCCACTGTGTAGTCTTAGGAATTTACTTAAGCTTCATGACTCTCAGTTTTCCCAGCTCCATGATGATAGCAAACCTTTGACTATACCCCTTCTCCTTCGCTCATCTCTCCTTTTCCCGCATCTCCCAGTTTTTTTACTCTGAATAAATTAGCTTAGAGCTAAGATGCACGTAATCAGACCTCAGATCTTTAATTGAGGCATGTTTGTTGCTGCTTTTGAGAGAAGTGAATGTATATATTGGAGGATAAAGTTTAAGCAATAAAAATAAGGTAAGGAAACTATAAGGTACGTCAGATGTTAGATTCGGCTGATTCAGCTCAATTGACTTAATGTTTGCCTTGAATGAGACACAAACTTCAACTGGTTTCTAATACTGAGCTGGGCATTCAAACAGTACGTTGTTTTCAGCAGAATGCTTTAAGAAAGGATCTGACTACCCTCAGTAGAGAAGCAGTATTTAACTTTCAGTGATATGATTAGACTTTGGGTGCTGTGTGTTTGGAGGATTATTTATTTTACAAAACAAGCATTTAAAAGCTTTTAACAAACTACTCTTCATGATATATGACACAGCACCACACACTGCTCCAGGTGACAAGAAAATGATGGAGGCAGTGAACCTTAAGGAAGAAAGTAGAGTTTCCTGCCCCAGTCTTAAAAGACTAAAGGTCCTATACAGAGATTACTGTGCAGTGCAGGGAAATGTGGGCCATAAAATGTGGTCTTGGTATTGTGATCGCCTTGCAGTGTGTGATTGATAGGGTTTGTGATCATGATGATTGAAAGAGAAAGATCAGGCCTGCTGGGCTTTGCTTGTTCTCTTCCTGTGTTTGTAGATTCTCTTGCATCCTGTTGTAAAATATTATGACACCCCCTCCTTTCATGTTTTTTTTTCCCCTCCCTTAAAGACCTGAAAGGAACTAAAGTCTCTTTACAAGGTGTACTGCACAGCCAGGAGCTATGTACTTACCTCGTTCTTTTCAAGAGCCAGACAGAAACTCTCCAAGAGGCTTTTCAAAATTACTCCAAACTGGACTTTAGTAGGGAGCTTTCTTTGTGCACTGTGAATCTTCCATTTGTTTGAAATTCACCACTTATTTTGTCTTAACCCTTCAATATCTACAAAAAGGGCAAAGTTTAAAAACAAAAATTCAACACAGTTCTTTTGTGACTGTTTCACTTGGAAAGCATTCTGTTAGCACATTTATTTACAGATTTTTTCAGTGTATAACACTGCTACCTCTGAGCTGAAAGCTGAGAGCAGAGCAACAAACTCATTTTGCTTGTATTTATCACAGAGTGAGGCTTAACCCTGGTCACTGGTTCCATTAGTTCCAAATGAAGACATGTCATTGACACAAATATTTACTGTGATTGTTTCCTAAAGGGAGAAATACATCAGGTAGTTTGCTTTATTCAAAACCATTTGAAGTGATTTCACTTTAGGTTGCAACTAAGAAAGCCACCTTTACATGGAAGTGTTTGATGTGTTGGCAGGTGGTTGTGGTACTTTCATGTACCACGTTGAGGTAAGCATCTCACTAGAAATCTTGAAATAGAAATTTTCTCTGTTCCTTGATGGCAAGTTGGATCCTGGCTTAGCCATTTGCAGTGCTATGCTCTACAAGAGTACTTCAATGTTGTTCTTATAAACTAGCATCAAACTGCCAACTTGGTGTGGTCAGGGACTAGCTCCAAAGCAGCAGATAGCAAGGAACCTCACCATCCCACTGCTTTCTTACTAGGTCTCCAAATTTTCTGTCAGCTGTGATCAAAGAGCCTGGCTGACTTGTTTTTCATGTTGGATGCTACAACTGATAATGAGATGTCTTGTTAAGTTCTCAGCTGTGTGAATCCATTGTCATTGGTAGGTTTGAGCAGCTGGATTTTGAGGTTGAGGGGGGTTGTCAAGGTGCAGTCAGGTTTGTCTACTAGAAAAGGAAACTTTCCCATTTCCTAGTGGGACTGATTACACAAGTACTAACAGGGGCAAGAAAAAGCCCTACTTAGTTTTATCTTTCAAATAAACAGAATCATACTTGTACAAATTCAAAAGTCTTATATCAGAGCAAGTGTATATATCTTTCATGCTATGAACATGAAAACCACCTGAAGCATTGAGAACACTCATTTGTTAGTGTATGTGAGCTCAGTTGACACTGAAGCCTGTCTGAATGCAGATGCTGTACAACAGTACTCCTACTGCATGCTCCCAGCCCAGCTGTACCGTGCTGCAAAACATTCTCCCACACTGAAGATGAAACAGTCTTGCTCATGTGCATCTGATATTTGTTATATCCTGAATACATGAGCCAGCACTGACAAAGAGATCTGTAAAATTCCTGTCTTGGACATGTGCAAGTACAATGCAGTTTTCAATACTACATTGTGATTTTGATTTTTCCTGCTGATTAAAAGTATCCCAATGTAGGATCTCTGTTTCTATTTGCAATTATCTTTCTTTTCTTTTTTAAGCTCTAGAATACATAAAATGCTGATTTTACTCTAAATGAAAATTGTTTTACTTGATCCATTTGTATTTGAAAAAAGAAGAACAAGACAGACTATTTCAGATGGGAGATCCTGGATGACCACATGAAAAATACCTTTCTGTGCACCTATGAATTCCTGCTATAAAGTATTCACAATGTTAAATTGTGTTCTTATATTGCTAACTGTAGGCCTGGCTCGTATACAAACACAGATGACCTCTGGCTCTGGGGCTGCCTGGTGATCTGAATGGCCAGGAAACAGATGCTGGATTTATTTACTCCTTTTCCTGCCATGTTTTAATGAATTTAGCTCTTGTGAATAGGTGGGGGTAGCAGAATCAGGTCCTCTCCATTTCCTGTCCTGTGGTTTTCTCCTTTGGTGGAGGGAGGCTTTTGTGACTATATTAATGCTTTTGTGTTTGCTCTTGCCCTTGTTTGCAGAACCAAAGGACCAGAGTCAGGCCAGCATGGGTGGAAGGATGATGTAGCAGTTGCACAGCTTTTTACACAGATTAATTCTAGGTTGTTTGGTTTATTTTTGTTTTACCTTCAATGTGGAAAACAGTTAGGACAGATTTTTCCTTTTTTGAGTTGTCATGTCTGACTGGTTAAGTCTGAAATTGGATCTGATTATTCTGCCTCGTGCATTCAAACACTGGATTGTGTTACAGTTTAAAGGTACCATCTTGGAGTAAATACCACAAAGCCATATTTGACTTGTCAGATATCAGTTAGTTAGGCTCTGTAGAGATATGAGGGGGTTGGGGTCTGTAAATAGGATAGTGCACCCAGTCTTTTGTAAGAAACATGCTGCTATCAGAGAAAGGAGCTCATTTTTGATAGATGATGTGGTTTCTCCACAGTGACTACAGTGGTAATATACAGAAAATAGTATTTTGAGCAAGTTCTGCTGAATATTGCCCAATTTAAATGTTTTTCAGCAGCTAGGTTTTGTTTCTGATCCTGCACAAAGATGCATTTCTTTATCTTAAATATAATCCAGTCTGTCTCTCCAAGCTTCCATATTTTAGGGAGCAGCCACAAGTTAAGTCATGGCCTGATGTCATTATGGATTCACTTTAGGAATTTAAACACCTCTCCCTGGGAGTGCTTAAGGCCATGTTGGATGAGCCCTTGAGCAACTAAGTCTAGTTGAGAGGGGTCCCTGCACATGGCAGGAAGGCTGGAGTAGATGATCTCTAAGGTCCTTTCCAATCTAAGCCATTCTATGATTTGTGGCCAGAGGTCCACCTTTACCCAGACACAGTGATCTGAAACAAATTTGGACAAGATTATTCTTTTTCCTTTGTCACAGGTATTTTTTAGTAGGAAGCTGCCCCACACTCCCACAGAGACAAGATTTCTATCACTCTCTTTTGCCTTGCTTTGGGTTTTTAAGTCAGCATTAGCCATTCCATATGTTGCTGTGTCCTGCTTCTAGTTTTGTTTGGGGTCACCACATCAGCAGGACAATTGATACATTAATGGGGCAGTAAATGAAGGTGAGGCTGTTCAACTAAATGATGCTTAATGTAAGCTTTTGTAAAGCAGTGCAAGTTTTGCAAGGCATGCACTGTTTTTTTATGCTACTTATTAGAGGAAAGTGACTTTCCCTGCTCACTCTGTTATACCAATGTTTTAGAAGATGAGGTCATATCGTATTGTGTTTCATTTCCATGTTAATTTGTAGAGGCAGTTATGGAGAGAAAGGACCTGTAATGGCCTTCCACTGAAGTTCAGCACTTCTGTTGCAGGTTGCCCCAGAAGAATTCAAGACCAGCATTGGTCGTGTGAATGCCTGTTTAAGAAAGAATCTCCCTGTCAACGTAAAATGGCTGCTCTGTGGCTGTCTGTGCTGCTGCTGCACGCTGGGCTGTAGCCTGTGGCCTGTAGTCTGTCTTAACAAAAGAGTAAGTACAGCTTTCAGTCTTAATTGGGTTGATTTTACAGTTGCTGATAACTTAAATCATGTTCATTAGTATCAGCCCAATTTCAAACTCCGTTTTTTGGTCTCACTTGTATTCAAAAGACAATTCTGTTTTCCACTTCTTAGAAAAGAGAAAATGGATGTTTGTTAATGAGGCAAATTGAGTTAATAGTTTCAGGAATAAGCCTGTCCCATCTCACTTTGAAGAGTGGGATGGAGTATATGTGATAACCTACACTTGCAGAATTTCTAAAGGTCTAAACATTGAATTAAACAAGTGCAGATCTGAACACTGACCTTCAAACACTGCCTAAACTAGAGTGAAAATTACCTTTCACAGTCCCTATCCCAACTCCAGAATAAATATGTATTTTTAAATTAAAAATCACTCTTTTGTTTGCAGTAGACATCAAAACACTTCAGAGCAGTGGCTTAATTGACATATGTTACAGTAGAGGGTCAAGAAGAAACTCAGATTTGTTTGCTATTTGGGAGCTTTAGAGATTTCTCTTTTTTAATTGACCAACAGAAATTTGACAACTCATGTAATCAGGTCCAAAGTAACAACTCTGAGAAGCTTTAGCAACATCAAGTAAACATGATCATAATTACCTCCATGGTTTACATTTAGATTTGATTTACCACAGCAGTAAATGCTTAGGAAGTACATAAATAGATGTGGTGTACGAATATTCTTTAGGAAGTGCATAAATATGTATAGAATACTGATAATCTTTGCAGCTATATAAGATTTGTGGCCATAAAATCATATTATCCACAAATCTAAGGTGCGCTAGGAAGAAAGCCTCACACTTGTGCATTTAATTACAGGAAAGGATCTGAAATAAATATCTGTGTAAAAGGTAGTACTTCTGGCTTTTGAGAGTTTATGATCTGTAATGAAACAAACTGAAAACAAACCAAGGAATGGGCAGTGCTGTTCAAGGGAAATAAACCAGAGTGTTTTGGCAAAGTTTCCTACTTGCTAAAAAAAAGTAACATTTGCATTGACTGAGATTGAAGTTTTGATTTTAAATAAATAAATAATGCACTAAAGGCCTAATATGTGAAGGTTTTGAACTGCTGACTGATAGAATGAGCTTTAGTGAAGAAACTGGTGGATGGAATTTTGTGATATGCTATGCAGGAACTAGAGTAGAACAGCACAGTGATCTTTATATGACCTTCAAAATCACTGAAGCTCCAAGACTTTCTCCCACAGCTGTGGAAAGAGCAGAACATGAATGTCACATGCACTTTATATCCAAGAGTTGAAAACAGAGACATTGTATGTTGAGAGCTGAAGTTCTGTGGTGGTGAGATTGAACACTCAGATACCAATTACATGAGCAAAATGGATGTTAGGAAGAATTATTGGATATTAGGAAGAAACTCTTTACAGTGAGGGTGGGAAGATACTGAAGCAGATTGCCCAAGGAGGTTATGGATGTCCCCTCCCTAGGGGTGTTCAACGTTGGACAGCCCGGTCTAGTGGAAGGTGTCCCTCCCCATGGCAGGGCTGTTTGAACTGGATGATCTTCAAGATCCCTTTCAACCCAAACCATTCAATGTTCCATGAAAATCTGGACATGACAGATAATGGCCTTTGTGTGTTATTAGGGAACTGCCTGTAGCGAGTGGACCACCAGAAAGTGGGAGATGCTGTTTTGTGAGGACCTCATACTGAGTAAATGAATTCTGGAGAAGCTGCAGTTATAAGTTTAGGGAAAAAAAGGGGAGGCATTTTTTTTTAACCTGGAGAAGATCTAAAGTTGAGAAGTAGGATTTGTATTTAGAATTTTCTTTTTGCTTGGTCCTGCTTTATAAAATGAGTTTACTTTTAAATTAATTTTAAACTAGAATGCCTGGTAGTAGAAGATTATTCAGGATGAGGCTGGCTTCTGAACCATTTCTAATACAGTTTTGACTTTTTTTTAGACTAGAAGATCAATTCAGAAGTTATTAGAATGGGAAAATAACAGACTATATCATAAGGTGAGAAAGGTGGAGTGTGTGTATTTTCAGCTTTAAGAACAGTAAGTTGGGGGAGGAATTTTTTTTTCAATGGTTTGTTTCTTTGGGTTTGTTTCTTGTTTGGGTTTTTGGTTGGTTGTTTGGGGGTTGTTTTGATTTTGTGGGCTTTGGTGGTGGTTTTTTTTATATTTGGCATTTAGGAACTTTGCAGTCTAATTCCATACTTTATGGACACTTAAGCCTGTGCTTGAAGTGTTCCAGATCCTAATAATTGGATATTGCTAATGCTTGTTATATTACTTACCACAGCAACACTGTGGTGTGTATTAATGCTGTGATGGTTCTTTTCTTAGCTTGGTTTGCACTGGAAGCTGAGCAAAAGGAAATGTGAAACTAGCAATATGATGGAATATGTAAGTATTACTTCTGTGACTTGATTGTTTGTTTGTTTGGTTTTTTTTTTTAGAGAGAAAATCTTTAACTTGCTGAATTGTGACCTATCCAAAATAATTTCTCAAGAAAATATGCAGTTGTGTTTTGATATGCACCTGTTAAGGCCAGTTCTAACAAAAGCAGACATAGTTTATGTACTGAAACTTAGAGATGATCACCACAAAACGTATTTGTTTCATCATAAATTCTGCATTTGCACTGGAGGTAGCCTTGGTTTGGTCTGTAATTTTTAATGAGGGAGGGTCAATGTGGGAATTACCAGACCAGACCCTAGATCTTTAACACTCATCCACCTTTTCCATTGCATTTTTACAGTAGTATGGGTTTTGCCTGGGTTTTTACTTTCTTTGCCAGCTCTCAATTTCATAAACTTTTAACTAAGTGCATTTAGGGAAGCAGGACTTAGAACATTTCTGTGATCCTGCCTCCCTATCCCATTTCATGTGTAGTCACCAAAGCCTGAAGAAAAGTCACCCCAAAAAGTCAGGTGTCCTAAAGCCCTGTGTTTCAGAATCAACAAAAATCTCTGCTCTGTTACAATGGGATACTTTCCCTCCTTACAGTACATGTCAGATACATTTAGCCTTGTGTACTAGCTAATGCTGCATAGAAATTGTGCTGAAGGTTTGACCTTCTTGGTTACTGTGTTCTCTTCTTGTCTTTCTCCCTTCTCCAACAGGTAATATTAATAGAGTTCTTACCAAAATATCCCATATTTCGACCTGACTGAGGAACAGCGTTGGGGTCTTTTCCTGTTTCCTATCGTTTTCTACCCTTAGTGCCTTGTAGATGATTTTGGAAAGAAGATGGTCTACTTTGCTGTGACTTTAAAAACATTCTTCAGTAGAATATCTTCCTTGCTATGTTACTTTCTTTTGTTAAGAAGAGAACAATTTGCACATTTTTTTTAATGTTACATGAGGCTTTGATGTTGCACTCTGACTTTTTACCATTAAGAAGAATGGATAGAGTTGCCACTAGGGATCTAACATCAGTGCTGCTTAAACTTGTTCTGAGCATGCTGCCTTATTAATTTCTTTATTTGCTGTCCTCCAATGTGCAGCCTAACGCCATGTCATACTATAGTTCATTCTAAATGTTGTAAGCCAAGAAACCCTCAAGTAGAAACATCCAGGTAAGCATCTAGTAGTGATGATTTTAGTCTTAACTTGCTCGCATAGGACCCGCAATCAAACAGCACTGGTTTTGTCCTGCACTTTGCAAAATCATCATTTGACACGAGTGGGTTAATTCTTTTACCCGCTATGGATTTGTAAATATTGACTCTTTGCATAATGTAATGTGTGGTATGCCAAGGTTTACAGAATGTAATATAGCTCTTGTTCTATTGCCAACAGTCCCACCTTGTTCTCCTCATCACATTTGCTGTTACCCCTCTGATTGTATAGACCCATCCACATGCTGGTTTTATGGTAAAGCCATCCAAGTCTGTACATACTAATAGATGTGTAGGGCTCAGTTGCACTTTGATTAGTAAATGAATGAAAAATGCATAGCATTTCTGTCATCTTTTGGGTTTGAAAGCATTTTAGGTGTGGTTTGTAGCACCTGAGACAGGAAGTTTGAATGCTGTTCACCTTTGATAAAGTTGAATTCATGGGGTAGATGATGGCTGCTATTTGCAAGATACCCTAAAGCCTCTTGTTAATCAATGCTAGATGGATGTCAAGTTATGGTTTTAGGTAAAGAAAAGATGTTTCCTAATTGGAGACTTTCATTATTGCTAAGGAGAAAAATGTGGACCAGCCAAATCAAGCCTGAAGTAACACTTATGGTATTTTTAAAGTGTGAGCATACTTCAGCATTTTAAGAGTTAGGTGACAGGGCATCATCTCCAGTGGAAATAACTCTTACTGAAATCAGAGCCCTGTTTCAAAATATGCAGGTAAATGTCTCAGTTGAAAGGGTTCACACAATGTGTTTCGGCATCCAGGCACAGTCTGAAGATCCACAAATGCCTCATGGAATTCACAAGTACTCTTGGATTCTTCCCTGCTTGCCTGATCTCAGGATGGGAGGCAGTGGTAGGAAAACTTTCTGTTGTGGCTGGCCTAAGTGGAGCCGCTTGCTAATAGTAAGCAAATAATAACAAAACTTGACACCTTGTGACATCATTCCAAGTGTCTTTTTAATTTCAGAGTAACTTGGGGTTTCCTCTGAATGTATTTGGCATCTTTTCAGGATGCAGTATGGTATTAAAATACAATATTTGTAAGACCATTGCATTCTGCAAACTGTAGACCAGATTTCCTGTACACAGTGTTTACAGAAGGCACATTTTTTGCAAGTTGTAACTGGGACTCAAATGCTGGGCTGTTCTTGCTGTACAGCTGAGGAGTGTCAAGCTTTGGTGATTGCAGGAGTTTCCAGTCCCAGACTGATGCTTCACCTCCTGAAATCTGTAATATTTGGTGCAGAGATTACATTTAACTGGTAAATTGGCGACAACTGGTTAATTTCATTTGTGATGTGATGAATAAAACCCAACTGTGTTGTTGGACTTTCCTACTAGCTACACCTTGCCATCTAGATTTCTATCACAGAACCAAGCAAAGGGTTATCTCCAATTATTTTTTTTTAGGGTGGGTGTTAATTAGAAGCAGAGAAAATACTTAATGGCAGAAAAATAGTGTAAACCAAACCCAAAACAGCAGACACACCTCTGGATTGTATTTCCCTTGCAAATAAATTTCCAGAGTGGAGGGAGTTTAGCTTAATTAACACAACAATGAAAGTTTTTTACTGCTGTGCCAGAACTTTGATAGTAATTTTCTTCTTTGTAAGAAACTCAAGAAATCTCAGCAGATATTTTCTTCTTCATGTGAGTATTTTCGAGGTGTTCTTTTCCAACTGTGAGAACTGACAAGCTAAATGAATGGTCTAAGAACTGCCAGCAGTGAATGCTGACAGTCTTCAAACTGGCTGCTAACAGGAATCCTCTTCAGCCTGTGCTGACTTCATGTGGTTTTCAGTTCAAAATTTCTGATTTGTCTTGTTTCTGTGAAGTGTGGAGAGGACACTCTGAATTCCAAGAGCTCACAGTCTCTTTGGGCTGCTCCCTGGTCCCTTTGTTCTGCACAGGACCAGAGATCCAAGGCAGAACAAGACCTCAGCTTTTCTTACCCACTCTCATCCCTTTGTCCCCTTCCTGTGGGCTTGGCCATGTCCAGTGCCAGAGGCTACTCTGCTCCACAGCAGAATGTCTGCCCCTTTGTCTCTCCTGGGCACCATGAGGCACTTAAGCACAGAATAAAGTTTACATTTTAAGCATGTAAATTCTTCCTTTGTCCATGATTGTTAATTGTATAATCTTTGCACCATGGAAGGGTCTCTTCTTATTGTGTTCTAATAGACATTTAAATGCATGGCCATAAAGAGTATGAGAGCCAAAACTGCCATTTACAGTAAGCACCATGTTTTATTAAGTAGGTAAATGTGCACTAAAATGCAAAACCAGCACCAGTATTATATTTGCATCTGAAAGGCACGGGTTTCAAAGCTCATGTTATGATGTGGGCTGCTCTAATGCTGTGAACTCCTGCCCTTCTGTTCTGCCTGTAGGTTCTTTTTATTGCCAGAGCTATCCTTTGCTTTAATATAAAAACATCCAACAGGAAAATGTTTCTTACAAGACTGAATGTCGTTTTTGACAGTAAGTCAGTGTGAATTGGTAAACCTGTTTGTGGAGCTTGCTTGTTAAGTGGGGAAAGAATTTGTGGCAATACAACAGAGATTGTTAGCAAAGTGTGGTGAAAGTGGTAAAGAAAGTGCCTTGACTGGTTCCACCTAAAGAGAAAATGCTGTGCAGAGAGTAAGGAGAGAAGGGAACTAGCAACTATCAGGAGTATGAGCTTGCAGCAGATTTAAAAGCAGTTACTGTACCAAATTAATGCTTATTTTTCATAGAAACATAACACTAACTTTCTATTTTTCTTTATCTGGGAAATGTTTGGGTTTATACCTGCTAAGTTTTTGGTATCTAGAAGTACTGAAGTTTTAAATTGTGGCAGAGCATCAAAGGTCTTACCTGCCAATTCCTCATCTTCCTCGGTGAAATTGCTTTACTGTAGGAGGAGGGGAAATAAACCCACACTGTTCCAAGACACGCATAGACAAGTCTAGGGAGCGTGGATTCAGTTCTAGGTGGGTGACTCTAAAAGAGAAGACATTTTTACTACATCTGGTGTGCTCTTGATAAATAAAACAAATTCCTGTTCTTTCCTTAACAGGTGCAAAAAACACATGTAAATGTTTGTTCTTGTCTCACATGACAATTTAATACAGTTACACTACACACTACCACTGCAGCAATAACAAAATGTCAAAGCTATTGATATTCAGTGTAAATTATTTTTCATTTTAATATTACTATGCGATTCCTCTGCCATTTTGGTTTCTGCTTGTGGTGTTACAGGAGTTGTGCTGCATAAAACAAGTGGTTTTGTTTAAACTGTATGAAACACTTTGTGTTCTTAACATTTTTACTGTGTTTAGAAATGAACAGCCACTTTTTTTAACGGGACCTCACATCTTGAGAGCTTGGGGCTTTGAAATGAAAACAAAATTTTAACTGAGCTCCTTTTCCACAAGTTACTGCACTAGCTTGTGCCACTGAAAGGAGCTGGATGTCAGAGATGCATAATTACTTTGAGATGTTCTTCTTTTAATTAAATTGAAAGATAAAAACCTTTGAATAGTGCAATGTGATTATGGGGAAAAGAAATAATCATCTGTGTCTCTCCCTGTAGCAGTGTGTTGCTGATCAGCTGTGGGTGGTGAGAGTGGATGTTTCTTAACTGAGACATGTTTCTGATGCATATGAGGTGCTTACATTGGGACTTGATGGTTTGCTTGATTTAAAGAACAAGACTTGGAAAGCTTATGAAGGCTTTCCAGGAAAGAAAACTGGACAATGATCACACTTCATTTTCCAGATAATTGTTTGGTTGGCTTACAAGCTTTCTGTTTGAAGAACTTGTGACTCCACAGCTCCCTGAAAGAAAGTTAGAGCAAGGTGGATGCTAGTAACAAGTGGTAGGACAAGAAATGGCCTGAAGCTGCACCAGGGGAGGTTTAGGTTGGGTATTAGAAGAAACAGGCTTGATGATCTTATAGTCTTACCCAAACAAAGCAGATCTGTGATTCTGTGACCTGTTGTAGCAGTCTCTTGCAGCTTTCCTCTCTAAAAATCAGGTTTTCTCCTGTGTTGCCCACCTCAAAGGGAGCATGGACAGCATGTCAGTGTGATACAAATCAAAGGCTTATAGGATTGTGAACATAGCACAATACAGCCTTTTGTGTGTGTTAACTCTGTAGCTGTGAAAGCAGGACTTAAAGTCTTTGGCTCATCCCCAAGGGGGAAATGCTACATTGCTGGAATGGGCATGTGCAGTGGTTTTGTTCAGAGTTGGTGTCCTCAGTTGTTCTGGACAGACCAGGGAGCGTCTGGGTTGACATCCACAAGCGTGGAACTGCTGCTGAATGTTGCGTAAGAAATGTAGAGAACGCTGCTGTGATGTTAGGCCATGTGTAGGAATGTTGGGTTGAGTCATGGTGTCAGTCCCTGTTGGGGTTCATGAGATGTAATGCCTAGACTACCAGAAAAGGTCAATTTGAAAAATGCTTGGGAGTTGGTCCCAACTTCTGCTATCAGAAGGAAGTTTCAGAACTGTTTGGTAGTGAAGCTTACTCTAAGGTCTGTGTGAGTCCATTTGCCATGCTCTGTCGTGTTAATATTGTTCTGCAGTGCAGAGTAAAGTGTTGCAGCTGAATTTATATTTTGTAATTAAGCCTATAGAGACTTAAACCCTTTAGTCTTCATTTGCTAAACAAATGAAATGTTAGTCTTCTCAAAAGTGGAGTTCTCTGTTTTAGATCATCCTATTTGCATTTGCTTGCATTTATTGCAGTTTGAATTAATTTTCCTTGAGTAAGGGTGACCAGAACCAACCAGACACTGCAGAGAATGGCTCATGGCCAAGGCACCAGGTATTTCCATGACATTGTTCCCTCTCTCCTCTGAAAATAATTGAAGCCATCACATTTCAAGGCTTGCATCTGTCTCTGTAATGGCTGTATTGGATTTCTGATTCATAGCCATCCTGCAATAAATTTTGGACTTTTCAGTTGCTTGTACTTTATACAAGCTCCCAACGGACACTTATTACTGATCCCAACAGCCCGGTCTCATCATTTGACACTTGGGACTGGAATTCCTTGATACTTACACTGGTCCTCCTCTCCTCCAGGTCCTCATCTGTGTGCTCCCCATTCTTCCTGTGAGGAAAAAAAATTGATCTTTGTCACAGACAGATTCTCTCTGGAAAGCCAACAAAAATGTTTTTATTGAAAACATTAGTTCCAAGATGGAGGCCTGAACTCTCCTTGTAATTTTCTAAAAGCCCTGATGTAAATTTCCTTGTAGTTTAGGTAGGAATAGGTAGATTTAATGGGTTTGTTTTGATTTGACCTATTTGGAGTTTGTTGATGTACACTTATTTGTTTAGCAAACACATGAACAGGGCACCTTCATGTTTAGGCTACACCACTGATTTTTCTGCATTTTTGTAGACACTGCATCTGTTCAGAGGATTATTCTTTGAATATATTCACCTTTTATTTTACATCCTTTATATGAACCATATTATCATCCACAATAGCCTTTTTTTTTTTACAGTAAACTCAAAGTTCTGCAGGAAATAGATTTATATATCTAATAATAAAAATGACCTGAGATTTCTGCTAGGAAAAAAATCTCACTTTGTAAGAACACTCTGGTTCACATGGGATATGTAAAATTGTGATAAAATTGGGAGGAGGTTTTGCAGTAGGTTTCAGACTAAAAAGAATTTATAGTTAAATTAAAAGGCTTCTATTAAAGAAAAGGTAATGACTGCACTGTATTTAGTGTAAATTATGTGATGTGGAAGTCCAAATGAGTAATTTGAAAATTACAGGTTCTCCAGACAATGTCTTTGAGGGATATCCTTGGGACATGACAGTGAGGTGTCTGACTAGGGCAACAACAGTAAAAAGGAGCTCTCCTTTGGGCAGCTGTGCCGACAATGCTCTAACATGCCCCGTGCTTGTGGTGGGTGCCCAGTTGGAGATGCTTTGAAACCATATGACTTGCAGAATATGGTCTATTAGTACTTTTGTAAACAGTAGCCCCAAGGCTGAGTGAATAAAGCAGCTCCAAGTGCCCAATTAATAATGGGAACGGTTGGAGAAACCACAGTGCTACAGTGCCTCTCAGCAGTGCAGGGCTGCCCATGGACGTAATTCCACGCTTGTTTCCTAGCTACCTGCACATTTCATCCGTCATCAAAGATAAATCTGTTTTAACCTTAAAGTGACAAGACTACTGGATAGTAGAGTCTAGCCACAGAGGGTCAGTCCACATCTTTTATCTGAGCTAGATTATGAACTGCAAGGCCATAAATTGAAAACTGTTTTTTGACAGAAACCCAGCATGGTGGGGATTGCAAAGGTCCTCTGGGGATCAACCAGTCCAACCCCCTGCTAAAGCCCCACAGCAGCTTGCCCAAGATGGGAATGTCCAGGCAGGTTTGGAATCTCTCCAGAGGAGAACCCCACAGCCTCCTAGGCAGCCTGTTCCAGGGCTCCAGCACCCTCACACCAAAGAAGGATCTCCTGTTCATGTGGAACCTCCTGGGTTCCAGTTTGTGCCTGTTGCCCCTTGTCCTGCCACTGAGCACCACTGAAAAGAGTATTGTGCCATCCTCTTGTTTTGTACCCTGTAGCTATTGATGAGCATTGAGAAGATCCTCTCTGTCTTCTCCTCCTCTTCCATCCAAGTACAAATAACTTCCTTCAAAACCTAATTTAATTCCTATTGGGTTTTATTTATTATTTTAGATAATTCTCAAGTGTTTTTAAGCTCTGCAGTTCTAGAGAAAAATCCAAACTACAACAGTTCACAAGGGTTGTTGGTTCCTGAGGCTAAGTCACAATTTTCTACCTCTGTGTGAGTTAATCTGAACCCATTTTTCTTGTATGGCCACGAAATCATAGGGGTTGATTCAGCTTCAATTCCTACTCCAATTGCTGCAGTGCGCATTTGTTCAGCATTCCTTCCTACCTGTAGTTGAAAGCCAGGGGAGACAAGGAATGGAGCCTCACCATATTGGAACCACAGAGAAGAGATGCTTCTGAAGTAATTCCTGCTAGAGAAGTTTTTTTGTTGCTGAGGATATGGAAGAGGTAACTTGCTTTATGATTCTTCCTAACTTTTGGTGGCATTGAGTAGTGGTAAAAAGCACACTGCTTTAAGTTTTTATCTAGTGCTGTTGGAATGAAGAGCTTTGAAACTTGAGGGTGATACCGATAGAACTGCTCTGAAGCAGAAGCTAGCAGATGGCTTGGAATTGCAGAATAAGCAGCAGGTGCTGACTCTCTAGGGTGTAAAATGTGAAATTGACTTCTGAGCTGAAGAACCAGAAATGGGTCATGCAAATCCCACCCAAGAAGTACCAAACTCTTTCACGGTGTCAGTGGTTTGTGAGTATCGCTATGCTGACAGAACAGCTGAATGAACACAAATAGCAGCATGAGTTGGAAGTGATTTGAAGCAAAAATCTTTCCAGGAATTCTGAGCTTTCCAGGCCTTTTGGGGAGCTTCTAATGGGATGCCCGTGGCTCAAGAGCCACAGTGGCTCTTTGTGTTCTTATGCTCTCCATGCTGATCTCACTTAAGATCTCCAGTCTCAATCTTAGCAGAACCACTGGGGAAAGGCCGAAGAAAACGTTGGTAGCTCTTCAAGCCTGTAAAATCCTGTGAGGGCTTTGGCTGCAGAGCTCCACACCAGATTTTGGCAGATTGGTGACGGAAAAATGAAGGACTTAAGTGATTTCAATGTCAGTGAGAGCCAGCGCGGTTCAGCTGATGCTGGGCTCTCTTGCCAAGGCTCGAGTTTCACTGGAAGATGGAAACCTTGTTCAGCTGGCTACGGCCTGGTGTGACAGCGGGGAAGCGAGCTCTGTGCCTACCTCAGCTGCTCTCAATGGGACCCTCCCGTGCGGCGCAGGCTGCGGAAGACTGCTCGGACCCTCCGCTGAGGCGCAGCCGAGGCCGCCGAGCTCCAATGCTTCCCGCCCGCCTGAGGCTGCTGCGCTCCCCTCAGCGCCTGCGCCTTCCCGCCGCGCATGCCCAGGGCCCGGCGCCTTTTGTGAGGGCGAGCGGGCGGCGCTAAGGCCCGGCGGTGGCCTCCGCGCCCGCGCCGGGGGGTCTCGCCCTCCTCCGCGCCTCCCTCTGCCCCTTCCCCGCCCGCCGGAGCCAAAGAAAGAGCAATGGCGGCGCGTTAAGCCCGGCGTTCCTCGGCGCGGCCCGGCGGCTGTGGACATCCCCGCCCCGTCCCTACCGCAGCGGATGCGCGCCTCGCCTCAGGCCCCGGCGGGAGCCTAGCGGGGCCCCGCGCCCGCCGCCGCTTCTCCTCTTCCCCCTCCTCCTCCTCCTCCTCTTTCACCTCCTGCTGCGGGCGGGCGGCTCGGGTGCCTCACTCCCCTTTAGCGGCCATGGCCACCGAGCTGGAGCCGCCCGCGGCTGGCGCTGTGCCGGGCGCGGCACCGCTAGAGGCGGAGGAGGACGAGGAGCACTGGCTCTACGGGGGTAGGTACCGCTGCCCCCGGCCGCGCAGCCAGGCCTCGCCCCGGGAAGCGGGGGAAGGGGGGGCAATGCAAAGCACCCAGCAGTTTCTCCCGGCCCCGCCTCACGGGCCGTCCCTGGGATGGGAGCATGGGGGTGGCTCCGTCTGCCCCTGCTGTGCGGGGCCCGGGCGGTGTCACCCGGCCCCGGCGGGGTGTCACATCCCTGCCCCAGCCCTCGGGAGGGAGCCGGCAGCTTCCCTTTACGGGGCAGGCGCTTTGGCTGCCTGCTTTTGGGGATGGGTTATTGTCCGTTCAGCACTTCACACCGCGATGCGAAGAGGTTAACGTGATGCCTTGGTGCAATTTCAGTGTACTAGTCGGCCACATTTTGTCAGTGTGATTGGTGGAGATGAACCCTAGGGCTAGGAGGGGACCGATCCGTTTGTGCGTCCCTAGGAGAAGGCATAGGACTTTATTTAAACGTCTTTGTTCTCCTCACAGATTTTCCACACAAGTGCTTTTACATTTTCTCTTCCCTGAAATGATGAAAGTCTATAAAGACCTTCAGAACTGACTTCAGTCCCATCTGTGATACTCGGTTTTAATCCTGTTCTGAGACTTTGCACTCATGTTTTGCATTTTGCATCGGTGACTTCACTGATGCGGAGAGGTTTTGTTCGTAGGTTTATTTTTAAGTTGCTCCATTTGTACTTGAACTTTAAAAAGAGAACATTCGGGTTCTGGTGCCTTAGCACTATTGAGGTATTTCTCTATCTGCGATGCATTTTTGTGCTTAGATTTAGCTGCTTTTCTTTTGCTTGAATGATCGTTAGTCTTCTTTTTGCAGATGACACCACTGGAAAGCAAGAAGATGGACCAATTTCTGGGTGAGTCCAGAGGCTTTTTATTCATTTCAACAACACACGTTGTAAAGATCAAGCCACGGTGAGCATAGCTTTAGGA
Source organism: Pogoniulus pusillus (assembly GCF_015220805.1). Classification (NCBI taxonomy): domain Eukaryota; kingdom Metazoa; phylum Chordata; class Aves; order Piciformes; family Lybiidae; genus Pogoniulus; species Pogoniulus pusillus. Next base: position 12,941,764 of record NC_087282.1, read on the forward strand.
ATGTTTCAGACTAGTGCTCTTCCCAGAAGGAGCAGCCTGTCTTCTTCCCATCCCATGGGATGATCTCCAGCTGCCACTCCTGGGCTAGGCCAGCATTTAGGGAGTTGGAAGGTGAACTGGATCAGATTTGACTTAGAAACTTAACTTTTCACTGTTTTTTAATGATTTTTTTTCCTTTTTGTCCTCAGTTTTAAATCAGATCTGTTTTTCCAGTTTAATTGTCTGGCAAAAGTGGTACCTTGAGGATTGGCCTTTGAGCTGGCCAGGTATGGGTAAAAGTGACCTGTGTTTTAGTGTGGAAAAGCTAAAAACTTTGAGCCTAGATAGAATTGGACATGATCAGATGAACAGATTGCATGAGATGTATGAAGAATTTGGGTTGCGTGAGACCTGGAGACAACTCAGTTATCAGTTTAGCTTTGTGTTTATGGAAGGTGTTATCTGTCCTTAGTAACTCCTTTGTATTTGTAGTGGTTTTGCATCAATGTATTTTTCTCTCATCTTCACTGGACTTCTGTGCTGAGCACTCTCAAAAGTTCAATGTCACAGGATGACAGGGGTTAGAAAGGACCTCCAGTGATCATCGAGTCCAACTCCTCTGCCAGAGCAGGACCATAATCTAGTGCAGGTCACACAGGAGCACATCCAGTTTGATATTTGTTGCCCTTTTAAGATGATTGTGAATTCAGCATCTGGAGTTTCTGATATTTGTTATGGAGGCTGCCATGCTTCTGTAGTATCACATGCTTAGGGAATATGTAAACTTGTTCATAGCCAAGTTTTAGGCAGACTTGGTAAATTGTTGTCTAAAACTTTCCCATGAGCTTTGTTGAGAAGGAACAACTTCTATTTTAGGTAGAAATTAAATGCAAACTTGCATAAATCTTTAGCTCCATTGTGACCTTCTTCTGAATGTAGTTTTACTTTACAAACAGCATTAAAGATCTGAATTTCCAACAAACGTCTCTGCTGACTGTAAGATATGTGAAGGAAAAGGATTAGTGGTCATACTAAAGCTCACTTTTTGGTTTTGCTCCTTTTTTCCCCCTCCTGTTTCTGTTTTTCCTTCTTTCCTTTGTTACACAATGAGACATTTCCTAAATGAAGAGCTGTGGGATGTTTTAAGAAAACTAACTCTTTATTTGCTACGTTGTTGAGTGCTGCAGCTCCAAGGTTGTGTTGCTGGCTTGTCTGAAGTGTTTGTCTCTACCAGTGAAGCAGAAATCAATTCAGTGCAGAATGCAGCACCCATTCACATTTTTGAGTCTAAAGGATGTGTTAAATACCAGCATGCTGTCTCTCAGCAATGTGCAGGTTTGTGGTGACCACCTGGGGACATCAGAACCTTTTTTTGCATGCAGATGATGGTTGTGGACCTGTCAGATTGTTCATTCTTGGGCAGCAAACAGGTTAGGGAAAGGCTGTTCCATAGCAAATGTTTATTTGAGCTCAGATCATAAATTTTAATGCACACCCACAGATAACTTCATGTGACTTGAAGCTGAAGGTAATACTTGTCACTGCCTTAATTCAGTCATCATGGATTCTTAAAATTCTGGAGTTGAGATCAATGCCACGAGTTGCTTGCATTTGGCAGACAGAATGCAAAAGGTCTTGGAGCCACCTAGGAACTTTCCTCCAGTGGTATATCTTTTGGCCCTCACGTGATAGCCCGTGTCTGCAACTCTGAAGTACTTTTAGAAGCTGATTTTCCCTTAAGACATCTTGGCTGCTTCTATAACTCAAAGTGTTTTCAGCTAGTCACCTCAGGAATTTGGTCAAAATGGGCCTGCATTTCCTTTCTTAGCTGATGACTCTTCATCCCTTGTTCTATGTCTTGGCTTCAGCATTGAATTTCTTTGCTATGGCTCTTTTCTAACACAGGAGCTTCAGTAACTGTCCAAATTGTTGGTTTGATTTTTATTTTATGCTCAGTAGGTGCTTTCTGAGTTGTGTTAGAGTGATCTTTTGGCTTGTTTAGTGTTTCTATTCCTGCAGTCTCTGAACTGGCTTTCATTTGACCAGTGTTTGGAGTCTGTTTATGTATGTTTATTGTCTAATGAGGAGGCTTACATTAATAGCTATATCTCCACAAAGCACTGGAGGAGAATTTGGTTTCCTGGGCTATTTTAATTGTTTCTTGAAAAGCCAAAGTGATTTTGATTTTCCAATAGGTTTTCCTGATGATGTTAGTGAATAATTATTTCTCTTTGTGTTTTAGTTCTGTGCCACTCAGCATACTCTTTTTCTAACACATGTAAATCAGTTTGATTTTCTCTGCTTGGCTAATGGAGTAAATAATGTTAACATTCATATGAGCTCCATTAAGTGGAGGTAAATCTCAACCTGGCTGCTACTGCACCAAGACTAATTTGTCATGAGTGAGATTAGGTGGATAATTACTTGTCTTCTTTGAATTTTAACTACTCTTTAACATAAGGTATTTGTGGGAACACTAGAGTAACTTTTCCTTAATTTCTGTGGGGCAGGTGCCCTTGCTGCTTTCTAAAGATAGGTAGTTAGCCTAAGGAGGAGCAGCCTGAGAATAAGAGCTAGAGGATGAGGCCAAACTCTGTTAAGTAACAGGACAAGCTAAAAGGGGCACAAAATGGTTTAATCCAAACATGAGGAGGAAATTCTTTGATGTGAGGGTGCTGGAGCCCTGGATCAGGCTGTCCAGAGGTTGTGGAGTCTCTTTCTCTGGGGATATTCCAGACCCACGTGGCCATTGTGATTCTGAGCAAGCTGCTTTGGGTGACCATGCTTTAGCAGGGGATTTGAAATGGTTGATCTCCACAGGTCTTTTCCAGCCTCTGCCATGCTGAGATTCTGTGATAATGACCAGCATCCTTAAGGACAAGGTGAAGCTTGGCTTATTAGGTTTTTAGTCCTATTAGTCACAATTGTGCTGAACCAAAGCTGACAGCTCTTAGAGCTGCCACTTACACATCAACTATTAAGTGGTGTTTGGCTGGGCAGCCATGCTGTTAGGCTTTCAGAAGCTCTACACTGGTTCATTCCAACAAAAGCAAAGCCAGACAGGGATGATTAATGGTTGGAGTTGATGATCTTAAAGGTCTCTTACAACCATAATGGTTCTATGATTAGTATTTTTGTTGACTATGTGAGGTAACTGCCAGCAGAATAAGCACTCTGTGAATGAAGCCATTATATGACAGTCACCTGAACAGATGCTGTAGATCTGGCTTACAACTTTCTGTTATCTGTCACCTTTCCTAGACACACAGAATCCTCTCATCCTCTGCAAGATGCTCCTCAGGAGAACCGGCCTGTCAGCAACGAAGACCGAGAGATGTCACAACATGTACGTGTTCCACTGCAAATGGTAGACCTAGTTATTTTTGTGCTTCTCAATGCCCATGGATGAAAAGATGTAAGTGCTACTGCCTAACATTGTTACCTTTGTGCTGTAGGAGTGTGCTGATGGTCAATTCCCAATTCTAGCTACAGCAACAAGCTTCTTTTCTCAGCTTACCTCTTATAGTGAGCAGTGGCCCCTGTTCTGTGCCCACTGAAGAGGCTGACAAGAGCTTCTGATGCTGCAGTCTGGCAGGAAAAGCAGAATATGGTGTTACTTCCAGCTCAATATTTAGTATGACTTCTTGAGGGTCAGTCAACTGTGGAAAACACTGAGATAGACAGCCCAAAGTGCTGGGCAGTCTTGATTCAGGCTCAGACCTCTTAAAGTGCAGTCTCGTGGCTCAGTGTTGGAAGAGTAGGAGATTTGCTTCTCCACTCTCTGCTTTAGTCTTTTTGATGGGTATATTTTCTGCCCCTGTGGGCTAATGTGAAGAGCTGATAAACTTGTGCCATAATCAGGGAATCAGATCAGGAACTGTGAAGTTATTCTGTAAAGTGGCATGACTTGGGGACTTGCTAAAGAAGCCAAGCCAAGCTCCTCAGCAGCTTCTTCTCATTGAAGTTGTGATGGGAGAGTGTTTGCTCCAAGGCTGTTAGGTGAAGCCTAGTGAACGTATGTTGGTGATTGTGACCTTCCCCATGGATGATGGAAAGAGATGTATCAGAAAAGCCCTACCTCTTTTCAGGAGAGTAAGAGAGAGGAAATGTGGGACGTGACTGATGAGGTTGCACCTCGAGTCCTGAATTAAGTTTTGGGCCTCTCACTCCAAGAAGAACATTGAGGGGCTGGAGCAGATACAGAGAAGGGCAATGCAGCTGGTGAAGGATCTAGAACACAATTCTTGTGAGGAGCAGCTGAGGGAACTGGGATTGCTCAGCCTGGAGAACAGCAGACTGAGAGGAGACCTTGTGGCTGTCTACAGCTCTCTGAAAGGAGATTGCGGTTGGGTGGAGGTTGGTCTCCCAAGCAACAAGTGACAAAACAAAACTGCCTCAAGTTAGACCAAGGGAGGGTTAGGTTGGACATTAGGAAAAATTTCTTCACTGAAAGGGTTGTCAAGCCCTCAACCAGGGCACTGGTGGAGTCCCCATTCCCTGGAGGGATTTAAAACCTGTGAAGATGTGATGCTTGGTAGTGTTGAGTTAATGGCTGGAATCAATGATCTTAAAGATCTTTTCCTGCCCAAATGATTCTATGGAGAAATGCTTGGAACTGAGCTTAACATTCCCAACCTTCAGAAATCTTACCCTAATTCTAATGTAGGGTCACTTTTTGAAAGAACACAGAAGTTTCTTTGTGGACACTTGTCTGTTTCCATTGAAGACTGGTTGCTTTCATGGCTTTTGCCTCCAGAGCTGCATGGCCATGAAGTGCAGTAAAAGTTATGTCTTGTTACCACAATCGTTCTTTCTCACAGTCCTCCATCATTCAAACATTGTAACATTGGAGGGAAATTCATCACTTTTGTATATTAATGAGCCTCAGTTTTATGTACTCATGAACTTTTATTATTGCTAGGCCCTTCCAAGTGGTGAAGATGATGAAGATGACAGTGATAGCGACAGCGATGATGATGATGTTAAAGTTACAATTGGCAACATTAAAACGGGAGCACCATCGTACATGTATGTATGGCTGATTGTGGTGTTGAGTTCTCATATGACACACCTCAGGTGTGTTATCTGGGCTTGGAAGAAGGAACGAGAGCTGATTGTCTGCCAGGAAAAATGGGAGTAGTGGTTGGAACACTGGAATGGGATTACAAGCTGATGGGCAACTCTGTCCTGCTTGTTGGAGTATCCATCTGTAAAGCAGCAGTGATAACTCATGGGGTTGCTGTTGGGAAATTAATCATGTAATTACTGTGCTCCATCAGGCAGAATCAAAGGTGGGGAGGTTACATTAAACTTCTCATTTGTGAAAACTTGAAGAAGCCAAATCTGCATTCGTTGGAATTTTTGTAAGCTGTGAAACATACTGGGTTTTTTTCCTCACAATTCAGAAACGGTGAGGCTGGCTTTTGCCAACCAGGAAGTTATGGCACTGACTTCAAATTCTACCTAATTTGCATTGAATAAAAATAAGACAACACTTTTGCTTGCTGCTAGCAGTCTTTTCCTTCAGGAAATGACACTTGTCTGTTTCACAGCACACCCTAATATTTCCATGTTAGGGATTTCCACTTTAGGGATAGCTTTCTTCTCTTATTGTAGAGGTGATTTCAGGATGGATTTACTTATGGCTTACGCTGAGTAGTTCCATCTGTTAACAGCTCGGACATCCTTCTCAAAACCTGCTTTCTCTCCTGTGATTTTCAATGATTTCCCTTCCATTTAACTACCACTGTGTGAAATAACCTTTCCCCTCAGGTTCCAGACAGTGCTCTTGGGTTCTGTTGTTGGTCAGAGACTGCTGCATTTCTGTAGGGTTAGAGGAACTTCTGTGGCAAATCAATTTCACTTTCAAGGTGTTGAGATTTGGTACTAGAAATCACAGAGAGGAATGAATAAACCTAACTGAGCTAAGCTTTTACTAAAATCTTCCTGAAAATCTTTGTCCCAGTGACTTGCTCAGATACCAATGCAGTGATTCTTTTCCATACAGGGGAACTCCTATGAATCTGAATTTAAAAACGGGTAGAGGCTATGGAGCATCTGCTTCAGGTACTGCTGGTGATTTTATCCTTCATCATTTGCAATACTTCACTCGTTTGTCCCTTATCTGACAGCTGGAGCAGTTGCAAACCTTGGTCTGTGTTTGAGAAGATACTAAATTTCTGCATTTTATTTAAACTAGGAATCGGAAGTGGGTTCTAGGATAGTCTTGGGGTCCAGGGTCCAATGGAAAGATTTAATGACTTGTCACTGAACAAGCTGTTATAATATAATTATATTATTCTGTTATATTCTGAAATTCTAAATCTATAATTCTATTTAAACTAGGAAAAAGCTGACATCAATTATTTCTTCTGTAGTGAAAAAAAAAAACAGAATATTTCTAAACTATTTGTTTAGCAGGGGCCAAACATTCTAAATTGCTTGGAAAAAAAACTTCATGGTCAGATTATTGAGCTACTTGCAGTGTAAGATACTAAAAGAAGTAAGCTTTGGCCTTGAGTGTCAGCTACACATTTCTGCTGATGAAACTTTTTCCTCTGTTCACTTTAGTTTATAGTGTATATTAAAACCTGGATTCTCTCCTTCCACAGGCTTCATACACTTCCTTCCATTCATTTCTTTATGCAAATGACTTTTCTAATTGACTAAATTCCCCTTGAAGTTTCTTTACCCACCAGATTTTTTTTTGCGACTTCTGTTAGTTCACAATCCTCTTAAGTCTGATCCTGAAGAAATCTCTTGTTATAAGAAAATCTGTGTGCCTTGGGAGGGAAAAAGAAATATTTGCCTGGCTAGGAAAATATTTTTGTTTTGATTTGGGGTAAATTTGACACATGCTTTATTCATTTTTTCTGTCTGCAGCACTATTCTGGGCTAGATTGGTTTCTCTGCTCTTCACCTGCAAATGCTGCATAGCCTAGATATTTTTTTATAGAGGGCTAAAGTGATTTTTAATAGAAGTTGATTGTTGGTTCCTACATGCTCTAAAGTCAGCAATGAATTCACAGTAGCACTTTTCTTTTTGACTGGATTAATTTGCACAGTAAAGTAGAGGATTAAAGGCACTGCATTCAAAGTAGTAACAGTTTTTCTTCTCTCCCAAGCCAAGTTGCAGCCCAAAGGTATTGACTTAGATGCTGCAGGGAATATAAATGGATTGCCTGTTATCGAAGTGGATTTAGATTCATTTGAAGACAAACCATGGAGGAAACCAGGTGGGGCCTCACAGTTCCTTGTGGTAAATATTTTCTGCAGTTTTAGTTCTTTCCCTTTAATGTCCCTTGTAATTTTTGTCCGTTTGTTGCTGCCAGGGAGTAGGAAAGTCAGAACAATGCATGTTCTTCAGCCTCTGATGCCTATCCAGACAATCAGTGCCATTCAGTGATTATCCAAACCCCCAAAATGGGGTTTTATTTCCTCTAGTATCTTAGCAACTTTTTATTTAAGGTTCTATTTTATTAATTCCCCATTCCAGAAAATTGTATATTGTACAATACAGGGGTCTGGAAAACAGTTATTTTGAGGAGCAGCTGCGGGAACTGGGGTTGTTCAGCTTGGAGAAAAGGAGGGTGAGAAGAGACCTTACAACTCCCTGAAAGGGGGTTGGAATCAGGTGAGAGTTGAGCTCTTCTTCCAAGGAACAAGTGACAAGATGATAGGAAACAGCCTCAAACTGCACCAGGGAAGGTTTAGATTGAACATGAGGAATAATTTCTTCCCTATAAAGGGTTGTCAAGGCCTGGACTAGGCTGCTCAGGGTGGTGATGGGGTCATCATCCCTGGGGGTATTTGAAAGCCATGTAGATGTGGTGCTGAGGGACATAGTTTAGTGCTGGGATAAAGGTTTGACTTGATGATCTTGGAAGTCTTTTCCAACCAGAGCGGTTCCATGACATTGATATGATATTTGTTGTCCTTAAAGTCAATTGGGTAGAACCAAGATTTGACTGTTGATTGTTTGCTCTCCTCTCCACGTGCAGCAGTTTGCTTACTCTGTCTTTTCATGGCCAAACTCAGAATCATCTCCATGCACCATGCACTCTTCTCATTTGGATCCTGCGATATCCACACTTCTGCAGGACAATGCTCTTTGCAGAGGGCACTGATGGTGACTATTACCACATGAGCATATCATGACAGGAAAGCCATCTTCTTGTGTTGAATCTCCTGTTGCAAAGAGATGAGTAAAAGGAAGCAAAACACTGTCTGCTTTGACAGGAAAGGCTAAGATTTTTTTTTTTAAATAGGAAAGGTTCACTGCTTAATTCTTTGCTAGATTCTGCCCCTGCTGCATAACTACAAGTAGCAGTCCCCACTTCTGTCTTCTGGATGATATTGTCTAGATTGTGCAGACCATAAGTACTTTTCACAGCAGGTTTAATGTGTCCATGGTCTTTTGTCTGCCTGGTTATTGCTGGGGAGATTCTTACTCAAAAATGACTCTTGCATCACAGCTACAAATAAACTATTATCAGAATTTGATACAAAGGGAAATGAAGGATCCAAAGAGAACCAAATTTTTTCTGTGCTACAGAAACCCTGCCGCAATTAAACATTATCTGATGCAAAACCTCCACTTACCTCTTCTCAGAAATAATTCTCCTTTTCAGCCCCTCTACTTTGTTTATCTTCCAGAAATACTGCTTGTTGAGTGTGTTCTGCTTTTAGAAAGTTACCTGTGGTCTGTTTTGGTAGTTCTTGCCCACCTGAAATGAAGGGCACCAGTGAACAGAACTGTTAATAACTACATGGGCATGTCACGGTATAAACCAGCACTGAAGCTCCCTGCTAGTAGCTCATTGAGATGTAACAGAGCACATGGCCTTTCCTCTGCAGGGGATTTTTTAGTGGCTGTGAGAAAACAAATTAGAAGGACGTCAACATAGTGCAGTTCAGAGATAAAGCAGGGAAATTCTGGTCATGCTGACATCCCTGGACAAAAGTGAAGCCAACTGGCCTTGAAACAGTGTTGAAGTACAGATAGAGGGAAGCTGTCTGCACAAATGTGTAGCCTGTAAGCCTACAGAGGTGTAAGTTTATTTTAGATAACAGGTAACTTGTTACTCAACAGCATTTCAAGTTTATAGCCAGTTAATTGTTCAGCAGGTTGGTATCTCTTTGAAGTGAGAAGAAGGAATAATATAATGTGGAAGAACTGATAGAGGCCGAAATAAAGGCCAATAAAATAGATATGTAAATATCACATTGCCGAGTCTGTACTGGGGCAATTTGCATGTTTGGGTAGTAGGCCAGGAAGAGCAGCCTGCCTAGAAGATAAACTTAAACCTTGCTGTGTAGATCCAAGCTCAGCATGGTCAGAGTGTTTTGCATAGCCCTTATTTATCAGCCCCTTGGTTTAGGATTGATTGGTCTAGGAGCAGCTTTGTGAGGGGGATGTTTGAGAGGTACCTCAACAGGGCTCAGAGATGCTTTGTAATGTTTGTTTTGGTGAGGTGAGCCTTCAGAGTTAGGTTACATTTAGTTAGTTACATTTGTCCCTCTGTATCTCTTTTCTTGGCAAGCAGTCTGTGGCCACCTCTCACTCTGAAGTGCTCTTGCTGAATTAGCATGTTTCACAGAAGACTGACAAGTAAGATCTTGGAAGGCTGTGGATAGAATCATCATTGAACTTGTGTATTCTGAGAGATGTCAATGAAAGGCTTCCACTTCAGCCATGTCACACCAAGGTGCTGGAGCAGGTCCAGAGAAGGGCAGTGAAGCTGGTGAAGGATCTAGAGTACAAATCTTGTGAGGAGCAACTGAGGGAGCTGGGATCGTTCAGCCTGGAGAAAAGGAGGATGGGAGGAGGCCTTCTCACTCTACAGCTCACACAGAATCGCAGAATGTCAGCTCCCTGAAGGGAGGCTGGAGCCAGGTGGGAGTTTGTCTCTTCTCCCAAGGAAGAAGTGACTGGAAAGGAGGAAATGACCTCAGGTCATGCCAGGGGAGATTTAGGTTGGACATGCAGAACAATTTTTTTCCTGAAAAGGGTTGTCAAGTCCTGGCCCAGGCTGCCCAGGGCAGTGGAGGAGTCTCTACCTGCAGAGGGGTTTCAAAGCTGAGGAGATGTGGTGATGAGGAACATGGTTTAGTGGTGACCTGGCAGTGCTGAGTTAATGGTTGGACTCAATGATCTTGGAGACGTTTTTTGGCCTAAATGATTTGTGACTCTGTGTTTCACAAAATGAACGAGTCCCAGAGCTTCTTCTCAAAGCTGCAGAGGTCAGGAGTGGAACATGTTTGCTTTGCTCTGCTAAGAAAAAGGGTTTGTATCACCATCCTATTTTTCGGTGGCATCTGGAACCATCATTCCTGTGTTCTCCCTGGCACTCAGCTCCTTTAGACAATTGCAAGAAACCAGTCTGAGAAAATCCAGTTGGTGAATATTTTGTTGCAAGTATGTCTTAGTAGCCTGCACATGTGCTGGATCCTGTGTCCCAGATGGTCCCAGCACTGGTCAGGTTGTTGTCCACCTGCCGCCAAAAAGCACAACCATCTCCACTGTGGCACGCAGCAGCTTCTTGACAGAACAAGTGGACAGGGAGCTGTGCTCTCTAGAAGATTTTTGTTTTCTTAGCTCTCCATTTAAGCAGTTAAGGGACAACTTGAGAATTAAGTCTGTGAGAATCCCTGTGTTAACTTTTGCTCCTTTTGGCAGGTGCTGATCTTTCTGATTATTTTAATTATGGATTCAATGAAGAAACATGGAAGGCTTATTGTGAAAAGCAGCGACGGCTTCAGCTGGGACTGGATCCTGCTCCTCCCATCAGCACAGAAAATAAGATCACAGTAGGTGACATGCTGCTGTGTATGGCTAGAGTAAAGCTGGGATTTGGTAGTCACAGAGATGAGAGAGTAGGAGCAGAGGATACCTTAATGTCTGTGTTCCTTTTGTTGGTAAATGTTGCAATCTGCTGAAAGTCTTTATGAAACAAACAGTTCCAGCTGCCTAGAAAGACTTCTTTGAGTTTCCAGTTGACTTTGAGTGGACTACTCAGCAGTCGAGGTGACTGGTTGGAAGTTCCTGTGGATGTGAGAGCTTTTAGAGTGGAGACCTGGGCACTCATGGCTGTTTTGCTTGTTGCTAATGACTTGCAATTGTATGTCTGCCTTTTGTATTTGAAGTCTGCTTTGGCCACCAAGCTTTGCCTTGTGCAATCTGGTCTAGTGGGAAGTGTCCTTGCCTATGGCAGGGGGATTGGAATTAACACAGGGGGTTCCACCTCAGCACAAGGGGGAACTTCTTTATTGTAAGGGTCACAGCACTGGAACAGGCTTCCCAGAGAGGTTGTGGAGTCTCCTTCTCTGGAGACTTTCAAGGCCTGTCTGGACAGATTCCTTGTGTGACCTGCACTAGATTATGGTTATGCTCTAGCAGGGGTGTTGGACTCAATGGTCTCTTTGGGTCCCTTCCAACCCTTAACATCTGTGATCTTTAAAGTCCCTTCCGACCCAAACCATTCTATGAATCTATGCAGTTTATCAGGTGGCCAAGAGCTGTTAGAACTTCGGTCAATTAAAGCAAATGTTGCCATTTCTGGTTTTGCTTTAAGGGCTACAGGAAAAATAATATGAAATAATTATACTTTTGGACTTGTAGCAGGAGGCAGCAGACAGCAAACTGAGGTTGGAATAGTTAGCTGCTGTACAGAACCATCTGCTGCCTTGACTGAAGAGCAGGTTTCTTGTCAGCAATAGCTGTGTGATTGTTCCTCAAGGGAGCCCTTTTCTGTTGCTGAGAGTTGACCTCTGACGCTGTGTTCAGTTAGAAGGAAGAGTGTTAAACCTGTGTGTTACATTCTACCTTCAAAGGTTCAGCAAGGAAGAACAGGAAATGCTGAAAAAGAAGTGGAAAACAACATCATCAAAACAGAATTCAAAACAGACTTTTTGGCTCTGGTGGGAGGACGCATGAAGGCTGGACCTCCTCCCAACAGGTAAGAGATGATGCTGACATAAAGCTTGGGTGCACTGTGGTCTTCATGGGGGTAGCTGCGATCTACCTGGACCTGCATATAAATACTTAAGGGTGAGTGTCAGGAGGACAAGGCCAGTCTTTTTTCAGTGCTGCCCAGTGACAAGACAAGGGATAATGGGTGCAAACTTGAACACAAGAAGTTCCATCTAAACATCAGGAAGGACTAAATTACTTTGAGAAAGGCAGAGTGCTGGAACAGCCTGCCCAGGAAGGTATTGGAGTCTCCATTTATGGAGACATTCAAACTCCCCCTGGATGCATTTCCATGTGACCTTCCCTAGATGAATCTGCTGCGGTAGTAGGGTCAGACTGGATGATCTCCAGAGATCCCTTCCAATCCCTGCCATTCTGTGATTCTGTGATAGCTGAATCTTCTGAAGCCTGAGAGAGGAGAAGCTTGGAAACATTGCAGGAAACTACTGTGGTAACTCCTTTAACTGTCCTCTTAAGCAGCGGTCTCCCAAGGATTGTGCAACCCCATTTACTTCTCTTTGGTGATCCCCTCAGTATAGAGCTACACGAAGAAGGAAATCTATCCCAGCTGAAGTGTCTGGGAGTAGAAGAAACAAGGCAAACACCTGAGCTTTGAGGGCTTACATTGCTGTCTGCTGGTGCTTACTTGGCTTATTCTCACTCCCACAATGTCAATCTTTGCCCCTTGAAGTGGAAGGGGATGACACTTCTGGCAGCTGATAAGAGGAGCGTTTGGTTTCTGAGCCTGTGTGCTAGCTGCTTCATACGCACTAATTAGTTCTGCTCTCCAGTGAGAGAGGGAATCTGTAAGGCTGGACAGAGCAAAACATTTGAGTCATTGTGATTGGCAGCCTCTGCTGAGAGAATCACTTGATTTTTGTGAAGCTTTTGACTAAAAACCAAGGCCAAAGCCATGTGAAAACAGAAGAGCCAGAGCTTTGAGATCTGCGTGTTTCATAGAATCATTTAGGCTGGTGAAGACTCTTTTTTTTTCCTGGATGGAAAAGAACATACAAGCAAAGTCTTCTAGTGGGGAAAAAACTGCTCCTTCTGATGTTTTTGAGCCTAACAAGATTCATGCCTCTGCTTTGTACCAGGAAGCTGGGTGGGACCATTGATGTGATCGGTGGCCAGGCAGGCACGATCAGGAGAGTAGAAGGAAGACGTCGTGATAAGCATGCTGCTGAGGAGAACCCGATTCAGGTACATGTTTTGTTCTGGCTTGGCAGATTTCTAACTTTGTTACTCTTCTGGTGAACTCTGAGCAAATCCCTGTTCTTCCTGACCTCCCAGGTCAGTGATTCTGCCTGCAGAGCAATAGGTAGTATATCAGAATCCCAGTTGGAAGTGACCTCTGGAGATCATCTCATCCAACCCCCCTGCTAAAGTAGGGTCACCTTATTGAGGTGTGTCCGTGTTGAATTAGCCTTCTGCAACTTCAATTAACTTTTGTTTTAGGAGCTTTATCTTGTTAGAAGCTAGGGATTGTCCTTTAAAGATGAGCTTGCCATCTGATTGGTAACACTCAAGTTCCTTTCCTCATCAAGTCTCCCAAAGAATCCTTTGGAGTAGGTGGAAGGCTCTTAGGTGAGTTATTCCCTTCCTTTCCACAGCTGTACTGGAATCTACAAGTCTGCAGAGGAGGGCTTCAATTTGGGGTTGTGTTTCTTTGTATTTTGAAGTAATATTTAGTTGAAGCATGATTACACACTTCAGACTTGGAGTGGGCCTGTGTTACTGGATCTTATCCTTGTAAGAAATCAAAGCCTGGGGGTTAAAACTGGACTCTGTTCTGATCTTGCACATCCAGTGTATGACATAATGTCCTCGTTGGCTTCTAGGCAGGAAGGTGCTATGTGTAGGATTTGAGGACCATCTGCCAAGAAGTCCTCTCTTAACCACCTTCCTCCTATCAACCACTCACCAAAAAAAACAAATATGGAATCTTTCCCCTGTCTAGGCACAGTTCTTTAATTCGATTTCATGTCTTGCTTTGTTTTGTTTTCTGTTTTTTGTGGTCATTTTCCAAATTCTGCCACCAACGGCCCCAAAAAGAGTTTGCCTGAGAGAAGGAATTTGTGGGGAAATGGTTGTTGTTCCTCCTGCTTACAGGCATTGACACCTGCATTTCCAAGTCTTCCTGGTGTCTGTATATTGGTCATTACTTCAGCAGTAGTGGGTGTATCACCTGCTTTTGTCAGGCAGATGTGAATGCAGCCTTTTGACCTTTTTGGAAACAAATCTGGAGCAAAATTTGGCTTCTCACTGCCCTCAGGAAAGATAAATTGGGCTGAATAAATGAGAAAGTAAGCAGTACTATGTCACCCTCAAATATGACAGGTTGTAATCCAAAGCCTTTTTTAGTGGTGACTCTCACAAGCAGAAGATGTTCCTAACACTGAAACTGTCTTGCACAGTTGTATGTGCAGCTGGAATCTACTCTTATGACAGAAGAGACCTGCTAAGTGTGTTGTTTTGCTCAACCTTCCTTCCTCCCCAGCAGGTCTTACCCTTGGGTATAGCGTAGCACAGCACAGCTTGGTTTCTAGGTGTCACAGTACTGCCTGCTCAGTCCTAGCTGCAAGAGCAAAGAGATAAAATTATCTTCTTACTCTTCTTCCTTCTAAGGTCCTTGGAGACCATGGAAGCAAGCCCCAACCTCCCCAGCAGCCCCAGCAGCCATCACAGCCCCAGCAGCCACCTCAGCAGCAGCCGTTTGCACCACCAGCAGGCCCGCCGCCTCCCCCACTGGCTGGGCCTCCTCCACCACACTTCCTCCACCCTCCTCCACCAGTTACTTCTGTCCCACCTCCCCTGCATCCTCCAGGTATGTGCTCACCCATTGATACGTAGCAGTCTGAGACTGCAACTTAAAATGTCACAGGCTTAGAGTAAGTCAAAGGTTTGACTGTTAAATGCTATGGGACAGTCAAGCAGTTGGGTAACAAATGGATCCTTGGACCTTGTCAGTCTTTGTCAAGTGTCTCCATCAGCATGTTTAACATTTGCCATTCAGTGCTTACAAATTGACAGCTGTTCCTTATCCTGTCACTGGGCACCACTGACAAGAGTCTTGCTCCATCCTCTTGCCCCACCCTTTAGCTTTTGCTGAGCATTGATCAGATCCCCTCTCAGGCTGCTCCTCTCCAGGCTCAGCAACCCTGGGTCTCTCAGCCTTTCCTCCTCACAGAGATGTGCCAGTCCTCACTTGGTCTTTTTTGGTAGCTCACCAGGGTGTCTGATTTCACTTTGCAGTTAATGAGTGACTTTTTTTTTAAGTTTAAAAAATAAACCTCAAGCCAACTGATAACAAACAAGCAAAAGGATCCACTGGCACCTGCAGCAGGATCTCCTCTCCAGCCCTTTCAGTTGTTCCAAAGCCAAATCTTGTGTGTAGATACTACTGGAAAACAGAATTCTCTAGTGTGAGAGAGCAGCAACATTTCAAATTATCTATAATACGAAGGGAAAGAGATCATTGTTAGGGCAAATTAGATTTGTAAGCTAATTGCTGCTTAATAGCACCAGGGGTTTTTTTCTTCTCTTTTTGCTCAGATACATGGGGGTTTATTCAAAAGGGTGGTGTTAGGTCTAGCTTGAGGTGCAGCAATGATCTGCTTTCCTGTTGTCCTCACTTGTTCTGCTTGTTTATCTCCACAGGTCTGCCACCACCCGGTCCTATTCCAGGTAGGTCTTAATTTGCTCTCAATAACAGCAGTAATTCTGAACACACAGATGGTTCTGCTGAAGTGTTTGAATTAAGCAGTACAAGATGACATCAAGACCCATTTTAAAGAGTGATTTAGGGCAAGAAGCTGCAGTGCAGTGTTGAACTCCAGCTGCCTACCTTATATCGTGGACCTAATAAATAATAATCTGTAGGACTTCTTAGTGCCATCTTGTTTGGCCTCTGAAGACCAACTTAAGAAGGGAAACGGAGAGCTTCAGATAGGAAAAGCCACTTAGTTCCATGTGAAATGGTTTAGTTCTTCTCAGGGCATTTGCACAGTGACAAATTGATGCTTTGTGTGGCAGCTGGTAGGAGGAGACTGAGCAGAACAAATGCCGTTTCCATCAGAAGCCTTTGCTCCCTGCTGTGCAGTGAGGATGGTGAATGCTGATGGAGAAATGTAACAGTCAATCTCGTGCCTGAATTAAGAGCCACACTAATTCAGAGCTGCTATAAGACAGACTTTCCTCTAGCAGTAATTTATTCTTCCTTCTGGAAATTTTGCCTAGACCAGGGAAAAGAGATGTAGCTGTTTGTGCAGCAGACCAGCTGGAGTGAATGTTATGACCAGATGCCATAGATGAGAAAATCCTTGGTGGTGACCATGTGCATGCAGTCAGGCCACTGCCTCTGTGTTGTGCTGGACATTTGGTCCACGTACTCAAAAGGTTGTGCACCAAAAGCACTTGGGACTTATCCTCACTCTGTCAGATGTGTTGGACTTGATCCACAGCTTTTGTGTCTGTGCCTTTGTATTCTCACTCTATCTTGTGTTTCCCAAATGGAGCTAAGGAAAACCTGTGCTAGCTGGGCAGTCCCTCAGCCAGAAAATTCCTCTGTGTGTTTGTTAAAATGCTACTTTCCATGCTTCTCTCAGCATACAGTAGTATTTCAGAGCTGATTTTCATCTTGTACTGGAAGGAACCTGCTCATAGTAAGCTCAGATTTAGAAGACCCATACTACAGTGCAGCTGGACACAAACTGGGTTTTGCTGTTGGTGTTACGGTGCCCAGCTGCTAGTCAAATGCATTTAGATTCAGACTGTTTGGGAGGAGCAAGGTGGGCATAATGACCAGGCTATTTGTTCCAAAGTACTTCTGTTTCAGGTTGCTGGGTTGGAAAGGGAGATGAGGGAAAAGACCTCCTAGTTATGATAGTAGTGATCCAACACCATTGAAGGTGGGTGCTTGTCACAGCAGTGCTTTGAAGAACTTGCTCTTGATAAGCAGGTGTGATTGAAATGCTCTAGGCATTGCATTTTATTGGAACATTTTAGGAAGAGGAGGAGGGGAAAAGCATCAAAACCATGCAAGGTGTCTCCCAGGTAGTTCGCAGTATAGATCTCCACTTGCTGAGCTGGAGAGGTCAGGCTCTTTTTGCAGTGAGACACTTCTAGGGAGGGCTTCTGACCTATTTTAGGTGTTCATGGTAAGGTGGTGATCTGTCCCACAGTTTCAATGACTCTGCTGGCTTAATCCTTCAGCAGGAACCTGTGGCTGCCAGCCTCACTCTAAAGCACTGCAGAGGGACAGATGATTCCTACCCTTGGTATCAGTGCCGTTTGAGTTTCCATTTTTGCTGCTCAATGCTAGACAGAGGAATTACTGTGCAAACAAGCCAGTGGGTGGTTAGTCTGCTCTTGTTGGTGTTGGTAGCTGCCTGTGGAAGTAATGGTTGCTCATGGTTATGGATACAAGTTTAAGAAGCTCCTTTATGAGCAGTCAGCATGCCTTTCTCACTTTCAGACTGGTCACGAGGCCTTTGGTTTCCAAGGTTTATGTCATTTCTGGGAGCAGCCTTCATAAACATCTGCTGAATTGTGCTTTGTTGAAGATGGTCCCTTGTGATTTTGTATACCAGCTCACCATGTGTTTGACTCTGGGCCCATAGTTAGTGCCAGACCTTGCAGACAACTCTCTCTCCATCATTGGTGCTGTGACTCTTCATGGTTTTTAAATGTCTGTGAGCTCACAAAATCGACTTCCTTTATAAACAACCAAACCAGGTGATTTGTTTCCTGCTTTGCAAGAGACAAACTTCTGCTCAGTGGAGCAATAAAACCTTTGCATTAGGTGAAACTTGTCTGCAGCCCAAGAACTTTGTCTTCCACAGGACTGCAAGGGTTAATGCTTACTCCTTAATAAATCTTATATTTAAGATTAATAAGCCAAAATAAAAGATAGTTCTTTCTTTGTTTTACTTTCCATGCTCTCACAGCTAACGTAGCTTGTAGGGCTTTAATTCTGGTAGTAGATACAACCCTGAAGGAAAATTACAAACAGGGCCTTGTTTAGAGTAAAAAGAGGCTTGAACTGCATTGAACTGTAAAGAACAATGAAGTCTTGCTCTCTCAAGGGGAGCTGTGAGATCTTTGTGATGACTTCTACTTCTATACCTAGGCTTGTTCCCGCCTCCTCTGGCACCACCACCAGCTCTCCTCATTCCAACCTTGGATGGGTAAGACCACACCTGGGCTGAGCCTTCCTCCATAAGGAGGAAAGGAGGAGGATAAGTCTCAAATCAGGGTTAGGAATTCTTAGTCTGGTGACGGATTGGGTTGAGAGCAGAGTCCATAGGGAGTTCTACGTAGGAAATCCACACCCTGATGTGGTGTATTCACGACACAGGAGGGAGTCAATGGAAGCTGGGTCAGCAGTCAGGTGTAGGCAGAGCAGTGGAAAGCAGGTTATGTTAGGCCTGATGTTTTCTGTAAAGATCTCCTAGTACTTTGTCAGGGCTGGTTGTTTCCCAGTGCCTGATTCTGCCTGATTTAGGGCACGGAGGGGTAAAGCAAGACAAGCAGTTGAGGTACAGCAGTTAAAAGAGATAAGGCAAAGCAACGGCACCTGTATGAGCTTCTGGTTGTTTGCAATGCAGAATGAGTCATAGGGTTGGATTGGAAGGGACCCTAAAGATCATCTAGTTCCAGCCCTGCTGCCATGGGCAGGGACACCTCCTACAAGACCAGGTTGTTAAGGCTTCATCCAGCCTGGCTTGGAGCACTTTCAGGGTTGGAGCTTCCACAGCTTCTCTGGACAACCTATTCCTGTCTCACCAGAAAGAGATTGATGGAAACCATAAGTTTCCTACAGACCTTTAGAAAAAATGGGGTGAGCTTGCAGCACAGAAGCAGGGGTCACTGGTGTTAGTAATGTGTGTCCTCTTCTCTCCCCACAGACAACCAGCCAGCTACAACAACAGGCAGCCTCCACCGTTTGGCTACAACTCCGCAGGTGAGCACTGAAGATGCCAACAGTCAAACTGCTCTCATCCCTTCTCTGGTACTTGGTGCTTTAGGCCATCTCTAAGCTGATGGACATCACATTTGCTTTAGCTGTAGAGTCCTGCTTGTGCCTGCTTATGCAGACTATCCTGGTCACTGCTGACACCACACAGTGTCTGGCAACACTTCGTAGTGTTGGTGGATACAGTTTTGTAGCTGACTGCTAAGCCTTAGATCAGGTTTTTGGTGCAGATGTCCAGCAACAGAGCCGCTCCCCACGTGCCTCAGCAACGTCTTGTCCTTGTTTGCACACGTATGCTCCCACTCCCTCGAGCCTGTCTCTTTTACCTCACACCCTCAGCTTCCCATCTCCTCCCTGGGCTTTTGAATGCCCTCCTCCCCCAGTGGATCATCTGCTTTGCCTGCGGGCACATGCAGACTTCTATCTTCTTTGTTTTGTAATGGAGGAGGCAGTGCCAGAATTCTAGCAGATTCCCTTCCCTTTCCCAGCCCTGCCAGCAATGCTCATGTCCTCCTCCTGTTTCCTTAGTGACCAGCACTTAGAGCAGCAGCTCTTCATTGTGCTGAACAGACAGGGACAGGCAGGACGGACAGAACGATATGCAGCATCATGCTGTCACCTCTGTGAGAGGTGGCTGGAGGAGTGGGCAGTGTGGGGCCCTCATGAGAAATGGGAAGCTCAAGTGTTGTCTCTTGCAACTTTCCATCAGGTGATTCTACTCTGGGATATGCCCTCACTGGTCTAGCTGAGCAGGCCCCAGCAGGCCGGCATCTGGATGGGGAAGTGCTGGTGGCTCTGGGCTAATAGAAGTGTTTTGGTTGGAAAAGTCTTCCAAGATTTTCAAGTCCAGCTGGCAACATAACACCACCATGGCCATTAATCCTGTGTCATCCTTGATTAACAGCTTGTGCCCCTGGCCCTTTCCCCAGGTACCACTTTGGGCCAGAAGGTACCTGTGAGATGTGACACCTTTTAAGTGTGGCTGAGAGTCTAGGGCTGACCATATTCATCTGTCTCAGCATTGCAGGCACCTTTGCTCTCCAAGCCAGGATGTCTGAGAGGGGTGGGCTAAAAGCTTTCTCAGTGAAGACCTTCTAGCAATAGCTGGAGAGCAGGAGCTGGGGCAGTGCACAGCCCTTGCAGGAACGCTCTGGAGATATGGTGCTGTGATGTTTGTAAAACTTTGGATTCACCCGTGTCTTCATGAGGGAAAAGGTGTTCACATGTTCCTACCAACTGCTGAAAGTGCAAAGGGAGAGTGAGGACAGCAGGGAGCTGGGCTGTTGTCATCTTGGGTTCTGCCGTGCTTCCAGAGGGTATCTTTGGAAAGGGCAGGACAGAGGCTGCTGTTAGTGCTTCAGATGAGCAGGGTTGTGCTCTCTCGCTGCAGATTCAGGTTTCATCAGCTACCCGCCCATCTCCACATCGCACACGCCCTGGGTGACGACGGTGGACAAAGGCACGAGCAGCTCCAGCAGCAGCCATTGGGAGTACTCAGGCTCCAGGCGGGAACGGGAGCGGGAACGCGAGAGGGAGCGGGAACGGGAGCGAGACCGGGACCGTACCCCCACCACCAGCGAGTACAACAAGTGAGTGCTGGGCTTCTACAGCCTCTGCTCACTGCTGCCCAGCTGGGAGCTCTGGCATTGCCTTGGAGCACTAGAAGGTGCTGATCAAGGGATGGCCTTGCTGGTTACCACAGAATCCCCAAATCCCAGCATAGTGGGGGTTGGAAGGGACCTCTGAAGAACATCTAATCTAAACCCCCTGCTAGAGTAGGGTCACCTGGAACAAATCATACAGGCACATGTCTGGGCAGGTTTTGAGTGTCTTCAGAGACAGACTGCATGACCTCTCTGGGCAGCCTGCTCCAGTGCTCTGCCACCCTCAATACCAGTATAATGTGCCAAAATGTTTAGGGAGGGGATACCTTGGGTCAATAACCAGAGGACAAGCTAGGCACTGATGTTGCTGGCTGGTCTCCTGTCTCTGTTTTTTGTTTGAAGCCAGCAGAACCAGTTCCGCTTGCTCTCTCGCCTGTAATGTGAGGCCAGTGCATGAGCTAGCCCCTCTGTCTAGTAGATACTTCACAGCTCAGTGTGAAATGTCAGTCACAGGAGCTGCTGCTTCATGTCTTCTAAACACAGCTCTCAGATCAAAGGTAAAACCACCCCTGCTTTGCTCAGCTCTGCTGCAGGGACTCCTGGGGCAAGGAGTGTCCTTCACCAGAACCTAGAAACCCTTAACCAGGCATTTCTGTGGCAGTGCTGGCAACAGCCTCACAGGTGGGAGCTGGTGTGATCTCTGGTGACAGCAGGGCTGGAAGTGCTCAGGGGGAAGAGTTTTTCAGCCTCCCAGCATTGATCTAGAGAGCTGAAGGCTGGGCTGTGAGGCTCTAAAGCCATCACTTGTTCTGTCACAGGCAGCGTCAGTGTTTTGCCAGCTCAGATATACCAAGAGTCATTCCAAACACGCTCAGAATGTGCATTCCTGCCGGGGAACTTCCCTGCCCAGGGGCTGAGCAGATAGGGAAATGTTTTCCTAATCTTTGCTTTCCCCCCAACTGTTTCTTTTTTTTTTTTACCTGACAAACTTGTGGGCATTGTGGGTGGAAGGGGGAGGAAGAGGAGAGAAGACAAAGTTGCTGCAGTTGGGAGAGCTCAGATTCCCACACTTCCTGAGCAGATTGGTGCTGCCGCCAAGTCCTGTGGTCAGCATTGCTGAGCAGATTGTTGGCATTGCTGGGAGCGCTGGAGCATGGTGACCTCTCAGATCAGGGCAGGTAGCTGTGCTCCATGGAGTCCTGTGGGGCACTCCCAGGTGATTGATACTGGATCTTACTTGTCCAGCTTGATTCCACAGAATCATGGAATGCTTTGGTTTGGAAGGGGCCTTTAAGGGTTGTCTAGACCAGGCCCAGTGATTGTTAGAGTGATGTTTCAGATTTCATTTCTCAGAGTCTGAATGTTGTTTCCCACAGTGGGACTTGGAACCCTTTAGACTTAGGCTTTCAGAAGTTGAACAGGGGCTATGAGGTGTAGAGAGGAGTGTGGGATGGATCTGGATTTGGGATACATCACTCTCTGTGTGGATCAAATGAGGTGCCTTCAGCAGGTAGTTATGGGTAGCAGAGAGACCATGTCAGCTGTACTTAGAGTGTCAAAGTTTTGAACTCATGGGGAAGAAATTGATCCCTTAATGTAACTCATGCACGGGAGTTACAAGTTATCTGCAACAAAAGCATTGGGAAGTAAAACTCAGCACCAGGGGAGGTGGAACAAGAGAAGCATGTTTCTGTTGCTTCTGAATAAGGTGTTTGCATGTCTTGGGCATATTCTAGAAGCACTGTGGGAGCAAAAGCCCCGAGACCTTCGCCACATGCCTTATGCTAAGGTACTCCTTTGGCAAATCTGTGATACTCAACTGTTAAGGCTTCCCAGCTGTATAGTAGTTCAATGGAGAAAGTTATATCACGGTGGTGAGAAACTGAGATTGGGTCACAGCCTGGGTTCAGTGAGCTGCAGCAACTTACAGGTTCTTTCAGGAGCATCACAAATACCTGTTTCTAGAGTAAGAGGCAAGAGATACACCAATATGTAAAGGATGGCTACCAGGAGGGTGGAGACTCTCTTTGTACAAGGAGTCAGATGGAAAAGGATTAGGGCCAATGGGTACATGTTACTGCTGGGAAGATTTCAATTGGACTCCATAAGAAAATGCTTCCCCATGAGAACAGGGAAACATTGGAGCCATCTCCCTAGGGAAGCAGTGGATTCCCCTATGCTGGTCAGCGTTAAGACTCAGCTTGACAGGGTGCTGGGCCAGCTCATTTCAGCTGTGACCTACAAAGGTTGGACTGGATGGTCCGTGGGGTCCCTCCTAAGCCGGCATTCTGCGGGATGCAGGTGTTGGTGAGGATGGAGTCGTCCAGCCCTGTAAAGGCAGCTGCTGGCTCGCAGGAGCGGCCTGCCCCCCTGCCTCACTCCTGCCTTCCGCCCGCAGTGACGACGAGCGGTACCGCTACTACAGCCGCGAACGCAGCTACGACTTCGAGCGCGACTACCGCCGCAGCCGGGACCGCAGCCGCGAGCGGGAGGAGCGGCACCGCGAGCGCCGGCACCGCGACAAGGAGGAGAGCAGCAAGCATAAGTCCTCCAGACGGTGAGAGCTGCGGGGCTGCTGCCGGGGGCACACCTTAGCTGCAGACAAGAAGCTGGAGTGAAGCCTGGAGTGGTTGAGTTTGGAAGGGTCCTTAAAGATCACCTAGTTCCAACTCCCCTGCCATGGGCAGAGGCACCTCCTAGATTGCTCGAGCCCCTGGCCAACCTGGCTTTGAGCACTTCCAGGTTTGGAGCCTCCACAACCTGTTCCAGTGCCTCCTAATGTCTAGTCTAAATCTTGCTTGTTTCAGTCTGAAGCCATCACCCCTCATCCTGTCACTCCATGCCTTTGTAAAAGGTCCCTCTGCAGCTCTCCTGTAGCCCTCCTCAAGGCCTGAAAGGCTGCTTTAAGGTCTTCCTGGAGCCTTCTCTTCTCCAGGCTGAACATAACCAACTCTTTTAGCCTTACCTCACAGCAGAGGGCTTCCAGCACTTCCCATCATTGCTGTGGCCTACTCTGGCCCTGCTTCCAACATTTTCATGTCTCTGCTGTGCTGGCCCAACACTGCTGGTGGGGTCTCAGCAGAGCAGAGGGGCAGAACCCCCTCCCTCCGCCTGATGCCCATACTGCTGGGCTGGCAGTGCACGGTGCTGGCTCATGTCTGGATTTTCACCCACCAGCATTCCCAAACTGGTTGTTCTGGCTTATACTGGCTTCTTGTGACCTGATGCTGTCCTGAACCATGACATCCGTGCAGGAAAAGTGCTCTGGGGCAGAAACCTGGGCAGGAGGCAGAACAGAAAGAGCCTTTGGTGTGGGTAAGGTCTGAGGCAGTTTTGGGGTGGCAGATTCCTGCCACAGGGACACAGAACAGTCAAAAGCTGATGCTTCTGCTAGTTTTGTGTTTTGAGGAGAGCTTCCTTTAGCCTGTAGTCTGAAATTTCCTCTTGGGGCAGCAAACTGCACGATCAGAGCTCTCTGTCCATTGCTTCTGGTAGTGACATAGATGATGATCTGGGCAATGCTGAAACACTTGGAGCACAGCACGATGTCTTAAAATCCCAGATTTGCTGGAGAAAATGGATTTGCTGGGAATGATCTTCCTGTGAGAGTATTCCTCTTTTCTTTGCTCCAAGGCAAGGCTCAGCTGCTGCCTCTTCACATCCTGGTAATGGCTTGAGCAGACTTGCTCCCTTGTTTTTGGTGCTTTAACTTCCTTCTTTCAGATGAAACCCCTGCCAGCTCTGTCAGTAATTTACCTTTGTTTTGAAACTGCTATCACAAAAACTCCTACCAGTGGCTAGAGGCAAAAAGCTACTCTTGTCCCTAAGGGAATGAATAAAATCTTGAAGAAGGGATGGATTGCTGAAGGGTTGGGAACAATGGGACCCGAAGAAAGGCCTCAAAACTGAAAACAAACCAAATGGAAGCTGAGCTGCTACCAAACGAAGAAGCCAATAGCTTTAAGGGCTATTTCTCAGCTTCCTCTGCTCAGACCTGAAACCCAGTGTTAGAAACCTGGCTGCTTAAACAGGATGGGATCCACCAAAGCAACATCAGAGCCTGCCTGAGGGCTTGATTTCCAGAGCGGGGCTACAGCGTGAGGTTGGAGTGAGGTGACTTATACCCTGCTCCTCAGACCACACAGAGGTGCTGTGGGTTGGGGAATGTTTGTTAGCGAGAGCAAATGGAGGAACACGCTGTGCTGAAGGCCACTTAGAGCAGGGGCTCCCTCAGGCACTGAGACTGCTGAGCTTGTTGCAGGCATTCGCAGGAAGGTGAAAGGGTTTTTTTGCAGTTTCCAGTTTCCATAGCTTCAGCAGTCTGAAGGAAGTCTCTGATGATGCTTTCAATATAGAAGGACACTCGCATTGCTCAAGCATAAGCCACTGCCATGGTGCTGTCCACTAGGTGGCTGGAGATGTGCTTAGGAACAGGAGGCAACAGCCTACTTGGTTTTTCTTTCCTCCTCAATGACTGTGAAACCATTTAATAAACAAGTCAGAAAATGACTCAAAGCCAGGGCTTCCATGGCTCAGTTAGGGCTGTCTCTGCTAAACTGGCATCCAGATGTGGCAAGAATTTGTCTGTACACCTGACTGTCCCCACTGGTAGAGGTGTGTCTCTGTCCTGTGTGGTCAGACATCTTCTTGTGATCAACCAATCTGCTTTTACCTGTGATCTGTTTGAATCCTGCCTCCTTCATACCACAGTCAGCTCTAGAGCCCTCACCTTTTTTTCAGCCTGAGAAGAAAGAATTGTATGCTTGAGGAATGGCAGAAAATCCCCTCCTAGAGGGGCCAAGGACCAGACCGGGCACAACCAGAGCTCCCACCTTCCCTCCGTGGGGGCATGAGGCTGCGTGTCTACACTGCAGCTGGCTGTGAGCAGTGGCAGGGCTCAGGTGTGCACCACCTCATCAGAGCTGCTTCTGGCTGGGATCTCTCCCACATCACACCTGGAAAACAGCTCTGGGAGAGAATGTAGAGGAGTTTTAAAGCACAAAGCGAGTCAAGTCATAGATTGGTTGTATGAGTGGAAGCAGAAACAGGATCTGCCTCATCAACTCCTTTCTTGCCTCTAGTCCAGCAGTTTCCCAAGGTCTTAAGAGGACTGAAGGTTTCAAACACCTTCTGGATTTAATGATTCATGTTGAAGCTTAAGATGTGTCAAATGTGTTAGAGCTTCCTTAGGAGTGGGAAGGACAGATCTGGGCCACTCACTCCCAGGACATTGAGGTGCTGGATGAGGTCCAGAGAAGGGCAACACAGCTGGTGAAGGATCTGGACAACAGGTCTGGTGAGGAGCAGCTGAGGGAACTGGGCTTGTTCAGCCTGGAGAAAAGGAGGCTGAAAGCAGACCTCATTGCTCTCTACAAGTCTCTGAAAGGAGTTTGTAGATAGGTGGGGGTTGGTCTTTTCTCCCTAGGAACAAGTGACAAGACAAGAGGAGATAGCCTGAAGTTGCCCCAGGAGAGGTTTAGGTTGGACATTAGAAGAAACTTCTTCACTGAAAGGGTTCTCAGACTGGAACAGGTGGAATGAGGGGAGATTTGATGTAGAACAGAATGCCCAGGGAGGTGGTTGAATCCCTGTCCCTGGAGGGGTTTAAAAGCCACAGAGATGTGTTGCTGAGGGAAATGGTTTAGCACCAGACTTGGCAGGGCTAGAGAATGACTGGACTGGATGATCTTGAAGGTCTTTTAACCCCCAAAAGCTGTGATTGCTCATAAAACCCACCCTGGGATCATCCTGACAGCATCTGTCTTGCTCTCTGCCTGCTGTGTGCTGAGGGAGCTTATGGTGCAGAGCTGCCCCATCCTGTGGTTTGAGGCCCTGCCCTGGGTACATCCCTGTGAGACACCAAATCAGCCCAGGCAAACAGGCCAGGCAAACAGCCCAGCCTTTCCCCGTCTCCCTGATGCTGTCCGCGCTTCTGCTCTGCCCGCTGCTTGTCGGAGATGAAAGCGCACTATTGCCTCCATGTGCGGCGTCGGTGTGCTCAGGTCTGTCCCGTGCTGAGGCAGGCTCTGGCAGACCTTGGCAGAACTTCATCTCCCTTTCCTTCCCCACCGCAGCAAGCAGCACGAGAGCGAGGAGGGGGAGAGTCACCGGCGCCACAAGCACAAAAAGAACAAGCGCAGCAAAGAGGAGAAGGAGGCCAGCGAGGACGGTGCCCAGGAGGGGGAGGAGCAGGACGCCAAGGAGTAACCCATCACCTGCAGCCCTCAGCAGGAACTCGCTCCGTTGGAACCGGCGTGGCAGTGGTTTGGTTTGAGGCTTTTTGACTTTTTTTTAATTATTATTATTATTTTTTGGTATTATTATTTTTCTTTCCAAGGGGACAGAGAGGCAGACTCTGGGCAAGCAGCAGTGCACCCTGCAGCAGGTGGAGAGCAGAGGCTGCAGGTGCGCTCCGACTTGGGTTGAGTTTTCTTTTTGATACGAGACAAACTCCAGCAGTCCTGAGATACCAAGCACTGAGCTACTCCTAAGCATCCCCGGGGAGAACGTTGTTGTGTCAGATCCTATGGTTTCTGATGGAAGATGGCTTCAGCTGAAACTAACATGTTTAAGTCATAGTTTTTATCATGGGTTGTTGTTTTTTTCATCGTCATCATTCCTCTTTGAAACACAGGACAGTAAGTGCGACTTCAAATTTATTGTCCAAAGAAAGGTGTGATTTAGGATCCTGAGAGCCAGCTTAGAGCCTGGCTTCTAGTAGTGAAAAAGTCTCATGCCCAAATGAATTTCTTTAGAGCACAAAACCACCTCCTGATTTCTCCATGGCCAGATGGGCAGCACATGAGGAGGAGGAACTGCTTTCACTGGTGGGATCCAAGTGCCTGCCTTGCTCTTGTTGGCTTTGAGAAGCTATCATGTGTGTTTGCAGAAGGTGTGCAAAGACTCCAAGCTTTTCTTGTGTGGTTTTCTTTTTTTAAACTAAAAATAGTTCTGTCGTATGTTCCAAAGTGGGAAAGCCACTGAAGACCCAGAGCATGAATTTCTCTGTGATTAGATCTGACTATAACTTGGTTTTGTTTTTACTAAGACTTGAGCTGAAGAACCCAGGGCAGTAGAGAAGGTGAAGTCCCACCTGGCAGTTTGCCCTCCTGGGCTTGGCTTCTTTCTGGCTTTGGTTCTCACCCACACTCCTGTGCCACACATTCCTTCCCCCTAGAGCTCCAAATAAATCCAGTTGAATTCCAGAGTTCTTTTGGATTTAGTCTTGGGTGGGGAGGGAGCAAACAGAGATTTCTGGGTGGGAAGAACAGGGGAAATAATTCTGAGGGGTTTGGATCTGTATAGTGCTTAGGATACTGCACCTCCCTTTGTGTCGGTCCACAAGTGTCTCATTTTTTAAAGGATTTTCCACTACTCTTGACTTGTTATTTAAAACTGTCTGAAATATTTGCCCTGTAATACTCTGGTTCTGAAATCTTCTGAGGTTTCTGTATTGTGCTCTCACATCTGAGTGTCCTGTGAAGCCTCAGAGACTCCAGCCCATGAAGAACCACGATAACAGTTTCTATGCTGTGACAGCTGGTGAGTCATTAACTGTCAGACCTGCAGGGAGGAGGAGGGGGGATCTGTTTGGATTTGGGGGGTTAATACAGTTTTTTTTCATGTGCTTTGGGATTGTGGGAGATGTGTTGTGGGGAGGTGTGAACTGATCCAGAGTGAGAAGGCAGGGCCTGGGCTGGGGCGCCCAAGTGTTCCTCTCTGCGGTTGTCAGAGCTGTGATGAAGCACCAGGATCTGCAACAGGACATCTCTCAGCTGCTGCCTGTCTGGGTACAACTGAGAGAAGGGCTGTGGCAATCCTAGCTCTTGCTGAGCATTGAGGAGATCCTCTCTCAGGCTGCTCTTCTCCAGGCTCAACAGCCCCAGGGCTCTCAGTCTTTGCTCCTCACAGGGATGCTTCAGGCCTCTCAGCATCGTGGTAGCCTCTGCTGTACTCTCTCAGGGGGCTGAACTTGATGGTCTCCAGCAGTGCCCTCCCGCACCCACCATTTTGTGATTCTATTCTGGGATGTTCATCAGTGCTGCCTGCACTGCAGCAGCCACCACACCACACACCAGCTCTGCCACGGCCTGGAGCTCTCTAGGAGCAGCCTCTGTGTTGCTGAGCCGTGCACACACCCAGCCCAGCCTGGTTAAACAGCACTTTGGTTGCTCCCTGGCTTAGCTTTTCAGTCCAGGCCACTCTGATTCCCACAGACAGGAGCAGAGGCACCACTCAGTGACAGAATGGTTTTGGTTTGAAGAGACCCTCAAGCTCATCAAATCCAGCTATTGACCCAGCACTGAGGGAAAGGGTTTATGGGATTTCTGTTTGCCCATGCATTTTTAACCCAGTCTCAGCCATGGACTATGTCAGGATGGCTCAGCTCTGCACTCCCTTCCCAGGAGAAGTAGGCTCCCTCTTTGCTATTTCCTGCTTCACAAGTCCTAGCTCCTTTTGAGGTGACGAATTCTGAGTCTGTCAGCTGATACAGACTGGAAAGAAAGGTTTGAAAAACCACAATCCATGTTTTTCAGTAATATCACAATAATTTATAAAGGCATTAAAACATTCAACATCTATTAACAAGCTGGTTGTGGAAACAACACTTAAATTAGGAGAACATTCTGCTGAAGTACAAGGCACCTTGGAAGGAGGTGGAGGAACAGGGAAAGCCAGGCTGGTTCCTGCAGCAGGCTGCTCACCCCAGCTGTGTGGCTTTTTCCTGCTGTACTTTGTACAGGGGCCATTAGGCCCTTCTCAGGAGGAATCGCCCTCTCTCCAGCTACAGAAGTATTTTCTGCTCCCCACCAGGCACAGTTTCTGCACATTGATTTGTAAAGAGAGCCAAAAAAAAAATCACTTCAGGTTCCTCTCTTTGTGGCAGAGGCTGAGTGATTGGTTTGCCACAGGAGGAACAAGAGAGTGGAAGAAAGGCCCCAGAGCCCAACTGAGCCCAGTGGTGTTTATCACCCAGAGAGGCCAGGGAAGCTGTTGTGAGGAGCCACTTTGGCGTCACAGGCTCTGATAAGAGGCCCTGCCACACACTGCCCAGAACTAAGAGCCAGAGGAACTGAAGTCAGTCAGGCTGGAGGTAAACTAAGGAACCATTGTGCTTTGCAGACACAGCTAATTAGGAAAGCAGCAAGCCCTCAGAGAAGCTTTGCTGAAGGCAGTGTTGGGCACTCACCTGCAGCCAGCTCAGAAGAGACATTAACCTGTGCAGGGAGATGAGCTCCCTTGGGTCTCACAGCCTGAACAGAGCCTTTGCAGCAGAAACAGCCCAGGAGGGAAGCTCTCTGCAGGCTGCCTGGCTGGAGACACAACTGTCACTTCTGTTGCTCGTTGACAGCCTCCCGAAAAGGGAGTTGCTTCATGGGGAGTTTGCAGATAGGAAGTTCACAAGGCTTCACAGGTCAAACCAGCCTGCCTTGCCTTCAATTCTTTGGTTCTAACCAGTAACCATAGAGTGGGTTTGAGCTGGGGCCACGCTGGTGGCACTGCCCCTCTGAAGGTGGCTTGTTTCCTAAGCCCTGCTGAGCTGCTCCAGCCAGCTCCCTCCAGCTGCAGAGGGATGGAAACAGAACTGCCAGAGTTCATCTCCCATGCCTGACAGGGCAGGCACTGTGTCAGGTACATCCTCCTCCTCCTCCCTCCCTGCTTTATCTCTGCCTCTCATCACTGGAAAACTGATAAGAGTGTCCTGGGACAGAGGTTGCTTGTAACAAGCCTCTTTATCTCCCTTCTGTGGGAAAAGCTGCTCACTTTATCAAGTCATAAATCCAGGGAAGCAGCTGAGGAAGGGGTTGAAAAATCAACCCTATCTCTGGCTGCTGGGATGGATGCACTTCACTCCTTAACCAAACTAGTGGTAGTTTGCCAGAGGCCCCACAGGAGATAAAGCCCTGAGCCTTCAGCAGGCCAAAAACATCCCTTGTTCCAAACTCTGAAAACCCACCAATGAGCAGTGACTCAGTGAGCTTAGGCTTGGAACACTGACCATGCCATCAACACCTGAACAGCAGATGGCTTTTCTACCACTCATTCATCAAGGCACAAAGCTATGGGTACAAGGAGTCCCATAGATACCTTCCCAGTGCATGGGACTCTGCTGCAAACCAACCACTTTATCCCAAAAATACAAAAGCCTAAGTGAGTCTTCTCTGAGCTCTCCCTGCACAGCCACTGGCTGCATGCTCTTCTAGAGCAAGGACACCTCTCCAGGTGGCTCCTCAAAGCTGAGACCTTTCACCAACAGATCTTCGGTAAGCAACTTATATTTGTCTTATGGTAACAATGATTTGTGTTTTAGTAACTTGAATCATCACTAAAGTGATGCTACATTGGGCAGTAAGAAAGAGACAACTTCGCCCTCACCTGTGGTTGAAGTCACTCTTGGACATAATAATGCTGCAAGGAAACTACTTTTGCCGATGCCTTTGACAGTGATTCTACAAGCAGTAAATCACCCAGTTGCAGCAAGTCATCAGCAGCAGCATGCTAAATGGGGATTCACCACATACTGGCATACTGGGAAGGATCCTAACCCATGATTCCTGACAGATACCTGCTGATGGGACCTTCATGCAGGTCAACAGCTCCACTGTACTGACCAAGCAGCCCTGCAGCTGTCAGCTGCGAGTTACAGTTGTTTTTTATAAACACATTCACCAGGTTTCAATAACCTAAAACCAGCAAGTGTGGGGGCTACAGGAGCTATGGCATTGGGTCCTCATTCTTAAGAGTTTTCTAAGTGGCTTTAACAGGTACAAAAGTACTTGAGAGCCAGGAATTGTGGATCAGGAGCAGAACTGTACTAAACCAGGAGGAGAAATGGAACCTTCATGCCTCTTTTAACCTGTTCAAAACATCCAATCTACAGCGGAGCTCTGAAGTAGAGGCAGGTGCCTCAGACAGTTTGTAGAGAAACACTGGGAAGAGCTTTGTCTGCAACACCAACCCTCAAGAGCTTTAATGAGCTCAGGAAGCTACAGCACTGTGCAGTTAACAGTTACTGAGAGGCCAAGGACCAGACGTGTGGAGAGCCCAGTGCAGCAAGGAAACCTTTTCTGCAGGAAGGCAGCTCGGAGTCTTCTGTGGCAATGCACCATGGGGAGAGTTCAGCGTCCCCTTGTCTGTCAGGTGTTCAGCTCTGTGTGGTGGCCAGCTGCTGGCTGATACCTGAAACTGGGCTGTTGCTTTGAGCTTTCAGACCAGGCTGCCTGGCCAGGACACCACTGTCAGCGTGACTTTGTTCCTTTGCTCCTTCAGCATTGGGATGAGTTCAGAGTTGCTCATTCCTACTGCTGGCACTCCGTTTACTGCCACAATTTCATCTCCACACCTAAATCAAGACACAGGAAAAATGCTTGTCAGGACTTAATTCTTGCTAGCACTCCTTGTTAAAGGACTTTTTTAATTTCTGAGCCAGAGGCAGTGAGGGAAGGGACACTGCTGGTACCTGAGTGAGGGCCGTGAAGGTCAGCAGCGTGACCAGCTGGCCAGCCAGCAGAGGGAAAAGTCACAGGAAATCCTGTGCTGATAAACACATCCCCAAGGTCACTCCTACAGCTGCTGGAGCAAGGTGAAGTGCTCACGAGGCTGAAGCTTGCAGTCACGCTGCAGTTCAGCACAGGAGGCTTTAGAGTCCTGCTTGATCTGCCTACTCTGGTGACACACCAAGCTCTTCCCACCTTCACTGTCTCTCTTGGGGAACACACACTGGTAGCCTAGCAACAAGAACCCAGCTGCCCCCAGTCTTCCCACTGAGGCTCTGACCCAGCTCTGGTCTGTCACACCGGTTTTGGGGTAGCAAAGCTTAGCCTATTGCAATAAACATACATCCCCTGCAAGACAGGGTTTTCACAGCCCAGCAGCTTGTGGAGAAGCCAACTCTGTTGGTTCCTGGAGATGGCACTTACAAGAATTCTGTGGGGTCCTCCAGCTCCACCATCCACCCCTCCTCTCACTGCCATTGCCAACAGGCAGGTCAGCAAAGCTCCATTTCGGTTTCCAACACAGGAGAGCTTTCGTTGCTTCTCCTAATCCTGGAGATTCTTTATTTTCATTAACTCTGGAACCTCCAGACTTCACCTCAGCCATCCTGGTTTTTTCTTACAGCCAATTACCCGGTAAAGCCTTTATGGCCTTTTAAAATCTACCTGGTAATTCCCTTTATTTGTGGGTTTATAGAGAAACCAAACCCCTCATTAGCACAGGACTTGGTTTGTTCCAGTTTTGGTAACTGCTCAGGTGAGTGGCTAAGAGTTAGAAGTTAACTTTTAGCTCAGCTCATGAGCAGGGTGAAAAGCAGCCCTCAGCAGGCTGACACGAATCCCACCAGCACAACTGCTACAAACATCAGCCCCCTGGGGTAGCTCACACTTACTTCAGCTTCCTGTCACGGAAGGCAGGAGTCCCAGGCACGATGGTTTTGATGAAGAATGGTTGGTTTCCTTTACTCTCCTCAAAGCCTCCCACGATGCTGAAGCCCCAGCTTTCCAGGTTGCCTTTATTGAGGACAATATCTTGACAGCAGTGAAGGTAGCTGTGGAAAGGCAACAGGAATAGCTGAGAAGTGTCTCAAGGAAAACTGTCCTGACACAAACTGATGCTTTTTTTTTTCCCCAGAGCTTCATCTTTATTTTCTGGTTTTAAGGATTTGAGGCAACCCTTTTGCAGGGCATATTAGGGGGACAGTTTTCATGGCTAGAGAGGCCTGTCCTCTGGAAATCTTTTCCCAGTGCTTATTTGAGAGTGAACAGAAAAATACTACTCTAAAGGGGTTTGAGACAGGCACAGAATGGTAGGAGCTAGAAGGAACCTCTTGGAAGTCATCCAGTCCACCCCCCTACTAAAGCAGGGGTGCCCACAGCAGCTTGCACAGGATCACAATGTGAGTTTGGAATCTCTCCACAGCCTCTTTGGGCAGCCTGCTTCACACATCCCTGAAAAATTCATTAATAACTACATTAATTCTATCTAAGGAACATGCACAGTGACAAACCCAAACTAGTCATGAGCAGCAGCTCCACCCATGCAATTAAAGAGAACTGAGCTGGTTTTATTCCCTCTGTACCACACATGTGGTACAATGAAGGTATTCAGTAGCATGGTGTTGGGTTGAGGGTTGGACTTGAAGATCTTAGAGGTCTTTTCTAAACGTAATGATTCTATGATATAGATCTGATGGAAAGAAGGAGAAGAAAGGAGGTACAGCAGCCTAACTACCACCTCAGAATGCAAAAGGTCCTTCCTGCAGGCCCCCGGGCCCAAGATTGCCTTGCAGACAGCACAGGGCAGCTGGGGAACGGTGCCCACTGAGGTGTGTGTCCTCAGCACGCCTGAGGTATGCTGCAGCACTAGAGCTGCCTTGGAGAATGTGATGTTGAAGTGCCAGCGGCACTTGCTTCTTGAGTTTGTCCACAAAGACACACAGAGCCTTGGGAGGCAGCTCAGAAGGTGTGGCAGCAGCTCAGGGAGGCAGCTCTCCTTCTCTGGCTCGCAGTCAGGTTATATTCTGGCACAGAGCTGGAGCTACCCTGTGTGAAACTGCTGCTGATCACCCTGCTGAGGTATTCCAGCAGCTAAACTTTTCCTAATAAACGTTTTTGCCTGAAGGGCTTTGCTTGAGCAGTTTGCAGGTGAGTGTCAGATTTCAAAAGCCGCCTCAGTTAAGTTCTCACTAGGAGAAAGAGCCAATTACCCACTTGCAAACTGTAATTTACTTTTGTTTGAATTCTTCACACACAAATGCTGCAAGACCCAGCTCTACCTTCCTGGTGCCTCAGTGTTTTTATTTCTGCAAGTGTAAAAAAAGAGAGCCCTGTGAGAAACGTGGGGGTCATCTGGTGCAGAGACACAGCCCAGAGAGCAGAGCAGTCACCACGAGCATAAATAGAAACATTTCCCCAGGAGCTAGAAGGGACTCTTTGCTAGAAATCAGTTTTTCTGTAAGAAAAGGGGATTTTAGGAAGAGAAATGTGAATTTGCTGTAAGATAAAATGACTGTAGGGGAGGAAAAAAAGTATGTTCTTGCTAGTATCAGGTGACAGAACAAGAGGAAATGGCCTGAAATTGTGCTGGGGGGGGTGTTAGGTTCGATACTGGGGACAGTTTCTTTCCTGCAAGAGCAGTCAGGCATTTGAGCCACTAAACCATGTCCCTCAGCACCAAATCTACATGGCTTTTTAATCCCTGCAGGAATGGGGACTCCACCACTGCCCTGGGCAGACTGTTCCAGGGCTTAACAACTTCGGGAAGAAACTTACTCATGTCCAACCTAAACCTGCCCTGGTGCAATTTGAGGCTATTTCCTCTTGTCGTCCTGCTTCTTCCTTGGGAAAAGAGACCAGGCCTCTGCTGTCTCCAACCTCCTTCCAGGGAGTTGTAGAGAGCTATAAGGTCTCCTCTCAGTCTCCTTTCTCTGGGCTGAACAACTCCACATCCCTGAGCTGCTCCTCACTACCCCTATTCTTCAGATCCTTTACCAGCTTCATTGCCTTTCTCTGGACATACTCCAACCCCTCAATGCCCTCCCTGGAATGAGGGGCCCAAAACTGACCCCAGTATTTGAGGTGTGGCCTCAGCAGTGCCCAATACAGGAAGACAATCCCCGCCCTGGTGCTGCTGACTACACTATTGCTAATCCAAGCCAGGATGCTGCTGTCCTTGGCCACCTGGGCACACTCTGGCTCATCCTCAGGCAGAGGATGGACCAGCACGCCCAGATCCTTTTCTGCTGGGCAGTTTACAGCCACTCTGGCCCAAGTCTGGAGCATTCACAGGGCTGTTGTGACCAAATGCAGGACTCACCCCTTGGCTTTGTTGAGAGTTTCCTCTAAGGAAGAATCCTTATACATGCTGGATTGGAGCAGTAATAGGGAAAAAAAAACAAACAGAAAAAAAGAGAGAGACACAAAAGCTGAACAAACCCAAACCAAAATCACCAGCAGCAATTTCTAGGAAGCTTTGGTACATTTCAAGGGAGTGTGAAACAGACAGGGTGCGAGTGGCCATTCCTCTGGGCACTCCTGGGTCAGACCCAGTTTGTGTGGGTCAAGAGCGCTCTGCAAGGTGAACCACAAAGCAGTTAGGGCAACCGGGATCCTCATTTCAACTGCAGATTCCTGAGCTGCACTAAATGCCAGTGTAGAGGTGCCCTGAAGGTTTCCAGGTGACAGACAAGGGTAACATTCAGGTTATGGATTATTCTCAAGCAATAATTAAACATGATCTAGTTGTGGCAGCAAATCAAATACACTGCTTGGCTGAAAGGCACGTTCTTAGTGGCTCTAGGGCCATTCTGAGGATGACCAGCTTGTTGCTACCAGATCTTACAGTGAGCAGATGGGAAAATGAGTGAGGAAGCACAAGACTGACAGCCATTCTTAGTACTGGAAACAAGGAGGAAGGCTTTGTCAGATCCTGAAATGAAATAACCCTGGCTTTGTGCCTCCTAACAACCCTCACATCCTCAAAAGAGCTACATATGAATTTGGATGCCCAAGTGTAGGTTGGAGAAAGGCTGAAGGGCAGGAAGGGCATCTGAAATCATTGATTCTTGCTTCAGGAGTCAGGAATAGAAAAATTAAGAGAAGCCAACACAAATACCAGCAACAAAAGGCTTTCAAGGCATGTATTAAATGGCAGGCAGCGTCACTGCACTTCTGCAGTGAAGGCAAGTGGCCAGTCCAGTCCCTGTAGCAGAAAGGCAGAGAAGCTGCAATCCACCAGACACCCCAAAAAGTATTAAAAGGAGAGAGGAGAGATCAGAGCCAGGTTTTGCCTGGCTCCACTGCAGGAGCCACAGAGGAGGAACCAACACCAGCCAGCATCTGAGGGGTTGTGCTCACGTCTAGGCTACTCAGGTGCAGCTCAGGGCCAGTTGCCACCGCAGCTGCAGAGATCAGGCAGGCCAATTCCCTGGGAGAGCAGAGCAAGCCAGTAGGATGGTGCTGAGAACTACAGATGTTCCAGACACAAAAGCTCCCTTCCCTGGGCTGTTTTGTGTAGCATTTACAGGCTGCTAAGCAACACCAGGGCAGTGTGACAAGAGGCTTTGTTAGTGTTTCTTCTTTCAGGTGCCTCAGGAAATAAGGCTGTAAATAACCCAGGCGTCCCGCAGAAGGGTTTGGCTTCACTGTTCCATGTGCATGATGCTTCTCCAGTCAACTGGAATTCCAACAGCCTCTACCTTTAAAAGCTGAATGTATTTTGATGGGAGTAAGCAAATGAGAGGCTAGCCTCTTCAGGAAGGAGACAAATTCCAGCTTGCAAAGCCCAAACCCTGTCATCTGGAATTTACCATGTTGCTGTTAAGTCTATGATATAAAGCAGGGCAGCAGGAAAACTCAGATATTCAGAATGATTTCTGCTTCACACTGAAGATGACACAATTGTGACAGCCAAAAAGAATTAGACTGGAAGAATGTCAGCCCCTATCTGAGATAGTAAACAGCCCAAGTATCTGCTGGCTTCTGTTGTATGATCCAGCCAGAACTATAGATTCAGAGATTCACAGAATAGTTTGGGTTGGAAAAGACCTTAAAGATCATCTAGTTTCAACCTCGCTGCCATGGCCAGGACACCTTCTGCTCGCCCAGTTTGCTCAAGGCTTCATCCAACCTGGCCTTGGACACCTCCAGGGAGCGGCACCCACAACCTCCCTGGGCAGCCTGTTCCAGTGTCTCACCATGGAGTGGGTATTTTAGCATGGACTGTATCTCTGTTGACTCTGTCAGCTCAGAACCTCAAATTTAAGAATTCAAAGTCTCAATTTCTGGTTTAGTTCTCTTAGACAGAAAGGTTGTCAGGAACTTCTGAAATACTATCCACCAGTAGTGGGGACAGAAGTGGGGGAACCATGAGCCATGCCATCAAAAGCAGTGGAAGTTCCTTATGCATTCATGACACTGTCATCTCATTCACAAATCTACTGCTTTAGAGCTACCTAAGGATAGCAGCAAAGCTTCCACATCACCCCACGAAGCCGTTAGTGACTGGTGTTCAAGTCAGCTCCACACCTGAGCGGATCTCTGCACAG
Source organism: Pogoniulus pusillus (assembly GCF_015220805.1). NCBI lineage: Eukaryota > Metazoa > Chordata > Aves > Piciformes > Lybiidae > Pogoniulus > Pogoniulus pusillus. The sequence continues at coordinate 12,979,338 of NC_087282.1, forward strand.
TCACCAAGCAAACATACCTGGGCAGTCCAAGCCATGTGATCCAGAAGGGAGACCAGCCAAATCCCTGATCCTTGAGGTCTGGAGATGGCTCTGGTGAGTTCAGACAAAGGATTTCCAAGGCTTTCAATACGACTGAGTGGGAGGCTGCATTAGATTTCAGAGCTGCGACAGCTTCATAGTAGTTCAGATGAGTCAGATCAATGCCATTTATGCTCAAGAGTACATCTCCTGTTGATGGAAAAAGACAGGACTGTCACAGACCTTCTTCCATGAAACACGTTCCTGCCCCAAGGTCTCGTGTGGAACTCTGTTTCCAGCCTCACTTCAGTGTCCAAGTCCAATTTCTACTGAAAAAACCCAACCAATTCCTGAAGGATAAAGAGTCTGAGAGGCTCCTCACCTCGCTTGATCCGGCCGTCCCTGAAGAGGCACCCGATGGGCTGCACGCTTGTTACATATATAGGGAGCTTGTTTTTGTTATCCCTTCCACCTCCAATGGTTATTCCTAAAGATTCCTTTGGTTCCTTTTTTATTGCAACTGTCTTCTCATGGCTGACATATCCCTGAGGTAAATCCTACAAAGGAATGACAGAGAGAAAATGTAGCTTTGTTGAAATAATTAACATGAGGGGCCCAGAGCCGGAAGATAATGACATATCTTCTACCTTTAGTGCAGAGTATTTCAGCCATGGTGCCTGATAGAAATGGAGCCATTGATCAGTCTCACCTGAGAAATCACTATCAAAGAGCAAACAGAGTGGATCTGCTAGATCAGAGTAAGCAGAGCTTTTGCTGTCAGTTACAGAGCTCACCTTCTGGTAGTGAGATTTTCTTCTGTAGTGGCTCTGGTCCACTCGTCTGCGATGGTGCACTGGGCTTCCTCCATTGCTGCTACTGCTACTGCTGCTGTTATTGGAGGTGCTGCTGTCTTCTACTGGATCTGACAGATGCATGCCTGGCTGCCTCAAGATGACAAAGTTCACTCTGGATTCAGTAGTCTGCCAGGAGAAACACAAGTGTCAATCAAATAGACCAGAAATACTTGAACAGATACCTAATCCAGTTGGAGATGTCCCTGCTCACTGCAGGAGGGTTGGACAAGATGATCTGTGAGGGTCCCTTTCAACCTGATGAATTCTATGATTCCATGATAAGAAATTAGAAGTTTGGGATGGCATTTTCTTGAGGAGAGAGAAGGGCTGGAGTTGCTTTTTACAGGGTCTGAAGCAGAGCTATGCAACATGAGGCAATGGATTTGTGGAGAGCCACAGAACCCTACAGTGAGAGAAAAAGGGAATAGCAAGTGTTAAAGGAGCAAGAGGAGAAGCTGGTTTCACTCATACCTCCCACCCCACAAACACCAAATGAGAAAGTGCAGAGGGATGATTAATTCCTCCACTTGAGTACAAAGAAGCAAAGCAGCATGTTGTGTTGCGACAGAAGAGGCACGGAGCTGGAAGGTTGGCTGGTCCACTTGCTGGACCACGATATGAGTGCAGGATGCTTTTTCTCCCTTTGTAAAGAACCTTGTTAAAACCCTTCCCCTCCCAGCTCACCTACCATGTCTATTGTTCAACATCTCCCACCTGCTTTTTTATTCCCCAGAGTACCTAAGACATGACCTTTAGTCTAAGAGTACTGCCAGTTAAGCACCTAACCAGCTGTAGGCCTGGCCTCGGCAGAGCTATACAGGGGAAGTATTTGCCATTGTTCCCCTCTGCTTCGGCTGTTCTTTCAGATGGACAAAACCTTATTGTGAAGGACTCCATCAGGGTAAGCCTCGGTGCTTGCTTGAGGCATCTCCTCTCAGGGATGAGAGAGTCAGAATGATTTGGACTGGAAGGGACCTTAGAGATCATGTAGTTCCAACACCTCTATTAGTCTAACCTCACAGACCAGGTTACTTCAGGCCCCATCCAACCTGACTTTAAACTCTAGGCTTGGAAACTACACAACTTTTCTGGATAACTTATTCCAGTGCCTCACCACCCTCAAGGGGAAGAATTTCCTCCTAATGTGAAATTTAAATCCAGCTTCTTCCAGTTTGAAGCCATCACCCCTCACCCTGTCACTGCATGCCTTTGTAGAAAGTCCCTCTCCTGCTCTCCTATAGCTCCCTTCAAATCCTGGATACTGCCAGCTCATCAAGCAGCACCACAAGTCCTTCTCCTCAGCACCGTTCTCTGTTGTTATTCCATTCAGCCTGACCCAGGTGCAGAACCTTGCACTGCTCATCAAGCATGGTTGTCACTCTTGCTTCTTGACATGAGATCTTGGTGACCCAGCACCCTGGCAGGAGTGGATGCTCTGGCACTGGGACTGCAGCAACTATTTGGTTTGGGGATTTTTTGCATGTTTAAAATGAGTACAGCAGGGTTTTGTTTTCTGAAACTGAATGTAAAAGCCACTTGTCTCCAGAGCCTCATCAAATGGTGCATTTTTTTCCCAGACAAGTTGGCACAAATCCCTGTCTTCATAAAATATACTGTAAACATCACATCCCAAGGTGGGGATTGCCTTCTCCTCCCACCAGAAGCACCAGACTGCATAGTAGGTTTGGCTGTGCACACATAGATACATCCAGCTGTAAATCCTGCTTTATAACAAGGGCAGAAGGACTCCCGTGCAAATGGCTTGCAACCCAAATTAGATTACCATGCAACCAAGGATTTGAATTAGCCCTCAGAAGAACAGATAACATTTGGAAGCCTCTCACCAATGTCACATCAAAAGGAATTCACTCCCCAAACCTAAAGAAGACAGTTTTGAGACTGATTTCAGTGGAATCAAGAAGAGTTCCTTATGAGGGCGTTGTTTGTACATGACAACAGAAACACGGCAACACTTGTGGGATGCCAACAAAATTCTAAGAGGCCACAGAACAGAATCACATCAGTGACATAAAACAGCAGCTCAGTGATGGAACTCTTGCACTTTCTCTTCTCCCATGCCACTGTGTTCCTCTGCTGATTACCAGGAAGAAGCCTGGCTCTCTCTCACTGCTGACCTCAGATCCTTCCCGGGATATAAACAGTTTGTGATGAGATGTATTGTGTCAGGATCTTTAAATAAAAAACAAACTGGAGGTCACTGCCAAGAGAGATAAAGAATTTAAACTGATCTACAGGATATCTGCTACACATGGAGCAATCCTTAATCCTCCACCAAAAATCCTTGCCAAAAATCCTTTCACCAAAGCACTTGGCATGCTGCAGCAGGAGCACATTCCTGTTGTGTGGGGGAAGACCACTTCTCTCTTACCCATTTTGTACTTGAGAGTGCTTTTTTGCCTGAGGTGACTGCTAGACTCCCTTCCCAAATTCAGGTAAAGGGGGGAAGAAGGCTTCCAATCAGTAAAAAGGGTTCTGTTCTATGCTGCCAGCTTGTCACATCTCACAGCAAACACCCTCAGTTTGACTGCTTGAAGCACGAGGCTGTCCTAATCTCTCCTTGTCTCTGCTGCATGCTACATGGCGCATACAAAAGGCTCCAAGCAACACATCATAAAGCACGATCCAGTGGCCTCAGCTGAACTGACGTGCCATGAGCAACTGCCTGGCTTCAGACTTGCCAGAGATGACTCATGATGGATTCCCACTCTTCATGTTTATCTTCATTTGGAAGTGGTGCTTCCCACACAACCGCAGGGAAGTCACTTTCCCAAAGAGACAGTGCAGGGAACGCAGTTTGCTCCCGTGAGTTCTGTTAGCCCTTGGGTCAGAACAGGAGCCCTGCTATCAGGGCAGACAGCTGCAGAGTCATTCACCATGTAACCTCACCATCGAGTCAGAAATTACCTGGATGATCTGTGCAGCAGCCTCAGGTGTTCCTTGCCTCAAATCCTGGCCATTTATTGACAAGACTCTGTCATTCCGACTCAGCTTCCCATTTTTGGCTGCCAAACCTCCCTCTAACAGATCCAGAATAAAAATCCCTGCCTCATCAGTCTTCCTGATCAGTTTGATTCCCAAAGGTTCGGATCGATCTCTCTTTATCAAGGTAACGTGGATCACTTCCCGGTTTGCAGCAGAAGTGGAATCCTGCTGTGCAGACTTGTTGGAAAACCCCTTCTCCTGCAGGACCATAAGGTGGAGAACAGGACCTGGGTGGCGCAGGAAGGAGACAGCTTGGCAGTGAGTCACACTGCTGATGTTGACGCCATTCACCTAGAAAGACAAACAAACCAGAGTCACTAATCAGGACCTGCATAATTTAGCCACTGTCCACAGCGAAACATCACCCAGTCAAAGACAGGATGTGCAACTCCCTGTGCAGTGTTGGGGCTGAAGCAGCTGCTTCTGAGGCACTTCAGAGAGCAGACCTTTTTACAACAGAATGCAGAAAGCAGATGAGATGAGATCAAAATTGGTGGTGAATAGTGCAAGGCAGGGCCTGGACAACTCAGAGAGCTAATCTGAAGCAGAACTCCTTTCCCTTAACTTCCACCACTCGACACACTCTTGGAAGAGAAGACTCAAGTTGGAGACTACCCATCCTCACTTTTAAGGTGAAGAGTGGTCCACAGCCTGTAAGCTTCTGGAATCATCACTAATCATCTAGCCCTGAGAAGGTTCTTTTTGCTTTGTCTGCTAGCACATTAGATGCTGTGCAGGATGTCTGCGGGCACGTTAGACTCTGTGCAGGGCTACCCAGTGTGGGGACCCTGCCCTATTTACATCTCAGCCTGAGACATGTCAGAAACCAACTCAGAGGTTGGATCAAGCACTTGTGCATGTGGGGCTGCCCATCCTTACTGAAGCCCACAGTCCAGCAGGATAATTAGGTCTTTATGACTTGTCCAATGATCAGGCAGCCATAGCCAGGAGGTGCTAACAGTCCTCACTCCTGCTGCAAACAAGTTTCTGTCCCTCTGCTCAGCCCACTGCCATGCAGTGTGATTCATCTGTAAACCAAATTTCACCATGGGTCAGCACAGGATGAGGTTGGTGCTCTTGATTACTCCCATTACATATCTGATGCTTACTTCAAGTCATAAGGACTTAAACTTTGGTCCTGCCCATTGAGAATATGCAGCTTAAGCAACACAGCAGAGCAAGCAATTAGGTTTCCCAAGTAGAGCACACAGAGCTTTGGAGAGAAATGGTGCTACTGAGTGAAATTTATTGGATAGGAAGCTTTTTACTTTATCACAAATGGTCTAAATTTCAAAAAGCTGTCAAATTTATAAGGTAAATATGAGTATGGCTGAAAAGAACCACAAAGGTCTGCTCATTAAATATCTGAAATGTCATCTGCTGGGAGAGGACAGGAGATGATGGCTTTAAACTAAAAGAGGGAGATTCAGGTGAGATAGAAGGAAGACATTTTTATGCTGTGAGTGATGAGGCCCAGATCGCCTAGAGAGGTGGTAGATGCCCTGTTCATGGAACCATTCCACATCAGGTTGTTTGGGGCTCTGAGCAACATGCTGTGGTTGAAGATGTCAGTGCTGAGTGCAAGGGTGTTGGATTAGAGGAGCTTTAAAGACCCCTTCCAACCTGAACCAGTCTATGCACAGTCATCAGCCAAGAATCACACACAAGTCTAATCACAGCTCTTAATCCCTCAGCTGTAGATTTCCCTGTTTCTTAGGCACCTCTCCTCCCCCAGCCCTCATCCCAAGTCAAGAGAACCCAGTGGGGTTTGACATACCTCAAGAATATGGTCCCCAGGTGCTATTCTTCCATCTGCAGCAATGACAGAGTCCCGCAAGACTTCCTGAACAACAATGTTGCCTAGGGGGGTGTCTTTTCCCCCAACTATCCTCATCCCCAGCTCCTCCTCTGGGTCTTCTCGGTGAATTTCAATAGTGGTTGTTTCAGCCACCAGACTAGTCCTCTGAGGAAGGTCTGGTTGTGGAAATTGAAGAGAAATAAACAAGACATTAGTAGATGTTTCCCTTCACACAACACCACAAGATTTGCAACGTTGGCAGGTTATACCCAAAGTAGTGTCTACAGAGAAAGCAGCTATCAAGAGAGGGAAGAACAGGATGGCTTAAAAGCTCAAAAAAGCCTCATTTCTTTACAGCTTCTCCAGAATGTTTCACATCATCTCCTATCTTATGGCAAATATCAACTCTTTGACTATAATTTGTTGAGTGTTAAAAGGCAGTCAAGTATGTTTCACTCACTACTTTGAGATTTCTTTTCCTATGGTGACAGCTGGCTTACTGGAAGAGCACAAAGAATGCCAAATCCCATGGTGCCCATTAGAAAAGAGCACTACTGAGCTGTAATTACTGTTCTCCCGGCTTTACCAGAGGCACCTCACTCCACTTCCTTCCTCTCATTTCCTTTCCTCCTCGTTTCCCATCCCCCCATAAGACAGGGGTGATGGCTACCTATTTCACAGCATACAGAAGCCTATGCAATGCTTCTCAGCCACTCTGAAGATTCATAGATTCACAGAATAGTATGGGTTGGAAAGAACCTTGAAGATCATCTAGTTCAAACCCCCCTGCTATGGGCAGGGACACCTTCCACTTGACCAGATTGCTCAAGGCCCCATCCAACCTGGCCTTGGACACCTCTAGGGAGGGGGCATCCATGATCTCCCTAGACAACTTGTTCCAGTGTCTCACCGCCCTCACTGTAAAGAATTTCCTTCTAACATCCAGTCTAAATCCACCCTGTTCCAGCTTAAAGCCAGTGTCCCTCATCCTAGCCCTACAAGATGAAAAGTTATTGTCAGCAAGTGGTATTAAATCCACCAGCACTGCAGTATCCAGGGCCACTTGAATGAAAGCAAGCATGCTGCCTGGCAGAGTGAGCTGCAGCTGTCACACAAGAGACACCAAACCTGCCCCAAGTGTACTTGGCAAAAAGCCAACAGAGAAGTAAACTGACCTGTGGGTTGACTCTGGCACAGACACAGCAGTTGTGTGCCTGGAAACCCAGAGTAACTCTCAAACAAGGCACTGAGATTCCCATGCTGCTCTTGCTGCCTTCTCACAGGGGCTGAGAGGAGCAGCTCTGCACTGACCTGGGGATGGTTATGTTCTAAAAGCACACTTGCTACACACCATTAGGGAGGTGCTGCCCACTCCAGGAACCAACTGTATATTTATCTTTCTTAATAAGATTAAGAAACTGGAACCTTTCCTAATTACCAGTTATTTGGCTGCTGCAAGTGCTTTAAGTGCTGCTTGTCCCCACTGACAGGGGCTGCCTTTATTCCTGCAAAGAGTGCTGCACTCAGTTGCAGCCTAACAGAGATTGTCTGAACTGATTTGCCCAGGCAGTTTTGGCTTGTGAGAAGATCCTGCCACACCTCATGCACACAAATGTCCTCCTGCTCAAGGACAAGAAGGTTGGACATCTAGAAATGCTGGACCAGATGATTCTTGAGGTCCCTTCCAACTTGGCATTCTACAATTCTGAGACAAGCTGAGGAAAGAGGTAACTGATGACTACTAATGGCTGAAGAGCACTGAGGATATCCAGGCATGTTTGTGGCCACTTTACAAATGGAATGGCCTGAGATAATGACCTCATTTTTATATGATAAAAGGTAATGACATAATTATATTTCTGTATCAAACTCTCACCTTCCTCTGTCTCCTCAAAAGCTGGATTAACCAGTCCAGGCTCTGCAGTCCCCAGTGACACTACAGCAGCTGCAGAGCTTTCTGCCAGGAGCGCTGATCCCGCACTTGGTACCTCTGGATCCTTGGATGTGTTGGTCTCCACCTTGGCAGGAGGATCTTCCTTCCCTTTGGAAACAGAATTCTTTTTCTGCTGCAGTTCAGATCTGTACTTCTTGAACCCAGGACACCTAGAGAGAGATTGGCAGGGACTGTAAGCGGTTAGTCTCCTCCTGTGGGGTTTACCCAGCACGTGGAAGCTCTGACTGACAAAGATATGTGAAGAAACATGTTCGAGGTCTCACCAGCTGCAAAGTTTGCATCACGGATGCTAAAATGTATTCTCATTTCACCTTCAGCTTCTGCTTGTAGCAGTACCATCTTATGAGTAAGGTGGGGTTTGTTTACTGTCAAAATTATTAAGCAAAGAATTTAAAAGAGGAGAATGTAATAGGAACAGGAGTCTCCCTTGCTAAATATTTACCTGGCAAACACTTGGCGAAGAAAATACCTCTTCAAATATAAGGAAATACTTAGCTCTGACCTTTTGGAGAAGACTGTATCTTTACACAAAGGAAGCAACTCAACTTTTAAGCTCACCCTTGAATTAGGCTTTGTTTTTAATAAACCAGACACATGCAAGAGCAACAGACTAGGGTTGGGGTTGATGTTTTTGCTGAATGAGATCCTCTCCAGTCCATACTGAGGATGTCTCTACCTAAACAACAGTTTAGAGGAGTTTATACTCCTACTGTCTGCTTCCCACAAGAAGGGTCAAGAAGTAATCCTCCACTCAACAAAACAGGCTCTGTTTGCAGGCACACCACAGCCAGCCTATCTCAGCAGAAATCAGTGAGGAAAAACAAGCTCTTGTATCAAGAGTACCTGTGAAAAAACGAGGTGGCAGGTGAGAAGGGTGATGAATGCAAAAGCATCACTTTCAGAGACATGAGTAGTACTGGGTGTTTACCAGAGTCACTTTTCAAATTAAACTGCACTATTTACAGTCTGGCTAATCAAGTCTGGTCCTAATATTACCTCCTCTGGTTTATTCCTAGGCATTTATTCTCCAAGTACTAAGCTGACCCTGAAACTTTAAGACAGAAACTGATTGATCCACTTATGCACATGTGCCTCTTGTCAAGAAAAGAAATCACTTTGCAAAGAGCAGAGAAATATTCCATCAAATGAAATTTCTAGATGCTTCTTAGTTCCTTGAGTCTTCTGCTGTCAGTTAATCTCACTTCAAACTAAAAACCAGGAACACCCAAATCCCACTCAGGAACACCCAAATCCCACTGTGATTTTTCTTTTTTTTTTTTTTTTTAATATGTATTTTGCAGTCTGTGCTCACAGCCCAAGTGAAACAGCCTCCATTTTTAGCACAGACCCTTCCCAAAGAAAGGGGACCAAGAACTGAGAGATGTAGAAGAGAATGATACAGTTTCCAGACAAGTCTCCAAGGTAAACATTTCTTGTGCCTCCCTCTCCTGCATCTAATTCTGGTGCCAAAAGGATTAATAAGTGACAGAAGTTTACTGATAGCAAGGGAGATTTGCAGAGCAGAGAGGAAGGCCCAGCCCTGGTGTGGGCCATGACACCAGCTACACCACATTCAGGCAGCCCTGTCCCTGCAGGCTAAGCATTCAGCCCTGCCTGGTGACAAGAAAGCAGAATAAGGAGCTAGTGCATGACGAAGGAGGTTATAAAACTTCACAGAATAAGGGAAAGGGGCAGACAAGATTTTTTGTCACTTCCCCTGACTCTAACAGAAGCTCTCAGCTCATGGGTGCTGGTTAACCTATTTAAAAAGATGTCATTGTCACAAAAAGGCACAGCACAGCTGAAGAGAAACAAGCCTGATGCATTTCTCACTGCCCCCTGACAAAAACACACACTGCCAGGGAAGGTTTGCTTCCACCCAGTTTTGCACTTAGCTCCCTTTCCTTCAATCATTAACTAGGGAGGAACAAGTGTTCAAGCAAGACCTCTTTGTCACCTGCACCTCTTAAAGTGACAATATTTTGCTCGCCACCAACTCAGCCAGCAGTGGAAGCACCAAAGCACATCTCTGCTGGCAAGCACAAGGCAAAATGTCTCCTTTCCTCTACACATCGGGGAGGAAGAAAAAAAACAAAACAAACCAAGAAACTATTTTCCTTTGTTTCTCTTTCTCAATAAAAGAAAGAAAGGGGATAATGGAATTCTAAGTAGGTGATTTAGCAGCTGCATAATGTACAGCTTGGAGGAACTTTCATTATTTGGATCAAAGACTTATGCATTGCACATCTTAATTGGACCAATTAAACTGGCAACTCTGCGCCATCCCTTGCTTCCAAAGTGTTGACTTTGGCCTTTCCTTTCTTCTCTGCTCAAGTGCAACAAGAACAAGCATGTTTGTCAATTTGCAGGCAGGTACCACAGGTCCAGACACAAATTTATATACATTTACTACATTATAGACACTTCAGGCCAACAGGGTGAAGTTCAAGAAGGCCAAGGGTCCTGCACTTGGCTCATAGCAATCCCATGAAGGCTACAGGGCAGGAGCAGAGTGGCTGGAAGCTGAACAGTGGAAAAGGACCTGAGGGTATTGATTGACAGTAGGCTGAAAATGAGTGTTTGTACCCAGGTGGCCAAGAAAGCCACCAGCATCCTCACCTGGATCAGCAACAGTATGTCCAGCAGAACCAGGGCAGTGATCATGCCCCTGTACTGGGCCCTGGTGAGGCCATATCCCAAATCTTGGGTTCAGTTTTGGGCCACTCCAGGAAGGACATTGTGGGGCTGGAGCACATGCAGAGAAGGGCAACAGGTCTGGTGAGGAGCTGGGATTGTTCAGCCTGAAGAAAAGGAAGCTGAGGGGAGACCTTCTGGCTCTCTACAACTCCCTGAAAGAAGGTTTGAGCCAGGTGAGGGCTGGTCTGTTCTTCTAAGGAACAAGGAACGGCATGTGAGGAAATGGCTTCAAGTTGTGCTAGGGGACGTTTAGGTTGGACATAACAAACAATTTCTTTCCTAGAAGAGTTGTCAAGCCCTGGACCAGGCTGCCTAAGAAAGTGGTCCCCATCCCTGGAAGTGTTCTAAAGCCGTATAGACGTGGTGCTGAGGGACCAGGCAACGCTGAATGATGATCTTGGAGGTCTTTTCCAACCTCAGTGATTCTATGTTAGGTTGTGTGTCTGCAGACAACTCGCAGGCAAGCATGTCACCCTTTGCCTCCAAAGCACATGTGAGCTGGCCTCCCTCACACACAATTACACTGTCTTCACCCACCCACCTCTCCAGCCTCACCCTACATCTTTTGTCTTCCATCTTGCCCCAGTTTAAGAACTGTGCTGGCAACAGATCTCTCTGGTCAGGAGCATGGCAGACAAGGAGCACTACTAAGACACTAAACAGGAACACACCTGTTCTGCAGGTGAGCTTCTAGTTCACACCGCTGCATTGTCTGCTGGCACTCAGCCTTGAAAGGACAGAATACAATCAGCTTGTCCAGGAGGTTCCGCACCAGAAGGCTGGACTTGTGGCACTGCTGGAACGAGAGCTTCTTCCGGTCCATGGGACAAAAGTTATACTCCTGCATGAAGTTCTCAAGGCACTTGAAACAGTAAGTATGTCCACAGGGGGTGTCCATGGGCTGCAGCAGAGGCTGAAGGCAGATATGGCAGATGAGTTCGTCATCTACTTCATCCTGGAAGTTGTAGAGATGATTGTCCAGCAAGAGGTGGAACTGACCACATTCACAGCAGAGTTCACTAACTTGGGATGTGTGTTCTTCTGCTGCAGGGTCAGCCATGGTGGCCAGCATCAGGTAGTCTGGGCCCAGCAGCAAGGAAACTTGCCACGGAGTAGCTTACGACTGAGGATCTCTAATGATAGGGAGACAAAGAGACATTTCCAGCCAGCTGTTAACAATTAAATTGCAACCCTTGCCCTAAGTCCCCCTGGTATCTTCACCCCCACCTACCCTCCTTAGGGGTCTTCCTTCCAGAGTGACCTTATGAATGATCAACTCAGGGATCAGAGAATGCAAGGATCTGATTAAACACGTGGATAAACTGAAGATTAAAGTCCTTTACACACACCAGTGACACCAGCTGGGCAAAACCCTAAAACATGAACCAGAAAAGCTGGAGGAGAGGGGGAGAGGAGGACAGGGAGACAGGGGGAGAGGGTTTTTTAACTGACAATTTCTCTCTTTAGCTTTCCATATTCTTTTAAAGATCTGTATGGTGAAACAGTAGTTTGGGGAGTTCTCTTTGTTTGGATTTTTTGTGTGTTGAATGGGGATGAGGAAAAAGGAAGAAATTTCAAAAGAAACTTCAGTCTAACCCACATTTCCTTCCTTTCAAGCCCACTCCCTCCAAAAAAGCTCAGTTTAACAAACAATGCATTGTTCCCTGCTCATCCATGCCCGACTTCACCCATGGAAACAAATTTCCTATCGAAGACAAAAGCTTCCTAAGTGGAAAAAAAACATCAAGAACTGTCCACATGGGCAGTTTGCTGGGATGCTGCAGGAATGCTTGAGCCTCAGCTTCTTACAGTTTGGGAAAACAAAAATAAAACCAAGGGGGGGCAAACTAAGGTCTTTGGAGCTGCTGCTCTGCTGCTATCAACAGAGGAGTCCCCAGCCATGGCCATTTTGAACCTTGCCTGTTGTAACTAAAACCAAAATTCACCTCACTTTGTTAGCAAATTACTCCACAGGCACAAAGATCACTGCAGGAAGGTTTTTAACCTGGCAGTTAACTTAATGAAGCAGAAATGTGGTCCTAGATGAAGCTCATGCTCTGGATCACACAGTGCAGGGGTTGTGGTGGTGGTGGTGGTTGGTGGTTTTGCTAATCACACAGAATGCCAAGTTGGAAGGGCCCCCCAGGGATCATCTGGTCCAACCTTTGCAGGTGATAGTGTAATTTAAAAGAGATTTTGGAGAGACTGAGTTTTGTTCTGGGTTTGTTTAAAAAGAAACAAAAAAGAGAGAAGAAAATCCTAAAGTCTTTTAGAACACCACCACCAAAAAACTAATTGCAGAAGTGTGATGAAATGGAAAACTTCTGTAAGGTGACATGGAAAATGAAAACAATTCCTTAATCTGGAACAGGTCAAAGCCAAAGCGAGAGTGAACACCAGTCTGCACCAGTGCCTGGAGGACATGGCTGGCACACAGCAGCAGCTTTGCAGGAGGGCAGGCAAGAACAATAAGATAGCAAGAGCGGCAAGAAAAAATTAGTCATGGGTTTCTAAAAAAATAAAATCATACATCACTGCTATTAATTGTCAAGTGTAAGTCAGCTATTTAATTAAAGGGATAATGTAGCACCAACAGAATCAGGCCATTTTCCAGGCAAACTTTTACTTAAGCCATAAAAACTTGTTAAAAGATTAAAACACAACTGTCATGGTTCTAGGTGGGTACAGGGCATGAGTTATTTGCTTCTCCTGCTGCTACAGTGCCAGAAGAATCTTCCCCCTAAGGAAAACACTTAAGCTGGATGTACAGACATAGGGTTCCACTTACTCCTTAACTCCTGCATGACTGGCTTGGTGCTCCCCAGAAGAGAAAAGGCAGCTCACAGACAGCACAAGCACATGAAAGGATAATCAGAGAATCACAGAATTGTATCGGGAAAGATCATCGAGTCCAACCATTATCTAACTGTACCAAGCTTGGTCCCTCAGCACCACATCTCTGCAGCTTTTAAACACCTCCAGGGATGGGGATTCAATCACCTCCCCAGGCAGCCTGTTCCAGTATTTGAGAACTCTTCCAGTAAAGAGGTTTATTTTAATGTCCAACCTAAACCTCCCCTGAGGCAGCTCTCTCTCAGACTACCACTATTATGAAGGAAAAGAGACTGAAGTCCACCAGGCTCCAACCTCTCAGGGACTGTAGAGAACAAGGTGGCCTCCCTTCAGCCTTCTCTTCTCCAGGCTGAACAAACTCAGTTCACAGAATGGTAGGAGTTGGAAGGGACTTCACTGAGTCTAACCCCCATGCCAAAGCAGGTTCACCTAAAGAAGGTCACACAGGAACTCATCCAGGCAGGTTTTGAATGAGTTCCTTCAGCTGTCCCTCTACAGATCTGTTCTCCAGACCTTCACCTGCTTCACTGTCCTTCTCTGGACCAGCTCCAGCACTTCAATGTCCTTCCTGGAATGAATGAGGCACCCAAGACAATACAGTACACAGCACTGTGCTCCTCCTCTTCTCTTAGAGGTAACCCTGTTCTTCCTACTTACCTCCACCTGAAACAGACATTCCCATTGTGTCTCTTATAAAAAGGCTTAATTTGATCCTGAATTATCTTGCAAGTGGAAAGCAAACTTTTCATCACCAGACAATCACTTTAAGTCACCTCCCAATCCTAATCAATCAGCTCAGCACCAGCAGTTAACAAAACACCAAAGACCCAAGGCAAACACCTACCAATAAGAAATCCTTGTGCTTCAGGTTGGGAGTATTTGCATAAAACTTTGGCAGGTGATGAAACAAATCCACTTTCTCAGCAAGAACAAACCCTGTGGTAATTTTGCTGATAAACTACTTTTATATGGTGGTTTGTTGGTTTTTTTTTCCTGAGATTATTTACCAAATTTTCTTTCTGCTGGTTGTGTTTAAAGGTTATACAAGATGAATCCCATTTATGAGTCATTTCAAAATTCAGGGAAGATAAAAGTATCACCACAGTCTCGCTGCCTTCTGGGGTTTTTTTCTTCCCTGGAACTCTTCTGCTCTCTCAATTCTAGATCCTCGAAAACAAGGCGTGAAGACTTCAAGCAGAAGTGCCAAAATCAATTTTTCTTGTAAGCCACTGTCCTTTCAATAAGGAGGACACTCCTGCAGACACCAGGGAACCCAAGCCTGACACCTCGATGATGAAAGCCAGCCCCACACCCTTTGGCAAGGCAGGAGCTGGTGAGCGGCAGAGGACAGCAGGCTGAAACAAGCCTGCTGCCTGTGCAGTGATTCAGGCAGAAAGCAGATGTTCTAGAAGAGGAAAATCACTAACATCTTATTCAGCAGAGATGACTACTTCAGTAGCTAGAAGATGTACTGTTTCAACATAACAGGCATGGTTAAAGAGACCAGCCTCAAGAGAGTCTATCCAGAGTCCTGAAGGTTCTAGCTCTGGAGGTGAGATTTGAGCTATAGTCAATTTTTTGCAGTTTCCATCAAATTTCAATTACTCCTCCTGACTTCTGAAGGGCAGACCAACCCAAACACCACCCTTCTTTCTTAGACATAGAATCATTTTGGTTGGAAAAGACCTCTAAGGACATTGATTCCAACCATCAATCCAGAACCACCATGACCCTTAAACCATGTTCACACATTTCTTGAACACTTCCAGAGGGCATGTCTCTTGCCTTTCTCTTCTTGCTACACCATCCCCCTCTCCAGCTTCCTCCCAGTGATACCTCCAGTATTTAAAAGACACTTGGTGAGGTGCTCAGGGACATGGTCTAACAGTTATGTACATGGAGA
Source organism: Pogoniulus pusillus (assembly GCF_015220805.1). NCBI lineage: Eukaryota > Metazoa > Chordata > Aves > Piciformes > Lybiidae > Pogoniulus > Pogoniulus pusillus. The sequence goes on from NC_087282.1 coordinate 12,994,418, forward strand.
TGTTAGGTTACAGTTGGACTCAATGATCTTAAGGTCTTTTCCAACCAGACTATTCAAGAACTCCCTGCTCCCACCCTTCTTACTAGCTCTAGGATCTCTCTCTCAGCCTTACACGTTTTAGCTTACACACAATGCACAGAATAGGAGTGAATCACAAATCTGGGATCTAGTGTGCTCTCAAGTTACTGCTTATGGGATGTATGTTAAAGCCTGGCATATATATGTTGCTGCACTAATCATGGAATGGTAGGGGTTGGAAGAGGCCTCTGGAAATCGACCGATCCAACCCCCTTGACAAAGCAGGATCACCTAGGGCAGTTCACACAGGAACACATCCAGACATCTTGAAAGTCTCTAGAGGAGGAGAAAGGAGACACCACAACCTCTCTGGGCAGCCTGCTCCAGGGCACCAGCACTCTTACAGTAAAGAAGTTTTCCATCACATTGAGGTGGAGCTCCCTGGGTTCCAGTTTGTACCCACTGCTTCTTGCCCTAGCAATACCCTATTCCTACACATGACAGAGAAATGAGGGGAATAAACCAGCAGAAACCTCTGTATTTCCCCATTTCTTACACCTTGTGGGCTCAAGGAAAGACTTCTGGGTAATCATCTTCATCTTCACTGTATTTTTTCAAGCTGTTAGCTTGTTTTGCTTGAAGTAGGATTCCTTGTGCTGCAACTGACTCAAAGAATAGACTTTTTTTTTTTCTTTTTCTAAAGGCAGACTTATCAGGTTGTCTAATCTCTTTCCCTGCCAAAGCAAGACTATTCCTGACAATATTAGCACATTGCCTATTCTTGTTTTAACTCTGCTAGGGCACAGAGCCTCGGATACAAACCTCCTCTGCACAGCTACAACACTGTTAATAACTCTAGTAGGGACTATGCCAAGAACCATGCCAATAGCAAACCACTCAGCACCATTCCTGATGGACAACCTCTGTTCAGTTCTCCCAAGTACCCTGGACTCCCAAGCAGAACTGAGTAATTATAAATCTTAATCATGTAAGAAATCCTGCTCTTTGTTTTTAAGCATTGCACTCTGCATTGTCAGTGTGGAAAACAAATCATGGTACGGTTCAGCCCAGGCTTGTCTGCTCATACAACTCCAGCATTTGATATAAGCCACTTTCAGAGCTGGGGTCGTTCAATCTGGAGAAGAGAAGGCTCCAGGGCGACTTTTTGATAGCCCTTCAGTGCTTACAGGGCTGGACCAGAAAGCTGGGGACACACTTTTGAGCAGGACTTGTGACAGGACAGGGGGTGATGATTTGAACTCAAAGAGTTACTAAGGGGTTATTCAGACTGGAGAAAAGGATTTTTTGGCATTAAAGCTAGTGAGACCTTCTCCTATGTTGCCCAAAGATGTGGTAGATGTCCTATCCCTGGAAGCATCCCAGGTCAGGCTGTCCAGGGCTCTGAGAAATCTGCTCTAGTTGAAGATGCCTCTGCTGACTGCAGGGGAGTTGGACTAGATGACCTTGAAAGGTGCCTTTCAACCCTAATTATTCTGTGATTCCATGATTCAGTCATGAATACAGACCCACAAAAGCATCAGCTCCTGGGAATTTAACACTTCAATATGTCTCTGAAAATATCTGAAGTGACTACATAAGATCATGCAAGATCATGGGGAAAAAAAACCAAACAAAACAACCCAAACAAAATAAAACAAAAAAAAAACCACAAAAAAACCAAAAACCCAAGAAAGACCCCAAACAGAACCCAAAACCAACTCAAACAAATTAAAGAAAATCAGGACTATTTCTAAATCAGTTTCTATTAATCAACTGACAAAGTCACCAGTATGGTGAGGGAGGCAGAGCACTTTCCATATTGCAGAATAAAGGACCACATAGCAAGTCTGCAGCACAAACCAGAAGTATACAATGTTTCCTAACAGATTAGGATGAGGGGAATATCTCCTACTACTTTAGCTAAAAAAATAGCTAAAAATCTGTCCAGTAGCTACTTCTCAATATTAAATAACTACTTGTACCACACAAAATCTTTTAGAATGAAAGCAGTCCTGAGAAATACTTGGGTGGATGAGAAGCTGGACATGAACTGACAGTCCAGAAGCCAACTGTGCCCTGGGCTGATCCCCAGCAGCCTGGGCAGCAGGTGCAGGGAAAGGATCTTGCCCTTCTGCTCCTCTCTGCTAAGACCCCACCTGCAGTGCTGGGGCCAGCTCTGGAGAACTCCACGCAGGAGAGGCATGTAGCTGTTGGAACTGGGCCAGAGGAGGCCACAGCAACGATGGCAGGGCTGGAAGCTCTCTGCTGTGAGGCCAGGCTGAGGGAGTTGGGGTTATTCAGCCTGGAGAACAGAAGGCTCTAGGGGGATCTTTGAGCAGCCTTCCAGGTTCTGAAGAGAGCTACAGAGGAGCTGCAGAGGGACTTTTTACAAAGGCATGGACTAACACAACAAGGAGTGATGGCTTCAAACTGGAAGAAGCTGGATTTAGATTAGACATCAGGAGGAAATTTTTCTCCATGCAAGAGGTGAGGCACTAAAACAGGTTGCCCAGTGAAGCTGTAGAGGCTCCAAGCCTGGCAGCATTCAAAGCCAGTTTGGACAGGGCCTTGAGCAACCTGGTCTAGTAGGAAGTGTCCCTGCCCATGGCAGGGGAGGGGTTAGAACTAGATGATTTTTAAGGTCCCTTCCACACCATGCTATGATTCCATAAGTACAAGGTGTTTATGCTTTATGCAGCTGTAGCTTAGCACTTCCATACTGATGTAGAATTTCTTACTGATAAACCCCAACAAAAATCTGGCTGAGAGACTCCAGGGCATGTGTCCCACATAGACTGCCATGTAATAATTCACTACAACAATTATGCCAGTTATTATTTTTATAGCTGTATTTCCCTGGGAGACTGGAAACACAACATTCCGACTAAAGGCTAAACAATCAATTAAGTAAGTTTTTTGGGGGTGGCCAAAACAAAGCCAGCACATTGGAGATTAAAATGGCTCAGGGCACACAAGCAAGGCTCTAACCCAAAACCTTCTGCTTACAGAAAAATGAATTCAAGATGGGATCTAATATATGGAACAATAAAGCATCACAAAAAGTAGCAGAACCTCTGCTAAGATCTCTTCAAACCGTTTTGCCTCAGATAAGAAGTTTTGTGTTTCACAGAATGGCAATTTCATCTTCGTTCTGGAGACAGGAGTTTGTTGCAGAACAGATGTGTAACAGGGTTCTTTTGCCCAATGTCATCACTGCTTTCATCAAGGATTTCACGTGGGACAGGTTTTCTATGAATTCTACTGCCATGACAGAGCACTTCCAGTGTGCTGCTGCAGTGTTTCACAACCACGAGTAAACCGCCCTTAGTTTACACTAGTGGCACAGAAAATGATGTTGAAATATCAGAGGGCTTTTATAAGCAGTACCTGGAGAAGGTCAACTTGTAGAAAAACCACACTATCAAACCCAAGGAGCTTTGAGTGGTGATACAATGTCCTGTTACCTTGATTGTTTCCTGGTATTATTCATAGAATTGTTTTGGTTGGAAAAGCCCTCTAAGATCATTGGTTCCAACCATCAACCTAACTCCAGCATAGCAAATAAACCATGTCCTGATGTAGATCTCCAGAGGTTCCTTCCAACTCCTAAGATTCACTGATCAGGCCACTGAATGAAGAAGTGAGAAGCCAAAGCTTCAGTAAATGGTGAATTTATAGAGCTAAATACGGAACAAGTTTCCACTAGTTAAGTTTGCCTTCAAGCCAAAGGATTTCTAATTAGCCATCTTCAAGGGTGGCTGCTCAGCACATATACAAACACTTTGACTGAGAAACTCTAGGCCAAAGCTGCTTTACTGTACTCAACATAAAGGAAGATGGACAATTTACAGTCCCCATTCTTCACCCATTTTAACTCCAGAATGTTTCTGGTTTTAAACTGCTTGAACCTGTGGGCAAAGATCTGCTTTCTCAACCAGAAAACCAACTGTATTTTCATTAATTGTAATCAGAATCATCATCCCATTGAACTAGAAAATGCTTACTACTTCAGGGAGCCTTATTCTGAGACATATGCAATAAGACTACAGCAAGACTAACCCAAGTTTTCTCCTTGCAATATGGAACCACAGAATGGCTTGAGTTGGAAGAGACCTTAAAGATCATCTAGTTCAAAGCCCCCTGCCTCGGGCAGTATCAGCTCTCCAGCATGACACCTGGATTTCCACTGCTAACACAAGGCCCTTCAAGACAGATTTTTAGCTGATGTGTTAGTATACTTAATAGTTCAACATAGGAAAAGGTCTCTTAGGTGTACATTCCTTATTTTAAAAATCTTACTAGCAATCAACAGCCTAAAATGCAAACACAGACCTAATTTTAGGAGGAAGAGAAGCTGACATGAAAAATTAAGAAGTTGGCACTGATAATTCATCTCCCTCACCACCATATGTCCTTAACATTTGCTTCTCAGCTCAGTTAATGATACCACAGAAGCCTAAGTGGCTCACCAGGGACCCTGCCTGCTGAAGCAGCATGAATACACATTGTAATTTCAACAATTCATCCTTTTTTTTCTATAGAGCAGGAGAATCTGGCATTACTGTTCAATTAGTATTATCTGGGTAAGAAGAAACAATACATTTCCTCTCCTCTCCCTTCTTCAGGAATCAAGTAGTGGTTTTTACACCTACACTTTTCTTCCAAGGGGATCAAGCAGTGACAATTTTAACATACTGCTCTGAAAACTGGATAAATTAAGTGCCATCAACCAGAAGTGAAGACATGTGCTGCTGAAAAAGTTGGTTCATTTCTATTTCTTCTTGCTCTCTCACCTCTGCTAGATGCCTCTGCTGTATTCACCACCCTTTCTACATCCTGTCTTCCACACTGTCTTGTTTTATGGTCACAGGAATTCTGTTCTCCCTTTCACTTAAATCAATTTACTTCTTCCTAGAATTCGACCCAAAGACTCCTATGGAGGCTTCAGCATTGGCAGCATAAGTGGATCTTCTCTGTGTGGTGTTCACTTCTATCTGTTGTGTCTAATCATCTCTCTCTAGGAACTTAAGCACCCCTACCTCCACCCTCACCTCACCTACACTCTGAATCTGCCATCTCTCTGCAATTTCATCCCTACAAATCAGTTTCATTTGTGGGAGTTTTCTACAGACAAAGAAAGAAGGAATACAATGCTATAATTCAAGGATAAAGCATCTGATCTGTAATTAATAACCAAAGCTTCTCTTGCAATTAAAGAAAGAAAAAAAAAAGCTCAAAACCAAACCAAAGAGGGATTAGAAGATGCAATGTTAAGATTCATGTTCATCTAAATATCTGGTAGCACACTTAGTTTCCAAAGAGTTAAGTTTGTTTTTGAGGACAGGAGGTCCTGTGTCTATTTGACAAATGTGAACATCAGACGATGTGCCTACATCCTTGTCTCTGTGTCTACCTGCAAATTCCTTATTTACAGAAAGAAAACACACACTTCATATACAGAATCTGAAGCAAGCATGGGTGCAGAGGCTTGTCTTGGGTCTGAGCCTTCCAAACCAGCCAGCCCTGATGTTCTTGCAGATCGATGAAAGGAAATCTATACAGCATTATCCCTCTGTGACCTGAGAGTTGTGTTTGGTCAGAAAAAAAAAAGTAGATACTTTCTTCCCACAGAATTCCTGAAGGATACAAGGGAAGAAGCAGCCTGTGCATTACATTAAGTCTCTGTTTTTAAAAGCCACTCTTTGAATATCCTTACTAAGGCTATCATAAATTATATTTAAAAGTAGTGTGAGAAGGAAGGGGGAAGAGACCATTGCTTCTGCTTGACATATGGTATTTCTACAGCTCTAAGCCTTGCCTGTCTTGTGAGAAAGTCCTACAAAGCTTTGATCTCTATCACACTCTATCAAGCTTTCCTTTAAAGTTAAATACAATTAATTTCAGTTTAAAGAAAGTGATCCTGGCTATTCTCAATGTTCAGCATGAAACAGTTCATTTTCTAGAACCCACAACAAACAAACACCACTTAGCAAATATTGTTTTCTCCATAACTTTACCATAAGGCATCCAGCAGCATGAAAGCAGAGTTCTGCACCTGGTGATGAAATATTTCCTATCAACAGCCAGGTAGTTACAGATGGGAACATCAAAACCATCAGATTAGGGCTTTACTGCAGGATAAAGGAGCACAGAACTTTTCATTACTCACACCAGGTTAAATTCTCATCTCGGTTGCAGTAGCACAATTTGGCTTTTCTATGGTGCTCTTTTCTTAAGTCAAAGAATTTGGCACAATCTCTGACAGCACTCCTGTCTACCAGCAGACACTTGGAATCTAAACTGCAAAATAAACCAAATGATCAGCACCAAACATGCAGCATGGCTGAGGGCATTATTCCACAGGGACCAGCAAATTTCCCCAAATTTCCACTTTATTCTCAGCTGCCCAAACCTGTGCTTGATGCCATCAGCATCACTCTGCTCTGTGCGTAGTACCCCAGGCTTCCTTCCACGGGGCAAGAGGGCATGCTATCAACACCACTGCAAAGTGCTTTCCAGCCCAAGCTTGTTCCTACTAACTAAAAGAGTTGAATTAAAAGATAATTAGGTCTGTAATTCCCCTTGACATTCCATCTTACCATCAAATCATGGTAAAGGGCAAAAAAGGCAGGCGGGAGGGAAGAAGAAAGGAAGGAGGGGGAGAAAACAAGAAGAAAGGAAGGAGGGGGAGAAAACAAGAAGAAAGGAAGGAGGGGGAGAAAACAAGAAAAAAGGAAGGAGGGGGAGAAAACAAGAAAAAAGGAAGGAGGGGGAGAAAACAAGAAAAAAGGAAGGAGGGGGAGAAAACAAGAAGAAAGGAAGGAGGGGGAGAAAACAAGAAGAAAGGAAGGAGGGGGAGAAAACAAGAAGAAAGGAAGGAGGGGGAGAAAACAAGAAGAAAGGAAAGAGAGGGAGAAAAAAAAGAAGAAAGGAAGCAGGGTGAGAAAAAAAAGAAGAAAGGAAGCAGGGGGAGAAAAAAAGAAGAAAGTGGGGGGGGGAAGAATGACACACATTATTTCCATTTAAACAAAAAACCCAACATCTAATTCCCTAGATCATGTCTTCTCCAACTGTAGCTCCTCAGGATGGTTGCAGGTAAGTTTGATGCGAGTTTAAACTCTGGACAGCAACTGTGGCAGAGCTGACTGCTACTGCACTCAGGAGCCAAAATGTCCTTTACCAGGGATGGCAGCTTCCAAGTAAATCAACAGAGTAAGTACAGTAGAAGCAAAAAAACCCAAAATAATAAAAAACAATCTCTAGATTAAGAATTGCATTCCCCTAGACATTAACAGAACAGATTTAAGGCTCATTTTTTAGGACTGAAGACATTCTGCAGCTCAGGATGTCTGTATTTCAAGTTCATCAGCTCAAGGACAGTTGCATATGTAATTTAAGATGTCTTTTTAATCACATTATTTCTCCTAGTCTCTCTTGTTGACTTAGACTTATAACAAACAACCCTCACAGCCAGAGGGAAACAGAAAGGCAAGAGGTATTTTTTGTTTGTTTTCTTGGGTTTGGTACTTGCTCCAATCTTATCCTCATTTAAAGCTGTACCCAAGCTGGTACCAGAAACAGGTCTTCCAGAAGCATTGTTACCATACATTGCTAGGCACATATTTACAGTACACCTGAATGGATAATTGTATTATACTTTCCCTTGTCCTAAAAATAATTTTATATAGGCGTGGTGCTCTCACCACGAAAAAGAGCTGAAACAACAGACCAAAGTCCTTCCACTATCCACAAATCATTGCAGCAATCACATTCTTCCTCAGGCACCCGTGAACGACCTTGCCTCCCAGTACAGCAATGTGGAGAGAATCTCCTTTCTCTGATCAGTTTTCAGACTGTGGAGATTAGGAGTAAAGTAGCCAAACAGCCCCAGGTGTTGACTCACAGGGTTTTTTTTTTTCCTAGGCACAAAAAGGCCCAGAGACCCATTATGTTTATTTGCATGTATCCTACTTGAAATAATATGACAATTTTGGTCCACCACCAATTGAGATCATGTAAAAGAGAATATCCTCAGATCTAAGGTTCCCAGGGTAGGGATTGCGATTTTGGACTTATCTATCTTCTATTTAGAGACCTGAAACAGCACTTCCTAGGCAATAAGAATTTATCTAATATTTATTAGTCCAGGGGTGGAAGGTCAATAAGTCTGAGAATGCTACAAACAGGGCTGATCAAGATTTATTGGACTTTTAACCACTGATGCCACAGGTGAGCCCCTTCAACTCTAAGAGGAGCAGGGCAAGTTTTATCTCAACCCCTTTTTAACTGTCAGAAAATCAGCTTTTCAAGAGAGTCTGCTGCAGCTGTTTACAAAACGTGCAGGAGTTAAGGCCCAGGCAAAGAGCAGACAGAGCCAGACAACACATTTTGTTAAACCCCTTCCCGTACTTCTCTTCCAGAATATTCCAAATAAGGAACACTACAGTCTTCAAACTAAAGTTGCACAGAACCCTCTGAAGTCAGAGGACCACAGTATAGATGTAAAAAACAGCCTTTGCCTGTAAACTGCTGATTCTCTCTCCAAATTCCTCCAGCTTTATTCCATTTTCATCTTTCCAGCCTTGAGTGCTTTTTCCTGGACCAGCACAGTAATTCCTACTATTCAGGTTCATCTAAATCTCCTCTAACATTTTAGATAGCTCACGAGATACTGCCTCATAAGCACTTTCTTATCCAAAGTGTCAAAAAGACTGCCAGATACTTTTGTCTTTTCAAACTCAATTCCTGTCAAGAAACATCTAAGCCAAGAGCAATGTTTTCTATGTTATATATGAGGTTTATACTGATGTTATATATCAGTTTATACTGATGAGAGGCTGTCAGACATGATTCCTAACAACTGTATGAACAGCACCACTAAAGTAAGCTGAGAAGGAAAAGCCAAACAAGAGGGTTTTGTATTAAACCAGCAAAACATACTCAGGCCTGTGAGTAAGACAACAGCTGCAACTACTCTGGCAAGATAGACACGATCAGAATGAAATGATGAGGCTTCATTTTCAAAGTGAAACCAATACAGCAGTTGCAGCAGGGTTTTGTTTTGTTTGTTTGTCTTTCCAGTGCAGAAAACATGAAGTATGTGGCAATGCACAAGGAAAAGTCACCCACTTGCGAACTACAGGTATTTTATTCTGCAGTTGTATTCATTCTTTAAGTCTGTTCTTATCAAACTATTAAGTCTAAGGCTCTACTATCTCATAAAGACTTTCAAATTCATCTATTAACCATGCTTAGGGAAATACAGCACTACCTTGGTTTAGAAACCCATTCATTACAATTTCTAATTAAAATGACTGGAATCACCATTCAGGTAGCACTAATGTTATCCAGAATAACCCTCAACTTGTTTCATCAGGTATCTTTAAATCCTACAGTGATTTTTTTTTCCCAAGTCATTTAGCTGCCAGGTCCCTTCTGGGGAGTTTTCTCTCACCCTTCCCAGCTCCTGCTCCTCAGGCCATATGGTTGGGTTTGTTTCTTAAGTCTTGCTCACTTCTCTTGCTATTCATTTGGTTAGAAACTTTAAAAGAAAATTGTCTTTCAACAGACAAGTTTCCTTTTTTGCTGCACACCACAGGTCCTTCTCCCCATTTCACTTCACTGGGGTTTTATGCCAGTGCCTCTCCGTTATTTAAATGAGTTCCATATGCACAGTAGAGCAGACACATAAATAAGGTGAAGGAAGGTGTGGGTTTAGAGCACCGCTGCGTTTTCCAGCAGCTAGGGAATCCCATAAAAGTTTGGCCTCCTGTTTATCATTTCTCTGCTCCATCCTCAGCCATATGACGCCTTTGTTTTATCCTGCACAAGCAGTGGTGCTGTTCTTACTTCATAAGCCAGTTCAGGGAGCAAATCTCTGCAGGGGAGGGAATGAGTACTACCAGAGCCTTAGCCCCTTTCAGCAGCAGACATGCTATATCTGCTTAGTCACCCCATAAAAGAAGAGTTTGAGTGTGCAGCTTCAGAGAAAGAAGTTTTGTTTTGAAGAAGCCATGTGTACAGTCTGCTTTCTGTTTGCTGGAGAACTGCCAGGAAGAGCTCTGGCTTTCAAGCATCAAGGACAAACGTCAGCGCTGTCCCTCAAAGGCACAGCGCACAACTGACGCTGCTGGGAGAGGATAACTACAGTTCCTCAAACTACACCACAGCGCCCAAACTTTGTGCTGCTCTGGACTCTCCAGAGGCTAAAGGATTGGACTGGACAGATCTAGGGCTGTGTGACAGTGACAGAAACTTTCCTGGGCTGCCCATTATCTCCAAAGGCTTGTATGATGTGACCCTGCCCTGACATGCCCTTTGAATGTCAGAGGCCCCCTCTAACAGTTATGATCTGCACTTGGGCTGGAATTTCACAGAATCACGTAGGTTGGAAAAGACCTTTAACATCATAGAATCGTTTTAGTTGGAGGAGATCTCTATGATCACCCAGTCCAAACATAAACCTCACCCTACCAAATCTTCTGAGCCTTTATACACTGTCGGTCCTTTCTCCTTGGCTAAAAAAATGGTTAAGAAAATAGGAAGCTTTTTGGTTTGGTAAGCAAGAGGGACACACTCAGCGTGCATTTCTTACCTTATCACGGTAAAGTAAGCCCTCCAAAAAATTAATTTGGTGAAAACATCATTTCAAGGATGGCATAAAGCAAACTAAGCTTGCACTGCCACCGAAAGGGGCTGTCCTGCTCTCCCTGCCACCTCCTGTGCCGGCACCAGCTGCCTGAGCTGTTCATTTTCCATCAGATAAGGAGGGGAATGTCAGAGACCCACACACAGACGTCAAGTCCACAGAGCCAAGAGCAAAGCAGAGTGGGACTCTGTCCCTTCAGCAGCACACAGCCTCGCCCCACTTTAAACCCACCAGGAGCTTTCATGTTAAACAAAAACACTCCAGTTATACGGTTAGCCTTTAAACTTTGCTTTCTAAGCCTCCCTGGAGCATTACCTCATGTTTTACACCACCTGCACTTCTTACCTTCAAGGCATTTCCAGAAGGTCCTCACAGTCACATTGCTCTCCATTGCCTGTTATCTCAGCTTCTATTTATAGGCTTATTCTGCATTAATTACCAGCACAGCCCCAGAAACTTGCCAACTTTGTACCTTTCCATCTCCTAGCACAGAAATTTTGCCTCACAGTCCCTCTCCGACTCATGAAAACGAATACAAAAAACAAAGGCGAATTTGGAGGCGTCCTCCACAGGCCGCGGTGCTGCTCGTCCGCAAGCCCGACCCTTCAGCAGCGAAGCCCTTTGGGGCAGTGGTCAGCCTTCCACCTGTGCTGCCCTGTCGTGCGCACTGCCCTGTGCCACGGTATCAGCCTGGCATCTGCTCTCCCGCCTCGCTCGGCCATGGCTCAGGCTGAGAGCTCTGGACGCCAGGGCAAGCGCTGCCGCCCGCTCCTGCTCCGCGACCCTGCCGCCGCCGCCGCCACCTGCCCAGACCCGCAGCGGCCGCCTCAGAGGGACCCCCGCGGCCCGCCAGGCGCTCCCCCGTTCCAACGCTCACCTGGAAGCGCCGGGAGCAGGCAGGGTGGATTCAGCTCACTCCCGGGGAAAGGGAAGGAGGAAGGAGCAGAGGGAAACCCAGCACGAACCCGGCCTGCGACGGCGGCGAGCGCGGCTCGTCTCCACAAAGTTTCCGGGCGGGGAAGAAAGTCGAAACCTACGTGAAAGGAGGAAGCAACGCAGCCGCCCAGGTGTCGCTCGCCCGCCCGGCCCGACACAGATCAGCCCTGCCCTCTCTCAGCACCGCCGCGCTCCCTTCCTCCTCCTCCTCCTCCTTCCCGGGCCGCCCACACCCCCAGCAGCCCTGTTCCCGCCCCGGCGCCAGGCATGGTCCCGGCCTTGGCCGCCTGTGCTTGGCTTTCCCGCTCCCCTCGGGATCTGGCGGCCCCTCAGGCTGGCGGAGCCTTCGCGGCGTTACCTCAGCCAGCAGCAGGCTGACTGGGGAGCCGCTCCTTCCCGCTCTGGGCAGCCGAGGAGCTGTGTGGTATCGGAGCCTTGTGGGGAATGGTCTCCTCCCTTCTTCTGGAACCTCTTGCCAGCGGGAGCAAGAAAGCGATCATGCCTCTGTACTGGTGCTGCTGGTTGTGCCCCGGTAATTCTGCACCTCACTACAAAAAAGAACATTGAGGTACCAGGGCAGGTCCGGAGAAGAGCAACAAAGCTGGTGAAGGATCTGGTGAGCAGCTCTGGTGAGGAGTAGCTGAGGCACCTGGCATTGTTTAGTCTGGAGAAGAGAAGGCTGAGGGGCAACCTCATGGCTCTCTACAGCTCCCGGAGAGGAGGATGGAGTGAGGTGGGAGTTGGTCTCCTCTCCTTAATATCAGATGATAGGAGAGGAAATGGCCCAAAATTGTGCCAGGAGAGGTTTAGGTTGAATATTAAAGAAAATTTCTTTCCAAAAGCGGTCAGGCATTGGAACAGGCTGCCCAAGGAGGTGGTGGAGTCACCATCCCTGGATGTGTTCAAGAAATGCGTGGTCCTGGCCCTCTGGGACATGGTGCAATGGCCGCAATGGTGTTAGGCTGGTGGCTGGACTTCACGATCTTAGAGGTCTTTTCCAACTGAGAGCATTCTGAGATTCTCTGCTTTCTGAGGTGATTCTGCTCACCTGCAGGATGTTTCTCCTGCCAGTGTCTTTAGGCCTCTGCCTTACTAAAAATCCCTGTAAAATAGACAATAGAAAAGACCTCAAAGATCATCAGACACAACCATACCTTTATTATCACAATAAAAAGCAAAACCTGATACTCTTCTGAGTGTAAGGATCAAATTGTTTGCCCAGATGAAAACCCCATATGCTTAGAGGAGAAACTCATTTTTGCGTTTATATTCTGCCATCCCTTCTCGGTGGTAACCAGAAATACTGATAATTCAAAAGCAATTCAGCTGCCCATGCTTGCATTTAATTTGTTGGCAAGGCAAATTGTCAGAGTCTAGCAACTCTGTGAGCACAGTGCCAAGCAACCATGCCATGGGAGGAAGTCCTGGTGAGGTGTGACGATGGCACCTTTCATGCTGCTTTGCATGTGGTGAGAGCCTGGAAGGGGATGACACTGAAGACACTGGAGTGTGAATTTCTCTCCTATTACTATAAACAAATAGGTCCATCTTCCAGGGCTCCTATTTAGGCAACTCACTGCAATTTTCACATTTAAAACCAGGAAAATGCCAAATCAGACTGGCTTTAAAAGTTGTCAAGTTATGTTAGTGCTAGGAATCCAAGCTAGGAATTCCTCCCAAAGAAGGAGATCTTCCTGGATGTGTACTCTGCCTTTCTTTGTGCCAGATCATGTTTGGGTCCACACAGTCAACTGGAACTCTTTCAGGATGGGAAAAAAATCCTAAAACCAGCCCCCAAAATCTCACTCCATTCTGTTTTCTGGGATATAATTTCTCTGCTGGATCATGCAGCCTTGGAAATAACTTTTCAGACAAGAAAGCCATGAAAAATGCAAGCAAGATGACATTTGTGGGGAGAAGATAATTTTAAAATAGGACATTAAACCATAGGTTTAGAGGAGGATCTATTAAGGAGGAAACCTTTGTACATCCCTGCAGGTAATCAACAGTGCAGGTGGAACTAGCACTCACCTGTCTACATTTGATCATTAGGTATGTCCTATAGCTGCTGAAGTAAACTTAAATGGAGAGAGAAGTAATTGCCTTAATTGCTCTGAAAATACTTTTTCTGCTTTAGTGGGGCTGTAGATGTGTGTTATTCAAGTAAGACTATTTAAGGACTATTGGTACAGAGAGAAGGGATTGTGTTTTATTTCAGACATGGACTGACTTGGCTCAGCTTACCCATCCTGTGTTAAATTTCCTATGTAATCTCCTTGATTCTTTGCCACCTCACTAAATCCCTCTGTTCCTGTTTTTGTCTGTTGAAGGCTTTCAGCGAGGAGCTGTGAGCTGCACTTGTTGGTGTGTGAGGAGATCTTTGTGTTGCACAGGTGAGGAGATGCACCTTATACTGAAAATGTAACTTCTTTTCATGTAGGTAATTACTGGGCATCTGAAGGAACCGAGGCATGCTAGCAACACATCTCTGCTCAACGAAACCCCTGTTGCCACAGGACCTGAAGTCTAAGGTATTTTTGAGGGATGTAGATTTGCAAAAATATTTGGTTTGCTTAGACTAAATCAATTGTTTGATAGGCTTTCCTCTGAAGCACCAAGGCTGAAGCAGTTGACAGGGATGAATAGCATCACACTCTCAGACTGTTCTGAACAAAAAAGGTTTTTAGCAATGCAGCGTTTGACTGATCTGAGACTCTGTGTGGCTAAGCTCTTGTCTGGGGCAGGAAAAGCAGTGAGCAGCAGGCTGGAGCTGTGAGATGGCTGGAAGTGCATTGCCAACTCAGACATGAGCTTGGTGAAGATACATCCGGCTGTGTCTGCACTGTCAGCCAACCTCACAACGGAGTCTGTGCTCATTAAGCCAGAACTCATTTATATTAAAGGCTGGCTTGCGTGTAAACAGGCAAAGGCTTAAGTTAAGCTCTATGGAGCTGGAACACTCTTGAGGGGAAAGGTTTAAACCTGAGCACGGAACCAACCTCTCCTTCATGCAGCCTGCAGCTCAGCTGGGGAGGACAGGAAATGTGTGGGTGAACTTGGGGTGTTCAGAGGACAAACCCCAGGGAAATTTCAGATGGCTGCAGATCTTTGAAGTGAGGAATTCTGTCTAGTTAGCACTTGCTGCAGATTTTTATCGTGTGCAATGACCTGTTTCTCTGAGTGGACAGTGTGCCCATATGTAATTAAGATATGGTGAAAGTTTATTGTAGAAGTGTGCTGGAATTCTGGTTTGGCTTTGCAATAAAGGCACCACACTGAGTCAGAGTTACTGAATGGACTCACAGAGGATACAAGTCTCTTCTGCAGAGCTAACACAAATGTAAGGAACTGAAATTAATTTCTTTCCTAGCACAGGTAAAAGCAGCCACATCATAAATAAGGCTGTGGCTTGGTGACATGAAGCCTTTGCTGTCTTACTGGTTCCTACCTGCTCCTTGTTCTTGCCCTTGCAACACAGCACACACCAACCTTTAGCTGTGTCTGCAGCTCTTTGTGTGTCTGAACTGTGAACCACATCAGGATGCTGATCCACCTGGAAAACAAACCAGGTGAAAACCTCTAGAAGTATGTTCTATTTAGAATACACAAACATACTTCAAATGTATTTTAAGCCAGATAGATCAGTTCCCCAGTCTACATCTCTGAGGTTATGGATGATGTTCTTCCCTATGAGTGCAGAAGCAGGCAGCTAGAAAAGCAAAGCGAGCGTCTGAATATGAAATTGATCCTGGTGAGGAAGAATCCCGAACCACAGCGGAGTATTCAGTCTGCCAAAAGTAAATGGATTGCTCCACTGGATTGCTGTATGAGCAATTAATGTGTTGTGTAAATCCGAACAGCAGCTTATGCAGTTTCAGATGCATTTTGCCTGAAGACCATCACAACATTTGGGAGAAATAGTTTCTCTATTAACACACAAACTCTAACTTCAGCTAACCTTATGTTGATGAGAATCTCATCTGCTGCCTCTTCAGTGTCTCCTCTTGCAAAACCCCTACAATCAGTTGTTTTTTACTCCCTCTCTGAGGGCTGGAACCCTTCTGCTCTGAGGCCAGGCTGAGGGTGTTGGGGTTGTTCAACCTGGAGAAGAGAAGGCTCCATGGAGACCTTGTGGTGGCCTTACAGGACTTAAAGGTGCTGATCAGAAAGCTGGGGACAGATTTTTTAGCAGGGCCTGTTGTGACATCTCAATATGAGATGGTTTAAACTAAAAGAGGGAGATTCAAAAGAGAGAAGAAATGTTTTACTCTGTGTGGTGAAACACTGACCTAGATTATCCAGAGAAACTGTTGCAGGTCAGGCTGTTTGTGTCTCCAGGCAACCTGCTTTAGTTGCTGAAGTCCCTGCTGACTGCAGGGAGTTTGCATTAGATGAGCTTTGAAGAACCCTTTCCACCCAAACCATTCCATGATTCTGTGATGCCATTGATTTTGAAACCCCAAAGTTCTTCTGCAGAGCTGGAGGAGTTTTTTTATTGACTAGCAGTTCTGCTAAATCCCTTGTGTAGCTTTTGAGAACGGAGAAAACTCTCTACGAAAAATACAGCACCCTCACTTTGAGCTTTTATCTGCTCTCACTGCTGATAATTTTCTGCCTGGGATAGAATAATTTGTACAGTAACCACTGTGATGGCATGTGGAGAAAGATTGTGAGCCACATATGTGTGCAATGGGTATGTGAGGATTAAAATGTCACTTTCTGACAAAGCAGAATTGGATCTATCAGCTAAATACACTTGCATGGCTATAGAAAATTAGTATTTTTCAATTTCTCTTGAAAAAATAGAGACCTTTGCTTGTAAAACCTGAGCATTTAAACCAATAAGCAAACAATAGGGAAAGTATTGTTAGGAAAATGAAATGGAGAAGTAAACTTACATCACAAAGTTTTTCAGCTCAGTTTAATCCCATTAATGTTGCAGAAAACTCAGTAGCTCTGTGTGTTTTCATTGTCCTCTTGTGGGAAGGTACAATGAATGTAGGGCTACACGGTATTAATTTGGGACTCAACTTTGATGTTTCATCACAAACAAACCTAAATTCCCAACCCACACACAAGAATGTAAACACAATTAAAAAACAAATCCCACAAACAAGGAGAGAGAGTCATCCCAGGAATTTGTGATTAAATGGCCTGGAATCTCCCTTTTGTGGAAAGAAGAGAGGTGGAAGTAGGGATGTATGAAGACATGGGGGATTAGGGTAAATCCAAGGCTTTAAGCTTATTGTTTGGGTTCTTTCTGTCAAATCTGTAGGACTTTTGTTACTTTTGTGGTGTTTTGTTATGTTTACTGCAGCTTATTGCTCCATGTGTCTGTACTGTATGTGTATTTACATGATGCATGTATGCATTACCTACAAAGCCAAGTGCAAGATCCTGAAACTGGATTGGAGTAAACCCTGATAGGAATCCAGGCTGGGGATGAAGGGCTGGAGAGCAGCACTGGAAAAGAACTTGGGGGTGCTGGTGGGGGAAAAGCTGAACATGAACCAGCACACTGCACTTCCAGCCCAGACCCAGCTGTGTCCTGGGCTGTCCCCCAGCAGCATGGGCAGCAGGTGGTGGGAGGGATCCTGGTCCTCTCTGCTGAGACCCTACCTGCAGTGCTGGGGCAAGCTCTGGAGTCTCAGCACAGGAGCTGTTGGAGCAGGGCCAGAGGAGGCCACAGCAATGATGGCAGGGCTGGAAGCCCTCTGCTGTGAGTCCAGGCTGAGGGAGTTGGGGTTATTCATCCTGGAGAACAGAAGGCTGCAGAGACCATCTGTTGGCCTTTCAGGACTTCATGGGATGAATTATAAAGCTAGGGACAGACAGTTGTTGTAAGAGGGCAAGGGGCGGTGGTTTAAACTGAAAGAAGGAGATGTAGACTAGAGAGAAGGAAGAAATGTTTTGCACTGAGGGTAGTCAGACCCTGTCCCAGGTTGCCTAGAGAAGGTGGTAGATGCCCCATCCCTGGAACGATTCCAGGTCAGGTTGTTTGTGGCTCTGAGCAACCTGCTCTAGTTGCAGCTGTCTCTGCCAGCTGCAGGGACGTTGGACTTAGGTGAGCTTTAAAGGTCTCTGCCATGATTTACATGAAGTAGTGAGAGTCTCAGTGTTTGAAATGTACAAATGAAAGCAAACAAAATATTAAGAATTAGAGCATCTTGTACACATTAGGACTGTTTTACCTTATCTTTCCTCATGGTGGTTTATTAATCATCAGCAGTTCTTAACAGTGTCAGGATACTTTATTTGATGGCTCTTAGAATGTTTTCATTAGAGGTAAACAGATTGAACCTCTGCTTTTAGAAAAGTGTGTTGGCAACTAGGAAGAGGGCATCTGGCTTTTCTTAGGAGGGGAATAGCCCAGCTATTTTTTTACCATGGAGCAGATATAATAATTAGAAAGAAAACATAATAAGATACATGAAGCAAATCTCTTCCTTGATTTACTGTGGAGAATGGTACTGATGGCTAGCTCATTATTTTTAAATCATACTGTTGAAAAGTGGCAGCTGCTTTGTAAGCAACACTGACTTCTTTTTATCACTCTGCTTCTGCTGCAGCATTTTAAATGAGACTTCAGAAATAGAACACTTCTCGAGAATGAAGTTGTAGCAGTAGATAAAATAACATTTAATTTGTTCAGGTCCCAGTGAACTTTCTGTTATTCTTTAACATGACTGGATTTGACTTCTGTGAGGATGACCCCAAATGCCTTGACTCCCCTCCCTCCTTAACTTCTTGAAGAGATAAGGTGCAATCAGGTTTTAGCAATTATTTTTATGAAGCATGCTGTTCATTTAACTTTACAGTCCATAATTGCAACACTGTTCTCTTAGCTAAAGCTGATAACAGATACTAAGTAGACTTGATCCAATTCAGTAATATTATCTGCAGGATTTTGTGCCTAGGAGGCTACTGCTGCTCTCTGATACAGAGCATTAACTCAGTAACATGTTTCTGCAGGGTTTACATTTTGACCTCCAGCCACTTTCGTGCTGTTAACTGTTTAAAAACAAAAGCTGATGTTCTGCCATCTGTGTTTATGAACGCTGCTTGCTGGAAAGCTGGGGTAGAGGAAAAGGCAGCCTGTGCAAGGGGTGTTATCCTGTCCCTAACAGGAAGCTCTTCCCCTTCAAGTCCCAAGTGAGGCTGCAGAAGCTTGCTGTGGGCTTCCTGGAGAAGAAGGAGCTGCAGGAAGTCTACAGCACTGTTCCTAGGCTACATAAACTGTCTGACTTCTGTATAGTAGCAGCGGCAATGAGCACGCCCTGGGTTGAGGAATACAGAATAAGTGTGAGTTTTCTGGAGTGTGTTCAGGTTATCTTCTCAATGCTGATCAATAACTTAAAAAGGGGGGCAAACGAGGCAGGAGGATGAGGCCAGACTCTTTTCACAGAATCACAGAATTAACAAGGTTGGAAAAGACCTTTGAGATCATTAAGTCCAACCTATTACCCAACACCATCTAATCAACTAAACCCTGGCACTAAGTGCCACATCCAATCTTCCAGGGATGGTGACTCCAGCACCTCCCCAGGCAGCCCATTCCAATGGCCAATCACTCTTTCTGTGAAGATTATTTACTTAACATTAAGCCTAAACCTTCCCCAGCATAGCTTGAGATTGTGTCCTCTTGTTCTGTCACTGGCTGCCTGTGGTACCCAGTGACAGGATATGGGCCACTGGGCACAAGCTGAAACCCAGGAGGTTCCATCTGAACAGGAGGACAAAATTCTTTGGTGTGGGGGTGCTGGAGCCCTAGAGAAGGCTGCCCAGAGAGGTTGTGAAATCTCCTCTGGAGAGATTCCAGCCTCATCTGAACATTGTGATGCTGGGCAAGCTGCTGTGGGGGTCTCTGCTTTAGTAGGAGGGTAGGACTGCAGGATCTCCAGAGGTCACTTCTGTACCCCACCATGCTGGGATTCTGTGATCTTTCAAGTGCTTTTCAAGAGCAGTACCTTTCTAAGTGTCTATCTGGGCCTGCATTTCATCCAGCCATGCATACTTCCATACAAGAAACCACTGGATCAGGCTCTCCATGTCACAGCAGCCATCACAAGCAAGACAAAGCATTTTGATAACTATGCAAAGAATATTAAAAAGTAAAAATGAAGATCCTACAACTCATAAAACCTGGCAGGTCACATTCATCAGCTCCATATCAACAGTTTGCTGCAATTCATTCAGCACAGCAGGTGCCAAAGCAATTTAAATATGTCTAGAAAATATTTCCACAGGAATTATTGCTTTGTGGCCTGATTTGCACCCATTTCTTGCTTAGGAGATGAGATTATGTCCATCTCTTGTATAGTTTATAGCACCATCCAATAAGAGAGCAGCAGCATCTCAGTACCATGATGTTAGAGAGGGAGAATGTACTCTTCTCCCTTGTACGAAGTGATAGGATGAGAGAAGATGGCCTCAAGCTGCCCTAGGGGAGGTTTAGGTTGGCTATTGAATCATAGAATCAATCAGGATTGGAAGGGATCACAAGGATCATCTAGTTCAAATCCCCCTGCCATGGGCAGGGACACCCCACCCTAGGTCAGGCTGGGTACAGCCTCATCCAGCCTGGCCTTATACACCTCCAGGGATGGGGCCTCAACCACCTCCCTGGGCAGCCCATTCCAGGGTCTCACCACTCTCATGCTCAACAACTTCCTCCTCACATCCAGTCTGAATCTCCCCACCTCCAGCTTTGCTCCATTCCCCCTAATCCTGTCACTACCTGATATCCTAAGAAGTCCCTCCCCAGCTTTTTTGCAGGCCCCCAACAAATCCTGGAAGGTCACAATAAGGTCACCTCAGAGCCTTCTCTTCTCCAAACTTCTTCACTGCAAGTGTTCTCAAACGTGGAAACAGGCTCCCCAGGGAGGTGGTTGAATTCACATCCCTGAAGGCATTTAAAAGACTCAGAGTGGTGCTGAGTGACGTGGTTTAGCACTAGGCTTGAGTTCGAGAATGGTTGGATTCAATGATCTTAAAGGTCTTTTACAGCTGAAATCATTCTACGATTCTTGACCTCCAGGGGTGGATGTCAGGAAGATGGGACCAGTCTTTTTCCTGTGGTTCCCAGTGTCAGGACAAGGGGTTATGGGCACAAACTTGAACATAAGAATTTCCATCTAAATGCAAGGAGAAACTTCATCAGTTTAAGGGTGATGGAGCACTGGAGCAGGTTGCCCTGAGATACGGTGGAGTCTCCATCTCTTGAGACATTCAGAACCCACCTGGACATGTTCCTGTGTGACCTTCTCTAGGTGAACCTGCCTTGGCAGGGCTTGGACTCGATGATGTGCAGAGGTCCCTTCTAAACCCTGCCATTCTGTGATTCTATACAGAGACACCCTGGAATTTCTTTTCTCCCTGGAGCTTTTAGTCATTAAAACTGTACTCAAATTCCTTTGGTTTTCACAACAATCAGTTTTTAATAACAGCATTATACACCCAAAGGGATTGAAAAAAAACATGAAGTGTTTGCAAGTCTCATCAAGACCTAACACAGACCTCAACCCATAGTAGTTAAAAGTCCTCATTCTTCAAAACTCTGTTCAGGCAAAGTGACATATTTCTAGTGAGCCTCTTCAGTCTACACCAAGAAAAAGATCTATGCTAAGGAACAAGAAGATCCAGCCAGAGGAATTGCTGCATGCTGCAGCTGGAGCTGTTTCCAGAAAATAGCTAAATATAAACATTCCTCACAGAATGAGTGGGAAGCCAAGACTGCCTCACAGCAAAGATACCCACTAAATTGGATTACCCCCTAACAGGCTAATCCAGCAGAATTCATCCTGCCAAGGCGCTGAGAAAGAGACCAGAGAAATCAGCCATACAGCTGCCTCAAGTGCGGTCAGACCACTGCATGGACTTTCCTGACAACCCCATTGTGGCATCTGCTGTGAGTTATCCCTCACAATCTTAGACCAAGCTTCTGCACATCCAAATCCTGAGGTTATGTTGTTTTAGCTAGTGGCTAGGAACTCTACTGACCCTCCCAGTAGACCTGCAGCTCTAGCTGTGTTTTCTTCTGTTCATTGCAGTGCCACTGGAGATAGTGTGAGAGGCAGAGCTTATGGTCAACAAGCATGATTATGGTGGTTGTGTCCCAGGTGCTGGCTTGAAAATCATAGAATGGTTTAGGTTGGAAGGGACCTCAAAGATCATCTAGTTCCAACTCCCCACCATAAGCAGAGACACCTCCCACTAGAACAGGTTATTCAAAGCCTCATCCAACCTGGCCTTGAACACCTTCAGGAAGGGAGCATCCACAACCTCCCTGAGCAACCTGTTCCAGTGTCTCACCACCCTCACTGTAAAGAACCCTTTCCTAACATCTAGTTTGAATCTTCCCTCTTCCAGTTTAAAACTATTACCCCTCACCCTGTCATTACAAAGCCTTGTAAATAGTCCCTCCCCAGCCTTCCTGTAGGCCTCCTTCAGATACTGAAAGGCTACTATAAGGTCTCCTCAAAGCTCACTATAGGGCTTTTCATTTGCAGATCACATCTGCTATTACAGACTTCACCTTATAACCAATCTAAATTGTCACAAGAGCAATAAACCAATAATTTCCTAGGAATGCTTAACTTAGAAGAGTCAACAGACTGGGTTTTTTGACAGACACAGCTGTTAATCATAGAATGGCTTGTGTTGGAAGGGATCTTTAGGATCACCTAGTTTCAACCCCCTTGCTGTGGGCAGGGACACTTTCCACTTGACCAGGTTGCTCAAGGCCCCATCCAACCTGGCTTTGGATACCTCTAGGGAGGGGGCATTCACAACCTCCCCAGGCAACCTGTTCCAGTGTCTCACAGCCCTCAATGTAAAGAATGTTTTCCTACTATGCAGTCTAAATCTGCCCTTACAGCAAAGACATTTCTCCTCATGTTCAAGTAGCACTTGCTGTAGAGGCCCAGACACCCCAGATTTTCTGTGAATTCTCATGGGTGCACTACGTGAGTCTCTTGAGTGTAATTATGACTCTCAGCAGTGATAAAAGTCCTCTGCTGTGTTGAATTCTGATGCAAGTGATGATGGTGAGTTCCATGATAAAAAGGTACCTACATTTGAGGTACCTCCTGTGAGACAGAATATTCTGATCCCAATTCTCTTGGAGCCACTGAAATCACCATTTGAGGAAACAATCTCTGTGTTTCCCTACGCAAGAATATCGACTGGTCTGTTATAGGCTCATTGTGTCAAACAGTACAAGCAGCCCTGAAGAGACTGTTCTGACCAGTTTCAGCAGCCTACCTTGACTTAAACTATGCATGACTTAGGAAGAAGGACCTTGTTAAATACATTCCAGTGGTGAGTTAACATAGAAAAATACATGTCCTCCATGAAACCTTAACAAAAGCACTACCAAGTCAGGGGGTTTTTAGTGTGAATAATTTGTTTGACTCATGTTCTGAAGATAATAAAAGAGTATTGAATGAGGTGTCACTCCCTCCAGCTTGCTCATCCATACTTGTATGAGCTTCAACATACTGAAAGAAGTAAAAATTATTTTAGCAGAAGAATCAGAATTGTTTCAGTTGGAAGAGATCTCTAAGATCTTTCCAACACCACCATGACCATTAAACCGTGCCCCAAAGTGCCACATCTGCACATTTCTTCAACACATTGAACACAGATGTTCAAACAATGTGTAGATGTGGTGCTGAGGGACATGGGATAGTGATGACCTGGCAGTGCTGGGTTAATGGTTGGATTCAGTGATCTTGGAGATTGTTTCCAACCATAATGACTCTGTGCTTCAATGAAGGTGTGATGGTTTGGGTGTTACCTCCCCCCCCCACACCTTAGAAGTCACCCAGACTAGACTGAGACGGCTCTGGAAATATGAATGAAGCTTATATTTACAGCTAGCACAATATACAAGCAGATATTTACAGTATATAGAGTTATATACAGAAATATACGAGGTAAAAAGGTAATACAGAAACACAACTTCCCTCTCAGAAACCTGAGTCCCCAGGAGGGGCTCTCAGCCGCCCTTCACTTTCCCCCTACCCCTCTCAACCTTACCCCAGTCCCAAGGAAGAATAGAGGTTCAGCCAGGGGGTTAGGAAGCAAAGTGGATTAGAAAAGAAAATGGAGGGTGAGGTTAGAGATGCAGCTCAGCCAGCAGCCCCAGTGACAGTGGTTATCTGTGTTCCTATTTCTTGTTCCTATACGTCTCAGCAAGCCTATGAGTGAAGTAGACATCACCATTGTTTTCCTTTCACAGCTTGTAATCTAGTTCTTCTCACTAAAACATTCTAGCTTGCTTCAAACTAGCTCAGAAGGGAATTGATATTAAAAGGATTCAGCTGTGAAGAGCAGAAACCAGCACTCACTTCTCTGCTTTTTATGTGTTTGGTTTTTTTTTCTCAGAAGACTCCATGGTCAAAGCAGTGAACCCTGGAATTAAAAATATAGCCAAACTCATAAATGCTGCATCCCTGCTTGAGTGAGGGCCATCAGCATCCAAATTCTGTATCTGTGTACCGGGGGTTTGTAGTTGAAGGAACTTCTTCATCTGTAGGACTGAAATGTATCTTAAAAAATGAATTACCAGAAACTGCTCTATGGCTGCTCTGTCTCATGGATATAGCTCCTGGCTTCTCTATCTCATAGATATAGCAAATTCTCTCCTGGGTTTTGCAGCCTGCTTGCATGACATCTTTTATATCTGGTCTAACTACATTCCTCACCTTCCATGGATGTTCTCCTCTGTTGATGAATCCACTAGCAAGCTTAAATCCTTTACTCATAATACTTGGTCCTTCTTAATTTCTTTTGACCTAATCATCAAAAAGCAGTTTGCAGACATTAGTTTGCAGCTCTGCCTTCTGGCAGTCTCCCAGTGTACAAAGCATACTGTCCAGTTAGGGAATGAGGCATGTGGAGCTTCAGTCAGTACAACACTACAAAGAACTGAGTTCAACAGAACTCAGGCAGCTGTTTTTATTCTTATTTACATCAGATTTGATATCAGCTTTTTGGTAGCACCCTCTGCTTTACTCTGTGAGACCCCACCTGCAGTGATGTGTCCAGCTCTGGGGCCCCAAACACAAGAAGGACATGGAACTGTTAGAGCAGGGCCAGAGAAAGGCATGAAGATGGTGCAAGGGCTGGAATCTCTCTGCTGTGGGGACAGGTGGTTGAGTGAGAGATCTGGGGTCTTTCAGCCCAGAGAAGAGAAGACTCCAGTGAGACCTTAGGGCAGCTACAGGAGAGCTAGAGAGAGGCTTCTGACAAAGGCAGCTAGTGACTTGTTACAAAGGCATGGAGTGAGAGGGTGAGGGGTGGTGGCTTTAGACTAGAAGAAGCTGGATTTAGATTAGATGTTAGGAAAGAATTCTTTCCTGTGAGGGTGGTGAGGCACTAGAAAAGGTTACCCAGAGAAGCTGCACAGACTCCACATGTGAAAGTGTTCAGAGTCTGTTTGGATGGGACCTTAAGCAATCTGGTCTAGCAGGAGGTGTTCCTGCCCATGGCAGAAGGGAGGTTGTAACTAGGTGATCTTGAAGGTCTCTTCCAACTGAAATAATTCTATGATTCTGTGTTTCTATGATTATTTATTCCTTTTAATTGTGAAAATTGACCCAGGAGTCATCTTCCTTTCTATAAAGGGAGGCTTCCTGAATCATTTCATTTGCTGCTGGGGAGAGGACGGCTTATGTGTGGAATTCTTTGAGGAGTTTGCCAGATAAGGCCCCAAGTCAGACAGGCATGCTATATTTATCTCTGACAGGACTCTCAGCTGCAAGAGTGATGTTACAGCAGCAGTTAATTTGAAGCTTAGGGTTCAAAACAAGGTAAAAGGCAACTTGCTGCGCAGTAATTTTGTATGGTTGAATATTGGTTATGAAATGTCCCTTCTTCTGAGGCTCTCTTGTAAATGCATCATAAGGAAACTCCCTTTTCTGGGCATTCTTGGTGTCAAGATGTTACTTCCACATATGTCAGCACAGAGCAGTGTGTATCTATCATAATTCTGCAATTCAAAGCAAAACCAGAGGAGAAATCCAAGTAGTATTTTGGTTCAAATAAGATAAGATAAATAAAAGGACAACTCTATTAATTATGGTTAGTTGTCTATGCACAAACAAAACTAGTGATACTAATAGACTTCCCTGCTCTTCTTTCCACTACTAGATGTACAATGAAGTTCTACTTTAACAACAAACTGTCTACTGCTTTTTAAATTAGAGTGTGCTTTTTTGCTCCATGCAGAGGAACCTCTGCAACAGCTATGTCCCTTGCTTGACTAAAACAATATTGGAAGGCAGTAAATTAAGGGGCAGGTTGGATAGCTGTCCTCAGGTGACACTGAGCTAAGTTAGAAAGAGTCTTCCAGCTCTTACCATGTGTAGTCAGGCTCCAACAAATTAAGATGAGATTACTCTAAATATGGCAGCTGAAGTCCAAGTTGGTCTTAAAGGTGTAGATTATGTGATAGATGAAGCATGAGTGTTCTTCCTGCTCCCAGCTCCTGAACTGCCTTTATAATTAGCAAATGTCAGTGCTTCATTTCCCTTTTCCCTGAGGAATGGCTGTTATTTTGGGATTGTTCTTTTGCTGATATTTTGGCTGCTCCTAACTCAGCATCCACCCTTGTAGACCTTGTAGGTCTCATAGAGAATGAAGTCTGCTCAAAATGCAAAGGGTGGGGGGACTTTTTACAAGGATTTGTAGTGATAGGATGAGGGAGAATGACTTTAAAATAGAAGAGGGCAGATTTAGACTGTAGATAACGAAGAAATTCCTTACAGTGAGGGTGGTGAGACACTGGAACAGGTTGCCTGGGGAAGCTGCGGATGTTTCCTTCATGGAGGTGTTTAGCACCAGGTTGAATGAGGCCTTGACTAACCTGGTCTAGTGGAAGGTGTCCTTACCCATGGCAGGGGGGTTGGAAGTGGATGATCTCTAAGGTCCCTTCCAGCCCAAACCATTCTATGATTCACTGTGGTGTCATTTCTTCAGTGGGGTTTTTTTTCCATACCATTTAATGCCTACAAGCAGAGTCAGGTAAAGAGTGCTTATATTCTGGGATTTATTTTCCAGTCCTCTCCTGGTGTGAGCTCACATACACTGATGCTATCTCTTACACTTGGACTTGTGTTCCCTCAGCTTTAACATTTAGCTACAGAAGCCTAACAAGTAAGCTGATGATAGTTTCATCCATCTAACTGTTCTGTGATAGGCATGGCCTTCTGCTTGTCCTGGAAGACTGATGGTTAAAGAGCAGACTTTGGGAAGCATCCTATAAATCACTGTCTGTGGCAACATTTTCAGTGTTTCATTTACATTCTTTTTCTTGCTTCATTACTCCCAGCTGCTCCCAACCAACCTCTTCAGCGACATGAGAGTGGTAAGCAGCTATAGGCATGCTTTTCTTCACTCGGATACTTGGCTTGCTCTGGAAGGTCCCCTGCTGTCCTCCAGTACCGTCCCTCCAGCCCTCGAGCGCCTTCAGTGCTTACCAACGCTGGGATGTTCAAAGTGTGAGTACCCTCTGCTGGCATGTTTCTGTACTGGGCTCTCTCCTGTAGCTCCTCCGGCTGCTGCTGTTACTGCAGTTACTGCTACTGTTAGCCAGTCAGCCTGAGCTCCACAATCAGAGAATTGGTTTGAAACATCATACAAATGTTGGAAATTTGTTTCAGGAACAAAATTCTGTCTTCGTGTAAAGTATTCACAATGAAAAGCTATTTTCTTTCTTCGTGTCTCCTTAAATATTTTGTGTATGCATATAATTATTGTATATATAAATATTCTCCTTATATATTGTATGTATAAGTATTTTATTGCATTTATTGCATCATCTAGTCCATCTAGGGGCTATTTGGACTGGAGAAGAGCAGCCTGAGAGGGGATCTCCTCAATGCTTAGCAAGAGCTAAAGGGTGGGAGTCAAGAGGATAGGGGCAGACTCTTTTCAGTAGTGCTCAGTGACAGGACAAGGGGCAACAAGCATAAACTGGAACTCAGGAGGTTCTATCAGAACAGGAAGGGAAACTGCTTTGGTGTGAGGGTGCTGGAGCCCTGGAGCAGGCTGCCCAGAGAGGTTGTGGAATCTCCTTCTCTGGAGATATTCCAAACCCACCTGGACATTGTGATACTGGGCAAGCTGCTGTGGGTGCCCCTGTTTTGACAGAGGTTTGGACTGGTTGATCCCCAGAGGACCTTTGCAATCCCCAACGTGCTGGGATTCCGTGACGAGTTTTGTGGCTTCTTACTACATTATGAAAGATGCCATTCAAAGTGCCATCAGTGCCCAGATACAGAATGCTGTTAGGGAGAGATGTCCCTTCAGACATGTTTTTGTACTTTAATAAGTTTTGTTATCCTACCTAAATTGTTTGATTTTCATCACAGTGTGAGACACCTAGGCCAGTGTATGTATTTGCTTTCCTTGTTTGGTGTTTAGATCCTTGACACAAATATTTTCCCCAACAATCAGCACTTGGACAAAACATTATGATTTGTTTTGAAATGCTGGTGCAGTTGGTACCATGCATATTACATGCAGTGCTGATAGGGATCACAGATCAACAGTGAGAGTCTTCAGTCTCTGTACTAAGAAAGGAAACAGCAAAGAATAATTATTCTTCTGAGAAAAGACTGGAAAATAGGTATGGGCTGGAGGTCATATTTGGCTGGTGGATCCAGGTCCTGTCTAGTCAGTCTTAGCTGGAATTCGGAAAGGGGAGGTCCTGGGATCTGAGCCCTTTGATGAATCCTGAAGACAATGCAAAGTTAGCATAGCTGGAAGCAAGGAATAGCTGCAAGTCAAGATTAGAAATCCCCTGCAGAGCAAGGGAGAAAGAGACAGACGTTGGGCTAACTGTAGCTTGCCCCATATCTGGTGTTGACCATTCCCTCTTACAAACAGTTCACTACATCTTTAGGAAAGAAGAGCCCAACCTCCCTGAGGCCCCTAACTGTCCTGCTGTGTTTAACTCTCCTGCTGTCTAAGCATCTGTGGCATATAGGAACCAACTGCCTTCTCTGGGGCCTCTCACAGATGTTTTGCAGGCTGCTTTATAACTGGACAGCTGTTGTAAGTTCATGGAAGCCCACATAAAACCATGACAGTTGCTTTTAAAGATCCTTTAGTAATAATTGCCTAAAGCAAAACCTGGTACCACTGGTTTCCCTGAAACATCAGACCCATCTAGAGCAATAAAACTATCTCTGAGCAAGCAGCACAGAAGACATTCTGAAATAACAACTTAGGCTGTACACAAAGGAGTAAATTGATGTATTTATTGTCTGTGTTTATCTCAGATAATCCTGTGGAGGTCTGAAACAAGACCAAAGCTGTGCCTGATAGGTGCTGATCCTTTGGTACTCATTGCTTAGCTTCAACACTGCACCCATCAGTTGGGTAGTGACTAAAACCAGCACAGCTTGACTTCCTTTCCGGTCCTTGACACCTAGGGGCTCTATGACGACTAGCATGGCCCTGCTTGCGTGTGTCACCTTATGAGACAGCAGGTCTTGAGCACAGCACCCTCCAGAGGAATTCAGTTCTATGTGTGTACTGTTCCTGAATGCTAAGCCATAGCTTTACAGCTCATGCTGCAGCCCGAAATTGCATTGTGTTCTCAGTTCTGACAATAACAACTACTTCAAAATGCTTTGACATCTACTTTTCTCCAGACAAGAGCTCTGCTTTCTTCTCCCGATAGCTCTGTCAAACTGTGAAATGTAGCTGTGAAATACCTGGTGGTTTACAGAGCCAACACAGTGGTAAGAGTTTGCAAGTCTGCCACTGTGTGATTACAGTAGATAGAGAAGTCTCTTAAACTAACAGATTTGGGAGTCTGTTTCTCTTTCTTAGAGGCAACTTGCACTGTTTGCTTTGCTTTGCTTTCCTTTGCCTTCCTGCTTTGATTAATATTTAGAACCAGACATCCAGTTGCCTCAGCCTCTTTCTTCTTTCAGGGGTGATCTTGGATTCAAAATTTTAGACGTTAATGTTGCAAGTTTTTTACTTTAGATCACTGAACTTTTCTAAGGTCTTCTGCTTTGAATGATTTCTTTTCAAGGGGCTTTATTTGTCTTTAATTGTGCTTTGTAGCTGAGTGATCAGATCCAGCTGAGATCAAAAGGTTCCCATCAGATTAAGGGAGGTAGGTAAAGAGCCTTTGGAGACACCTTTCAGAATTCAGAGACACAGACAAAGCTGTGTCATTAGCACAGCAGACAGTTGGTGGGATTCCTCTTCTGCAGCCCTAACTGCCCCCCTTTGCATGTGGTTATCAAATAGGAGCCTTGTATAACGTCATGTATCCTGCTGTCATTTATGTTGGACTGTTCGAGTATGTTCATCTGGGGTACAGAAGTTAGAAATGTATGTTCAGGTGTTGATCCAATAATGCTTTTGTTGGCACTCTGTCAGAAGAGGGTAAAAAATATTTAGTACATCTTAGCTTGACACTTCCTAAACCCCTCGTTTTTCTCCCTCCTCCTCATCCTCCCAAAGACAACTCTCACATCAAAGTGCTTTGGCTGCAAAACTCTGCAGTTTCATGATTTTTGCATCTCCAA
Organism: Pogoniulus pusillus; assembly: GCF_015220805.1. Lineage (NCBI taxonomy): Eukaryota > Metazoa > Chordata > Aves > Piciformes > Lybiidae > Pogoniulus > Pogoniulus pusillus. The sequence continues at coordinate 13,024,574 of NC_087282.1, forward strand.
CTCCAAAAGTCTCACACAGATCACCTAAGCTGTTTCCTAAGGTCATGCAGCCCCCTAAAAGTAAATGGACTCTGCAGATATTCAGTGAATTGAGAGATTTGGAACAACCTGCACTTTTCTGTTCTGTTTTGGTGGGGAATTGGAACAAGCTGCCCACAAAAGTGCTGGAGTCACCCTACCAGGAGGTGCTCAAAGACTGAGTAGGTGTGGCACTTCGGGACATGGTTAGTGGTCATGGTAGTGTTGAGTAGAAGGTTGGGCTCAATGATCTTAGACTTTAACCACTCTATGATTCCCCACAGTGCAGCGTCAATGTTTATCCTTCATTTTCAACTATCAAAATGCAGTCCCAGTATTACCCAAATGCAAAGGGATTGGGAATCTTTCAGTGCCACATATTAAACAACCTATTTTGATGAGTGTCTGGTAGATAAAATATGTCAAACTGCTTTGCCTGCTGTCCCAAGGGCTCGCATGGTCGCTCTTACATTAAACAAGCATTCAAGCCAGGCTGCAGGCAGGAGACGGAAAGCGTGTGTGTGTCTGGGAGAGGGTGGGGTGGAATATTCATGCCATTGAAAGACTCATGTTGTTACTTAACAACTACATTAACCTCATGTCACGAGTCATGACCTTGTGCTGACCCTGGCTAGCAAGGCAACCCGGCTCTGAAGTACAAAACATGAAAGTGGGAGAAGTAAGTAGCAAAGGAGGAGAAAAAGATCAAGCTCTCCGTGGCACAGGCTTCCAGATCTCTTCGGACAAAACACCAAACAATAGCTGCAGAGAGGCTGTGCAGAGGCCATCTCCACCCAGCCACTCACTCACCGCTGAAGGATTTTCCTGGTGAGCCTTTCAGAGCCAGCTGCAGACCCACACGACCTTTATGTTGTGTGTTTCCTTTTAATGTAAGGCACCCTGGCAAAGCGAAGAGAATAAGCCTGAGAGCAGACAGACAGGAGCCTTTAGATCTCTTGTTTCTATCTTTGCTTTGCTGGAGAGCTCTGTTTGCACAAGTGACTGCATTCAGAGAAAAGCCTGGAAGTTCCCACTTCAACAGAAAAGTTGGGGAAGGGAAAGACTTCACTAAGCAAAGGTGCTTTTTGGTCATAAAATGGCTTGGGTGGAAAGGCACCTTAAAGATCATCTAGTTCCAAACATCTGCCATGGGCACAGACACTTTCCACTAGATCAGGTTGCTCAAGGCATCATCCAAACTGGCCTTGAACACCTCCAGGGAGGGGGCATCCACAGCTTCCCTGGGCAACGTGTTCCAGTGTCTCATTACTCTTACTGTTGGCCTCTGAAATCTTTTTGGTCCCTGGAGTCTTTTTGGTAGCAGTGATGGCATTAAAATCTCTTCTCTGCAACGTCAATATCATGAAATGGGCAAAGTGACCTCAGTTTTAGAGAAGGAAGGAGACAGGATCTGATTGCAGAGCAGACCAAGGGCAGGAGTGCAAGAGATATATTTTTTTTTAAGTAAAGCAAGAATTGCTGCAGAAGTTCTGCAGGATCTGTAAAAAGGTACTTTAAAGGAAGGCTGGCAGCCTGAGTGAGGCCTGTGGGGATAAAGTTGGTGGCACAGCAAGAAACTTCTCTTGGTGAAGGACACTGGTGAGAAATATCAACTCACAGAAGCTCAGGCAAAGTGATTTTGCCCTCCCTTATTTTCTATCAGAGTAGCAACAAACAGGTTAACACCACAGGATTGACAGGGTTGTCTTCAGTGAGGCTGTTGAGTGATTACTCACATGTTTTGCTGACCACATGTTTTGATCAGGAGACACCTTACTGCTCAAGGAACTGCTAACCCATCTGACCGGTGGCCCATCTCCAGCAGACCCCAGGTCAGGGTGTTGCAGAGGCATCTCCATACAGAGCCTTTCAAAAATAACCTACTTCAAACAGAGGCTCTTGGTGCAAGCAGAGATTGGCTTATGTTCTGAAGCTTGAGGTTTATGAAAATTGGTGTTTCTCTTTGATTTTCCCTGCAGTAAATAATTACAGGTTTGACATCCTCAAGCTTTTAAGTATCATGAGTCAGGCACCCAACTATGAGATGGTGCATAAAATTCTCACTAACCTAAAAATAATAAACACTGGGTTATTTTTTGCTTTCTTCCTTTAGTATTGCAGGGTTTGGGTTTACTTAAGCTTCTCCTTATTACAAAGGCCGAGGACTATCAGATTCTAGGAGTGACATCGTTCAGAGAAGCTGGACAACCCTTCAAGAATTGCAACAAAATGTCAAGAGCTAGCAAAGGAGGTCTGGGCTGAAACCCTATACAGTAACCTTGTGCCAGGCCAGGAAGTTCCCCAGTGTATCTACTCAGAGATTCTCAAAGAGGCAGTATCTTTTGTTTGATCTCCAGGGGCCGGCAGCAGATAGACCTCCCCGTTTGACAACAGCCAGACCAGGCCAGCTGTGTCCCAGCCCCCTCCCACTTCCCTCTGCGGATCCTGCATTCAGCTCAAGGCTGCTGGCCCAGCTCTCTGTTTACATCTTTCCAAATTCAAGGGGGAAAAGTGAATATCAAACAGACCTGGGCTCTTTTGAAGTGGCTAAAGGATGCTATCAGGTCTGGAGGGGGGTGGTGGTGGTGTGTTGTGCCTTTGAGGCTTGTTTGTCTTTCCCTGGTCCTTCTGTGCAGGCCTTTAACCAGCCATTTGAACCTTCAAAGCTGCCCTAACCCAAACGATGCAGCTTTGGAGCTGGCACCATTGCCAGGTTTTGTCTTGAACCACTTTTCTCCGTGGTTTTCGTGGACATGGAAGTTTCTTTATGCGTTGGAAATAAATACTTGAACTGAAATTAGCTACTGTCCAACAGGAAGAAAATAAACCTGGTTCGATTTTCAAGGAGGAGGTTTCATTCCTCAGCAATCATGTCCCTGCTTTTGCTTATTCTTCTTTCCTTCCCATTTTCCCCCTTCTCGTTCTGTCTGTTGTAACTGTCGGAAGAGCTTTTATTATGCTTACACATTAGTAAGCGAAGGTCTTAAAATGCATCCTGCTCCTTCTCTCAAACACTTTAACCAGAAGGTTGCTGTGGCTTTGGGGCTGGCGACTCAAATTATTGTCGACGTCTGCCCTCTGCTGGCAATTGGTTGACATTGCATCTTCGACACAAAATCCTGTCAAAAGGCCCTCTAGGCACCTGGGATCTGAGGTGTTTTATTTCGGGACCATCTCACTTTGCAAACCTCTTTTAATGTGAAAGAAAAAAAATCTTTCCTTCTCTAAATAAAAGAAGGGATTTTTCTCATTAGTAATGAGGAAAATCATATTTTGAATCTCCTAATTCTTGAAGTAGTTGCAATTTGAATATATTAGGGGGAAAAACAAAGAAAAAACAAGTATATTCTGTTCTTTAACAACAGTCTTGTTGGTTTGGTTTTTGTTTTTTTCATCTAGGATCTCATGTGTCCTTGTGGCCAAGAAGGCCAATGCTATCCTGGGATGCATTAAGAAGAGTGTGGCCAGCAGGTCAATGGAGGTTCTCCTCCTCCTCTATTCTGCCCTGCTGAGGCCACATCTAGAGTATTTGGTCCAGTTCTGGGTGCACAGCTCAAGAGTGACAGGAATGTGCTACAGAGTGTCCAATGGAGGCTACGAGGATGATGAAGGGACTGGAACGTCTGTCTAATAAGGAAAGCCTGAGAGACCTGGGGCAGTTTGAGCTGCAGTGGAGAGGTCTTAATGTTTATAAACATCTGAAGGGTGGGTGTCAATCAATGAGAAGGTGCTGCTCTCTTTTCAGTGCTATCCTGTGATAGGACAAGGGGCAGTGGATGCAAACTAGGCCACTGGAAGCTCCACCTCAACATAAGGAAAAACTTTTTTACTATAAGGGTGCCAGTCACTTGTTGCCTGGGAGAGGAGACTGATGCCCACTTGGCTTCAACCTCCTTTCAGGGAGCTGTGGAGAGCCAGAAGGTCTCCCCTCAGCCTCCTTTTCTCCAGGCTGAACAACCTCAGCCTCTCCTCAGAAAATTTGTGCTCTAGGATGGTTGGAAGCAGCCTCAGATGGCTTGCCCAATCTTCTCTGGAATTCAAGGGCTACTCTGTATTGAATCCTGCAAAAAAAAACCCCAATGTTGTGCTTGCCACATTATGAGGAGTGGGCAGAGATTAGGGAGCAATCTTTAATTGGCTGCCTTTTAAGGGTGCAAAAATGTGGTGTGATGCTTTTTATTTCCTTGTAAGTCTTCTCTTGTGCCAAAATATTCTCCTTCCCTATCTCCTGTAATTAGTCATGAAATTGTTATCTTAGTCTTAGGGACCTGGTGATAATTTCCATGACAACACAGAAAGATTCCAGAAACAAAGATTTCTGAGTAAAATATATGAAGGCTGTCAAAAAGCAGGAATCCTGCTTACCCTCTGGAAATATCAGACAGCAAAGTTAAGCTGACACCACCTCATCTTTTTTGAAACTGAAACTTTCTTAACACTAAGTTGATTTATTCAATGTTGGAAAGTTTTTAATTGTCTGAACGAGCATTTCTCCAAGCAGTAGCAATATGCCCTTAAGACCCACAAAGCCTGGTTACACATAAAAACAATGCACAGAACAAATCTAGACAGAGTTTGAGCTTTATGAAAAGATGACTAGAAATAACTGAAACACTTCTGATCCAATGGTTTAATACAAATCTAAAACTGGGGTTAAAAGGGACAAGAAGAAAGCTGTAGAGAGCCTTTTTTAGCAGAGCCTGTTGTGACAGGACAAGGGGTGATGGTTTGAACTGAAAGAGGAAGATTTAGACTGAATGGGAAGAAGAAATGTTGATGTTGAGGGTGGTGAGACCCTGGCCCATGTTACCCAGAGAGGTGATAGATGCCACATAATTGGAAGCATTGCAGGTCAGGTTGTTTGTGGCTCTGAGAAATCTGCTCTAGTTGCAGATGTCCCTGCTGACTGCAGATGTCCCTGCTGACTGCAGATGTCCCTGCTGGCTGAGGTTGGACTAGATGAGCTTTAAAGGTGGTCTCTTCCCGGTCCAAACTATTCTATGATTCTACTATTCCTGATCCTAACCTGCAGTTTAAATCTCTCCTTAATAAGCTAAGTCCTGATGCATCATATCTGAAAATATTCAGAAGTAAGGAGATTTTGACCCAGAGCTGCCATTTCCCATGTTGACTGATCTGCTTATGACAGAACACCTGTTTTTCCTGATGTCAGATGGATTTCCCCCTACATTAACAGTAAATTTCTGGGATTTTGTCCCAGAAATGTGGGTGGTGTCAGTGTCATGTAATCCCAGGGCTGGGTGAGGGCTGGAAGAGACCTCTGAGTGTCATCCAGTCCAACCCCCCTCATCACCCATGGCAGACTGTCCAGAATCACAATGTCTGTGTGGGTTTGGAATCTCCAGCAAAGGAGGCTTCATGACCTCTCTGGGCAGCCTGCTCCAGGGCTCCAGCACCCTCACACCAAAGAAGGTTCCCCTCCTGTTTAGGTGGAACCTCCTGGGTTTTAGATCGTGCCCATTGTGCCTTGTCCTGTCTCCAGGCACCACTGACGTGAGTCTGGCCCCATCCTCAATTCCATGCAAAGCAATTCTCTGTGCTGTGGTTCTGGTGTTGGGTAAGGAGTTAACTTCATAATCGATGTGTTGATGGGCTTAGAAAAGTGATGGTGGTTATTCTGTGTGTCTTGCAGCCCCATGCTGCAGTGACTAACAGTTTCTAATGCACACTAATAGCACATAGGAGGATGTGATGTTCTTTTATTGTGGCTCCTCTTGATATACCAACAAGCAATGTAATTTAACTTGCCTTGCCTTGTTCCTTGGAGAGCATTGACTCTTCCTACCTTTCTGCTTGCATGATAAATGCTCCATTTGCATGGAAAGCCATGCAAATCAGGTGGTGAATTCTTGCCTAACTTAATTGAAAAGTTGGACACTGTTCTGCATAAACAAACTGATGGTGTCTTGGTTGCTGGTCGAAAAAAAAGGCAAAAAAAAAGAGGAAGAGGAAAGTTTATATCTGACAGTGTTTGGGGTTTTGTGAGTGGCTTGTGGCCTAATCCTGCTGGAGACTTTTGGACTCTGTTGTAGGCTCAAAAAATGGAAAAAAATACTCTGAATCTTCTTACTGTGAGGTGTTTGATTCAGCTCTGATCCCTTGATTCTTCTTTTATATTAATAAAACCTGAAGTAGGAAATGAAAGCAGATTAATTGCACACTGGCATCCAGTGGCTTTGAGTTGTTGCTTTCTAAAACTTTCTCTTGCTCCTTACATTGTTAAATGATGGGTCGAGGGGAGACCAGGAAGATGATCAGAGGACTGGAAGTCCTCTCCTGTGAAGGCAGGCTGGGAGATTTGGAATTGTTCATCCTGGAGAAGAGAAGGCTGCAGGGAGACATTCTGGTGGCCTTTCAGTCGGCAGATCAGAAAGCTGGGGCTAGACTCTTGAGCAGAGTCTGTTGTGACAGGACAATGGGTCTGAGCTAAAAGAGGGAGATTCAGAATGGAGAAAAGGGAGAAATGTTTGTCATTGAGGATGGTAAGAGCCTGCCCTAGGTTGCCCAGAGAGGAAGGAGTGCCCCATCCATGGAACCACTGCAGATCAGGTTGTTTGTGGCTCTGAACAACCTGCTCTAGCTGCAGATGTCCCTGCTGATGGTAGTACTAGATGAGCTTTAAAGGTCTCTTCCAACCAAAACCATTTTATGATGAAATGCCACCATGCTCTACTGATGAAATTTCATCTGTTTCACTTTTCTTTATAGAGCAGGAATAATTACAAAAGGTGGTGGAAAGGGGACCTTGGCATATTAGATTTTCCTGTGTGAATTCTCATACTGTGAGAAAGTCCAAAGTTATCTTTGTGTATGGCAGCATCCTGGGACACCTTCCTTCTGTCTACAACAAGAGAAAGGAGTAATGCTCAAGTTTGGTCTTGAGGGGAGAAAATAGCCAGAAAGGGTTGGACTACTGCTGTTTGCCAACTAATGTGAAGTTCCTCTGCATCCCTTCCCAGCCTTCCCTTGTTTGATTTTGCAGTGTGCCTCAGGGTGCTTTTGCTGTGTTGCCTCTAATAAGATTTCTCAGTGTTTGGCTGGAGGTGTCTGCCACATTCCAGGATGTTATGAAATAAAAAACATCCTCATTTTCCCTGCAGCTTGTGTATGTGTGAGGATGTGTGAATTCACGAGGTTAGCATCTCCTGGTTATCCCAGTCATGTGTGGGGATGGTAACAGGGCAGCCTTCCTGCTTCAAGCTCCTGAAGCTTGTGTGTTTCAGGAACTGCTCTGAAGAGAAACAATAGCTTCATGAAGAACCTAGTTTTCCCCTCTTCAACAGCGTTTGTCCTTTGTGTGAAGGACAAATCTGTGTCCTAAACCCTGCAAACACTAATTTCACATCTAGTAGATCTCTGAAAAAAAAAAACCTACTCAAGATCTTCAGCTCTCATTGAAGTGACATCAGGACTGAACCCACTGCCTTTCCAGGCTCCTGACATGCTAGCTCCCTGTCAGACTCTGTTTTCATTCACACTTCTCCATCCACCCCTGAAGTGACAGCAGTGCTGGTGCAGGTACCTGAGCTGGCTGGAATCCTACCCCATGCTCTGGCCCCACATTAAGCTGTGGCCCAGATTAGTCAGTCCTTGAAGCTTGTACTAGGCTAGGGGAGAGGGGAATTCAAGCTCAAGTGCTGCACGCAGTGGTGATGCAGCAGCTCAAGCTTTAATAGCTCATCATCTGTTAATTCAGTAGGGCTGCTTAATCTGCTCTTTCTGTCCAGCTAATCAAATCATGCTGTGTATCTGGAGTGGATTTTAATGGTTGCTGCTCATCTGCAAGCTAACTGGTGCTGGGGAAACAAGCCTTTGAATCCTGGCACTTCATGTAGGTGAGGTAACAGGTAGTGTTATCCTTTCCCTCTTCAAGAGGCTATCACCTTATGTGGCTAGACAAGCTTTAGTGATAATGTGATTTGAGGGGGAAAAAGGAAGTCTATCTTTTCTTAGGACAGACTCTTAAATTGGATCACACTCTTAAATTGGATCAGCTTCTAGGATTTTCAGTGATCCAGAGGCCATTGGCTTAGCCTTGTGACTCCCTTTTCATTCCATAATAGCTTGTGGTATTTTAGTGATAGGGAACAGTGGGGAGCTACATTAAGCCTTGTCATTTCAGGCCAAAAATATTTTCACAAGAAGTGACTCTTGCCAAAAAAATTGGTTCTCTGAAGTCTCAGACTTTGGCCTCAAAGTGTTGTGGAATGGCACCAGCTCCAAATGCAGGAGGAAAAACATCTTTGCAGGCAGAGTTGTCCTTTGAATTGCATCAGTGGGGACGCCGAGTTGTATAAATAAATGGATTTCAAGAGCAAACCTTATTTAGCTCTAATTAAAGAAGATTCCCAAATTGGACAAGTTAAGTAAATACAATGTTAGCTCTGTCTGTTATAACCACCAACAAACTAGTCCATTTGGAAGCTAAATCATGTCCTGGAGACACATAAAAAGATACTGTGTCCTACATGTTATTTTACCATAGAAAGTTTTGGATGAGCAAAATGCTACTTCTGCCCAAATTAAGGGCTCACAGGATGCTCTGTGGTTTGTGATGGCCTTCCTGCACTGGGTAGGAATTGCTCCTCAGTGACTGTAGTTAGACAGCTCCCAGAAGCACTTTGCTCAGTGCAAGAAAAAACTCGTAGGAACTTCTCTAGAAAGTCACATCTTCAGGTGACTTCACTCCTGGTGTCTCAAAGAAGAGAGACCTGCAACAATGGAGTAGGAATTGGGATCTAGTAGGTGAAAAAGGGAAAATATGATGCACACAAAATGGGCTCCAGTAGCTGTATCCCTCATCAGACACTGTGACAACTCAGTGGCAGTCCCTTGGCTGAAACCACTGTAAAAGACACTGAGGCCTTTGGGTGACCAGTCTTGGACCATCCACTGTTAAGGGTGTTATTTGTCCCATTTGTGTTAATCAGAGGTAAATGTAAGCCTGAAAATATGTGGGATAATGTCATCAATAGAATCATAGATTCATGAATAGTTTGAATGGGAAGGGACCCTAGTCCAGCCTCCCTGCAGACATTTCTTCATTGTCTCCAGTCTGAATCTCCCTCTATTAGTTTAAACCATCACTCCTTGTCCTGTCACAACAGGTCCTGCTCAAAAATCTGTCCCCAGCTTTCTGATCAGCCCATTGAAGCCATGAACAGCTACCAGAATGTCTCCCTGGAGCCCTCCCATCATTGCTGTGGCCTCCTCTGACCCTGCTCCAATAGGTCTATGTCTCTCCTGTGGTGAAGATGCAGCCCAGGACATATCTGACTCTGGTCTGGGAGTGCACGATGCTGGCTCACATCCAGCTTTTCATTCCATAGCGTCCCCAAGTCCTCCTCTGCAGAGCTGCCCTATTGCTCTTCATCCCCAGCCTGGATTGATACAGCTGACACCATATACAGCAAAGGCTGTTTCAAGAAGGTCTGTCTCTAAATGTGAAGGCAGAGAGTTCATCTTTCCACACTGGGTATTTGCCAGCTATTTGCCAGCCCAGACAGTTCTCCAGACTCTCCTTATAGAACCTTTTCTACAAGGTCTTTCCATGTATTGTATAAGGTTCAGGAATACAATGTCTCCATGTAAGGGAAAAATAGATTCTGTCTGAGACACAATTCATCTCACCCTGGCAGAGATCTTTACAGATGTCTAGGATGAGACAAAGTGTGTCCTTCAAGTCCTTGTTTCTCTTAGTCGTAGAGAGAAGATGGAAAACTAGCCCTCAGATATTTATGTCTCCTCTGTAGATATCCAAAGTTAATGAGATTAATCTAGGCCGTGTACTCTTCAGGGATGCCAGCAGATAATCCATCTGTCCCACTCTTCACCTATTTACAAATACAGAACATTCCTGCTGTGGATTTCCTTTCATGCAAATGAATCATTTCCATCAGCTCTTGCAGTCTTAGAAATCATTTAGGGACCTTTCATTATTTATGCATGGCTACAGTGCCAGCAAGACACGTGTTAGAAAAAAGACAAAGGAGACAATTGAAACTCTGGGAGAAATCCGAGGAATTCAGTAAGAAAAGCTCATGTGGGATTCCTGAGTCTAATTACTTCACTCCTCTTTCTCCTGTAATTTATGGCACTGTCTGCAAGTGTTAATCATTCCGTGGTGTTCCAGCAGTCTGACAGAGTACATACTGAAAGCCACCCAGCCTCCAGAACACATACAGCTTCTCTCTCCCCACTCCTCCTTTGCTTGCCCTGTTATTTCTGTTAATGCTGACTCTGAGCTGAAGGCTGAGACTTCTCACATCTCCCACCTTCCTTTTACCATCATTCCTCCACAGGCTTCATTTTCAAGTGAGGAAACAAAGGGTTGTGAAGAAGATGTGCTGTCGCTGGCTCGAAATCGCAGTCATGGAATGGTAGGGGTTGGAAGTGACCTCAAGTCCAAGCATCAACTTACCACCACATCCATTAAACCATTTCCCATCAACCTAACACCACCAGGGCCATGAAATCATTTCACAAAGTGCCATGTCCACATGTTTCTTGAACACCTCCAGGGACAGTGGATAGACCTGCACTACAGGAAACCTCTGTTTCATCCCAACTTCATGCTGCATCTTCAGGGTGGTGCAGAGGAAAATCCTGGTTTATTCCTCATCTATCATTTTGAGTTCATTTTTTCATCTCTTTAGAATCAGTCATCCTTATCACAACCATTTCTTCTTAGCCATAATAACCAGCTCATCTTTTCTGTGTCTTTAAAATCCTTGCAGTCAATTTGCCCAGGGTGGAAAACTTGGATACTAAAATGAAGAATTCCAAGGGGATCAATGTGGTGCAACAGTTCAGCATAAAAGATTAGTATATGCCCTTCTCTCACTTACTTTAGGAGTTCTGACCAAGAAGAAAGTCTGTCAAGCCTTGTTCTCTACACAGCGAAGAAGGATTCTCCTCTTCTTCAGATGGAACCTCATGGGTGCCAGTTGGTGCCCATTGCCCCTTGTCCAGGCACCACAGAAAAGAGTCTGGCCCCATTCTCTTGACATCATAAATCCTGTCTGTTTTGATGTTATAGGTGGGGAACTGGAACTAGATGACCTTAAAGATCCCTCCCAAACCATTCTTTGATTCATAATTCTGTGATAACTCTTTTTCAGACTTGAATGTCAGGGCAGTGCCATCCCTACTGCCCCCACTGCTGCTGCAATACCAGGACATGACTTGGTGAGCATCATTGTTTACATTACACTGTGTCAGTCACATCTCCAGCTCCTAGCACAGTAAGTGTGCAGCAGTTGTGAAAGCTGCTCCTACCCCAGAGCCTTCATCAAGCACTGCTGGAACTTTTAAGGCAGGGAGATGACATTGCTAATGAATTTAGGCTTCGTTTTGCTCTCCCAATTCTTGTGGTACTGCTCTTTACTTTTTTTGTGCTATTCCAAAGCAGTGGGGAGGTCATTCTTCTCCTATCTGTTTCTCCAGTGATGCTGAGCAGTGCTGTGTGGTTCCATGGCTTGGGCTTTGTTAATTATGGGCAGCCAGAGTAAAAAAAATGGCATTGCATTGTTTCTGTGCTGAGCGGGTGAGCACACGAGTGTTTCCAGAACAAACACCCAGCTGTACTGTACAACTCTAACGACGTGTCCACATCACACAATGGAGTATGCAGCAGCAAGTCCTCCCAAACCAGTTCCAAAACTGGAAACAGCAGGGCTGCGTTAGCACAATGCTGCATTTTTGTAGTTAAGCAGGGATTATGAGCTAGAATGCAGCTTTGTGCTAGCAGAGCTGTGCTGTTTCAGGACTGCCTCTGGCATAGCTGTGGAATCACAGAATCTCAGCATGGTGAGGGTTGGAAGGAACTTCTGGGGATCATCCAGTCCAACCCTCTTGCTAAAGCAAGGTCACCCACAGCAGGTTGCCCGGGAATACAATGTCCAGGTGGGTTTGGAATCTCTCCAGAGAAGGAGACTTCACAGCCTCTCTGGGCAGCTTGCCCCAGCATCCTCACAGGAGCTTTTTCTCATGTTCTGGTGGAACTTCCTGGCTTCTAGTTCTTGTTGCCCTTTGTCCTATCACTAGGCACCACCCTCTTGCCACTCACCCATTAGCTCTTGCTGAGTATTGAGAAGATCTTCTCTTAGTCTGCTTTTCTGTAGATTAAAACATCTCAGGTCTCTCAGCCTTTCCTCCTCACAGTGATGCTCCAGACCCCTCAGCATCTTCATAGCCTCTGCTGGACTCTCTCCGCTAGTTCTCTGCCTCTCTTGTACTGGGGAAACCAGAACTGGACCTGGTACTCCAGACGTGACCTCACTAGGGCAGAGTAGAGGGGGAGGAGGGCCTCAGCTGGCCTGCTCATCACATCTTTTTAATGCACCCCAGGAGACTATTTGATTTCTTGGCCACAAGAAGCAATTTCTCTGCCATCTGTATTGCTCATGACCTTCTGTACCATGCTAGAAGCTACTGGTTCATCTATAAATGATCCCTTTGCTTGTTGCTGTAATATCATATTATTTGTTTTATGACACTCCAGCAGCCCACAGGTGGATCGGGACTCCCATGTGCATCACAGGAGTCTGATGCTGCATAAGAGGGTGACTGATATCCTCAAGACACCAGTTCCTCATCACTAGGAGCTTTTGTGCCAGGATGGCTCTCACTAGGCTATTCCTGGAGAGTGAATGCAAAATATGCATGAGGAGTTCAAAGGAAATCAGAGGGACACTAACCATGCAGGGCTTTTGTTTACACAGCTCTCAAAACTTTTTCCATGTGGCTTAATGGATGCAAGCAGTAGACACAAAGGGTACATCTGCCAAGCTTCCTCTGCACTAGCAGAGGTGACTTGGGCTTTAAGAAGATACTTGCCCTATTTTGTGTGTGTGAAACTACCTTCCTAACCTCAGAAATGGGTTTTGCTGTGGGTGATTTTTAGGCTGGGTTACATCCTCAGCTAATAAAACCAGACAGCTGGATTTCTTTTCATCCACAAGATGCAGTTTATGCCACTTGAAAATGTGGCTTAGGCACATATAAAAAAAATCTCAGCTGCTTGATTAGGAGTCTGCACAGAGCCTTTGCAACAGGAAACCTCATGTCAAAACAGTTATGTTCCAGATCCATTCCCTGGAGAATATTCCCAAGGTGAAGAGAAGGCTGCCTGCCAAGCCTGACCTTGTTTTAATTCAGCTCCCTGTGAGGCATCAATCTGGGTTTCTACTTCTGGGATTCACTTTCCTTGGAAACAGTTGCTCATTCCCGGGTTTACCCAAAAGCTACTGAGCTCTTGGAGCTTTTGTTTGTAATTACAAAGAGCAAAGTTTAATCCCCACTTCCTGCTCTCTTAATAACAAACCACCAGCTCTTCTCCATGCAAGGGAGCAGCAATAGGATATTGAGGGCTGTGTGACACCTGCCTTACACACCAGAGGTTCAATCAGGAGATCCCAAACCACTTTACAAAGGAAGGAAGGATCATTTGAATTTGATTGGAACTGAAGCAGAGATGTGGGACAACCTGACCAACACCTTGTGGTGTTCTTGGTCCCTTGGTTTCCACTATGTCCTCCACTAGCAGGAAAACGTTTGAGAGATAAGGAGCAAGAAGATTTATAGATTCACAGAATGGTTTGGGTTAGAAGGGATCTTAAATAGTATCTGGTTTCAACCCTATAGTGCAAAGACACTTTCCACTAAACCAGGTTGCTCAAGGCTACATCCAGCCTGACTTTGAACACCTCCTGTGAGGGGGCATCCACAGCCTCCCTGGGCAACCTCTTCTAGTGTCTCACCTCCCTTACTGCAAAAAATTTTGTTCCTAATCTCCAGTCTGTCTCCCCTCCTCAAGTTTCAATCCATTCCCTCTCATCCTATTGCTACAAGCCCTTGTAAAAAGTCCCTTCCCAGCTTTCTTGTAGGCCCCTTACAGGTACTGGATATGGGACTAGGACAACTGCTAGTGTCCCACAAAGGCCGTTCCAAAATACACATAGCTGCATTAAAGGAGAAACTTAAATTAGGATCTTTCCATTCAGTTCAAAGGCTGAAAACTGGTAGGGTTTTATGTGGCCCATTTTAGAAATAAAATGTTTGGAGCTGTGGGCAGCAGTTTGACCTTTTCCTAAATTATAAGGAATTGTTTTCCTGTAGAACTCCTAAAAAGAGTTCTGGAGTCTTTCTTCTGCATCTTTATCCTGAAAGCATTAGACCTCATGTTTGCCTGATAGACTATCAGCCCACAGAAAGCCTCACTGACCAGCTTCCTGGCCCTATCATCTGCCCTTAGCAGCCCTGCTCTTTAAATCTTCCCAAATCCTGGTGACAAACTGGTCTGAGGATTTCCTGCCATGAAAGGAGTTTGTTTTTTTCATGCAGCTTAGGAGTGGTGTTGAGCAAGAGGATTTGTCAGCTGATTCCTTTCAGACATTTGTTATCTTTTGGTGGGAAGATGCAGAATTTACTTTTCTCAGCAGCAGGCTGAGGTACCAAATCTCTCTGTTACTTTTGTAACTTGGGGAGGGGGTGTCCCTATCTTTGTTACTAGGGAGGAGTGCTTTCACTTTACTGCACTGATGTGTACGCACTGAGCTTGTGCACCCCAGGTGCTGCAGAGGTGACCCATGGAGGAGATGACCCTGAAGTGTCATGTGCCTGTCACCAGCTGCTCTGACACTCATGCAACACCCCATTGCATGCCAAAACACCAGCCCACTAAAGGAGCATGCTCAGACGTGTTTAAGAAAGAGAAGCAAGAAATTGGGGTGGACTCAGTGTAACCCAGGGTGAAAATAGGGAGGTTGAGACTGACGTGAGTGGCTTAAAGGGGAGGGTCAATGAAATGGGTTTACTTGAGTGCTTTATGGTTCCTTTTTTCTCAGTCCCTATGTCAGTGATTAGAAGTTTATGTCAGTTGGCAAGACATTAAGTAAGCAAAAATTCCCCAAGTGGAAGCTTCTGCCCACAGCAGAGGAGATGAAAACTACAAAGGAAATAAACAGGTAGTTCATTTGTAGGAATGGATTTTGACATGCTGATAGCCATGAATGAGTGATTGCACTGTCCTCATAGGAAGGTCTGCAAATTAAATCAGACCAGGCCAATCACTCTTTGTGTAAGAAATGATCTAAGATTACTTCTGTGCTATCTTCCTGTATTGGGCACTGGTGAGACCAAATCTTGAGTTCTGGGTACAGTTTTGGGTCTCTCACTCCAGGAAGGACATTGAGGTGCTGGAGTGAGTCCAGGGAAGGGCAACAAAGCTGGTGAAGGGTGTAGAGCACACATCTGGTGAGGAGCCACTGAGAGAATTAAGGTTTTTAGTCTGGACAAAAGTAAGCTCAAGGGAGACCTTCTGGTTCTCTATGACTCCCTGAAAGGAGGTTGGAGCCAGGTGGAAGTTGGTCTCTTCTCCCTGGTAATAAGTGATGGGACAAGAGGAAATGGCCTCAAGGTGCACCAGGGGAGGTTTAGGTTGGACATTAGAAGAAACTCCTTTGCTGAAAGGGTTCTCAAACACCAAAACACACTGACCAGGGAGGTAGTTGAAACTCCATCCTTGGAAGTGTGTAAAAGATGCAGAGATGAGGAGCTGAGGGATGTGGTTAAGCACCAGACTTGAGTTAGAGAATGGTTGGACTCAATGATCTTAAAGGTCTTTCCCAACCAAAACATCCCATGACTTTATGAGATCAGGTGGGTCTGTAAAATCAAAGTAATTTGAAATCTGATGAGTTTATAAGTTGATGATTGCTACGTTGGGTAAAGCTCTTGGGTATAGGAGACAAATCTGGTGGTGCAGGAGAAGATCTGCAGAGGAAGGAAAAATAAATATAGCAAGCAGTAGCCCCAGAGGAGACCCACCTCCTGGATTTGCAGGGTGCAGGAAAGGCTGAAGCTCCAGTTTGTGTCTGGGCAGAGACACTGTGAGAAACTCAAGGCACATGTTGCAACATAGCGTGGGAACCGTGCCCAGAGCAGAAGCAGCACACAAGGGAGAAGCAGAAGCAGTCTGGAGCAGGAAGTCCTTAAAGTCATACACACTTTGCCTGTGGCTCCACCACAGCCCTTATAGCTAGGCTGAAGCTGCTTGAGAAACCATCATTTCCATTTCTCTGATTGCCTGTGTGCTTCTCTGGGTTCACTGGCTCAACACTCCCTGTTCTTCCTGTTTTCTCCCCATCTCTCCCACACTTTGACCTCACACCCTGAAACTGTTAGATCTAGGAAACAGTTTGAGCTGAAACATTCATTCCACATTACGTGATATTGGATTAAAGGCAGGAAATGTTTAACCCTTTGAGAGTCTTCTCCCTTCATCCTGTGAAGCATGGGTTTCCAAGCTCCTTGTAAACCCTGTGTGAGTAAGTGGTGAACACTGATACTACTTAGATCACAGAATCAGAATCATTTACGTTGGAGATGGCCTTCAGGATCAAGTCCAACCATTAACCCTACTCTCCCAAACCCACCACTAAGCCGTATCCCTAGGCATCACGACTACATGGCCTTTAGATGTGTAGTTTTGCTTCACCAGTTGCTGCTACCAGCAGCCACAGCACCGAGGAGTGTCTGGTTTTTGTAGACAACAACATTCCCTCAGCCTCGTTCATGATTCTTGGTTCTTCCAGTGTTTAGATGTATCTGCAGTGGAGAGAACATGCCAAACATACAAAGAGATGAACCTTTGGCTCCATTTGTTTCACTTCATTCCCCAGTGTGAGGTTCACAAGTGCAAAAAGCTAAAATTAAAAAGTCCCAGAATAGATAAAATGAAGAATCTCAATGACTAGCACTCAGGATTTAGGAACAAAACTTACTGCCTTCCTTCAAGCTGCCAAATACATAATGCTAGCAAAACAGCACTCACAGAGAAAATGTAGCATTTCACAACCCTGACACAAATATGTATTCTGGGGTTAAAAGCTGCTCTTTTGGCAGATTGTGGCTATTCTGCAAGCCAGTTCCTGCTCTCCAGCACCGACTGATGAATGCTAGTCAGATATATTTGGTGCTAGCTCTTGGACTCTGGACTTCATAGGTGGTCTTGGCAGTTAAAAGGGTGGATAAGAGTAGCAACTCATACTCTTCATTCGTTGATGGAGCTGTACCAGTATCTACGTTGAGACCAGCACCACTACTGTGGTCCTTTAGAAGTCACTTGAACATAGGCATGTTAGTAGAAATAGTGTGACCAGTGAGAGCAGGGAGGTGACTGTCTCCCTGTACTTGGCAGTGGTGAGGCCATTCCTCAAATAGTAGCTTCAAGTTTGGGCCCCTCACTCCAAGAAGGACATTGAGGGGATAGAGCAGGTCCAAAGAAGGGCAACAAAGCTGGTGAAGGATATGGAGAACAGGGCTGGTGAGGACTATCTGAGGGAACTGGGGTTGTTCAGCCTGGAGAAAAGGAAACCTTCTGGCTCTCTACAACCTTTTGATGCTGCCTCAGAGAAGTCATGATTTCCCAGTACCCACTTTTTGTGCACTTGGCAGGTTCTCACAAATGCTGGCAAAGGGAAGGATTGGGGCACAAACCATTGAGCCAAAGCTACCATCACTGCTTTCTCTGTCTTCTGCCACCTGCCTGTGACCTCACCCAGCACTTGAAGGAGAGTCAGTGTTCTCATAATAAAAACCAAATGCACACAGGAGGGTAACTGAAAGATTTTATGCCTCCCTTTCATTCCTCTCTCCCACTGTTCTCTACTGACAGCCACAGAGCTGCTGAGGTGCACGGCATTTGACCACATTCTGCCACTTAAGTAATGAAGTATCTTCTTCATTTGAAATGATAAACACTTCTGCTTAAAGAGCATCAATTCTAGTTCCCAGCAAATGCAAACTCAGCTCAGACACTCTTGATCTTCATTAAAAATAGGAAGGAAAAAGAATAGGCTGTTGCACTTCAGTGTGATATTCCAAAGCTGACAAATACTGAGTTTTGAAGTGAAATACAATGCAATGGAAGACACCATGAAGAGCAGTGGTTCCTGAAAGCAGCTGGAAACCTGGAACACAATCAACAAGTGACACAATTCAACTCTTTGGTGAGAGTTCAAAGGCTGCATCAGAAAAAGCCCAACCCTTGCTTATCTGGTGAGCTTTCAGGGCAGCAGAATAGGGACAGTGTGTCTCCAGATTGAGCAGACAGAACTACTATCTTTTCAAAATGACCAGTTACCGCTTGCTAGTGTTCTGCATTATTACCCAGAGAGAAGGAAAACATTATCCTTAGGAACAGTCTCCATAATCATCCATAAAAACAGCCCAAGGCATGCATTCTTTCACCCATCACATCTAGAAAATATGCAGCTTCCCCTTGACCTGCTACAGAGGAGACAGTAAGTGTCTGTGTGAGGAGATCCAGAGGCTGTGTCTTGAAACCCCTTTGGATGAAAGGGAAAATGTTAAACATGTATCTTCTAAAGAAAAGAGGATTGGCATGACAGCTCCTATGGAATTGGATCCTGGGCTTTACAGAGCCTATTGACTCATCTCTCTGCTTCATATTTGGTGCTTTCCATCTGTGCTGAAACACACTTATTGAGGATGAACTTTGTCCACTTCACGAAGGATAAAGTTATTGTCACCAAAGGAGCTTGACAGATGAAAGGAGAGAGTAGAAATGGATTTGCTGCACTACTCTCTATGCTCCTGTTTTTTGCAGTCTTCAATAATGGGCAAAAACCTGACAGAGCAGAAAATCACCAGCTGGGCTGAGCTCATCTACCATTTGCACAGCTGCTTAGAGAGGATAACTCTCCTCTTCTAGAGAGGAGAACTGATTAAACCAGAGAATTCAGAGAAGAGCAGCAAAACTCGACAAGAAGAAAACAGGTTTCACTAAGCAATGGCTACACAACGTAAAGGAGCACGAAAACATAAACATAAAACAGGAGAAGGAAAGATTGGGCTACACCAGTGAAAACATTTAGGGAGAAATGGCATGAAATTGAAGGTCTGTCTGAGCACAGAGCTGTCCTGACTTTGTTTAGATGGCCTTTAAAATGCTTTAGGTAAGAAAGGTCAAACGGCTAAGTAGATGCTCTTCTTTTGCTGTAAATCATAGAACGGTTTTGGCTGGAGAAGACCTTTTAGGTCACTGAGTCCAAATATCATGTTTGGAGTTAAAATATTTGAAAATAATTTTAAAACTAAACAGAAGAAAAATAAAAAGACAGAGAGAGGGAGAGAAAGGGGAAAAAAAAAAAAAGAAGAAGAAGAAAAAGCATTTCTAAGCCTAAGGAAGAAGGACTGCTGAAGATTTTGTTGGCTAAATGAAAGAAGAACAAAGAGATGAATTGAGAAGGACGAGGATGGGCAGAGCCAATGAGGACAAAGGTGAAAAGTTATCAAAAGGATAGTCTTGCTTTGTCTCCAGAGGTGATAGATGGTTTTTTCCTAGCGCCATTGTCCCTGCTCTGGAGGGTTTCAGAGTCAAAATGGAAACAATTCCACTTCTAATTGCATGTCTTTCCTGTGCCAGCACAGCTCATTAGAACTCTGAAAACACACCAACTAAATACTAGCAAACATTTCACTATGTTCTGCTGCTCTGGGACCGTGTGCTGGCTTTGCAAACAGGGCTGTAGCTCAACCGGAGTCAGAGGGACTTTGACCCAAAGTCTGCCAGCTTGGCAGAGGGAAAATCAGCGGCAGCAATAAGCTGGCAACCCTCCAGTTTGCCTTGTAAAGCAATTAGCCAACTCTCTGCTGGTTGTTTTGATGTCTCAGAAAGTTACTTTCCTCTTCTTCTGGACACCTGACATTAAGTCCTGTGAGTAGCCAGGTAACCTTGATACGAATGTCTTTGTAAGCCACTTCTTGAAACCAAGTTCTGAATTTTCTATTTTGTTCCCATGTGTCAAGTGTAAGGGTGGGATCCTAACAACTCTGAGCTTAAGGAATTTGGGATCAGGGACTGAATTCAGATGGCAAGATTGAAGCTGTTCCTACTGTACACACACTTCCTTTCTTCTCAGGAAGGATGCTCTGCTGTGGATGCTGAAGCACATGAGAAGTGTGTCTTAATTTTACAGACCCAGCAGCTTTGATGAAGAGATCAGCCCAAGGTCATGAAGCAAGTCACAGAGAAAGCTAAAAATGGAACCTGACTTTCCCATCTCCCAAGTCACACTGTATTTCCATGGGGAACCACTGGAAACGTGTGAGAAACATAAGTGACAGAAATACTGCAGAAAATAACCATTTACAAACATCTTCAGTAACTGCTAAGCCAGACTTAGATCAGGGGACTGGAGCACCTCCCCTATAGGGACAGGCTGAGAGACACGGGACTGTTCAGGCTGCAGAAGATAAGGCTCCAGGGAGACCTTAGAGCAGCCTTCCAGTACCTGAAGTGGGCTACAAGAAAGCTGAGGAGGGACTTTTTACAGCGACTTCTTGTGACTGAACAAGGGGGAATGGATTGAAGCTTGAGGAGGGCAGATTTAGATTGTAGATTAGGCAGAAATTCCTTACAGTGAGGGTGGAAAGACACCAGAACAGGTTGCTCAGGGAGGTTGTGGATGCCTCCTCCCTGGAGGTATTCAAGGCCAGGCTGGATGGAGCCTTGAGCAATTTGGTCTTGTGGAAGGTGTCCCTGCCCATGGAAGGGAGGTTGGAACTAGATGATCTTTAAGGTCTCGTCCAGCTCAAACCAGTCTATGATTCTGTGCTTACTATAATAGTGCATGCTGCCAGAACATCAGTAGTGCTGTGTTAGGTCAGTTCCTACCACCACCTGTAATTGAAGTAATTTTCCCCAACTTTTAATTACATTCTTGTGTAATACAACTCACTGTGCTTTGTGCATACCTTGAGGGAGGTGCTGTGGTCTGGTTGTTGTTGTAAAGGGTTGGGAATTAATTACAAATGACACAGTTTTTTGAGGTCCTCTGAAGTACTGGCTCAGCTGTGTAACCTTGGGGCAAATCACTCAACTGCTGTGTGCCCAAATAAACCCAGCTGTAAACCATCTTGAAAACCAGATGGTGCACAGGAATTAAACTGCTCAGGAGAATGAAGAAGGATGGGGGGGAAAATAGAGTGAATTCTACAGCTTGTTGCTGTTTCTTCCAGTGGAGTTCATCTGGACTTAACTCATGTTGAGAAGAGATTAGCCTTGATATCCAAAGAAACCTCTACTCTCAGATTCTTTCCTTTCCTCTCTCAAGTACCTTCTCTTCCCTTTTTCTTCACTGAAAGGGTTCTCAAAGCACTAGAATAGGGAAATGACTGAATCCCCATGGAGGTATTTAAAGTAGGCAGAGATGTGGTGCTAAGGAACGTGGATCAGCACCAGACTTGGCAGTGAGAGAATGGTTGAGCTTGATGATCTTAAACGTCTTTTCCAACCAAAATGATTCTGTGGTTCTATTATTCTCTCTAGATGCTTAATTTTAAACCTTCAGTAGAATATGTGGGGGTTTCTTCCCTTGACAGCCCAAAGATTCTAATTCAGGATCAGGTTTTACATGACTAATATTTGATATTTTACATGATTATTTTTAGGCACTTAATTCTAGAGCATTCTCTTCTCCCTGCTTTTTCTTGCTACCACTCTCCCTCCTTAGCCTTACTTAGCTTCAGCAGCACAGAGCTGTATTCTGCTGTTTAAGTGCTGTGCTGCTAATAAAAATGCTGAGCTCCATTGTCTTCTGTAAATGCTATGCCCTGGCTTAAATCCATTATCAGAGCTATTAAAGGATTTGTATTGCTGGTCAATGAACAAAGGAAATACTAGACTCGAGTCTCTGGAACAGAAGAAATGTTTACCACATGTTAGTGTTTAGAGAAGAGTTAAATGTTTCAGTACTTTTTGGCTTTAGCTAAAATATAGATTTTATTTTCTCCAACACTGCCACAGGAATGTGGGAATATTGACTTATGGAGGACTAGAGATGTAGGAATACTTGTGCATACTTCTAAAGCAGGGTGTATTAGTTCATAAGAAAGGAAAAAAAACCCATGTTATTAGCATAAACAGGGATCAAGACATGAGACATAAAGGAACCATTTTATGCACTACTCAGGAAAGACTTTCCATGATTTTATTAATCACTATTGAAAAGAAAAAGTTGACAGGTTTGAAATTTGTTGAAGCTTCGTCCCAAGTCAGAAAGGATTAGAGCTGAAGGAGTAAGTGCCAAATGAAGTTAATAAGCTAAAGCACCCAGTTCACTTAGGCTTTGACAAAAACAAATGGTGGCAGCAAATTGTCTTTGGCAAATTTCACCCTGATTCTATAGTACTGGAACAGGATAATATTTAATTGCTGTTCCAAATTGGTGATCACTTTTCCAATGGAAAGAACTTGCAGTTTGTGTGTCTCTCACAAGCCCTTTGCTCTGTTTCATGTTACTGCAACTTTACATCCAATATTTGAGCTCTGCTCTTAGTAATTTCAATATTTATTGAAGTTCTGTGCTGATAAGCACCACACCAAAGTGCCTGCACTGAATAATGACACTGATCAGACAGCATAATGTTAGTCAGCCATAAAATCCTCTAATAGTGTTTGATGTTATCAACACTTGTCAATACCTAAAGGGTAGAGGTCAAGAGGATGGCACCAGACTGTTCTCAGTGGTGCCCTGTGATGGAGCAAGGGGCAACAGGCACAAACTGGAACCCAGGAGGTTCCACCTGAACAGGAGGAGAAAATGCTTTGCTGTGAGGGTTCTGGAGTCCTGGAGCAGGCTGCCCAGAGAGGTTGGGGAGTCTCCTTCTCTGGAGAGATTCCCAACCCACCTGGACATTGGGATGCTGCAGTGGGTGACCTTGCTTTAGCAGGAGGGTTGGACTGGATGATCTCCAGAAGTTCCTGTTTGGGTAATCCAACTTTCCTTTTCTCCTCCTACTACCACTTGAAACTAACTTCATACAAAGGTGCAGTTCTTTTGTATGAATAAAAGAATCTAAAATGCATCAGAAAACATTCTCAGCTATGGAGATCAATAAATCAAACTGAAAGTGAGCTGTAGATAGAGCACATCCAGGTGATAAGGAAAATCATGACTAGAGTTGGTTAGTATAAGACAAGAAAAATAAAAAACACATTTCCAGGCTGTCAGCTACATAAGTACTCAGACTCAGTTTAGATTTTTGCTGCTCATAAGGAGCAAAAGGTTGATTTAGCTCAGTATCACCAGCTGAAACTGCAGCTGGGAGTATTTTTCTGTAGCCACCAAATGAGGATTTTCCCTTCTGTGCTCCCAAGTGTAAATCATTGAGCTTTACTTCATTTCACGGTCCTGTGAATTGCTCATATGGGCTGTTCAAAGAAAAGATTGTGGCACTATAACTTTCACATGGTCCAACCCAGTGTCTTTCCACTCTCATTGAGAAGGGAATGATGGATGCTTGATGTTGTTGTTAGGACTGCCATAAAACAGAGCAGCTCACAGGATGCAGCTTCAAATCCCTTTGTACACTGCTGAGACACAAGGCAGTGAGATGCTACCAGTGAAACGTGTTGTGATAAACTGATGATTTACACCCTGAGGTATGGAGTCAAGTCTGGTCTTAAGGCAAAGAGTAAAACAATGAATTCCCAAAGACAGCAATTTCAGGCATCACAAAACTTTTCCCTCTTTAAAACAACAAACAAACAAACAAACCAAGTATCTAATTAATTAAACATATTTTAAGTGAAGGCCTTGTGTCTTTAAAACATCATCTTGAACTTGAAAACTAACTAGTCTGGAAGAAAAAAGGGGAAGAGCTTTAGGTCACCTCCTTGTTCTTGATTAATTCAGTCCATTTCTTCACAGGATTTAAACCTCACTGATCTATTAAACCCTCTCTCGTTGCCATGTAGGAAGGGAGAAGTACACCATTGAGAAACACT